>NC_071630.1:21593517-22793517 GCF_014839835.1 Dryobates pubescens | reverse complement strand
CCAGCTGGAGAAGTGTGAGTTGTTTCCCCTCATCTCATTCGGGGCTTGCTCAGGGCTAGCGCATCCTGCCAATAAGGGGAAGGGTTCCCATGTGGGCTGGGGACTGCCCCGGGGTTTTCTTGTGTCCCCGAGGACACAGGGCTTGCTGGTCTGATGCTTCCAGCCCCCGGTGGGCCAACTTTGGGGATGCAGCTGACCCACCCTGTTCCCCCTCACAGTGTGTGACTCCCTGTACCCCAACGGGACGCTGAGTGAGACTCCCTCGGCTCCCCCCTGGTACGTGGACCAGCGCTTCACCCTCTCGGCTCTCTGCGTCCTTGTCATCTTCCCGCTCTCTGTCCCCAGGGAGATTGGCTTCCAGAAGTACTCCAGGTACTACCTGGGCTGCCCCCCGTGGTGGCCTGTCCCTGGGCACCCTGTAAATGAACCACACCAGCTCCTCCCGGGTGCCTTTGGGACCTCCAGCTGCCGGGGGTCGGTGTGCTGACGTTCTCTCATGCCCTGGCAGCATCCTGGGCACGCTGGCCGCCTGCTACCTCACAGTGGTTATCATCCTGAAGTACTACCTGCAGGACAAGACCTTGGGCTCCTCTGAGCCTTCCCAGACCTCCAGGTAGTGGGGGTGGGGGTCAGCCCTGTGTCCCTCCCACCCCATCCCCCATGGCATCATCAGTGGCATGGGGCAGGGCCGGAGGAAGTGCAGGGGTGGGGGCTGAGCTGGGGACAGAGCTGGCACATTGATGGGTGGGTGGCACCCCCAGCCCCAGCTTACACCACAGCAATCCTCCCTTCTCCCAGAATCGCAGGGTGAGAGATTCCCAGGGTGAGAGATTCCCACAGTGGTGCCCAGGCTTCATAGTTTATGCCACGGTCCCTTCTGCTTCTGGCAGCCTCATGCCCTTTGCTTCTTCCCACCCATGCCACAGCGTCTCCTCCTGGGCCTCCATCTTCAGTGTCATCCCCACCATCTGCTTTGGCTTCCAGGTAGGTCACCCTGGCCCCCCTGGCCCTGGCCCCCTGGTAACAGGGTCATGGAGCCAACATCCCTTGCAGGGGGGTTTGCAGGCAGGGGGACCCATCAGCGTCACCAGAGGTACCTGTGGGGAGGGACACAAGCCCCTGGGAACGGGGGAGAATGGGACAGGGCACCCATGGGTGGGAGCCAAGGCATGGGGGGTGGGGGCTGTCCCTGCACCACCCCTCCTCCCGCCATGCCTTGCAGTGCCACGAGGCCTGTGTGGCCATCTACAGCAGCATGCACAACCAGAGCTTCTCCCACTGGGTCGCCGTCTCGGTGCTCTCCATGCTCATCTGCCTGCTCATCTACTCCCTCACCGGTAACCCCAGCACCGGAGCCCTTCGTCCTCTCCTTGCCCTGGGGGGGTCTCCTGTCCCCGGGGCTGGTCCATCCTCCTCGAGGTCCCTCTTGCGGGGAGGATGGGGTGGGAGCATCCCACCTCCACGCTCTGCTGGCAGGGCTCTACGGCTACCTGACCTTCGGCAAGGCCGTGGCCTCTGACGTGCTGATGTCCTACCCGGGGAACGACCCGGCTGTCATCGTCGCCCGCCTGCTCTTTGGCGTCTCCGTTGTCACCATCTACCCCATCGTGGTGCTGCTGGGCAGGTGAGGGGCTTGGCAGCGAGGCAGGGCTCACCCCCTCCCCCCGTAGCCCCTGTCCCATCAGCCCCCCCAAACCTGCCTCAGGTCGGTGGTGCGGGACGCCTGGGCACCCCCCAAGCGCAGAGCCAGGACGGCGCCCGCGGCGGGGGAGCGGTGGAGCAGGGTGGCCCTGACGGTGGCCTGGATGGGCACCACCCTCATCATCGCCCTCTTCGTCCCGGACATCGGCAAGGTCATCGAGCTCATCGGGGGCATCAGCGCCGCCTTCATCTTCATCTTCCCAGGCAAGCGTGCGCGGCGGGAGGGAGGAAGGGACTGCCGCTGCCAGGGGCATCGCTGCAGGAAGGGGCTGTGGTGGTGGGTGGCCTCTCCTGCTCCCCTTCTGAGGGTGCAGGCCTGTGCTGGGGGGGGCTGGGTGCTGGATGATCGTGGTGCTGAACCTCTGCCTTGGCGGCAGGGCTGTGCCTGGTGTGCATGACCGGGACCTGCACCCTGGGGCCACGCAAAAGGTGAGTGTCTGCGGCGGGCAGGGGCAGGGTGCAGCACCTCATGACCCATGGCCTGGGTAGGGTACCTGGGGGTCACACTGGCCCAGGTGGGAGGCCTGCGAGGAGGGGGATTCAAAGCACGTGTAGTCCCTGGAAGCAGGGGGCACTTGCTGTGGGACATGGAGTCTGCTGTGGGGCTGAAGAGTGGGCATGGAGGGATGCACCTGGGTATGGAGGGATGCACCTGGGTATGGAGGGATGCACCTGGGTGTCAGGGCTGTGCCCAGGTGATGGGGATCTGCCTGGGCACCAGAGGTGTGCTCGGTTATCAGGGATGTGACCAGGCAGCGGGGCTATGCCCAGACACAGGGGATGTGCCCGGACGCCAGGGAGTTGCCCGGGGGTGGCATGTTGGTGAGGCCAGCTCTGCCCCTGCGGCCCCTCTGGTGTCCCCGCAGGGCTGCTCTCGTCGCCTGGGGAGTGCTCTCGGTGCTCGTCGGTGCCTTCGTCTGCGGGCAGAGTGCTGCCCTGGCCGTGCTGGGGCTGCTGCGCTGAGGGGCCGTGGCACCTCCACCACGCTCCCCACCGTGCCCCCCACCCTGGCCAGCCCCCCGGACGCTGCCACGCCGCTGGAGCCCACGGTGGTTTTATTTGACATCACTGTGGCTGTTGCAGAGTGGCAAATAAAGACAGGACAGGGTATGGGCCGCGCAGCCTGAGCGGCCCCGGCAGGGCGGGCTGGGGGCAGGACGGGCCGGACAGACACACAGACAGACCTACAGACGCCAGGAACTGGGAGGGGGAGCCGTCACCCTCACGCCTGCAAGGCATCCACTGCCACCCCACGCACACCGAGGACGCCCCCGGGGACCACCCCCACCCCACAAGACTGGGAGCAGGGATACCCCTCTGCCACCAGCCTGAGCCCCCTCCCGGGGACACAGGCTCCTGTCCCAGCAGGGATGCACACTGGATGCAGCCTCACTGCCCCCTCCCAGGCCCCTGTCCAGGCTGCCCTGGGGGACTAGCAGGGACCCCCAGATTGCACCCCGCAGAGGGTACTCCAGCCTCCCCCTCCCATCCCTTATCATCAGCTCCCTCCCCATCACCTGCCTGCCTCCACCCTGGCTCCCCTCCATCCCCGCCTGCCCATGCCTGGGGGATGCCACCCCTCACCCCAAACCCTGCCAACCTCTCCCTGGCAGACCCCACGCCCCCCCAACCAGAGACCATCCCACAGGTGACAGGGTAGCTGGGAGAGGGGGACCCATGGGGTGCTGGGGACACACACAGGGGTTTCCTTCACTGCAGACAGATCACACCAACACCTCCCACCGCCCAGCCATGCAGGGGGGAGGTCACAGCCACCCTGCAGCAGGGACAGGCGCTGGCGGACCCCCCGCCCCCAGGGTGGTCACTCTCGGCTCAGGGTGCACCAGGCAGCTGCAGGGGAATGGCACCAGAGGGTCACTGATCCACCCTGTCCCTCCCACGCTGGTCCCCAGTCCATGGCCCCTGCTCACCAGCAGTGGGAGCAGTGCTGGCCACCCGAGGGTCCACGTCCCCCACCCTGTGGGGCTGCCACTTTCCTACCTGGCACAGCCACGCTAGAGATGGCCTCAGGCTGGCTCAATGTGTCCACCTTGACGTGCTGGAAGCCCTTGTAGATGGCACTCTGCAGGTGCCTGTGCCCAGCAGGAGAGAGTGAGTGACAGCAGCCACCTAAATCACCCTCCCAGCCCCCTGCAACTCCCTGGGCTCTGGCAGGGGCTGGGAGCCTTCTCACCCCTCCCTCGGGCAAAGCCCCCTGCCATGATTCAGGACAGTGAGACCTCCCATCCTCCATGTCCAAAGGCATCTTCAGGTGAGGGATGCACAGAGCCTTCCCAGGCCCCCCTGTCCCCTTTACAGTGACAGCCCCAGGACAGACAGATCCTTGCCTCTGCCATCAGACAGAGCCTGGGGCTCAGCAGTTCCAGCATCCCTCCATGCCTGAGCACCCCAACCAAGCGAAGAGCTTTTGTGCACCCCCTCCCCTACCTCTTCCAGTCCTCCTCAGTCTCCCAGAACTCATAGATGATGAAGGTGACCCCATCAGGCAGCTTCACCCCGGTGACACTGGCAGGAGCAGGGAGAGCAGTGAGCCTCAAACCATGGGGTATGCCTCCTGCCTCATCACCCCACCAAGGGGTGACCCAAACCCCAGCAGCCCAGGTGGGGTGGGACTCCCTCCCAGCCCTCCCTGCACTCCCCAGCCCATGCCAAAGAGGTTTTGTACCCCAAATCCTGGCTGGTTTGCCTCACACCTTCACTTGGTGGGGTACGTCTTGCTGCAAGGGCAGCTTAGCACCCCCTGCCCTGTGACCCCAGCTGAGCACCCCCTGCCCTGTGACCCCAGCTGAACCCCTCCTGCCCTGTGGCCCCAGCTTAGCACCCCCTGCCCTGTGGCCCCAGCTGAACCCCCCCTGCCCTGTGGCCCCAGCTGAGCACCCCCTGCCCTGTGACCCCAGCTGAGCACCCCCTGCCCTGTGGCCCCAGCTTAGCACCCCCTGCCCTGTGACCCCAGCTGAGCACCCCCTGCCCTGTGACCCCAGCTGACCCCCCCCCCCACCCTGTGGCCCCAGCTGAGCACCCCCTGCCCTGTGGCCCCAGCCCCCTGCTGGTGGTACCCACTGGAAGCAGTCCCGCTCCCCGGCCACGCTCTTCAGGTACTGCTTCAGGGAGCTGCAGAACTCGCTCAGATGCTTGTGTGACACGGTCATCTCATCCCGCACCAGGAGCAGGTACTGCCGGCCCCCCCAACACAGCAGCATGTGAGACACAAAAGCAGGGTGCCGAGCCCTCCCCCCCGAAGCTGGCGCCCAGGCTGCAGGGCGAGCTCACCGTGCAAGCTGCGCTCTCGCTGTCGGACAGCCGCTGGTGCAGGTCGAACCAGAGAGTCTGGAAAAGGCAGCACAGCGCTGGTGGGGCAGGGGGCTGAGCAGGTGTGTCCCTCCCAGGCCTGTGAGCTACTGTGCCCAGGGCTTGGCACAAGGGGTTGTGTCCCTTCTCTGCACGGGACGGCTGGGAGAGCTCTTTGCAGGTTCGTGTCAGGAGCCCCTGCAAAAGCTGCCCGAGCTCCCAGAGCAGCCAGCAGCCCCCACACCGTGTCCTTGCACCAGCCCCTGAGAGCTGTCACCTTTCCACAGTCCCCCTGTTGTCCCTGGGACGGCAGGAGCAGGGGTACCCAGCCCCTCTCGGTGCCCATTGTGCCTTCCCAGCCTCAGGCCCGGCCCCGTTTCCTCTGTCAATCATGACTGACACCGTCCTGCCCTCGGGCTCCCCAGCACCCCTCTGCCTGCAAGCGAATCACTGCCTTGCCCCTGATCGCTCTGCTCCGAAGGTGCAGCCCAGGAGGTTCCCAGGAACATGGCCTGCACTGCAACATCTTCTCCATCAGTCCCTGGATGGAGTGAGATTGCCTCTGCAAGGGATGCTGCCTTCCTCCTTCTGCTGCTCCTTGTTTAAACCCCCTCACAGCTGTTCCCCACCCAGCAGCTGCTGCCAGCTCTCTAGATGCTCCAACACCGGCAGCAGCCCAGCTCCCACCCACAGCCTGCTCACACCACCGACCAGGGATGGGCATGGCCACCTCTGATCACCTGCCTCCCAGCCAGGGCAGGGAGGTGGTGGTGGTGCAGGGACAGCAAAGGGACAGCCCCATGTGTGGAAATGCTGACCCTTACCTTGTCCTCCAGCCTGCCAATCAGCTCAGCCAGCCTGTTGATCTGCCCCTCCAGCCCCTCCGCCTTGGCGTCAGGGGAGCCTGTGTGGAGGACGCGATGGCATGAGAGGCGCCGCGGGAAGCGCCAAGAGCCCTGCTGCCCCACGGGGAGCTTGGGCATGGCTTCTGCAGCCCCCTCCCCCAAGCTCCCTGAGCCAGCCCAGGCAGCCAGCACAGCCAGGGAAACGCCATCACTTACCAGTCTGGAAGCTCTTCCCATGCTCCTTGGGGACCACCCAGCTGGTGGGAGGGTAGCTGGGCATGGGGCTGTCATACCAGGGATCCACCTGCCCATGGCCAGCCTTGCTGGGGTAGTGCCTGCAACCAGGGAGCACAGAGGCCATCAGGGAGGGCTGGGCATGGCCAGCCCAGCTTGAGCCAGAGCCAGGGAGCTGACACCAGAGCATCCCTTTGGCAGCTCTGCCACCAGCACCAGACCCCTTGGAGAGGGGAAGCTGGCATGGGGAATGGGGCAAGATGAGAGCACCATCACTGGGCTGCTCCAGATGTCACTTTTCTTTCCTGCTTCTGAAACACCCCAGCAGCCCCCCTGGCATCTGCTGCAGCCCCCCTGGCATCTGCTGCAGCCCATGGAGATCTTTTCTCCCCCAGCCAGGCACAGCTAGCATTGGGCATTTGGGCACTGAGAGGTGTGCCCAGCTGAGTGGCTGCACCTCAGCAGGGCTGGTTTTGCAGTCAGATGGCTTTGGAGACTAGCATGGGAGAAGTTGCCATCACTTGGACAGCACATGAGCTGCCCATGCCCAAACTGCTGCCCAGAAGCAGGGAAGGCCTGCCTGCCCGCCTGGCAGCCTGCCCATTTATGCCACCAACAGGCTGTGGTTCTCCTGAAGAATGGAGACACATCCACTGCAGCATCTTTTCCACCTTGGCTTCTTCCTCTGGGGCTAGGAAGTCCATCTGGCCTGCAGCACCCTTTGGAGCATGCATGCACATGAGGCATCAGTGACCATCCAGCTCCAGGCCCTCACTCGTTTGGAAGACAGAGACAAGGGTTTGCAGCTGCCATCCATGTGCAGTGAGATGGGAATGAGCTGTGGGAAGGATGAACCTCTCTTTCCTTCCTCCTCCACTGGTGGGAAGCCTGAGCTGCAGAGGGAGAGGCTGAGCTGCCCAAAGGGCTTCCAGCATTTCCTTCCAGTGAGAGCAGCTCTGTTATGCCTGTGTGCTGACAAAGGTTATCCAAAAGCCCTGGCTCCCCTTGGCAGCTCTGGCCAGCCACACAGCTCCTGGATGAGGGCACCATGCTGAGCACTGGGGAGCTGATGGGCATGACACCAGCCAGCATCAGCCCTGCTCTCCTGTCCCTCCCCAGGCACTCAGCTCCCTCTTTACCCTTCAGCTCTTAGACTAGACTAGACTAGACTAGACTAGACTAGAATTAACCAGGTTGGAAAAGACCTTTCAGATCATCCAGTCCACCCTATCACCCAGCACCATCTGATCAACTCAACCATGGCACCAAGCACCCATCCAGGCTCTTCCTAAACACCTCCAGGGATGGGGACTCCACCACCTCCCTGGGCAGCACATCCCCATGGCCAATCTCTCTTGCTGGGAAGAACTTCTTCCTAACATCCAGCCTGAACCTCCCCTGGCACAGGTTGAGGCTGTGTCCTCTTGTTCTGGTTGCCTGGGAGAAGGGAGCAACCCCCACCTGGCTACAACCTCCCTGCAGGGAGTTGCAGAGAGCAAGAAGGTCTCCCCTGAGCCTCCTCTTCTGCAGGCTAAGCAACCCCAGCTCCCTCAGCCTCTCCTCACAGGGCTTGTTGCCCTTTACCTCTCTACCCTTCCCAGCTACTCCAGGTGATTTCAGCTGACTTCTTTGGTGCAGAAGGAGCAATGCCTGGTGAAGGGTCTAGAGAAGAGGTTCTGGTGAGGAGCAGCTGAGGGCACTGGGACTGTTCAGCCTGGAGAAGTGGAGGCTGAGAGGAGACCTCATTGCCTCATTGTAGTTGTGACTACCTGAGGTGAAGGTCAGTCTCCTCTCCCTAGTATCAAGCAATAGAATGAGGTGAAATGGCCTGAAATTGTGCCAGGGGAGATTTAGGCTGGAAATCAGCACAGATGTCTTTGCTGCAAGAGTGGCCAGGCTTTGGCACAGGCTGCCCAGGGGGTGGTGGACTCACCATTGCTGGAGGTGTTCCGGAATGGTGTGGACGTGGCGCTTGAGGACACGGTTTAATGGCCACGGTGCTCTGAAGCTGATGGTTAGGCTTGATGATCTCAGGCTTCTTTTCCAAATGAAACAATTCTTTGATTCTAGTCTATGATCCTGTGTCCAGGCTGCTGCTCTCCCCCCAGAGCAGCCAGCGTGGGCTTGCCTGTGCACACGGGAATGTGACAGGAAGAGCTGGTCCTGGAGAACATCTCCAAGATAAGGCAAGAAGCACAGCGATGGAAGATGGCAGGAAACCCCTGGCTGCTGCAGGCTGTGCAACAATCCCACTGCCAGGGCTGAATAATCCCCTGGCAATAGGCAGGAAATTAGGCAAGAGCACACAGAGATTTCTTTTTAATCACAGCTTAATGAGGTGTCTCGGGCTCGGGTGCTTTGCTCTCCCACTTGGGTTTACAGCCCTTTATTCTGGTGCTTTTCAGCTCACCTCTTTGTCTTCAAACAGAGGCACCAAATCTTTTTGGTTTTTTTTTCTGCTGGGGGTTGATTTTTTTTTTTGCTGTTGTTGTTGTTATTAGCACCCTGAGAACCCAGCTACAGTGCTCCTCATTAGGGACTGGGCCCACATGGCTGCAAATGAAAGCCTGCAAAGTCTTTCACGGGCTCTAACTGCTCCGTCTGCTCTTGGGCTTCTTTCACCCTCTTATTTTTTCCCCCAGGTGTTTTCTACAAGGTTTGCCACAGGCCAGTGGTTTCCTCCTAAGATGGGAAGAAGGCAGGGGTGTAGAGTAATGGAATGCAGAGCATTCCTCCTAGGAAAGCTGATGAGATGTCACCAGAGCTGCCCAGGGGCTCCCTGTGTCCCAGCCAGCCACAGCTCCTGGCAGGCCCAACCCACTGTCACCTGGCCTGGATGCAACTGCTGCTGCTGTTCAAACCCAAACCACCAAGGTCTGGCTGCACTGTGGTCCTTGGGCTGTCCCAGCAGGGAGCTGGGGTCTTCACTCTCTGTGGTCCCTGTGCCTGGTCCCCTCTGCCTACCCACAGCTCGGGGAAGCCGAGGCATCCTCCTGAGCCTCCCAAGGCTTCCTGATTTGTAGGGATGGCACGAGAGAGAGCATCGCTTCATGAGCATCTAATGAACGGTTTCCGTGGCAACCTGTCCTGGCCACAGCTGCTGCTGGTGGTGCTCTGGGGAAGAGAGTGACACTGTGACACCAAGAGGGCTGTGCTGAAGTTTCAGCCCTGGTAGCACTCAAGAAATCTCGAAACTGTCTTCTCCAAGCTCAGTAGCACCTGCTCGGCTGCGGGGACGGTGAGTCCACTCACATGGGGCCAAAGGAGGAAGCAGCTTTTGCCTCTGTGGATGACTTTGCCTCGTGGGTGCCCCAGCAGGAAGGGCAGGGCAGCATCCCCAGCACTGGAAGCCACACAACATGGGCTGTCACCAGCACACCCCAGACACAGCCACCCTGCTGCTGGTGCCCATGGATGGGGCCAGCAGCTTTGTGAGGTGTGAGCCCTGAGCTCACACTGCCACCCAGCCTGGCTTCAGTGTGCTGCCCTTGTTTGCATCACTTGGAGAAAGAGTCAAGAGGGACCTTTAGGTCTGTGAGGGAGTAGGGGACAGGGCAAGACAGGGAGGTAGAGGAAAGCTCCTAAGCTGTCAGGAAGCTGGGAAGGGAGGCAAAGAAAAAGCAGCCGCTTGCTCCGCTGCGTTTTAGTTCATCGCAGGTAAGCATCCTCCCCCTCCACCCCCCAGGCAGCAGAGAGGGAATCAGGTGTGGCAGACCTGGCAGGGTTGGTTTGCTCATCAATGGCATCCACAGCACTCTCCACAGAGCTCAGCAGTGACTGGGTCTGGTTTGCAGTCTCCTTCAGCAGGAAGCGCGTCACAAACTGGTCCACGTTGCTGCCACTCTCATACACCTGCCAAGGCAGACAGTGAGCAGGGTGAGAGCCTGCACCCAGCCAGGGCAGCATCCATCCAACATGCCACTTGCAAGCTGGTCCCCTCTGTGTGCAACAGGAGGGCCATAGGAGGAAGGAACACATGCCCTCCCACCCCATGGGAAGCAAGTAACTCCTCCAGCATCTGTGGGTCACCCAGCACACAGCCCTCCAGCATCCATCAGCTCTGGGCCAGACTTGCAGAGGCTGTGCTGGGAGGGAGGTCACACTAGCACTGCTCTACTTACAGCAGGGCAAGGAGCTTACCCAAAGCCCTCAGCTGAGCTCTTTACCCTGGGCTTAAATGGCTTTGCTCTTGCCTGGCAGGGAGACAGCCAGCAGGTGCAGGTCTGAAAAGTGTCCCCTCCTGTGCTTTGCAGCCCCCTGCCCAGAGAGCTTCAGCATGTTATCCAGTGCCTTCATCCACAAGAGTATGGCCGAGCCAGTGCTCAAGCAAAAGCAGTTTGGGACAATCAACATGACTCTCAGCAGGGAGCTGCAAGCTGAGGATGCCTTCAAGCCAGCAGCAGAAGGCTCTGGCCGTCCCTCCCTCCTATCCCCCCCTGCGAGATGAGAGCCTCAGGGTTTCAGCTTTAGGGGGTTTCTCTGAAGAGGAAGGAAAGGAAAGCTCTGTCCATTTGGGCCCAGAGGAAGGATGCAGACAGCCTATAGAGAAGAAATGTCTTCAGCAGAAGACAGGCTGCTCCCAGGAAGCTTTGGTGGAGGAGGACAAGTTCTCCCAGTGACAGAAGCTCCTGAGGCAACCCAAAGGTGGAAAACAATAAAAGGTTTTACCAGCACAACTGATCTACCTGAAGAACCCCAGGGCCCTTCCCCAGCACAGTCCTGCTGTGCCCTGCCCAGGGCATGGTCCTGCTCCTCCAACTCCTGGCAGCCACTGGCAAAAGTGGGGCACTGGCACAACCACACAGACACTAGTACAACCAGAACACTGCCAGCACCACCAGAACACTGCCAGCACAACCAGTCCAGCACTGGCACAGCCAGTTCAATATTGGCCCAATGCCACTCCAATCAGTCTAACACCAACCCAGTTGGTCTGACCCCACCTCCACAAGCCCAAGCCCAGCCCAGCCAGGCCACTGACCACACCAGGTTTGTCTGAAGCCAACTACTCAGCATCAGAGCTCAAAAAAGGTGCAGTGATAAAACCATCTCCTCTAAGCCCCAAATCACTCCTATCCCTTTTCATTCCAACCCACCAGTGCCTGCTGGGACAGGATGTGGCCCAGGCAAACCCCTGCCAGGCAGCCTGGCCCTGTGTGCCAGCACCTCCTGCCATGAGGCTCCTGTGGGACTCAGGATTCTCAGCGCTGTGGCAGGAGAACAGCCACTCCCAGCTGCCTGCATGCCACCAGCAATGCCCGAACTCAGGGCTGAGACCAGAGCGGTCACAGCATCACCAGGTTCCTGGGTATGCAGAGGCACAACATGAGTACTGCAGGTCCCCAAAGCAAATGGCTCCTGGTTGATGGTGAAGCTATTAAGAAGGGTTATTTCCATGGCAACTGGAGCAGCTCTGCAGGAACCCGGAGAGCCTTTGTCTCCTGTTTTAAATCATAAAAGAAGAACGAGCTGAAGAAAAACACTTCTGGGGAAACTGGTGGCAGAGCTGATTTCTCACCCCTGATTTGGCAGAGGAGAATGAGCTTCCTGAAGGCTTCTTGAGCATCCAGGTAGGGCAGGGGTTAATGGTTTCTCCCTGATACAAAACACTCGCCCTCCTCCCCACCCCAGCCAGGGCGCTTGCGAGGGACACCCGTGGCGCGGTGAGCCTCACTGCCTGCTGCTGCTGGAGCAGACTGCCATGCAGCGTGCTGGATTCATGACCTCCTGACACACCTCTCCCTGGCACCATTGGAGACAGAGAGGGCAGGGCTCGAAGCATTGCTTTGCCCTTTCACCAGCACAGCTTGTCCCAGGAAACAGAGGTAGGACCAGCTCAGGGCACTCCACCAGCTGCAGCAGACCTACATGAGGACCTTCACTGGGATTGGGGTTGGGGGCGGGGGGGAGTGTGTGCAATCAGCAGCACACATGGGACCCTGCCACCTCCTGAGCCTTCCTCCAGGCAGGACCATGCTCCCTTCCATAGTCCCAGTGCTCCCCAGTGTGCTCCACCAGCAGACCACTATTCCATAGCCAAGGCAGAAGGAGAGCAGCGAGCACCAGGGCAGGGTATGGGGAGGTGCATCAGAAGACCAGGTAGGAGAGGGAGGGGGAATCTGCCTAGCTAGGGATCACCAAAGCCTTACAAACACAACCCTTAACACGGAGTGATCATCCCCAAGTGCCCTCCTCCTCCATGGCCTGGGGACGTTTGCAGACAAGGTCAGGCGATTTGGCAAACCCTGGTCACCAGCAGGTTGTCAGCAGTGAGATCTGCAGTGCCCCCAGCCCGGCGTGGCGCTGCGCCCCCAGGCGGCCGAGCACGGGACAGCGAGGGTGCTGCGGCAGTGTCCCCAGCCAGGCTGCCTCACTGGAGGGGCACTGCAGGTTGTCCCCCTCCCTCCTTCTCTCCTGTCTCCGTCCCTCTCTTGGACATCAGGAAAAATGCTTTCTCCAAAGGCCCTGGGAAGAGGCTGCCCAGGGCAGTGGATGAGTCCCCATCCCTGGAGGGATTTCAAAGCTGTGTAGATGTGTGCTGAGGGATGTGGTTTGGGGGTGACCTGGCAGTGCTGGGTTAACAGTTGGACTTGATGATCTTAAAGGTCTTTTCCAGCCTAAAGGATTCTGTGGTTCTGCTGGGGATTGCATCTTAGTCTACCAGGGAGCAGAGCAGCAGGTGCCACACCATGAGACTTCTGGGGCTGGCTGCACTGTCTTGCCTGATACAGAGCAAGGGCTGCTGGGCTTTTTGACCAGGAGCCCAGGGTCATGCTGAGCATGGACATTCCTGACAAGTCCTGCTGGTTTCCCCTCACCCTGTGCAGGCAGGGAGAGCAATAAAGAGGCAGCCTGGGACGATGGATGTGGCAGCTGGTGGAGCACGGCACCAGCTCCCCTCTGTGGAAGGCACAGGCACCACTGCAGGACAAATAAACAGCAGAGCCGGTGGAGCGATGGGAAAACATTTGCTGGGCTTTTGGATTGAGGGAAAAGAGAAGTAATTTGAATGCAGCCACGAATACTCCTGGACAGCTGGGAGATCTCTGTTCTCCCTAGCAAAATACAGCAATACATTGCATGTTCCAAGTGAGTCACAGAGAGAGACTCAGGAGTCTGTGATCCCAGAACATGCAATATCCCCAAGATACATGTGTGTGTCCTTTCCAAGCACCATATCACACAGCTCCAGGGAGGTTCTTCTCCCCCTCTACTCTGCCCTAGTGAGACCACATCTGGAGTACTGTGTCCAGCTTTGGGCTCCCCAGTTCAAGAGAGACAGGGACCTGCTGGAGAGAGTCCAACAGAGAGCCACAAGGGTGCTTACAGGACTTGAGCATCTCCCCTGTGAAGAGAGACTGAGAGCCCTGGGGCTGTTTAGCCTGGGGAAGAGAAGGCTCAAAGGGGATCTGATCAATGTCTACAGATATCTGGGGGGTGGGTGTCAAGTGGAGGAGGCCTTGTGGTGCACAAGGGACAATGGGTACAAACTGGAACACAGAAGGTCTCACCTCAACATGTGAGAGTGACAGAGCCCTGGAGCAGGCTGCCCAGAGGGGTTGTGGAGTCTCTTCCTCTGGAGGCTTTTAAACCCCACCTGGATGCATCCCTGTGCAGACTGCCCTGGGTGACCCTGCCCTGGCAGGGGGGTTGGACTGGATGCTCTCTGGAGGTCCCTTCCAACCTCTAAGGTTCTACGAGTCTATGCTATACACACAGACATGTCACACCTGAACAAGTCTTTGCAGACAGTATGTTCATTGTTGCACCACCTCACCCTTCATCTTCCTCTGCCAGGGAGGAGCCCCATACTGGGCTGGTCTCTTCTCCCAGGTAGGCAACCAGCACCAGAACAAGAGGACACAGTCTCAAGCTGTGCCAGGGGAGGCTCAGGCTGGAGGTTAGGAATAAGTTCTTGCCAGCAAGAGAGATTGGCCATGGGGATGTGCTGCCCAGGGAGGTGGTGGAGTCCCCATCCCTGGAGGTGTTCAGGAAGAGCCTGGATGGGTGCTTGGTGCCATGGTTGAGTTGATCAGATGGTGCTGGGTGAGAGGTTGGACTGGATGATCTCAAAGGTCTCTTCCACCCTGGTTAATTCTAGTCTAGTCTAGTCTAGTCTAACCCCACCCCTTCACCCAGGCAGTTATGTTACCATGTAATCCTCTCCCCACCCTGGCTGAGGAGGGTGTATTAAACCCATAAATCTCCTTGGCAAAGTCATGTCGTTGCATTTGGGATTGGAACAAGTTCCTTGGCAGTTCCTTCCCTCCATGGCAGCCCCCCCTGCTCACAGCCCTGCCTGCAGCCAGCAGCCTGCCCGTAACAAAGGCAGCAATGTATTAATCAGGAGCTCAGACAGGCTCTGTTCCAATTACAGCTAGGTTTTGATTAACTTTCACAGCCAGCCCAGCTCTGATTGCTACCACTAGGGATCTGATTGCTGCCTCGGGGTGGGGGGGGCTATTCCATGGGCCCTCGTGGTCTCCTCTGGGACCTGTCACCGATGAACATGGAGCTGGGGGGGGTGTGGGGGTCCTTCAAGGGGCTGATTGGGTTATTCTTCTAATTGAGTGCAGGTTGTCTGGGATGTGATTTGCCCTGCTGAGTGTAGGAGCTCAATGCAGGCGTGGGGCTGGCCAGAGGGGAGGGCTGCGCTTGTGTCCCCATGCCCTGATACCCCACACTGCTGCTCCAAGCACTGCTGCACACAGCAGCTTCTCATTGTGGTCCCTCCCCAGTGAGGTCTGCAGCACCCCTGCATTGTCCTCTTCTCTGATAGTCATCCAAGCCACGTGCCACATCCCCCCCAGACGCTCCCAGTCCATCAACTGATTCTACACCCACGCCACGCTGTTTATCCCACGCTCCTTCTCTGCTCCAGAGGTGCAAAGAGCACTCTCCTGCTTTGCCATTCCAATCCATGCCTCACATAAAGGGGATAATGTGCTGCACTTATTTACCTGCACTTCCCTGCTGCCTTCCAAGACTCTGTAGCTAAATGCTGGGATTTCATTACCCACCTACACCTAGAATCTTGGCTCAGCTTTAGGGGAAAAAGCCACATACAGGTGGTTCCCACACTCATTTAAACCAGGTTTAACTCCTGACCTGGAGATTTGTTGGATGGATGGATGGATGGATGGGTATTGGGTGTGAAGCTACACCAGCCCATGCAGAGGAACATTGGGCTGTCCATGAAGCTTTGATGCTTTTTGGCAGGCCAGTGAGTCCAGTGTATCTGAAATACAAACAACAGTGGGGTTTTAACCCTTGCTTAGCTAACTCTGGCCATTTGCCAGCCCAGCTGGCTCTCAGGAGCCAGGAATGAAACATTTGCTCTCAGAGGCTTTTCAGCAGCCCCTCCTGATCTCCTCTGGCAATTCCTTATTTAATGGTACAAAAACAAGTCATTAAGAAGATCAGCTCCAAAGGAATACTTCCCATCATCTTATTACAACATTTGTCAGTCTGTCCTAGGGAGATTTAATGAGGTTTGGTCTTATTAATTCCACCCTGAAGAGTTATTTCCTCCTTGCTTTGCTTGAGAAGTTGAAATATTTATGGAGATAATACAATAATTGCTGCTCAGTGAAGCTGCTTTGTGCCAGAAGCTCTTGGAGGGGCACATCTCCAAGCCTTCTCTTTTAGAATCATAGAATCGTTAGGGTTGGAAGGGACCTCAAGGCTCAGCCAGCTCCAGCCCCTGCCATGGGCAGGGACACCTCACACCACAGCAGGTTGCTCACAGCCACCTCCAGCCTGGCTGCAAACACCTCCAGGCAGGAGGCTTCCACCACCTCCCTGGGCAACCTGTGCCAGGCTCTCACCACCCTCCTGGGCAACAACTTCTTCCTCACATCCAATCTGAATCTCCCCACTTCTGGTTTTGCTCCATCCCCCCCAGTCCTATCCCTCCCTGACACCCTCAAAAGTCCCTCCCCAGCTTTCTTGCAGCCCCCTTCAGATCCTGGAAGGCCACAATTAGGTCTCCTTGGATCCTTCCCTTCCCCAGACTGAAGAGCCCCAGCTCCCTCAGTCTGTCCTCATAGCAGAGCAGCTCCAGCCCTCTGCTCCTCCTCGTGGCCCTTCTCTGGACACCTTCTATCACCTCCAGATCCTTCCTGTAATAGAGGCTCCAGAACTGGACACAGTGCTCCAGGTGGGGTCTCACCAGAGCAGAGTAGAGGAGGAAAATCACCTCCCTCGACCTGCTGGCTCTGCTTCTCTTGCTGCAGCCCAGGCTCTGGTTGGCTTTCTGGGCTGCAAGTGCACACTGCTGGCTCAAGTTGAGTTTCTCATCCACCAGCACCCCCAGGTCCTTTTTTTCAGGGCTTTTACATCCAGCTAGCCCATTAGTCCAAGGCTAGAATGACTCTGGCATCACAGACACTGCCCTGCTGCAGGGTGTTTTGCTGGCAAGCCTTTGTTGAGGAAGGTGGTCACCACAGAGGCAGAGGAGGGTGAAAAATGTCATCTCCAGCATCCTGGCCTTGATGCCTGCTACTGCAAATGGGTGGCTGTGTGCATCTGCAGTGAGGCAGCTCTCAGGAGAGCCTCAGAAAGCTTAAACAAACCAGGGCATGAGCCAGAGCCTGAGGAATAGGAGAAGGGAGAAGTGGGAAAAGGACAACGTGCTTTAGCCACGGATAACTGGGGAAATATTGCCCAGGGCTGAGGTCCAAGCCCCAAATCCCACTCCTTTCCTCACATCACAGACCTTTTGTGTGCCTGTGATGCCCTTTCCCAAGCACAGGGGGTGCACACCTCAAGGCACAGGCTGCCCAAAGCTCTGCCTCAGCTCTTCCAGCATCCCATTTCCATATGCCCCTGCCCCAAATCTGCCCAAATTCTGCCACAGATTATTGATGTGATTTTGGAGCTGTTGAGAGCTTGGACTTGCCCATACCAGTGCTGAGCAGCCCTCAGTGAGCATGGTAAACTGGTGTCCAACCCTGGACGATCATGGCCATGTTCCTGTGGGTATCAAGGGACTGGAAAAGGAGCTTCTTGATGCTGCTGAGCATCTCAAAGCTTCTTTGCTGGCATTTTGAAAGGTCACTATTTAGCTTGTTAAGCCTACAGGATGTAAAATATGAATGATTCTGTGCCACCCACAGACTCAGAGACCCCTGCTCCGTGACAGCCCCACACCTTGCAGCACTGCAGCCGGACCAGCCAGGCTTCCCAGCACTGCATTCCAGCGAGACTGGCCAAATTGGCTGACATTTACCAAGCCTGGGGACACTGGGAGCTTCTCCAGTATTTATTAACTCCAACCCTGGCCAAAGCATGCCCACACAGCAGCCAAACTGAGCAGGCTTTTCAAACAGAAACCAAAGACAATTCTCTGGCACCCACACCTTTCCTCCAGTTAAGAACACGCACACACCCCCAATAACAAACTCACTGCCATGCCATGAAACATCCCTGTCAAACCTCATCCTGAGAGGACAGAGAGAGGCTATGGAGAGGGACAAACCTCACTGCCATGCCATGAAACATCCCTGTCAAACCTCATCCTGAGAGGACAGAGAGAGGCTGTGGAGAGGGACAAACCTCACTGCCATGCCATGAAACATCCCTGTCAAACCTCATCCTGAGAGGACAGAGAGAGGCTATGGAGAGGGACAAACCTCACTGCCATGCCATGAAACATCCCTGTCAAACCTCGTCCTGAGAGGACAGAGAGAGGCTATGGAGAGGGACAAACCTCACTGCCATGCCATGAAACATCCCTGTCAAACCTCATCCTGAGAGGACAGAGAGAGGCTGTGGAGAGGGACAAACCTCACTGCCATGCCATGAAACATCCCTGTCAAACCTCATCCTGAGAGGACAGAGAGAGGCTGTGGAGAGGGACAAACCTCACTGCCATGCCATGAAACATCCCTGTCAAACCTCATCCTGAGAGGACAGAGAGAGGCTGTGGAGAGGGACAAACCTCACTGCCATGCCATGAAACATCCCTGTCAAACCTCGTCCTGAGAGGACAGAGAGAGGCTATGGAGAGGGACAAACCTCACTGCCATGCCATGAAACATCCCTGTCAAACCTCATCCTGAGAGGACAGAGAGAGGCTATGGGGAGGGACAAACCTCACTGCCATGCCATGAAACATCCCTGTCAAACCTCGTCCTGAGAGGACAGAGAGAGGCTATGGAGAGGGACCTTTCATAAGGACAATGGTTTTAAACTAGAGCAGAGTCGATTTAGATCTACACAGTCTCAAACTGGCCAGGGAAAGTTTAGGCTGGAGGTGAGGAGGAAGTTCTCCACAGAGAGAGTAATTGGCCACTGGGATGTGCTGCCCAGGGAGGTGGTGGGGTCACCATCCCTGGGGGGTGCTCAACAAGGGATTGGACGTGGCTGTTGCAGCCATGGTTTAGTAGTCATGAGGTGCTGGGTGACAGGTTGGACTTGATGATCTTGATGGTCTTTGAGGTCTTTTCCAACCTTATTGATTCTATGATAGATTAGACATTAGGAGGAAGCTCTTTACTATGAGGGTAGTGAGGCACTGGAACAAGTTGTGGATGTCTTATCCCTGGAAGTGTTTAAGACCAGGCTGGTCTAGTAGAAGGTATCCCTGCCCATGGCAGGGCAGCTGGAGCTAGATGATCTTTAAGGTTCCCTCCAACTGAAGCCATGCTATGATATCTTCCACCCACTCACTGCTTTATAAACCAGGCATGTGTTGCACTGTAACATCTGAGTGGCTGATTCCAGCTCATTACTCACAATTGCCTGTTTTCTTCCAAAAGATATTCTCTTACCATTAGAATAACACTCAGGCCTGCCTATCCCTCCTTCCCCTCCCCTCGACTCTTAACTTGCTTCAAAAGCAGAGCCCCAAAACTGATTGCCTGGCACATAATCAGTAGAAGAAACCTGAAGAGAACAGACACATCAAGAGTTGATAAATGAAAGCATTAACATATGAAAGACCCTCAGCCTTCCCTAAAGGACACCAAAAAGCAAATGAGACACCTGTTCAGGCAAAAAAAAAGTATTATGGTGGCCTCACTTGGGTTTTAGAAGTCTTTTGCTGTAAACCCTTCCTTTCATCTCAGTATTGGACCCTTCTCAGTGTTTGCCTTGTCTGGTCCTGAAGGTCTCCTGCCACAGACCCTCCCCACGCAACTCGTCACACAACCGCTCCGTTCTCCTGTTCTCATCTGGAGAGCCTCTCCTGGCTGCAATGGAATCTCATCATTTCTCATGTCAGCCCTGTGGGTGTGAAGGGCCCATGCCCATGCTGGCCCATGCAGGACAGCCCTGAGGGCACTTTCACATCCTGCCCTCTCCCTCAGACTTGGAAACAAAGTGTGGTCTCTCACTTCTGAACACTCGGGCTACAATCAGCCTTTTCTTCAAACAAGTTCCTAATTAGCTGCCTTTAGAATCCACAAGATAGTAAATTAATATGTGTTTTATTTCCCTTCAGCCAAGGAAACTACAGATTTTGTTTGCCAAACAGGACCTACTTAAAAGACCTTACAGATGCAACGACGTGGGATGGTCAAGCTGCTGAAGGCTCAGCCTGGTTGTGCCAGCTGGTTGTGTGTTGACTTGGGCCCTGCTTCTCCTTTTGGTGGTTCTTCAAAGCTCCTCTCAGGCTGTTTGGCAAGACCACAGCACTGATGGCTGGTGGAATTTACTCCCTTCACCGTGCAGTTTATCCAATCCCAGTAGCATTGGCCTTACAGCAGGAGGAAGGAGGAAGAAAACTACATCCTCCTACAAGAGGTCCATGAGAGCTGGAGCCAGGGCAGCATAAGCAGGACCTCTAAGAGATGTTCTTCCTTCTGAGAGCAAGAGGAGGAACACGAATTTTGCAGCAACAGAGAAGCAGAAGAGCAGTGAATAAACATCTTTGTCTAAAAATAAGCTCCAAGAGAGACCTTCTTAAGATTCATCTCCCTGCCAGCCCCGCTGTGCTCCCCAGCAGTCTGGCAGCCCGGCTGGATCGGGAGGAAATAGCTCCGGATGGCAATCAGCTTTGTGGTCCAGAGGCTGAGCAGGAAGGCTGGGGGGAACTCTCTTCTAGCACAAGTGGAGGAGCACTTTGTACTTTAATTTGCAGCTTGGTATTTTCTTAAATGAATGTCAGGGAAGCGTTGCAGAGATGCTTTCAACAGAAAGCGATGCTGGAATTGCTCAGAACGGTGTCATTCAAAATACATGGGGAGGATGACTCAGCCCTCGCCCATTCACCGCCCCAGCGCCACTCCTTCCTGCGCTCAGCCAAAACCATTCACCGAGAATGCAGCCTGAACTGTGCTTCAAAGCTGGGGCTTCCACGGAGCAGAATCACAGGATTGTTTTGGTTGGAAGAGGCCTTTAGGATCGTCAAGTCCCAGCGTTAACCCAGCGCTGCCAGGTCACCGCTAAACCGAGTCCCTCAGCACCACATCCACACGGCTTTCCAGTCTCTCCAGGGATGGGGATTCCACCACTGCCCTGGGCAGCCTGTCCCAGGGCCTGGCAGCCCTTTTGGGGAAGAAATTGCTCCTCATGCTCAAGCTAAGTCTCCCCTGATGCAACTTTGAAGCCATTTTCTCTTGAACTGGTGCTTGTGACTTGGGAGCAGAGACTGACACCCACCTCACTCCCACCTCCTTTAAGGGAGTTGCAGAGAGTGAGAAGATCTCCCCTCAGCCTCCACTGCCAGACTGAACAACTCCAGTTCCCTCAGCCACTCCTCACCAGCCCCATTCTCCAGACCCTTCACCAGCTTCATTGCCCTTCTCTAGACACATTCCAGTACTTCAATGTCCTTCCCATAGTGAGGGGTCCAAAAAAACCATACCCCTTTTCTTGCTCAAAGAAGAGGTTAAAAAGCTGCTAACAAGCCCTAAACCAATTCCCACCCTGTCAAGGTAGATCTCTGTGCTGCAAAGATGAGGATGCATGATGCTCTGAGCCCCCCAGCCAAGGCAGACTGGCCACACACTTCCAAGGGGGAAGATGATGAGAAGGTGTGCAGGATCCCCCAGGGTTCAGCCAAGCACAAAGTCCCAGAGGAGAAGCTGCTTCCCTGCTAGGTAGCAAGGAAGCCCAAGGCATGCTTCTGCAAAGAGAGCCTGGTGTGTGGGAAAGATGTGGCAGCAGATGTGCTGTGCAGCAGTGGCTCTCCAGGGGCCTCTAGTCCAGACCAGGACACCTCAGCTGATGTCTGTGTAACCCCCACAGCTCGGTGTGAGCAAGGCTACGACCAGACCATGATGTCAATGGGAAGCCCTGAGCAGCTCACCTTGCCTGGGGTGGGCACTACCCAGAGATGCTGCCACCGTGCTGCTGTTACACCCTGGCATGGGGCCAGCCTCCAACCACAGCAAAGCATTGCTCCAGGAGCCTCAGAACAGCTTGGTATCACCAGAGCAGGAGCAAACCTGCTCAAGCCAAATGGGAGGATGAGCTAAAGGATTAGCTGGAGGGTGGGAGGAAAGGATTATTTTTGAGGATTATTTCTACTGTTTTATCTTGAGGTGTCATCATTCAGAAAAAAGAGCAGTCTCATCTTTGGCAAGGCTTAATTTTGGCAGGTAGGAATGCAAATGTGAGCTTTCTGTATTGCTGTTCTGGACTCTGCTGTAAAACCATCCATCATTTTTAGCATCCAAGACTGGTGGCAGTTGGTGCTTTCTCCAGGGCTGTAACTGAGCTGCTCCAACAAGTACTCCTTTGCAGCTTGCTGCTGGTGGCTGAAAGCTGGGCAAGACCCACAGGCATGCCAGTGTGAGCAGTGAGGAGAGGAGGTCTGCTGCAGGAGCTCCATCTGAGCCCCAGGAGCCTGGCACCTCCTGTTCATTGTTGACAATGTGTCATAAGGCAGAGGCAAGAGGGGTGGGTTGTAGCAGGAACAATCCAACTCACAGACCATGGAATGGGATGGAATGGAATTAACCAGGTTGGAAAAGACCTTTGAGATCATCGAGTCCAACCTCTCCCCCAGCACCATCTGATCAACTCAACCATGGCACCAAGCACCCATCCAATTTCTTCCTAACCACCTCCAGGGATGGGGACTCCACCACCTCCCTGGGCAGCACATCCCAAGGGCCAGTTCCCCTCTGAGCTCCTGAGCACTGCTGGAGCAGCAGCAGCTGTCAGTGAAGGTCAGTACATCCAGTGTTGCCTTTGTGATTTACATGTAGGATGATCTATGTAAATCATAAAGGAATTTAAAGGTGATTCTGCTCCTCTGCTCTGATAAGACCTCACCTGGAGTACTGTGTCCAGCTCTGGAGATCCTCAACACAGGAAGGGCATGGACCTGATGGAGAGGATCCAGAGAAGGGCCACAAAGATGATCAGAGGGCTGGAGCACCTCTCCTATGAAGACAGGTTGAGAGGTTGAGGTTGTTCAGAAGAGAAGGCTCCAGGAAGACTTTATAGTTGCATTTCAGTATCTGAAGGGGACCTACAGGAAAGCTGGGCCCCCACTGAAGTGGAGTGGCCCAGCTTGCTCTGCACCCTGCCCACGGACACCAGACAGATCTGCCCCATTTCATTCCAGTATGAGCATGGAAAATCGTTTTGATTTCAGCTCCAGCTTTACCCTCCAAGCCCTCCCCTTCCAGCTGGGACAGGCCACATGTCAAAGACAGCCCCTAGCACGTCTCAGACCCAGCTGGTGGCCAACAGGAGCCTCTCCAGGAGGAATGATTTTGCTTTAATTCTGAGCTGCATTGTCCTTGAGAGTGTTCCTCACTCAGCACTTTTGGACCTTCTTTGCAGCTTGCTTTCAGTGTTTGTCTCACCACTAAAGGTCAGCTGAGCTCATGTTTCCAGGCTCAGCAGTGCAAAACACTTATTCGGCAAGAGCAGGGAGCAGGAGCAACCCCAGAACAGTGGGAATGGGGTGAATTAATCCTCTTGGCTTCAAATCACCAGATGTGCTTCCTTTTTATACCAAGGCAAAGCACATTTCCTGGGCTGTTTGAAGAAGGGTCTGTCCAGTGGTAACCACCACCCCAGCACTGGCCCTCTGGCCCTCGGGGACTGTCCCTTGCTCCTCAATCCCCACCACTCCTGGAGGCTGGCAGGGATGGTGGTGCCATTGCCTGGGCACTGACCCACAGTGGGAAAACCCAAGGCAAGTGGATCAGTAACAGAACAGGAGGGACAGCAGCCAGCTGGCTGTGCTCTGCCATACCCCACCCTTGGCCACCACACACACAGAGCACATCCCTCCCTGTCACGTTGGGTTGGGTGTTTACAGACTGCACTGGGAGACAGCGAAGGAGAATGCTATAAAAACATCTCCCATCCACAGCTGCTTTTTTTAGAGCCTGAAAGTTCATTTCCTCTCTCTCCAGTGTAA
The DNA here is from genome assembly GCF_014839835.1 of Dryobates pubescens. Lineage (NCBI taxonomy): Eukaryota > Metazoa > Chordata > Aves > Piciformes > Picidae > Dryobates > Dryobates pubescens. The sequence goes on along the minus strand of NC_071630.1, from coordinate 22,770,102 downwards.
CTTTGCCTTCCCCACCATCACTGGCAATCTCTGCAGCGTGCTATGGACATCTCCACATCAGAGAACAACTCCAGTGACAGATTTTGGTTGGCTGTGGGAGACCTTCCACTGCGGAATCTAATTACTGCTGGTACTTTAGGAGCTCCTCCAGCACGAGATAATTGCTGCTCTCTCTTTTCATGAGCAAGAAATAATCAGTTGTCTTTTGAGGTGAGAAATACAAACAGCAATTAAATACCAGAGGCTCTCCAGCCCCTCTCATCAGCAGGCACCTCTCGTCACAAAGCCAGCACAGGAGAAGGTTAGACTTGAGCTACTGTTTGTACTGGTAGTGGGGGGGGAGGGAGGGAATCAAGACCACTCCTAAATGATCAATAGTTCTCTCCATCTGATGAAATTCTTCTTCTAATGCAGAGCAGCAGGAGCATCTCACAAGCAAGCAGTTTGCTCAGAGTCGCAGCACTCAGCATCAGCACCAAGCCCTTTGCAGAAGCCAGCCTCAGGGAAAAGCTGCAGAGAGAGCAACAGGCTCAGGCACTGGGGGCAGCAAGCCACGTTTGATGGCTCCTACCAAAACCTGCAGCTTTGGCACTCTTTGTCCTGACCTGAGGTCTCTAGAAATCTATTTCTGTGTTCATGCCTCCTGAGCTCCCTGACATCAGCTCAGGGCCCTTGGTTGCAGCATCACACTGTGTGATGGAGCAGGAGAGCTGCATGGGAGGACCTAACAGACAACTGGGAGCTCACACTGCCTTTTGCAGCCCTGGGGCTGAAGCCTCGGCCTGCAGGTGTGGTCCCAGTGGAAACACAACACCCCTGTGACGTCCTCCAGGCTGGACTGGGCCTGGGAACGTGCATCATCTGGAAACTGCTGAGAAGACCTGGGTCAGATCTGTTTGGGCTGTGAGAAGCTGCCTTCTGACTCTCTGTTTTGGCAATACAGTGGGAAAGGAATATCATGTCCCAAAAGAGACCACTCATGGTTTGCAGTGGGGAAAAGCTTCTGAGGCTGCCTGAGTCTGTCCTAGCTGAACACTGGAGATAACTTTCTCCACCACCTACAGCAGCTTATTTTGGGGTTTGGGCTTTTTTTTTTCTCCCCCCCCCCTTCTGTTCTTTACTTGAACAAAGCACCTGTGTTTGAATAATTCATTGATGAGGTTTGTACCATTTTGTTCACAAAATCACAGCAGGGAGCAATGTTCTTCATGAAATGCTCCTCTGCCAGCTCCTCTCTGGGAAGGAGGCTTGCTCTGTTTGCTCACAGGCCAGAAGTCTGACAAGCAAGGAAGAGCAACACAGCCCCACAGGCTAATAAGATGGGGTGATGAGGGGATGCTGGGGTGGCCCTTCCTCATCTGGTCTTAGCCATCTAGAGAAGTCTGCATTTGAGATGAAGAGTGCTGGAACTCTTCGGTGTCACATGAAACAGGCACCTCCAGCACTCTGGATCTCCACAAGATCACGATGGAGGTGACCAGCTCAAGCTTAGGTCAACAACCTTTACCCATTACAACCAAGGCAGGTGAATCCTGCCACAAGTTGCTGGATCAAGGAGGGAGAAAGATGCTTTTCTTGTTAAGTGGTAGGGAAGGACAGGAAAATGGTTTCAGAGGAAGAAGAGTTCTTCTCCTGGTCAAACACCAAATGAGAGGTGAACCTCCCAGCAGGGATGTTCATCAGGCACACCAGCTCACATTTGCTAGGTATTCATAAACAAACTTCAGTGTGCTTCTTGATCAGCACCACTGCCAAGCAGCACATGTGAAATAGGTCATTAAGTTTGGGGTTGGTGCCTGTAGTCCTTTAAACACCAGCTAGAAGCTTCTAACACAGCATCTGCACACAGGAGCAACCATACTTCGGAATCCAGGATGCTCTCCAACACAGACTCTGCATTTAATGGCCACTCTATAATATGAAGCTTCCAAAAGCACTCCCAGTGGTGCTGACGAGAACTCATGCATTCAAATCCCATCTGAGACCCCCACAGGCCATGTAATCTGAAGACAGCTGAACCACCTTCACACTTCAGGCAACTCATAGAATCAATAAGGTTGGAAAAGACCTCAAAGTTCATCAAGTCCAACCTATCACCCAAGACCTCATGGCTACTAAACCATGGCTTCAAGTGCCATGTCCAATCCCCTCTTGAACACCTCCAGGGATGGTGGCTCCACCACCTCCCTGGGCAGCACATCCCAATAGCCAACAGCTCTCTCCTCACCTCAAACCTAAACCTCGCCTGGCACAACTTGAGTCTGTGTCCTCTTGTTCTGGTGCTGCTTGCCTGGGAGAAGAGACCAACCTCCTCGCTACAACCTCCCTTCAGGTAGTTGCAGAGAGCACTAAGGTCTCCCCTGAGAGCCAAGGCCACCTGTCAGACTTAGGATGGATGGTGTTTTGCCACAAAGCCTCCATGCCTGCACCTGCTACTGCCCATGACGTTGGCACAATGGTTCACAATCTGGCCAAGACTTTCAGGATTCATCTTCCTCTACTACAGAAAGAATTCTCTGTCATCGTGCTGCTGCTGTCATCCACTTACCACACCAATGCAAAAGCACAAGGAGACAACACTGCTGAAGAAGGTGGGGGCCTTCAGGTACAGTTAAGGTGATGCTTGCACTGTTTGCTCCAAGCCCATGGAGCACAAGGTGCTGTAAGGGGACTCACCCGCTTGGTGTAGTCCATCGCCTTCAGGATGGAGAGGTTGAGGGTCTCCAGTGAGGCCAAGACGTCTTCATAGTCTCCCATATGGTCAGCAAAATAGTCTGGGAAAAGCAAGATGGACAAGATGGGAACCACTGATGTAAGTGGAGACTTCAAGGCTGCTTGACAAAGCAAAGCCTGTTCATTGCTGCAAAGAACAACCTGAATGGGTGGGTTCAGCTATGTGTTTACATTCCACATCCTGAACCAAAGCCATCCTGCAGGGATGGGAAATGGTGCAACTCCTGTGAAGTCTGGGGCCACTGTAAAATAGAGCTGTAAGGCACAGTAGTTCCCACTGAAAATAACTCAGCAGCTGCTTTAGTTTCATGCCCACTTCGGTGTTTGACCACAGCTTGGCTCTCTCCCTCCTATTGCCAAGACAGAGGGAGAAGCCTCTGATGAAATCTCCTCTCCATTGCCTTGCCAGGCTTTACCACTCAATGCATTAAATAGCTGCCAGGCCCACCCCAATTTATGCAAGCTGGGACTGGCCTTACATCTTTCCTTACATTCCCACCACATTTGCACCTCAATGTGCAGGTTGCACAGGCTTCTGAGAGCAAAATACACCTCTTAAGGAAGTGAGCTACAAGCTGGGCCCAAATCCACACATTCCCCATGGAGAAGGAGTCCACATTTTCTCCATGCCATCCTCACTCTTCACTATTGCTGAATCCCAGACGACTTTGAGCTGGCCACACTGCTTTGGACGCAGCCCAGGACATGGGTGGTCTCTGGGCTGTCAGTACACATTGCTGGCTCGTGTCCAGCTTTTTACCCACCAGCACCTCCAAGTCCTTCTCCACAGGGCTGCTCTCCAGCCTGGAATTGCCCCAGCCCAGGTGCAGGACCTTGCACTTGGCCCTGTTGAACCTCCTGAGCTTCACACAGACCTGCTCTTCGAGATTGTCTAGGTTTCCCTGGCTGGATCCCACCCCTCAGGTGTGCCAACTGCACCACTCAGCTTGGTGTCATTATCAGACTTGCTGAAGGTGCAATCAATCCCATTGCCTGCATCCCTGATGAAGATATTAAACACCATTGGTCCCAACAGGGGACCAATGTCCATTTGTCACACATCCCCACCTGGACACTGTGCTATTGATCACTACCATCTGAATGCAACCATCCAGCCAATTCCTTATCCACCAAACAGTCCACTGGAGCCACAGCTCTCCAATTTAGAGAGAAGGATGTTGTGGGGCACCACGTCAAAGGCTTCACAGAGGTCCAGGTAGCTGATGTCCATGCCCCTCATCCACTGATGCAATCACTCCATCACAGTAGGCCACTAGGTTGGTCAGACAGGACATGCTGAAGCCATGCTGGCTGTATTGAATCACCTCCCTGTCCTTCACAAGCCTTAGCACAGTTTCTAGGAGGACCTGTTCCAGAGGCACAGAGGTGAGGCATGAGAAACGAGGTGTGGTGGTGAGGCTTGAAGTGAGCCCTCAGCCTGGGTGCAAATTCACTCCTCTCCTGGGTGACTGACACACAGCTGCTCCTTGAAAGCCACCAGTGCCACCCCGGTGGGTGCTGAGACGCGGAGCGTCACGCTGAGGTGACATCGCTGCAGCATGCAACAAGGCAGCAAGTCCAGGAAACAATCTCCCTAATTAGGTTCTCTCAGCTTAATTAGAAGAGCCTATAGCTATTTACAGCCCAGGAACATATCCAAGGGGAAGAAGATTTTGGCAGAAAGCAGAATGTCAGAGCGTGATTGACAGCAGCTGTTTGCTGCTCCACGCTAAGCCAGACAGCTGATTCTCACCACGGTGTGTTTGTTTGTGTCATTGCTTTCCTTGGCAAAGGAAAACTGAGCAGATCTTGAAGGCAGAGGCTTCCTCTGAGTCCTGGAATAAAAGGCTGGGGCCACACACCTCAGGAGAAAGGAGCTGCTGTGGGCAAAGCACAGCCCCCAAGGCTGACCAAGCAGCGACTGGGAGGAGAATGGCATTGACAACCAAAGAAATCAGTTCTCCTGTTGTAGCCTTATTTCTGCATGGGGACCTCTGAGATCAGCTCTTCCTGTCCTTCATGATTCTTGCTCCTGGCTCCTACACGTTTGCAGAGGGCAGTGGGATCGATGCTCAGGAGATGAGCATCAGCACAGCCCAGGGCTGGTGTGGGAGGAGGTGAGTGCTCCCCTCCAGCTCTCCCCAGCAAAGCCAGCACCCACCACGCTGGCTGTCCTCATGGGGTCGATGTGCATCTCCTGTTTGTTGAGCACACCTCAGTTCTCTGGACACCTTGCACCACTGCATGCAATGCCTGTGGTTCATTTCAACTGCAAGGCAGCAGGTGTAATCTGGCAGCTGTGCCCACGTTTTCTGGGCATATTAAGTGCTCCCAGCCATGACTGGGAGCTCCTCTGGGGGTGAGGACTGTGTTTCATTCAGTTTAGATGCTGGTGATTGCTGCATTTGGTGGCAGGGAACAAAAAAAGAGGCAGCCAGAGGTTTCAAAGATGCTGCCTGATATGGATTAAGCCATATCAGATTTCTCACATAAGCTGCAGGGCTCACAAAATCTCTTCTAAGATGCTCTCAACATCTTACAACACACAACTCATTTCAAGAGAGAGAGAGAGAGAGCATAGCTTCCATTTAGCCCAAATGAGGTTTGGTATCTAAACTAAGGCTAGGAAGAGTAGAAAGTAAATAAGAAACTGCAGGCAAGGGCAGGTATTCAGCAGATAAAGGATCCAGGCAGAATCTCATGCTGCTCAAGCCTTCCTCCAGCTTCCTGCGTGAGGTGATGAGTTTATCTTCCTCTTCTCCTGGCAGCTTCACCCTCAGATGAGGCAGTGAGGTGGGATCACACTGTGCTTTTCTGGTTTTATCAGACTGATGTGCAATCTGCAGTCCAGAAGCCAGCCAAATCCTGGTTGCATTCCCAGCACTGTGGGCAGCAGGTAGAGGGAGGGGATTCTGTCCCCCTGCTCCGCTCTGCTGAGACCCCAGCCGTGGCGCTGGGACCAGCCCTGGAGTCCTCAGCACAGGAGAGACACAGACCTGTTGGAGCAGGGCCAGGGGAGGCCACAGCACTGCTGGGAGGACTGGAAGTCCTCTGCTGTGAGGCCAGGCTGAGAGAGTTGAAGTTTCTCAGACCAGAGAAGGCTCCAGGGAGAACTTCTGGTGGCCTCTCAGCACTTAAAGGGGTCTCTAAGAAAGCTGGGGGCAGACTTTTGAGCAGTGCCTGTTGTGACAGGACAAGGGGTGATGGCTTGAACTGAAAGAGGTTTAGACTAAACAGAAGGAGGAATTACTTGACACTGAGGATAGTGAGACCCTGGTCCAAGTTGACCAGAGAGAAGTAGTAGTGGCCAATGTGCAGCCCCTGGCACTTGGATGTGTTCCATCTCCTGCCCTTGGGCTCTGCCCAGCCTGGCAAGGTCCCTCTGCAGTTAGTGGCAAAGTGATGAAGGTAAATGGTTAATGACTTTCCAAAGAGGCATCGTGGTTGTGGAGGGGAGAAGGGATGGGTGAGCCCTCTGCAAGGCCACACATCTCCCCAAAAGGCTGGGTGCAGGAAGCATTTCCCAGTACCAGCACACATGGGAAAATGCTCCCAAGGGAGCAGCAGGAGCCCCCTGCACAAGCCACCTCCCAGCCAGATGAGGCCCTTGAGAAATCCCAGCAGGAAATGTTCCCTTTCTAGTCAAGCTGTGGCACAAAGCCTTATCAGAGCTCTTCTTCCCCATCTGTAATGTCTGCAGTTCAGGGGAGGTGCAGAGAGGTGGTGCCTGCCTTTGGGAAGCACCCAGCTTTGCCTGAGGAGAAATAGGTTCTGGGTGCTGCAGAGGATCCTGGTTCACTGAACCTGAGAGCGGAGCTGGGGGCCATGACATCTCCAGAAATTGAACTGCAGCTTGTTACTGAAGGGGAGCCAGGCACTTGGCTCAGCTCTCACCCTCTCTGTGCTGCAAGAAACTGAAGCCAATTTGGAAAGCTTTCCTGTGGACTAAGGGGCAAAGCAGCAGAAGTACTGAGACCCACCCCAGCTCCACAGCTGCCAGCTGTGTGATGAGTGCCATGCAGCCTCTGAAGCACCCGTGCCTGCAACACCTGCTTGTACCCCAAGGGAAGGACCACACTTACCACACAGCTCCTTGGTGTCCACATTGCTGCAAGAGGCAGGCAGGGAGGAAGCGGGGGGGGTGGGGGAAAGAGAGAGAAAGAAAGATTTTAACATGAAAAGCAGACTAAGAATACAGTTAGGATTTCTCTAGGCTTAACCCCAGCTGCCCACCTGCAACGTCCCCAGGCACCACTGGGACGGCCTGAGGAGAAGGCAAAAGATGCTGCCACTCACACATTCACACACCTCTGCATCTCCAGTGTCTGCCCAGCCAGGATGGGCTCACACCTTATTTGGGCTGTTCCACTAGGGGGAAATGGGCCCTTGTGCACCCCCTCCAAGGGTGGACCCTGCACAACTGGCACAGGAGCTCCTCTGCCTTCCTCTCAATTACCCACCAGGGTACCACAGCAGTGAGGACCCCAGTGTGACACAAGGATGTGTTTCATAGCATCATAGGACCATAGAATGGTTTGGGTTGGAAGGGACCTTAAGCATCAAATTCCAACCCCACTGCTGTGGGCAGGAACACCTTCCACTGGAGCAGGTTGCTCAGCATGGCCTTGAGCACTGCCAGGGAGAGAGCATTCACCACCTCCCTGGGCAACCTGTTCCAGCATGTCACAGGATAGGATAGGATGGGATAGGATGGGATAGGATGGGATAGGATGGGATAGGATGGGATAGGATGGGATAGGATAGGATAGGATAGGATAGGATAGACCAGGTTGGAAGAGACCTTTGAGATCATCCAGTCCAACCTATCACCCAACACCATCTGATCAACTAAACCATGGCACCAAGTGCCTCACCCAGGCTCTTCCTAAACACCTCACTACTCTCACTGTCAAGAATTTCTTCCTGATCTCCAGTCTCAGTCTCCCCTCTTCCAGCTCAAAGCCATTGCCCCTCATCCTGTCACTCCCAGCCCCTCTCAGAAGTCCCTCTGCTGTAGCACTGGAAGGCTGCTCTAAGGTCTCCTTGGAGCCTTCTCTTCTCTAGGCTGAACAGCCCCACCTCTTGCAGCCTGTCCCTTAGTTTGTTATCCTTTGCTCAGAACAAAAAACCTGCAACATTTGCTTTCCTAGATGGACCAATCCTCCCCACTCTGCCCCCACGATGCATCCCTGGGGCCATGCACAGTTCCCACTTGGGACTCCCTCTGGGCAGAACTGCACAACTGCTGCTTGAACCTCTCAATCCCTGAACATCTGGTTTATATAACAGCATCTCACTCAGGGAGAAGAAAAGATTGCTGCTAATCTCTTTGTGCTTCAGATTCCCACACAATCATTAGAGCCATTCAAGCACTGGAATGATCTCTTAATAGAATTATGCTTTATCAATCCATTTGTGCTCTGGCAAGCTATTTCTTTGACTAAACTCACTGCTGACCTGTCAACATAAGCAGATTATGGGAAGAGATGTTTTCACTACTGCTTTCATTAGCAGCAGCAGCATCCTGCAGCCCTGAATCCAAAACCCTCCTGACCACTTGCCCATGCCTTGACCAGCAGGTCCACAGCACCTGGGTGTTTCCCTATCTCCATGACCTTCAGCTGTCACTGTCAGGGAGCTATCACAGAATCCCAGAAGAGTGTGGGTTGGAAGGGACCTCTGCAGACCATCTAGTCCACCCCCCTGCTAAAGCAGGGGTACCCACAGCAGGTTACCCAGGATCAGAATGTCCTGGTGTGCTTGGAATCTCTCCAGAGGAGACTCCACAACCTCTCTGGGCATCCTGCTCCAGGGCTCCAGCACACCCACATGGAAGATTTTCCTCCTGTTCAAGTGGAACTCCCTGGGTTCCAGTTTGTGCCCATTGCCATTCTGTCACTGGGCACCACTGGAAAGGGTCTGGCCCCATCCTCCTGCCCCCCAACTTTCAGCTCTGTGCAGAAACACTGCACTGCAGATGTCTGGGGAGGAAGCTCCCCAGATCCACAGTGCCATCTGTGCCCAGGCTCTCCCTAAAAGCAAAGCCTCAGGTGGTGGTACTGGGGACCTCTTCACTGCCACTCCCAAGCTGTTGGACCTGCTGGCTTCTGGAAGCAAACAGAAACATCTCAATCCCATGGGATGCAGGCTGCTGAGAAGGTGCCACCCAACCTGCCTGCTGCTGTGAATGCACAGTACCAGATCACACACCCTTTGGGGTATCTGATGCCTGCTATGGGATAAAAAAGCCATCTCTCACCTCAGACACCTTCCCTGGGCAGGATACATGGCACAGCAGCTGCTGGCAGCAAATGTGCTGGCACAGGCCCCAGTGGGAGGTGCAGGCAGCACTCTGCAGAGTGAGCTTTCCCTTCATCTTCATTCCCTCAGAGGTCTAGCATCTTTCTCAAACCCTAGAATTACTTCACTGTATCCTACAAAACTCCCTGGGGGTGCTGCAAGCTCAGATTCCCTGACTTGAGCTTCTCATGCCCAAATCCACTGGACACACAGATGAGAAACTCTGCCACAAGGACTCAGCTGCCAACCACACACACACAGAATCACCAAGGTTGGAAGAGACCTCAGAGATCACCAAGTCCAACCTGCCACCACAGACCTCGTGACTAGACCATGGCACCAAGTGCCACATCCAAGCCCCTCTTGAACACCTCCAGGGATGGGGACTCCACCACCTCCCTGGGCAGCACATCCCAAGGGCCAACAACTCTCTCTGGGAAGAACTTTCTCCTCACCTCCAGCCTAAACTTCCCCTGGCACAGCTTGAGACTGTGTCCTCTTGTTCTGGTGCTGGTTGCCTGGGAGAAGAGACCAACCCCCACCTGGCTCCAACCTCCCTTCAGTCCACAGTGCTTTGGCAGCATGGGGTTGGGAGCACCTCTCCTACAAAGACAGGTTGAGAGAGTTGGGGTTGTTCAGCCTGGAGAAATCGAGGCTCCAGGGAGACCTTAGAGCTGCATTTCAATAACTGAAGGGGACCTACAGGAGGGCTGGGAAGGACTGCTCAGAAGGGGCTGTGGTGACAGCACAAAGGGCAATGGTTTGAAACTGGAGCAGGGCAGATTCAGGTTGGACATGAGGAGGAAGCTTTTTGTGATGAGGGTAGTGAAATACTGGAACAGGTAGCCCAGAGATGTGGTGGAGAGCCCACCCCTGGAGACATTGAAGGTCAAACTTGATGGGGCTCTGAGCAACCTGAGCTAGTTGGAGATGTCTCTGCTCACTGCAGGCTGAGGGTCCTTACCTGCCCCATGAGTTCTCTGATTCTGTGCCTGCCAACACAGAGCCTCAGCTGAGCAGCTGAGAAAGAGTCACAGGCTAAGAAAATTCAAGTGGGAGACAAAACCCAGCAGATACATTTCCAGCACAGCCCCATGCCTACCCAAGGTCTGTGGCTGGTCCTGTACAGAGCCTGGGAAGTCCACCCATACTCTCAGGCACATGCACATGAGTAGTTTTTACACCAGCATCACCCACAAATTGCTTAAATAACCTTTCCCAGACCCCAGTGAGCATTTACAAACACCTCCTGAAGTGGTTCTGGTTTTGCACCTCAGGCACATTACCAAGGAAGAAAATCTGTTCTGTGTTCCAGGTGGGTTTGCATTGTACTACTGGATCTGCTGCTTCCAAAAGGGGGGGTGCTATTTCCTTACATCCCATCATCAGATTAATTTAACTTAATTGTGCTTGAATGCTAATGTGGCTGAGAAGCTGGTTTCAATTTTAAGCCATCTTGCATTAAGGATAAGCCCAATTAAAGAAATCACTGGAGTCATCTGCAGACTCAATAAAAACATGATCATGTTCAGAGGGAGCTTTGTAAGGAGAAACCAAAGGCTGCAAGAGCACAACCCAAGGCTTCCCTCAGAGCTGTGCCCACTGGGAAGGTCACTGTCACATAGCCATGCCCCCACCACTGCTAGGGGGGGGCTTATGGCCTGGCAGGGGCACTGCACAGCTGAACACTCAGCACAAAGGATGTGCAATACCCAGCTGCAAACCCATTTACCAGCTGCTCTGCTAGTTTGCTGTGTCAGGCCCTAACCACCCCATGGGACACTCCAGCAGGATGTTTTGTGATTCAAATACTCAGGATCTGGCTTTCAAGCCTCACAGAAGCATAGAATTGTTTCTGTTGGAAAGGACCTCTAAGATCATCCAGCCCAACCTGCAACCTAACACCTCATGGCCATCAAACCATGGCCCCAAGTGCTATGGCCACACATTTCTTGAACACCTCCCTGGGCAGCACATCCCCATGGTCAATCTCTCTTTCTATGAAGAACTTCTTCCTAACATCCAGCCTGAACCTCCCCTGGCACAGCTTGAGACTGTGTCCTCTTGTTCTGCTGCTGCTTGCCTGGGAGAAGAGACCAACCCCCACCTGGCTCCAACCTCCCTTCAGGGAGTTGCAGAGAGCAAGAAGGTCTCCCCTGAGCCTCCTCTTCTGCAGGCTAAGCAACCCCAGCTCCCTCAGCCTCTCCTCCCAGGGCTGTGCTCCAGACCCCTCCCCAGCTTTGTTGCCCTTCTCTGGACACCTTCCAGCAGCTCAACCTCTTTCCTAACCTGAGGAGCCCAGAACTGGACACAGGACTCCAGGTGTGGCCTGAGCAGTGCTGAGCACAGGGCAGGATGAGCTCCCTGCTCCTGCTGGCCACACTCTTCCTGATGCAGGCCAGGATGCCCTTGGCCTTCTTGGCCACCTGGGCACACTGCTGGCTCCTGTTCAGCTGCTGTCAACCAGTACCGCCAGGTCCCTTTCTGCCTGGCTGCTCTCAGCCACTCTGCCCCCAGCCTGCAGCACTGCCTGGGGTTGCTGTGGCCAAAGTGCAGCCCCTGGCACTTGGATGTGTTCCATCTCCTGCCCTTGGCCTCTGCCCAGCCTGGCAAGGTCCCTTTGATTAATGCTGAGCAAGAGCTAAGGGGTGAGGTGTGAGAGAAAGGAGCCAGACTTTTCAGGGCTGTTCAGTGACAGAAAAGGAGGCAATGAGCACAGTCTCCCAACGCCATCATAAACGAAAAAGAGAAATTGCAACAAGTTGTCCTCAGTTCTTCAGAAAAAAACACCACAACAAACCAAAACATCGAAATGAAACCTTCCAGAAGCCTTGGCTGTGAGTCAGCATTCCATTTGGAGCATCCTTACATTAAGAGCAGGACTAATTCCATGATTTAGTGAAGCCATAACCCAGCTAAGCAGGATGTAGTCATGTCCAAGTCCAGCTTTAACTGAAGGAATCATCAAAGCTGCCTGTGTTACAGAGTGCTTTCTGCACAGTAGAGGCCACATCTATTTGATCTCTTCCCAGAGCAAAAGTCTTTCTTTCACAGCAGAGAAAACAAAACAAAACAGCAAATCCAATCTGTTTGTTCCTTTGTTTGTTTTGGGCCTTTGACTTCACAGCCAAGGAAGCTGCAACATGGAGCAACAGAACCTCACATCCCCAACCTTGCTGTGGATGTGCAACCTTTGAGACTACTTTCCAAGGCAATTATATACTTGGGGGGATCCTCTGTGTTGCACTCAGGAAAGAGTGGGTCAAAGATGAGAGCTCAGCCTTGGACCCAGAGCATCCTCTGGAAGATCAGCGTTCAAGCCAAAAGCGAATGTGGACTCCAGAAGGGCTGTTTATTGCTCACCACCCACCACCAGTCAGACACACTGGGATCATTTGACCAGATGAACATCTTGGCAGCAGGGAGATAGTTTTCCCTGCTGGCTCACATCCAACTATTTCAAACCAGAGAAGTCCTCAAAGCATGACACTCCTCCCTTGTACAGGGGAGTTTGAAGAGCGGCGACCATGCTGTGAGAGCATCTCCTCAGCGGGCTGAGTTAATTGGCCCAGGGCGTAATTGCTGCCACATGCCCAGCCAGAGGAGCTCGCCCAGGAGTAATCACTGTGCCTCCTGAGTCCTCCAGAGGATTGCATTTCTGCCCCCAAAGCCCCACCCAGTGTCAAGATGCAGTTTGATGAGCTAATGAGGATCCCTGGGAAGCCACATCGTTGCCTTGCCATGTCCCTGATTGCAGGCTCTCCAGCAAAAGGGCTTTTATCAGAGCTGTCCCTCTACTGACTTCCTGCTGCTCTTCCATCAGTTCAAAGCACTCCTGAGGCATTTTTCTTCTCTGCCTGCCTTCCTTGTTGCCATCCTTGAGACTGTCTCCCATGGAATGGTGAGGTGACAGCACCAGAGAGAGAAGGCATGTTGCAGGGGGTAGCAAACAGCCCAGGGACTATGAGATCAAGCTGAGCATCACTGGATGCAGTGAGAAGAGTGTGGTCAAGGGGGATTCTCTTTCCCTCTACTCTGCCCTAGTGAGGCCACATCTGGAATACTGTGTCTAGTGCTGGGCTCCCCATTTCAAGAGAGATAAGGAGCTACTGAAGAGAGAACAGGGGAGACTGCAGAGAAAATGAGGGGGCTGGAGCATCTCTATGAGGAGGAAAGAGCCCTGGGGCTGTTGAGCCTGGAGAAGAGAAGCCTGAGAGGGGATCTGATTAATGCTCAGCAAGAGCTAAAGGGTGAGGTGTGAGAGAATGGAGCCAGATGCTTTTCAGGGGTGTCCAGTGATAGAAAAAGAGGCAATGAGCACAATCTGGAACCCAGGAGGTTCTGTTTGGACATCAGGAAGAAATTTCCTTTGAGGGTGCTGGAGCCCTGGAGCAGGCTGCCCAGAGAGGTTGTGGACTCCCCTTCCATGGAGAGATTCCAAGCCTGCCTGGCCATTGTGATCCTGGGCAGCCCTCTGTGGGTGACCCTGCTTTAGCAGAGGGGTTAGGCTAGATGATGTCCAGAGGTCTCTTTCAACCCCTACCATTCTGTGGTTCTGTGATCCCAGCAGCCAGGTCTCTGGGTGGGTGCTGATCTCTCACACAGCCCTCAGGTTTCAGGTCAGAAGCTTCAGCTATATTGATTCAACTTAGACCAACACTTTGCTTAAGCAAATGATCATTTTCCACCAGGAAAAAGGTATTTCCCCAAATTTCCCACAATGATTATTTGCTTTAGCTCTTACCAAGCAATGGCAGTGCAGCACAGCACTGCAAGGGTTTGCCCAGAGAGCAGCCCAGGAAGCCTTCAGGGCAGTATGGCAAAGCTAAAGCTGTCCTGGCCCTGTATTGGGACCCAGGGTGGGACCTGGATGTGCTGCCCAGGGAGGTGGTGGAGTCCCCATCCCTGGGGGTGTTTAGGAAGAGCCTGGGTGGGTGCTTGGTGCCATGGTTTAGCTGATCAGATGGTGCTGGGGGAGAGGTTGGACTGGATGATCTTTGAGGTCTTTTCCAACCTGGTTAATTCTATTCTATTCTACTGGGTCCTAGAAGTGGCACCATCCAGTGATGATCCAACTACTAATGACAGGAGCCATGCAGAGGTCCCTTCCAACCAAAATGTCCAAATATCTATGGCCCAGCACTTCTCCCTCTCTTTCCCAGCACCTTCCTTCCCTCACTGCCCAGCTGCCTTCAATGTGTTTCTCCAGGCTTTTCTACAATTCATAGAGAGGAGCAGAAAAGTTGTTTCAGAGTGGGAAAGATAAGGTAGAGGAGCAGAGCATAAAATCTCCTTCTTGTGTTCCAGCTCAGCCAAGGTGTTCCAGGCCCTCCCAACAGGGGATGCAATCAAAAGCATAATGGGATTTAGGAAGTTGCAAATACATCAAAGTCTCATCTTCACAGTGTATTTCTCATGCAAATAACTGCCTGGATGTGCTGCTCAAATACCACTCAACACCTGATCAGCTTCAGCTGAAGATAATAGGGCTTTTTCTTGGGCAGATGAAAGGTTTGCATCAGCAGCCACACAGCTTAGTTGCTTCACCAGCACAGAAAATGGAGTTCTGTCTGAAATCATGCTCTACTTTTATTTCCATCTTCTATTCATCACTTTAGCTTTGCTACAAGGCTTCAAATGAGCATGGAAACAAATTATCCTCTAGCATTAGACACCTGCAAAACTCATTTTCATTTAGGAAAGACTAAAAACCAACATGTGCAGCTGGAAAGTGTCGTTATATCTGATGATACAGCTTCTACTCCCAGCACTATGTTATCTCTGCACCTCAGAAGTGGAAATGTACATCCAGATGCTTACTAAGGGGCCACAGATGGTCACTCTTGATCATTAGTTTTGGAACTCAAAGAAACACTTTCACACAAACCCAGAGTGAGAGGAATAATCCCAAGCAGGGCAAGAGAAATATCAAACACTGGATGCCAGCCAGGAGCTGAATGACTCTAATTCTAAAGAAACTAAGCAACTTTCCAAGCCCATCCTCATATTCTTCTGCAGGACCCCAAAACCTTCCTGAAGCCTACCCAAGCACCTCCTTCACCTACCCACTCTCTTTAAAAGGAGCCCCAAAAAGGACTTCCAAAATCTGAGATTCCACATGCAAGGAAAGAGCACAAACCAGATGCCAAGGCTGGCCACAGCAGAAGGACATCCAGCCAGATACAGCTTCCAAGGACATAGGCAGACAAATACTCATAGCATATGTCTGCTTTGGCTCTAATTTCTTGAGCCATGGCAAGCTGGCAGTCAGGCCTCTGCAGCCCACCTTGCTCTTACTTTAAAGGATGGTCTTTGTCTCCTGACAAATGTCCCTTCTTTGGGGTCAGAGTGGCTGAGAGCAGCCAGGCAGAAAGGGACCTGGGGGTGCTGATTGACAGCTGCCTAAACATGAGCCAGCAGTGTGCCCAGGTGGCCAAGAAGGCCAAGGGCATCCTGGCCTGCATCAGGAAGAGTGTGGCCAGCAGGAGCAGGGAGCTCATTGTGCCCTGTGCTCAGCACTGCTCAGGCCACACCTGGAGTCCTGTGTCCAGCTCTGGGCTCCTCAGGTCAGGAAAGAGGTTGAGCTGCTGGAAGGTGTCCAGAGAAGGGCAACAAAGCTGGGGAGGGGTCTGGAGCACAGCCCTGGGAGGAGAGGCTGAGGGAGCTGGGGTTGCTTAGCCTGCAGAAGAGGAGGCTCAGGGGAGACCTTCTTGCTCTCTCCAACTCCCTGAAGGGAGGCTGTAGCCAGGTGGGGGTTGGTCTCATCTCCCAGGCACCCAGCACCAGAACAAGAGGACACAGTCTCAAGCTGCACCAGGGGAGGTTCAGGCTGGATGTTAGGAAGAAGTTCTTCATAGAAAGAGAGATTGGCCCTTGGGATGTGCTGCCCAGGGAGGTGGTGGAGTCCCCATCCCTGGAGGTGTTCAAGAGGGGATTGGATGTGGCACTTGGTGCCATGGTTTAGCTGATTAGATGGTGCTGGGTGATAGGTTGGACTTGATGTTCTCAAAGGTCTCTTCCAACCTGGTTAATTCTATTCCATTCCATTCTTCCCACATGAAATAAGTTGTATGTTGTGGTGTGGGAACAATCCCTGCCCTAGCCATGCTGGCCACATTAGTGCTGGTACAAGCCTGAGCACACTGTTGGCTCATCTTCAGCTGTCTGTTGACCAACACTCCCAGGTCCTTTTCCACCAGGCAGCTTTCCAGCCACTCCTCCTCAAGCCTGGAACATTGTGTGGAGTCACTATAACCCATCTGCAGGGCCTGGCACTTGGCCTTGCTGAACCTCATCCAGTTGACCTTGGCCCATCAATCCAGCTTGTCCAGATCCCTCTGCAGAACTTGCCTACCCTGGTGCAGATCAGCAAGTCCCTCCCAGCCTGGTGTCCTCTGACCTGTGAGAAACTGCATGGAAGACAACCAATTGCAGAAGCTGCTACAGGGCTCACCATTCACTCCAGACAGAGGTTCCTCCCAAAATCCAAGTCACATGGAACAGGTGCAGTTTTGCAGAGTCCATATGGTAACTGGGACAACTCCAGCACTGGAGCACAATGATTTACATTCAAAGACCTACAGGGAACAGCTCCCATGGGGGCTTCTGAAAAGGAGAGAGCTGCTGCCTTCTCCAAAGCAAAATGAATAACTTTATTCTTCCCTTGGCATATGCTCCATCATCAAGCACTTGGGGAGCACAGTGAGGGGTTCTGGAAGCCCAGCAGTGAATCATGTTCTCCTCTGAAGTGCTGGCACCACAGAGAATTAAAAATAGGGACAGAGAATTGCCCAGAAAGAGAAGCCAAAGGAGGAGTTTGCATTAAGTTTTTACATATAGATTTTGGGTTCTTAAAAGCCTCAACACCTTTGGTGTGTGATTTGGGATTGTAGCAGACTCTAGGTACTCTGGCAGACAATCTCTTTCCTCCTACTTGCCCTTGCTCTCAGCACTTCACCAGTTTGAAGGATGAATTCTAGTGTCCTCAAGGATGGGGAAACCTAAACCCAGGGTGCAGCTCCTCCCTGCTCCTTGCACAGCCTTCCTCTGGGTTTAGGCAAAGCAGGACCAAGACAGGGATGGTTTCACTTCTTTTCTACGCTGCATGGTCACTATGGTTAATGTTGTTCAGCAAGACAAGGTGGTGAGCAGCAGCAGAGCTGCACAGCCAGCCTCTGTCCAGACTCACTGACCATTACTATTTTTCCATGGCTCTGTCTGCAGCCCCTCACCTTGCTAAGCCATCTGCATTCTCATTAATGGAGACACTGCCCAGATCCAGTCTTTGAGCCATAGGCCTGTGTTCACTGGAGATGCCAGTGGCCAAAGCTGTGCCCTTGGCTCTGGAGCACTGGGGCAGGAGACTCCTCATGGTGAGCCAGGAACATGAAAAACACTGATTTCCCAGGATAAACTGAACTGACCTTCAGTACAAACAAAAATGGTGAATCTGGCAGGTTCAGGATAAAACACACTCCTTTGCTCATGCTGCTTCAAGGCTCTTCCCTTCCTACACAAGAAGTCCCTGTGAAGTTCAGGAATGTCAAGATGAACCTCCTCTGCCTGCAGAAACACAGAGAGAAACCATGAAGTCCTGGTTCCTCTGGCAGGTAGGACTCTTGCTGCCCAAACCAGACAAGAAGTGTCTTAGCTATGCACATCTGTGGTTTCAGCATCACCAGAGATGGTCCTTTAGGTGACCTTCTAGTATGGGGGTTGGAGAAGATTACTTTTGAGGCTCACCTTCAATCCCAGTGTATTCTAGGATTCTATGTTTCTATGATGGAGAAGACCAGCAGGAGATCTTCACTCCTTTCTTCTCCTCCTTGATATGGAAGCCCCTTGGTATCCCCATGAGACTGGCTGCTGGCTCTCCCAGGGATAGTTACACCCTCAGCAAGGTGCCACATTTCCTTACAGCCACAGCACAGCCCAGGGTATAAGGTTTACAAGCAGATCTGCTCACCAGAACCCCTCTTACCATGCTAGAAGACATGAAGTTCAGCTGGGAGCAGCCTTCACCCCTCCACAGTATGGTGTCTGCATTGTAAAGGCTACTCCAGCTCTGACTAGGAAGGAAAAAGGGGGCTGGGGACGGGGGGGAGAGGGCAAATCCAGGATGGTGAGCACTGAATACTAACTCCTAATGGATTCACCATGACGCTGAATCCCACAGGTGGGCAGCACAGCTTGGGAAGCAACAGGTCCAAAAAACCTTGGACCCTCTCCAGAAAGCTTGTGACAGCCAAGTGCAGATGTCCTGCACGGCAGCGCGGTGCAGCCAGGCAGCTGCCACAGCCCCCGGCGGGAGCGGTGCCGAGAGCCGTGATGGGAGGAAGGCTCTTCTCTCTCCAGGGACCTGCAACACAATTGTGTTGCCCTGGCAGCAGTAATAAACCTCGTTAAAATGATGCAGAGAGGCTGTTACACTTGCTAAAGAGAGTCTCTGAAGGCCAAAATCACCAAAGCTGGGGCATGGATGCAGCAGCCAAAGGCATCTCTGCCAGCTCTGATCCCATCTTGGCTGCTGGTGTTCTCCTAGGGGATCCATCCCCATAGAATCCTAGAATCAATAAGGTTGGAAAAGACCTCAAAGATCATCAAGTCCAACCTGTCACCCAACACCTCATGGCTACTAAACCATGGCTCCAAGTGCCACAGCCAATCCCCTCTTGAACACCTCCAGGGATGGGGACTCCACCACCTTCCTGGGCAGCACATCCCAAGGGCCAACAACTCTCTCTGGGAAGAACTTTCTCCTCACCTCCAGCCTGAACCTCCCCTGGCACAGCTTGAGACTGTGTCCTCTTGTTCTGGTGCTGGCTGCCTGGGAGAAGAGACCAACCCCCACCTGGCTCCAACCTCCCTTCAGGGAGTTGTAGAAAGCAAGAAGGTCTCCCCTGAGCCTCCTCCAGGCTAAACACTCCTGTATCCCCTGGCAGAGCATCTTACCTCCACCATCAGTTACTATTCATCATGGTCCTTGAAGAAAGGCTTTTCATGGGAATTTTCCTGAGTTTGGAAAAGAGAAAACTCTTCTCCCCTGATAGCTCAGGCTCAGCAGCTCCTGAGAGTGACCCCAGCAGCCCCCATGGCCCTTGCTCCTCTGCACAGGGCATGTGCACATGGCCCATCAGTGCCTGCTGGGGCTTCCCTTGGGGGTAACTCCTGCTAACAGCAGCACTCCTGCTTTTGCTCATGCAGCCAATAAAACCACCATGGATGCTATGTCTGGGCAGGGATGATTAAAGCCCCTCATTTGCATGGCTCTCTTCCTGCAGCACAACCCTCAGGGAATCCCTATCTACCATAAAGATGGAAGCCATTACAACATCACACATCATTTGCCTGGTTTCTCATTTTTAAAGACTCCCACTTGCTGCTGTATTTCAAGGCCAGTTCAGCTCCTCTCTCCCTTGGCAAACTGATTTGCTCTGCAGCCACAGCCAGTTACGAAGCACAGCTCCTACCCAGCTCCAGCCTGCCCTGTGCAAGCCTCCGTGCAACCTCATTTCCTACCTACCAGTGCAGGTGTGGCTCAGAAATAGCCATGCTGAAGACCCTGCCTCCTCTGAAAGTCCCAATCTGCAAACCAACCCTGATGCAGAGCAGATGCTTTATTTCACCAGGGGTTTCAAAACAACCCAAATAACTTCCACACAACAGAGGGTTTGACAGAACAAAACAGCCAGCTCTAATCACCAAGGGCACCAAGAGCAGCAACTGAACATGGATAAAAAATGAAACAAATAAACTGGATGCTGCTGAAAAACCCACTCTGAGCTCTCACTAGTTAGAAATGAATGTCACCTTGAGGAAAGGGCTGGGGCAATAAACTGGCACCTGTAGAGAGCCACACATCATCCATCAGCAACTGCAATAGGGCATCTCAGGCTGTCAGCTCTGCGTTGTCACACAGCTCTGGAACTGGGATCCAGGTACTGCCCATGAGATGAGCTGAGCACCACTGAGGCTCACAGAATCACAGAGTGGTCTGGGGTGGAAGGGACCTCCAAAGGTCATCCAGTCCAACCCCCTCTGCAGTCAGCAGGGGCATCCTCAACTAGATCAGCTGGCACAGAGCCCTGTCCAGCCTCACCTTGAATATCTCCAGGGCTTGGGCCCCAACCACCTCCCTGGGCAACCTGCTCCAGTATTCCACCACCCTCACAGTAAAGAACTTGTTCCTAACATCCAATCTAAATCTGCTCTGCTCTAGTTTGAGGCCATTGCCCCTTGTTCTATCACTACAGGTCTTTGGAAACAGACTCTCTCCATCCTTCTTGTAGGCCCCCTTCAGGTACTGGAAGGCTGTTATTAGGTCTCTCTGGAGCCTTCTCTTCTCCAGGCTGAACAACCCACTGACCATTTTCCTGGCCCTCCTCTGGACCTGCTCAGCTCTTCCTGCCCTAGCAGTTAAAGAAATTAATAGCAAAAATGCACCATAAAGGTGCAGTGCCCTCAAAGTGTTGATTATGAATCACAGAACTGCTTCAATTGGAAGAGACCTTTAAGATCACCATGTCCAACCAGCACTGCCAGGTGACCACTAAACCACGTCCCTCAGCACCATATCTATACAGCTTTTCAGTCCCTTCAGGGATGGTGCCTCCACTCCACCACTGCCCTGGGCAGCCTGCTCCAGGGCTTGACAACATTTTGAGGGAAGATGTTTTTCCTCATCTCCAATATAAATGTCCCCTTGAGGCCATTTCCTCTTGTCCTCCCCCAGGTCCTTTTCTGCCAGGCTGTTTCCAGCCACTCTTCCTTAATCACAGAGTGTTCATGGGGCTGTTGTGGACCCAGGTGCAGGACTCTGCACTTGACCTTGTTGAACCTCATCCCATTGGACTTGACCCATTGATCCAGCCTTTCCAGATCCCTCTGTAGAACCTCCCTGCCCTCAGGCAGACCAACACTCCTTCCTCCAACACACAAGCTCTGAGGGTGCCCTCAATCCCTTCATCCAGATCACTGATAAAGATATTAACCACAACTTGCTAGAGCACTGAACCCTGGGGAACACAACTAGTGACTGGCCACCACTCTTTGAGCCTGGGTAGCCAGATGGTTTATCAACCAGCAACAAAATCCCCAAATGCCATGGAGTACAGGAGAAGCCTAAGGCCGAGAGTCTGTCCTCTGCCACGGGGCTCAAGGACACTGCAGCCTTCTGCAACTCAATTCTGGACATGGGGATTATTTCCCCCCCCCCCCCTCTGTATCCAGCTGAGCCAATGGGTGGAGCTGCTTCTGGGGTGGTTAAGGCAACCTAATCAATGACTTCTCTGCTTTGTCAGAGATGGATGGAACCTCTAGCCACGTATCTGCAAAAGAAAAGCTCCTTGGAAGCTCATGAAATCCCTGACCAGGATGGCAACACAGTAAAATGTCTGTTTGCAGTGCAACTGATCTGCAGCACACTGATTTACTGAGCCTAATCCAACAGTTGGTTTCTAAGCACAGACATCACCTTAAATAAAACAGACATTTAGTGCAGTACTAAACATTTTCAAGTGCCAAATCCTTAATAAATGGCATCTAAACCCTCAACTTTTGTTGCCTTTTTTTTTATTGAGAGGGAAAGATGGATGGCTTGATCTTGAAAATATCACTCTGCCCACAAGTACATTGAAGAAAAGAGAAGACAGGTTTAATTACAGCCTAACTCAGCTGCTGGGAGGAATGGCACCTCCAAATCTGTTAAGGTATCCACAAAGATTATCAGAGGGCTGGAGCACCTCTTCTATAAAGACAGGCTGGAAGAGCTGGGATTGTTCAGCCTGGAGAATTAAAGGTTCCAGGGAGACCTTATAGTGGCATTTCAATATCAAAAGGGGACCTACAGGGAGGCTGGGGAGGGGCTTGGGATGATAGGACAAGGGGCAATGGTTTGAAACTAGAGCAGAGCAGATTTAGTTTGGACACTGAGAGGAAGTTCTTCACAATGAGGGTAGTGTCCAGAGATGTTGTGGAGGCTCCATCCGTGGAGACATTCAAGGCCAAACTTTATGGGACCCTGAGCAACCTGATCTAGTTGGAGATGTCCCTGCTGACTACAGGGAGGTTGGACGAGAAGACCTTCAAGAGTCACTTCCAAAGTAACTCAAAATTCTATGATTCTGTGATTGGCATCTGCTAGATTGAGTGCCCTTGCCTCATTGAGCTGGAGTGCTGGTGTCCTGGCCCTCCTTGGGCAAGAGAATAGAGTAGAGTAGAGTAGAGTAGAGTAGAATTCTTCCCAGCAAGAGAGATTGGCCCTTGGGATGTGCTGCCCAGGGAGGTGGTGGAGTCCCCATCCCTGGAGGTGTTCAGGAAGAGCCTGGATGGGTGCTTGGTGCCATGGTTGAGTTGATCAGATGGTGCTGGGTGAGAGGTTGGACTGGATGACCTCAAAGGTCTCTTCCAACCTGGTTAATTCTATTCTATCCTATCAAAAGAAGTAATTTATGCAGGTTTTTAACCTCATGTTTTTTCTTCTAGTCCCATTTCCAAAGCAAGCCATTAAAACAAATACTCTTTGCTTTTCTGGGGAGGAGAGAGCCTCTCAGGTGTTTTGGTTGGGGCTTTTTTTTGCACAAACTGCTGGCAGTGTGAAGCACTCAGACATGGCCCTTTTTAGATGAAAGGATATTCACCTTCTGCTCATTTCCTGGACAGACTGCACTAATCTGATTTCTGTTTGTAGTCTCTGTAATATTGAGCTCCTAGAGAGACAGGGACAAGCTCGCCCAGCACTCGCATGAATGATTTGCTAATTGCCAGAAGCAAATGGTAAGACCTCGAGGGCATGAGCTGAAATCAAATAAGCTTCCTCCTCCTTTCAGATTTTTGCAAGTATCCTGGTTATCACCACAGTCATGTGTAGGAGAGGGAAAAATAGAGCACCAAATGAGCAGGTTTGGTTGTGTGACACAGCATGGAGAGGGAACTAGCAGAAGGATAGTAAAGTCAGAAATCCCTGTTCTCTGTTGCCTGTATTCTCACAACCCCCTTTGTTTCTTGTGTATTTTTACCTCCTGCCACCAAAAAAGGCTCTCCCCAAATACAGTCCCAAGGCAGGCAGCTTGTTCTGCTCACCTAGCAGCAGCTGGGCACATCAGCTGCTGGATGGTGGTGTCCAGTTACCCAGAAAAAAAGCTACACAGATGAATTTGTACGACTGGAAGTTAACCAAAATGCTACAGCCTCTTGGCCTGCCTGTATGACTCAAACACAAGTGGCTGATTAGAACTGAAAATCTTAGTCACTTCTCTGTGTTTAATCAATGATTTTAGCATCATTTCACTGCCTAACATTTCATTGCCTTGAAAAGAAAATCTCTGCTACTTGTGTCACACAGACTGGGTTGGGTTGAAAGGGATCTTTAAAGATCATGCAGTCCAACCCCCTTGCAGTCAGCAAGTACATCTGCAGCTAGAGCAGGTTACTCAGAGCCCCAAACAACCTGACCTGCAATGGTTCCAGGGATGGGACATCCATCATCTCTCTGGGCAACCTGGGCTGGTGTTTCACATCCCTCAGTGTCAAACATTTCCTCCTTCTCTCCAGTATGAATCTGCCTCTTTCAGTTTAAACCATCACACCATGTCCTCTTCCAACAGGCCCTGCTAACAATTCTGTCCCCAGCTTTCTTAGAGGCCCTTTTAAGTGCCAAAATGCTGCAAGAAACTCTCTCTGGAGCCTTCTCTTCTCCAGGCTGAACAACCCCAACTCTTTCACCTTGGCCTCACAGCAGAGGGCTTCCAGCCCCTGCCATCATTGCTGTGGCTTTCTCTGGCCATGCTCCTGTCCTGAGCACTGCAAAGCTGTCCCCAGCACTGCAGGTGGGGTCTCAGCAGAGTGCAGCAGAGAGGCAGAATCCCCTCCCTGCCCCTGCTGCCGGGGATCAGCCCAGGACACAGCTGGGGCTGGGCTGGCAGCGCACGGCACCAGCTCAGGTCCAGCTTTCCATCCACCAGCCCTGCCCAAGTCCTTCTCTACAGAGCCTTCATCCCCCAGAGCCTGGATTGATACTGAGGATGAAGAATGGCCTTGCACAATCTGAAGAATAAGAAGATAAGACCCAGTTCCAGCTAGAAAATTCTCCAGCATGCTCTCTCTCCTCTCTGTTCTCCCCACCCCCACCGATCTTTGTCCTCCTCAGCAAACACCTAGCTCCAATCTGCCTTGCTGCCAGTATCAAACAGGCTCCCTCCAGGGAGCCTGCCAAGAGGCTGCCTGGGAAAACACCTGGGAAATATGATTAGAAATAGAAAAATGTTCTCAAATGTTCCTTCAAACAAGTTTCTGTGCTGTTTTTCCCAACTTTGTGTTTCTGCCAATGACCTTCCCAGCGAAGGATTTGCTTTTAACACCCTTCCCTTTGTTGAGCCTGAGATGTTTTGTAGCTCTAGCAGAGCACAGCAGCTTTGGCACCGAGCGTTTCGGCACTTAAATGAGAAGTAGAGCAGAGGGTAGCGCAAGAGACGTGTCAGCACGGAGGAGATTAAGCTAGGACTCACAAAACATCTTCCACAGAAACAGAAAGAACAAAATCCACCAAAAGCCCACACTCTCGAGAGCCAGAAATTAAAGCCAGACATATAATTTTTGTGCAATCATCTCGTCCCTTTCATGAGGGGACAAGAGCTATCTCTTGAATCATTTAATCAACATCTCAGCTGATTATACCATCCACAGTTTGTTTCCTGGAGAGCTAATTGAGAACATTCAATGCTCAAAAAATTCAGTTGGTTTTGGTGGGCACATCCATCCCCACTGTGTGGGCTTCAGCTCTCAGACGGATCCAGCACTTCAGCAGATCAGGTTTGCAATGCAAATAGGCAAGATGAGGGAAGGGGGGAAAAAACAGGAGGGAAAAAACCACACACACACACAAAACCCCAACACACACAAAGCCAAAAACCTAAACTCTTGATCTTAACCATCACTGTTTCTTGCCCAGGAAGTGGAAGCAGGATCTGTTCGACTTTGAGAGGACTGAACTGCAGGAGCCTGGAGAAAAATCATGGGCAGCATGAGCTAGAGCCCACAGCAGATCCCATCACAGAAACTCAGAATGATAGGGGTTGGAAGGGACTCCTGGAGATCATTCAGTCCAACCCCCCCTGCTAAAGCCAGGTCACCCACAGCAAGTTTCCAAGGGTCACAATGTCCAGGCAGGTTTGGAATCTCTCCAGAGAAGAAGACTCCACAACCTCTCTGGGCAGCCTGCTCCAGGCCTCCAGCAGCCTCACACCAAAGAATTGTTTTCTTTCTGTTCTGTTCAGATAGAACCTCCTGGGCTCCAGTTTGTGCCTGTTGTCCCTTGTGATATCACTGGACACCACTGAGCCCATCCTCTTCCCTCCCCCCCATTTTGATATTGATAAGCAGTGGAAAGCTCCTCCAGCCTAAGGAGCCTGTTTGCTTCATATCCCTCATTAGCACTATCACTGTCAACAGCTTCTCCTGCACAGTGAGCAGCCAGTGACACAGAGACTTGTCCCTCCTTGTTTGCTCTGCTTCCACCAACTTAAGTAAGTGGTGCTTGGAGCTGGGGCCCAAGGAGCAGCTGTCCCACCATGCCAGACCAGGGCTGGGACTCATCTCAGGCAGCTTCACTTTGCCCTTGTGAGCAGCTCCACTTGGGATTGCAGCTGATTAAACACCCTGCACAGGACCAGCTATGCCCCATCCCCCTGCAAAACCCCAGAGCTCCCACCCTGCCCACACTGGCACTGCAGGTCTCCTGAAAGGCTGGAGCTGGACCCACAGCTGGAAGCAGCAGTGCTGTACCAGCATGGTGCTCTCCAGGCTGACAGGCTCAGCTTCACAGTGGGACTAATTAGTGCAGACAGAGAAGCTCATCAGCATCATTACCTGCTTCAGGAGTGGCCCTGCACAGCCATACCTCCCCTAGCTCTGGGGCTGAACACAGGTACCTGCCATGGCTGCACCCACTACAGCTCTGCACCCCAAAGTGACCCCAAATAATTCTCTCTGGTATCTGAGCAGCTGGGGGGTCTGAGAAGGAAGGTAGCCCCATGTTTCCAAGAAGAATGTTGCTCAGCATCCAGTGGTACACGATCAATTTTCCCATCTACTCCCCCTCATCATCCCCCTGGCCCAGCCCCCCCAGGTAAGTGCCAGGGAGGGCAGGAGGTGGCACACTGCTGAACACAGTGCAGGCTGCAGAACCTCATCGTCTGCAGCTCTCCCTCTGTCACAACCCTCTGGCAAAAGTGACAGCCTGGGGAATGTGTGAAGGGCTTCTGAGGAGAGATACCACTTCTGTTCCTCGTCCTACACACACACTCCTACCTTTCCTAGTGTCTGCCACCAGAGAGAAGAGCTCATTTAAAGGGGAGGGGGGGAGGAAAAACTGAAGCAATTAACAGAATAGCTCTAAGCCTAGGGAAGAGATAACAAACGGCAGAGCAGCTGAATGCTAATGCCACGGTCCTGGCTCCTTGGGAAGGGACCTGCACAGCTCGTTGGAAAAGCCTTGCTCCAGTGAGCAGATCTCTCCCCAGAGGATTGTCCTCAGCAGCTATGGAAAATGTACAAGATGGAAAAGGATTATTTTTTGTTTTAATCTCCTGCCAGGACTAAATTTGTTTGGCCAACAGCCACATCTGACCTCCTGCTGCTGTCACAAGGACTGAGAAGTGCTCATCCCTTCCTGCCTTCCTGCCTTCTGAGGGCATGCAGAGTGACTCTAAGTGGTGGCCCAGGGAGCGGGAAGAGGATGGGAGCTGTCTGTCAAACCAGCCAAGTTTCACCCAGTGTCACAGTCCCACTGTGAAAGGGTTTCAGTCAGTCATTTGCAGCCCTAAAACTGGTTTGACTTCCCATTTGCAATGATCATTTACTTGCAAAACTTGTGCCTATCATTAGAACAGCCAAGGAAAGGTGTAGATACCTCTGCAAATAGAAGAGACTTTCCCAGCTGAACATCACCCCAATGTTTTCTGAAGCCCTGTTCTGCCACTAAACCAAACCAGTGTCTATTTAAGTACCTGTGTCTGCATATCACACAATTTGTGATTCCAGTAGCACTGCTATTAATAGCTGCACATAATTACCTCCACATTAATCTTCAGGGGGCTCCCCATACAGCCCTGCTAAAACCACTAGTGAGAACTCACCACACAACATCTTGCTTCTGCCTCCTGCTTCAGCAGGGAGGAGGGCAGCCAGTGTGAGCAGCAGGGAGAAGCCCACCACTTGATCCTGGTTTTGAAGCAAGCAATCCCCAGTGAAACAGGTGACACATTTGCTTGCCAGATGAAATAACCAGCAATAATGGGACTTACAGCACAGGCTTTGCCCCCCACCATGGATGGCAACTTCTCTTACCTGGTTACAAAACCTCTTTGGAACCCAAGCCCACCACTCCACATCATGAACCTCCAAGAGACACTTCCCAGGCAGTCATGAAGAAGGAGCTAGATGGCCTTTAAGGTCCCTTCCAACCCAAACCGTTCTATGAAGGAGCTCCATTAATGCCCCCAGGCTATCTCATCTCAGATCAGCATCCTCCTGACCACACCTTGCCAGCAAGGCAGGTGTTTCCCTGGAGGACTATGATGCCTAAGAAGCACACACTAGCACCAGCAACACAGCTGCTCTTGCAGATGTAACCAGCCCCACCTCCCCACTCCTGTGCCCAACTTTTTCCCCTTTCCACCACCTTCTCAGCTCAAGGCAGTCAAGAAAGCAGTATAGACATTGATTTTATCTACTCCAGCAAGGCAGTTCCCTGCTCCTAAAAATACTCCAGGAAATGGAATCAACATTTTGTAATTTGGCTGGTAACAGCAATTACTAATAACCAGCAGGAGCATCATTTCCATCGTTTTCTGCTCTAGCTGTAGCATAACTTCAACAGCAAACTGTGTTCTGCACATGAAACAAACACAACAGGCAATAGGAGGAAAAACACAGAGGTAAAAAAGGTTATCAAAAAACCAGCCCTAAAAATAAGCAAACCTCTATCAAATAGGAAACAACTGCCATCCAGACAGCCTTTTGGCAAGAAAAAGTTAATGTGCTTCCTCTGTTTCCTTGCAAAGGGGGGAAAAATGGCAGCTCCACTCCACTCCCCTGGTTTGGTGGCAGCAGTGCTCAAAATTGCCACCTTGGAGCTCAAGCAGGCTGGAGGAAGCAGGAAGCATCCTTCCTGCCCAAGCTCCCACCAGCCCAGCAGTTTACTGCGTGGAGAACTGAAGACAGGGCGAAGGGAAGCGAGGAAATGCAACCTGTAGGCACATACTAGATGCAAAACTACAGCCAAGCAGATCACTCATTTCACTGTGAGGAGCATGGGAGGCAGCTCCACTCTAAACCAGCGGTTTTTTTTGGAGACTGAAAACTCTTGCAGAAAAAAAACCAACCAAAAACCCCCAAAAGATGAATATTTTCTTCCCCCAACTTGATACATTTGCTGTAGCTGCCTGTGCATTCCAAATCAATAAACAAGTGCCAATTCCATGCCAGGATTTAACTTGGAAGGGTGACCAACTCATTGCTTTTCCTTCCAGCCAAGAACAGCAGATGCTAGGCTGCTCTGTGCAAGCTTCAGTCCCTAAAGGGTATCGATGACTGGATGAAGCTAGCTTGGCAAAAGAAAAACACTACTGATTTGTGGGAGCTCTTGCCACGCTCAGGGGCTGCTCAGTGACACCCCTCTTGCCAGCAGCACAGTTGCATGACATTTAGAAGTGGCACATTTTGGAACTAGATGATCCTTGAGGTCCTTCCAGCCCTAACAATTCTGTGATTCTGTGCACCCCCCTTACAAAGGCTCAGAGCTGCAGATTCTCTACAATCCCCAAGCAAAAATGAACTGCAGTCCCATTTCCCGTTTCAGGAAGGCCAGAAGAAACATCCCCCACACACCCCAGGGGGCTGAGTCCTTTCAAAGGCCAGAGGAAAGCTGATAAACTCAGGCAATGCTATCAATTCTGTCAGTGCAGAGGCAGGCGAGCACACAAGTCCCAAAGCCTGTAGAAAGCCCAAGTGGGAGCATCACTAAACAGACCCACCGAGGATGGGGCAGCATCCAGCACCTGTTGAAAACAAACCATAAGAAGGGGTGGGCCATTCCCAGCTAATTTTAGTAACAGGGTCACTAAAGCTCCTAATTATGCAGTGAGTAGTATGCATCAAGCTGGTCTTTGACCTATGTTGGAATAAAGTTTGAGAACTGGCAACACTGGGATTTTGAGAAGCCTCACAGCTCCTTTGCTTTCAGAAATGTCTTCAACAGCAGCTCCTCTACTGGGGTGAGGAGGTTTCCATCCTCTGCTTTGGTGCCACTGCACTCTAAAGTGCTCACTGCTTTCCAGGCAATCTTTTGAAAGGGTGGCAAAGCATGCACTGCACACATGGGCAAGATTGATCCACCTGCTGCCAGAAGGCTTTACAATTACAGAATCACAGAGTGGTGTGGATTGGAAGGGATCTCTAGGCATCATCTATATCAGAGAGGATCTAATCCCTCTGCTAAAGCAGGGTCGCATCCAGGATCAAAATGCCCAGGCAGGTTTGGAAGCTCTCCAGAGAAGGAGACTCCACAACCTCTCTGGGCAGCCTGCTCCAGGGCTCCAGCACCTTCTCAGCAAAGGTATTTCTACTCATGTTCAGGCAGAACCTTCTGGTCTCAGGTTTGTGCCTCTTGCCCCTTGTCCTGTCACTGGACACCACTGAAAAGAATCTGGTCCTATCTTCTTGCCTGCCTCAGACTCATTAGCTCTTGCTGAGAATTGATCAGATCCCCTCTCAGGCTGCTCTCCTCCAGGCTAAATAGCCCCAGGGCTCTCAGCCTTTCCTCCTCACAGAGATGCTCCAGCCCCCTCATTTTCTCTGCAGCCTTCCCTGTACTCTTCCCAGTAGTTCCCTGCCTCTCTTGGGCTGGGCAGCCCAGCACTGGACCCAGTCCTCCAGGTGTGACCTCGCTAGGGCAGAGTAGAGGGAGAGGGGAACCTCGCCTGACCTTGCCTGCTGCTTGACCTTGTCTTCTCAATGCACCCCAGGACAATGTTGTCTTTCTTAGCCATGAGGGCACACTGCTGGCTCATGGTGAACCTGTTTAACAAGGCTGTTATTTTTTAAGCACTTACTGCCAGCTTTCTCATTTGAAATTGGATTCTTTTTTTCACCTGCTTTTTGGACAGATTTTTCCTCTCCAGAGGGCTAAGAGTTACACAGGGAAATGACTCAAAGCTGACTTTTGACTGTATTTCCAAACAGCCCAAACCAATCAGGCTTTTGAAGGCATGCTCCTCTTAGGTAGAGAAAACCCACCAGTGGGCTAGGTCCTTTGTACAGGTGCCCAGTGCTGTCACTAGCTGCTGGCAGGTAGGAGTCCCATGGAGCCCCACACATCCCTTGGCTTCATGACAATCCCACTGGTGCCAGACACTTGTCCTGGAGCTCATAACCACCTCAGAACCCATCAAAGGCAAAAGCAGAAGAGGTGCTGAGGGATAGATGGCAAAGCAGGTGGAGGGGAAGGAAGCATCAGCTGCTAATGAGTTTGTCACCTTAGCTTGACAGCTTGGCACAGCCTGCAAAAGCTCAGTTCTCAGCAAGAGCGGTCAGGCATCATATTTAGTTTCAACTTTGATGTAACATCCAACTAAAGCATGCCCAGAGCCCTTCCTTTTCCCCTGCACTGTGGGAAGTGCAGTGTGGCTCATGGGTCCAGCCCCTTGCTGCCTTGCCCAGGCTTTGTGTGGGCAGAAGTATGGCCACAGCAGGCTGCTGGGATCAGAGCAGAGGCAAAGCAGCTACGACAGCAGCTGCAGGGCTTGGGCTGGCCTCCCTGCCACTGAACATCACAGAATCATAGAACTGATTTGGTTGGAGAAGACCTCTAAGAGAACTGAATCCAACCTTCAACTCTATAGCACCATGGCCATTAAACCAGTTTTCAAAGCGCCGCACCCACACATTTCTTGGACACCTCCAGCTGACTCCATCACCTCCTGGGCAGCCTGTTCCAATGCCAGACCACTCCTGCATGAAAGAAGTTTTTTTCCTAATACCGAGCCTAAACCTCCCCAGCACTGTTTCAGGCCATTTCCTCTCCTTCTATCACCTGATACTAGGGAGAAGAGACCAACCTCACTGCAACCTCCTGTCAGGGAGTTACAGAGAGCAACCAGGCTTCCCCACAGCCTCCTCTTCTCCAGACTGAACAACCCCGGTTCCCTCAGCCTCTCCTCACAAGTCCTGTTCTCTAGGCCATTCCCCACATTTGTTGCCCTTCTCTGAACATGCTCCAGCAACTCAGTATTGCCTCACCTTGGAGAGAAGGGCACTCACTGCTATGAAGTGCTAGAGCAATCACTGCACTGGGAGGCTATTTTGGGTGGAAGGCAAAGCAGGTGTGGTCCCAGTGCAGGGAATACAGAGAGATCAGAGAGGGACATGCCCATAGGTCATTCCAGTTTGTTGTATGGAAAATAGATGGGTAGGACTACTAGTACTAAGAGCCCCACCATTACCTTTTCTAGAACAGTGAAGCTTTTAGATGAAATGGAAGATTGGAGGAGCCTTTAAATGCCCTTGAGGCAACATGAACCATCATTTCAGAGGCCATAAAGATCAGGTTGCACTAAAGAGAATGGCCTGAAAATAACCACCAAGGTTTTATACCAAGGATTCCTAATGGCCATCACAATGAGCTACAAACCAAGCAAAGACAGAGACTTTGCAAAGTTTTGCAATGCCAGCTGCATCCCTGTGGTGTTGGCTCTGCAGCAGCCCTGCTCCTGCACACCACTGCCACAATCCAAAGGCTCTGGAAAACAAGGGAGTGTCAGCAGAGGGAACTTACTTGGTGTTGTCCGAGTCAATGGTATGAAACAGCTTCTCAAGTTCTTCTTCATTCAGTGTCCCATCAGAAAAAAAGGCCTGGAACTCCTCCAGGGACAGCTTCCCATCATCTGCAAACAGCAACACAGTCCCCATTAAGGAATGGGCAAAACAAGGGCACAGCCACTGGAAATCAAGAGTTATGTTTAGATGTAAAGACTCAGACCAAAACTATCTCAAAGTGCTTCTGCACATCTGGCTCTCAGCTGATGCAGAGCTCACTAGTGACAGGGCGAGACCTGGCAGCTCTGGTGGCATCAAAGCCAGGTGAAGCTCCTGGCTATGGATGCACTGGCCATTAGCAGCTAACTGAGCTACCAACCCAGAGCACGACTCAAGGCTAAGGAGGTGAAGCCTACAAGCTTCATCCTACAACAGAATTCCATCTAAGAAGTTATGGAGCATGTTGTGTACTGTATATTCAGATGATGCAAAGTGCTAATTAAGCAATGTGTAATAAGTAGAGGACACAGTCTCAAGCTGTGCCAGGGGAGGTTTAGGCTGGAGGTCAGGAGAAAGTTCTTCCCAGAGAGAGTTGTTGGCCATGGGGATGTGCTGCCCAGGGAGGTGGTGGAGTCCCCGTCCCTGCAGGTGTTTAAGAGGGGACTGGATGTGGCACTTGGTGCCATGGTTTAGTAGCCATGAGGTGCTGGGTGACAGGTTGGGCTTGATGATCCCTGAGGTCTTTTCCAACCTTATTGATTCTATGATTCTATTCTATGAAGTAGACAAAGACTCCGGGCTGGAATGAATGACAGACCCAGCAGTCTCTTTGATCATCTCCATCCAGCTGAACCTTCTCCAACACTGTGCTCCTCCCAGCTCTGGGCAGAAATGCAGGACAGCAGCTACCAAGCATAACAAGGCACATCTTGCTTCAGTTGTCAACTGCTTAAGCACACAAGGACTGTGTCACCTTAATGCTTTGCCTTTGCTTCTGAAGGGACCCGATGACGCACGGAATCCATCTGCCCGGCCACGCAGGACACAGCTTGCTGGGTGCCTTCTGACAAACCTTCCAGCATGCAAAGGTTTAATCATGTTCTCCTGGGCACCTAGAGATGAACCTGCACTGATTTCACCAGTAAGCTCACCCTTGAACATTTGTTTTGATAGCAGCTCAGACCAGAAGTACCCAGCTCCTTTAGGAGCTCATTTTGGACCTTGCTGTATGAAGTATCCCTGCAGAGAGTCAGTGTTCAAGGGACAGTGTCTCCAGTCTCAACTCACAGGTTGAAGAACAACATCCAGGTTTGAAAATCTGGCCATACACTTTATTGTACTTAGCATTTTATATACCATCCCCAGCATTAATTAAATACTAGGCTTGCCACAGCCTGCTTAGGTGATGAAGAGAGGAATAAAGGAGCAAATTCACATACAAGGGGATGTAAGGAGGACTTCTTTGCAACTTTTTCTGGCAAGGTGACATAGGCTTACACCCAACTGTTAAATCTGGAGCCTTTCTCTGCACGCTGTGGACAACATGTCTTTACAACCACACCTGGAGCCAAGAACCATAGAATTGTTTTGGTTGGAAAAGACTTCTAAGCTCCTTGAGTTCAACCATCAAGCCAAACACTGCCATGGCCATTAAACTATGCCCCAAAGTGCTGCATCCACACCTTCTTGAACACCTCCAGGGATGGTGACCCCACCTGGGGAGCCTGTTCCAATTCCTGATCACTCCTGCAGGAAAGATGCTTGTCCTAACATCCAACCTAAACCTCCCCTGGCACAATTTCAGGTTGTTAGAGGAACCACTTCATACTAGGGAGAATAGACTGACCCGCATCTCACTTCAACCTCCTTTCAGGGAGTTGTAGAAAGCAATGAGATCTTCCTTCAGCTTCCTTTTCTCCAGGCTAAAGAACCCCAGTTCCCCCAGCTGCTCCTCATAACTTTTGCTCTCTAGACCCCTCACTAGCTTTATTGCCCTTAAATGAAGAAAGCCTGGAGAAAGCTCCAATGAAGAAATACAGCTATAAGGCAACAGGAGAGAGAAAAAGAAACTTCAATTGACCTCAGGTTTTTCACAAACCATTGAAACTGTGCTCTGGTAAGCAGCAGTGCCTGGCTGGAATGGCTGTCCTTGGTCACATACTACTCACAGCCTCTCCATTCATACCCACAGAAGACTCGCAGATTGGAGATGCTGCCTGCTTTGCAG
Source organism: Dryobates pubescens (assembly GCF_014839835.1). Taxonomy (NCBI): domain Eukaryota; kingdom Metazoa; phylum Chordata; class Aves; order Piciformes; family Picidae; genus Dryobates; species Dryobates pubescens. Next base: position 22,736,033 of record NC_071630.1, on the reverse strand, counting down.
TAGGAGAATGTATCATTCATTATTTAATCAATTCAGTTATAAACCCTGGTGCTTCTCTTTCAGGAAATGATGCTAGAGGACAAAATTAGCCAACTTACCATCATGTGTCAATATTTCTTCCCTGAGCTCAGTGAGTCTGCTGCTCCCAAAGCACACTTGCATTGCCAAATGCTAGCCCAGTTTCTTTTCCCAACAGAAGAAGTTAGACCAGTGATGAATCGAGTCTAAGATGTCCATTTAATTGGCAATTACAACAGGAACACAGAACAAAATCTGCAGCAACACTGGGTGAAAAGGGTCCCTTTGTCAGAGCCCCACAATGGCTACAGAGAGTGCCCAGCTGCCTGCATTGTTTCCTCCGTCCCTTCCCCGAAGCCTGAGATCCTGGCAGCAGGCAGGGTGCAGAATACCAATGCACAGCTCAGAGGATGGATCCCAGATTTGCTGCCTGGTCATAGAGAACAAAAGCATCTGCACTCCAAGTCCCTATCACCTGAAGCATCCCACCACTGTCACCAGGAGGCTACCTTACTGGTACCACTCTTGCTGAAGGAGATAAAACAACTGTGCCCAGAGCAAGAGATCCATCCATTCCCTCCACCTCTGCACTACTGGATGAGAAGCTTGCCCCCAGCACTCCTGTCTGTGAAGGACCCTAGCTAAAATCAAGGTGTGGTTTCTCCTGATCCTGACTGGCAATGAATATGGATCTTCAAGCATCAAGATCAAAAGGATAAAGGCATTTCTAGCCCACAAGGTCTAAACAGTTCTTTACGTGGGGTACAACTCCTGTAAACCTTAAATCACTTCATATTTACCTTGACATTGTCCTTCCTCTCAGGGCTGCCAGAATTCATAGAAACATGGAATCATGAAATGCTTTGGGTTGGAAGGGACCTTAAAGATCCTTCAGTTCCATCCCTCCTGCCAGGGACAGGGACACCTTCCACTAGCCCAGGTTGCTCAAAGCCTCATCCAATCTGGCCTTGAACATCTTCAGGAAAGGGCTATCCACAATCTCCCTGGCCAATCAGTTCCAGTGTCTCACCACCCTGGACCTGCTGGAGAGGGTCCAGAGGAGGGCCACAAAGATGATCAGAGAACCTCTCCTATGAGGACAGGCTGGAAGAGTTGGGGTTGTTCAGCCTGGAGAAGAGAAGGCTCCAAGGAGACCTTTTATATCTGAAGGGGACCTACAAGAAAGCTGGGAAAGGACTGTTCATAGGGGCTTGCAGTGAGAGGATGAGGAGCAATTGTTTGAAGCTAGATCAGGGCAGATTTAGGTTGGACATTAGGAGCAAGTTCTGCACAATGAGGGTGCTGGAACACTGGAATAGGTTGCCCAGAGGTGTGGTGGAGGCCCCATCCCTGGAGACATTCAAGGTCAGACTTGATGGGGCCCTGAGCAGCCTGATCTAGTTGGAGACATCCCTGCTCACTGCAGAGGGGTTGGACAAGGTGACCTTTGAGGGTCCCTTCCAACCCAGTGCATTCTGTGATTCTTTGGGTTGACCACTGCAGGAATTTGAACGAACTGTGTCGGAGACTTTCACCTCCCACCAGACAAACACCATGAAGTGTCAGTCAGCTTAAAGCTGATCATTGTTTGAGACAAGCTGGAATAGCTGCCTGCAAACACACAGTGTGAAAGCCTTCCAGAGGAAGGAGATAATGCTTGAGCTGCCTATCTCTAATTGTGAAACAGCCTGAAAGCTGCAGGCTGCTGGAGCTCAGCATGAAAGGAAGCCTTCAAGTCGCTCGGGTGATAAGGAGAAGCAGACCGGGCTGGGATGTCGCAGTCAAAATTAAACTGGCAAAAAAATCCTGGGCAAGGAGGATTGACCACAACATTGCTGACACCAGGTCCACCTACTGATGTGTTCTGTGATGAGCTGATGGAGATGCTGTGCTTCAGGAGCAGCCTTATCAGGACAGACACCGAAGAACAAGCCATGGACAAGACTTGAAGGACCCTGGGGGGGTTTTGCTGAATGCTTCTGGGCTCAACAGATACAAATCCTCCAAATTCACCTCTGGGGAGCTGCTTCTGATAGGAAGGATAACAGAAAAATTGAGATTCCACACCAAATCTCTCTAAACACAATCAAACTTTCATCAGCTGTAAAATCTAGAGAAGACTTTGTGCCTTTCATCTGGATGAGCACACTGGAAGCAGACAATCTTCCTTCACTTTCTCACCCTCCTCCTCCCTACAAGCCCAGTACCTGAAGCCAACACCAAAGCTGGCAGCAAGGACAAATGCCAGCAACTAGAAGTTGCCTATGCTGGTGCTGATCAGTTGAGAGAAGAACTAATCAAGTCACAGCTATTTCACCACCATTTCCCCCTCAGACAGTAATCTCCATTTCACTCTAGCTCTTCCAGATAATTCAATCACAGGCAAAGACCAAAGCAAATTACTGGCCAAAGAGAGTTATCAAAGTTAAAACTAACTGAAGAGAGGAGGATATAACAGAGAACATCAGAAAGCCCCAGCTGGGGTTTTATTATTGCTCCACTTGCAATCTGAGGAGGGTAGAGGTGGCTCTTACACCTTCTAACCTGCACAATCAGGCAGGCTAATGAAGCAAAGGGAGGGAGATGTGGAAATCAGATCATAAATCAGCCAAAACACAGAAATTCTGATGGCTGAGCTTTGGGAAATTCACTCAGTGATACAAAGAGCTTAAAGCAGCTATAAAATGAAGTCACTGCTCTGAGCCTGGGTTTGCTAAATCCATTTTCAATTACATCAGGTGGAGACATCTTATATTTTCTAGCTATATTAAGAATATATTTCATTACTTATTTCATTACTTATTTTCATTGCTTTAGGAGTCCTAAAATGCTTTAAGCCCCACTTAGTGTGCAAGTGCCACCAGAGATATGGCTAAGCAAACGGGATTTCATCTTTCCTTCTTCCTTGGGGGTGTCTCTGTGCAAGTGAGCACAAGGACTTGCTTCTACCCTGGACCCCCTCATCCAGCCCCCTCAGAAGGCAACAGGAAGAACTTTATTCACTTGGATGAAGCTGCATGTGGGCTTGGAGTTTTCAGCCCTGGGCTATTAGGAAAAACTAACTCCAGGTCCACAGGTCTGATCAGTGATGGGTCTGAAAGATGCAGACTCATTAAATGCAAACCCTCAAAACACAGAATCACTGAATGTCAGGTTGGAAGGGACCCCAAGGGCCACCTGGTCCAAACTTTCTAGCTAATAGTATAGTTGAATAAGCTGGCTCAGCACCCCATCAACCTGAGTCTTCAAACTGTCCAGTGTAGGGGAATCCACTGCTTCCCCTGGGAGATGATTCTAAGGTCTGACTCTTCTCATGGGGAAATATTTTCTTCTGGAGTCCAACCACAATCTCCCCAGCAGTAATTTATCTCCATCACCCCTTGGCTTTACTGTGGGACCCCTTGTAAAAGGGATTCCCCATCCTCCTGGTAGCCACCCTTTATGTACTGGCCCATGGAACACTCCTTTTAATGGAGGTTTTAAGCTGCAAAACCTGCCCCAAAAGCTGGGTGTTCTCCAAGTTCAGGCAGCTGGACACACCTGGGGGTTTCTGCAGTGGAACTGCACCACTGAAGATGTCCTGGACAACCATCACTTATCATCTCATTTCCCTGTGCCCGGGCTCCAAGTGTAACACAGATACAGCTAGATACTAGGAACTGCACCCCCAGAGCTGGCCGCCAGAGGAAGTCACAGTGAACAGGGGAGAGGATGAGGAAACAAACCGGACGGTTAGGCTGGTGAAAGGCATTTCCCCTGCTTATCTAAAGGGTGGGAAGCAAGAGGATGAGGCCAGACACTTTTCAGCAGTGCCCAGGAATACCACAAGGAGCAAAAGGCACACACTGGAACACAGAAGGTTCCACCTGAACATGAGGAAAAAAATCTTTCCTGTGAAGGTGCCAGAGCCCTGGAGCAGGCTGCCCAGAGAGGTTGTGGAGTCTCCCTCTCTGGAGAGATTCCAACCCCCCCTGGCCATTGTGATCCTGGGCAAGCTGCTGTGGGTGCTTTAGCAGGGGGGTTGGACTGGATGATCTCCAGAGGTTCCTTCCAACCCCCTACCATGCTGGGATTCTGGGATGTTCAGAATTCCATGTGGGGACTTTTGGATCCTTTATGTTTACCTAGATGTCTGTCAGGACAGGGTGAAGGTCTTCATCTCCATCATTTTAAACTGTGGCTGTGGGAAGGCTGCTGGAGGACCCCAAATCAAGCTTGCTGAGCTGACACTCTCCTGTGCAGCTCATGGGCCACGTGCCTTGCACCTTGTGCAGCACTGCACAACCCTTCTGCTGGCTGCAGTTCAGGATCCACTCCCAAAGTCATCTGCAGCTCCTCTGCAACCAGCTGAAAATTACCCACCCACTTTGACTCCGACAGGCAGGAGTAATGAAGCACATTTTCTACTAGTCTTTTATGAAGACTCTACCTTCCCCCCCTCTCCAGATTCCCAACTAATTCTCACTCTGCTGCAATGAGCTGGTTTAAACAAGGCTGGGCTTTTGGCATTCACCCACTGCATTGGGTTTGGATGTTTCACTACAGCTGTTTAGGAATGACTTCCAAAGAAGTCGTGGGGATCAGACTTCCCCAGGGGGCAAACAGCCTGGGCAGGTTCAATGCAGTTGAACAAAGCAACCAAAAATCCCCCAGGGATTTAGAAGAGGGTCCAGGCAGAGATGCCAGTAGTCCACACAGCTTTCTCAAGCCACAGTTTATCCTACAGAAAAGAGGAGGTAACCTGTTTCAGGCTTCCTCTTGCCGCTGGTTAGATTTCTTTTCTTGCAGGTGTCAACAGTTGGTTTCTGAACATTTGTGAACATTTGTGGTGGCACAAGGGAAAAAAAGAGTCAGCCCCTCCATGTGCTGCCTCTCTTAATAGTTAGCAAAAGGCACAGGTGAGTGGGAGCCTCAGACACTTTGCACAGGGGCACACGGCTCCGGCTCGGGGCACTCGGCTCCGGCTCGGGGCACACGGCTCCGGCTCGGGGCACTCGGCTCCGGCTCGGGGCACTCGGCTCCGGCTCGGGGCACACGGCTCCGGCTCGGGGCACACTGCTCCGGCTCGGGGCACACTGCTCTGGAAAACAATCAGGAAAAGAAACCATAGCTTGCAGTTTGAGGGCAGAGGGAAGGCAGCCCAGCTGGACACACACCAAGGGCATTTATGTGTCGGAAGGTAGAACACAGGAGACCTCAGGGCTCCTCTAGGCTAAACACCATAAATATATTGCACAGAATAAATATCTAATCCTAAAGAGACTGTGGGCATCCCTTCTCTCACTCTCCTCACCAGCCACAGCAGGGATCTCCATTTCCAAGCTCTTGCAGCCATCAGCAGCCCCAGCTTAGCTCCAGACACACAACAGCCACAGCCTCTCAGTTGTTTTTCATCTTAATTGACCTCAGCCTGTCTCCTTTATATTGGCTGCTATTAAATGGTTGACTGACTTTGAACCACCACAGCTTTTTAGGGCCTTTGATCGATTTGCCCACCCAAACCATATCCCCAGCAAGCAGGAGCCACCACTGCAAAGCAGCACACTCCTGGGCAGAGCTTGCAGCTTCTTGACCCAAGGAGCCCAATTCCCTATCCTAAAGGCTCTGATGCTCCATGTATTCCAACATCTGCCTTGCTCCCTCCAGAGTTACTCAGCTCCAGCTGAGTTCCTTCTCCATTAAAGTGCCTTCAGCATCTTCTCTCCCCACACTTCTCCATCTTCTTTTCCTTTTTGAACCAGCATAGTGGGTGCAGCCATACAAAACTAGGATTTCTGCTTCAGAGAAGGTTGTGTGGAGAGAAGTGGTTACAACATCACCAACCTTTGATCCCTGCCACACGAGCCCCAAAATTGCTGTTCCTCACTCAGGCAGCCTTGTTGCAGACCCCTTCTTCAGTCACCCTTCTGAAACACCGTGTTTCAAACCCACTAGCAAGCTGTCCACCACCAAACCCCTGGCCAAAGCACATGAGCCTCTCTAAACATTTGCTCTAAAGGGGAAATAAAGCACCAAGCCAGCACAGCTTGTCAGTAATATGAGAACACTTGGTGCTCCAGGGATCCCAGAGCTGCTAATCCTGACTTCAAAACTTCCTCCTGCTATTTAAGGTAAAATTCTCCCAAGGAGACCTTGTTAAAAGAGAAAAAAAAATTGCCTCCTGCAGTGCCCTAAAAACAACTATTCTGCATGGGGGGGAAACAGGAAAAATATGTGAAAATTAACAGTGGGAGGGGGGGAATGTATTTGGATAGGGTATATTAAAATATTAAATAATAGAGCTGCTGTTTTTCTTATGCAACAAAGAGTTCATTCCTATGCAGCAGCAAAGCACAGTGCTAGCTGTAACCCCCTGCAAGGTTAAGCATTTCTCTGTATGCACAGCAGAGGTGGCCTGGGAATCACAGAGAGGTATTTAATTCTGCTGCTGAGCTCTGGCACCATCATCAGAGGGGGGTTAGCTGGGAGCCTTTTCTGCAGTTCCCCACATGTGCAGCAAAAGCTGTGCATGATTCCAGGCTGCTGCAAGGCTCTTGCTCCTGCCGTGCCATCGTTCTTCTCCAGGTGCATCACACTGGATACACTGAAAGGCAGAAAGCCAAGTGTGATGGGCAGAGATGAAGAACCAAGGCAGCACTCATAGAATCATAGAATTGTTTTGGTTGGGAAAGACCTCTAAAACCATCAAGTCCAATTGTCAACCCAATACCACCACGGCCATTAAACGTTGGGCTGCTCTCTTTGGGGCAGCACCACCCTCAACCTGGACACAGCACAGCTCCTCTGGCAGCAGAGCCAGTGTTGCTGCCAGCTCCTTGGTGGCTGGCTCGGGGGGATGGCTGGAGCCATACCATGGTGCTTGCCTCTCCCACCCGAGGGCAGCTGGGGCAGGGGTCGTGGGTGGCATTTCAGCTGCTGCCCTTCCTGGGGAGTCAAAAACATTGCCCTGAACGCAACTCTAACCTCTTGTTTGGTTTCCTGTCTATGAGAACAGAACTTGCGTTTCAGTCTAAATGCAGAGTTCAGTATAAAAGTCAGAACCACCCTCCTGGGTGCAACAGCTGCACCAGGTCCTCATGGGATGGAGGGTCAGGGCTGAGTCACCCAGCTACGGGCAGGTCTGAAACCTCATCTGTCGCTGGCAGCAGTTACACCATGATTTTGTTTCCCCCTTGTAAAACAAGTGTTATTCTGTGTTTAGTAAAACACTCTCAGCAGATGGAAAGCTCTAAATGGCCTTTTCCTCCCATTGATAAGAGGAAAGCAGTGGCACTGGGGCTGCTTTGATGGGGTAGCCACTGGAGCTGTTGACTGTTGACAAATTAGCAGCAAATTACCGTGGATTAGAGAGCGACAAACTCATCACTTTCCACAGCCCTACAGAACAATATCCAGGCTGTGCTGGCAGCAGCAACAGTTTCCCATTCAGCTAGCAAGCTGTGCAGAGATGAAGACAGCAAATTAAACCAACTTGCAAAGCAGATTCCTCATTTGCATTCTGAGAAGGAAGAAAATATTACCTTACTGCCTTATCATGTGTAGCACGCAGGACAGCCAGCTCCTCGTGCCAGGACTGACAAGAAGGTAAATCAGGATCTGTGTAATTAATAACTGGCTTCCTTGTCTTAACCCCTGGGCATTTAGCTCAGGCATAATCCTACAATGCTGATCTCCTGCAACATGAATGTTCTGTTTCTCAAGGGTCAGCAGCCTCAAAATTCCCCCTGAAAAAGATTGCAGGCTGTAAACAAAAGGACTGCTCCTGCCCAGTGGTCCCTTTCTGAGAAACTTCTTTGCCAACAGATAAATTTCCTCCAGAAACTTCTGGTTTGGGGTAATCTGTGCTTCAGGACTTGGCATCAACGAGAGCTAGAGCTGTCTCTGCACCAGGGGAAGTTTAGGCTGGAGGTGAGGAGAAAGTTCCTCACAGAGAGAGTTGTTGGCCCTTGGGATGTGCTGCCCAGGGAGGTGGTGGAGTCCCCATCCCTGGAGGTGTTCAAGAGGGGATTGGATGTGGCCCTTGGAGCCATGGTTTAGTAGCCATGAGGTGCTGGGTGACAGCTTGGACCTGATCATCCCTGAGGTCTTTTCCAACCTTATTGATTCTATAAGATGCTCCTCTGAGTCTCAAGCACTGCCCAAGCTGGCTCACAATGGGCTGCACAGGAAGAGCAGCCAAGCAAAGCCTGGCTCTTAATTTTATGCTTCTTCTTAATAAGCTTCTCTAATTCTCATTTATTTTCTCAGGGGGAAAAAAAATAAGGAAAAAAAAATAAAAGGGGGTGGGGGGAAGAGTAAGCTCTGTGCTGAGTGTCCTCAGCTATTTGGCCAGGGCAGGATTGAGCTTGTTTGGAGGTTCTGTCCTATCCTATCCTATCCTATCCTATCCTATCCTATCCTATCCTATCCTATGCTGAGTGTCCTCAGCTATTTGGCCAGGGCAGGATTGAGCTTGTTTGGAGGTTCTGTCCTATCCTATCCTATCCTATCCTATCCTATCCTATCCTATCCTATGCTGAGTGTCCTCAGCTATTTGGCCAGGGCAGGATTGAGCTTGTTTGGAGGTTCTGTTCTATTCTATCCTATCCTATCCTATCCTATCCTATCCTATCCTATCCTATGCTGAGTGTCCTCAGCTATTTGGCCAGGGCAGGATTGAGATTGTTTGGAGGTTCTGTCCTATCCTATCCTATCCTATCCTATCCTATCCTATCCTATCCTATCCTATCCTATCCTATCCTATGTGTCCTCAGCTATTTGGCCAGGGCAGGATGGGCATCTTAGCCCTGTCAGAGATATTTAACATCTCTAAACTGAGCAGTGCAGACCTTTTCCACCCATTTCCTCCAGCAGATCAGCTGCACAGCACATAAGTAGAGCAAGCCCTGCAGGGGAGGTGCATCTGCTCCAAAAAGCTTGCAAAAAGGCAAAAAACCCAAACCAAAGCAAAGCAAAACAACCCCCAAAAACCTGAAGACATTTCTCTGCTGCAGTGAATTAAGCAGGCACAGCTTCCACCACCTACTTCTGCAGCCCACTTCTAACAAAGCTGCAGCACTAATATCTTTCCTTTGTATTTTTGTAGCTGTTAGTTTCAAAAGTAGGTTGGGGGGAAAAAAGAGAAAAGAAAGGAAGAAAGAAGCAGAGGGCTCTTACCAAGCTCTCTTGTGTTCGGGAGTTTAGGGGAGGGGAAAGGGATTTTGCTGCATTCTCCACAGCGCTGCACGCCGTAAAGCATCGAGGATAAAGCACAAATGACAGCACACAAACTTCAGCAAACGAATCAAACAGCAACAAGAGCCACTGCAGCATCGAGCTGCACAGCACCGAGCAGGAGCTGGTTTAGCAAGTAGGTCACAGCCCTGCAAGAGGCTGAGGCAGAGCATCCCCAAAGAGCCCCTCCGACGTGCTCCACTCAAGATGTAATTGCGAAAGCAGCCAGGGCCCATTAGCATCAGCGTGCAAGGCAGAGGGAAAGGTGTGTACCAACTCCTGAAGCATCCCCTGACCTCTCCATCTCGGCATCTCCCAGTCTGTTCCCCAGATGGATCATCCCAACCGCGTCTCTCTGGTTCAGCCCAACCAGCTTCAATAGGATTAAATCTAAGATGGGGGGGGGGGGGAAGTATCTGAGGGGAAAATTCACTGGGAAGATGGCCAGGAGTTGTTATTTTGTTTTCAGTGGGGTTGGACAAGATGACTTTTCAGGGTCCCTTCCAATCTGATGCATTCTATGAGTCTGTGAAAATGGGGGTGCCTGGCTTCTCTTCTTCCAGAAAGTTTTCAAAGGAACATCTGAAATCCCCAGATTCAAAGTATTTCATTTGAGTGAGTTTCATCCTGATATTTTCCCCTGAACACTGACAGCATCCTCTCAATTTTTCATCTTACTTTTCCACAGCCAACTTCACTAAGATGTCACTGAGTTGCTGGGGAGGGGAGGGGGAGAAAAGGGGGGGAAAGAGAGAGAGAGAGAAAGCTTCTGATGTAGTTTTTCATTGAACATTGAGACCCACAGATGCATAAGCCAAAGGGGTGGAGCAGTGCATGAGGCTGGGGAAGGGTCCCCCCACTCTCTCCCAGCCCTGCTGCAGCTCATTAAAATGCTTCTCTGAGAGACTGTGCTTCAGAGCAGCCTTTGTGAATTTTTAATGCCGTGTGCTACTTAGCTTTTGCTGAATCCACATTTCCCCCACACCATCTCAGCACCATCCTCTGCAGCTCTGCAACCTGCAGCAGCACACAGCCTTTCCTGGCAGGACTGATATACCTCAGAGCAGCTGGGTCCCAAGGGGATGGCACATGGGCAGCACAGGCAGATGCTGCCTGTGATGCAAAACTCCCTGAGCCAACACTCAGGTTTAACCCAGGTTGGGATGATGTACCCATGGGAACACACAGCAGCACTGCTTCTATCAGTGTGTCCAAACACACCAGCAGAGCACTGGTTGCAGCCTCTGCACAGGCAGCCACTGCTCCCTTCCCTTCTTGTCTCTGTATAGTCTTATGCCCAGGGAAGCAGGGAAATGGTGGCTGGAGAGCAGAGGGGAAAGTGCTGGAGGCTGGCCTGAGCAACCAGCTGAGAAACCAACACAGGAGGAGGAAAAGAGGAGCGTGGACCATGAAAGCCATACAGCCATAGAAGTGTTTTGGTTGCAAAAGACCTCTAAGATGATCGAGTCAAGAGACACAACCTGTTTGGCACAAGCATGAAGCATGAATCAGGTTCTGCTTCTGGCAGAGCTAATTTTCTCGAGAAGTGTGGCAGCACTGAGGGTGTCCAGCATTCATGGTGATGCCCAAGAATTTACAAGATAGACCACACCTCCACACTTTCTGTTTCCCTAAGCTTTGATAGCAAAATCAGTTTAAAAGATCACCACCATCAAAAGCCAGCAGCATCTGAATTTCTGCCATTCCAGGAAATGTTATACAGGATGCTCATATTGATTATATATATATTGCCCCCCCCCCCACTCAAAGCTGAAGAGCCCTGAGGTGGGGAGCACAGCCCTGTTTTGTTCAGCTTGGAACACAAAACAGGAGCAAAGATAACCAAGCAACCAAGCAGGCAAACACTGGAGTCACTCTGCACATGGAGGTATCAAGTTGCCTGGTTTGGTGATAGGAACACCTGAGGGAACATTGTACTTCTCTGAACTACACAGCATTACAAGCTTTGGGCAATGGAATAGAAAACGTTGGATTTAGCCCTCAATGATATCTCCTGTGATGTTCAATCAAACCCTCCTGGCATGGAGGAGGTGATTTATTAGCAGAGATTGGACCCATTTGAAGCAGCAAGCATCCTGCTGCGGGAGAAGGCTCGTCTAAGAGCTTCATCAAAGCACAAGTTTTACAGAGATGTTTTCTGTCTCCCAGTGCTGTTAGCTCACATGTCACTGCCAAGCTTGTCATGGAAAAGCTTTTCAGAAAGCAGCCTTGGAGGAGCTCTCCAGGCTCTCCTGTGCCTGCAGGAAGCCCACTCAATTTACTCACATTTCCAAACTATTAGCACAAGCTGCATTTCTTGACAGGTTCAATGCACAAGGATAAAGGTGACATTAAAAGCCACCCTCTGTTCTTAGAAGCCTGTTTGCCTCATTGTACACACCTGAGCTTGAAATGTTCATGATTGACTTACATAGAGGGGGGAAAAAAACAAACAAACCAAGCAGAAGTAAGAATAATATAGGATCTGGGAAACAAAGCAGAAACACTGGTGTTGGTAAGGGTCATGGTGCTGGTCAGACCAACTGAAAAGCCTCGAGCAGAAAAAGGTGGCACTGGCCAAGCAGGTCACAGGTTCTGCACCGCCCTCTTCATCCCAGCAAACCCCACTGAGCACATCTGAGAGGGATCAGAGTTGCATTTTGCCTTCCTGGAAACCTCAGCAAGCCTCCTGGTGAACAGAATTCCAACCAAGGTAGACCAGGGTGCTGCAGGGCTTGGTGCTATGCGTTCTTAAGAAACCTCTGACTGAGAGCTTGGATGACATTTGCCATGAAGGATAACACAACATTTGCTGTCTCCTGCTATTTCCACCCTAATTAAAGAGAAGCTAATTCCAAACCTCATCCATCTCTCTCACAAAGAGCACTTAATGTGCTTTTGCAGGGACAAAGGCACTTGCAAATGATCAGGTCAGTGACTGCCAAAGTCCCATGGGATGTTTGTGCTGCAGAATAACTTGCCTCCTCATCCTGGTTCTGGCTGGGGAAAAGTTAATGTTCTTCCTAGTAGCTGGTGCAGTGCTGTGGTTCAGACTTAGGATGAGAATCGTGATCACACACTGATGGTCTGGGTGTTGCTGAGCAGTGCTTGCACTAAGGCAAGGACTCTTCAGCTTCTCAAGCTGTCCAGCCAGTGAGAAAATTGAGGGACACAAGGAGACAGGAGGGGACACAGCCAGGACATCTGACCTTAACTGACCAAGATGATGTTCCATACTGTACGATGCCATGCTCAGCATATAAACTGGGGTAAAGCTGGCCAGGGCACACCACAGCTCAGGAACTGGCTGGGCATCCGGCAGCAGGGGGGGAGCAATTGTGTTGTGCATCACCAGCTTTCTACATTCTAGTATCATTTTCCCTTCCTTTTCTGGCCTATTAAATTGCCTTTATCTCAACCCACACATCTTACCTTTTTTTGCCCCAGTTCTCTCCCCCCATCCCACTGGGGTCTGGGTGAGCAAGCAGCTGCTTGGTGCTTCATTCCCAGCTGGGGTTAAACCACGACACTCCTCAGCCTCCAGCAGTCTCCGCAGGGTGCTGCAACAGCAGCGCTGGGAGAAACATCTAATCCTCATTCTTGTTTTGTGGAAGGATCACAATGCTCAGTGTGTTGGCAGTGCAAAGCTTTAGCAGCCCCAACATTCAAATCAGTGCACAGAGACACACAGTGCAGGCTTAAACCTCCAATACCAAAATTGTGGAAGACAGGAGGGCAAAGTGCGACACTGCAGCAGCCCAGGCCTCCCCCGTGGGGATTTAGGAACACAAGAAAACTGTTTTCTTCACTGGTGCCTTGGTCATTGGGTCTCTCACAGTGTCAGTCCCCAGTGTGCACCACCAGGATTCACCAGTGATGAGAACAGAATCCCCCAGCCCAGAGGGGTGCAGCCTTTCCTGGGGTGGGGATTAAAAAGGGGAGTGGGTGGGGAGGGCCAAGTGGCCACACCTGGGGTGGGAGGAGACTCCAATAGAGCATGGGAGCTCTGGGATTTGAGGGGGGAAAGGGGGCAGGTGAGGGACTTCTGGGGTGTCAGGAAATGAAAGGACTTGGGGGAATGGGAAAAAAAAACACCCTAGAAGTGGGTAGATTCAGATTGGATGTGAGGAAGAAGTTCTTCCCCATGAGGGTGGTGAGAGCCTGGCACAGGCTGCCCAGGGAGGTGGTGGAAGCCTCATCCCTGGGAGTTTTTAAGGCCAGGCTGGATGTGGCTCCGGGCAACCTGCTCTAGTGTGAGGTGTCCCTGCCCATGGCAGGGGGGTTGGAACTGGATGATCATTGAGATCCCCTCCAACCCCAACAATTCTATGATTCTAAAACGATTTTGGAGTTTGGGCTGGATGTTAGCATGAATTCTTCCCAGCAAGAGAGATTGGCCAATGGGATGTGCTGCCCAGGGAGGTGGTGGAGTCACCATCACTGGAAGTGTTTAAAATAAGACTGGATGAGGCACTCAGTGCCATGGTTTACTTGATTAGATGGTGTTGGGTGATAGGTTGGATTTGATGATCTTGAAGGTCTTTTCCAACCTGGTTAATTCTGTGATTACATTTGCTCAGTTCAGCCTGGGGCTCTCAGCAAAAAAAGGCAGGGAGTGTTGGGGGGAAGCATGAAGGAAGGAAGCAAGTGGTCCAGCAGCCCACAGGTTAAGGGGTTTGATGTTTGAAAAAAATGCAGATGCTTGCCCAATGAATCCTTTCTCTGGATGCAGCCAGCCCCCAGCTGGGTTTTGCCCTGAAGAGATGGGGCTTTGAGTCACAAGAGGCTGTGGCTGGGGAGGGCTCAATCCGTTGGGATGAAGCAGGGACATGCTGAAATGCCACCACAGCACACATTGCCCCACAACCCTCAGGTGTTAGCAAGGCAAGGCATAGCTCTGCCTTGGTCTGCAGAGAGCTCCTTCCTGCAAACTGACACCTTCTGCTTCCATCCCCTCTATCCAAAGCCACTGTCAAACTCTCATGAGGTCTTTCTCTGCCCACCTCTGCCTCATCAGCTCTCCTAGACTGAGGAGACATGGGAAAAATACCAGGTATCCTCCCTGATTTGGGTATGGCATACCTGCCTTTTTAGGAACCATCTCCAGAGATTGGCTGCCCAGGCAATAGGCAGCACCACACCCTGATGGGAAGGACATGGCAAGCTGGTTAAGTACAGTCTTTGCATTTGCTTAGAGGGGTCACCCTCTTCCTGGCTGCTGACCTTTAAAATGTCAGGCTCCTCATTTAGAGAGCAACAACTGGTTCAGAAAAGTTTTAAGTGTCTGTGCTCTGCTCAAGACACATTTGCAGATGATCCCCCACTGCCCAGTTTCCCTTTCCCTTGCTCTCCCCAGGATCTCAGCATTTATCACCTTGCCTGCTCCCAGCCCTGTTGTTCCTCCAGGGCTTAACATTCTTTACGCCGCAGAGTCCCACTTTTATCCTTTTGGTTTAGGTTGGACATGAGGAACAATTTCTTCCCAGAAAGGGCTGTTAAGCCCTGGAACAGGCTGCCCAGGGCAGTGGTGGAGACCTCATCCCTGGAGGGACTGAAAAGCCACGGAGGTGTGCTGCCGAGGGACTTAGTTTAGTGCTGACCTGGCACTGCTGGGTTAATGGTTGGACTCCATGATCTTAAAGCTGGACATGGTACCTTGGGACATGGTTTAATGGCTAGGGCACTCTTGACAGTTGGACTCAGTAACCTCAGAGGTCTTTTCCAATTGAAATGATTCTATGATTCCAACCAAAATGATTCTGTGACTCTATGCTACAAAGCCATTTCCCGCTCTGGTTTCCAATTTAGGAGTTCCCTTTGCAGGACCTAAACTCTGGGGTTCTCAACAACTAGAACACTGGCTGCAGGGCAAGGGGGACAAGTCTGGCTTCCCTCTGGAAAAATAGAAATATTTAATCTTATTCTTACAGACTTGTGCAAGCACTGCAGCTGGGGGGGAGGAAGGTTCCCCACCATTTAACACATACAGAATGTATTGATACTACTCTTGCTCCAGCTACAGAAGTATAAGAAGACAGTGTAGCATGGGGCTGTGTTTTCATATAACCAAGACCTAACCTCCATAAAACCCAGGGAGAGACTCACATCTTCCATCCCCTCTTCTTGGCCTCCAGCTTGAAACTCAGCCAGGCAAGCTGTGCTTTCCCATCATTCAGTTTTCCCAGGGAGAAGCATTTCAAATCCGTGCCTGGTCCCTAACCCTGCCCCTCCGCCCTGCCCTTCCCCTTATCCCACCCCCCAGGGAAGTCACAGGAGTTGGTGAGTGTCACACATTTGCTATCAGCAGCCACTCCTGGCATGGAGGAAGACAGCAGCATGCTGCCATGGCAAGCCTGTGGCTGCTCCTGCCTGCCAGGAACTTGGATTGCCCCATTTATTTCCTGCAGAGCCAAAAGTGTTCCTAATAGAGCATGAAGGGATTAACAAACCTCTAAGTGGCATCAGATATTAATTCCTAACAAGTGTGTCTATTACAGATTAAGAAGGCAAAAGTGTATTGTACTGAGGAGCCTGCTAATGTAAATACATTGAATTTTGGCTAATCTTCAGCTGCCTGTCAATGTTAACTCAACCTTTTTTAGAAACTGGGGAGGGAGGTGTAAGGAAGCAAAACAAGCAAGTGGTGGTACCACAAAGGCAAGGAAGAAAGAGCATCCTTGCTTAGCAGAGGGTAGCATGTTTGAAAGCCAGGAAACCAGCCAGCTGGAAGAGAAACATCTCCCTGATGAACAGAAAATCCTTTGGAAATGAAAATAAATCTCAGCTTACTCATTTTTATCAGTGGACCAGGAGCAAACCTGTGTTCCAGCGCTGGCACTGCAGCACAATGCATAACTCAGCCAACATGTGCCTAAAGAACACCCAGGCTCTGCAGTCTCCTGGAGTCAGTTACTATGGCTTAGGGAAAAGAAATCCTGTGTTTACAAGCCAAGCATCAGGAGCACCCCAAACCCACCAGCTCTGATTGTTGCTGACACTGGTGCCCCAAAATCCGTCCCCTTTCACAGGCTGAGGGTAGGAAGCAGTGAATGCTAAGAGGGCTGAAAGCACTTGTGCCTGCACTGGGTCAGGCTGAGAGCCTCAGGACCAGTGTCTAAGGAGATTGGCAGTGGGAGCCAGCCTCAGATCCAAATCCAACACCCAGGCTGAGCTGTTTCTCGGTGCCAAGCCCAGCATGCACCAGCCCTTTAAAGCCAAGCAGCGGTGGGAGTGTGGCCAGAGCATCTGCCCTCACAGCTGAGCTCTGGCTGGGACTTGGACCACACACAGACAGGTTTCCCCCTCTGCACTGAGGCTGCAGCAGGGCCACAAAAGAGATGCTTCCACTCTGAAAAGGCTTTTTAATTACTTCCAGCAGTTACAGTCCAAAAGCACTGCAGGCTCCTTCCAGAGCAACGTGCTACTGTCCCACGGTGAATACAGCCAAGCATAAGGAGGGTGGTGAGCCACTGGCCCAGGTTGTCCAGAGAGATGGTAGAAACCCTGTCCCTGGAAACATTCCACATCAGGTTGGCCAGAGCAACCTGATCTATAGAATAGAATAGAATTAACCAGGTTGGAAAAGACCTCTGAGATCATCCAGTCCAACCTGTCACCCAACACCATCTGATCAACTAAACCATGGCACCAAGCACCCCATCCAGGCTCTTCCTAAACACCTCCAGGGATGGGGACTCCACCACCTCCCTGGGCAGCACATCCCAAGGGCCAATCTCTCTTTCTATGATGAACTTCTTCCTAACCTCCAGCCTGAACCTCCCCTGGCACAGCTTGAGACTGTGTCCTCTTGTTCTGCTGCTGGGTGCCTGGGAGAAGAGCCCAACCCCCACCTGGCTCCAACCACCCTTCAGGGAGTTGGAGAGAGCAAGAAGGTCTCCCCTGAGCCTCCTCTTCTGCAGGCTAAGCAACCCCAGCTCCCTCAGCCTCTCCTCATAGGGCTTATCTAGTTGCAGATGATCCTTCTGACTGCAGAGGTGTTGGATTAGATGACCTTCAATGGTCCCTTCCTATCTAAACTATTCTGTAACACCAAAGACATTTGAGCTCCTTCATGTCACCATCCATTCTCACTCTTAGCTAACACATCCTCCCTGGAGGAAAACGAACTGTTCCTGTCCCACAGATGGTCCCTGCTCAGCATCCCAGATCTGTGTGCATCATTGTTTCAGCTTCAGACATCTCTTTCCCTGCTGCACATCAGGAAGGCACTTCCTCCCCTCTCTCCAGTGCATGCTGTCAGGTAACCCATGGATTTTAAAAGAGTGAGAAAGGTAATAGGAAGGAACAAATGATTTATGCTGCTCCTGGCCAGTCACCTGAACACAGGCTGCCAGAACATATTCTCTCTCCATTGTCTGCAAAATTTGCTGCTGAATGATCAGGATTACTTGTGGCAGGGTATTTGTTCTCCATTCAATTTTTGCCTTCTTTAATTTTAACAACTATAATAAACCATCTTCAATAAATACAGCTGACCCACAGAAGACAGCTAATTAAAAGTGAAGCCAGAGCCTGGTACTGCCAAGAGCAGAGGCAGACGTGCAAGCACCAGGGCAGGAGGCAAAAAGCAGTGATTTTCCTCCACACAGGGTCTGCTCTGCTGCCCCTGAAGGGACTTCCCAGGGCTTAAACCAAAAGGCAAACACAGGGAAGTCCTCCTAGTGAGAGAGACATGGCGATGGAAGCCATCAGTGAGATTTCAGTGAGGTGGCAAGAGAAATGACAGAAGTTGAGGGTCACACAAGATACCTGTGGTGGTGGCAAAGGCCTTCTAAGGAGTTCCTACATGCTGGTCACCTCCACCCAGGAGTACATTGCCACTGCCACACTGGAATACATAATTCATATCCACACACTCATTCATAATACACTGAGAGCACACACCAACTGAATCACTGATGCAGTTTAAAGCAAGTTAAAACATCTCCCTACCAAAGGCAGAGAGCTTCCAAGGGAAATTCATTGAGCACCAACAAGAAGCTTTGCATAAATTCATCTCACATCCACCCCACGCCTTTGAGAGCAGTTTAAGAAACAGCTTGGGGTGGTTACACCCTGCTACCAAGGGAGCAGGACAAAAACAGACCTTTTTTTTTTTCCCTGAGCTTAGTCTTAACAGTGGAGCTCAGATTTTGCAAGGAGAATTTCAGGGCAGGCAGATGTAGAGTGTACACTGTTGGCTCCAGCACCTGGAGAGGGCCTCAGTGAGGGACAGACACATGCAGACAGCAAGGATGGTAATACCCTATTTTGGCTTTCTCTGCCCTTTCTCTGTTGCTACCTGCTAATGCAAGCACTCTGGGTGAGCCAGACCACAGGGACACTCAGCACCTGGCCCAGAGGAGGAGCCTGGAGTCTGTTTGGAGCCTGTGTCATCTGCTCAGAGGGCAGGGCAATCAGGGTGGGTTTGACCCATCAAGCAAGGAAAATAAATGAGTACAATATTTCACCTGAAACAGCCTCCAGGATGGATACAGCCATGACTCACTGGTTCAGTTGGCAGCATTTGGCAGTGATCTCCATGCTCCAGGAAAGCCAGGGCAAGAACCAAGGCATTATGAATAAAGCTCACGGGTTTTGGTCAGGGATCACAAGTAGGTAACAGCTCCATAAATGTTTCACAGTGCCCTTCACTGGATGCCATCATGCCACATAGACACATCTGCTGCACAGCCCCTAATTAAACCTCTCAACTTGAGCTCTGAAAAGAAATGTCTTTAGAAGTCTTCTTGGCTAATTGAGTGGCTTTTCAAAGTCTCTTTGGGAAACCATGATCCCTTGTTTCCACCTTCCACAACTTGCAACAAGGCCATTAAATCTGCTACAACAACATATCCCATTCACTCCTGTCCAGCCTGAAGCCTCTAATGAGGTTTGCAGAAGAAAAATCTTCTGTGGGTTGGGAGATGTGGGAAAAAAGCCAACAAAACACCCTGTCTTCTTTGGGTTATGTTGCATGTCAAACCTTAATTGGTGCTTTTCAAAGCAAAGCAGGAGGGTTTGGAGAGGCTGCCCTGCTGATCAAACGTTCAGCCTCAAATTGCCAGGCTAAAACAGTGACCCCTGCTCGATGTCCCCTCCTCATGTCTCCTGGGAGCCACCCCAGCGCTGCTGTTCATCCCTGACTCTTTGTATTAAAGGAATTGAAAGGAGCAGCCAAGAGACAGAGCAGATCCAGCAGAAGAGCCTCACCTAGAAGAACACTCAGGCTGCATCACACAGACACACCAATCCCACCTCAAAGGCTGAACACAGGTCTGCTGCCCCACTGCTCGGTGCCACACAGCTAGTTAGATCTCAGACATGAGCATCTCTTTGCTCTGCCAGACCTCCATTCCCTAAGCATGGGGAGCAATGTTTCCTGAGGGTGAGAGTTTTGATGAACCATGTGAGGATGCCCATAGGCAGGCAGGTCTCAGACCACCCTGGACCTCCAATAGTGATAAACACAGGCAGGAAGAATGCTTGGTGGATGAGTTAGGCTGGAAAGTCAGGCGCTGTACCAGACAGAAAGATGGTTTCCAATGCAAAAGAATTGATCTAGCCTTCTCTTCCCTGTCTGACCCCTCTGAGTGGGGTCCAGCAAAGAGCAGAGGTCAGCAATGGCCCAAGGGTTGATACTTTTGCTCAGACAGTGCTTGTGGGAAGACAACCCTTTGGGTCAGCATCACCAGCTGAGCTTTTGATGGACCAAGGTATAATCTAGTAAGGAAGTGGGAAAGTGTGATTAGGTACCTGACTGTCTTTGAGGTCCAGATCTATTTATCATCAACACAGAAATGTCAGGAAGCCTTGAGGGTTATGCAGTTGTTGACTTTTACCACGAGTTTAGTCCAGCAGCTGAATTTTTGAGAGGGAGAGGAAAGAAGGGGTCAGCAGCACTGAGAAGGGAAGGTGCTGGGCAGAGAGGGCAGGAAGGAGCTGCTAGCACAGCCTTGGGGTGGACCAACATGTAACTATGCTTCACAGCCATGAGGCAGCAAGAGCTGCAGACTGCCAAGCACAGCTGAAGAAGGCCAAATACTAGGTGATGCTGATTTTTAACACTTTTTATTTTCAGTTTGGCTTGCCATTCTAGCTGCAGCTTTTGCAGCACAAGGTACAGCTAATGGTGGAGGGCATGTGTGATGGCCACCGATACTGCAATGATTTGTACTGAAGAAAGGGCATTCTGCAGGATACCAGACAGGCACCTGAACTGTCACATATCAACTGAGGTGTCAGCAAGCCAGTTGCAAGGAGGGCCATGCACTCAGTTTAAACAGAGCAACTTTCCCAGCTGTGGATAAGCCCCCAGCTGCATTCCCCGACCACAGTCACGTGCAGGTCACATTCACACCGACAGTGCTTACATTGCCTGCCATCCATGAAGGCTTTCATGGGACCTTCTATTTTGGTAGCCTGCCCTCTCAGCAGGGAAAAGCTTTAGGAACAGGACAGGAATAGCCATTTTAGAGAGTGATGGGTCATAAACTGGTGCTGTGTAGAAATAGGTGGGATATGGACACCTATGTTGTGGAAAGTAAAGCTCATGTGCTGGCTATGTCGTTGGCTTAAGTTTCTGGACCAGATTCAAACCTTGCTCACCTCAGATCTTCTCTGGCTTACATCTTGTACTAGGCAAACCACACACAGGCCCAGATTAAACCACTCTGCTGCTTAACTGTCAGCCTGTAGCACATGAGGCTACAGCAGTGAATGAAGTCCTAACCCTGTGCAGCTAATCCAGGGTCTGCTCTACAGAATTCAGGTGGTCCAGGTAAAAAAGTACAAACCCACCCCTTGATTCCAAACCCACCCCTTGATTCCAAACCCACCCCTTGATTCCAAACCCACCCCTTGATTCCAAACCCACCCCTTGATTCCAACATTCATTTGCCAAAGAAAAAGTGGCATAAGAGGAACAGGTCCTAAAAACTGTCAGTTCTTCAATTCTGTTGCACACAGTGTGCAGCAGCACTTGAAGGTGTCTTCATGCCTTTGTGGGAAGGAAAAAGCAGCCTTGAAAAGTCACCAGGAGCTGAGAAGTGCCCTCTCAAGCCACGATCATCAAATCCTAAGTTCATGGGTTTAAGGGGTGAAGAGAAGCACTGTAGACAGCTGGTGACAGCCTGCAGAGCACAGCCAGCAAGCACCTTTCACAATTTCTACACTATCTCAAAATCCCTCATCTGGTTGATAGGTTTGTTTGTTGTTTTGGGAACAGCATGTCCCCATTTAAACAGATGTCATCTCTTCAAAACCATGTGCTGTGAACTTTGCAAGGACTTGGAAGGATACCTGAATATACAACAGAGAGAGCCAGGAAATTATACAGGAGCCCAAACAACTGAGAAACAGATCCAGACTTTCTCCTGGTAAACAGTTTTCAAGGTGCTGGGTTTTTTGACTGTCACGTGAAAACTACACTCTCTTAATGCAAAGCTTTGGGTTTTTTCCTTTCTTTTTAACCAGGTAGATTTAGGCTGGTCCTCTGGTCATGGAAGAACCTGCCAGATTTATCCAGACTTAAGAAAACCTGATTCATCACTGCATTTCTCCACTTCCATGTGGGTGGCTGCTAATGCTGGGTTTGTTATGCAAGAATTATAAGTATTCTCACTTTGACCTAATGACTTAATTTGGGTGCATCAGTGAGACATGAATAGCTCCAGGTTTCCCCCGGGTGTGAGGAGCAGTAGCCACACAGAAGGTAATTACCCAGGTCTGCAAGATAAGTGGGTTTGATGAGTGATAGCCCATTAATGCAGGGACTGCCAGGCTCATAGTAAAAGCGTGCTTTCAAACCAGGTGCAGAGTTGTGGCTGTGGAAGGAAGAGTTGTGTGTGCAGCAGGAGGCTTATTGGGTACTTGGGATCCTTTTATTCTGAAATATATGTGGAGGTATCATGGGCCTAACTTGTCATCATTGTAAGGTCTGGGAAAAGCATCCACAGCCACAATTCCCTCAGTTTTTCTTTCTTGATGCCCTGGGTGTCACATCAGTGAAGCCTCAGCTGGCTACCACCACTCACGTCCTGTGCAAGTGTATTTTCCAAAAGGGCCTCAACCTGACAAGCTAAGGTGTGGGAAGAAGTACTTTAAATCCTAAAACCACCTTGTGGGCAAGCACCCTGCTGAATTCCAACCAAGCTCTTCTTAACAAAATGTTTGCACAAATTAACAAGGTCATTAATGGCAGGTGCCTGCTGGTGTAAAACTCAGGACAGCTCCAGAACAGGGACATCTTCAACTGGAGCAAGTTGCTCAGAGATCCATCTCATCTGACCTGAAATGTCTCCAGCTGTGGGGCATCTACCACCTCTCTGGGCAGCCTGGGTCAGCATCTCACCACTCTCAGTGTGAAAAAAAATAATCTTCCTTTATATGTAGTCTAAATGAATCCCTTTGGGGTTTAAAAGTACCACCCCTTGTCCTGTCACAATAGGACCTGCTAAAAATATTGTCCCCATCTTTATTACCAGCCCCTTTAAGTACTGAAAGGCCATAATAAGGTCTCCTGGACCCTTCTCTTCTCCAGGCTGAACACCCTTAACTCTCTCAGCCTGTCCTCAGAGCAGAGGGCTTCCAGTCCCCAGCCCTTGAAACTCTGACCACATCGCTGTGGTCTCTTCTGGCTCTGCTCCAACAGCTCCAGGTCTCTCCTGTGCTGAGAACTCCAGAGCTGGACCCGGTGCTGCAGGTGGGGTCTCACTCACCTTGGTGTGTAAACCAGCGTCTCTTGAATTTCTATCTCTAGTTTTTCCCAGCTTTTGAAGCTTGCAAGCTCCACAGCCCAAGGGGACAACTGGGGCACAAGCATTCCAACCACAAAGCCATCAAACAGAGCAACACTGCTGGTTGAAGTGAAGGTGGGAAGCAGAGCTCGTTCTGCTCCCAGGAGCACAATCCTGCTGCCAGCTAACCAGGCTCCCCAGCCAGTCTGTTATGATGCTGATGTCTAAAGACATTCATGTTCCTCACGTGCCAGGGGCTCTATATCTGCCCCCACTGCCTGCAGTGCAGTTTGCTGCAAGGATTGCAGAGATGTTCAGAGTTTGCTTACAAAGAATAACAGCATAAATCTCCTGTAATGAGCTCTTAAGTGACTAACAGATATCTGTAGGCAGCTATTTAAAGGCCAGGCCCTGCTGGGATAGGAATGGGCACAATTCCATTGCCCTAGGTGGCTCTTAACCAAGAAGCTCTTTCCACCCCCCTATCCCTGCTGCGCTCGTGTTTCTCTCCTTTATCAGCTCTGCTACGTCCTCTGCAGGCCTTCAGCTGATCAGCCAGGTCAGCTGAAAACCAAAACCTCCTCCCAGCACTTGCACTTGAGATCACTGTGTCAAATTTATAACTTAAACTAGCTTAATCCATGCTCACACTTCATTGCATTTCATTGTAGACAACAGCAGAAGCTATCCAAGACAGCATGTGTTGAATGGCTTCATTCCCATCTACGCCTTCTCTAGATACGATACATCCAACTAATGGTTTGGGCCAGTTCTTGGGGCAGAAGTCACAAAGGCAGCAGCAATGGGAAGGTGACAACTTGACCAAACCACGACACTAACTCATCCCTGGTCACTGTCAAGTGAGATACCATCACCAGCTCCTCTGCCATTTTCTGCAGGGGCTTTGTCACCACGTGCTGAGTTTAAGGCTTATTTTCTTTTCCTTCTCTCCTCTTCCATGGCAAAGGTCCAGAGGAATCCACATCACCTCCAGTGCCCAGCCAAGCAGCCCCTTGGATGGGGCAGACCAAGGGCCATTTCCATGAATGAGAGCTAATAATTATGACAGAAGAGACTGAACTAAACCACGAGCACCCCACGCTCAGTTACACGCCAGGCGCAGGAGCCGCAGTGGCTGGAGATTTCAAGACAATACCATTCCCGTTTGCAGGCAGCAACATTTCTATAATGAATCATTAGCAATTAGGCTGCTCAGTCAAAATAACACCATCTTAATCTTTCCAAGAGAATCCTGGGCTATTTAACTTATAATTGATTAGCAGCTTTCTAATGAGAGGATTAAAGTACACAGTCGATAACTCGGATGATTGGCAGCTCTGCTCCACCAGCCCCAACCAGGATGTCTCCGTTTCCCTACCGCATGCCAATTAAACGATTAAGTATTGTTTACTGGGACTGGGAGGATTACAAGACAGTAGGTGGATTTATTAGCAGGGAAAGGAAAAACACTCCTACACAGAAGAAAAAGATTATTTTGAATGACTAACAGCTGTGCCCCTCTGCAAAGCATGACTACAGCTCACTGAATTGTGCACTGCCAGAAGGTTGTGCCCCAGCCCTTCTCCCCTTTTTTTTTTCCCAGACCATTTGCCAGGGTACTTGGATGGCTCCAAAGCATTCACCATTTCAGGGTGTGCCAGACTGTTTGTTGAGTTTATCATACAGATTGTTGTACATCCAGCTGCTTGGGATCATTGATGAAAGGAAGGCTATGGAGTTAGGATCATAGAATCAATAAGGTTGGAAAAGACCTCAAGAGATCAATCACCGAGTCCAACCTCTCACCCAACACCTCATGGCTACTAAACCATGGCTCCAAGTGCCACATCCAATCCTTTTTTGAATACCTCCAGGGATGGGGACTCCACCACCTCCCTGGGCAGCACATCCCAATAGCCCACTCTCTCTGGGAAGAACTTTCTCCTCACCTCCAGCCCAAACTTCCCCTGGCACAGTTTGAGACTGTGTCCTCTTGTTCCGGTGCTGATTGCCTGGGAGAAGAGATCAACCCCCATCTGGCTACAGCCTCCCTAACAGGTAGTTAGCTCACATTAGAGACAGAATCTCACTCCTCTGGGGCAGGAGACCAAGACATCTTTTAACAAGCAAGGGGTGCCTTCATTAGCAGTCTCTTAGTATCTGTAGGCACTGAACCAAATCACTTTGATGCAAGCACTTGAACATGGCAGGAACAATAATCTGCTTTAGCATCTTGCACCGAGAACATCTGATTTTACATGAATTAACAATTTATGCCAAGGAGTTTTGGAAGGAAGGGGAGGAGGGGGAAGCTCTTGAATTCACACAATCAGGCTCCATAGTTACCGTGCCTGAACCAGCCCCGTTGCTCTAACACCATGTGTGGCATATTTACTGGGCTGAGGAAAAAGCATAAATCAGGATGCTGGAAAGGTTTCCAAATTCATGACCTCTTGCCTGCAGGAAGCTGCACGTTAAATGAGACCATTCCTGAAGCTTACAGCCCCCCTTTGTCTTTCAGGTGACCCTTGAATCATCTGATCTCTGGACAGCAAATGTTACATGAGACGTTCTACTGAAGACAAGAACTGAAGATTTCTTCAGATCACCTCCTTCCTCCCCATCTCTGTAGGGCTCCTGCACAGGTCATGGGGTTAGCTTTAGCACAGCCAAAGGAAGCAAGAGCTGCCAGTTCTGGCTAAAGCTGCCAGAGCTCTCTGCTCTGGAAACTGTCTCCTCCAGTATGCCATCAGCACACAGTGCTGGATAATGACTCGTCTCAGATGGTTAATTAAAAAGAGCAAAGCCCCTGTCAGACCAATACCTCTGCAGGGTTGGACACAGCAGAAGCATGTTAAGAGAGCAAAATATTTTTGGAGCCTGTGAGCTTGTGTTTTCAGCAGCCTGTCCAGGGCTCTGGGCCCCTTCCTGGGATTCTGACAAACATCTCAAAGTGGAAGGTTTTCATTTTCCTGTGGAGGGCTGTGCACAGCACACGGGCCACCTGCAGTGAGACACACAAGCAGCTGGCTGATGCTCACACTGTTCCTTGGAGCTGTACCAGGTAAATGACTGAATTTCAACAAATCAATAAATTAAAGGCCAGGATGTCAAAGAGAAAATTGTGAAGAAGAGATCCCTGAGGATATTAAATACAGAGATATTACCTCTGGCTCTGGAAACCTCTGAGCCACGCTTTGTGGGGAGGCTGTACCAAGGTAAATATCACTGCATGGCTCCCAGAGCAGCTGCCATGAGCTGCAGTGGGATGGAGTGGCTGTGAGAAGCTGTGACCCCAAAAAGCTGCAGAGGAACATACTGAGCTAATCACAAGGAGTAGCAGGCTCTGTTATAAAGAGCTAAGCAATAGGAATGGCTGATGAAGCTGGCCACCATGACTGACAGATGTTGTCTCAGGAGGAAAAGCAGAACCTGGAAAAATGCAGGGAAAACCACTGCAGGGAATACAGCCCCAAGATCATTGAGACAACCCTACTCTGAGGGACTGCATCTGACATGTGCTCAGCCACCTCACCTTGCAGGATCCAACATGGGGATAGAGCTGCCAATTAACTCCAGACTACTTTGTGACAGCCTGTCACCTGGGTCATAAAAAGGAAAAGGCAGCATCCTGTTTGCCTGGCAGCATTAGTCCCATGCAGAACACCACATGAGGGTTGTTCAAACAATCTAGTTGTAGGTCACCTGCATTGCAAGCAGTGACCGTGGAAGCAGAACTGGAGAGGACTCTTTCTTCAGAGAACATCTGACCTTTATTAACAGAGCCAGCTGTCCCCCCTGCAGTGCCCTTCCAGGGCTGGGAAGAAGCAGGACACGTTTCAAAAGAGCACTTGCAGCCAGCAGCCTCACCAAGTCTGAGGAGCACCCTTTCTTCCTATGCTGAGAGGTGTTGGTGTCCTTACCCCACAAAGGCTTAGCACCCAGACCTGCTGCACCCTGGCAGTGACATCTCTCACCCTTAGCAGTTCTTATTCCTGCCCAGCACCATCTTTGACAATGAACCATCAATTTAACTGCCAGACATCAGTGCAGGGCTTGTGCTGGTGGTGCCTATCCATACCACCCTAATCTGATGAGGGGTCTTGACAAGCCAGCCCACCACCTTTACACCCAGTGCATTAACAGCTACTGGGTGGCAGACATGTCCCTGGCAATCCACACTCATTTTGTCACTTGGTGACCTAGACAAGAAGAGCTTTAGTCCTTCCAGTCTGTACAAGCATCCCTCATTTGAATTTTACCTGGACTATTACTGCCAAAAATGGAATAAAGATGAGGGGATGTAGATGTGGTGCTAAAGCACCTGGTTTAGTGGTGACCTGGCAATGCTCCGTTAACAGCTGGACTTGGTACTCATAAAGGTCTCTTCCAATCAAAATGATTCTATGACTCCATAAGATGTTCAGGCAAGCAGCATCCAGGGGGATATCTGCAAAGGGGTGAATACCTTTTCTTGTCTGCACAGCACAGCCAGCCAAAGAGACCACTCATCTATGAGCAATGCTCCCCAGGAACATTACAGGCTTAAGGGGTACCTGGCCTCCAGGAGGCAGCTCCATGGAGATGTGTTTGGCTGGGCAGAGTGGCTGATGAGTACCTCAAGGTCAGCTCTGGGGTATTTATCTCTGCTTTTTTGCTGAATCCAAATTCCCTTTGGATGGGTGAACAGGACAAGAAAATGCTTTTAAGTGTCACATGGTACCTGATCTGCTCACTGTCTTCCTGCCCATGTGCAGTGGACTGATCCAATCTGTTATTTGCCTGGATCACTTACTTTAGCCTTACAAAGGGAAGACCATGGAGGAGCTGGGCAGATCTTTCCCAGGGCGAAGGGCAGAGGTAAACACAAGG
The DNA here is from genome assembly GCF_014839835.1 of Dryobates pubescens. NCBI lineage: Eukaryota > Metazoa > Chordata > Aves > Piciformes > Picidae > Dryobates > Dryobates pubescens. The sequence continues at coordinate 22,708,194 of NC_071630.1, read as the reverse complement.
AGTTTGTTCTTGCTGATGCAAGCCTCTCTTTGGGCCCTCACCTGATGGTCATGTGGAAAAAAATGGAGTTGTTGCCCATCACTAGTAGCAGAGGTTGCAAAACCAGGATGTGTGGATGGGTTTCAACAACAGCGAGGGAACTGGTCTGCAATGTCCCTAGCTTTCCAGAGCTACCTCATGAGTCTCAGATACCTAACACCAGAGCAGACCAATGGGGTCCCAAAGTTCATCATCTCTCCAGCTTACCACCCACACCACAAGACACAGATTCACAGTTTGCCACTGGCACCTACCAAACACACCAAGAGAGCTGGCCCCATGGTGAGAGCTGCACTAAAATTTAACCCACATGACCTTGTAACCTGGTGAAATCAGCAAAGTTACAGCTTTGCCCTCTTGGCTGGGTTGGAACGACAAGTCTGTCTGGTCCTGGCAGGCAGCACCTCCTGACCTCATGCTGCAGGGAGAGGGCAATGCTAAACCTCCAAGAGCGACTTCTGAGCAGCTCCACTCACCCAACCTAGAAAAGCCTTGATATTGGCACAAGAGCTGAGGCAAGACTTTGTACTTGGAGTTCTGACTCTTTAGCCCCATCACAGCTGTTAGTAAATTTAATTGAGGCTAAAACAAAAGCGCAGCATCCTTTGGCAGGGCTCGAAAAGCAGTCACTGGAAATAACTACGTCAAGACCAGTATGTGAAAGTGCATCCTTTCAAGCTTTGTTCAGCAGAATAACATTTGTTGTTGAAAAGGAAAAAAAAAACAACAAATCACTGCTGTGGATTTCAGCTGCCCTGCAGAGAGGCTGTCCTGGAAAGTGGAAGGATGCTCTGGCAGGAGGAAGGCTAAACACAGGCTTTGCAAGGAACAGTTGCACAGATCAAAATCTGGAGTGGCATTTTCAGCTTCAGACTGAGGTGGGAATAACTAAGGGCAGTGTCTGTATGCACCAAAGACATTGACAGCTGTAGTCCAGAAACTTCACCAGGCTTTTCCTGATAGCAAGTGGCAGCTAAGACTTCATTACCAGCTGGCAACCCTGCCACTCAGCTCCATGGGGGCAGGCACAGCAGCCAGCAGAAAGCAGGCAGCATGTCTCAGAGGCAGCATCTAATATTTCATCAGATAAAACCTCCAAGCCTCCAATTAGGCAACAATTAAGGGCTCAGGAGGCTGTGAAGTATGACAGTTGGGGTGTCAAGAGCACAAATTCATGTTTCCCTGTAAGCAGCACTTGGAGACCTCTCCTCCTATACCAGCCCCCCCCTCCCTTTCCCCCGGCCCCCAACACTTCCATCACACTACTGCTCAGCAACAAATTTGAATGTCTTCTTACTCTGTCAGCTGCAATACTCAAATGCCCATGTTAAGAGGGCATTTACTCCTTATATACCAGCCAGCTCACACCACCCCTCACTGCCTCACCTAACTGCAGTGATCACACCTAGCCACAAGCTCTTGCATAAGTCAAGCATCTCCCTTTTAAATCTGGTAGGGATAAACCAAACTCTTCCCTGTGCTCCTCTGCACAAACCTCCCACATGTCTTTCTGCAAACACACAGAGTTTTGATGCATATTTAATTTTCTTCTTGTACAACAGGGAAAGAACAGATAGCAGCTCTTGGGATTTTAGCTAGGAGCTAAAACTAAATTGCTTTTCAGGGTGGAGGGAGGTCCTGGGACTGGACCCGTTGTGTCTTTTTCCCATAACTGTATTATCTCACAGCAAAGCAGCTCCCTCCTTGCAGGATCTTAAGTCATTTAATGAAAGCACCTTCAAGTTGTTCCACACCTAAGGACAAGATTTGGCTCAGAACAGTTGTTCAGCTTTCTGCAAGCACAGGCTGAGAACACGCATCGACACAGACCGCTCCGCACGTGTCCAGTGGCCATGCCTGTGTCCAGTCCTCCAGGAATCAAAGGACTGATATTCACAGGTTAGGTCTGGTTTCCAGGATTACCAAGAGGTGGATCCTCACATATCACTTAATTGTCATTATTTTTATGCTCTTCTTTGTGAAAGGGCCCCAAAATCTGGTGGGACTTCAAACCATGCTGACTTGCACTCTAGTATCACATCTGCTCTAAAAGTCTTTCAGCCAAAGAAACAACAACGCCTTTTCTGATGGCCAGACCCTGTAGACTGCAGGGCATTTGTGTGTTACTGCCAGGAGAAATGGAAAGACTGACACAAGTTCAATCAAGAAATGTGAAACATGAACGCACAGACTTACCATTTTTGTCAGCTCTTCGGAAAATCTGGAATTGAAAGAGAGAGAGAAATGTTTTTACTATGATGTTGTTCAGCTTCAAAGGGTGAAGCTCTTGGCAGCAGGACAATGTTCAATCCCTATGCACAGGGTGGGAGCCCTCACCCCAACCCCACAGGAGCCAATTCAGGTGCTTTTCTGAGCTCACCCTTCCCAAGACTCAGCCCAGGAGCCTCAGCTCCACATGACAGAGTATCACCGGGGTAGAATATCGGTATGGCTGCCTTTGGGACACCTGGTGAAAAGAAGCTAGCTAACCAAAGGCAGATTAGATTAGATGCTCTCAGGAGGTGCAGCACCTCTCTAGAAGAAGTAAGTAGAAAACATGGCTCTAACACAAGGAAAACAGCCATTAAACCAATTTCCACCAGCAGTGCAGCCAACCCAGCTGATTTCTCTGTCATCAATAATATCTCTTAAGCCACGGTTCACAGTTCTGTACTTCTGCAACAAGTCCTCTACAATATTATTATTATTATTATTATTATTATTATTATTGTTATTTTTAAAGCAGGTTTCCTGCGTGGGAAGGAGATTATATTTGGACTTAAAACTACAGCACGGTGGAACAGCCCACAGAGAGGAATCCAATAGCCCTTTCAGAAGAGGAAAGAAAAATAAGTGAAATGCAGTAAAGTGTAGGACAGGAGCATTTGTCAGGGAGGAAACCAGCAGCACCAGCCATGATTTTCCTGCCTAGTCTCCTCTCAGGAATAGTCCCCTGAAACAATGCAATTAATAGCAAAAGGCTTGTGCAAGGGTTGAAATTTTATAGGTTTCTGCCAAAAATAGCCCCCAGCACAGGTTTGGCCATAAATTACCCCCCAAACAACAACATGCTGATAAGCTAGGCAGAAAAGAGAGAGCATTCTCGTCGTCTCTCCAGGCCTGACCCTGTTAATTTAAGCAAGAGCAGAGATTTTTGGCTGTACAAAGACATTTCCCTGCGGAGGGAATAAAAGCACCAACAGGACAGATCAGAGTCAGCCATGAAATGGAATCTCTTCTTTTCTGGGTCATAAAATTATTACCGAAAAAAAAAATACAGATGCCAGAAGAGAAACTGCTGCATGAAACAAGAAACCCAAGAGACCACAGCGCAGTGCAGAATGTGGCATTTAAGCGAATATGACTTAATTAAAGAGTATTAATCATTCTTCTGGCCAAATTTCCTCCAAGGCTGCAGAAGGCAAAGTCAAAGCTGGACTTTCTGGTGTACTCTGCTTAGGCCATACCCAAATGGTAGGAATTACAGTCCCAGCTTCAACAGATGGTCATCAAAGCCTTACAATGATGACAGCTTGTGATTGCTCCAGAATTGCTTTATTTCTTGGGCTGACTTTCACTTTTTTTTAGACCAACTAGGAGAACCCTACCTATCTCCATAAATGTGGACTTCATTGAGGTTAAATATGAGTTTGGAAAGGCCAGGCAGTCATGGCTTGTCTATGGGAAGAAAGAATAAAGTCAGGCAGGACCCCAACAAGCCCTGTGGCTCTGGCACACATCACCGAGCCGTGACTAATACACCCTGCCCAGAGGATGAAGTAGTTCTCTTTTCCTGGTTTGGACACCCCAGTTCCTCATGAGCACCTCCAGACAAGGTGCTGCTTGTTCCTGGGGGTTTTATTCCATTGCCACATCCTTTCCTTACTGCTTTCACTGTTTTGACACAAAGACGTCCAGCCTAACCAGGAAACGGCAAGGTCTGCTTTAGTGTCCTGTGGCAGATGGCCACCACCACAGGCACAACTGGCAGAGGGAGAATGGGAAGAAAAAAAGAAAAGGGGAAAAAAAAGGTAAAATGTAACTTCAAGTAGGAGAAAGGCTCAGTCTGCAGCACTCTGCTCTGCAGAGCCACCAACCTTGCAATGAACACTTGGAGCAAGGGGGGAGGGGTGGGGGGGTGAATAAAGAAATGGAAAAAAGTGTTGAGAAATGGAAGTCTTTCTGTCCAGCCTCACTAAGTGAGCTTTTGAGGGCTTTAACTCTCCCAGACACTCCTAGAAAGTGTGACTGCTTGTTAATGAACACGTGGATGGAAGATCTCATCGGCTGTTTCACCTACCAAGTTTTATTCTGCTGGACCAAGCTGTTTAGTTCTTGTTGCTAATGAGCAAGGTTTACTCTTTCAAGTTAATTGGAGCCTCTTAAATGTGCACACACAGAGGGAACTTTAAAACAAGACACCTGGAGGGGAAGCAATTTTAGCTAAAGCCATCTTCCAGCAGAGGCAGGCAGTACATCAAGGCAGGAACACTGGGGGCTGACAGAGACATAATACACCCCATGATAGATGGGCAATGCAGCCAAATATGCTGCTTCTGTGAAGAGCCAGGATTTATGCTCTCACTCAGCAAACAAGGGTGCCCTCCCACACACAACAAGAGGATGCCCTCCATTCCTATCTTGAGTAGGTTGATGTGGTGTGCTGCCACAGAATTACAGAATGATAGGGGTTGGGAAGGGGACTTCTGGAGTTCCCCTAGTCCAACCCCCCTGCCAAAGCAGGTTCACCTAGGACAGGCCATACAGGAATGCAGAGCCTGTGTGCTGGCTCTCTGAAGGAAAGGTGTAAGATCTGGTGATGGAAAACCCCTCACAGCTCCCCTATAGGCCAGTGGGGCAAAGCCTGTGGGCAGCTCAGTACCAGACCCCCCAAGGAGCTTGGGGAAGGAAAGCTCCAGCGAGTTGCAGGAAGAAGGGGAGATAAAGGAGGATTCTGCATCATCTCCAGCACAGAGGCTGTGAAGCTGGCCCATCTCACAGGTGCTCTCTGCAGGAACTCCATTACTGCTCTTTTCAGCAGCCAAGTCACTTAGACTTAGTCAGGGTAGCAAAATGAGGAGGTCAATGACAATGGAGGTCATGAAACATTGATGGAGAAACCCTGTCCTGCCAGGCCCTCAGCAGTGATTGGCTGCCTCTGCCTCCACCCCAGCCCAGTATGGTCCCCAGTGGCCAAGGGCTTGAGAAACAGGAGCCGGCAGCACTGCAGAGCCTGAGCTGGGATGTTCTTTCCACTTCACCACCCCATCACCCCCAGTTCTCCAACCTCAGAGCAATGCACCACTTTCAGATGGTAAATGAGAAATTATCCCATCCAAAAAGCACTAAAGCAACGGTCTCCCCCTTGAGCCATGCTTTAAACCTCATCAGCAAGTCTCCTGAAGCACAGGGTGAGCCCACAGGACACCCACAATACAGAAACAGATCAACCCATTTAATCAGCTTTACCGAGGCAATGCATGCAGCTTGCTGTCTGCAGCTTCCTTGTTCCATTCACCAGGTGTTTAGATGAACAGCAACTCCATTTTCTTCGGGCCAAGGAGCCTCAGGATCTCCAACAGCTTTTGAAAATGTGCATTTTTGCTGCACTCTCAAATGGCTACTGCAGATATTGGGCTGGCAGAAGCAAGCAATGCCAAAAGCTGGTGGTAATAATAAACTGGAAAACAAATTGATGGCTTCAAATTTAAACATTCAGTTCTGCCTTCCCAAGGCTCCTGGATGAGAATGTGTGATGCTGGAGGCTGCTTAATGGAGGCTTTCTCTGAGACTTTATTAAATTCACTCCCTAACAAGCCCAAGAGTTATTACAGGCTTTGTAGAGTTTATTATCCTTTCAGCAGGTTAATATGATGCTGAATGCAACTGAGCTAGAATGTTCTTTTCCATCATGATCTTGATGCAGAACTGAGGATAAACAAAATCTAAGTCTCCCAGGTGAGGAAAGTGTATGGGTGAAGAAAGCATCCAGATAGCCAGACGTAGCTACAAACGCAATTCACCTGCTCAGTGCGCTCCTACATTCCTGTTCTTCCTTTCCCTTCCTCTCCCTGCAAGTCTCCACACCTCATTTGGAGACAAGACAAGGATTTATATCAGGTATGATGGCCTTTAGCTCTCTAATCCAAGCTACCATTAGGAATTTCCTCTCCTACAGCCTCTCTGTGTTGTTCTTTCCAGCCCTAACGTGAGAAAATAATGACCCAAAGCTTTGCCACTTTGGACTGCATCATTAAACATCATCAGGCTAATGAGCTTTCCCCCTGCAAGGAGAAAGGTTTGATTCAGGTGATTCAGTGACAAATATGCCAATGGTGTGGAAATACTCTCCCATCCAGAGTGGCTTCCCTTCCAAAGCAAGGATGTTAGAGAACTCCAGGTTTCATGGTATTTTTCCCCACTCCAAAGCAAACTATTTTGCTTCCCCCAGAGAACAGCAGTTAGCACCATGCCCTAGACTCTCCTTCCACTCTCATCCTCTCCTTCAACTTTGCCTAGATGTCCTAAATAAAAGTTGCATGAGATAGGGAAGAGTTGCATTTGATGTTACCACCTACACAGCACTAGAAGTTACTTCCCCATCAGCACTGGCCCTGGGTGCAGCTCCAGTTCAAGAGCTCTGAAGAGGAGGAATTTTTCCATGTGATATGTATCTTGCAGTGAGAAATTTGTGAATGCACAGAGCCCAGCTAGCCCCTGTCCCTGATTTTCAGCTGCCCCCTGCCAGCATGGCTCAAGGGGACAATTTCAAACTATGGATTTCATGTAGAGAGGATGAAGGAGGAGAAAAATAGTTTTCCCAGTTCACTCAGAGAAGTGAGAAAGTAAATGAGGACACAAGAAGGGAAGTGAACCAACCTTAAAAACAGAAGGGAACAAGTCAAAGCAGAAGGGGACTGAGAAAGGATCCCTGTGACTGCAATAGCTTTGTTCATTTGTGTTGCACTGGAAGCTTCATCACTCACAAAGCAGTCTGCAAACTGTGCCAGTTCTTGGATCTACATTTGGGGACATACCCTTGGCACAAACTAAATCCTTTGCATCTCCTGTCCAAGCACCTCACTCAGTCCTCTGGGGCTGAAGAAGTGCAAATCAGATTTGATCATGTAGGAGAGGGTGCAGGAGGACTCATAAGCAGAAGAGCTGGATTTGAAATGAGAAATGATCTTTCTGACCTTGTTGAAGAAGGTAGAAAAGGGATCTGAAATGAATGACACTGCTTCCCACAAGGGCATTTAAAACAAAGCCCAGGAGCAATGAATTACTGGCAAAGCCAGAAAGGCAGCAGAGATGTCACCACCCCTTGGAGATCACAGTCCTGCCACAGGGATGCTGTCTCCTACCCAAGGCTGGCCCTTATTTTAGATGTCAAGTAGGGGATGAGGTCTGCAGTGAGCTCTCCCTGGTGTACACCAAATGGGCATTTCTGCCTGCTGCTGCTGTGACTGACCAGGTTTTACCCAAGCTGGAGCTCAGACGTGAGTGCTTCAAGCAGTCCGGACAGCAGAGAAGGAAGGTAGCATTACCACAACCTCGCATCATAAACAGCTGACAGACACTGGTTAGCTACAGCAGATGGCACACACTGCCAGCCCTGAGCTGGTGGCTCTCACAGGTGGAGCAGCCATGTGCCATCCAGACCCAGGGAATAACCACCTCGAGACAGACACCCAAGGGCAAGCAGAGGATGGGTACAAATCCTTTGCTCCACTCCAGCCCCTCTGCTGATTTGAGTGACGTTGAAAGAGCTGACCATTACATGCAAAGTGAGGTTTTCCAGGTTCCTAGACTGACACATCACCTCTGAAGAGTGTCTGTCACTCCCTAGTTGGTTTTACCTGCTGCCTATTTTAGGCAATGGACTTAATTATCTTCTTCATTGGTTTTCTTCCAGGGTTTAGTTGATCTGCAGTTTTAACTGCTGCTTTACCCTTGGAAGCCTATGACTTTGAACTCAACTAGTAAACGTGAGTCAACCTTTTTTTAATCCCTTACCTAAAATGACACAGGCAAACTGAAAGAACAATGCTGAAACACCAGCTCAAAGTTAAGATTTATCCTCCAGGTGCCAGCAGCCAGGCTGAAGGAGGCCATTCTGGCCCTCTGCTCTACCCTGGTGAGGCCACATCTGCAGTATTGTGTCCAGCTCTGGGGTCTCCAGTTCAAGGGCGACAGGGAACTACTGGAGAAAGTTCAACAGAGCCTATGAGGATAATTAAAGGGAATAGAGCATCTCCCTTATGAGGAAAGGCTGAGAGACCTGGGCTGTTTACCCTGGAGAAGAGAAGGTTGAGAGGTGATGTGACCAATGCTTACAAATACCTTAAGGGTGTCAAGACGATGGGGCCAGTCTCTTTTCACTGGTGCCCAGCGATAGAACAAGGGACAACAGATACAAACTGGAACCCAGGAAGCTGCACCTCAAGGTGAGGAAAAAGATTCATTGCTGTGAGGTTGAAAGAGCACTGGAACAGGCTAGCCAGAGAGGTTGTGCAGTCTCTTTCTCCAGAGACTTTCAAGACCCACCTGGATGTACTCCTGTGTTGGTTGCCATAGGAGAACCTGCTCTGGCAAGGGGGTTGGGCTAGGTGATCTCCAGAGGTCCCTTCCAACCCCTACTATTCTGTGATGGTAAAGACACCTGACTCCCTTTCTCTATTTTGTTCTTCCTTAGCCTTGTTTGATTTCTCTGGTGGAAAGGGCATGAAGAACTTTGTACTGACCCAGCAGCTACCCACATGATCTGGAGGAGTCAGAACAAGCACATTGGCGATGGTCAAGACAAAAGAAAGCCAGAACAGAGGAGAAAGAAAAGGTGACTAAGTGACTTTACCCAACATTCATAACCACACACAAGCATGCCCCTCCTTCCCCAGCCCCAGTGAACTGCCTACGCAGCACAGCAGCTCACACAAACCTGTTGGCTAAATATACAACCTCCTAGGTCTTTGAATTCATCCACACCCACCAAAGAGCTGCACTGCTGCCTGGCTGGAGCTTGCTGCCTCCCCAGCACATCCAAGTAATGAAACATATGAATGAGTTAATTGGAAACTTTCCTGCTAACGTGTGAAAATTAACCTAAATGCATGTTCCTGTCTTTAGTCTTTGTATGAAAGGAGAGGGTCTGGCAGTGCACTTGAGGAGCCTATTACAGTGAAGCCACGGCTTCAATTGGTGTTTCAATTGTAGCTGGAGGGGGAAAAAGAGAGAAATTAGTTCTAAGGGAGGAGGGAAATAACTTCAAACCTCACATTTCCAGCATCCATTTCTACTTTCAGTAGGTGAGAAAGGGCTCCTGGTCCCATTGTGACAGGGAAAAAAAGATCAGGAGCTGCACAGCCAGCGCTATTGTATTTCCCTCCCTGTAAGCCATTCTGAAAGTTCATGGCTCATTTTCTCAGCTCAGACCTCGAAGTGGGGAGGGGGAAAAAAAAATCTATTTAAAGATGGTAACACTGAACAGAAAAGACACCATTATTGGGGGAATACTAGTCCTAACTCAAGAACCTCTTGTACAAACTTAACATTGTTTCCCAATTTCTGCTCTGAAGTTCAGATTCCAGATTGTTGTAAAACGTTTGTAATTTCAGGGGAGGTAAAAAACCCCAACAAACAACGAAACAAAAAACCCCAAACAAACGGCAACAGCAACAAAAACCCCACACCATCCTAAACAAAACAAACAAGTTAACTTAAAGGACATAGGGACACTAGTTGGATTTGTCCTTTCAGTTTCCCCTTGCAGCAGCATCTCCCACAACCCCACTGCTCTCCGTCTGCCAGCCCATCTCACCAGGCAGGACCATCCATCAAGGTTTCTGCTCCCCAGTCTGCCTTTGGTACCTCAATAGACCCAGACACGGTGGTTCATTCTGGGCCCAGAGATGCCTACCAGCCCAGGGTGCTCAGAGCTGCAACGAGGCTTGGGCTCACCAGCCCATGCCAACGCCCACCAAGGACGTGGGAGAGGATTCACCAAATTCTTCAGAAGACACGAAGGTGTGCCTAGAAAAAGCTACTACTGCCTAACTCCGAGGAGTCTGGAGGAGAGCCTGAGTTATCCTTTACTACAGCAAATGCCTCAGCAGTTTATTTTTGCATTCACTACTTTGGGGGGTTTTAAAGCTTGGAGATAGTAAAGCAGAGGGTCCGTGTGTTTAATTACTAGATGCTGCAGAATGACTGTGCTGATACATCCTTTGCTATCCGTTTGATTCCACCCCATTGTCCCAGTTCATTTAAATGCAAATAGCCTCGTTAGCTCCCTAATCAGGACGTCTGTAAATACCACAGAGCGGGCACTAAGCATCCCCCTGCCTGTCCCCGCCAAACTAGAATAGAATAGAATAGAATAGAATAGAATAGAATAGAATAGAATAGAATAGAATAGAATAGAATAGAATAGAATAGAATAGAATAGGAGGCAAGGGAGAGGAGCCCGGGTCCCACACACCCACAGGTATCCGGAACCACGCTGCCCAGCTCCTGCTAACACAGACCCTTACAGCTTCAGGGACTGGGGTACAGAATGCGGGGCAAGTGCAGGACCCAGGCTGCACCTTCATGCCTCACCACTTTCGGGGGTGCAGGACCCACGAAAGAAAGTACAGAATCCACACTGTACTTCTGTGCCCAGCCGTCCAGGAGATGTGGGACCAAGGTGCACCTTATTCCCAACTGTTCCAGAGCGTGCAGGGCAAGGAGGTGCAGGACACAGGCTGCACCCCTAGTGCCCACCCAGTTTAGAGGGTGCAAGAGCTGGACAAGTGAGGGCAGGATTCGGATTGCTATCCCATTCTTGACAAGATCAGGGGCACGTTATCTGCAAAAGTGTTGCCAGATCTGGGCACCACTGCGCCCAGCCTGCCGAGAGATGCAGGACTTGGGCTGCCTCCCATCCACAACCGGCCAAGGAATAACCCTGGTGTCAAGCCGGTTGCGGGGTGCAGGATCTGGCAACGAGGGTGCAGGAACCACAGCGCACTCCGGTGAGCCGAGCAAGGGGACACAGGAGCCGGGGTGCAACCTCGGGGCTGGTCCCAAGGATGCAAGACACGGGAAATTACACCGATTCCGAGCTGGTGGGATGGGTGCGGGACCAGGCAAAGAGGGGATACAGGCTCCCGGGCAGAGAGGGTTTGTTCAGTTGGGGGTTGCAGGACAAGTACAAGTACGAGCAGGATCGGATTAAGTCCAAGATTACCAGGATTAAGGACCTACAGTGCACCCCCATCCCCACCGGTCCAGGGGATGCAGGACCGGGAAAAGGGGTTGCAGGACCCGGGTACAACCCGCCCCCAACCGGTGCAGGAATGCAGGATCCGAGGAATAACCCCGACTCCGAGACGGTGTAGTATTCGGGCAGGGAGGGAGGCAGCAGCCGGCGTGCCACCAGCCGGGCCCCGGGGTGCGGGACGCGGGGACCACTCACTCACATCGAGGATGACGGAGGTGCCCTTCCTCTGCTCGGCGGCGGCTCCCGAGCTGAGCAGCTCCCTCTCGGCGAGGCTCTTGTCGCCCATCCTGGCCCCGACCCAGCGCAGCAGCCCGTCCAGCCCCCGGAGCGCCGGCGGCGGCTTGCGCAGCAGCCTCTGCACACCGGCCCGGCAGTACCGCGCTGCCTGCTCGCACATCGCTCAGCCCGGCCTCATGCCGGAGCTGGGGGCTCCCCCCTCCTCCCACCTCCTACTCCTCCCCCTCCTTCTCCTCCTTCTCACACCGCGGGCAGCGGGCGGAACCGGGCGGCAGGAGGACACCTGCCCGAAGAGTAAGGGAGGTATTTTTGGTTGGGTGGAGGTCAATCTAGAGCAGCCTCATACAGCCTCACCACAAAACATCCTTTTTATTTTTTCTGGGTTTGTTTGTATGCTTGATTGTGTGCTAAAAAGAGCATTCCTCTCACATGCCCTCTTCCCTCTGCAGCCCCCCATACCCCACAACACATTCTAGCAGCTCCTGAAAGGACAGCAGTGAATAAATTTCTTGCTAGGAAATGAAACTTGCCCCTGAGCTCCCGACCCCTACTCCAGAAAGTCTCTATATAATGACAAGCCAGTGATTCCAGCTGGGATACTACAGCAGTCCTGGCTACAGAGCTAACACAGTGCTCACCTGGGCAGGTATTTCTAATTTCTAATCATGTGTGATTCTCCTTTGTGTTTCTTCTGTGCTCAACTACACTCAACCACTCAAGATCTACATCTGCACCTTCACACTTGAGGAGATGCTCCCAGTTTGAGTTCAGACCCAGAAAGGCATCAAAGCCAGAAACCTCAGACCTAGACCCTCTTGGAGGGTCTTATCAGTGGAGGCTTCAGTAAGGACAGGAAGGTTGTTGAAGGCTGGGAGAGATCAGACCTATTCTCCTCACTATCAGCTCCGAGCCAGAAACTCAAAGATCCCAAGAAAAGGCTATTGCCATCCAGTTTCAAGCCTGATCTCAGCCCAGCAGTTTTTCCTGCCTGCTGCATGTGATGATGCTCAGCAAAAAGCATTGCTTCACCACCATCAGTGGTGATTGATGTTTGCTCTACAGGCTTTCATAGAAAGCTTATCCAGGTGCTATGCTCTGCATTCTCCAGCAGCTTCTGGAAAAGCTGCTGGAGCAGAGGCTCTAAACACGTGCTGTAATTTGAGATGAGAAGCCACCTAAAGAATCCAAGGGCTTCTCTGAAGGACAGGTCCGAGAGAGAGCAGAAGTCCTGCCTGCACCCTGGCATGGCAGGCGGGGAGCAGCTTTCATCTCCCCTTTGAATCCTGCCTTCTCCCCCCTGCTCCTCTGCACATAGCAGGGAGCTTGATTTAATTACAATCTTCCAACAGGCAGGACCTGCAGCCTCACTTAGTGCAAAATGTCACATACAACTTCCTAATGTCTCCTAATGGCCCAGGGATTGAGGCTAATCCAATGGTTCTGTGGCAGGAAGAAGCAATGGCAACCCTCTTACAGAGGTGGGAGTTATGCAGAGCAGCAGGCTCCAGCCCAGGCTGGAGGCTGAAAGGTTCCTTCAGTCCCTGCATTAATTTCTGTTTGTTAAAAGGCAACATGTGCTCACCAGGGGACTTTATAAGGGATCGATATGACAGCTGGAAAATGCCACACTGTCAACACCACCCAGGGAACACAGCAGTCTGAACTGAAGGAGACCTGAGGAGACCACACACGCCTGCAATGTATGTTAACTCCTGAAAACACAACAAACCCTCTCTCCTCTGCAGGCTGAGGGGTGAAGAACTCATGGTTTGGGGGACACACTCGATAAAGGGCTGAGTCCACTTCAGGTATTGAGAACTGGGAGCTCTGATCCGGGTCCTGCCGTGGATCAGAATCTTAAACCCCAAAGGATATTGTATTGTTGTTATGAGTTGCAGGGATACAGGGAAGCAGGAGGTAAAACCCCTCCTGCTGATGGCTGATAAATACATCCTGGGGGTGGTTTGGTTTGTTCTGGTTGGGTGTTAAGGGGATATTACCCTGCTCTGCATTTAACACCCAAACTGCCCTGCCTGGGCTTACAATTACAGGCCATGGAGTTGATAGAGCTTGAGATTGTGTAGTTGTAGGGAATAGCTATTGGCACATTTTTTCCTTGCATGTTTGTTACTCTCAGGAGTGTTGACGTAAAGTAGGCCAAAATATTTTTTCTTCACACATGTAATCTAGGTCAGAACTATTAAAGGCCCTTGGAATAAGCTAATCCATTTCTTGTGGCCTTTCCAAATGACCCTTGTTTCTCATGCCTGGTAGCTCTCACATCAGAGATATGAGATATCAGAGAGATGATCTAACAGTTCACAAAGCACAGAAATGAGGAACTGCAGAGTTTCATAAGCCTGTGTGTGGGCATCAGCACCAATTAAAAATCAATTGAGTTATTGCACCTAGGTAAATTAAAGCCTTTCTTATTGTTGACCTCATGTTCTTCCCATACAAATGTTAATTTACGTGATTTTCGATGGACAGAAGAGCCTGTAAATGTAGTGAAATTGGAGCTGTTGAGCTGCTTCATAGCAGCAGTAAGAGAAAGACTGGCATTTTTCCCATTGCTCATGCCCTTCATAATTAATTACTACAGCAATATCATAGAATCAATAAGGCTGGAAAAGACCTCAGAGGTCATCAAGTCCAACCTATCACCCAATACCTCATGACTACCAAACCATGGCTCCAAGTGCCACATCCAATCCCCTCTTGAACACCTCCAGGGATGGGGACTCCACCACCTCCCTGGGCAGCACATCCCAAGGGCCAACAACTCTCTCTGGGAAGAACTTTCTCCTCACCTCCAGCCTAAACTTCCCCTGGCACAGTTTGAGACTGTGTCCTCTTGTTCTGGTGCTGGGTGCCTGGGAGAAGAGACCAACCCCCAGCTGGCTCCAACCTCCCTTCAGGGAGCTGGAGAGAGCAAGAAGGTCTCCCCTGAGCCTCCTCTTCTGCAGGCTAAGCAACCCCAGCTCCCTCAGCCTCTCCTCACAGGGGTTGTGCTCCAGACCTCTCATCATGTGGGTCATCTGGGACCTTCCTTTGCCCAGCAGATCCTACCTCTGATCACATTTGTGGGAGGACAAGAAGATTTCCCCAGTAAAGCAGCTTTCTGTGTCAGATGGACTCCCTCTGCGGTACCCCACAGAGGCACAATGGTGAAGCCCTTCTGGCAGAGGCTGGGCAGGGTCTCTGGGCACAGCCAGGGCATGGATAGGACATTGGCTGAGAGCTGCCTGAGGGGATGTTCACTTTAAAGGAATAGAAAAGAAACCTTGCTTATTCTTAAACATATCTGGCCCATGGCTAAACACCAGGAGGTTGTTCAGAAGGGCACACTGACTGTGTCTTTTTGCATGCAGCATTGCTCTCTCTCCTCAAAGCAAGAAGAAGCTACAGGACAGGAGAAATGTTGGCACAAAACCTGTGCTGAGAGAGACTTGAACCTACAAGCCAGGCTTGCTTCACACAACCCCAGCACCACGCTGGAGCCTGAGGGTGGGAGCAACCCTGACCGGCTCTGTAGGTGGCCAGAAGAAAACTCGAATGTGGAAAATGCCAGAGGAGCCTGGCACACTGTGCTGCACTCAGGGACCCCTCAAGCAGCTGCCAGGTGGCACCTGACCCACTCTGGGGACACTCAGGACCATGTAGCTCCAGGGCTTGCTGGTGTAGTTACCTACCCAGGTGGATGTGCTCCTGCATGGGATGCCCAGGGGGGAGGAAGTATTGCCACAAGCTCACACCATAAATGAGGACCTGGGCAGGTCAGTGGCTAGTGGTGTTCACCAGGGGAACAAGACTGGGTCCAGTCTTGTTCAACATCTTCATCAATGACCTGGATGAAGGGATGGAGTGGACCCTCAGCAAATTTGCTGATGATACAAAACTGGGAGGGAGTAACTAGGACCCCAGCAGGCCCCAGGGTTCTACTGGGTTTCCATGAATCCACAAGTATCCCTGCTTCCTTCCAGTGGGCTCCTGGGTCTCTGGAAGCATCAATTTAGTAACACACTCAAGGCCACTCCTTACTGCTCCAGCACCAGGCACATTCATTTTACCCACAGCACTTAAGTTGCCCTTATTTGCTGTGGGGAAATTATTTACATCTTGCACCTCTCCAGCAATTATTCACCAAGAGTTTGGGTGAGAGACAGCTTCCATTTCTCCAGGCCTGCTCAGGGCTGGGCACACCCAAAAAAATCCAAAGTCACTTCATGAGCACATTGTTTGGTTTCCTGGCTGTGGAGTTGTCTCCAAACACTGCTGTGTTTGCCACTTTAGGATCAAACTCATGTAATCTAATGGGTTTCAGTGAGACAACAACAGGCCTGCAAAGCAGCTATTGATTTCCCACCACGAAGGGCTGCTCTTGACAGAATTTAATGGGGTCACCATTAAATGGCTTCAAGCTGCAGGTGCTGGGATGCACAGCTAAGAGCTCACTGGGATCTCACCAAAAGTGTTCCCCAGAGCAGGGCACCTGGCATCCCCAGGGAAGCATGAAGGTGAGCAGAGAAACAAGAGCCTTTCCCCCACAAAGCAGCCTTCATCTTGCAAAACCAGAGCTGGGAAAGGGCCACCAGCATCCCGTGGAAGTGTCACACCTGCAGCCTGTGTGGCACTGGAAGGCTGCCTGCCTGCAGCACGGCATGCAAGGACATCTAGTGCCTGACGCTGAGGCTGCAAGGAGGCTTGTGGAAAAGCATGGTTCTGGTCATTTATCTTCCCACAGCAAGCAAAAGCCTCCGTGGGCCCAGCACCAACGGTGCCCTGGAGATCAGGGTCCTGCGAGGCTCTGACATGCCTTTCAGCTGTTTGTGACACCTGTGGCTTCATCTCCTCAGCTGGAGCTCCCCAACAGCCCATGTCCCCTCGCCTGAAGCAGCTCCTCTCACAAGTACAGTCTGGGCCATTTCAGACCATTTCCCCAGCTGGGCTTCATGGGGTAATGAAGGTAAAGCAGCATGACTGAAGAGAATATGAGATTTGTGTCTCCACCTACTATCGTGCCTTCCTTTCTAGCCCTCTGTTTTGTGAGCTTAAAATCAGAATCACAGAATCATAGCAACCTGGTTTGGAAAGGACCTCGAGGCTCATCTGATCCAACCTTTCTTGGCAAAAGCACAGTTTGGACAAGATGGCCTAGCACCCTGCCCAGATGAACATTAAGAGAGTACCATGTTGGGGACTCCACCACTTCTCTGGGGAAATTAGTCCAATGGCTGTTTGTCTTTGCTGTGAAACGTTTCCCTCATGTGTGTAATCAGAATCTCCCAGGAGCAACTTGCACCCATCAACCTTCATCATTTTCAGCTAACTCCTTGGAAAAATACATAGAATACATAGAATAAACCAGGTTGGAAGAGACCTTCAAGATCACCGTGTCCAACCCATCAACCAATCCAACACCACCCAAACAACTAACCCACGGCACCAAGCACCCCATCAAGTCTCCTCCTGAAAACCTCCAGTGATGGCGACTCCACCACCTCCCCAGGCAGCCCATTCCAATGTGCAATCACTCTTTCTGTATAGAACTTTTTCCTAACATCCAGCCTGAACCTCCCCTGGCGCAGCCTGAGACTGTGTCCTCTTGTTCTGGTACTGGCCGCCTGGGAGAAGAGACCAACATCCGTCTGTCTACAACCTCCCTTCAGGTAGTTGTAAAAGGGACTCTCTATCTGCCTTGTAGTCACCCTTTAAACACTTCTCAGAGTCCAGCACAAATCCAGTTTCCTAACCAAATACTGCATCTGGGGGTGGAGCTGACCACACTGTCTGCAGTGCAAGAAACCAATCTTGTCTTCAAAGGACTGACTCTCATCCAAGCTTTCCAGAGCCAAGGCGGTGCATTGAAGCTGCTTGGGAACAAAGGCAGGGCTGGCCAAGCCCTTGTGCTAGCAGACACACCGTATCCCTGAAGATAATCTAAGCTCTGTGCTGTTGAGGAAGATGGACAATCAGGATTTCAAAACCACCTCATGGCTAAAAGGTCAGAGCATCACACATGGACATGTGGATGCATCAGTGCTTTGGGCACAAAGGATGTTTGCATGATACCTGTGCTGCCACTGTCCCTGCAGAGCCCTGGGACATGGGGTGGCAGCAGAGGTCAGTGGCCTGGCACACTGCAGCCGAGGTCAGGAGCTCATTGCACCAAGGTACTACCAGCAGCTGACCCTGCCCAAGGTGCTACTAGCAGCTGACCCTGCCCACCTCAGGCAGCAGCCCTCACTCTATGAAACAGATTTGCCTTAAATGAGACTTGGAGAAGATGGTTGGAGGTAGGGAAAGTCCTACTGGTCCATGCAGAGAACCTGAGATAATGCTGGTTATGGGATGTCTTAATCTATCCCATCTCCACAGGTGTTCCTTCATGTTTTAAGGGACCTTGACTCTACAAAACTGGACGCGTCTCAAAGCAAGCTTGACAGACTGTTCGTCTAGGTGCTGCTGAGCTTTGCAGTCAGCAGATGGAGCTGTGCTGCTGTGGACCCGTCGGGGAAGGCTGAAGGTCTGTCTTCCACCAGACCCTGCAGCGCAGCTTTGCCTTTCCTACATGAAGTGTTGATGTCAAGAGGTTTTGTTCAGTGCATCAACATTTTTCAAACTGTCTTCTCCTTTCTCCTTGGAAGTATAAACCCCACAGCTGTTCACAGAATTGCTGCAAGTTTATGAACAGCTCTGGGACCCCTGAAAGCCATTTTTTCATCCGGTTGGCCACCCCTGTCTGGGTGCTGCCCTGCTTGCACAAAGCCTCTGTGTGACACCTCGGCACACCCGGGCATCTGTCCATCTTTCCCCATCCCACTGCATCTCTTTACTGAAATGAAGGAAGCAGAGAAACATAGAATAGTTTTGGTTGCATAAGATCACTGAGTCCAGCCATCAGCCCAACATCACCATGGCCACTAAACCATGTCTCAAAGTGCCATGGCCACACATTTCTTGACCGCTTCCAGGGACAGCGACTCCACACCTCAGCCTGTTCCAATGCCTGACCACTCTTTCAGTAGAGACATTATTCCTAATATCCAGCCTGAACCTCTCCATGGCACAATTTGAGGCCATTTCCTCTTGAAAGAGCCCAGCTCTGACCTTTCTACCACCAACTGCACCCCCAAGTCACACACACCCTGGCTTTAACCTCTTAATTGGGGCTTGAATCATACTTTCGGAAACTCAAAGCTCTTCCATGGCAAAACCTGTCCTGACAGCTTTCCCATCCTATGCAAGTCCAGATTGGTGCTTCAGGACTGGCAAGACAGCTTGCCATCTCCCTGGAGACATGCCTGTACAGTCCATAACCAGATAATTACATAACACAGTGTCCAAACTATCGGGATGGAGATCTCCACATTGTTCCTGTGCAAACCCCTTGGCAAACCCCAGGCTCTCTGCTTCTGCTGCCAGGTCAACGTGCAGAGCACTCAGTTCTGTGACAAACAGCATCTTTTGGGGATTCTCAGGCACGGAATTCCAGAGAAACCCCTCTTCTAGCACCAGCAGTGGGTATCCAAAGGGGTTTACCCTGCCCCTGCTACTTAGTGATTTCGGCTAGCAGGACACATGGTGGCAATTAAACTCCAGGTAACTCCAACTTTGTAACTTCTGGAAGAATATGGACGAAATATCCAAAGTTAATCACAAATCCAAGTGGTAAAAGACCTGTTGTGATGTATGTCCAATAATGCCTTCATTCTTAATTTCCAGGTGCACCCTATGGCCTGTGTATTTGAGAAGGAGACAATCTATGAGGTACATTGGCAAAATCATTAAGCTAATCACTTAGCACATGAAAATGGGAGAAGTAGATACATGAAACTATGTAAAGGACTCCCAGGCCAGCCAGGTTCTCTGAGTTCATTGCAGAAAGCTGTGGCTCAAAAGGAGAGGTTTCTTTCTGGGGTTCCTCATCACCAACTCTCGAATGGTAGAAAGCCATTTTTCATGATGGGCACCCAGGAAGCACAAGCATCATGTGGGATGTCAGGTCCCAGGACACAAGGCTGTCAGCCATCAGATCAATCATCAGTTTTCTTCAGGTGTCCCTTTGGGAAGGTTTGGGAAGAGTGGCTGCCCTGAATAGCAGAATAAAGCTTATGTGCATCACTGCAGAAATACAGACATGTGAAATTGCGACGAGAGAAACACCTGAGTTTCTGGGTTTCTTCCAGGCAGAGAAACAGTGCTCAGGAGTTTCATCCATGGGTTGTTTCAGACTCTTGATTGGGTTCCCTTCATTTCTGGGCACTTGTAGGGGAATTGCTCCAGTGCACCTCACCTGCTGTCTTGCAATGATGTGCCTGATGGTTTCTCTGCCAGGTGCACATTCTGAGTCACAGCAGATTTACTGCTTCGCCTTCGCCTCCAGGATTACGGCAAGTGATTCCAGAAGGCCATTACAGACTTGGAAACCATTCCAGCCCCAGCAGACAGATTCTCCATGCAGTGCTCCTGTCCTGCTGTACATTCTTTATGGCTGTGAAGCATTTCTAGTATTAGTCACAAACCTGTAACAAAACCTAAAAATAACCCCAGAGCTGTTTATTTGATAGCATTACAGGGCACACCCTTCATGTCCTACTGCAAACATCAACTACATAAAGCCTTTGACTACAGCAGGGAGATGGGAGTCTCTGAACAACCTCTTCTGAGTGGCATGGGCACAGTTTGGTCCCAAGGAGCCAGTAGGCAAAAGGACACCAGGGATGCCAGCCTGAGGAGAGGTGGAGCTGGACTGGTGAAGCACAGAGCCTTGCAAACAACACCCGAGTGCCTGTGGGGCCCCTGGGCAAGGCCATCCAGGCTGGCATGGCTGTGCCTACCATGTATTGCTAGCACTAATCTCGTTGCTAGGAAATTCAGGGATCAGGGAGATAAATTATCAGTAAGTGCCAGAGTCATTTGGCTGGAATTACAACTTGTCCCATGTCACAGTCCTGAAGTGGCTGCAGATAAAGTCCCTGCAGGTAGCCATCTGGGGTTTTGGGAAACAGCCATCTGGGCGCTGCTGGATGCTAACCCATACCCTCCCCCAGCCCTAGTTTATGGCTCTTACTCAGATTGTGTCATGGCAGCAAGCTACACACTGGCAATCATGATGTCTCCCACAGCAGAACTGTCTCCTGCACCCCCAGTCACAGACACCAAGGCTCACCTGCCCTAGCAGGCTGCAGAAAAGCACTAGATGGAAAACACGGAAGTTTGGCTAGCAGAACAGTCCCATATGTCTCTAAGCTAAGAAGAGGGTTTCTGGGATAGAGTTATGACAACATAACTCCATCACGCATTCATCCTCCTCCTGAATGACTTGCTGCCCATGCTTGCTCCCTCATGATAGTTCACATGCCAACATTATAAACACAGCTCACAACACACTTATGTAACAGCCTGGCCCAGTATCAACCACGGAATGTCTAGAAGTATGGGTAGTGCCCTCCTCCTCTGACAGCCAGATTAGATACTGACAGGAGGCCTTACTTGTGGCTGTTCCTTCAACAAACAAACAGTGCTTTCCTTTCATATTTACTGAAATACAAGCAGCAGCTTGCACTGGTGAGTGTTTAGGTTTGCAGGCATGGTAGGAGGTAAGCTAGGCTCAGTGGTCCCACCCTGGGTGAGCAGGCTCTGATAAATCCAACACTGTGCTTCCTCAATCAGCATGAGGATGCTCCACTGAGCCCTGTGCTGCTGGGGCTAGTGGTGTGACCCCTTCAGGTTATGCTAGCTGAAAACAGAAGAGCTGTAAAGAACAAGGCCTCACCTGTGGCTCCCGTGAAGGCTGGTTTGAACACACCAGTCTGAGCACACTGTCTTTACCTGAGAGTGAAGAACAGCAAAGTGTCAGAAATCTCCTGAGAAACCCAGCAGAGGGTACCAGTCCTTCTGAAAACCCAGAAGAGTCCAGCTTGGCCTCTTCACCCCAGGGCTGCATGGGGCTGGTGAAGAGCATTCAAACATGCCTAGAAAATGTCTGCTTTAAATAAAAAGCAATCCTTTACCAACTCCCTGTAATAACCTCACTCCTCCACTCATCTAAAGGACAGCCTGAAGCACGCAGCACATGCCCAGCGAGTTTCTGTCTCAGTGCCAGCAGAGCTGCATGTGGAAGCATCCCTAAAAAGCCATCAGTGGCTGCAGAGCTGGGCACACCACCACCTTCAGGTCTTCCAGTCCAACTCCAAGAAATTTTCCTCAGATAGTTCATTTTCTATAAGCTTGTCTCCTGGCTTTTTACACCCTTGCTGTCCTGTTAAAACCTTTCCTTTGGCTCCCTGCTCTGGACAGCTGAACCAGGCACTGTCCATGCCAAATCCTTCCTGCAGACAGGGTGACTGCCTACCTGTAGCCACTGTATGGATTATGTAGCCAAACTTGTCTGGCAGTCAGATTTCCTGGGTGAACTGTTTACTGAGGAATAAAACAAGCAGCAGTTTTGAGGCATGATCAGGTGCCTCTGGAGACCAGAGCTGTCTGCATGGACGGTGAAAGGAGTTGCTTGATATGGACGCAAAACTGTCATAAACGACAGCTGAGGACAAGAGCCCAGATTCCTTGTGGGATCTGGGGAGAAATCAAAGGATGCAAGCTGAGAAATTACATGGAGAAATCAAGGCTCTTGGGTCCCCTGTGATCCGTTTAGGCAGCCTGCTCTGAATGTATTAAATTAAAGACTGACAGCATGAGGTAACCATACCAAGCAAACCACATCTCCGTGCATAAACAGCTACCCTCTGAGCTCAAACACAAACTGTGCTGAATTTCCATCAGCAAAGAGCCTGATGCCACATCATGAGATAGAAGAGACATGTTACAGAGCCTGAAGCACCTATCCCATAATCTGCTGCCTTGGACTAGCCCTGGTCTGTGAGGACCAAGATTTCCTTGGTGGTCTTGTCTTTGGAAGCAGCAGTGAACATCAGAAGAGCAATATTACCATTCACCTCTTGCCTGTGCTCACTTGAATACACATCATTAGTCCCAATCCTTCTCACTGAGCTTTTTCCATGTCACATCAACTTCAAAGTAGTAAATGATCCATGAAATATCATCCTGACAAACATGAATGTATTGGGGAATCAGAGGCTATGGAAGTCACATTTCCATGTGGAAAATCCTTAGTATGAGTTCCTGCACCAAGCAGGGGCTGTTAGGACCTTTTAGCCTTGGGAAGAGTGAGAATCTGGGGCTTAGCCATTCACCCCCTAACAGAATGAGCTCTTTTAGCCCATGCATTTCCCTTCTCTTGTCAGGGCAGTATTCAAAGCCTGTTGGGACTGCTCACGTGAAGTACTGGGGAAAGATGGTTCATGCATAATGATACTCAGCCAAGAGCAGGACTTCATTGTTTCAGCTGTGGGATTGCTTCCAAAGCCCCTTAATTTTCCTCACCTAATGCTGGGAAAGTGGTGCATGTTCCACTGGCTACTGGGACCTGCTCCAGTGGAGCCACATCACTTCCCCTAAAGCTAGCTGTTTCCCAGCACATGGATGGAGGAGTATCCATTATGTGGTTTAAAAGAAGGGGGGGAAAGTCTCGTGGTGGCAAGAGTATGAGGAAGGTCAGAGGGGGCAGGCAGCCTGGGAACAGGCAATTCTACCTCCCTTTGATTTGCTTTCCTTTGTTGCAGGGTGAGAACACTGCACTTGGCCAGCTCTCCTGTTATGTCATATCCAGATGACTCAATGAATGAGGTATTTGGAGGGTTACATCAGACAGATAACATTTGTTTACATAACTTCAGCTTTTTCTCAGACACTTCCCCATCTTCCTGAAGCATATTTATACAAATATTTATATTTTCAGGAATATGAACTCACATCAGCCTCAGGGTGACAGTGATCTTAGCTGCTACATGGTATAAGGGCTTGCTGCTCACCTCTGCAGCTCTGCCCAGGAGGGTTTGGGGGTTTTTTCCCACTTCTTACAAACACCAGTTAACCAAAACCTGAATTATGTAGGGGGTGGGAGGGAAATGTTCTGGTGAAACACAAATCCTTAGCCTTGGGATGGAGATGCTAGCCAAAAAAAAGGAGCCAAAAATCCACCCTAAAATCCCATGGTTACAACATGAACTGCAATGGCAGGATGCTGTGACTGAGGCTCTGCTGTAAATCCCCAATCAAACACTGGTTTCTGTCTCTAACAAAAGAATTCCAAAGGCCTTGCTTCCAGCTCTGTGTAAAACAGAAGGAGGATTTTAGAGCTTAGATTTTCAGGGGAGAAAACCTCCTTACTATTGCAGAGCAGATCAGGTCAATCTATGGCAGAGCATCACGCTGCCTGCTGTAACACGCTGCCTTGAGCCATCCTATTTTCGCTCCAGCCAGCAAAAATGCTGCCAGTTGTTCCTGCTCCTGCAAAACCTCTTCTGAATAACACTCTTTGCAAGTGCACTATGGGGGATGAGGTGTGGTTTTTGTGAACAGATTACTTCAGGCAGTGTCAATCAAGTGCAATTCATTCATACACAACACCACCCTTCCCTCTCACTGCTCACGGGTCTTACTACACATTAATTACCTTTATTTCCCGGGCAGCTGCCAGAGACGCTGTGACAAGTGCAGTGGTTACAGGAAAACTGTTTCAGAACCCCTGTGAAAGGGAGTGTGGCAAACAGGTCCTGGAAAAAGCTCAGGGAAAACATTGATTGCAACATCTGAGCTTGGGATTGGTGCTCCCACTGCAGTGCTCAGGACAGGCTCTTCCTAGCCATGTTAAGACCATCCTTCCCATCCAGCTGCAGCAAAACTGCTGGGCAGTGGATGCCCTCTATCTCCAGTTTCCCTCTCGTTGCATTTTCCACACAAAAGGTCAGACTGTCCCAAACCTCTCCCTTCCACAGAGCACCCAGACCTGTGGATGGCTGCCAGCTCTGGGCAGAGCTGCCACCCACCACCCTCGTGGGAGCAAGCCCACAGCATAACCCACTTGCAAAGCATCAGATCCCTGTAGCCCCAAGCCAGGACATGTCAGCATCATCTGCACTACTTCTTTCCAAGGCTGCAGTTTGATACAACAGCAAATCCAACACTGGCATCCCAGCAAACAGATTAAAAGAAGAAAAGAAGAAAATTCAGCTGCACAGCACAAGGGAGTCACATAGCATAAACCAGTTCAAATTTGCTTAGAAATGGCACTGCCAAGTTAATTTTGTGCAATAAGACCATCTTCTTTTTTGCAGCTGCTCTTGCAGCTTGGAAAGGAGAACCTCTCACTCCTTCACATCATGATGTCCACCAGCTGTACTCCTTTCTGCTTGGCTGGAGAAGGCCATACAGCCTGTGTACTGCCTTTGGTTCCTGAGCAGTATGCCCTGAGAGGGCTGGGTTGAATTCAGCACATCCCATGCTGCTCCCAGCACTGCAGCCTCTGGAGCATCCACATTCATCATCCCACTACTCAGTTTTGCTAGCCCTTAATACTTAAACTGAAAAGTCAGAATAACAGGAGGGATTTTTCTCTGACATACAAATTCCCTGGCTTTTTCAGCTGAGAGAACTATCAGTCAGTTTATTATCTCTGGAAGCCCTCTGAGTCCCTGAGCCTTCTGCTGACTCCCAGTTACAGTAACACTGGATAACGTGGGTATTGGTGCCAAGCTGCAAATGAGGTTTGCTCCTCTGGGCCAGCTCTCAAAAGGGATGAATATTTGAGGCCTCAAAATGTGTCTGTGGTCTCATTTTAAAAAATGCACAGCTCTCCTGGTTTTCCATTTCTTTGCCATTAAAGGAATAATTTGCCCTTTGCTTGTCCTCTGGTAAAAGTTTGCCTCTCTGGCAAAAGGTTCTGTGGCCTATAAAAGCATAACTCAGATTTGGGAACTTACCCAGTATGACACCCTCAGACCTGCAGTTGGTCAGCAACAGTAACCTTGCCTGCTTGGCCCCTGATGAACTCATGCTATCCCTGGCTGGCACTGAGCTGCTATTTCACCCAGCAAACCTCCTCTGGCCTGGCCTTGTCTAACCACAAGGCCAAACCAGGTCCATTTACCCCTGGAGATAGCTGAGCTGTAATCAAACACTCAACCCAGCTGTGTGGGGACCACAGCATTTTGGAGCTGCGACCCAGTTCACAAAGGTGGTTCCTGCAGTTATTTCATCAGTCCCTTCACGTCCAGTGAGACTGGGATGTGGAAATGCACCTGCAGGGTAAATACCTTAAATAAATAGTGGTTTTCACCTTGCAGACCAGGTTTCCCAGCTGGCAGTGGTACTGGCTGTGGAGCAGAGCCACACTGTCCGTCCGTTCGTGTTGCCTCAGGATTCCCCTCTTTTCCCTCGGTTCCAACTTGCTGCGGTGTAACCATAAAATCAAGCAGAATTGTCAACAGTGCTTCCAAGAAATGAAGGCAACCAGCAAAAGTTGGCCTGGAAAACAAAATCCATTCTGCTTCCTTCGCAGGAAGTTCGTGAGAGCTGCCCGCTCTGCCTCTCCTCAGACAGGCTCCCTTAAAGCGATACTTTAGTAGGTCCTGCTTCCCTGAGCCAGGCTTTGTGCTGTGGGTGTCCACAGGGATTAGAAGGACACATTCATACAGCCACAGGCAGGAATGCCGTCAGACACTTTCGTTCCCATGCTGGGGCAGAATCTTTCTATCTCTGAGCTGTGCAGCATAGGATCCAGCTCTTGTGCTGGTTCTCAGGGCTTGGTCCCCAAGGACTGCAAAGGAAACTTCCTGGGCATCTTCCCAGGCTCTAGCAGAAGGCAGTATCCAGCCAACAACAGCAACACAATTTGTGCTTCCTTTTCACAGAATCACAATTTACAGAATTGCCTACATTGGAAAAGACCTTTAAGATCATCATTAAGATCTTAAGTCCAATCATTAGCCTAACACAGACAAGTCCTCAACTAAACCAGGTACCTAGGCAGTAGGTCTACACAACTGTTTAAGACCTCCAGAGATGGGGACTCCACCACTGCCCTGAGCAAGTCATTCCAATGTCTGATAACCCTTTCAGTGTTCTTCCTAATTCCTACTCCCCATTCAGCCATTCTCTAGCCAGGAGCTTGCTTCAGCTCTCATGGGTTGCTTCAGAGCCTTGGTAGCCAGATGCTTTTTTCCCAAGAGTTTACCAGGCTTGGTTCTAGCTTGAAACCTCTTCTGCTAGAAGACCTTCTGCACTGTCCAGCCACACCAAGTGCCCCCCAGTTACACTTACTTATATAATCCCAGGATCCCAGAACGGTAGGGGTTGGAAGGGACCTCTGGAGATCATCCAGTCCAACATTCCTGATAAAGCAGGGACACCCACAGCAGGTTGCCCTCAGGACTGCAATGTCCAGGCAGGTTTGGAATCTCTCCAGAAAAGGAAACTGTACAACTTCTCCAGCAAGCCTGCTCCAGGGCTCTGGCACCCTCACACCAAAGTTTGTCCTCATGTTCAGATGGAGCCTCCTGGGTTCCAGTTTGTGTGTGTTTCCCCTTGCCCTGTTACTGAGCACCACTGAAGAGAGTCTAGCCCCATCCTCTTGTCTCAGGCCTTGCCCTTTAGCTATTGATCAACATTGAGAAGATCCCCTCTCAGTCTTTTCTTAGCTTAGCCCAACCTCAGGAGCTGCCCACTGATAGCTGCATTTCAGAAATAAAGCAGGTTAATTGAAGCCACCACAGTCTGCAACAATCTGACAGCTCCCCAAGGGGCCTCATAAAGTTAAGCCTTGGGCACTCATCAGACTTGCAATAGATCGTCATGCTCTGTAGAGCTGAACTCGGAGCGCTCTGCCCAAGACACGGCTGGGCTTAGTTCTGTGCTCAAAGACAGAAGTGTGGCCAGGGATTCTCAAGGCTATTCTGCTGCAATCATTTCAATCTGGATGGTATGTGAAAGATGGCTCTTTTTAGAAAGAGAGCACTCTCTTTTTTCTGTTCCAGAAGCAAAGCTCACAACAAACGTGCTCTGACATCTTAGAAGCCCTTCATCAAAGCAAAAAGTAGGAGCAGTAAGGTTGTACCTGAGTTGCACAACAGAAGGTCCCTGAGTTTAGACTTGTACAGTCAGTTCTGCCACACCCACAAGCATGTTTATCTAAAACACACCGGCCCTGACTGCAAGGGCTCCTTAGCACAATCAAGTCAGAAACCACAATTCTCTCTTTTGTCTTGCTGGTAAACTTCAAATCCTCCTTTCTGTTCGGGGGGCATAATTTTCCACTGATCCTGGCAAGTGCCAGAGGGTCTTAAAAGCTTGTTCTGTAAAGACACAACGTGGGGACTGTTTGGAGGAAACCAAAGGAGGATGGGAAGCCCTGAAGGACACAGAATGAAAGCCTGATGCGAAGCCCTTGTGGTGGAGTAACAAACACCACCACTTAGCAGCGGCCAGAGGTCTGAACACAAGTCAATCTGCTCTACCCAAATTGAGCAGAACAGGTTTTTGCTTGAGGCTTCCCAGAGGGACCTGCTCTGGTCACCATGGCTGCAGGATGTTCCAACTGAACAGCATAGACAAGACATCAAAGGATTCACAGGGAACAGAGAAATGAGGCAGAGTGCTTGCAGATTTTTAACAGCCAGTTAACTCACGCAGGTAACCTGCCTGGGTCCCACAGGCAGCACAAGAAAGGGTGGGGAAAGTGCTGAGTATCTCAGCTGACCAACGGCATCACTCCCATCAGTGCGGTGTGATGCGCAGAAGGACCAGGAGAAAACTATTTTGTCTCCCGGTCCCATCACAGGCTCCAGGCCAAGGTTATGCTGCAGGGGTGAATCCCACAGGGGATGAGAGTCTGCTGAATGTTTTGGAATAATAATACAGATTTGCCTCCCTGGATACAGAGAAGTGAATGACAACCTGGATTAGCACCATGCAGCCTTGCCCTGAGGACTCGGTGAGTAAACCACCACCCCTGTTATTGAGATGCTCTGCTTTGACGTGCCCTCAGGGCAGAAGGTAGGATATTTTCTAAGCATCACTTGTGAAAAAAACACTTCCCTTTCCAGTCCTGCACAGGGCAGACAATCAGCTCATCCCTCTTGGGCTAAGAGCATAGCCACCCGTGCTCCACAGGCTGCTGTTCTAGTTAGAAGCTCCCCAGTGCAGGGCAAATTAGATCAGCACGAGGCAGTATAGGGAAGAGGAATGACTGGCATGAACACGGTGACTTTGATCTCACTAATAACAAAAGCATTGCACTTGACACCCATCCTTTGCCCTTCTTCCCAGCACACTTCAAGGCCCCTGTTTTTTTAAGATACCCTTTGGCTTTTGTTCTCCACTTCACTTGCTTTTGATGTGGGAATTTGAGAGCTAGCCAAGCAGAGTATTTTTAGAAAGATGAACATCAATCAATTATTTTTCTTTCTAGCAAAGGTCAGCTGCAGGAGAGGAACAATCCTGCTCTGCTTGGGAATTAAGCTCCTAAGAGGAGCATAAGGCAAGCTGAAAGAAGTATCAGCTCCCTCCTGGGGAGTCCCAAAACCATGTTAGGTGATGTAGAACTACAGTATCCATACTCATGAATTCCAAGATTGCCAAGATAACAGATTCAGGGGAACAGCAGCATTGTTTATAGCAATGCTGCCAAAGAGAGCCCTGGAGGCAGCACCACTCCTCTGGCCAGTGAGCAATTACACAGACCAAGAAACCCACCCATGTCACAATTCTGAGCCCACAAAAGCCTGAGGGCCCTCCAGGCTCAGCCTTCAGAGAAGAGCAAGGATTAGTGTTTTAACAGAGTGAGCCAGACCCTTCTCAGAGCTGTAGGATGACAAACTGCAACAGGGATACTTCAACTACATAATACTCCAGAGTTACTAAAGGTGGTCAAATGCTGAATGGGGCAATCAAATGTCGACAGAGCAGTCTCCAACCTGGGACATACTCAAACCTTTTCCTGACAAAGCACTGAGTAACCAGGTCTTACATCTAAGCAAGACCAGAATTAGTGGATCAGAGACCTTCAAATGTCCCTTCTAATCTAAGTGGCTTTGTTGACCTACTGGACTAGGCTCCGATTTGGGATTCTCCAGACAAGGTGACAGTAAGGAAAACAAAAGACATCAAACATCCTCTAGCCAAGAACAAGCTCAGCAAACACCTGGGTGTCCTATTGTGGTTTAACATCACAAGAGAGGGATACTGCCAAAGCAGTGTCTGGGTCAGAGATTCAAAGGCAGAGTTAAGAAAACCACACAAACAAACAGGCCAATTCTGAAATCACTTTACTGGAAAATTTCATACAAGAATAGTCAGTGGCAAAAACAGTCAAGTGTGATTGAGCAACACCACAGAGAAGCTCCTTGCACACCTCACTGTCAGGGAGGCTTGTTCACAAACAGCCCACCTCCACATACTCAGCTTTCCAAAGACAGGTACAGCACCTGGTACAGACAGTTTCAGTGCAGCACAGGGAGCAAAGTCTGTCTTTACATCCAAGAAGATTAGCTATGACTCTTTTTTCTCCTGAGAGGTATGGAAGGCCCTGCTGAGAATGTTGTTGGTGACAGAAGGCATCATTCCCACCCACCCCAGCTCGTACAGAACGCTGACTGCAAGCCTGTAACAAAACATTTTGCCATTAAAAATCTTTTAGAAAACAAGTATAAAAAAGGAATTGCAATACACAGCATAGAAATATCAAAAGTGACTGTGCCAGTTTCCCCTGTACACAAAGAGTATTCTTAAGAAAATAAAATCCCCAAATCACATTACAAATTCAATACACAATATTGCATCTTCCTGACATTGTCTGTGCAGCAGAAGCTCCATACAGTATTGGGGCAGCTACAAGGCAGACCAGTAGCTCCCCATTAGTTCCTCTCTCTCTGCAGCAGCTGCCAAGAATTTGGCTATTGCAATTTTAGGAGTTAGGAAGCAGAAAGCTGCAAGAGGGCAACCCAAGGGTTTGTAAATCAGTACCTTTCCTTCTCAAGAAGGAGATCTTTTTAAATCAAGAGATTCCTGTGATACTGCACATTACTTCTTGCTGGTGTCAGTGAGACAGTAGAGTTTTGACTGTTTCTGTGTCAGTTTACTTGCAGAGTCACCACTCCATGGGCCAGAGATGGCCCATCTTTCAGTGATTTCTGCTCAAGTAAGAGCACACAGCTGAGCCCCAGAGGCAAACCAACCCATGTCACTCACTGTGTTTCACTGTAAAGACACTGGCAGACACAGGTTTGTCAGCCTTGCAAATAATTAACATACATTGTTCCTCAATTCAATTTTCAGCAGCCTGGAAGGTATCACACAAGTGCACTCTCTCTCTTGCTCCTTACTTCTCCAGCCAAGATTCAAAGCCCCCTCAGCTATGCAGGAAAGGGGCTGGATGCCCAGGGACTGAAGCTACTGCCGTCCGTGAAACCCACCTTGTGTTTTGGTGACTTAATCTCCTCAACTCAATAACTTAGTAACTCCCTGTAGAACCTTGGAGAATAGGAGGAGTGGGCTTTACATTTGAGGATGTACAAATCAGATGACTTGTTTCTCTACAAACACAGCAGTAACCCATTCAGACAGCACAGGATTTGTTGTTAGGGGGGATTTTTGTTTGCTTTCTTTAACAGAGAGCTGGCAACAGCCAGAGCCCCTCCCTGGACAAAGCGCACAAAGTTATCTCCAGCCAGAGGTCCCAGAGCGTAGAGCCCTTTCTCCTGAGTGCACTCATAGGTAAATGGGTCAACATCTATGGGATTCCTCTTTGGATTGACTGGTTGGCCATTGTCCATTGCCAAGTCAATGCCATTATTTGGCAGAAAGGAGAGGTTGGGGTTTGAGCCAGTTAGAACAAGAGCCATGGAAATCTTATAAACTTTCTGGCAGCCATTCTTGTCCTGAAAGATACACTTCTTGTCCTTGCCAAAGGATAGCACGTGGTGCTCAGGAAGGCTAACATAACACTCATAGGGCCCAGCACAAGCAGCTGTTTGTTCTTTCATCATCTGATGGACCTTGTGGTACTCAGGGTACATCATTTTGGGGAGCTGGTTAAAAATGAGACCTGGATCACTGACTCTCCTCCGAAAAACGTGGATTACTGGAATATTGCAATGGTGAGCAAAGAGAATTGCATCAGCAGCTGTCAGACCAGCACCTACAATCAAGACTGGATCTGATGTGATGCCAATGCAATTGTTCTTCACTGCTTCCTCTAGGGCAGACAACTGGTGATGGATATAGGAAAGGTTCTCTCCCTTCACTCCAAGCCAGGTAGGACTGTCGTACGTTCCTGTAGCTAAGACCACGCTCTCTGCATAGAGGGAAAAGGGCTCTTTGTCACCTCTCACAGTTTTGAAAAACCCATCTACTTGGAAGACCTCTGCACTTTTCTCATTGAAGTTCCAGAGTGAGTCACTGTTGACCTGCAGGCCTTTCTGTTCATGGTTGGAGACGTTCTCTGCACTCACTTTCCTCACAGAGGTCACAACAGTTCCACATTTGAAATTCTTCTGCAGTCCTTTCTTCATCACATAGTGTTGGTAATATTGAGCAATGTCTTCTGCTGTGGCTCTGTTGTTTCTGAGGCCTCTGAAATATAGTACAAAGGCGATTAAGAGGCTGGAATTTCTCCCTTCTTCCATTGAAAGTATTCTAGAGCCCTCTGTCCTTACACTGACAGAAGATTTAGCCAGATTCCCTGACCTCAGCAATGCTATTCCTAGTATACAGAGCTAACAGTCAGGTTCCCAAGCTGTTTGAGCAGAGGCACCTTGCTCTAGGCACAAATATCATTCATAAGAAGATGGTTGCTCCTTCATATACTTCTTTTATTTCATTTTTAACCCTTGAACATTTAAGACTGTTACACATCTCGAGTAAAAGCACCTCAGAGACTGCACAGTACTTCTCATTAGGGACAGCAGCAGTAGAGCCAAAAGTCAGATGACCACATCTTTTCCAGAACTTATGGTCACTGTGATCCATCTCCCCAGAGGGTGTTGAGAAAGACACATTCCAAGCAGAGCTGCAACTTTACCCAAATCACCAAATGCAGAATGGACTTTTACTGGGGGGTGGGAGGGTGTCCTTTCTCTCACTAGAATCATCAATAACAGATAGGTAGTTACATTCAAGTCCACTCCATCCTAGGTTCCCAAATAACTTCAGGATATCTGCAAATAACCACAACATAGGTTTTACCTTCTTTTTTGCTTTAGCCAATCTTTGAAGGGGAGATCTGGGAGACCCATCCATTCCCCTCTGCTCAGGGTAACCATAGAGCCCTCGATAGACTGGAATGAGAAGCACAGTACAATCACTCTCAGTTATTCAAACATAAGAAGTGAAGTGCAGTTTTATCACATTTCAGTACTGCACAGACCATGAAATCAATTATTTCCTCTGATGTGCTGTCATGGATGAAACCATCCTTGTTGTCCAACAAGAGCTACAGACTGCCTCTCAAGCTCTTTTTCCTTTTAAACTTTCGCTTCTCTCTATGTAAAAATCCAGCGTGGCTGATTGGTGCATCAGAGGAGCTTCTGCCTCTCCAGTCACCACATCTGGCCACCTTACAACATGCAAGATCAAAGCAGTTAGGCTTCAATTCACATACATGCCAGGCACCCCCAGGAGCATTTCTGCCAAGGACCAAGTGGGGAATGGCTCTGTCGGTCTCATGCCACCAAGTGAGGACAGATTCTGCTGTTCCACCGAAGTCTGTGTCTGGACGCTGAAGAGTATCAAACAGAAGAGCCACCGGGCTGTGGGATCGTCCCTCCAAGCCTTCAGAGAGATACTCCAGATCCTGAAGAGAGGCAGATGAGATGCTCAGAAGGAATGTCCTGCTAGTGAGCAGACTGCTTGTTACTCCAGTATTTCCAGTCACTGGGTTTTGTGTTCTGTCAAGCTCATCTACTGGCACACAGACCTTGTTACTGCCCAAGGATCTTAGTGGCAATGCTAACATTTCATACAAGAGAGCTCTAAACTGCTACAAGTACTTTGCCTAAGGCTCATTTGTTTCTGTCCTTTGAAAATTCAAGAGAGATTCTTGCTTATAGTATAACCCCAGGATGGTTTACTGTGATGTCATACTGTTTCTCTTCACACAAACCTGGTCCAAAATGGAGACACCAGGTGCCTCTTCCAGTTTCCTCTGAAGAATGGGATGAGGATGAATAGAGTCTCTCCTGAAGTAAGGGATGTATCCTGACAGCAAATATGAGAGACAGATCCCTGAAGGTCCATTCCCTAAAAAGATGGAACAGAGAGGAATTTATACTCCTGCAGAGTAGCTCTTGGAGGAGCCTTCCCAATACATCCAGAACAATTCAAAGGGTATGGCACAGGATACAGAGTAAGCCCAGAAACAGAATTTACTATAGAGATGAAGGGGAAACAGCTCTGTTCCCTAAGAAGTGCCATTAATAAGGGATATCTAACAACAGCTGTTGGGACTAACAGGTCTGGAGGACTTTTTCAAAGGGGAGCTAGCCCTAACACGGTGCTGCAGGCAGTGTATTAAGGAAAAAAGTCTGCCTTCAATGCCAAGACCACTCTCCAAAACACAGCACTTTGAAAGACTGCTGCACAACTGGAGTCTGCCTGCTGACTACCCAACAGCTGGATAAAAAACCATGATAGATGTGAGAGTAACCCCCTGCAAGTTTTCACATGACTGTTCTCCAGCATGTTTAATATTTTACAGTGCCTACATAACTAGGTGTCAGCTCTGGCTGCTCAGGCTTTGCTGCTCACCAGCATGTGACTGACCACCACTACATCATGCAGTGATGATCCAGGGGAGGAGAGCTGAAGTGACACAGCAGCCTGTGTTGGCACAGTGCCCCTGCTGCAAGCATGAGCAGCTGGAGCCAAGACTGCTTCTTGGAGATCTGAGATAGAGGGAGGCTCAGGCTGTAAGGCTGACACTGAGCTGAGCTATGTGAAGGGCAGGACAAGCCACAGCTGGGCCAAGTCTGCTGTGCTGAGCAAGGACCAGCAGCTGCATGTCAGGGTCTGGAATATTCCACTTGCAGGAAAGTGATCGAAAACACCAATAGAAACTAAAAGCAAACTAAGCCACAGCTATAGTAAAAATTCAACACTTCAGGTTCCTCCTTTGCTTTAGTAAGTACAAAGAGGTACCCAAGACAGACTTAACCACCTGAGTGCAAAAGATTCAACAACACAGCATTTACTGTGAACCACATGTAAGCTTGATACGGATGGACAGAAGCACAGCTGCCTCTGGGGTTCAGACTACTGTAGAAAGCAACATCTTAAGAGAGTCCACAGCCTTACTGAAGCAGGGCCTGGAGAAGTAGCTGGAATCTGTGTGCAGTGTCCAGCTGAGCTGCTCCAGCCCAACAACCTCCTCAGACTGCACATCTTCACACTGGTGTGCCTCAGGCTTCAGTGACATGTCCACCCTGGATCCTTGTGTAGGTGCACTAGGGACATACCAAAATATCCTCTCTCCTACCTAAAGGCTTGTACAACTGAGCAGGACAAAGTCATTCTCAGATCAGGACCTGCTGGCAGTGCTGTCCTTGTCAAACTCACTGGTAGCAAGGATCAAATATGATTTCTGGAGTGCATTAACTTTGAACCAGCTCTTTTAAGTGTTATAACTTAAATGACAGATAAAGGAATCCAGTTCTAACAAGGCATTTAAACACAGCCTCAGATTAACAGGAGCCAACACCTGCATCCAAGCACAGCTCCAGATCAGTCAGAAGCGAAGGCATGATATCACTGTTTGCTTTGCTCCAAGAATCACCTCATGTTACAAAGCTCCCCTCTTGGAAGAGAGTCAAGGCCCTTAGTCCATGACCTATTTTCTAAGTAGGTACAAACCCCACAGCTTTTTCCCATTAAACCTGTACAAAGATCAGTGTATTTCCAAAGAACTCTGAAAAATTTCAGTGCTTCAACAGCACCTGAAGCACTTTTCAAACACACACAAACCCACTTTCAATTGAAGCATTACAGATAATCACTTCATTGCATGTTGATTATCTGGAGGGAGAGGGTTTCAAACCCTTCTAAATAACCAACAGGGAAAAACCCAGGCCCAGCTGAAGCTATGCCCAAAAGGTTACCAATTTTGCTGTGAAAAAGAGAGGTATGTGTTTCACTTTGTCAGCTGCCTGATTCCCTACTTCTCACAACTCTTAGCAGTCTTTTCCTTAGTAGTGAAGATTGGCTGACAGTGAAAGGATGCAGGAGGAGTGGTCAGGGATTTCTGGTTTGAGTAATACACATGGAACAAAAGCTGGAGACAGCAAGTCCAAAGCAACAACAGAACACATGAATGCTGGCTAAAAAGAGCTTACCTATGATCACAACAGGCAGTGGGTCAAACCCACTCCTATGTGGGGGTCTGGTCCTTGATGCACACATCTTCCTGTCTGGAAGCATTTAGGTTCTGGAATCTACCTGTTAAATAAAGTTTGCATTATTAGCTTTTTTGGCAAAAAAAGCTCATGACTACAGCCTGCAAATCCAGGTTGATCTGAAGGCTCAGCCTTGCATTGCAGACCATCACATTACAGTTCCACACTCCAGAAAGGCCTACTTATCTCTTGTCCCCCTGCCCCAAGACCAAAAGGATGATTCCCTGATTACACACCAGAAAAAAAAACAGAGCAGCCTTATCTTTCTCTTCCATACATGAATTCCAGTCCCTCCAGAAGAGCTGGCAAGTTTGGTAACCCTGGACTGTAACTGAAGCGTTGCAGTTTGCTCATGAGATCATCACTTCTGCCCACACTGGGTAGAAAATTGCCCTAATTAACATGAACACTTTTTTCCTTTTAAAAGCAACTTGTGCATTTATTGCTTAAATGGAGGAACCCTCACTCCACACTTCTGTCCAAAGGCTGGAAACCTCTCTGCATTTTCA
Source organism: Dryobates pubescens (assembly GCF_014839835.1). Taxonomy (NCBI): domain Eukaryota; kingdom Metazoa; phylum Chordata; class Aves; order Piciformes; family Picidae; genus Dryobates; species Dryobates pubescens. Next base: position 22,671,847 of record NC_071630.1, on the reverse strand, counting down.
AATATGCACTAGTCCATCACTACAAGGCTGGGGTTTGGGGTTGGGTTTTTGTTTGTTTTGATTTAGTTTGCTGGGGGTGTGTGGGGGGGGTGTTTGCTTTTTGGTTTTCTGAGAAGTGCCTGTTTAGTTCCTGAACTTACTTTCTTAAGTCGCCAGAAAATAAGAGTTTTAGGTGTGAATAAGTAAATAACAAGTCTTTAAACAAAATATACCAACATTATCTTGGGAGACTGAGGTGTCACTAGAGTGGAGTCTACAAAACTAATGTAAGCAGATAGCAAATCAAAGCTTTTTGCCATTCCTGCAGGAATCCTACTATGCCAAATAATGTGTCCAGTTCTGGACCCCTCAATTTAAGAAGGACATTGAGACTCTTGAATGTGTCCAGAGAAAGGCAATGAGGCTGGGGAGAGGCCTTGAGCACAAGCCCTAGGAGGAGAGGCTGAGGGAGCTGGGGTTGCTTAGCCTGCAGAAGAGGAGGCTCAGAGGAGACCTTCTTGCTCTCTCCACCTCCCTGAAGGGAGGTTATAGCCAGCTGGGGGTTGGTCTCTTCTCCCAGGCACCCAGCAGCAGAACAAGAGGACATAGTCTCAAGCTGTGCCAGGGGAAGTTTAGGCTTGAGGTGAGGAGAAAGTTCTTCAGAGAGAGTTGTCAGCTGTCAGAATGCACTGCCCAGGGAGGTGGAGAGGGGACTGGACGTGGCACTTGGTGCCATGGTTTAGTAGTCATGAGGTCTTGGGTGACAGGTTGGACTTGGTGATCTTTGAGGCCTTTTCCAGCCTTATTGATTCTATGACTTCTTTAGTTTTCCAAGGAATGTAACTGTACTGTGGCTAATCTAGAAAAGTTATTTTTACCACAATAAACATTCAGTTGCAGAAATTCTGCATAAGCTTTTAAGTTATTCCACAGAGAATGCAGTCTTTTATAAGAAGATTATTCTCATGTTGGATAGCTAAGTAAAAATCCACTGAGTGGCATGACTTTGTCCAGCAGGACATGCTCTCCAAATCCCTTTCAGGCACAGAGTGCTCTTTGGCAAGCAGTGAACGCTTCCAGAAGGCCTGGCACATCACTGCCTCTGACAGATATTGCAGCAAATATCATCCTACAAGCGTAATGCTCCACTTTAAGCCTGACATTTACACCAGCAGCAACTAGAGTAATGCAGTAGGACTGGAGATTGAATGAGTGGCCAGAAAACCAGAGGTGAGTTTAGAATCTGCAGAATCTCAGGTTTTAGGAGGAGGTTTTTTTTAAGTGCATTGGCCTGCAAGGATGTGTCATTGTCATGCACATCAATATACAGCCAATGCTGGGCTAGACAGAGCTCCTCCAAGAGGACTGGGTTCATACAAGTAAAGGGGCACAAAATAAGGCTACAAATTGAATTAAAAACTAGCAGCTTTGTCCAAGTTTTTGGATCACAATTTAGTAACACTTAGTAGTTGCCTATTACTACTTAACTAAGCATTAGCCTAAGACTCTCATACATTTTGCCTATCAGGGCAAGAACTGCTTAAGACAGGGTAGTTGCTTTCTCATTTAAGTAATTTCAAGCATCTAGTTTTAAAGAGAGTTAGATTTCAAAGAAACTTCAGTTCACAGTTTAATTGAGACTCAAAGGTAGAAGCACACACTATAGAAATGGATGGTTCAGTGTGCTGTGTCCACAGTGAGCCATGTATTAACCCTTTATAGCACATTTAACCCAGCCCTGGCAGCTGCAGGAGCACAGCCTAACTGCCCAAGTAGTTTCCCAGCCTTTTGGGTAGGTCCTACCACGTGAACCAAAACCTGCATCATCTTCAGCAGATTGTTCTGTAAATTTACCCCCAAAATTCCCTACCACAAAGCTCCACCTGCAATTGGTAGAATTCAGCACTAGTGTCTGGGATGGCTGAAGACACCAAAAGAACAGGACACTGGTGTGACCACTAAGGCATTCCCTTCAAACTAGCTAAACCACACTACCTGATCTGAAGGTTAGCAGAGGTCTCTTCTCCATGTTAACAACTAAATGCCTTTCCAAGAGGAAGACAATTTCTTACTGGTATTTCCTACCACAGACTGCACAACTTATTTATGTGAAACTACTGGGAGCCTGGAAGAAGGAAGCAACTTCTCTGGGAGCGACCTTCCAGGTTTCTGCTTGATAGCACCCTGTAGCAGCATGCACAGAAAGACTGTCTGCACTGTGCAGACAGTGGTAACCCAGCAACACCCGTAGGACTTTTGCTGGAAACAAGCACTGCTGAACCAACCCAATGCTGCACATGGTGACAGTGTAGGCAGTGTACTAAGTAACACACCTGCAAGCCCCTTTGTAGGGCTCGGGCACAAAGTCATGCCATTTAGTGCCAGCATATTTCTGGGGCAGCCTGAAGGGGACACAAAAAAAAATGGCACAAGACTGTAGAAGTCAACCTGGCAGTGCTGTTTGCTTTAGGGGAAGGTTGCCCTGGCTTCTGGCCATGGCATTATGCCACCCTACGGCACCCCGATAGAGATCAAAGTCAGCATCTGCGGGCTCCGTGATAACACTCCTCGCATTTCACCCTCCTCCTCCTCATCATGCTGCACCTTCTGCCACATGAAAAAAAAAAAGGAGCAGTTGTTGGAATTAAACCAAACTTTAATGGCTAGAGCAGCACAATTGCTAGCCTGAGCCTGATGAATCTACTAGACCTTGGCTCATACAAGACCATTTTCAGCCAAGGATTTATTCAGGATCCAAGTTCACAAAACCCCATAATGACCATTTTGTTACCTGAAGTTTTAACACTGGACAGTTCTGTCAACACATTAGCTATCAGAGATATTTCTGCTTATCCAACACATCTCTAGAGATGGGAGAAGCCTCTTCCACATCCTCTAGCTGCCACCTCTATAATTCATAGTTAATTCCTCTTTTTAAGTAAAAACTGAACCAGATGCTGAACCTGTTTATAGCTATTCTCATCCTGTAGGCTAAGGGTTTGACCTCTAGGTGTAGAACTGAGGTCAGAGCATCTCAGGCATTTAATTTTCAGGCCAAATATTCCCTTTCCCTGCCACCTGACATAAAGGTGGATTACTTTCATTATTATTTTTTGGACTAGTTATAATCAGGGGACCACATACACCTCAATATCCTGTACAGTTAATACAGCATAGCAGCTGAAAGCCTGTTCCTTGCAGCGGCACACAAGCCATTGAAGCGCATTTCAAATCTCTACAGAATTAGTCAGCAGCAAGAGGAGGCCTCAGGTAGCAAGAAACCCAAGACTGCTCTTCTTACTCTCCTTTTATGCAGAACAGGCTGCTGGGCACTCACACAGGCAACGTAGTGACACTGATCCCCATTTGGCTCCTGCTTTAGGCTTCCTACTGTAAATGGGTGTCTCTTTCCGCCTCTTTACTTGGGAGCAAGCTTCACAATTTATCTCTTTACTGCTTCCAAGGCATTTCAGTAACTTTGATGTTACATAATTGTTCTGTCTTGGAGAAGCACCCAGCCCATTCTGGGCCAAACTCCACACACCTTCCCAACACAGCCTTAAGCCTAGAGGGACTGTAAGTCACACAGTTGGTAGTGTGGGCTCTGCTATGGTTCAGTCTGAAACTGAAACAGGTTTTAAGTGAGTTAAAGGAAAAGCAAAGATGCATTTAGCAAGAAAATGACACTAAATGATCTTTAGCAGAAATAAAAAGCCAAGTTACAACAGCCATATGCAAGTAGCTCTCTCTAACATCAACAAGACTTTGAGTGAAATAAGGACACCAGCTGTGGCCTGTACAGCACATGGACACGATGATCTTAAAGGTCTCTTCCAACCTGGTTTGTTCTATGGTGAGAGTTCAAGAGGACAGAACAGTCATCATATAAGCAATGAAGGAGTCTGAAAGAACTACCATGACATTCAGGTTTAAACAAGGACAATTCTAACAAATACAACTGCTTTCTTCATCTTTATTTTATTCTTCAACTCACCTGTTTTACCACCAGTTTAAAAGGTTTAATTCATCAGTGGGTTTACAGACAAAGATTTCAATAGTTCTGACATATTATACTGTCCTACATGCTTCAGAAGTTTGGTTCTCCCTCCTCCCAATTTGCAATGTAACTCATATATGCCACACCAGCTACACTACACACACAAAGTACACAGAAAGAAACCCTCAACTTTATGGGACATAACAGTAATACCTTTCTAGAAACATCTCTGAGATACTCAGAAAGCAATGTTACAGTGTGCCAGACAGAGCTCTCTGCACATAGTTAGAACCCTCTTACCTTTATTAGCAGCAGGTCTGGGGAGAAGTGGGGTCTTTAGGAAAATGCCTGTCCAGTCAGGAAAGCCAACCAAAGTACAAGCTTTCAATTCTGCCTCTGCACTAAGACTGCTGTTTAAATATAGTAGGCTACCAGCACTGAGAGGGGAGGAGGAGGAGCTGAAAGGAATGGAGGCGGAGCAAGGAAAATACTTATAAGCATGAGTCAGCAGGAATATTTCCTTTCCCAGCTTGTGAATGAATGATGTAGTGATCTTCCCCAGCAATCTTCAGCTAACATGACTAGGGTTGAAAGCGAGCTTATAGAAGCCATGCACAGCAGAAGTCCTGCACTGAGTAAACTTCTTTTATAAAACCTGATACTTCACAACACACAATGCTTCCTGTGGCAGAAATTAGTTATTCCTTTGCATTTAAAAGAAGAGCTGCTAGTTGTAAGTACAGGTGGGAATAAGAGTGATAGGATTGTACCCTACACTTGCTTTAAAATACTCTGGCTACAAAAGGACAAGAAAATGTGATTACTGTGGACAGTTTGTAGTGTTAGGGTACTATTATTATCATATCATGGACAGAGAGGGTCTAAAAATGCAGACTTCACTTTCTATTTTTTCTTCTGAGAGATAAAGTGTTACAAACCTGTTGCACAGTAGCAATAAAATGAAGTCAGACCATGACCTGTACAACTTACAACATACCGGGACTTTCGTCCAAGGCATCTTACTCAACTCAGTGCAATAATCAATCAAGCTACTAAATTTAAAGTGTCCTTACCAAATGAAATAAATTTGTGCCAAAGTGTTCATTTCAAGTAATAAGCACAGCATATTTTTATCTCTGAGGCCATCTATTTTGAAAGGACCATCTCGAGGGAATCAGGAGGACTGCTGATACCCAGTTGAGATGCATACTTTGGAGCATGTGACATAAAAGAGCTCATGAGAAGGAAATCTATACTCTCACAACCCACATCAAAGTAGGATACTTCATAACCTATTTGAATTCTGCCAGAAGTTGTTCTAATAAAATATGAAGCCGTTGTTTCGCTTGAAATTTAACTAAGAGTGCTTCCTTGAAAGTCTGTCTCAGAGAATACTCAGCAGACTGAGGGGGGTGGGGGTTAAGGGCTCTTTCAAGTCGTCTGGGCCTGTGTCCAAGGTGCACAGAGCTCTTGAATAACTCATGCTGATTTTCTGACAGGAGCAAAAGCTTTTATGTACATTATTCAGATACGTATTGGCAAGTAACAAATGTATCTGTATCAGTCAAGGGGAAATTAAGCTAAGGCACTTGTTCAGTTAGGTGATTAAAGTCCCATTGCTAGGTCTTTCAAAAAGCTATCATCAACATACCACAGTGTTGCTTGTCCAGTGTTTTAGAACAGCGATGTTCAAAGTCCACACTTGCTCATAGCACACAGGAGGAAACCTTCTGATGGTTTGGCAGGCTTTACAAGCAGCAAAGATCAGGAAGACTTCCCATGTGTGCAAACCTGCACAAATAAAAGCTGTCCTCGATGTACAAGAGGGGCTTCTATTTCCCATTAGACTGTGGAAAACTGGAATCTCTACTTCTGCAAGTAAAGCCAGGATCTCTTTCCCAAACCACAAGCTCTACCATGTCTTTGCAGACAATACAATGCTTCACAGGAAAATATTAGTGCACAACAATAACCCACTGTCCTTTATTTGCTTGCACAATAAGACTATTGAATACAGCAATCTGGGGGCTTCTTTTTACTAGATATGCCCACAACCACAGTAGATGGACAATCCATCAGTGTTACTGTTTCTCCTTGTGTACCTTGACTAGAAACAAATAATTCAGTCCAAAGCTTTGTCTGCACAAACTTTCCAGAAGAAGAAGCAATTGTGCAATCTGCACTTAGCTTGGCAACCATCCCTCAACCTACAAATTTATGCAATTCATTACATTGTCTTCCTGATTTAGTGCATGCAGGGCCATTCAGATGGTATAAACTTTTTTATTTGGGCACATGACATTTCCAGCATGACTTTGCATTCTTTTTATTCACAGCTGTCAGGGTATGCAGCTGACCGACACCACTGACCTCCCTCTGCACAAACTGACAAAAACCTTGCAGTGGTAGAGATTTAAGGGTCTTTAGAAGGCTCCAGATTTTTACAGTGGGGGGGAGGAGGAAAGAAACTAAAAGAAAAACCACAAGCAAAAACATTAACAAAAAGCCCCAAACCCCAAATTCTTCTAAATTACTTGTCTGGTGGCTCAATCATTGAGGTGTGCTGCACTGTAATCCAGCTGAGATAGGAGGAATCCACAATTCTGCCTCGCAGGGTACAAACAGATTTATCAGACTTAACTGGAAAGGGTCAGTAAAGTGATCAATTTATTCATTAAGCTACCAGTAAAATGACATATTTGCAAGGGTTTCTCCTCTGTTCTTTAAACTTTTTCCTTTTAAAACAGTAAAGCTTAGTCTCTAATGAGCATTATCCAGAAAACACACTGTGCTAGATTAGCAAGGCACCACCAACTAACCCAGCAAAAGCAAAATCGTACTTGTGCAGGGGCTTGTAAAGAGCTTCTTTCTTTTCAAGGCTGTTTGGGCTCTCTTTGTATTGGATCTATGACACTACAGACTGCCTGCAGATAATAAAAAGGATCATTCCTACCTTTGTGTGTACTTGCAGAGAACAGAAGGCACAGAAGTAGAGCACTATATTTGTTTCTGCAGTTCACATTATCAGCAATCCTGGGCGCATTTGTGGTCAAGGTCAGTTTGTTTCCCTTTAGATCAGCCATGACACTGTTCTCAGAAATCATACAAGTTGATGCTATGTTTTGCCAAGGTAACATCAGAAGAACGTGCCAGGAAGAATGGACAGAGCCATAGCACTGCTCTGGGGGAAAGTTTTGCACCTGAACCATCCCCTTTGTTACCAAGTGGCATTTTTTTTTACCCTTAGATGATTAAGTTCCACCCATGAAACTCTATGAAACTTGACAGGTAGCCCTGACTGGGGGAGCTTAAGGATAATAGCCCTCTGGTGCCAGAATCCATTGTTGTTACGTCTGTTGCTGACACACACTTCTTACAGTACCTCTCTAGCATCCACCCTCCCCTCTAGCCAGACTTTAGGTGTACCATCACTTTGTGCCAGATTATTATCACATACTACATTGTTTCACACATTACAATTTCATGTTCTGCTGAGTTTTCATGATGAGACAAACACTCCCAGTGTTATCTTCCATGGGCTACAGTAGTACTTTGAAGCTTTGGTGTTTGTTTCAATTATGGTAAAACATAAATGAAAAATTCTTTTCTGCCCAAGAGAACATTAAGTACAGATTCCCCCAGTGCAGATCATTTAATCCAAGACAAAAATCTCATATTAGTCTGACCAAGTATTTTGGTTCTATATGAGCTCTTTGCAGCGCCTAAAATCCAGCTTCACTTTTTTGCTGCCTAAAGCATCTCCACCCTTTTTCACACAGAAAAACTTCCACTTAAAAGTGCCTTAGCTTATGCACTAAAACTAGAACCCACATATTTAACATTAATAAATGGCTTGACATCAATACTGAAACCTTTTACCTGGTTTCTTGCTGCTTCAACTACAAAGAAAAAGGGGGGGGGGGGCGGGAACCCACATTTTTCACCAACAACATAACCCAGACCCACATCAACAAGCTGCTCCCCATAGATGTCCTGGAACCCCACCTCTGACAGCAGCTGGCTCTCCAAAGTGCATTACTTGCTCTGCTAAATGAGAGGTAAAAAAGATGTGGGGAAGCCCAGATATTTCCCAGGCTTGACAGAAAAAAAACCAGTTTAGGCAACTTTGCAAGTTCCTCTTCCAGTTACACTTGTGACTTCCTGTATGTGTTTATGCTTTCACATGGCTTCCTCTAAAGAAAGATTTGGCCCAGAGAGCATGTCCTACTTTCTAGTGTCCCTGCCAAGGCCACATCTGTGCTATGCTCATACTCCTTTATACAGTGCTTAGGCAGCTGTGTGCAAGGGGAGAGATGTAAGGGTTCACTGCACTCATTTGTCATTCAAAGGACCATTGACCTCACAGGCAGAAAAATATCGAAAGAGTTTTTTCTTTGTAGCCTGGAAAACTGTTTAAGGAAAAAAAAGGCAAACCCCTACATATTGCTGGAGCTATTTTAAAGCAGTGAGTTTTGGTTATCCCTACTCTCAACTCATTACCTTCAAATCATTCTTTGTTCTAAGAGGGCTGTCTTCTAAATCAGTGAGACCACAGCAAAGATTTTCACCATGCTTCATTGTCCAGAAACATCAGCCACTTCCACCACTGTCTGGAAAACATCTGTTAAGAAATAAACTTAGAGAATTGAGAATCCATCATACTACCCAGGAGGGCTATGAAGCTGTCTGCATTCATTCAGCCATATCTGGGGCTATTCTGCAGGAAAGACTTGAGTGGGCACTCTAGAGCATATTAAGAATGCTTTATTGGGAGATCTCTCTCATCTGTTCAGGCTATGGGAACATGAATAAAGAGCATTTGCAGAGATCTGGCCAGTCTGTATAAACACACAGTCTCCAAGTAAGATGTTCCTAGCAAGGACAGCATATCCCACTACACGGTGAGAGAGCAAAACTACAGTCACCGAATTCATGTGTGAAGTGTCCAAACTGAGAAGCAGTGCAGAGTGCTGAGTCCATAGATTTCCTCTGGTCTCACTTAGAAACAGGCCAGGATCACTTTTCCCTAGTCAGATGACAGGGTATGGGGATGACAGCCAAATCTAGTCTGCATTTTACTTCCCAGCACAATATGCTTGCTTTCAAAAAAGGAGTAGGATGTAAAGAGGGACAGTGCTTAGGCTAAAGGAACGAAAGCCATGTTCATTTCCCAGAAGGAATGGGCCTTTGCAGATGCTTTGCTCCTCAAGCACAGCAGAGGAAAGTTTGGATGACACACACTGTGCTCAGACCTCCACCACGATCTCAGCATTCATGTGGTTTGGGGAAAAAGTAAACACGTGCACTTTCATTTCAAACAAACAGCAGCTATGACCTAGTCAAAGATTAAACAGCACATGAAGCTGGTAGGGAATTTTCTCTCTTCTTATCTTAATGTCAATATATTCATAAATATTTACTTGAGTTCAGGATAGCAGGATCATTTGAAGGCACAGCCTTTAGTCTCTGCAGTTTCATAGTCAGCGTTCAGTTATCTTCTTTTAATCTATACTAGCTTTTAGCAACCCTTGGTTTAACTTCATAAACTGCTGTATCGTATTATGATGTGTCAGACAACTTGACAAGCATGTGCCCCAAGGCAGAAGATACCCCACAAAAACCAGCACTTTTGACTGGAACAACCAGAGAAGAAAACTTGAAGTAGGAGGTACAGTCTAACTGTGAGCACTGAGAACCTTTTTCCCACCCTCGAGGGAAAACAGTCATTTTGAAATGCAAGTGGGTAATTCAAAGCTGGAAAGGAGCATGTAATACAATTGACTTTAACTCAGGAAGACAACATTTCACAAAGAGAGCTGCAGAAAGCCTTTGGAGATTCTTGGATTCATTTCCTTGCCTCAGCTTAAGCAATCCTGCAGCTCTTCAGCCTAACTTGGAAGTTTTCTTTCTTTTACTTTATAAAGATGAAGAGTCATTAAATCAAGACAAGTTATTTAGTAGCATTCCTGAAAGGCTCAGAAACATAGAATGGTTTGGGTTGCAAGGGACCTTTAAAGGTCACCTAGGCCAACCCCACTGCAGTCAGCAAGGACATCTGCAGCTGGAGCATGTTGCTCAGAGCCTCCTCCAACCTAGCCTTGAATGGTTTCAGGGATGGGGTATCTCCCACCTCTCTGGGCAACCTGGGCCTGTGTCTCACCACCCTCAGTGTACAATATTTCTTCCTTCTAGATGCTTTAAATCTCCACCCATCACACCTTATCCCATCTCAATGTGTAGAGCTAAGGGCATTCAGAACCAACACAGCCAACATCATTAATTTCCTCAGAGAAAAAATCCCAAGCATTTCTGCAGCACAGCACAACACTTTTGAGCTGTGAGAGTTCAGAAAAGGACTGTGCCAGAGTTATCCTATTACTCAGGGTTTATTTTCATCTTCCTCTTTAGCAGCTGACACTGGCTGTCCGAGTTGGATGCTGCTTAGATCCACATTATCAATTGTGATGTTACTGACATGCAATATTTGCTTTCTGCTGTAACTTTTAGAAGCGTCCAGGAAATTCTAAGGTACTTCATCACGAGAGTCCTTTCTTCTTAACAGTGCCTTCATGCACATTGAAGGATCAGCTGAAGTGATACACTCAAATGCAGGTTTTTCTTAGATCCCAATTTTCTCCTCACAGTAGCACCACATGCTGCAACACTGCCAGGAGTGAAATGTGAAGTCCCTTGGAAGTGTTCTGCATAGAACTGGATAAAGCCGTGCCATTTTCTAAGACAATCACTTAGTCATAATGTAACAGTAATGCATTAAAGTGTAACAAAACTATTTCACAGGTCAAAGCTTCTCACCTGCAATTGACAGCTCTGTTTCTAGACTGGTTTCAGGTGGCTGCAACATGAAAGCAGCTGCCTCTTGCTGTAAAACAGAATGTGCTGTTTTGAAATACAGGCATATATTCTAGGGAGGATTCTGTGATTGAGGAACATACAAAATAATCACTAGGAACTCGGACAAGATTTGGCAGAGTGAGTTTACAGGCAAGAAACCAGCAAGAATTTCTGCAGAAGAATAAAGCCATTCAGTAATTAATTCCCCAGTGCAGTGGGTTCAGAAACACCAAGTGATTTGTGTTAATTCCAGTTTTGCTGACAGTTGACCATTTCTGCACATGTCAAGGCTTAAAGCTGAGCATAGGTCAATGAAACGTGTGCAATGCTGCTGCAGCAAGACCTCTCTTCTAATGTACATATTCAGCATCTAACAAAAACCAAAATCACCTGAAAAACTTGTCAAATTGTTTGCTAAGAGAAACTTCACTAAAGGTGTCCTCCTTAGCCTGGAGGAGGCTCAGGGGAGACCTTGCTCTCTCCAACTCCCTGAAGGGAGGCTGTAGCCAGCTGGGGGTTGGGCTCTTCTCCCAGGCACCCAGCAGCAGAACAAAAGGACACAGTCTCAAGCTGTGCCAGGGGAGGTTCAGGCTGGATGTTAGGAAGAAGTTCTTCCCAGCAAGAGAGATTGGCCCTTGGGATGTGCTGCCCAGGGAGGTGGTGGAGTCCCCATCCCTGGGGGTGTTTAGGAAGAGCCTGGATGGGTGCTTGGTGCCATGGTTTAGTTGATTAGATGGTGTTGGATGATAGGTTGGACTGAATGATCTCAGAGGTCTTTTCCAACCCAGTTTATTCTATTCTATTCCTTGCTTATCCTCCTGTTTCAGTTTGTTTTGGGGTTGTTTTTTTGCATGAATGACTTTGTTGTTATTGTTTGGAGGGTTGTCTGTTTGGGGTTTTTTTGTGGGAGTGGTTCTTTTTGTTGGGTTTTGTTTGTTTTGTTGTTGTTTTGGTTGGGTTGTTCTGTTTGAAGTGTTTTCTGTTACCTATCAAGCAGATAGAGAGATGACAGACTCTACATTAGTTCTATGTCCTTGCCAACAGTTATTCTATAGAGAAAAACAACTTACTTGTACTTCATTCACATTTTTGGCAGCTGTCAGACCAGCTGCAGCATGCCTCAATGTTTCTGGTTTTCCAGAGAGAAACTGTCCCAAGCAGGGATGAAAGGGAGGGAGGTGTTTCTGGTTCCCTGGTCAATATTTGTCTTGATTGTGAAAACATTCCGTTTGAATCATCAATCCAAACCTCTGCCAAAGATCCTGATGACAATAATGTTAAGTGACCTCTTACCTCAAGGCAATGCAGGAGAGCTGTGACAATGAAGTACCTGACTTGCCCTGTTTATCAATCCAGACAGATAGCACTCAGGGGCAAAATGCTATGGCACCAAGGTGACCAGAAGCACGGGCTATCTTTGATATCAGTTAGCTGGGAGCTCTGGCCAGGACGTTATCTAAAGCCATCTTTGGCACTCCTGACACCCTGAAGGTTAACAAGCAAGGCTGTGGGCAGTAACTGCAGATCAGAGCTATTCTGCCATGTCACGGGGAGCTTGTCCTTGTGTCTGCTGTTGCAGGTTGCTGTGCCTGAACACGTGCCTGAGCTGTCACACTTTGAAGCTAGAACTCACTATCTGCACTGCTTGTAGGAGCACACACATGAGACAGGCCAGATTAACTCAAAAGGGTCATCAAGCCTTGTACTCCATCCTCAGTGAGCATCAGCAGACACAGAGAGAAGAGCATGAGCATGTGATGCTTGTCTTGTGTCTTCCTCTAATCTCCAGCTATTTGCAGGTGAAGGAACAGGCTAGAATCTGATGAGGTTTATTCACTTGCTAGCACATTCCATTCAGTTTTTTCTAGTTCCCAGTGATTTCACATGTGACCTCTAGGGATTCTACCACTTGGCTCTACATACTTCCATTATATTCCTCTCAGTCTTTTGACTCATTCCCAACACAAAAACTGTTCTATACCCTATATTAACCTGGTTTGCCTCTCTAGACCTTCTCCAGACCTCTCACAAACTGGATAAAAACAGCACATCTCCCAGTAATCTAAGCACAGAATAACCACAGGTTTCTGCTGAAGCCTTCTGGTTGGCCTCCATCCTTTCCTAGCACTAGATCTGCTTCATTGAACAATTTGTGTCCATTAGATTCCAGTTCAAGATAGTCCCTACTGTGATTGAGCTTCTTTGCCTGAACCTGTGCCAGAGTGTGAGACAAGACATAGGAATTGTGAAAAAGGGTGAAGTAGAATGAAGTTGCATTACACATCTTGTTCTTGAAAGCAATGCCATCACCTCCATGCCTGATAAAAAGCAAAGTGGAAACCCTTGGAGACCACCTGCATACTTCTCATTCACAAAGAAACATCAGCAAAATAACTGAAGGGTAAGCATGTGGGAGGAAGCATGTTCTCACCTTGTACCTCAGGAGGCAGCTGGCCGTCAGTAAATAGAGTACTGAAGCACAAAGGGCTCATATTGCACTAAACCCCCTGGCCAGATCTTGATCTGCTCTTATTCTGTCACCTGCAAAAAAGCAGACATGAGGAGCTTACACAATGTCACCAGTAGGTTAGCCTGAGGAGTGGCTGTTATTCATGTCTATTTGAAAGAAAGTACATGCACAGACAGTGAACGTGAGCTAATCTGCAATAGACAAAGGTTGTTAAGCAGCACCAAGGTAACATACAGGACTTCAAAAATACTCCCTACCCTTATTGCAACCAGGAAACACAAACAAAGTTGTTGAGCCTGGGAGAGCCAAATCTTCTGTGTGCCTGCTACGCACACTGCAATGTTGAACCCCCTTTGGTATTCAGGCTTGATAGAAAAGCAGCCCATCCTGTTGGCCTTTGAATTCAGCTTCTCCACTTCAGCCCAGCAATCTCAGGATAGAACTAAGTCACTGATGTACCACATTCTGCATCTATTGTCTCTTACTCCATCTTTCACTGTGGCCTACCTTAAAGTCTTGATTCTCTCCCTGTCACCTTTCCCTACCCTTTAGACACCCCTGAGCCCACTGAGTTGTTAAAAGCTTTTCTATTAGTGACCATGAAGAAGTTAGCCAGATATTCATAACTGTCTCAGTAGCAACAATAAACCATGTGCCAGTTGTCTATTTACTCAGGTTTGATGTCCCCGTTCCTAGATTCTTGGCACTCAGCATTTGATGCATTGCAAAGTTAGTGCCACTGAAAAATAAAGTCTTGCACCACCACAGGGATGTTTTATGGCACTTGAGAAATCAGTTCCTGGCCTAGAATTACACCAGCATGCTGACTGGTACTGCCAAATGCACTGCAAAGGAGCAAGATTCCAGGGAACTGAGTTTCTGGACAAATGTTTTCCACTGACTCTACTGTTGAAATAATCTGTAAATTTGGTGGGGAAAAAATGTAATCATCTCAATGGCATCTAAATATTATGCCATTTTAACACCAAGAAAGCACATTTTATGTGCTTAAATGATTTAAGATTAAACTCCACTTGGAACATGGCACGCTTCACTCCATTCTAAAAGGAATTTTCAGTTTCTCATATCACTTCCAACCCCACTAATATCACTCTACATGAGTACCCCTGAAGCTTTATTCAGCTCCTCAATCCAGCCTGTGAGTAAAAGCATCCAATATAAGCACAACCATACTAGGAAAGAAATTGTGCTTCATACAAGCTGTGCAAGGTTAAAACAAAACAAACAACAAAATCCCTTTCCAGCAAAGTATCTTGAATTGCTTTTGTGTTTCATGGATTTTAATCTGAGTCAAAGCATACATGGGGTTACTAAAGAGCAGCTGCACTCATGGTTAAGAGCAGACACATGACCAAATACTTTTGTTGAGAAAAGGGTTTATTACAGTTCTTAGTTTCCTCAAACTCTTTGCTGAATCAAAGCTTCCCCATTAAGGTCAAATGTTATAGCAGACATTGCTCTTAAGACAGAATGAGAGAAAAGTGGCTTTAGGAGAATCATTTTAGTTATGTGCCTCCCTAGAATCATGCAAACTTACCACATATCCCTCCAATTTTAATGAAGTTCCCCACCTGCCTTAAGTCAAACTGTTACAATGAAGCAGTCTTAGAAAAATAAAAAATGAAGTTATTTGTTCTTTTCAGTTTCCCATAAAACCTTGCTACAGGATTTTGAGTACCACATAGCTTTAGATGCTTTTATATCTTGGAAGTAAAGTGCATTTAGGATAAAGTGTCCTTACTAAGGCATGTCCTGATGCCATACTCTCCCCACTCCAACCTGACCTGTATTTCCTGTAACCTTGCTCAAGTGATAACAACCAATGGCAGACTAGACAGATGCACTGGTCATCTGCAGTCAGAGCAGACAAACAACCCAATGTCCAGCTCAGGACAAATTTGGAGGTGGTGGAAGCCCCATCCCTGGAGGTTTTCTAAACCAGGCTGGATGTGGCTCTGAGCAACCTGATATCACAGTATCACAGTCTAGTGTGAGGTGCCCCTGCCCGTGGCAGGGGTGTTGAAACTAGATGATCGTTGAGGTCCCTTCCAACTCTAACAATTCTATGACTCTATCTATATGTCCTGTGTAAACATGCCTATAAATCAGTTATCTTACTCTAAGTACTGGACAGCCCATGGTCCTTTGAGCATTGCTCCACTGCAGTGGGCTACATGCCAGGATGTCCCCTTGAGTAGGGACAGTTCAAGGTTGAGAGAATCTTTATTGCATCAGATAGAAAATTAATTTGAAGAAAGCATGCTGAAACTTTGAAACCTTAGCTAAATTATATTAAAGGTGGTGCATATGTAATCCTTCAGACCTAAATCATTGAGCAAGTCTGGTATTAAGTCAAGATCCAGCCAGACTTAAATTCCCCTCTGAGAAAGAGTTTAGAATGTCAAGAGGATTCAGAAAAGTTTAGAATCTAAGAGGGTCCTTTCTGAACCTCGTGACTCAATGGGAAGGTCTCCCTGGCAGTTTTATCTGACCCTATCCTCTATGTAGCAAGTACTAGAGTATACCTTGCCATTGAACTTTGCTAAGCCACTGATGCATTTACCATGAACTCACTGTCTTACATCAAACACACACATCGCTACCTCTCTCACTCCACCCTCAACACCCAAGAGGGCACAGCCCAACACAAATACACAGGTGTAGGAGAAAATACCAGTGGCACACAGATGGACAGATGAGAATAGAAATCCTCTTACAGAACAACAGGAGAATTTCATAACACAAGGAAAGCCTCTAATCTTAACATGGCATCAGTCTGTCACAAGTGTCACACAGGTGTGACTGGGTGTCAAACAAGGGCTTTCAATCATTTAACAACATAGAAACAGTTCATAGAGATTAAATGTCTGCTTAGTAATCACCATAACAGAGGCAAGGAATGAGCACAGACCTCCTGGCCTTTGCTTCAGCCACAGGACTACTCTGGCTCACAAAGCACCCAGATTCCTTGCTGCGCTACAAGAACAACCTGCATCACATCTTTCTGTGCCTGATCACAAATACTGAGCATCTCATTCAAAAGTGCTAAAGCTTTCTAATATCATAGACCAAGAGGTTTGTAATAGCTGTTTACAAGGCAAGCTCATTTTCACTTACAGAACATGATCCCATCAGGAATGAATTCACATTTGCATGCTGTGAGTAGGATTTGTTGGCCTGAGATGCCTGTGCAACCTCCTCAGCCACACAGCATCCTGTTACATACTTAGGCACTGCTCAGGCACGTTCTGCTGGAAACAGGGATCTCTTCTGCCTTAGTTGCTAAACCCTTTTGTGTTACCAGGACAGAAGGCATTTCACACCAGCCATTCTTGCTGGAAAGCCCCACTCCCTGGCTGATTGGCCACTATGGAAACAGTTTGACTTCAATGTTCCTGCATCTTCATAACTACCTTCTAATTCAGTTTCACAGCTTTCAGAGCTGCTGCCATTTCCTACAGAATCTCAGCTTCTATAGACACTTTGCATCCTTTCCAATAGGCATGTGTGTTAATAACTGAAGCATTACAGCAAGTTCATTGAACTTTGGGTTAAAACTAATTATATGCTGCATGTTTGTCCTACAGGTTCTGATCTTATCTTTAACCTGCACTGAGAAATTACTTCCATGAACTTTGGAAGGTCAATTTGTTAAACATCTATCCACTCTCCCTTACTCCTCTTAATCTTCTAGAAATAATAATTAACTTAATTTTCTGAGAAGGGGGTGGTGACTTTACTACCTAATTCACATTATGTGTTTCAAATGACTCTCATAATGTAACTGTGCTGCCTCCAAGGCTTTTTCCATCCAAAATTCCTTGCTGAAACTTACCAAATTACTCTTTTTCTGCTTCTTATTTCTTCAGCCAAGCAGCAGCATATTTTTTCTAAAGCTGGCTCCATGCCCTGGTACAGGTATAAGCTCGTCCAAAGCAACATGCCACAAAGCAGCAAGCTTGCATTTGGGACTCTGTTGGGAAATGAAAGAACCGAGTCAGGCAGAACTTTTCACCAAACCTCTTCTGCCTAGTCTCAATTCCAGTCTTCTAAAGATCCTGACAAAGTCTTCGGGAATCAGTTGAGCAACAACTCTTTGGGAATAACCCTGGCATATTCACTGGAGCAGAGCAGAGATTTCTGCACTTGATGAAGGAATGTTTGGTGCATCATGAGATTATGCCCTGCACAGGAAGGCAGGTTCACTAGTTACAGCTGGCAGAGGGAGTAGAAGACCCTTAAGGTAATAAACCTGTCTCACGCTGATTAGGTGCAAGAGCTCCTTGGAGGAAGCTTGCTGGTTTCAGCAGCAACCAGCTTCCACCAGCACAGAGAGACATCACACAGAACATCCTATTTCACTGGACACTGCTCATCACAGGATTGCTCTGAAAACTGGTGTATTGCATTTGAATGACAGGAGCCCACATCTCCAGAGATGCCTTGTCTGCTGAGGAAAGGGGGACCAGCAGGTACCCCACATCCCTCTAACAAGCAAGACCTTGCTGGTTTATTTAACTCCAAAACATAAAGCTATTTTGAAAGAAGCCCAAGACACACAAAAAGGTGTCCTAGCAACACATTGAAAGCAGCCTGAAAGTCAAGTTTATAGACTTTCATTTTAACAGCCTAGTATCTGGTGTCATGAAGGAGTTCTTTCTGGCTGAACACCCATGATGGTTACATGAAAGGGAATTTGTTAGCTGAGATACCATAAGGTAGCTGCCAGAACTGCACACAACCCCAGCCAGTTAGTTCTTGACTTGCAAAAGTCAATTTTTCATAGTAGCTAGGATGATTTTCCTCCTGGTTTCACTCAGTTTAGAGTTAAGCAAGGCAGAAAGTCTTTAAGTGAAACAAAACAATAAACATTTTTTTCTTGGAAATGCAGCTCATATGTTGATTATCCATTTCAATCTCCTCATCTGAAACATGAGGAAGAAGGAGACTGTTGAGGAGGAAGATGCCTGTCAACATACCTCAAAATTTACCTTTGGAACATCTTGTGTGTTTTGTTTTAAAGAGGGTCTGAGCCAAATCACACCACATGAAACAAAAAGGCCTGTTGAAGCAAAGGGAAGCACTCCCATTAGTTTCAAGGGCATTTGGATTAGCCTTCCTACATAATTGGCATATAATGAGGTTTTTGTAATATAGGAAGAGGTACAATGTTTTTCCACACACCAAGGCAGTGATCTCCAAGTCTTAGGGACAAACCTGGCAAAGGGAATATTAATCAAACTAGGATCAGATTGCTCCTTTTCTGTAGGGCTTCCATTTGGAAGCATGGTAATATTAAAAATGGACATAAGTCTTTTCTGGAGCTTTGAGCTGGGCCAGTCTCCCTCCATCTTACCTCTATCAAAAGCAAGCCCAGAAAGACATCTCCCAATCCATATTCACAGGTAAAGCCTGTGGCCAGTGGTGCTCCCCAGGGATCAGTACTGGGTCCAATTTTGTTCAGTATCTTCACATGGATGAGGGGATTGAGTGGACCCTCAGAAAGCTTGCTGATGATAACTGAGGTGAGTGGCTGACACCCCATCAGGCTGTGCTGCCATCCAATGAGATCTGGACAGGCTGGAGAGCTGGGTAAGGGAAAACCTCATGAAGCTTAATAAGGACAAGTGCAGAGTCCAGGCACCAGTACAGACTAGGGGTCATCCTGCTGGCAGCAGTTCCATGGAGAAAAAAACCTGGGAGTCTTAGTGGACAGCAAGTTCTCCATGAGCCAATAATCATAGAATAAACCAGGTTGGAAGAGACCTTCAAGATCATAGTGTCCAACCAATCCAACACCACCTAAACAACTAACCCATGGCACTTGTGGCCAAGAGAGCAAATGGCATCCTGGGGTGCATCAAGAAAAATGTGTCAGGCAGGTTGTCCTCTTCCTCCTCTACTCTGGTGAGGCCACATCTGCAATACTGCATCCAGTTTTGCACTCCTCAATTCAAAAGAGAGATCTGCTGGACAGAGTCCAGTGGAGAGCTGTGAGGATGACTGCAGGACTTGAACATCTCTGCTGTGAAGAAAGACTGAGAGCCCAGGGGCTGTTTAGTCTGGAGAAGGCCAAGAGTGGATCTTACTAATGTCTGTAAATATCTGAGGGGTGGGTGTCAAGATGAAGGTGCCAGTCCCTTTTTGGTGGTGCCCAGTGATAAGACAAGGAACAATGGGTACACAGCCAGAACACAGGAGGTTCCACCTCAACATGAGGAGACACTGCTTTACAGTGAAGGTGGCAGAGCCCTGGAGCAGGCTGCCCAGAGAGGTTGTGGAATCTCCTTCTCTGGAGACTTTCAAAACCTGCCTGGATGCATTCCTGTGCAGCCTGCCTTCAGTGACTCTGCTTTGGCAGGGGGGGTCAGACTGAATCTCTGGAGGTTCCTTCCAGCCTCTAACAATCTGTGATACCCAGTAACACCAACCAATTTCAGTACAGCCTATGGCACTGAGTGCTGTCAGTCTCTGTCCATTTCCTAGAGATGTGTTCTTAATCTCTCTGGAACAACCTCTACCAAAGAGATGTACTGAGGCTCTTCTCAGACAATGGGACAGAAAGAAGGAGCATGGCTACTCACACAGTAAACACACAGTCCTATGTGATGCAAGAGTATTAAATGTTTGTGCAAAACCTTGAGTTCATAAATAAACTAACCACATTACAGATATCCACACTTGCCTGCAGTTGTATTTATGGCAGCAGCTTCTTCAGGTTATACCTGCAGGTCTTTTTTCTTCCCCTGGCTCACAGCAGCAGCCTGTGCAAATAATTCAGAGTTGATCTGAACAGTCTGTTGCAGTCTACCACTTGCTGCTTCCATCTGTGTGGAAACAGGAGTTCAGAAATCCCTTTCTTGCTTTCAAAACATCTTCAGCTGCTCTTTCAATTCCCTAACTGCTGCTGAGAGCAGCACAGACAAGCTGTAGTGTCTCCAATCTAACATCTGCACCTTTCAGCCACTTATAAGAGCTGGGCAGACAACTCCTGAAGCGCCAGTTTGAGACTGAACGGTGTGGGTTTAACCTTCCAGCTCCAGGCTTTTATTCATGGTGACAAGCCCAGGATGATGCTCTCATCCACCATGAAGAGCCAAGCAATCAGTATGGTCTCATAACTTCCCTCTCCCTGAATAATTCAATGTCTGCCAGCAGGTTTCCCTCACCTTTGCCCTCATTCTAACTGCCCCCCTCAGATTGCTTTATTATATAAAGTTATTTTTTAAAAAGAAAAAGAAGTCAAATTTGGTCTGAAAAGGCTTGCTCATATTCTGGGCTGGATTTTACCTCCATCTCTCTTACATGCTGATCAAGCAAGGAATGAACAAACAGAAAGATCATCATTAATTAACAAGCAGCTATTTTCTACAATTCATCTGGCAGAAAATACTTCAAAACAGCTCACAGGTGAAGCTCAGCTGCAAGTAGTCCTGAACTCACTTAAGACCAGTATCTGAAGTGTTGCAGTCACAGCCCCCTCACTTCCAGGTTCAGTCTTACTATACAAAGAATAACAGATTCAGACTAAGAATTAGAGAATGGAATGTTTTGTTGCAGCATCCAACATTAACAAGTGTGAGATGCAGTGAAATATAGACTCACACCCAGAGAAACCAGAAGCCTGTTGCTTTGTAAAGGGCTCCAGCTCCCTAAGATAGCAAAATCTATTGGAGCACTGACCCCTGGTCTGCCCGGGGACATCTCTTATTGCTGAGGATGCACAGGTCAGTATCAACAGTAAGTAATGAGCCCTATGGGAGGGACAAAAAGGTTTTCACCCTTGTCAAGGAGTAACTCAGTTACACAGCTTATTATAGCTCCCTGGATGTTCTCTAGTCACTGCCCAACACTCAAATTGTCAGAAGATGTGACAGCTGCACAATCACAATCTTACAGTAGAAGGGAGTTTACTTTTGACTGCCCTATGTTTCAGAGCACTTTTCAGCTAAGCCTAGATATTAATACTTCTAATTTCAATTCAGAATATTGTTTTAAAAGCAATGGCTAGAATTATTTACAAGTCCTATCTTGACACAATCACCCAGGCATAAACAGAGCTATTTCCTGATCTCTATGCCAAGCGGGAAAGATGCAGAAGACATCTATGTGAAAGGAAGAGCACATTGTTAGTAAACTCACTACCTGATAATATCTGAGTTGCTTTCAAGATTATCTCAGACTTGAGTGGCATTTGATAAGTCACTTAGGCTCTCTGAACTTCCTATCCTCTGATTGCTCTTACATTGCATGGGCAGGGAATATTTATCAAAGCATGTTTGTACAGCATTGAGGAAAATGAGATCACAATCCTCTCAGAGCTTGAAAAGCTTAACACAAACAGTGTCAGATCTTTTGCACAGACCTATCATGATGAACATTTCATTTTTCACCACATAATGAGCGGCCTTTCCAAATATGCAAGCGTACTTTTCAGGCCTCTGGATGAGTAATCTGAAAATCCCAGCACTTGGTGGAACAGAAACATCTCAGACTCATGGTTTCCCAAGGGCTTTTAAAGTTACATACAGCTACATTTTATTGAATCAATAAGACATATTACTTTCTATAAAAATACTGCCTCCCTTCCTGTGCTATTGCATTGTCTGAACTCAGAAAGGTCCCCACCAACTCCAGCTGATACACTCAAAAGGCCTTTAGCCACGTATCTGTACCAAGGGGTCTGCAGCCACATCTCCTAAAGCTTTCACCTCATGCAGCTTCACAACAGGACAGACCCAGCCATATTTAGCCATGCCAAGCTAGAGATTTCCATGGAAATTTATAGCCATATCTAGAAAGCTGTTCCCAAGGAAAACAATTTAACATGCATAAAAGCTGAGCAGCACAGTCTGAAGGAGATTGCTCAGTGTGGTGGTGTTCAGAGGGTTTGTACCTGGGGACACAGATTCTGATGCCAGTCCTAAAACTCTGAAAAATCAAAGACAGCACGTTACAAGTTCAGATGGATAATGCAGTATGGTTTTCTGTATGGTGGTACTGAACAGATTCTATCAGGGTACTTGAAGTGCCATCTTGTGGAAGGTTAGTCTGAGCTACTGAGTGACATTAGCAACCAAAAAACCCCACCTAATACACTAATATTTGACAAGCTGCTGGCTCTCAGTCTCACTATTATTTGCATTATAGATACACAAGTATTGTAAAGATAGCTTACTTAGCCCAGCTCAATCAGAAACCATCCCAGAGCAGCCAAATCAGGGTTCTAGACTGGTGAGAGAGACTTTCTGGATGCAAGGCACTATGTAGAAGACTTTGCTTTGGGGATAATATAGCTATTATTTACAGCAGAGAGAACAAATCCTGTGCTGACACCATACCAACACATTCCCAAGAAAGTAAGGTGGGTTCTGGCTCTGTAGCCAGAAGGTGAATAACACACAACTCCAGTCCATACAGCAGATGTAGAAGTCACGAACAGCCAGGGTAAAGTCTTCCGCCTGAGACTCCAAGATGACCAAATGTATATTTTAAGACTAAGTATTTTCTTTTCAATAAATGGAGACAAGAAAGCACCAACAAATCCTTTAAAACAGCACAATGTGCCTCTAACCATTGGCTGCATCAACCTGAGACAGATCTTCCTGCACAAAGTAGAGGGAAAGGTGCACCACACAAGATCACACAGCTAGTAAACGCTAGCGGGCATTGCGCAGCTGCAGTGTTATCTGACCTCAGACTTTCATGCACTGGAAGTACAGTAAGATGTACTTCAAGATGAGGAGGAATAACCTTTAACTGCTCACTTCTCAAAAAAAAAAAAAAAAGCACCAAAAAAATAAAACAAACAACCCCACCCCACCCCCAAACCATTTTCCATCTCATTTATCACATTTCAGTAGATTCTTGCTTTGCTTTTCATCTCGTGATCAATATGTCACTACTTCCAAGCTGATCAAGAGCAGTGAGGAATCAATTGATGAAAATCAGTAGGTACCTGGAAAAATGGCCTTTAACCTTTGTCTGAAGGCTCCCACAGCCAGGGCCAGCCGACTGCCCAGATCATGAGAAAGGCTCATGGCAACAAAGTCCAAGGTCAAGGCAGGAATTCAGTATGAGGATAACCAAGGTCAAATGCAGGCCAGTGACTGCTGAACAGTCCATAGTGACAAGGTTAGAGTGAGAAGCCAGTCCACCAGGCACAAGCAGCAAAGCCCAGCGTCAGACCCAGAGAGAGAGTGTCTCACAATTGTGAGATAACCCTATCAAGACTCTGAAAGTCATCTTTCCATACCAAAACCAAGTGTGTTCAGGAGAACATGGCCAACATCGCCTCTGCTTCCTGTATGGATATATAGGGTGATTTCTATCTCTGTGGCTATTAATCTGATAGCTCATATGCACTACTGTTCTTGCTAGGCTTTTGGGAGTTATATATGCATGTATGTACATGCATATGACATGACTGGCAGCTAACCTGGGCTCTCAGGCCCCAACTCAAGGGCCAGCAAAATTAGCAAAAGTGTTTTCATTCCCTTCAATATTCTGAGCCATGCCTCAATAGACTAAATGAAGCTAAAAGGAGAAATGGAACAAAAGGTAGATCTATTGTGTAAGGTCTTATTGAGGAAGAGTGCTTGTTTTCACAGCTTGGTATTGAGTATTGATTGTTGTCCCTCTAAAGTGGCTCAGACAACGTGGTCCTCAGGAGTAACAGGATTTATTAAAGGAGTAACTACAGCAGAGGCTGGACCATGCTGGGGGGGAATTCAGGAACAACTTATGATTTTTAGCTTTTTATTCAGCTGTCTCCAGAACAGCTCTGCATCTCATGGCAAAAAAATTGTCTATGGCAGTGTGCCTAAAGATCAGTTTATCACTCAAATATAAAGCCAATTTTCTTCTGCATTAAATAATATCTCTGTTTGGTCCTTTCTGCTCTGCTGGCCAGTGCTCTGACCAATGTAATCTCTGTTACTGTGGGGTTTGAAAACTCCAGACAAGCTCAATGTTGTAAGACAGTTACCCAAATCACAGGAGCAGATTACCATTCATTACCTCATGATATCACTCTCCTAATAGAAAAGCAGAAAACTAGACTGTTTGGCATGACAGAACATTTTCTCAGTCTCTGGGCAAGAGGAGGCTGAATTTAGCTGTGTAGCTTCCTGTAATAAAACATACAAAATTAAATTCCCACGAGTTTTTCACAGGTATGTTCCCTAGGCAAAGCAGTTGCAGGGCACATGACAGTGTTACCAAACACTGAGAAGATCTCAATTACTCCCAAGTAAGAGGAAGAAATGCCTCAAGCCTCATGTGAGGATGAGCTGTTCCCTCTCACCTGGTCTGACCCTCTATACCTCTTCTGGCACCATGAATTTCTCAGGCTCCTTCATCCCACTGGTGCCTCTCATAATCCCCTTTCTTCCAGTTGTGATTCATGGGGTACAGAAATTGGGGGTTGCAGCACTGATGGATGTTGCTCAGGTGCCTTAGGAAGCAAACTGTGGACTGCAGCTTGAAGATCCAGGCAAGTCTCACAGGCACTGACTCTCAAACTCCAATGTCTCAAAGTGTCCCAGATGAATTTCTGCTCTTCTAGGAATTTTCTGCCCATTTAAACTACTTTTTGCTCTTCTGAAGCCTTAAATAGGCTATAAATCCATTGTTCAGAAATGCTTCCTACTTCAATGGGAGGTGAAAGTGTCTTTTTCCAACCTCACCCTTCAAGGTGTACAATACTTGCCATATTATTTTCCTTAACTGGGGAAAATAAAGTAAAGCCTTTCTGACTGAAAGGACACTGGTTTCATATGGTGTCTGGTATAAAAGAGACAGCAAGACTTTCACTAACTTTTATCCATGTCCCATGTCTATGAGTTGTTCACCCTGATGCATTTAAGACTGTAATGCCAAACTTGCTGTCAGGAAGAGTAGTACTACTCTCTCTTATGCATTAGGAATTTAATGGGAAAGGCAACAAAAGGCCTGTGATTTTCTTTATTCCCCCCAACTGTAGTTCTAAGGTAGAAATCACTCCTAAAAGTTGTTAGGTCAACACCTATTCATGGCAAAAAAGGCCATGAATACAGAGGTGCTGTCCCTTATACAAATCAGATCTCCTAGCCCACAAAGCCTAGCCCAGAAATATTTCCTGTGTAGAGAAGCCAATGTTGAGGCACCAGTGTAACTTTACATAGAATCACAGAATCAATAAGGTTGGAAGAGACCTCAGAGATCATCAGGTCCAGCCTATCACCCAACACCTCATGACTACTGACCATGGCTTCAAGTGCCACATCCAATCCCTTTTTGATCCTCTCCTAAAAACATCAAGAAGCTGCTACTTTATTTCAACTTGGTCTATTTCCACTGCCTTAGATGAGGATTGTAACCTGGCAACTTCTTTTATGCTAAAAGCCAATGGGCTGAAGAGGCAAATATGTGGCAAGATAAACCTCTTTCCCTTTATTTCTCATCCCTTTAAAGAAAGGGAAAGGTTGAGGTTTGATCTGTAGATCAGTGAAGTTATGCAACTTGAATTAAGAAACAACAGCAGTAAGGGAAACTGTATAAAGAAAGGAACAGAAAAGAAAAAAGAAAGAAAAGGAGAGAAGGATATGTCCCCAGAATAGCTATCCCTAAGGATTAAAGATTTCAGCACTGGGAGAAAAGAAAACAAGCAAATCACTGGGCAGAACACCTGATAAGTGCATCTGCTTAGCCTGCCTGCTTCACCTACAGAGAAACCTCATTTTCACTGTTTTACACACCTTTCTTTGCACCTAAACCAATCTTTCTTTATTCATTGTGCTCTTTCCAACACTACTGAAGATTCCCTATGTATCTTAATAATCTCTGCTAATAAATACCAGTGTAATTAGCATAATAGCATATAACTAAGTAGCTCCTGCTCCACCACCACCATTTTTGCACCCATCCCAGAGCCAGGGACAAGACCCTCACCAGCCAAGAGACCACCCAGAGGAGCTCAGCCCCAGTAAGGAGGCCCAGCCAGCACCCGTGCATTATACTGGAGGAATCATCAAGGTTTTTCCTACCTAACCGGGGGGCCACCAGGCCCCCCGGCCTTTGTTGTCACCACCACCATCACCCAGTGTACACCAGAGGCACTCACCAGTGATGAGAGGAGGATCCTCAGCCCAGATGGGCTCAGCTTGGGACTGCTGCCTTTCCTGGGGGGGATTAAATAGGGGAGTGGGTGGGGAGGGCCAAGTGGCCACACCTGGGATGGGCGGAGACTCCAATAGAGCACAGGTGCTGGGGGATTTCAGGGGGGGAAATGGGGCAGGTGAGGGACTTTTAGGATGTCAGCTAATGGAAATAATAGAAAGGGGTAGATTCAGAGTGGTTGGAACTGGATGATCCTTGAGGTCCCCTCCAACCCCAACAATTCAATGATTCTATGATTCTAAAACAATTCTGCAGTTTAGGCTGGATGTTAGGAAGAAGTTCTTCACAGCAAGAGAGATTTGCCATTGGGATGTGCTGCCCAGGGAGGTGGTGGAGTCCCCATCCCTGGGGGTGTTTAAAATAAGACTGGATGAGGCACTCAGTGCCATGGTTTAGTTGATTAGATGGTGTTGGGTGATAGCTTGGACTTGATGATCTTGAAGGTCTTTTCCAACCTGGTTAATTCTGTGATTTTTTTTTGCATCTTTCCATGAACTTTACTCAACCATACCTGGCATCTACTGAAGTAATGCCTTTATACCCTGCAGTTGCAGGCTGCCAAAGTCAAAACTGGGACTATTTGTGAAGATGAACAGTGCTTCACAATTCTCTACTCTCCGCTCCACAATGCACCCACAAGGAGAATATTCCTTCAGGTCTACCAGAACATCCTCAGAGAGCTAAGATCTCTGCCTACCTTCAAAAAGAAAATGGAAGACAATTAGAAAGTTCTAGAGCTTCCAAAGACATAGAAAGGTTTGTTACTCAAGATTTATGCATTCCCTCATTAGAAAAAGTTTCACTCTACCATTTATGTCCCAATGCCAGTGTTGCAGGCAGAACGGGCTCAAGAAGATAGATAACTTCATTCCAGTGGAATTTTGACCCATGATTCATAGGGTAGTAGTGCTGCCAGGCACATGCTTAATAGAAAAAGAAAACAAGTTAACCTGAGAATGGCTGCGGCTGCTCTGCCTGCAAACAAGTTTAAGTGACTTCTCTTCACAGAGAAATGTTTAAAATATCTCTGCCTTTTGTTTGGGGGAAATTGATAGCCAGCTTTTCTAACTTGTAGTCTACTAATCTAAACTATATGGAGATGTGTTTGTACCTTCCAGTAAGTGGTGGAATCATGGATCTCTTTTAATACAGAAGAATGTTCATATGAATTCAAAATGAGACAGAAGCATTCAAAGACATTTTGAGAAATAAAATCCATTAGACAAAGATGCTGCTTTCCCACAACAGTCAGATATTTCAATAACTTTAATTGACATTCTTGTCTCAGCTCAGACTGGATCCTCTATCCTTCTCCATTCTCCTTGTTGTAAGAATTAATTTAGTTAGGAATTTGGCTTACTGTCCAATGAATATTTCCTGTACTGGACACTAAAATACACCCAGATTAGTGTGCTTTGTTAAATAAATGTCTTCAATGTTTTCAAAGACAAGTGTCCAAATGAACTTGCTGCAGAGTTCAGTTGAAAACACACAACGATGCAGTTATGCAAAAGAAGGAAATGTAGGGGGGAAAACTTCCTGCAGAAATCTAGATAGTGAAAAATGTAACATAAGTCTGCCTAACTGAGGCAGTGTTGGGTAACTGGAGGCAGGAAAAAATCTACTCAGAAAAATAATGTGGTTTTTACTTGTTCCAGGGCATCCAAAGCCATGTGTCCTTTGAACAGTTTGAATAACAAATCCCCGCCTTGCACAAAGCTTTTCTGGCACAGTGGTCCAGATCTCCTCCTGCTCTCTCAACTAAGGCTTCAGTCACATTCTTCCAGCCCCTCACATTGCTAAACATACAACTTCTACTTACAAAACCAAAATCTTATTTGTGCCTCTTTTTTTCCCCTACCTGCTGGAATGGATGAAATCATTGAGAGCACCAACAGCTCTAATTGCCCTAATTGTCATCTGGGGCCTCCACCCACATGCTGTGATCCCACTGGCCCAGAAACTGCATTTAAGATGCAGGCCTTGCCCTTAACCTTTACCTGAGCTGTAGACAGCTTAGTGCCTTACTGCTCCTGTGTTGGTCTCAGACTTGTCTTTCTGCTTTTTTGTACAGGTACTAGGGAACTGCAACCTTTGCTGCAATGGACACTGTTCATCTTCCTTTGCAGAACAGTCTTTTCTTGCTTCTCCCCAAGAATGTGCTTGGTGAGTAAGGTATATGCAACACAAGTTGCTGTAAAGGGATCTATCTGAAAAACACTTAAACTCTTCCAAAGGAGAGGGTGCTGGGGAAAGATAGAACCACAAATCTCTCCAGTATCCTGAGCACTCAGAAGGAAGAACCTAGCAGGGGTCTCCAGTTCACTGTTGAAGCTAAAACCACAGAAGGAATTTTTCAGTGACCTCTGTATATAAAGACATTTTTAGCTACCCAAGGTGCATGCCTGCTGATGGCTTGTGAGAGGAAGCAGTTGCTTACTAAACAAGTTGAAGCTAAACAGTAGATGGGGTTTAGAGCCTTTAGGAAACCTTTATTTTGCTGTGGGTCTGTCTTGCTCAGTTTGGCCCTTATCCATCCATACACAGTGTAAGCTTTTATGTATTCTTACATTTACATACAATACACCTATTGTATAGACCCAATACAACACAGAGCTACCACTCTGTCCCACCCAAGCCATGTCTAAAATGTCACTTGCAAACATGAAAGATGTGATCTCTCATTAGAAATGTTATTCTTTAACTCATATCCCTGTGAGCCTTCTACAGTTCTGTCAGGATTAATTTAGTTGAATCACAACCTAAAAATACAAAGAGATAAAGATACAAAGAGATAGTTACTGGGATTACAGAACACTCCTACACTCTGATCTTTGGTCCAGAAACCAATTAGGGATATGTGTTCTAGATGCCATAGATTCATTACTTGGGCTTAAATAAATCCTTAAAGACATGTATTAAGTACATACCATCTTGTAGGCAACATGCAAACTAAAATCAAACCTGTCCAAAGAAGCTTAAATAAGCTTGGCCATAGATGCACTTTGTAACTGGTGCTTACAGCTCACAGCATGTGTTTAGCTTGTTAAGTATGCAAGGGATTTCAGTCACACCTGTGCAGGCTTTCGCCATCCAACATGACACACACAGGATAAGACAAAGACTCAAATATGTGCTGGTTTCAAAGTGAAACACCACAAACTCCCAGCAGGAATAAAAAGGTCAATTCTACTGTAAATAACAGCAGTGATGAGCTGGAACACTCACAGTATGCTTATTGCAGATTGAGAAATAACCTAATGATGTACCAAATGTCACCCCAAGAACTTCTACACCATCATTTTGCCTCATTTCTCAAAGTTGCCTTCAGTTCCTGCCCAGCATCTACCTGGAAACAGAAGAGGATTCAGTGATTGAAGTTAGTAGTTCCAAGAACTAACCCCCATAGTTTCTAGGTAATGAAAACAATACATTAACCTATAGAAAAGAAACACTGTGACCCACACAATGAGTGAAAGAATTGGGATGGCTCATTCCAGAGAGGAAGGGGCTGAGGCATGACAATGAATTTAAAAAATACAAAAGGCTTCTGCAGAGCTCTGTGCTGCCCAGAAGGGCCAGGATGCAGTGCTCTAAAAGGACAGCAATTAAGATCTAAGTGGGGCATTTGGGAGAACTTTATCAGAAAGCAGAGTCACCTATCTGGTAGGTGGCATGCAACAAACAGTCTAAGGAGGCCTTGGAGCCCTATCACAGAGGATTTTTGAAAGCAGGTTGTACAAACATGTTCAGCTGAAGTATGTGGGTGGATCAATATTCAGATTGCTGCTCTAAAGCCTACTTGGAAGGGGAATCATGAGGTGCAAAAATCAAATAATGAGGAACATGTATTTTCCACTCTTGCTGTTTGCCTATACTGCTACTCTAATGGCATACTTGCTTCTCAGAACTTGTAGTCAAGGTGTTGTCCTTTACACTGGTGACAAGGCCATCAGTATCCTGGTAACTCCCTACAAAGATGCATAGAATACATACATAGAATACATAGAATACATAGAATAAACCAGGTTGGAAGAGACCTTCAAGATCATCGCGTCCAACCCATCAACCAATCCAACTCCGCCCAAGCAACTAACCCACAGCACCAAGTACCCCGTCAAGTCTTCTCCTAAAAACCTCCAGTGATGGTGACTCCACCACCTCCCCAGGCAGCCCATTCCAATGTGCAATCACTCTTTCTGTATAGAACTTTTTTCTAACATCCAGCCTGTATCTCCCCTGGCGCAGCCTGAGACTGTGTCCTCTTGTTCTGGTACTGCTTGCCTGGGAGAAGAGACCAACATCCGTCTGTCTACAACCTCCCTTCAGGTAGTTGTAGAGAGTAATAAGGTCACCCCTGAGTCTCCTCTTCTCCAGGCTAAGCAACCCCAGCTCCCTCAGCCTCTCCTCGTAGGGCTTATGTTCCAAACCCCTCACCAACTTTGTTGCTCTTCTCTGGACTCGTTCCAGCAAGTCAACATCCTTCCTAAACTGAGGGGCCCAGAACTGGACACAGTACTCGAGGTGCGGCCTAACCAGTGCAGTGTACAGGGGCAGAATGACCTCCCTGCTCCTGCTGGCCACACTGTTCCTGATGCAGGCCAGGATGCCATTGGCCCTCTTAGCTGCCTGGGCACACTGCAGGCTCATGTTCAGTCTACCGTCGACCAGCACCCCCAGGTCCCTCTCAGCCTGACTGCTCTCCAGCCACTCTGACCCCAGCCTGTAGCTCTGCATGGGGTTGCTGTGGCCAATGTGCAGAACCCGGCACTTGGATGTGTTAAATCTCATGCCGTTGGACTCTGCCCATCTGCCCAGCCTGTCGAGGTCCCTCTGCAGAGCCTCTCTACCCTCCAGCAGATCAACTCCTGCGCCCAGCTTGGTGTCGTCAGCAAATTTACTGATGATGGACTCGATGCCCTCGTCCAGATCATCAATAAAGATGTTAAAGAGCAAGGGGCCCAGTACTGATCCCTGGGGCACACCACTAGTGACTGGCTGCCAGCTGGATGTGGCACCATTCACTACCACTCTCTGGGCTCGGCCCTCCAGCCAGTTCCTAACCCATCTCAGTGTGCTCCCATCCAAGCCATGGGCTGACAGCTTGGCCAGGAGTTTGCTATGGGGAACGGTGTCAAAGGCCTTGCTGAGGTCCAGGTAGACTACATCCACAGGCCTCCCCACATCCACCAGGCGGGTCACCTGATCATAGAAGGAGATCAGGTTGGTCAGGCAGGACCTGCCCTTCCTAAACCCATGCTGGCTGGGCCTGATCCCTTGGCCATCCTCTAAGTGTTGCGTGATTGCACTCAGGATGACCTGCTCCATAATCTTTCCTGGCACTGAGGTCAGGCTGACAGGCCTGTAATTCCCTGGCTCATCCAACCGGCCCTTCTTGTGGATGGGTACCACGTTGGCCAGCTTCCAGTCAGCTGGGATCTCTCCAGTGAGCCAGGACTGATGAAAAATAATGGAGAGTGGCTTGGCCAGCTCATCTGCCAGCTCTCTCAGCACCCTAGGATGGATCCCATCTGGTCCCATGGACTTGTGGGGGTCCAAGCTGCTGAGAAGAGCTCCTATCACTTGCTCATGGAACACAGGGAAACCATGCAGCTCCCTGGCTCCCTCTGCCAGTTCTGCAGGCCAGCTGTCTGGTAGACGTTCTTTCCAGCTAGTAAAAACTGATGCCATCATCTTGCCTTTGTGATTATGCTTTGGGTTGAGTAATAATATCTTAGTGACTAAGTGATAGCAGCTTTCAAAGTTGTAGATAGGTGCAGAAGTTTCACAGAGGCCTCAGTAAATTTCCAATTATTTAAGAACTATTTTCTTAAGAATTAGTCACTTTAAGAAAATTGGGAAGGTGCTCCCCTGGACCCATATCTCAGTCTAAGACAGCTACAGTGGAAGAAACAGCACAGTCAGTACACACCTACTAGGGCTTCTTGGTTTGGCTCCAGATCTTGTTTGTTCCACTTTTACTGAAACAGAGGTTGATTTGAACTGACAGAAATGAGGAGCTAGGAGAGAGAACCATAAAAAGGGACAATCCAACACTGCAGGTGGAGAACACTTTCAAAGAAATACTTTTCCATAAACATCTTGATTGGCAAGGCTGCTTTTAGCAAGGAATAGAAAGAAAATCTCTGAGGCTGAGAATTCAATCACAGGATGAGTCTTGGTGAAAGCTTAGCTATTGTACCTGTCCTGTAGAAAGAATTAGAAACTCTAAGCAAGAACCCAAAGATAAGCTTAAATCCAAAGTGAAGTCTGACAATGATCTTCACAGGGACTTAGCCAAAACAGCTTGCAGAAGTAGGGAGAAAGATGAGCCCTGCTCTTACTGTGAAGGTGGCTGAACACTGGAGTAAGTTGTACAGAGTTGTGGAGTCTCCATTCCTAGGTATATCTAAAACCTAACAGGACATAGCCCTGGGCGACCTACCCTAGCTTTAAGCAGGGGAAAGTGAGGTAGAGATGGTCTCCAGATCTCCCTTTCACTGAATTTAACACCATGTGAAATTATCCACAAGTACAAATTTTAGTGAAGGCTCTCTTCTGGAAAGAGGACAGAAATAGCAAGGTGATTTCTTAGTCCTCAACAAGTGAAAAGAGCTATCTGAGCTTCCCATGTCTAGAGAGAGCATCTGGGAAAACTTCTGGAGACATACCAAGTAGAACAACCAGGAGAGCAGAGAGGTGGGAAATCACTGGACTCGAGTGAGCAGGAGGACTCCAAACTGTTTTTCAGCATAGTTTGGGATTCTGAGGAAGAAGTACCACTCTTGACTGCATGTTCATTGTAGGCTCTGGCAAGAGCAACTATCAACTCAGGAAATAGCTCACATTCTTTGTTTTCCTTAAGTACTAACTAAAATACTAAAGCAATGCTTTGTTGTTTGGATTAAAAAAACAAATCACTAAATCATCTTTTCCAGCTCAAGCCATTCCTACACACAAATGTTTCTGAGTACAGGTTTTGAAAACTGAAAAGCCCCTTGAACTTCTCTAAAGAAGTTCATCTCCATTGTTTTGTGCTGTCAGACAGCTGAACCCTTAATCTGGTCCAGACATTCCTGGCTAATTGAAAGCATGACTGCAGCACATCACTGGTGCAACTCACCTGGAACAGCTTTTTGCACTTATTCCCTCCTGCTGCTCTCCAGCCTGTGCTGCTAAAGGCTTGCTGTCTTTCATAGCTGAAGGATGGTTATATAATGGGCTCCACAACACTTGCCTCCTAGTATCAGGTGGGACTTTATCCAATGTGCTTGGTTTCTTAAATAATTAGGAACAGAACAGACTATAATGGAATCTAAAGGACTTGTAATGCCAGGGACAAGTGCCAAAACCCACTCTGGAGCACTCGAGTTAATATTTCCTGGGACAGTTTGTTTTTGTTTATTAACTGTAGGAATTTTTTCCTCATGCCAACACTGCTGCATGATCACAATATGTGAAAAAAAAAAATCTATCTAAAATCTGGTAAAGTTCCAGGAAAGGGCTGTACAAGTTCCATATACAAAGTGATGATGGAATTATTCAGTCCTGGTTTAATGTTCAGCTAGCATTGAATTGAATTCAGTGGGCTCCATAATGGCTGGAGCTTTACCCTCCTTCTCCATTGCAGAACTGCAACTGGTAGGGGCAGATCCACATGTTTGTACTTTTCTCTTTGCTGGTAGCTCAGCTTGATAGCTTGGACTGACTTTTCAGAGAACCTGAGGATTCACAACCACAAACAGCTGAGAACTGTTAGTTACAAAGAGGAGAGAGAGCTTCTGACTTCTCTTGAGAAGAGCTAGGCACCTAGTAATCCAGAAGTTCCTGTCAAAAAATATAACCACTGCTTCACATTTTCAGGTTAATATTATCAGTCATATAAAGACTCTCTTGCTTGGTTGGGGTTCAAAAAGGCCCAGAGCAGCTTTGGTATTGCTAAGTTTTAAGAGCTCGTATCTTGGTCTCTCAATGCATCTCCTGAATTCAACAACCCTCCTTAGGCAGATTAAGGACAGACTTAAATAACCTACCACAGCCAGAATATAACCCCAGAAATTTACTTGAGTTGTGACTGGAAATAATCCCTGTGGAAACACTGTCCAGAAATAGTTTGGACACTGGCTCTGCTAGCTGTTTGGCAGAGATGAAACCCCTTTTTCCTACATAACCCCTTTCACTTCAGAGAGGCTTTGTCACTTATGTCTCACATAACCCAGTTTAAAGTCTTTTTTGGGTTGCTCTCTGGAAACAAAGAACGGTAACCAAAGTCGTCATCTTTGCCCCCTTTTTGGCAGGCTTCTTCAGAACAGTGGGGTCTTGCACTGCTTTTCCTCTCCATCTCCCCTAGGTCTCTGCATTCTAACTGACCTCAATTAAATGTTTAACATTTTGACAATCACAATTCATTGCACTATGGTACTAAGGAATTTCACCACCAAACACTCTCTAAAACCATGATTAAATTGATAAATAACCCAGGATAACACTCCAAAAATTAGTGAAGTGCAATGGGCTTACCTTTACACATTTCAGTTTCAAGTTACTACTGAATCTGTCTGCTTAAGTAAGGAAAAACAAAGTCCTTTCTGCCCCAAACTTTTCACCTCTGTGGTATGCTTTCAGATATGCTTCTTATCACTGTCTCCAAAACAGGCCTACCCAGAGAACTTACGCCAATACTGTGACCTGAAATGCTCCAGGATCAGACAGGTATGTGCATGATTCTCTTGGCTCCTTAAGTCAAGCAGTCCCAGGACTTTGGCCAGCTCTGGCCACACCACCACACCTTAGGGCCTGTCCTTAAGGATCTCCACCATGCAACTGGGAGATGAAGCCTTTTGGGTGTCCTGTTCCCAATTAGAGACAAAGCTGGGCCAGCTTCTCTGGAAAAGTGATTCCTGGCAATTCTGTAGGTGTTGAGTGAAAGGACATGAGAATAGCTGTGCGTGTTAGATCTGCCTGTGAGAGTTTCCCATCAGCCTGGGAAACTGTCAAGACCAAGCTTTTCAAATAGCTGTGGAGTCCTGGGAGTACAAGTTCATGTGGTCCTCTTTCTGCTTCTGAGGCATACAAATTCGAGGGAAATGTTCATTTTATTGAAACCCCAACACTTCTGGTGAATCCTTTTGGTCAGGCCTATCAGCCACATGGCAACACTAACCCAAGTAATGAGGCAGTGACCTCTGCTGCTTGTCTGGTGCCATTTCATATTTGCCCTGCTAAATTAATTACCTGTAGATAATAGTCTTTCAGAGAAGTTAAACCAACCTATTTTTATGGTTTTGGGGTTTTTTTCAAGCAAGTATTCTTGCCTCAAGGTAAGAGTCCTCTTTATATTAATAGGAAGGCTTCAAACCACATGAGATTATTTCTCAAATTACTGGCATGAACAAAACACAGCTATGCTTTAATGTTTGCATTGGTTAGCAGGAACAGCACTAGCATTAAATGACTCAGAATGGTTTAGGTTGGAAGGCACCTCAGAGATCATCTACTCTAACCTCCCCATCATGGGCTCTCAACTAGACTTGGCTGCTCAAGGCCTCATCTAGCTGGGCCTTGAAGACCTCCAGGAGGCCTCCACAACCTCCCTGGGCAACCTATTCCAGTGTCTCACCATCTTCATATTGAAGAACTTCTTCCTAAGATCCAATCTAAAACTACTCTCATTCAGCTTAAAACCATTCCCCCTTGTCCTGTCACTGGACACCATTATGAAAAGTCCCTCTCCAGCTTTGCTGTGGGATCCTTCAGGTATGAGAAGGCAGCTCTAAGGTCCCTCTGGAGTTCTCTAGGCTACACAGCTCCAGCTCCTTCTGGATGGCATCCCTGCCCTCAAGTGAGTCCACTGCACCAGAAAGCTTGGTGTCATTGGCAAACTTGCTGAGGGTGCACTTGATGCACCCTGTCCACATTGCTGACAAAGATGTTAAATAGTGCTGGACCCAGTACAGATCCCTGAGGGATTCCACTTGTCACTGGTCTCACCTAAATGAACCTTGAGTTTCCCTCATAAAAATATTCTTGATAACTTTACTGCAAAGGTAATGGAGGCACAACCCACTGGGTGACTTGCCTGCAGTCACACCCAAAAATCCATGGTAGAAGCATCAAGTTTAGAATAAAGAAATCATGATTTCAGGCCCTGTTCTTTAATCCCCAAACCTCTCCCTTTTATCTGCAGGGTCAGCAGAATAGCAACCAACTGTAAATCGCATGTCCTGCCTGTACATGACGCACCACACTGCCCATGTGACAGGAAAAGCAGCACCCACTGGAAAAGGAGACAGGGTATTTGTTTTCAGCTCTTGACTGCAGCTGAGCATAGGAGAGCACAAGTCTCACATAGCAGTCATAAGCCTCTTGATTTGATATGTATGAAGTAGTGAGCAACTATAAATTCTATTAAGTCAGAGGGAGCACCACATGAAAATTTCTCTCCTTCCCCTTTCCTCCCACCACTAACTCTTTGTCTTTCTCTGCTCAGTCCTCCCAGGAAACAGGACCAGTACCTGTATTGCACACATATGGAATCCGATTGAGGCTCCTGCAGCAGTCCAGCATTACTGCCCAGACCGAAGACGTCGAAGGCAGCACGGAACAAAGCTGCGTGATCCCACACTGCCTCTGTGTGGTGGAACAAGGCTGAGCAAGCAGCTAACCACTCAAAACCTTCCAGCCACAAACGGAAAGCTTTCTGGCAGGCTATAAAACTATTACTCTTTTACTGTGGCCAGTGACACCCAATCGAGTCATAAGAGGACTAAAAGGAATTTTGATATTGTGAATTATAGATGTGTATAGAATCACTGATACCACAACTTGCCACACTTGCTCACTGATGGCCGCTGTGGGTTAAGATTGCCCCTAGGGATTTCCTCAGGAGATTACTGGAGGGTGGGATTTAGGAAGTATGAGGGCTCCGAATTCTTAGCTTAGACTACTTGCCCCCAGGACTGCTAAGAGACCCTGATTTATGCATCACTATTAGGAAAGTATTGGGGGGTGGGGAATAGAAGGTTTTTAGAAGAATATAAAGCAACAGCTAGTGCAGCATCCTGCACTGCTGACCAAAGGCAGCTGTTGGCAAAACCCTTAAGACAAATTCTGGAAGTTCTGCTGAGAATAACATGGCAAACTGTTCTGTCCCCAAACCAGGCTTTGCTGAGAGGAAGGACCACCAGAAGCCTTCAAAAGAATATACAGAGTGACACACAGAAAAAGCCCAGTCCTTCTGTCCAGAGGTAAAAGGTACGTAGATGTCTAATCATGTGGTCTTGACCACAGCCAGGGTGATGATAACTTAAAGCAGATGCACACCGTAGCTCCGTTTGGTGTGCCTCAATGTCCTGTTGCCTGTTTCTGTTTCCACCTATTTGTTCATTGCAGTGTCCTTTTTTCTTCTGTAAAAGCATCTTTGTCCCACCTTCCCTCCTTATGGAAGAACTTCAAACCTGCAAAGGAGTTATTTGTTAGTGTCTCTTTGATAAGTGAGGTAGAACATTCTCCGCTGTCTTGCTGTGAGGTGGTTTTGTCAGTCGGGTGTTCTGGCAAATCATCCTTTGCTCCTTCCAGTTCTTCAGCATTCTTTTCAGAGAGGTGCTGGAGCACTCAGCAGATTTCCACTTCAGTGATGCTTCCAGACAAACATTCCTGCCCTATTTCTATGTCACCTTCCCCCATTGCAACTTTGGAGGTCCTGCTTTCCAGGACAACTCTTGCCTAGGCTGGCTCCCTTTCTTCTTCTAATGCCATCAACAAACTGCCTCTTTTCCGTATTGTTTTTTAATATTCTACCATTTTTTGCACTGATCACAAAAGTTTATCATATTTCAATTAGGTAAGGGTATTAGGTCCTCTGTAAACCACTGTGAAGCCCTCCTAATGATAAATAAATAAAAGTTTTCTCCAGCAACTACCTTCTTGGATTTTCCTGTAAACTGGCTCATCAACAACTTCACCCCTGCTTAACATTTGTGAAATACCAGCTTGCTTCTGTAAAATTTACTTGAAATGGTATGGCATACAAAAGTTTGGTTAAAAACCTTGCTGCACCTATGCAGCTATCCTCTGAATTTAGCATCTCAAAAGAGAAAGTTTATTTTCTTGGAAAGAAATATTTCTTAGCAAAATGTTAGCTGACAGATTCCAATTGCTTTTCAACCGAACCTTTTCCCTGCTTTCCTATGGTTTAGCTCAAAACTTGGATCAAGCAAACTCATCTGCAGTTACTGCTTCATTTCCTTTCTGGTTCTTAACATCACCTT
Organism: Dryobates pubescens; assembly: GCF_014839835.1. NCBI lineage: Eukaryota > Metazoa > Chordata > Aves > Piciformes > Picidae > Dryobates > Dryobates pubescens. The sequence goes on along the minus strand of NC_071630.1, from coordinate 22,633,101 downwards.
TTGTAAATTCTGGCCCCATACTCTTCTGGTTTCAGAGTCCTGCCAGTTTTACAAAACATTTCATGCCTGCCACATATTTGATGTTTGAGCCAAGTAATAATCTGGATTCATGTGTTCAGAATGCTTTGTACTTCTGCCATATTGGCACAGCATTTATAACATTTCTTGGAGCTAAGCACAAAAATATCCCAGAAAGCTGGGATAAATAGATTATCTTAAGGATACCAAGGAAATACATATTCTGTACCAGTAAGTGTATATATTCACTTAGCATTCCTGAATGTTGTCCTCTCGATGAGGCTCACATGTGCCTGCAAAGCTTGGAATGATCTCCTGTCATGACTGGGGTCAGTGTGGTGTTCATAGCAGTGATTGTGATGCCATTCCTGGGGTCAGTGTATGTAAATTGGTGGCTTCTCAGCTTATTCTATCTTACATCTCTGAACTCAGTAAGTTTTATCTGTTTGGCTTTTAGAAACAACAATAAAAAAAGATACTGAATCTTTCTGGAGATGACAAAAGGTTTATTACCAGTACTTTCAGTTTGGGCAAAACTACGTATCTGGAGACAAGAGACTCCTTCACCATTTTTTTTAAAGGAACTTTTGGTTGCAAATGATTCATAGCCAAATGAAAAACACTTCTTACAGCTGACGTTGTTCAGTAGCCTCTGTGCTTGCTTTAGGATTACTGTGGCCTTTAATCCTTATACAAGCAATCAGATTTTTGCTTTTGTCATTGATATGCAATAATTGATTTATAGAGATTTTATTACTGATTTTTGAACTACAATTCATTTTGCCACCACCAATTAAGAATGAGCTACTACTAAAATAAGACAGGCCTGTTCTTTTTTTTCTCCTAACATTCTTTTTCTTCAGTTCTACACTCTGGACCACATGAAGTAATCGACCACCTTTACCTTCCATTTCCATCATAGCTATTGAGCTTGAATCTTCTCCCTCCAGAAGACTCATCCAATCTGAATGTGGTCCTTTCAGGTCAATGCATAGCTGTGTCCTCAGGACAATCATCACCTCTGTTGTGGGTACACTGGGATAATTTCCATCCTTACACTGAATAGTGCACTTAACTTTTGAGATATCCATAAATACGTGAGCAAAAGTTGTGTGACAGAAAGCCAGAGAGAGCATTGAAAGCCTGTTGTAACATTCAGAGAAGGAAAAGAAACATTCTCATCATAATCTTCCACAAACTAAAGAGATTAACCTTTTTCTGTGGTGATCCCCCAAGGCTCCTACTGTTTGTGCAGACCTTTGTCCACACTCACTACCCTCCCAGATGTCTCCTGGAATTCTGTAACCTTTCTGCTTTCAACAGCTTTTAAACAATTACCTGTTCTGATACTCGAATTGCAGGTTTCTGTTCCCTTCCTCACCTACCAATTCTGCTGTAGGCTCAGAATGTCTCACGTGCCTCTCTGCTTAGATCTTTCCATAGATAATATCAGAAAATGCCATCTTTTTGTTTTCTATCCAAGTCCTCTGCCTTCACAAATGTCATTGTTATGTTTGCTTAGCACCTCCCACCTCAAACATGTGTGTACCGTTTCACCTTCTACCTATTTGTCCAGCACTGCTACAGCAACTTTCATCTACAGTCAGAACTTTTCTGTGCTAAGCATTATAAATGCACATGAGCCTTGCTTCAGCCACAGCTTCCAATCCTCCCAAGCAATGAGGTAAAACAAGGGTTAGAGAAAGCAAACTTGTGGGAAAGGCAGGAAAAGAGAAGACCAGCACAGGAGACCACACCACAAACCAGCAAGGGAGGCAATATTCTTACTTATTCTTACTGTTAGTTTCAGTTCACCTTTTTATCCTATCTTTTAAGACCAGCACTGTGTCTTATTTCCTGCTTCATATATGCAATGCTGAGAAGCAAGAAGCAACTTGAGATTCAACTTAAAAGCAGAACCTATGAAAAGGAAAAGCAATTAAGTTACTGTATGATGAAAGAGAGAGTTCTCCTAAAAATAGCTCCTAGATTCTCAGAATGAAAATGGATGTTTTGCAAGTACAGCTACAAAAATTTACCAGAAAACCCCACTGATGAAATAGCAAGGAAAACCCCCAATATTTTTCCAAGTTCTTAAAGAATAAGAGAGAAAGGGTAATAGTGTGCTAGCTGGACAGGATTCAATTCTGTTGAGGTACAAGAAGATAAAGTATAAACCCATGGTTTTTTCTCTACTACCTTTTTATTCTCATGGATACAAAGTGGTGAACTCAAGGTCTTTCAAAATGAGTTTTTCAGTTCTCAGTTTTGAATGCTCAGACTAGCACATGTGACCTCATGAAACCAAAGCATCATTGTCTTTGCAATTAGGTACATTTCAAAGTACAAAAATTAGTTTCTTGGAAGACAAAACAAAGCAGCAACCTTTCCAGTGGTATGCAATGTGTCACAATACCAATGCAGGATACCAATGACATGAGAAAGATCACTTAATTTTTAACATCTTTATTCACCTCTGACTGTTTCTTCCCGTTTCACCATAAGCATTCTGTACCTGGAATACTTGTAATGCCTCAAGTCAAGTATCAGTCAGCAGACACACTCGTGAGTAGTCACTGTCTGACTGCACAGAAAGCTTCATGAAGGGTGTAATGCCAAGCAGTACTGAAGACAGCTTTTACAAAAATGCAGTTTTCTGAACATATTTCTCAGCTCAAACCTGATTCCAGTTGTGACTTTTATGATTTTACATACTGACCAGACCTATTATCATGCACCAGAACAAAGCCTTCATATTCCACAGTCTCTAGCAGACTGCAATGTGTTCAGTCCTAGTTTAGGAAGAAGTGAGGCTTCATATGAGCTATCAGAAACTATTTCAAGAAACTTGTTTACTTCTGATACTTCCCTCACGGCTTTCCACCTGCTGACGGAGTTCCTCTAAATACATCATGACTGTTCTCTCTCAAGTAACACCACATACATGAAACTTGCAATGTTTGTGAAACAGTCTCTGTGATAAAAGAAAAACAACCTTCCTTGCAGGTCTGTCAAAACTGGGGGTTTGGAAGGGTCACCGAAACCAAAAGGGAGAAGACAAAGCATGAAAATTAGACTTTGATTGAAGAGATAGCAATATTAAACTCTCTGACTTTGGCCAACAGCCAATCAGAACTGCATGAATGTAGCAGTACAGCATACAATATTATGAAAATTATTCTCTTGAGGATTAGGGTCAGACACTCAGAAACAGCTTCTACCAAAGCTTACTGAACAGTTAGATTAAAAATTCATTGTAGCCTAATAAATTAACTTTAAACCCTTTAATACAAACTCAGCACTTTCAAAGATCCTACCTAGAAGAGACAATAGGCTATTGCTACTGGAATGCCACTTGCTTCTTGCAGTCATGAACCTGAACCTTTTTTCTGGCATCTACATAAGCTGGAAAGATCATGGCCTTTTCCCTAAGGCTGCTGGTGTCAGGGATCATCAGCTTCTCTTGCAAAAATTCTATGTTTCCTTTTTAATGTTTTCCAGAGAGCTCTCTGGTTTGCTACCTGCTTTCCTGTACTGAAGCCAGAAAGAAGAGGGTGTAGATGTCACCTCAGCACAAGGATAAGGCTCCTCAGGCTTTTTTTTGTCTCTTACAGTACAATGGGGGAATTTGTAACAGGTCATTTCTTTTGGTTGCTACTTCCTGGAAAGAACACAACAGAATGAAGTCCAGCCTGTCCAACCTGCTTTCACTGCTGCCAGGGTATTGTTATCAGCTTTAGAAAAGCAAAAGACAAAAAAGTACTTAAGATGATATTACCAGAGAACAGTGTACTTATCAGTTATTTGTCTGTATTAAAATGGAGAGTTAGACCACTGAGAAGTTAAGAAGTTAGAATATCTGTCCCAAAAGAAGACTTGCAATGTTTTCTTAAATTGTGTGGTTAGTAATTAATGTATTTTTGACTCAAGTTTCTTTGGTGCTGATGAAAAGACAGCTTCTACAGAAAGCTAGCCAGATAGCAAAGCAGACACACACCTCTGAGGACAGACAGCACTTAGGTCCTCTAGCCTACATGTTTCTCTTGCTTCATGTCCTCTTTTCTCATAACTTTCACAGGAGAAATAGTGGTGATTTCCCTCAACTAAGCAATTAAAAATGTACTGCAAGAAAGTGCTAAGCGAAAAATAAGGATTGCAATGTTTAGTCTGTTTTGAGGCGTTTGTAGGCAATGTTGCCATCTCAAACACTCAAAAATTCAGCCTCTCAAATGAGTATGTTTTCAATGAGACCATGTGTAATAAAAACCCAATGTCTTGTTCTTTTCAGTTGTCTCCCAAACTCTAGGGTCTGTAACAAGTAGAGTTTCAGAGGGTTTTGATTCATCAGCCTCCAAATGAAAGCTGAAACTTGTACTTAGTTCCTGAATTACCTTGAGCTCTGTTAATCCAATTTTATTAATCATTGTGAACAGGATTGAAGTTTCACAAGTAGATTTTATATATATATATATATATATAAAAATGTATATAAAGTATATTTTTCTTTTTTTTTTTTTAGATGCTATCTCTACACATCACTCAAGCAATTAATGGATTCCAGCCCAGATAAAATTTCTCAACTTCACAAAAGCTTCTTTGATCTGGAAACGGAAATGACTCTTGTGATTGGAAAGGCTGTTGGGAAACTGACGTAAATTCTCCTTTCTGTGTGACCTCTATGTTAGTTGGCTGCTTTCCAAAGAAGAGAAGGAAGTGTTTATCTCCAGCAGTGTTGGACTTAATTTCAGTTTGGTGTGTTAACAACTGAATCCAAAGAATGAACTTGGCAGGAGTTAATTTTGGTAGAGCACAGTTTCACCACAAAGCAAGTGTTTTCCTGGATGACTGAAAGTCCACTGATGTTTATTGCAGCAATTCAAAATTCTTTCTCCTTGCCACTAAATGCAAGTGACCTACAAGCAGACTAGATTATATCAACAATTAAAAGGAAGTCAGTAGCAATCTGCATATTTCAGATGTCTTTAATGTACCTTTTGTTGACACTTTGGAAAATAAATAAGTAAATCCCCAAACAAACCAGCCCTACAATGGATAAACAATATTTAGTTTAGCTGCTTTTCACTTCCACCTTGATCACTTATGCTCACTTGTGTATCTTCATATAGGCAGAGAAAACACAGCACTTGGCATCAAGCCAATTAAAAAACTTGCCCACATTCCAGTGGAAAATGCTAGAGGCAGGCATGGCATTGGTAAAGATCTTAGTGCTGTGCCCTTCCATACAATGGACGTCTTTTGGGGATTTGATTAATAGGGCTGTACTTTCTCTCTCCTTGGAATAGGTATCCTTAGGGGAGCATGAGCTCACTATGTTTCCTTGCCTACAAGAGCCTGAGTTTTGGTTGGTGTGTGTAAACGTTTTGAAAGCCTGCTTCTATCCTCTTGCATACCTATACTATACGTTCACAGCAAGGTCATACAATCTAGGCCTCCGTCATTTCACCATTAGCTTGCTGGCACTATTTATCTCCAGGTACATAATTGATGGACCTGGAGGTCTCCACCCTGTCTTAATACTATTTAGTACATCAGGTTCCAAAACAGATCATAAACATTTGGGATGTTGTCTAGGACACTCTTTAGAAACCATTTAACAAGTTAAGATATGATACCCTAAGCTCTCTGCAGTCTCAGAGTTCTTTGCCTTGTGTTTTCCACTTACATAAATTATTAATTGTGTGATACCTCTTTAGGATTCCACTATTTAAAACAGTTGGGTAAAGAATTAATGCATTTCTATGGTACATTTTAATTAGCAGAGGTGCTTGGCGCTGCTGATTCCATAGAAACTACCCAAGGCCAGCAGCTGTGATACTCTTGTTTGGTAATTTCATTAGCAACAAGGTGAATGTTACAACTGTTTTTCACAATAGTATGGTATGGGTGCTTAAGGAAACCATTTTCTTAAACTAAAACAAAGGTTTAGTTCAACTGCAAATCCATGAAATAGACACCATAATTTTGATCTTTAAGTATCCTACTGCAGTGGGCAAGAACTGTACCAATTTGGAGTCCTACCTTCTAGAACAAGATGATTATGTCATTGGCTGCACTCCTGAACTATAGCTTAGGTTTCATAAAGGTGCAGTACTGAGCCTTTGAATCCCATGAATTTGAAGCCTAACAGCACTTTAATATTAATTTCTTGCAAGACCACCTGAAATACACAAGATTCCAAAGAAGCAGCACCTTAGAACCTATCTCTTTGCCAGAGTTTACCCTGCACAGAAGCTCAACTGGAATAACCAGATTGAGAAATGATGATGGGAGCTCTTCTGAAATATCAAAGCATAGTAGTTACTGAACATGCATCAGAAGCTTTGGTATTTGGGTCACCTTAATGCTTCAATCTTCTGATACTGTGTAATTCTTTTATTGCCCATGCTCTATTCAATGCTTCATCTTATACTTGGTCCTTTAATGCTGCTTCTTGTAAAGCTCCCATTTGGTTTAAATTGGATTGTAACTGAGTTCACTCAGCATGGCTATTACGAGGTGGAGACTTAGAAACCACTGGTCTTAAACAGTGTTATCTTTATCCACTGTTAGGCCTATTTTCAGCATGCTCAGATGTTAAGAATGTGTTTGTGCTTCCCATATACTGTCTTAGCCCGTGAGTGAGCCACAAAGCCAAGTTTGGCTTGAAAAAGCAAACGTTCTCATTCTTGGATTGACATGGTTTTATGTTAAAAGGCTTTCTCTGGACACTTTGAAAACATTAAATACAGTGAGTTCTTTGACATTTGGAAGCTCAGAGTTTTGTTTGTGTCCTGAATGGAATAAAAACTGGCCTTTGGCTTGAGATCCACGGCTCTTCTGAAAGACTTGGGCTATCATTTAGCAGGAGCACAGGTATATTTGAGAAATAACATACTGTCTGAATTCTTCCTGCACCTATAGTCAGCCACTGTCTGCCATGTGCTGTGATGGGTGGATTTGCTTACTACATAAGGAATTCTGCAAACAGAATTGGCCATAAGTGCTCTTCAGATCACCTTCCTGGTCATTGTTCTCCTTGCACATGACCCAGTGTATCCAAAGTGGTATTTCTTTTACAATCTGTCTTTCCCTGTATTTGATAAGAGCATCCAGTCTCCAGTCATCAAGTAGCTACCAGTTTTGATATGAGCTGTCTGTTCTTCTCCAGTATCTCTGCATTTAGGTATCTGTATGTCAATCCTATGCAGAGTAGATTAGGAGGGTTTAATGTTTGTGTTACCCTTTATTTCCTGCTGGAAATTTGTATTCCAAGTATTTCATATAATTAAAATAATAATTAAAAAAAGCCCTAAACCACAAACAACAGCCAATCACAACAGCCCAACAGCTTACTGACAGCCAAATTAAACTTTTGTTTCCTTCATATCATCTAGCTACTGAAGAAGACACACCTTGTGTGACCCTATAGAGGTTTCACATTATGAGATAAGCTTTAAATTTCTCAGGATAAATTCTGTGTAGGTAAAATACTAACTGCTGCCTTTTAATTAACATGTTTGGGAATAATGCTGTTTAATTAGTTTACACTTGCACTGCATATTGCCTTGTATGTTTCTGTTTTCTCTGAATATGGGTTAAAATTAAGCTTTATAGTTTTATACTGAGGGGGGTTTAAGATTAAAATAGTCACTGAATCATAGAATGGTTTAGGGTGGAAGGGACCTTAAAGATCATCTAATTTCACCCCTGCTGCCATAGGCAGGATGGATGGGGAGGGACTTTGTACAAAGGCATATAGTGCCAGGATGAGGGAGTAATGGCTTCAAACTGGAAGAAACTAGATTTAACTTAGGCATTAGGAAGAAATTCTTCCCCATGAGGATGGTAAGGCACTGGAACAGGTCGCCCAGAGAAGTTGCGGAGGCTTCAACCCTGGCAGTGTTCAAAGCCAGACTGGGTGGGCAAACACTGGAAAGCTGCTGGTCTAGAATTGGAAGGATAACATAAGTAAATAATCAAAAGGAGTAAACAAATCCAGGATTGCTCTTGTATTCTGTTTCCCCAGCACCTGATATTCTAAAAATACAGAAATGTCTGAGCCTAAGTATCAAAGAATGTCTGCAAAACAAAGTCCTTTGAACCATCTACAAAGATCTCCCTAAGAAGTTTCTTTAAGTTGTTGTAAGGATTTTGAACAGCTGTGATTCTGATGCAGTACACTCTGAGTGTGACAAATGAATACCTTAAACAGAGGAAAACATTTAAAATGTCTTTCTACAGAAATGTAGACTATGGACACAAATGAATGTGTTATTGATGAATCACAGCCAAGGGGAGAAGGATTACATGGCCACAGCAGCTTGACATGCTTCCAGCCTTCTCCTTGAGTGCTACAGCCTATTTATTTTACCTTTGCTGCTCCAGTTCCCTCATACTAATTTCACTTTTGGAGGGGGTGTGCAGGGCAGGGAAAGCTGATGCTTGCCAGATAGCTATCAGGAAATAATGCACTGTACATGAAGTGTACTACACACTTCCTGTTTGTAGTGTGCTTCCTCTCAGGCCCTGGAGCCCTAACCATATGATTTTTAGACACAAGGGGCTTTCCCATGATCATGGGAAGATTAGGTAACTTCCCTACTGCTTGTTCCCTCCCTGCTGCAGGGTTAGGATTTGATCCAAACCCAACAGACGTCTGTGGATGGAATCTCATTGACAGACAGTGGTTTTTAAAGTCAGACTCTCTAAATAAAGGCAGTCCTCATGGACTGGAAAGTTTGAAATTTGATCAATTGAAGTGACTGTTTCTCCTAAAGTCATTCAGTCCCATCACCCTTCTGTGTGAATGTATACATTGGGGGCCCAGCAGGAATACAGTTAGGCTTGACATAGTTTTCACAAAATTAAAGACATTCTGGACTGTTGGCATTATCTAGCCAAGCCTCCTGCTCAAAGCAGTGCTGGAGCAGGACAGCTACGGCTTTGCCTACCTGAGGCTAGAAAAACCTTAAAGGATGGAGACTCTGCAACCTGAGTGGCCCATTCCACTACTGCCTTACCCACCTAGTGAAAACCTTTTGCCAGCATCTGACTTGAACCTCTGTAGTAAAGACCTCTGTCTATGCCATTGTTACCTGCTACTGTGGAGAAGAATTTGGTGCTCTCTTCATAACTGACTTTCAAGCAGCTGTAGGCTTCTATCAGCCTTTATCACCTGACTAAACAAGACCAGCTCCCTCAACCTCTCTTTTTAAGTTGTGTGCTTTAGGGCCTCATCTTGGCAGCTGTCTACATCGTCCATTTTGAAGTGAGGACCTTAAAGTTGCCTACAGTACTTCAGATTCAGCCTCCCCATTTCTGAGTACTTGAGAAATGATGGTTTCCCTCTTTGCTGAATGCATTCCCAATCTAGCCCAGCATGCAGCTTTCCCACCTGTGATGAGAACACACTCATATTGGCTCATGATCAACTTAACTTCCAGTATGACACCTACAACCGTTTCAGCAGAGCTACATGGCAACCAATTGATCCGTCTTCCTTGCAACCTAATGTTAACTTCTATGCTTACCTAACCTATAACCAGGAAAAAGGGGGAAGGGGGAAGGAAAGAAAAAAAGGCAATTTTCATCCTGTTTTAAGATCAATTGACTTAAAAAGTTTAAAGGGATTGTGTAGTTGTGCTGTTGGCTTAATCTACTGCACAATCTGCAAGCAGCTGTACATGTTGGGCTGTATTTGGGCTGGATCCAATATGGTGTTTTTCATTTTTATATAGCTTTCCCTCTCAGCATTCCTCCTTGTGGCAAAAAGTACCTATCCAACCTCCTTTTCTGTAATTCCTGTCAGTAATAACGGGCAGTTAACAAATCAGCCAGTGAAAACTCATCTGCAGCCACTAAAGAGTTACAGCTCCTATACACAACCAGGAAATTTTAGATGTTTGCAGGCAGCCAATAGAAGGAGAGATCAACAAGAAGCTGACTCATGCAGGAAAGCTTGAGCTATGTTTGAATGCAGCTCAAAGCCAGCTCACACTTGGTATCTGCAAGCAGTTTCACTTTGCTGCTCTGTAGCCTTTATGCCAGTGTTTCCAGGGGTAAGCTGATTTTTGTTTCTGATTTCTTTTATCGAGTCTCTTACCATAACCTATTGCCATCATGTAGAGTTTCTCTCATACTAATGAAAACATCTTTGCTGTTAACTACTTTTTTAAAAGCTAATTTTAAAGTGAGAAACTTCAAATAAAAGTATTTACAGCAGGTTCCCTCCTGCCCCTGCCTGCCTAGCTAAGGGAGGATGGCAAAGTTGTCTGAGACTTACTAAAGTGTCTTACTAAAAAGTAATCTGTAACCCTTCATTGCAAAGGTCACTTAAGAAATATTTGGTTTGTGATTCTATAGTTTTTAAAAGAGAAAAAGCATTCAGAAGAGCAAAACTATGTAATAAATGGCTTTGATAGCAAATCTGCAATCAGGGTAGAGATTTTGTTACTGTGATTCTGTGATAGTCTCATATTCCAAGGTTAGTCCTTCCAATGGTTTTAGGAATCTGGGTAGCTCCCTGGATAAATAAAAGACCCACTCTAGGGTTATCAGCAAATTACTCAAAGATGAGGTGTAGAAACATCAAATCAAGATACAGGGAGAATGGTATTTGGCATATTGTGGTTTGTAACAGGGAAAGATCGATCTTCCTTGTACTATATTTGGACTTGAGTAAATTCTTTTGGCTATTTACATTATTATGTAGTGTAGTATACAATGAAAATTAGGCATAATTTTGCTCCTGCCAAGCTTTTGATTACCTCCTTTATATTTAAAATTGGTAGCTCTGTGTGGTCTGTCTTTGCAACTTTAAAGGATAAATGGCTCTTTTGGAAATTTAACTTCCTTCAGAGGATTCTTTACAATTTTTAAGCAACTTTTGACCTGCCCATCAGCTTCACACCATATTGGATTTATTCTTTAGGAAAACCCTAAGTGAAGCACCTAAGGCAACTATTGCTTTCAAACTACCTTCTCAAAACAGAAAGCAAAAAATTCAGCTGTACTCTCTTCAAATACTGCAAATCAAATACTGCTCAAGCCAAACTGGCAAATCAGCTATCGAATTCTTATTGGCATTTTGATTGTGGTTAGATGCAAACCTGATCTTAGCAGCCCTCTGTGAATGTGCCTGGGTGGCACAGCTGGGATACTGAGATCAACTGAAAATAAATTGGCCATGAACTAAAAGCAGTTCAGCCATGAGCACTGGCAAATTTATCTCCAGGTTTTTGTTTCTATTCCACTTGTGGAGATCAAGGGATCTGCTTGAAGTCAGCAGACTGCCAGGCCTTCTGCTCCAAGGAGCTCCTTTTTTAGAGCCCATCTTCTAGCAGGACACAATTCACCCTCAACAGTCTTCCTGATCATTTCAAATTTGTAACCCTGTTCCTTCAGTTCCCTTGTGTTTCTTTTTCTAGCCCCAGTCTACTAAACCTCTGAAGGGAGTATTCCAGTTTGAGTTCTTCTGACTCACTAGCCACTGGTCTTGCAGTAATCCTTACCAATGTTTTTATCCCAACTGTTTTCTAGTTTTCCTCTTTCACCACTGACTTTGGTTATCTCTAATGTAGCTTTACAGACGTAATAAAAATGTTATTTGTGCAATAACAAAGTGACGCTTCGAAGAGATTAATCCACATGCATTACCATGAAGTGGGTCTGAGACATTCAGATAGCCCTAGAGAGGTACTGTATAGAGAGAGGACTGCCCAAGTAGTGGCTGTTGTAAAGACACAACTCCATTTAGCAGAGTTCTGCCAGGAAAGTGGCCTTTTCCCTTACTTTTGTGTTCATATGTGGTACTGTATTAAAGAGAAGCAAGAAGGATGCAGAACACACTGACATGAGTTAGTGAATAATTGCCTTTTTTATGAGGGAAACTAGACTGGCCTAGCATGTAACTGTAACAGACAAGTTTGTTTACACAATTCAGTATCAATTTAAAATCACATTTATATGTTATAACAATGGCCCAACATTTCAAAGTCATCAGATGGAAATGATGAGCAATTCATTAGCACCTTGCAGCCTCAGATAGCAAATTATGGTCCAGAAACTCCTTTGCAATTAGTGCATTTTTCCTGTGGTTACAAGGGAACTCTGATGCAGAGTGGTAAAAGGAAGCCTGCTGGATCAGGTTTAATAGTTGTTTGGGAAGTAATGAGTCATGTAGCATCACTGTGCTTTGTTACTAATGACAAAAAGTAGTGCTTATAACTTCATTGTTAAATTATTTCCTGTCCTTTGTTTTTTTCCTTTCTCCTAACCAGCCATCAAGAAATGGCCAAATCATTACCTACAGTAGCCCAGGAAGATTTGGATAGCTTCACCTTGGCCAGGACAGGTTCAGGCTTTGCACTCAAAGCCTTTCATTTTTCTTGGAACACCCATATCTCTGTGAAGCTGCTGACCAGCCAGGACAGTAAAGGGAGGTACGTGCCTTATTTGACCAGCTAACCACACAGCATACACCTGCAGCCATGGCACCAGAGTGAATCACAGCATGCCCAGGATCATCTGATCCCCGAACACATCTCCATTCTCACAAATCCTGAGTTTGCCAAGAGGCAATGTGGAGGCAGATACACTGAGACACAAGCTCTGTGTTTTGTTAGACATGTTTATAAAAGCAGAGCTTTCTCCTGAAGTGATTCCTTACCTCTACTATAAGGATGTCTACAAATCCTGATCAGTAATACTCAGCATGTTATGGGGTTACATATTTCTGGAGGTTAAAAGATTTAAGGGTTTTTTTGGTGGTTGGGGGGAGGATTGCTTGGGTTTAGACAACAGAAGTCCATTAATTTTGTAATCTGAGCAAAAGTTATTTCTTTGGTAGCTTCTTTAAAGGAAAAAAAAAAGAAGTTTCTTCCATCCCCTGTCCACATTTTCTTAAATCAAGCAAACTCCAGAATGAAGTAGCTAAAGTTATAGAAATCAGCACTCCACTTTGCTTTGAATTTCTCACACTATCCTGATTTGACATCTTTTCACTCCAGCTTGCTTCCTGAAGCTAAAGCCACTCGCTCTTGCTTTTCTCTCTCTCTACTATTCTGGTCCCTTGTTTACACTACACACTACTTAGGCAAGCTGGGAGAATAAGCTGTTTCACTGCAGCTGCAAAATGTTTAACTGCCTGCTGATGATAAATATTTAGATTTGTGGAAATAAATGTGAAAACTGTGAATTACTTCCAGTGATTAGTTTACAGGCCTGTGAATCAACACAGTAAATAGGAGAAACTGGGACTGAACTTTCAGTGTAAAGGCTGGGTAGAGTAATGAGAATGAGCTCAGATCTGTTGAAATCAACTGGATTTTAATTTCAGCAAGTTTTCAGCTCCAAAGCACCATAATCAGATCTTTAAAATCAAACATGCAATTAACAGAAATTGAGTCTGTAGCAGAAGTTCAGTTGCTTTCATCAGATTCCCTTCAGTCTATCTGCCTCTAACCCTTTCTCTTATTTCCAGAGAGTGGAAGTTGCTACTTCAGGATCTAGCAAGTGTCAAATGCTACGAGTCTGAACGTCTCCTGCCTCCTCTTGGGATTTACCAGTACCAGGGACTTGTGGGGATAGTGACTGAATGGATGAACAATGGATCCCTCCACTCGCTCATCCATGAGGTACATGAAAGAAGTCATCTTTTGTGTGACAAAATTAATGACAAGGTCAGCCATCAGAGAACAACCAGCATGTAAATGATAGGCAGCAGTCACAGTCAGTCTGTTCTTTAGCTCTGATACTGTGCTTCTGCATGCAAATGAAAACATAAATAGTAACAATTTCACACTACCAAACCCTGTCTTTTCTGTTCCTCAGTGTCAGCTGTACCCAGAGCTTCCGTTTCCCTTGCTCATGAGGATCCTGTCAGATGTGGCTGAAGGGCTGCATCACCTTCACAGCCTCGAACCTGCTTGCTGCCACGGCAGCCTGAAACCTTCTAACGTCCTTTTGGACACGCAGTACAGAGCCAAGGTAGGAGCTTCTACTTATAGCCTGTTAATGTAAAACCCAGTGATTGTCCTACTGTTGCATGTATTTATCCTAACAGTCGACATTTACTACCAGGACTCTGAGGTATTGTTACTGAAATTTACTTTTACTTCCACCTGTAGATCTCAGATTATGGTCTAACCAACTGGAGGAACCAGAAGCTGAGGTCAGACTTGCAGAACTGCAATCAAAGAAACTGCCACGACTTAGTGTACCTCCCCCCTGAAATACTTGAAGGAGGCCTTCCTTCCCAGGAAGCTGACATTTACAGGTGAATGGGGTTTCTAAGAGCAACTCATACCCAGTCCTTGCTATGTTCTACAGCGTTGCTGAAGTACTTACTTTCAAAGACACTACAGTAAAAATGCTAGCTCTGCATAATGCAGGAGGGTAGTATTCCACATGAGGCCAATTACAGCAGTGAATTACACTTAAAGGTCCCCATATTTGGAGCACAAAATACCAAGGTTAAAAACCGTTCTCAAAGTTTGTTATATAAATATTTATACAACAGACCTAAATGTTTTAAAAGTGTAATATAGATGCCAAAACGTTCAGATATATTTAGAAACCTAATAACTACTTTACATAGATTCTGAGCACGAGCTGGTGTTGGCTTTAGTTTCAAGAAGAATTGTTTACACCTAGACAAGCCCCTGATTAATCTAAGACCTTTGTCTCAGTAGTGTCCCATTAAGACTCTGCTGAAATAACCTCCTGAGCCACTGAACATTCATACTTTTTAATGAAGTGATTTATCCCAAGGAGAATGATTAGGTAAGGCCACATGTCCCTTTTGGACGTTAGATTCCTCAGTAAATGAGGCAACCTCAAATTGCAACTCTTGTCTGTGCAGACATACACCTCTACAGCCAGTGTATAGAGCCTGTGGATTAACATCAGGAACGAATTTTAAGCATGACCACACTTCTGCTTTCAGATCTTTTACGGAAGCAACAAATTTAAACTCCTGCTTTCCTGTCATAGAAGCAGGGTCACCTGGGATGGTGTCTGGGTGGCTTTGGAATCTCTCCAGAGTACAAGAGTCCACAACCTCTCTGGGCAGCCTGCTCCAGGGCTCTGGCACCCTCAAAGTAAAAAGTTTTCCCTTGTGTTTAGGTGGAACTTAGCATGTTCTAGTTTGTACCCACTGCCCCATGACCTGTTGCCGGGCATCACTGACAAGAGCCTGGCCTCATCTTGTCACCCTGCTCCCATTAGATACTGATCAGCATTGAGGAGATCCCCTCTCAGTCTGTTTTCCTTCAGGCTAAGCAGGCCCAGGTCTCTCAGCCTTAGTTATTGGTCTCTAAGATGAGTGAAATAATGCATGCACTTGAGAGACCTATAAATGATATGACTAATCTGATGTTGTTCATATACACTGTTTTTTTTAGTCAGGAAGAGTGGAGGCTTACTTTCAGGTTGCATAATCAATTTTGCAACATGTCATTCTTCTATAATTTTAGATTCTCAGATGTGACTCAGTACATGAGACAGGTGCATGTCTAGACAGTGGTGCTACAGCAAACAAAAGTATGTGTCATAAGAAATATTAAGAACATGTAATTTACATGTATGTCCATGTGACATTAATCTGCCTGGAAGGCATTCAAGGAAAAGCACTTTCAGATTTTCCAGGGAAATAAGGCAGAAGATGGAGATATTTCCTACATTGTAATTCAGCACTACAGCAAGATATACAAGTAAGCAGATGGGGGTCTCATAGAACTGCTTCTTCCCCTTTAGATCTCCTTGCTTCCAACTCATTCATACCCTGCTTTCTCTTTTCAAGCACCCTCTGTGCTTCTAACTCTGATTTTGCAAACTGAGCTTTTTATCAAACAACCACATATTATATACCATGTGGGTTGTGAGTTGTATATCTATGATGTCACTGGAATACTTCCTAGGATGTTAGAAAAGGAAAAAGGAGTTTATAGCCCCATCAAAATTTGCTGAAGAAATGAGACAGGCAGTGGGTCAGAATCAAGATTTTGCTAAGCTGAAGAGTCCAACTCTGATCTGCTACTTCACAGAATCACAGAATTGCTAGGCTTGGAAGGAACCTCAAGAATCATTTAGTTCCAACCCCCCATGCCATGGGCAGGGATGCCTCACACTAGACCATGTTGCCCAGAGCCCCATTCAGCCGGGCCTTAAAAACATCCAGGGATGGGGCTTGTACCACCTCCCTGAGCAACCTGTTCCAGTGTCTCACCACCCTTATAGAATCATAGAATTAATAAGGTTGGAAAAGACCTCAATGATCATCAATGTAGAGAAGAACTTCTTCCTAACATCTAATCTAAATCTCCCCTCCTCTAGCTTCAATCCATTCCTCCTAGTCCTATCACTACCTGACACCCTAAAAAGTCCCTCCCCAGCTTTCTTGTAGCCCCCTTCAGATACAGGAAGGCCACAATTAGGTCTCCTCAGAGCCTTCTCTTCTCCAATCTGAACAACCCCAACTCTCTCAGCCTGTCCTCATAGGAGAGGTGCTCCAACCTTCTGGAGCACCTAAATTACTTGAAAACAACACAAAAATGATAAAGGATGATGAAACTTCTGCAACTGACAAGAGCAAATAGAGACAGAAGGGTCACCTGAAATGTTTACCTTGTGTTCTAAAAAAAATAAAATTACCAAGTAATCCTTACTGATTGATAAGATTGATTCTTACTGAATCAACAGCTCCGTTGAAAACTGAAACTTAATCACGCAGGGAAAAGGATCTTTCCAAGTTGGGAAAGAGTTGGGTAGCCTTTGTCTTGAAAAACTCCTTTCACTTAACCCAGTAACCTTGCTCATGGAAACAAGGACATAGACATGGATTGCAGACCAATGACTAGTGGCTGATCCTTTGTCCTTTTCTTTCAGTTTTGGAATGCTGTGCTGGGAGAGCCTAAGCAGACGGAAACCTTTTGAAGGTATTTCTCTGCTGTTCCTGGCAGACTCTGTGTTCCCCTAATCTCTTCCACAAATTCCTTTATCATAGGGAAATTATGACACAAACAGCACTGTCTTTTCAGATGTCTCTTTGCCTTCTATTTCTGTTACATCACAAAGATTCACATTATGGGATGTGTCCCTTAACAAATCCTGAGGGTTTCCAAAGAAGCTGATCTCTCGGAAGGGGAAAGGCGTAGCTTCTTACTCGACTTGCATCATCTCTCTGTACTTGCTGAAGCACTTTGCTAGAGAGTTGTGTTTTCTGCTTGCCTTCAGTGAGGAAGAATACAACTTTGTATTTGACAATTGTCATTTTGAAGTCAGGGAACATTTTAGAGACAAGCAGCGGGACGTGACCAGGTGAGCAGAATGCTCCTTGTGAAAGCTGCCATGAGTTTCAAGTCCTAGTCAAGAAATGCCAACTGATGCTGAATTCTGTTCAGTAAACAGGGAATCTTATTTTCTTAGATGGAAGGGCAAGCAGATTTAAAGAACTTAGGTTGCAAAGCATTGTGTAATAAATGTCAGAGTCTAGGAACAATCCCTGTTTCGTAGAATCATAGAATGGTATGGGTTGGAAGGGACCTCCAAAGGTCAGCTGTCCGACCCCCTCTGCAGTCAGCAGGGGCATCCTCAGCTAGATCAGGTTGCCCAGAACACTGCCAGGCCTGGAAGTGGAGATCAGTTAAAGGCTTTTTTGCCATAGGCTCCATTCTACATGGCAAAACTGACTGAGGCACTCCTGTATTTTACAGGCTGGGCACCCTTCAGAAACACCATGTGTAGAAGGGAACCTCAGTGCTCATACAACTTATGGCTGCCCAAAGGAGTTGGTTGGGTTTTTTTTGTTTTGTATGAGTTATATTCTCAAAATTCAGGTGTAAGGCTTTAGATAAAATTGTGTGCTTAGCATATACCCCTAATAATGACACACATTCCTGAGGTGTCTGTGCATGTAGTTCACAATGTGTATTTACATAGCTGTTTGTGAGTGATTTGGACAGAGTTCTCTATCCTGAGATGCCCTGCTGCAGTAAGTAGCTAGAGTTACTGGTACAGGTTAGCATACACAGGGAGTTAAAGGCTTGCATATACCAGGGTGTAGAAGTACTTCTGCTTTAGAAACAGCAGTCTTTCTTTTAAAATACACCAAGTAACTTACACTGAATATAATTTTTAAGAGAGTTCTGAAGACTTTCATGTTTTCTGCACTGACATTTCCCTACAACTTGCAGGTCAAACAACCCTGCTGGAAGTTTTGACAGGAATCTGCAGCAGTTTGCGGCCTGGCATTTCAGAAAAGTTTATACCAAGTGATTTGCCCGAGAGGAACCAATTGTTGCACCTCATTTCTCTGTGCTGGCATCAAGAACCAAACTGTAGACCCTGTAGTGCAGGTAACATTCAGGATTTGCTTTCTTTGTAATGGAGATAGTCTTGCTGGGAACATTGTTCTTGCTCTCTGAATCAATGACAGAATAACTGAAATGGCAGCACTTTAGTTCACAAAAATGCTGTAGATGTATTTTCTAACTCAAGCTTCCTGCCAGAAATGGCTTCCTTATCTTCAGAATTGTGTTTAGTAACATATGAAAAGGAGCACAAATAAAGGAAGGGATATTATCAGCTATACACACTAGTTTAACAAAGATCGACCTACCTTCAGCATTTCCTGAGTCCAATACATAACCAGTTTGCTTTGAAGTCTGTTGTCATTGCTTACTTCAGTGGAATTATATGTTTCATCTGTTTCTGAAAAGGTAGCCAAAAAATGTCAAAATTTAGAATCCTAGAACTGTTTTGGTTGGAAAAGACCTGTAAGATCATAGAGTCCAACCATTCTCTAACTCTGTGAAGTCTGATGCTAAACCATCTCCCTCAGCACCACATCTCTGCCTCATTTAAACACCTCCAGGGATGGGGATTCAACCACCTCTCTGGGGAGCCTATTCCAGTGTCTGAGAATCCTTTCAGTGACATTTCTTATAAAGTCCAACCAAAATCTTTCCTGGTGCAAGTTGAGGCCACTTCCTCTCATCCTATCTGATGTTACTAAGGAGAAGAGACTGAAACCCATCTCGCCACAACATCCATCCAGGGAGTTATAGAGACTAAGGAGGTCGCCCCTGAGCCTGCTTTTCTCCAGGATAAACAACCCCAGTTCCCTCAGCTGCTCCTCCTAAGACCTGTTCTCCAGACCCATCATTGCTCTTCTCTAGGACCGCTCCAGCACCTTAGTGTCTTTCCTGCAGTGAGGGGCCCAAAGCTGAACAAGTTTTCAAAGCTGAAGCGCTGAGGAAGCAATCTGCATACAGCTTTTTTTGTCACAGTTATACAAGACATGTGTAACCCTTTTCCAAATAAGTTCACTACATCTTTATGGACATTTAAGACCATAATAGTAAAGCTGGTTGTAATATGCTAATGCCTAAATATATATCCGTGCTTTCATATACAATGTGGTATTTAAGATGCTTTATTATTCCTGCAGAATGTGCAGACCTTCTAACTGGAATTGTGGCTAGTATGAATAAGGAGGCAATTTCCACAGCAATCTACAATCTGATGGATGCAAAGGTTAGTGCAAATTCAATTTACTTCTCCTACACAGACATTAATTGATCATTTCAGTTATAGTCTTTGTGGGCCAAACAGGAAAGGTTTTGTTTTCCTTGTTTTATCAGACATGGCAGAGACGTGGAGGGTGCCCTTGGGCACTTCAGGTTCATTCAGGAATTGTAGAAAATAAATACTGTGGTGCTTCCCAGAAACCATGTAAGTTGCCACCTGCAATTACAAAAATGTGACAGCTTCTCTCCAGTCACCAGCTGTAGTCAGACTTGTAAGCCCCTGTGAGTGAGAACAAGTATCAGCCTCAAACAAATCAGATGAGGGCTAGACCCAAGGACAATTTCTGTTGTATGTACTGGTGAGAAGATATTTAGTCCAAAACTTAGGCAGTGTTTGTACCTGTTGAAGCAATACCAGTATTGACATTTTTCTGTGTGCTTCGCTGCTGCTAAATTGACATGCTTCAGACACAGGACACTGCACATCTTAGGGTCTAAGAGGGTTCTTTGATACCACAGGAATGGATGGGGCAACAGCCAAGGGTTGAGGCACACAGCTAACTCCATATATGTCTGTGCTGCCATGGGAAATCTGGCACAAATCTGACTGTCACAAATATAGCTAGTACCCTATCTGGTTAACTTAGAGTCAGGAAGCTAGTGACAGACACTTCAGCCTTTGAACAAGTGTCCTGACTCCATCTGGATTTACACAACCCGTGATGTGCTGTCAGTTTCGTTGCTGTACTTATGCGAGTTGTTTATGTTAATGCATGCTGGATCATTTCTCCATGTTGCAATCACATTCTGAGACTACAGAGCAGACTTGATCAGCGTTTTAGTAGGTGGTAGAATTATTGTACAAGTCTTTTTTACTACTGTCAGAGTTTATTTAGGATTGTGCTGTCAAATATTCCATAATCTCATACTTCACTCTCCCTTGAGCAAGGTTTTATCTTTGTATTTCCTGTATCAGCAAAAAGCACTGTTTATTTTTCAAACAACTAAACCGATAATGTGTTCATAATGACTGAATATGCTACTGAAGCTTCTTGAAAATGGATCAATTCACAGATGTTGAAGTATAGAAACTGGAAAAAAAACCCCACCAGTTTCACAAATCCACTGAAGATGTACAAATGCAAAAAAAAGTGACAAGTATTGAGACAGCCTTATTGCAGGCAGTTTGGCACACTGAACACAGGATAGCCCTGCTGCTTGGATACCTAAAGGAAAACACGTTATAGCTTGCCCAATCTCTCCCTCTCTCAATATAGGGCTATTTTCACCATCCCCTGTATTAATCAAAACTGGGGTTTGAAACAAATTTGATCACAATAAACAGGAACATGGTAGAGTTGTGTCAGATTCTCTGCCCACTGACAGCTGTTAAAATGCAGAATTGCTCTGTGCAGTTCCCTGTTACTATCTGTAAGTGTACCTTGCAGTATAGTGTACAGTCAGGATAAATTGTTAGTGTGAGTATAAATTCTTGCTCCCAACAAGTGTGAATTGTACACTTACTAGAGCTACTGTTCTCTTTTTCCCAGGAGACAGCACTTAATGCATGCAAAGGTTCAGCAATATATACGTTGCAGACAGACATGTGCAATTCAGAGGTGAGTACTTGGCATGAGCCTTACAAGATTACTTCATTAAGATGCTTGTTTCTTCTGCCAGCTTCACAGTGGGGCAAAGTGTTCCTAGCCCTTTTTGTCCCTAACTCCATCCAGTTGACCAACAAACCCCCTGCTTTACCATCTTCCAAGCAGCTGACTCTGATGTTGGTCTTAAGAGTTGCTCTGAAACTTTCTTTCTTGAAGAGGTCCTAATGAAAAAATAAACTTTCTTGTCGTGTGTACAGTGGAGGCTGGAGAAAGTCCTAGGCTGAATCCTAGCATTTTCAACCAGCTTTCTTAGAGCAAGGCCAACTGCTTTGTGATAACTCCAAATCACAGTTAGTTCTCATTTTCAAAGTGGTTTGGCACTTGTGGCAGGCATGCCAACACTGAAAGGTACAGAGATAGAACTAACTGAAGGTGACATGTCTGGATCAGAGCTGACTTCGAACAGCCCTTTAGCAACCCATTGCTGCTGGCAGCACAGGCTGCAGAAGCCTGCTGCAGTAAATCCCAAGACAGCCGGTGGATCTGTGCTGCCACACTGACCAGAGGTAACCAGCTAAAGTTGCATGAAGTGTATCTGCAGGCTCCACAGCTGCATAACCCACCCTGCCCTAAGCCATGATACTATTGCCTGGTATTTCAAGAGAAAACTACTTAGAAAAGGGTTTGGAATTAAAATTTCCAAGAATTTTAAGAATAATTCCAGGGATTCCAAGAATAATTCTTCACCATTTTGATCTTTTTCAGGTTATCTGTCCACAAAAACCCAAGCACTTAATCAGCAAGAAAATGCCTTTCGTAGTGCCGAGCCTGCCAAATATTCTGCTTGATAGCAGTGCGCATAATGCAGGAAGAGAAAACACTGTGCCACAGAACTCAACAACAAAGAAAGGTCTCTACATTGAAACATCTATTCTAAGAAAAGGATAAATATTACCAGTTGTTTCATCTCAAATGTCATTTTCCATGTAAAATTGTCCCTTCTCAACATACAGTTGTACCTTCTATTGGTGTCATCTGAAGCCTAAGGTCACTGTGGAAAACTAGAGACATCACAATACCTTTTGATTAAGTGTATAGACCAAAAAGGTTTTTTTGGATAATACTGGTTTTAGAACCCTGCTCTGTGGCTTTTGACAGAACAAGCCCTTCCTGGGAACCACAATTCCTTGTGCCACCAGGAAAAAAAAAAAAATCAGTGTTTTTGTAATTTGCCAGTAAAAAAAGGATAGGTTCTTAAAAGGCTCTATCGCTAGGAACATGTTGAATGATTCCTGGTAATCACCATTCCTATATAAATAACTTCTGTGGACTTTCCAATGTGAATTTGTCCTGTCTGAGCGTTTACATTTGTGTCATACAGAGAGACACACTTCTTTAAAAGCTTTTTCTATGTGCAATGTTCTGTTGTTATTCAATGCAAGGGTCTCATCTTGCTCATCTTAAAACTTTTTCTAGGTCACCCACACTTGGACAGTAGAAAATCCTCTTCTTTTTGCACAATTCCTTTACCTTGTTCAGCTGCAGGCAAAGAAAGCAGTCAGCATAAGGACCTACCGCTGGCTCTTAAGCACGGACCACAACCTACACATCCTGATCAAGCAGTGACAGGTAAGACATCACGTGCAATATGAGGTGGTAATATTCTCCTTGGCCATATCTTAGTGACTGAATTGTTTAAAGTCTGGAGGGCACAAATCTCTCTGAACTTTTTGCACACTTTCAGGTATTTAGTGTAATAACTGCTCCAAATGTTATAGCAATGTCTCATGTTTGTGTGTGTGGCTGCTCCTATATTCTCAAAAGTTCAGGCACTGGCCACTGAGAACATTGGTCTGTTGTTTTCCAAAGTGACAGTTCTGAAGAGTAGCTGTTGACCACAGAAACAGGTGACTAGGAGGAGGAGAGACTGTTCATTTCCTTATTTACATGGCCTCAGATCTTCTTACTGAACAGAGGCAGAACAAGCCAACTTCTGGCTTGTGAAGCCCGTCTCTGCCTGGAGATGATGCTTTGGGAGTTTGTGTTGCTGGCTTTCTGCAAGCTGGTCAAGGATAGTTCTCATATCTAGCTGGACATCATTCTCTACTTCAATTTACTTCTGTGGGATGATGTAATTTTGGGATGAATCAACAGACTAGCCCATGCAGAAAAGTTCACCACAGAAATCTATAGGCCACAATCAGAATGACAAAAGGCAAGTTCTTCAAAGCAGCAACAGCTTTTGGTTATTGATTTTTCTCTTGCTATATGGTATTTGCTGTAGGCTAAACCCACTAATGTCAGAATTAAATGGTCTAATCAGGTTGTGAAAAGAGACAGAACCCAAAGCTCTTGACCATTTTACTTTTGTTACTATCTTGGCTTTGACTTACATTCAAATTCCAAGTTCCACACTACATTTTCCAAACAATCCTCCTCCCCTGAACTATCTGTTCTTCTGCTTTCCACAGAACAAAGTTTTCTCATCTGTGTTGACGCAAGCTGCTTTGCATAACGCTTGATACAGATGCTGGATGAACAGTGTGAGACCTGAAAGCCTCCTCCCTTTAAACAATCCTTAGAAATGCCTCTTTTCTGTAATCTGGCCTTTGGACTAATTTTGACCAAGTAATGCAAATAAAGTAACTCCTCCTGCTCCTTTCCTCTACAAAAATTATATTTGTGGTGTTATATTTCTTGCTCACAACTTCTGGAAGAAAAGAGCACTTAGTTTATCTCCTTTTGTTTCCTTTTCACTCAAGATCCGTGCTGCAAAGGCAGCTGCTGCCACATAATAGCCTGCCAGAGACAGACCATACTGAACTGCATGACAGAAGGACGCCTCAACCACATCCTCGATGTCCTTCGCTCGCAGCAAACGTTGTCCCGAATGGATTATGAAACCATTTCCTCTTGTCCGACAGTGACTGGCCGTGCTCGGGCGTTGCTGGACACTTGCCTTTGCCTTGGAGAGAAGGCAGCACAGGTTGTAGTGACTGTCCTTTCAGCAACCAAATGTAGTCCTCTGGCACAAGGCAGCCATTGTCCAGCTGTCCTAAGGTAAACCGGCTGCTGGACGTCATTTGCTTGCAGTTTGTTACAGGCATTAGAGCTCTGGCCACTGGGAATGTCGATGATTCATGTTAATTCCTCATAACCCACTGACTGAAGTCAATTCTTCCTACAGCCCAGGATTTTAGTCCTCTAGTGGAAAAAGCTAGCTGGATTAAAAGATCAAGTCAATGACTGCCTGCAGAAACTACCAGGATTGGTGTAACAAATTCTTAACTTGGAAATCCTCCCTCAGAGATGGGAGGAGTGCAATGTGTGCCAGAGCAAATGCAGTTCAAGTCAGATGATGCCTTATTTCCTTACATTTCTATAACAGAGGGGAAAGGGCCATGATTTTGTGGAGGTCACGCTCTGGAAAAACAGCTGTTACTAAATCCTTCCAAATAAGGATAGTAAGCAACAGTTACTGGACAAAGAGAAAGAAGTGACCTCATATCTGAGCCAGCTGTTAGAGGGAAAGTCTTAAGCATGAAATATTTCTTCTGTAGGACCTTAAGTGAGACTTGGAAATTTTATATTATGCATAGAAATTAATTTGTTCTCACAAATGCTCACATGCTCTGGAAATCAGAGAATTACTAAGGCTGAAAAAGACCTTTCAGATCATCAAGACTAACCATAACCCAACCACCATGACCACCAAATCGTATCCTGAAACACCACATCTACATACTTCTTGAACACCTTCAGTGATGGCGACTCCACCACCTCCCTGGACATCTTGTTCCAAAGCCTTACCACTGTGTCAGTAAAGAAACTTTTCCTAATGTCCAGTCTAAACCTCCCCTGGCACTACTTAAACTTATTTCCTCTCATGCCATCACTTGTTACTTGGGAGAAGAAACCAACACCAGCCTCACTACTGCCTCCTTTCAGGTAGTTGTAGAGAGTAATAAGGTCTCCCCTTAGCCTTCTCTTCTCCAGACTAAACAACCCCAGCTCCCTCAGCCACTTCTCATATGACACCTTCCAGCCTCCTCCCTCACCAGCCTTGCTGCTCTTCCCTGGAGACACTCCAGGACCTCAATGTCTTTCCTATACTGTGCCATCCAGAACTGAGCACAGCGCTCAAGCTGTGGCCTCACCAAGGACATGATCACTTCCTGCTGGACACACTGGTTTTGATACAGGCCAGGGTGCTGTTTGCCTTCTTGGCCACCTGGGCACACTGCTGGCTCATGTTCAGCTGGCACCCCCAGATCCTTTTCCAACAGTGCTTTCCAGCCACTCTTCCCCAAGCACTGATTGCAGCACTTTGGAGAGGTGAGGCTTAAAGTATTTATTAAATGGAAAAATGCTAATACCTTACGTCTGTGTAGTTCTCCAAGTATGCCTGCAGTTCAAGTGTAAAATTAAACCAGGAAGACGAGGTGCCAAGCTGGTCATCTGGAAATGGTGGTTCTGATGAACTGCAGAGAAAAGCAGGAAGATTATTTCAATTATAATGAAAATGAAGTTATATAAGACACTGGATTTTTTTGAAGGCACTTGTGGGATTCCTTCAAGCTTCACAGAACTGGATTAACATGAGAACTTGTCATAAAATCTACAAGCATTTCAAATGTAAAACCATGTTATTCTGTTTCCCTCTGTTGTTCTCTCTGCAGTTTCAAACTGTGTGTTGAACTCAGCAGTTTGGCTGGTTGCAGTGGTATGTTTTCTAGGCACATTTAAGAGAGAAGAAATTTGTTACATCACATACTACAAATGCTGCTGGAACCATGAACAATTTTGTTTACATAAATTCATTTAAGACTGTCTTGAGACAGACATTGCTTTTAATTGTAACAAGGTATGATCAAAATGTGTTGACAATAGTTTTGTGTATTAAAGGAGCTAAACATCACAGCTGAGGTTTTTTCAGTTTGTATTTTAAAGGGGAAATTTCAACAGTCTGTGCTAAAAAAATGATGTCCTGCTTGTGAGGAAAAGAACTTCTGTCATAGTATTTTGCCTGCTTAGAAGGCATAAAATAATCAGAGGAAAACAAAGAATTATTCCCCTGTGTGAAAAATGCACGGACTTCTAAGAAAAATTGCCAATATTGCTGAAACTTAATTGGCAATACTGCTGAAACTTAATTATCAGCTTTCATAAATTATTCTGTTCAGTTGTTCTGCTGGGCACTTCAGATTTCTGGGAAAGATGTGCCAGCTGGCAGGCTATGCTGATGTTTTTGATATAGAAACAGTTTTGGCTTTGTTCTTCAAACAGCTGCCTACTTGAGAATATCATCTGATGCCAGATCTGACCCTAGACTTAACTGTTAATTGCTGAGCTGGCACCAAACCAGTAGGAGCACAAGTTTTCTGTTTTTACAGACACATTTTTGTTCTCCTCATTTTTAGCCTCCCAATTTAAGTATTTGTAATAGGATGTGACCTTAGAGTTAGATTTATTACTGTTATGCTTACCCAAATGCTTTAAAGAATAAGCCAAGAAGACAGTTTATAGCCAAAGGCAAGTTCCTTACTTTCCCTTAAAAAAAAAGGCTGAATAGAGTTCTTTAAATATGTCATTTAATAATTAACTCTATCCACAATACTATTTTTGCTACCTTGCTCAGCTGAAATCAATGCATTTCACTGAGGTCATTTGTGTTGATACTTTGACTAAACCTTGCTGTAAGTGTGCTTGAGTTGACGTAGCCAAAAGCACAGACTTCCTTGTAACAATCCCTTATGTAAGACAGGCACTTAAATGTGGGGGTTTGTTGACAGGAGGCAGCTTTGGGAGTCTTTAAGTGTGGTGTTTTTGAAGGGATGCTACAAATGTATTGAAATTAAACTGCTGTTGATGTGAAGAGTTTTGACCACAAAGCTGAAATATAGTGGCCTGAGACTAGCATCATTTTGTCTCACCAAAAATGCCTACTCCTATAAAGCCCATAAGGTGTTGGCTATGTCAAGAAAGGCATTCATGTAACTGGTCACTGATGTGAAATACCCAGCTGCTTAAAACTTACAGAATTCTGCTTGCACCCAAGATAGTTCCTTAGCTGAGATTTCTGTTGTTCTTGCCCCTGTGTTCTCCAGTTCTCTGGACAGCACACAACAGTATAG
Organism: Dryobates pubescens; assembly: GCF_014839835.1. Lineage (NCBI taxonomy): Eukaryota > Metazoa > Chordata > Aves > Piciformes > Picidae > Dryobates > Dryobates pubescens. The sequence continues at coordinate 22,605,816 of NC_071630.1, read as the reverse complement.
CATAAATGGCACTGAGCAAGAGTAATGACAGAAGAATCAAATTGTTCTTTATTATCTATGGGAAGAAACAAGGCTTGAACCTGAAAAGTGTCTGGAGTCCCAGGAAGGAAATATAAAGCACAGGTAACTCAAGAAAACAGCAAAGGGAAAAGAAAGTCACATCGAGACTGACCATACAAAGTGATTAGTAAAACTCTCTCTTGTAGTTACTCAGGAAGGACAAAACTAGAATTAATAGATGTTAAAAATGGGAAGCCATGTTCAGTTTCTATGAAGCTATTCAGATTTATTAAAAGAACAGTAAGGGCACTCAGCAGATGGTTATTTTCCTGACTTTATTGTAATGGATCTTTTTTCTTGATGCTGGCTGCAGCTACCTTTTGCTGACTTGTAAAGAAATTACTGTCCCTTGCCCTTTCTCCTATCTCTACAACCCCTTTATCTTAGCTGGGATACTTCCTGCAATGCAGGAACATCTGCATTAGCATTTGTTTGAGGTTAATTTGTGGAAAATTAATCTGAGGTACTGGAATGACATGTCTAAGGGAGACATCCCAAGTCCTTCTAGGAGAGAGCAAGACAAACAAAGCTATAACTACAACTCCATAGTTGTCATCAGTGCCTGGTGAAAACAGCTCCATAGAACAGCAGAAGACGACACGTGCACATTCATAAACCACCAATCTGCTGCTGCAATGTACACAGAAGAATTTTACACCAGGTAGCTGGTCTAAAATGTGCAAAAACTAAAGCACTAAGCAAAAGACACTAAACCTCAAGGGTTTCAATTTTATTTCTTCAAGTCTGAATTCTACAGAACCTTGTAAACCCTTTCATGCTTGCACAGGTTTAGTTGCCTGAGCTATTTATATGAAGACTTCTAAGGAAAGTTAAGTGCATATAGAAACACTTGTGGGACTGGTACATTATAGAAGGACCCAAACATCATGGGGTGAGGCACAGAGAATTTATGGCTCTTTACTGCTATTTATTGATGATACAGCTATTAACCATGTTCTTCTCCAGTACTGTGTTGTCTCCAAGGCTACTGGAGATTTTTATGCATGAAGAAATCTTGTCTTGCTCTATATTCCCTTTCATTCTTTTCCTGCGCCCTTTGCAAAATATGATACTGGACCTCAAAAGGCCTTAGCAGAGTTTTGATTTTGTTCTTTATCAAAGGAAGTAATCCCTTGCTTGCTTTGCCTGGTACAAAGTTTCCTTTACTAAGTGCATGGTTGACTAGACATGACATACAAACTCTGTATGGCAGCAGACTTAAACCCCTTCAATTTAGATGCTAAGTCCACCATAAATTAAACTACATGACAAGGTCTGAAAATAACACATTTAATGAGTAATTTGTGTTACATTGAAGTTAGTGCAGCTGCAAGAACACATTAATTTGCACAGTCAAGTTCAGTGTGTGTTGCAGAAAGGATGCTGGTAGTGGCAGCATTTAGCTTAATCCCAGCTGTACAGAAATGGCAGACCAAAAGCTCAGAGGTACTATTTCCAGTTCTCATGCCGACATCATAAGAATTTGTCATCAGCATTTTGTTTTCTTCTGTTTACTGTTTTTGCCAAGAATACTTCCCAAGTAAGAATTATAGAGATCTATAGCTTCAAACTGCCATCTTTGCTGGGTTTTAAGCTTGACTTTTCCCCTTCCACAAGAGTAAGAAATGCATCAGTTCAAGAAACAGTTGATTCCTTCAATCAGGCTGAATTAAATGGCAGTGATTCAGAACAGAAGCTTCTTCAGCCCTCCAAATGTGACAACATTCCAAAGTATTTCAACATCTACTTCCAACTATTGGTCTTGAACTTTTCACATAGCAACAGTGGTATCTCTACAAGCAGAAGGCACAGTGCTGAATTTCACCTTTACAGAACCTGGCTACTCTTCAGAAAGTTCTGTACAGTCAGTCCTTTCTTTACATTTCAAGGAAAAATGCTAATAGAATGACTACCGACATTATATTTGTTTTCCTTTGACCAAAAAGGGCTCAAAGCCTTCTTTTCATCTCATTAGGGTGCTGCCTAGGGCAAAAGGAACCAAAACAAACTGAGAAGGGACTGATACACCTGGAAAAAAAAATATGTAAATGTTATGAGATTTCTGACCTTCAAATAGCTGCAAAATATGTGCCTGAGGAAACTGTCTTTATACCATTTACATGTGAGTCCTGTCACAAAAGAACAGGAAACTAGAAGGAAAACAGTGAAGCGAATGCCTGCCATATTCACTTGTGTGTGTGCAAGGTGCTGAAGTAACTATTGTTCTTCATTCCATACTGGCAATGTTTTAGCTGGAAAACAGTATTCCGTTCCAAGCAGGGACTGAGGAGAGCCCAGAGGAGAAAGGAAGGCTGTGAAGGAGTGAGGAAACCTGACATGCAAGGACAAGTTGATAAAACTGTGTTTGTTTGGTCTAGCAAACAGAAGGTGAAGGGAAGATATAAGCGTCTGGAGCAGAGGTAGTGAACATGCAGTGAACCTGATACTAACCAGCTGTCTGTCCTTAGAGCTTTATGATTCTGAAGTGGTTTGCAATCACTGGTGCTCAAGATTTAAAGGACATTATGAAGATTTAAAGGACATTTCCCACATCTAGAGCAATTAGCAATATTTACAGAACTTTTTTTCCTTCTACCTGAACGAGAGCTCTTTAGCTGACAATGTTTTGCTAAGCCTTTTTCCTCAGCCTGTTCAATATGTAGACAAACCAAAAATGTTTCAAGTGATTTAAGGGAGAAATGAATGTTTTGGGGTGGCTTTGATTGTTTGGGGTTTTTTGCAGGGAGTTACATAACATGAATATTCATAACTGTCCTTTAACTCAATGAGTATTTATTTCACTAAAATCTACCTGTGAAGTCATGTGCCTGTTAGCAAGCCAGCCATCAGGAAGACAGAAATGAGAATTAAAGAGCCTTGGAGGTCTTTCCCACCCTCTACAGTGTCTCTGTGAATTCTAAAAAGAAAGGAAGGTGCTCCTATGTTTGTGCTTCTCTGCACATCAAGATTGGTCATCTTCGCTTTTCCATCTTTATTACAGGGCAATCTCTATCAAGAAAGATTTCTGTCAACACCTGAAATATTTCCTGTGAAAGCCTCTAAAGTGTGATCTTTTCAATATGTTAAAAATAGATATATAGTAGAAGCTATTATTAACTATTTAATATTCTTTTATTACTTTGAACCTTCTCTTGTCCACTTGGTCTACTTTTATAATGGGATTTTCTTTGCATTAATGTATTTTTCTCCCTCTGTTGGCATGAAACCACAAGAAGATAAAGAAACATAACATACAAGGCTAAAATGCAAACAAAACCATAGGAAAAAAAGACAGAGTGCTACTTGTGCTGAACTGGCATGACCTTCTACAGAAATGGGATTGTTCTTCTGAGAGACCTGCACGTCTCAGACAAGTTTTACTAAACCCTGTATGACACAAAAAGATTTACAGCCGAAGAAATATTGCAACTCAGGGAAGCTCTCTGCAAAACAAGCCAATACTCCTGTCTCCTCCCTTCTGCTCTGACTCCTGCAGAGCTGGTTCAAGGGAGTCTGGTATCTCTGGTTAAAACCTGTTCTCTCCATTAAACTCAACCAAGTGCTGGTACTCAGCGCTATAGTTTTGTTTGCTCTACAGAAATCTCTCCTTTAGGTATAGAACTAGTGACATATTCAAGAGAAGAGAGACTTGGATGCTGGTTTATATCACCATGTCTTTCAAACTTAATATTTGCAGTCATTGATTTAATTGTCTACAAGGTAAGTAAGAGGGTTTAGCTTCTCAGCTGTTGCATTTTATTCTAATGTGTCAGTAGGAATGTTTTTTGCTATTCTGTCACTAGAATACCAACATAGCAACTTAGTTCTCAGAATCAGAAAATCATTTAGTTTGAAAAGATCTGTAAGGTAATTAAGCCCAACCATAACCTTTATCTGGTCTGAGACAAGTTGTTTTACAATCTGATGGCAAATCTCAGTTTCTTCCCCCAAACTAGCACCTAGCAGGGAAAGCTGTCATTCTTGTTCAGAGTTCCTTTTGTTCACCTTTCGCAGCAACAGAAGGTGCACACGCTGTGGCCAGGCCTCTCCTGGTTATAACAGTGCCAATTAATTGCACTAATTACTGTGCATAGTGACAACTGCAGAGGTAAAGGTTCACTATGGATTTGTTATTTTAAGACATGCTTGGGGATGTAAAGAGTATTTTCCTTGTCTGTTTTTACAGCTTTTACACACTCTTTTTTTTTCTTGGTCAAACTTTTTAAAGAACAAAACACAACACAATTATCAGGATATCACAGCTCTGATTTCACTGTACAGTATACACTGGATTCACCTCCAAGAGCATGCAATGCAGCTGTCTTCTGCTTGACTCAGTACCACCTAATGTAAATCTGTCTTTGTTGTAACGACAAAACATGACAGGCAACTATAATATATGTTATTCTAGCCTAGAATAACTCAAATGAACATTTTTTCCTGTCATACAACATTTTAGCAGTAAAACTTGTCCTTTGCAGTAAGAACAAATACAGAACTTGTTCCTGTAATGTGACACTGAGCAACCTCCATGATCAGCTGATTTTAAGCGTGAGGTGAGGACGCTTACAGGACTCCAACAATCGAGCTTGTTGCGTGAGATGACACTGAGGACCCATCTCAACAGTTTCCCTGGCCATCCCCTAGAGTTTCAAAACAGGCTGAGGTCTTCCAAGCTTTCCTGGACTAGTGACACCAAGGTAAAAATATCTCCCTGACCTCCCTAAGCAGTAATATGAGACCCATAACCATGAGGTTAAATTTCCTTTATCATGCCACCCCAGATCTAACAAAGAAGCCCAAGTGCTTGCTCTCACTTTACTTGCACTTCCAGGTTCAAGGGAAAGGTAAAGACAATAATGTCACCAATGCTGCATAAGTGATCATGCCATGTTAAATGAACATTACTGGTAATCCAAATGCTCTTAGTTTGTGGGATTTAAATGAAGAAAAATAGCAATAAAAAATATAACAGCAAATTTTAACAGAAGTAACTACCTTCCTCTGGAACTAAAACATACCTGCATGTGTCTGCGGCACAGCTTTCAGCGTTTTCAAAGTTTGACTTATGGCACTTCACAGTATATGACTGGGAAGCTGAAAAGGCTTTTCATAGTTGTAAGGATCTTGCATAACTTGGGAAACTCTTTTAATTACTCCACTACAATTTGCTCTGTAGGACATTGTATGCACCAAGTAATCAAGTGCCAAATGTGGAACAAGGAGCAAAGTGCAAAACACCCACAAATAGACTGCTGAGAAATCCGTTCTGAAAGGTTAGCAAAGCCAAACATCATTTTAATTTTAGGGCTGAATACCTTCTAATATTAGCAAAGAATGGATTAGAAATTGGAACAACAGTGCTGGCAGAAAAAAGACTAAATTCATTAATAGGGCTATCCTACTTACTGCAAAGGCAAATGGGCTGACAAAAAAATCCTCCTGTGTTTCAATAAAATGCAATTTCCCTAATCTTCAGAACTCTCTTAATGTTAAAACAGTTTGCATCTCAGTTTGAAACATTGAGACCTTCTGAAAAATCTTTCTCTGCAAAAGCTTCAAGGGGGTGTCTGATCTTCTATTTGTGAAACAACACAGTTTATTTTGTAAGGAATTTCTATGCTACATACACTTAAGAATTTGAGTTTAATTGTCACTATTTCTATGTTTCAAGGACTACGCATAAACCTGTTTACTTTATAGGCAAAATGTATTCATTAAGGTCAGCATGCACAGGCAGATTTCATTTTCAAACATTGGGTGGGCTTCTATTCAGAAAGGTCTGTTGGGTTTATGTATTGGAAAACTTCACTTTCAAAGACAGCCTAAATATGGAGCAAACACAACTACAGAATCCTACAGAAGTCTGAAAGTTTGGGGAATAAAGGTTGTCCTTATCTATTCATCCAACTATCATCCCCACCATTGTAAAGCATTTCACTGTTGTAAGTTCTCTAAATAAAAAGGAAGGAATTATTTTACAGAAGGTGCAGATTGATTTGTACAGTACAAACATTTCAGAGTAAGTCAGGAATTAGGAGAAAAGTAACAAGAGTGCACTAAAAGCAAAGATACATCAGTGGGGTCAGCACCGATGGGTTGTGCTGTAGCATGTTGAATTCAAAGTAGCTCTGCTAAGGAACATCTGGTTGAATTTACATTGCAAAGCTTGGACTCAGCATGATAACACAAACAACATGATGACAGCCTCTAGTAACTTCAGCCTCTAGTAACTAGCTGCTTACAAATAGGGCATCAGTGCAACTACTGCTGAGTATCATCAGAATCTTGTAATCTGCCATACTTCTGCTTTTCATCAGATACCACCATTGAAGAATGTGTATCCAAACAACCCCCAAACAAAACAAAAAACCCCCACCCAGAGTAACACAGCAGAATCTGTAACAGAAAGGAGCTTTGTTGTTTTGAAGAAAATATGAACAGTCATATTAGAAGGCTGAGAGTTGCATAATATAAACCCCAAACCAAAACAAACCCAGAAACAAAACCAAAGAAACCCCAACAAACGTCTTCACACCATCTAGTCCAAAAGAAATTAATCTAAATACTATGAAACTGGGATAAAAGCACTACCACTAAGGACTTAATAATCTGTGTATTCCCACTTAATAATGTGGGACCCGAAACAAGCAGAAAGCAAATATTTATTCCCAAGAAGCTATTTTTTGCAGCTAGAAGTCCTCTTTAGCTTGCTTTTATGCATAATCACTTTTATTAGCCTTCACAACAGACACTGACAAGAAGCATTATCTTTAAAGTCCCCTGCTGCTTTCTGAACCTTGGTGGAACAACTATTCTAACTCCTATGTTGTTTTCCAAGAAAAGGAAGCCAGTGATTCATCCACTCATTAATAAATAGCCAGATGTTTATGAAGTTAATTCAACATGGATAAGAAAATTTGAATCATCAAAGGGTGGGGTGTCAGAGCTGAATGATTTAGTTCCTTAAAAAATAAGTCAAATAATCTTCACAATTAGATATAACTACAAAGGACTATTTTTCCCAAAGAAACCTCCACAACTGACTGAGAAAAGCACATCCCACTCAGAGAAGAGTAAAGTAGCAAAAACAAACAAACAAACAAACAAACAACAGTAAAATTAAAATAGAAAGTGTGGGGGATTAATCAAAATAATGCTAAAAAACCCTTACTGGAGTCCTTTGAAATTCATCTGAAGATCTGGCATTTTTGGCTGTTATTTCTTTGCTCTCCTGGCAAAGTTTTATTGATAACATTTGAAAACTTGTCCACTCTTTAGAAGATCTCAATTCCAACTAATGCTTTGCAGCACGGACAGTGCAGAACAAGAAGAGCTTGTAATCATATGCAGCAAAGATCTCCACAAGCAAATAGTAAGTTTTGATGAGAGTAGATAAGAGAGTGAAAAGTTACCTGAAAGGCAACAGAACCAGACAGGAAAAGTAAAATTAAAAGATGGGATGTTAAAGCTTATTTTGCAATCTGTTTTTAAAAACTGCAATATGGAGGAGCCAAGTGTTCCATAAAAGAAGGCCTAGTGGGTATTTAAATGTGTGTAGTTGGAGCCATCCCACAGTTTCTGGTCCTTAAGGGGATATTTTCCACTACCTCCTCCTCTTCCTTCTCTCCTTGATCCTAGCTTACTCCCCATTTGTACTTCTGTGATTATGATACTAAAAAACTAACATCCACAGAAGTATTGTTTCCTGCCAGTTCAGTGAGCAGAATTGCCTCACAGAGGGGACCAAGAAGTGTCAGAGCCAGCCAGATGCTGACAGCCAGTGGAGTAGAAGGTGACAGGCAGCTAGGAGCAGGAGAGATAAATTTAGAAGCCTAAATTTAGACCTTAAGTTATTTAGTTAGTTAGTTATTATTGTCTAACATTTTGGTGCTTGCAGTCACTCCTGTGTGTATTATTGCACAAACCACCCACAGCTGAAGTTTGATGGGAAAGGGAAGATAAAAAAGAAGGAGCAAAATGATCAGTTGATTTATTTTTCTTAAAAGAAACTGAGGCATTTACACGAATTTTTAAACGGTTCCTGTTGCTCTCCTGAAAGACTACATGGCTGACACTGTGTTGTTTAAAACGGACAAAGGTACTTCTAAAAAAATATCATTTGATGGGATCTGGCTAAAGCCACAGATTTACTGACCCACATTATTTTATGGTCCCTAATAATAGCTCCTGTGTCATACATTTCGAAAGAAGCATGAAAGTGGTGCCAAGACCTTTCAAAAGGGACCAACATAAACCCTCAAACTCGTGGCAGGCAGCAACGTCTCCACAACAGTTAAGTTCCATGTAGCAGCTGAGTACTACTTACACATACACAACACACCTTCAATGCTGACCTTTAAGGAGCTCAGTACATGTTCATTCTTCCACGAAGTAAGTGCATGAGCAGCACATTCTTAGGGCACTTACCCAGTAAGCATATGCTTAAACTCAACCTGCACACAGAATTCATTTGCTAATAAGCACAAAGCTGATGACTGAGCTTCAGATTCACTTTGATTTAACGGTAGTTTTTTCTTTGGCTCTGTCATGTTCTGAAACCATTTAGCGAATACCCTGTGGATTTGATTTCCTTTAGTCTGATGCAAGCTCAGGTTTGGTTTGTTTAGGAGCATTTCATCTGTTCTGTCTTCACTTTTTGGGGAGTTTAATTAAATTTTCTAAGATGTATTTAAATGGAAATATTAGACTGACCTAAAGAAAAAAAAAAAAGAGTAGATAAGGCAAAACTCACTCACTCACCAAAACTCAGTTTGACTTTGTTCTCAGTAGCCAAAAGAGGTGTGATCTCAACCTGATGAAATCAGTATCAGATAAAATGCTAGTGCAAACAAAGAGGGGGTTTGGTTGGGCTTTTGCTTGTTTGTTCAGTTGTTGTTGTTGTCTTCTGGGGGGTTTTAGGTTTTCTTTCATAGTGCTTAGTGAATGCACACTTCTGTATAAACATAACTTAGCAGTGGCCATTTATGGAGCATCAGGGATGAGGCATACAGTTTATAGATGTAATCTTTGGCAAGAAGAGAAAAAGGAGTCCAGGTCTACATTTGGCTTCCACAGTTAAATTGAGTAAGTAGCTCATAAAGTTATGAACTTTGCTAAAATGGACAAAACCATTTCTTCAGGTAATTATTCTGAGGTTTGCTTCTGGTCACTTGTAAACAGTTTAGAAGCACTGTGTAGCCTTATGATGAGGTCCTACTTTAGATCTCCTGTACCAGCCTCCACAGTATTACAAGTTTGTAGAATTCAGGGGATGAACTTCTATTTTGAAATCCCCAAATGGACATCTTTTCTCATAAAACTTTTTCAAGGCTCTAAAATAAAATACCATCCTCTATACTTCCAGCATACACCTAATACTTTGTTTCCTACGTCTTTTTAGCTCTCCCCTCTTTCTTTTTCTCAAAGGCAATTTTATAATTAGCTCACATTTTATGATTCCTTTTAATTCTTTACATTTTTTTAGGAATGAATGTAATCTGGTAGATTCAATTTCTGAGAGAATTTAAAAGGCAGTCTAGCACCAACTGGCATCAGCTGCATCTTCTGCATTCACACCCAATCAAGTTTTTGATTAACGTGCTAGATCGCTGTCACAAGTATCCATCTACCTGAGAGATTAAGTACAGAAAACAGGGCACTATAAATATTTGAAACAATGACTAAACACCCTCACCATCTAATAACCGTTTTGTGATTCATGTTATCTTTATAATGGCAATCGATTAGCTTCGTATCATGGAAATGTGAGTTATAGCTGGATTGCCTTCCACTGTTTTATCTTCTATCAGTTCTGTATAAGTGGCTTAAAAACAAAGTCACATATCAGCCTGCTAAGATCGAGAAGGCAGACTGGTTTTGTTTGCTTTGACAGCGCTGCAACATTGTCAGTCCTTTCAGGAGGTAAAAGATTTAGTGTCCTCACATGTACTTGCACAAGACCCCAACCCGACAAGAGCCAAACAAAGAGTTGAATAAGAGTTAATTAAAGAGCTGAGATGATCAGACTCCTTCAGATTATGACCTGCAAATGACAGTTTGTTTTGCTGTGGTGCCCTATAGTTTGGAAATTAGGTCCAATGTAGTCATCTCCCATATGTGCACTTAAAAAAGCCAACTTCTGACAAAAAAGTACTTTCCTGATTCACTGCAGTTCAAACACAATGTAAGGAATATCTGGAGATATGGAGAAAGGCAGCAGCTGCTTTGTATGCTGATTGTTTCTGTGACAATCAAGGAAAAAACACCTCTTAATAAACAAAAAAGTGAACTCTGAGAGGAAGTAGTATGGAAATGAAGACATGTGAGCCTCATTCATGACAGTAGAATTGGACTCCACCATTGCAACCATTGGCATGTTTACAGGTATTAATACTGCATAGTTTGCCTTTCCCTGTTCTTTTACAGCTTTGTCACTTTTATTTGTCCTAAGGTTTTTACCCCTGTATATCCACTTCTGACTCATCCTTTTGAGACTGTAGATAAAAATCATGGGCTGGAGGAGGAATCATTAGATTGTTTCGAGCAAAACAAAGATTACCATGTCTCTTGAGCTCTGCTGTCTCTCCAGACACTGACCTCTTTGCCCTGTACGGAACAGCAAAAAGGGCAGTAAAAGAACGTTGAGATGAGGCTGTATCCTGGAGCTCACTGGCTTAGACATGCTAAAAATATTAATCTGGTACAGAAGGGCAAACAAGAAAGCCATCCTTACACTACCCTGGATAATTGCTGGATGGCAAATCACTTAGTCACAACCATTTTCAGATACTGTGGGGCACTCTTTATCACAAATTTGAGAGATCCACTAGATATATTGGGAGTCAAATTTTGGGTATGGTTGTGCCGCTTTCAAAGGTAGGCACACACTTGGGAGAATTGTTTTAGGGATTCCCTTTTTATTTCCATATCCATTATGGATGGTGCTTGCCACCTAGTAGTCGTACTCCAAAATAACATCGGATATAAGTACATCGACTCTTTTAGGACCCTCATTTATGTGTAAACTCACTTGCATGTGACTTTGTGCTATGCTGCTCCCCCGGGTTTCAGAGGAGCTCCGTGTCCTCGAGGCACCCGCCTCGCTCAGGGATCTCATGGTGAGGGCAGGGCCTACCTCCACCTGCGGCAGACCCGCGGCAGACCCGGGGCAGACGCGGGCCCCCGGGCTGGGTAAAGGCGCGGGTTTCTTAACGGTCAACGGTCTTCTCCATCTTGTGCATTAAGAAAACGACAAGGAGGGTTCCCGGCAAGGCAAGAGGCGTGGGAGGCGCGATCGCCCATTCAGCAGCGGGGGCGAGAACTCGCCGCCCTCCTCACGCCCAGGGCGCGGCGGGGCTGAGGTAAACCCGTCGCTTGTCGGGCTGGAGGCTGGGCCCTACGGCGTTTCCCTCAGGCAGCGGCTGTTTCCTGCCGGGGAGGGGAGACGACGGCGGCTGCTGCGGGCCTGGGGCTGCGGGGCGGAGCGGCCGCCATCACGTGTCGTGTAGCAAGGAGCGAGCATCCCCGGGACACGCAACGGCATTGCCGGCGAGAGCGGAGGTAACGTGGGCGGCTGTGCCGCTACGGCCGGCGGGCAGCTTCCTCCGGGGCCGGCACCGCGGCGAACGGCGGGATCTCCTCCCACCTTGGTGAGGGGACAGGATTGGGAGGGGGGAGGATGCCGGGGTGGCGAACAGCTCTTCTCGGTTCAGGCGGAGGTTTCCGGCTCCTCTCCGCGCCGTTGCCTCCCTTGCAGCATCCGGTAGCTGCTGGCCTTGGCGAACCGGGCCGGCCGCAGGTGTGTGGGGTGGCAGTGCAACTAATAATCCTGTGTTTATATGTTTTTAAAAGGGTGCTTCAGCGGCAGCACCTGCAGATGCCTCAACCCTGACAGCCCCGGGAGGGCAGCGGCTGCCCCACTCATCGGCACTGAGGCGTCCGCCTTCCAGGGCAGCCTTTGCCTTCCCCGGGCTGTTGAAGAGGCGTGAAATATGTTTACATCCCGACTTGAGGGTGGTTTCTTTTTGGAGCCATGTGTTTTATTTAGTTTGGCAGCAGGCAGGTAGGAGGGTTGGTGCTCAGGTTGCTTTATAACAGGATGTTTTGTTGGTGGCGGGTGGATGGCATTTATAACTGCTCTGTTGCTCTGGCTATGGGAGGGAGCTGAAGTGGGGTTAGTGATACCCTCAGGCGAGCATGGTTTTGCTTACTGGCATTTGTTAATGATTTTGATTGTTCATGTGTTTTTGAAGTGAAATGCCATCTGTTTAGGCGTGACGGTGAGTTATGGCTGAAGAGTACACATGGGTATAGATTTATAGGTAAGCATGTGCCTTCTGGCATTACTTTTCCCTTCTTTAAGAGGTTTCCACTTTTGTGCCCCAGCATTAAAAGTAAGATAAATTTGTTGAACAAACTGTTATTGACTATTCTGTGTTTACATGGGAGTTACTGTACTAATTTCACCAGATGTTGCTCTCATTGCAGCTTCCTTATGTACTCCTAACCTTTCTTCTGCCTGAATCAAGACTGTCTGCTGCAAAGTCCCTAGTTGTGATCTTGCTTCTATTTTCTCCCTTGGAAATATAAAAATAAATGAGAAGTGTGAAGGATATAGTGGCATGTTATTTTCCACTTGTAGCTAGCACAGTTCCCTACCTTTAAAATGACTTTGTTTCTAATCTGGGGGTAATTTTCCTGAGGTGGATCTGTCTAGGAGGGGTACTTTAGGAAATTTTGAAAAGTTTCTGAGCCCCTGTAACCGAGTATCTGTAAGCTGATGATAGTTGTTTCCCTCATTTAATATTTATAGTCTCATTCAGGATTTGTCCAAACCTGTGGACCGTGTGTGTTTGGTGAATATCTCTCGTGCAGCGGCGTCACTGGTGTTTATAGTCAGAACTTAACTGCTATCACCGATCCTCGTATCAAGTGAATCACTGACATAGTAACTGCTCTTTCATACCTTTTAAGATTATAAACACACCTTGTCCTTTTTAAATGGGATGCAGCAATTAATTCTATTTCATCAAAGGTTTATGTCAGGCTTTATACTTCTAAAGGTTATATGTTTGCATATATAAGCACAAAAGTCAGATTAGATCTTTACATTGGGAATTGCTTTTGTTGTAAGGGTTTCCTGTCTGCTAACTGTGTGTATGTCAGGGAAGCGATTCTTCTCTCCCCAGAAACAAGAAAAACACATACTAGACACACTCTAAGCCTTTTCCACTGAAATATTCATACGGAGGTGCCTAAATATATACATTGTAAGCCCCAAAAATATGTAGGCTTTACAACCTTTGTTCTGCTGGTGTGTAACTCCCTGAAGACTTTCATGCTGTTTACCTCTGTAAGGGAATCTTGACTCTTACTGAAGGGCCTATCACTGTGTTCAAAACCAGGAGTTTTACAGCTGGGATATGTGAATAGTCAGAATACGTATATAAAGCTGTGTTACAAGAGCTATTTTATGCAGTCAAGGCAGATGTGGGAGGTGGAGACAAGAACACTAGGAATTTTTGCTAGTGAGCAGGTATTGTAAGATTTTTAGCAGGTTGGTATTTCTTACAGGTCATTAAACCTGCTTGCAGCTCATCCAAGGTTGAACAAATGAGAGGTCAGCTGCTGTCCTGCACAGTAGGAGAGAGGGGGAATCTTGGCAGATGGTTCCTCTTTCTCTCCTCTTAAAGGAGAGCCGTCCTCCAATATGGTGTTAGTGCTTTAACTGCACATTAACCTTGGTTGGCTTCTTTGGTACTTGGCCAAACTGTGAGAGGCCTTATCAGGCCTTATTTTTCATGAGACAGTGAAGTGATCCTAGTTACAGGTCGCTCTGTCCTGATTTCATATCACAGCAGTGTCATTTCAGTTAAAAAAAAAATAATAAAAAAAATCTTGGGCATATCAGCAAAAAGATTCCCCACAGCTGCAATGATCAGCAAAAAAGAAGGAAAAACAAAAGTTTAAGACTTGTATTGCACAAGGGTGAAGGATGAGGAAATCCATGTTAGCTTATGTGAAGGCGTAAGCCTGCGTTAGCTGTAGCAGTCCTGTGGCAAGGCTTTGGCAGAATTAGAGGTTGTTGTAACAGTGTTTTTAGCTGCACTATTGCAGGATTGGTTTGTGTTAGAAAACAAACACTATTCATCTCCGGTTCTTCTCTTCCAAGCCTGTCTTCTGTTTCTGCATAAGCAATGGCCTTGTGACAGAATCATGGATTTTAATATATGTAGTGTCTTCACTGTATTTTCTCTAGTATCTGCTCTACCTCTTCCTTTGCAGTTTTTTTTCAGCTGATCAAAGCTGCTGATTTTAGTTCCAGTTAAGATTAAGTCAAGTGCTTGTAGGAAAAAAACCCAAACTTGTTTGTTATAGAGGCGGTGTAGTAAGACACACTACTCAGGCAAGTAAGCAGATCACGCCCTGAGGCTTCAGGGAGATAAACCAAAGAAGGTTGAGAGAAGAATGAAATGCCAGATCTTGAGTGAGCCATTTGCTGCCCACACCTTCATGCAAATGTAGTTGTTAGCAGATACCTGAAGTTGGGAATAACAAAGGCAGACTCAGAGAGGAGGAAAGTGTTGGGCGACAGAACAAGCCAGGCTGAGTTTGGTTGTTCTTTCCTAGGCAGAGTAGGGCAGGAACAGTCAAGGTCATCCGTAACGAAGTTGCATAGAACTGCAGTTAGGTGCTGCTCGTTGAGGGGGCGGCGCTTGAATAGTGGCAGGGTCTGTAGTTTCTGGTCATTAAATGTACCGGTGTGCTTCAGATCGTGAGGTGCAAAACTGCAGATCTGACTTAATTTGAATGGCTGAGTTGTTTTGAATCAAATCTTCAAAATGCCTAAGTATTCAAAGTAATTCCTCTGAGCAAGTTGTACATTGAAAGGTATTACAGGAAGAAATGAGAAGGATCATCTCGTCCACCCTCGCAGCAGAGGGCTTCCCGCCCTTTTCATCATTACTGTGCCCCTTTCTCCAATGGTCTGCGACTCTCCTGTGCTGAGAACTCTGGAGCTGGCCCGCTCCCGATGGGTGGGGGTTCAGTAGGGATGAGTAGAGGGGCAGAATTCCCTCTCTCCACCTGCTGCTCATTCTGCCGGGGATGCAGCCAGGGTCTGGGCTGTGAGTGCATGTTGCCTGCTCATGTCTAGCAGCACCCCCAGTCTTAGTTTACAAGTTTATTGTTGTAATAATACAAAAGGAAAACCTTTTGTAAAATTAGTGCTACCACAAAAAAGTGCAAAAACCTGCCCACCCCCCAGCTAGATCAGCTGCTCTGTTCTAATTGACCCAGAGTTTTTAATTGTTCTGTAGGAAGTGGTTGAAGTACACACCAAGGGTTTTATGAGGAGCAGGGCAAGTGAATGACCGTGCATTCTAGTAATTATGTGGGGCCTGTTCTTTATACAGCTGATAACCTCTAATCAAAGGTACGCTTGCTGTTTAAGGTGGATTCAATACAAGACCATTTCTTGAATAGATTGTTTCTTACTTCTATAAAATGAGCTTTACTCAGAAATGCTGCTATTTATCAATGTATTCTTGTGCTAATAAATGTTACGAGCAGTAACTTGCTGTTGGAAATCCTAGGAGAAGATCCTGGAAACTTGGGGAGAAGATGGCCCTTTTCCAAATGTCAGTTCTGAAGGAGAGGAGAAAAGTTTATTTCATGTCTGTTTTTGAGTACAGATGCTATTGGAGACTTTGGATGGAAACTACTGTGGGTTTTTTCATGTACAGCATGCACTCTTGGATAACTCCAAGAAATGGGGCAATTAAACTGGGAATAGTTTTAGGGAGGGAGCAAACTGTCAGTTAAAAGTCAAACAGTTGAATCCAGGAGTAAGTGTCTCTTCATATGGACACACACTGCATTAATCATATGTGTGACCCTGTTACTAGATCACTCATAACTTACATGAGTAAATAGAATAATTTGATAAGTCTTTTTAGCCCTGCAATAAATCTATGTTCATGCTTAGAACTTCCAGCTTGGTCTTAGGGTGTTTGCTTTTTGTGTATCACCTCACTTTGCTTCTATCGGTTCATTCTTCCTTCTCGGCATTGGAATCCTTTAGTTATGCGTTTCCTTCAGTTTTGGTTGCTTGTTTTCCTAAAGGTAGAAGTTCCTTTCCCAGCTTGTTATATTGGAATTTGTCATGTGCTGTGTGGGGGCTGTTTTTTCTGTTCTTTTTACTATGCGTGGGTTTACCTTTGTGCGACAAAACGCAGGAAGCAACAAGAGGGAATTTCTCAATTTGTAAATCATTGGGTTGAAAGGTGAAAAGAATATTTGGCAAGTCCTGGGATTAAAAAAAAAAAAAAAATTATAATGATTTCAGCTTTCTTTCTTTTGTTTTAGATTGTGTTTTGGAGTCGTGGAGAATTCACAGTCTTTCTACAATGGAAGAAAGGACAAATTGTGTGAAGTCACATAGTTCACTGGCTGAATACAGCCCCGTCAATAAGCCAGACAGGACAGATCCAAGCTGTGAAACACAGGAAAACCCCAATGCAATGCAACTGAAGAAAGAAATATCTTTGATAAATGGGATAAGCCTTATAGTAGGCAACATGATTGGTTCAGGTATCTTTGTCTCTCCCAAAGGAGTTCTCATCTATAGCAAATCTTACGGATTGTCTTTAGTAATTTGGGCAATTGGAGGGATTTTTTCAGTCTTTGGAGCCCTCTGCTATGCTGAACTTGGAACCACTATTACAAAGTCAGGAGCCAGCTATGCATATATCTTGGAGTCTTTTGGGAGCTTCATTGCTTTTATTCGTTTGTGGACATCACTCTTAATTGTTGAGCCAACTAGTCAGGCCATCATTGCCATCACCTTTGCTAACTACATAGTTCAGCCTTTCTTCCCTTCTTGTGATCCTCCATACTTGGCTTGCCGTCTGATAGCAGCTGCTTGTGAATGTAAGTATTTCTTGAAATTCACTGTGGTAATTTTACATCCAGGGTTAAGTTTTATTAAAACAAATCGTATAAACTCCCAGAGTTGTTGCATACTGAATCTGCAATGGTCTGAGTTAGAGTGGGGGAAAGAATTTCCAGCACATGAATAACTTGCAGATACTCAATCAGTGAATTACCTTTCCTCCTTCAGAAGCAGGCTAAAATGAGGGGGGAAGGTTTTATTTCCCCCCTCAGAGAGGTATATTAAATCAAACTTGAAGATAGTTTTTGTGTGCTCTAAGAGTTACTGGCAAAACAGATCTAATGTAACTTATTTTATGATAACTTCTCAGTGTGAACATACCTAAGTAATTACGCTGGGAGGGTTTCAAGAGACCACTCAAGATTATTCTCGTGATTAACTGTAACATCAGTAGAAGAGTACCTGTCATAAAGCTCTGTATCAAGAAAATGAGGCAGTGTGATTGTACTCTGTGTGTCTTAGTTCATTTTAGGTATTTCCTATTAAAAATATTTATATGAATATATTTCATTTCCAGTAAAGAGTAAAAAATACACTTCAGGAAATCTGTATGGCAACCCTTTGTCCTGCAGCTATCAGGAGATCAAGAGCTGTGGAGCTGCCATCCCTATTACCATAAAACTTGACCTACAGAGAACTTGAGTTTTTTACTGCCTGTGCTGTGCCACAGGGAGATGTGCTGCGCCTTGCTGCTTCCTTTTAGAGGCAACAGGGAGTCTGCTGAAATAGCTCAAATGTTCCTTCTTACAGTTGTCTGTGTAGGACTAGAATATGGGAAACGCAGGCAAGTAGCTTGTGCAACAGAAATTTGACCTCTGAAACTACTTGTGAACACTTCAGCTTCGTGTTCTGCTTTGGTAAATTAATTTGGTACTGTTGGGAAAGCACTCATGTGCTGGTCCAGGTAGCAGGAAGAATAATCACCAACTTCTTTCAAAAGATCTGTAAGTGTACTCCATTCTATTCCCTTGATCTCCCTCCTTCTCTTCCAAATGTGTGTCCACATTTTGTTGTGACAACTTGAGGAAAGAAATGAAGGATCTGTAATGTCATGTTCACATTCCTTGAACAGCACCCATCCCAAGGTATCCTGGCAGAGATTCAGGAAGAATCGTGCTTCCATTTAAGGTATCTCGCATCTGAGGGCAGTTAGCCCTTCTAAAAGGCAGTTTAGCAAAAAGCAAGAAATTAAGGCAAAATTACTCAATTAAAATGATTCTGTAGCAGATGTAGAAAGACAATATGGCAATTCTCTGCACTTGCTGCTAAGAGGGGATTTAGCACCTTTTTCTTTAGTGGAGACACGTGACAGCAATCTCACTGATGGTATAATTTTGACAGTTCATTTTTTGATTTAAGTGCTTCTGCTCTGCTCTAGATGTTGGTGACTCACCCCTCTGCTACAGCTTTGTTTAGCTGTTTCTCTTACAGCCTACACTCCTTCCTGGCCTGGCAGGACTGGTACTGTGTCAAACCCTTAGTTCTGGGTATAGTTAGTGCTTTATTTCTGAAATGGCTGGTAGCTGGTTAGGTGCAGGTTGTACGTGAGAACAGCTGGGATTGTTGTGGGGTATGTTTTTGTTCTTTTAAAAATTGTGGTAGTAACAATACTAGATCTAATGTGAGATCAACCTTAGTCTCACACAACATCACTTTATCAATCATTTTGGCAGTGGGTAGCATCTGGTGCCACTGATCCAAACTTGACTGTTCTCAGGAACTTTTAAGTAGCTACATGATAATTAAAGTTCAAAGGAAACAGAACATGAGAGACTAATTTTGGTAAAACAAAGACTCTCGATTATCTTTCTTTTTGTTTTGCTTTTGAAATGTAGGAGATGGAGTTTGAAGCAGAGACCAGGCCCTAACTCACTAAAAGAAGTTAATTATAATTACTCCCAATGAAAGTTGTTATTTAAAAAAAGGCTGAAATAAACCCTGTGAGTAAATACACCCTGTAGATAATGCTGATCATTAATAGTGAAGAGCAGAGAGGAGCAGTGTTGTTTTTTCCTGAAGGCTCCCTGGGAGCTGCAGCAGTCCTGACTTTTGAAATTTGATACAACTGTTTTTTCCCATCATCTTGCCAAGCTCAGTGGAATCCCGTTCAGCTATTCCACTTGCCCAAGCTGTATAGTATGCTAGTGCCATACTGTTGAGAGTATTACCTTTCTTTTATTGCCTTTTAAAAATTATTGTTTTTCAGTTTGGTAAGTGTGCTAAGTTCATTTTTATCTTAATAATATCATAATATTATTGGAAAGGGAAAATATTTATCAGATCTTTTAATTTTGTTCCTCTGCTACCTTACTCATCAAGCAATCAAGTTTGGTTTTTATCTATGTGCATATTTAAAATGCATAGTACAATAAAGTTGTTTGGAGGTAAAAAGTATAATAGAATATAACCACTTCTATACTAGCTGGAGAAAAAAGATGTGTGTGTGTGAAAATATTAAAACTTTGGAATCAATAATGATAATCTGGATAAGAAAATTAAGCACTGGATTAGTATTCTATCCAATAAAGAATACTGGAGATACCAAATCCTGTTCAGTGTTCAGCATTTGAGTGCAGGCAGAGGTTTTCTGGCTCTCCACTTCAGAAAAAGTAGTAAGTGCAAAAGCAAAATGTTGACAGCCACGAGAACAGTGTGGGGAAACTGATCATATGAGGAAGTTTAGTTAGCCACTGTTACCAAATATTTGAGAAATCTGAAAGTCTCATTTCAAGTTCCATCACCATCTTGTGAAATAGGTCTGAAGCTAGTTTATTTTTAGATAGAGGGAAAAATACACTCAGAATACTCATTGCTGCCAGTTCTTAAAAATCCCAATTAACATTGCATTAGCTGCAAAGTGTATGTCATTTGACCAGATTCTTTCTAACCTCACTTAGTAGTAGAGTTCAGTACAACTGGGAGAGAGTATTGAGTCCCCTGTGTCCATATTCAGGATTGCACATTCTCCATGGATGTTGAACTCATCCTCAGCTGAGCAAGGAATGCTATGAAAACTTCTCAAATTCTCTTTTTATATCTTTGCTAAAGGAATTTCTAGGTAATATTTTGTGGATCGGAATGCTGATAGATTGAAATTAATTATTTCATGTGGTAATTTCTTTAGCTTCAGGAATAGTGACACAATTCAGCTGATGAAAATGGGTGTGTGGTCAGAGAAGGGGAAGGGTTTTCCTTCCATCTCTTTAAACAGTGTGCTCAGAGCATCTGTTTCCTACTGTTTTGTTTAAACCGTTGTGTTTTCACTGCCAGTGTAGTTTGCTTAGTTAAACCTAAGTATTAGTATATCAGGTAAGTGCATATTTAGATTATAGTTGAAAATATTTGAAAAAGGAATTAAAGTGAATGTTGTGCAAATACTCTTTTCATTTTTCTTTTATCCTTAGGTCTTCTAACATTTATAAACTGTGCCTATGTAAAATGGGGAACACGAGTGCAGGATATATTCACCTATGCTAAAGTCATTGCTCTTATTGTCATCATCACAACTGGAATTGTTAAATTATTCCAGGGTAAGTTATAAACTTAAAGCAAAGGTTTGTATTTATCAGTTCAACCGACTTACTGGCTAGAGACTATAAAATATGTTGTATGTGCTAGCAAATAATGTAGCGACTTTGAAGACACTAATAATACCAGTGCTGGGCATTATCATGGTACTGTATCATGAGAATCTGCCCTATCTCCGTTGACTTTGAACTGGGTAAAAGAAAGTAAGTGATTGTTCAGCAATATTGTGGAATTTACAGCCTGCAATATGAAATCATAAAGGAAATGAAACCAGCAAAATACAGAGCTAGCAAAACAGAGTGGGAACAGAGAAAGCTGTAGGTTTCTGCAGGGAACATACTACTTCAGAGAGATCAACTGAATATTTTTGTTTGTTTGTTTTTACCAAATGAATTTTGTTTAACTGAAAGCAAAAATGAGAGAGTGCACGCGTGTGTGTGTGTGTGCTGGGCACTGTGCCTTCAAGTTCAGAGGAATTCTGAACTTAGTTTCGTCCTTAGCTCTTCCTTTGGGGAGAGTGTGTTAGTTTAAAAAAATTCCCCCTGCATTTGAAGCTGCCGTATAGGTCTTTCCTTGGTCTCCTTTGCTCTAGCTGGTTATTGTTGAAAGTCCACGGGCAAGGTAATTACTGCTAATGGAACATCCTTAGCACATCTGACCATCCCTTGTTTTGTAGATACTGAGCTGCTTCACTACTAACTTGCGTGTCATTATTTCCTTTGTTCCTAACTCAGCAGTTACTCTGCCGTGTCTGTGCCGAGGGCATAGGAGTGCCTGATTAGGATAAAAAGGAAGAAAGAGAAATAAGAGGAGATATTTTGGAGGCCTCTAATATTTCCCTGGCCAGTTTTGATGAAGCCTAAACGTTTCAGAATATATAGTACAGGGCACTATATATGAGAGTTCCAGAGTACTTTTTGTACTTGTTTTCATGTGTCTGCATATGTAAAATAATCTGATTATACAAAACTGCCATTGATGAGCTTTGTCTTGACTTGCTTAAAGTCAAAAGAGGGCACAAGTTCTCAAAAATACTGATAAAAACCCCACACTTCTTGTCTTAGCTTGGGAAAAGTATGTCTCAAAATAAAAATATCTTCTGATAATTGTCCTCAGTTTTCTATTTTTAATAGCTAAAATTTAGGGGCGGGGTGGGGGAGTGGGGTGTTGGTCATAGTTACCTAAAATCAGCTGTAAACTTTGTTTTCCACATGGATTAAATGATGGGAAATGTAAAAGGATGGAGTAGATTATAACATTTATAAAATAAAAACTGCCCTTAGCCAGAGTACTGTCACTGCCAGCTGTTTGTAGCTAAGTTTGAACTTCATGTGCCTGTGCTTTCTGTGCCATTGTGGGCAAAGGTGTTTATCATCCATAGGACATAATCTCATGGCTGAAGCAGAGAGCAGCACTGGAAAAAGAGGTTAATATGCACCAGTGAAGGAGTTAGGGTTTCTGAGGGGTTTGTATTTTCATTGCATCTCTCCCACACGCAGGTTATTCATCGCACTTCGAGAACTCTTTTGAGGGATCTTCTTTTGACATAGGAGACATTTCCCTGGCACTCTATTCTGCCTTGTTCTCCTACTCCGGTTGGGATACCCTCAACTACGTAACGGAAGAGATCAAAAACCCTGAGAGGTAAATGAGGAGAAATTCCAGACTTCTATAAAATTACTCCATGAATTACCTATTTTTCATGTCTGTTTGGTTCATAGTGCCCTCATGCTTGTCCAGTCAAAAAGCTGTAATCCTCAAGTTCACATTCGAAATAGTCTCTTGGCTTTAATCTTGGATGATGCAAAGTCCTTAAAGAGCCGTCTCAGCTTCTTATATTACAGAACACTTCTAAATGGATTTCTATGTGGTTTTCTAATTCTGTTTCTCCTCAGCCCCGAGATTCTCAGGTCTTTCACTGTGAGTGTGCAACCCAGAAGCAGAACCGGAACTCACAGTTACTAATGTGATGATTTATATTGATGGTAGTGGTGTGTGTTTGGTGTTTTGCTTTCTCAGCAGACCCAACTGGAGTTCTGGGCCCCAAGCAATTTTTGAGGAAGCTTCTAAAGTGCCTTTCATTTTTCTACTTTGTTGGATTTTTGTTGGTTTATTACTGAAAACTATGTTCATGGCAAACACTCATCCACATCAGCATGCTGTGTTTGGTTTCAAATGGGGCAAATGCAAGTGTAAAACTCATTTCTGCTTTCCCTTTTGAGATATTTGAATACCCATGCAAGCTTTGGAGAGGGGGAAGAATAAGGCTGAGAAAAGCCAAAACCTAAAAATAAGTTTGCTTCTGCCTCTGCTTTGCAGAGTTCCTCCTTATGGTGCTGCAGACTGCGGGCTGTGAGTTTCTCAGCTCTAAATCTTGCCTGTTTATATATAGAGGCTTGAAATGTTTTCATGTTACTCTAGACTTTAATGCTGCTTTCTGGATATGTTTGCTAGTGAAGTGCACCAC
This sequence comes from Dryobates pubescens, assembly GCF_014839835.1. NCBI lineage: Eukaryota > Metazoa > Chordata > Aves > Piciformes > Picidae > Dryobates > Dryobates pubescens. The sequence goes on along the minus strand of NC_071630.1, from coordinate 22,582,807 downwards.
ATTCTGGGATTCTTAGCACTGCAGCAATTTTGAATCTGCCTTCTGTACCTCTTTCTGCAGTTACACAGAACAGTTAGGTTGTTTTTTTTCTCTCCAGTAATGAGTAGAGGTGAGATAGAGGTTTGGCTTAGTGGGTCTACCTGCACCAGCTGCAGAAGTAGATGTTAGAAGAGAAGCATTTACCAGGGAAGAGTGCAGTGACCTTCAGCCCCTTCGGGTTCTGATTGTGCTAATTAACATGGCCAGTAGGAAATAATTTAAAGCATGTAAATTGGAAGGCTGTTATTGCAGAACTGAGACCCTGAAGTTGGGCTACTTGAATAGTAGTCTCACAGAATCTCTTTTGACACAGCATTCAAGTTTTAAGTTATTGCAAAGCCGGGTTTGTGGGGTGGGTTGGTTGGTTGGTTCATTTTGGGGGTGGTTTTGTTACTCTATCTTAGAATTTTTTGTTTTAAAAGAAATAAAGCTCTTCCAGAGACACTTATTCTGAAATCTTTATTCTGTCTTCATACCTTTTATCTCTAAGATAAAGGATACAAAGAAATAAACTTATTATGTTATTAATGGAGTTTTTTTTCCCCCTGTGTTGTGGGTTTGCTTTGTTTTTTCTGTTACAGGAACTTGCCACTGGCTATTGCAGTGTCTATGCCAATTGTGACTGTTATCTATATTCTGACCAATATAGCTTACTATACAGTGCTGGATGTTGAGGCCATTCTTTCTAGTGATGCTGTGGCAGTGGTAAGTTGACTGTATGGTATTTTGCTATACCATTCACATTTCACTATTTAGGGCTGCATTTCATTTTGAGGCACAAAACTGGAAAAATTCCTGCTTTCTTCCAGTACTTCACTCAGTACAAGAGGAGAGAACTCTTTAATTCTAAATAGAAGAATACTTGTAGTGTTATTATGTGCAGCATTTGGAGAGCTGGAGCAGGACACAGAGCAGTGTTCCACTGAGACACATTCTCTTGAGCTAATAACTAGTGCCATGTATCTGTGTCAATGGATGTGTTGCAGCTCAGCTCTGAAAAAGTTTATCTTTGTATCTACTTTTAAATAACTTAAATCACTGTCTTCCCAGCCTTTTATTAATTTCAACAGCTTCTAATATTTTGGAATGTGTTATTTTTGTGCATGATTAGAAGTTTGAATCCAATTAAAATGTATAAGCTTCTTAAAGTAAAAGCTGGTCAAAACATGTCTTAGACTTAAAGCCAATCATTATGCAAAAGTGAAGGGTTGGTTTGCTGGTTTTTTTGTTGTTTTTTTTTTTCCCCTGTAGCTAGTGAATTAATTGGATAGTTCTGGTTACTATATCCTTTAGATTTGGGACTTGAAAAATTTAATCCTCTTTCTGGTTATTTAAATTGGAGGAAAAGAAATAGCTTTCTTCCTTTTTTAGATTCCCAGTTGGCTTCTAAAATGTAAGTACTTAGACAATGGACAGAGAGTTTTAAATATATCCAAGTGAAGGAAGTATTGACTCTGTTCCCACAGAGGATTACTATGATTAAAAACTGGCTTAGCATATCAGCAAATTCTCATGTCAGGTATTTAGGCAGATGGTTCCACAAAAGCATTTATTTGACTTCCTTTCAAATTTGAGAAATGCTTGCATTCAATTTAAACTTTTAAAATAACTCATGGTAAATGTGGTCTGTACCTTGTAATTTCAAATGCAATTATGCAGATGTTTATATCAAAATGCATTGAAAGTAAATAAACCTTTGTTCTTTGCCTTTTTAGCCGAAATATGGAAATACAAAATATATTGGGGAAAAACTTGGTAAAACATTTCAGAACAAAACAAGGACATCAAATGTGTAATTTTCAGTATGCACATGCTAAGGAGTGATAAAATCTCCAGGACTATTTATTTTTGTTGTAGGATCTAGTATCTCACATAAAGTACCTTCCTTCAGTGACTGGTAATGGAATTTTTAGTTCTTGTTTCCAATTAATGAATCAAGACAAAACTAAGATTCAATACACAATCCACTGTGCATCCTGACTTATATAAAGCAACACACTGTTGTGTTTGGTTTTTTTCCTAGCTATTTCATTGGTGTCACTCCTTGACAGCAATGAAATTCTCCAATCTAGCCTGTCCCCTAACAGTATTCTGTACAGCCGTTTGGTGAATGAGATCCATTTCCTGATGCACTCTGGGAGACTGGGGAGTGGTTCAGCCTGGGCCTGTCTCATCTGTGATGCTGTACACAGCAAGTGGTAGCACTGCAGCAGCAATAGATAGTGAGATAAAAGAGCACTGACTGATGCCTGAACCTTACTATACATGTGAAACCCAAGCCTGAATTTTTATCATTTTAAATACACTTAATGTAACTGTTCTTGAAGGAAAGTGAGTATGTATTTATTTCTCTCTGTGTGTATATATTTATACATATACCCATTCTGTGTAATTTTACATGAAACTGCAGTCCTCAGAGCTGGACAGGTCTTCCTCTCTAGCACAGGGTAGATCCAAACATGGAGGAGACAAGAAGAAAACTCAATCTAATTGCATGCAGAGATACTGCATAACCAGGATAAGAATGAAAAAATGTTTGTGATTTCCAAAGTTATTAGAGGTTTTACTTGTGCTAGTTTTAGTGGAACTTAACCCTAATAATGACTTTGGAAGTTGAGAGCTCTGCTTTTTCACCAGATCTCAGGATTGCCAGACACTTGCACTTAAAAACTTAAGTAATTATCTCAGTGAAAATGTCTTTCAATAGAAGTCTCAGCAGCTGGCAAACAGTGGTCTTCTGGTTGTCCCTACTTGTGTCCCTCTTAGAATGGTAAGGTGAAAGTGCAGCTGAAGTTTAATGTTTAACACATGAGTCATTAAAGATTCCTTTTTATTGCTGATATGAATTTATTTGACTTCCTAATCAAGCGTGGGCCTCTGGAAAGCTGGCAGTCAAGTGGTACAGTTAGCACTGAGGACCTGACATCACACTGCGTGCTTCAGGGGTATTTTACTTAACTTCTGATGAGGTCCTGTGGACTGACTGCTTCTGTGTGGTGGGACTGTAGTAAGGGAGAGCAGTAGTTACGCTCTTGAAGATCATCTTCCAATTTAGTCTGTTCTAAAAGGGAAGTGCCCTTTGTCCCCAGTGCTAAGCAATGTGAACCAAAACCTAATGGCGCTAATTTGGAAGAGTTGCTTCAAAAGTGCATTTGCAGTCCTAACTAGAACACTCAGGATGCACCCATAGTTCGCTAGTGAATAGAGGGGGGGAAAGTAGTAAAAGAGCTGATGACTTTAATGATCTGTATTTGAAAAGCATCCCGTAATACAGAAATGTAAACATTTCATGGTGACATTTCTCTGGGTGTTGTAAGAAAATATTATCCTCAGTGGAATCTTTATGAGACTTAAGGCATTGCGGTCAGTGGATGAATGAAGAAAGGAAGTGACAATTAAGCCATTCAAAAAAATTAATCAGATGAAAATGAGCCACTTTGATCTGCCTACATAGTCTGCATGATACAGATTGCTGTAGTGTTTTGCTGCCCTCAGTGTAGTTCACAGGGTGAAAATTACAATAATTATTTTTATACAGAAACATGGTATGAATGCTGCTGCATTTTAGTCTTTTGTGTAGTAAAGCAGCAGTTAACTTCATAATCTTTCCTTGTTACTATTTTGGGAAGAAATAGATTAGCTTTCTCCTATTCACTTCAGTTAAGAGGCTTTCAGCTGGGAAGGGGAAGCTGTTTCCAAGCAATGACAGTTTTAAGTAAAAGAAATACAGTTGCACATCACACTGCATGTTGTTCATCTTGATGGCTAGAAGATGGAAAAAGTCTTATCAAAGGATGATATGGAACAAAGTGATGAATGATGCTTTAGGATTAGCTTCATTGTGGTATACTTCTAGTGTCAGGCCTAAGAAACTAATTTTTTAAAAAGCTTTTTGTTGTTGTTGAATTAAGTAGCTTAGAAGTTCAACAAATTCAGACAGTTGTTGATCATGTAGAAATTGCTTCCTTTCTCAAAATTTTGTGTCAGAGTTTCACAGCTGACTTGTCAGAAATGTTACCTCATTTTCCCCTGTCACTGAACAAGTGGGGGTTTTGCCTCTGAGAGGTGGTGTAATTTTTGTTTGTGAAGAGGGCAGCTGGCTCTGCAAGCACTGCTTGACCTGCTTCATCTTCTGACAGGAAAGAACATACAGATTGCCAGTGCATAGCTTCCTGTGTTTGGGCATTTCTTTTTTGACTGAGTTAGTATGATAGGTGATACTTGGCAGCTTACTTCCTTTGCTTGGAAAAGGTAAAATTGATTCCTTGTTGAAGCAAACAGTTGGTTGTCCTGCATAGCTGTCATCTTTCTTGGAGCTCTGCAGCTTTGTTGGTAGACTTGGAATAAAGGTGCCTACTTCAGTGGCCTCTCTGAATACCATCTTGCCAGTTCAGTGCTGATCAATCCAATTTACCTTGATGTAGTCCTATTCTAGAGCAAACTTGCTTTGCTTTGACATGCCTCTCCCTCTGTGAACCAGGAATGTGGGAGGCTGTGTTTTAGCTCTTTTTTTTTAACTTTTGGTGTGTAGTTTAACAAATGTCAAGTCTCTTTCTTCAAACTGAATTCAGCCAGAAATTCTTAAGGTACTCCTAGACCTTTTGAGTGTTACTTCTCTTCTTTCATTTGGTCAGTCACCTGCTTCATTTCTGAAGAGGAAGATCTGCTTGTCTTTGGCTGCCAGTGTCATGCCATAAAATCATGGAAGGATTGGAAGGGACCTCCGGAGGTCATTGGGTCCACCCTCCATGCCAAAGCAGGATCACCTTCTTTGCTTGCACTAGCACTTCCTAGTAAAGTTCCTTTGGATGAAATGCACATTCTGTACCTTGCAATGGAAGAACCCTTCATTAGACACAGGCAATTGCTTTCAGAAGACAGCTGTTCAGTAAGTCATTTGCCTTCTTTCTTGGAGCTAGCCTTAATTCACTACCAATACAACACTCCTGTTGCCAGTTGTGTAGAAGCACTCTGGTGTTGGAGGCTAATCTGAAAAGCTGAGCCAGAACTTTACAAAGTGCTACATAATATTTTCAATATGAGAAAGGTTAGAGACATTGGAATAATACTGAACCTTTACAGATAGCTCTTAAAAGTGCTACAAGCAGGATAAACACCCAAGACGACTGTGATCAAGTATCTTCAGCACCTCCATGAAGATATTAAACAAAACAATTTTCCTGTTAGAGCTGGCATCTGTAATCTTGATGTGGGCCATGCAGAAGAGATATGTTACATGCAGTGCACATGCATATATTAATGCAGTAGAGTAGTGCTGGTTTATCTAACATAAGATTGTACACAGTGCCTTAAAAAGGAAAAGAGAATTTCATGCTGGACCTTGCAGAGTGCTGCCACCTTCTCCAAGAAAAGGCATTGCCAATAATAGAGAGAATTATGTCTGAGTAGAATCAATCAACAGAATGGTGGTTGAAACAAAAATTAGAGAAAACCTGAACATTTACACAGCTTGCTTTAGCACTGTTGCAAAATTCTGGTTGCTTCCACTTGATGTGCACTCTTCTTCCTTCCTTTAATGTAAGTGATGTTAAATCTAATTTTGTCCAAACGTCATTCAGTATCTTGACAAAATATGATTTATGGCAATGGAAGAAGACTTCAGCTGCTTGTTGAATTTTTTTTTGTATGTGTGGCTTCCTGGTTGCCATAAATCAGAGTTTCTTTGTTTCCTTTAGGAAGTAGCTCTTTAAAGACCTGAGAAGCTAAAAATTAAGAAAACAGTCTGCCAGCTCTTCCTGCGATGTTGGAATGCATTTTTTCTCTGCCTCAAGAGAAAAGTCAAAGCAGAACTAATTGCACTTCCAAGATACTAGTCAGATTGCTCATATATGTTAATCTCTGTACTGTTGTATATGGCTCTTGGGCTAAGTGTTACAGAACTGAGCCTGGAAAAGTGCACACGTGCAATAGAATCTTGAAATGAGCTACTTTAAGAGGCTCTGCAGATGTCTTTTAAGTCTTCCTAGCAGAAATGCCTCATAATCTTCGAATACAGTTTGGTCTAAGTTTCTTTTTCACGTTAGATAATGTTCTCTTTGCATATATCCATCTGATCACTACTGTTTGGTGCTTTGCCAGCCTAGCATGTGCTCACAACTCCTTATGGTCTCAGTGCAGTCTGACTTTTTTGTGAGTGTCTGTAAGTGCACTTTTATTGTGCAGCCAAGTGTGATGGAACAGTTCTCACCTTGCAATTAATAACATAAATTTTGCTCTTCCTAATCATCTGTGTTCCTGAATTACTCGATGTGAGGCAGTATCCTGTGTATTTTGTTGTGGCAGCTGTTTATGAGGGGCAACTCCTGCTGCTTTTAGTTCAGCCTATTTGTATAGAATTGCTGGTTTGTCCTTTAAAAGGACAACAAAAGTGTTCTTCCAAACCATTCACAAGTTACCAGTTGATGATCATGGGATCAGACTAACCCAAGATAAAAATAAAATGTAGTTTAATCAGGCATTCACGTCTTGAAACAAAGCTGGCATTCAGTTTTTGACCGTTCTTCTGGGAGGAACGAAATAAGGGCAGTTCAGCTGAGAAGTGCATGGCTGGAAGCTTCCTCCTTCATTATTATTCCCTGTTGATGGTTTGGGTGGGAAAAAAAAAAATCACAACAAAGGGGACCAATTCCAGGTGCATGTCTTCCTACAGTGTGCGTGTATGTATGTATATTTTAGATGTCCAATGGATGGGAGGGCATAAAAGGACTTAATCTGTAACTACAAGTGCTGTATCAGCCACTGAATTCTCTTACTATTTCCTAGCTGTTAGAAGCAGTTATAGTTCAAGTCTGGACTACAGGACTTGTCAGACTGTAGCAGAGATGACAATTTAATCTCTTAATCCTTCTTGCTCTTTAGACTTTCTCAGAAGAAACCTGAGAAGAAATCCATCCCCATAGTGGTGGCTTTCTCCTGTTATGGTGGACTAAATGCTTCTGCTATAGCTGCCTCCAGGTAGGCTCCTCTGTCATCCTCCGCATACCCTTGCGAATGCTCCATTCTTTCCCCTGTTGCCAGCTCATTTGTTTTCATAAATGCACTTCACTGCTCCCAGAAGTGGTGGTAGTTGAAGCGGAGTTGCTCAGGTCTAGCTCAATGGAGGATCCATGGGTGTACAATGGCAGTTTTAGCAGAAAGCAGCCACTAACTCTTCTCCTTCCCGCCTTTTTTTGTTTGTTTGTTGTTTTTTTTCTCTCTTGATGCAGTGCACGTAGTTTGTGCTTGAAAACTTGACTGCTTTTTGTACTTTTCTCTGCCCTTCTGTCTTATGTGAAGTAACCCTCTGCCGTGCACACCATTGAATGCTTTTTGTGGCCACTTTTACTGACGCTTCAGTAGTGCTTTCTGCAAGAAGCACTCTAGAGATCTTGGGGCTTGTCATTGTTTAGAAGAGAGTAGAGCTCAGCTTTGGCAAAGACTTTTCTTGGCAGCTGTTAAAATGAAAGTGTTGGAGGATTAGTAAGTATACTCTGAGATAGAAAAGTATTTTTATTGTCTGGGTAGTAATACATGAACTTGGCTGGTTTTTGTTAGAAATGAGGGTGAGATCTTGTCACAAAACACTTGTGGATGGTCTTTGCTTGTCATGGTAAGCTAGTTAATGTCAGTAGAAAGTTTAGCCAAACTCAGGTACCTTTCAACTTTGTTTTGCTGAAAGATGATTTTGCAGGCAGAACTACTTGGCAAACGAAGTTGAACTCCTTAGGTCATTTTGAACCAAAATACTCCTTTGCATTACTTCCCTTAGGGAAAAGTTAAGCTCTTGAAGTTAATGCTCCACCCTTTGCTTTCAATATTTCAATAACTACAGTATTAGAACAGTGTTTGGTAAAGGTTGTTGCTAGCTTATTCTCTCTTTTGAAGAATCTGACTCTTACAGATCTAAAGAAATTAATTATTTAGACATGGAGCTGGATCAGCAGTTGTTACACATTATATAGCTTGTATCCAGAACACACTGGAGTCTATAAGGTCTTGATCTGTGTATAATTTGTGGCAGTGATACCATATCTTTGCCTTAACTCTGCGGTTTTTACTGCTCGTGGGAGTGCTGTTTCTCAGGATGTGTGAAACAGCATTAGCATACCTTAGAAAGATTGGATGTACATTATAGGATAGAAATGGCCTCTGAGGTTAGTCCCACATCTGACAGTCCACACTGTCCCATTACTAAATGTTCCAAAAGGAAATGGAAAATGCTTGCAAAGAGCAAATGCCAGCTTGCCCTTTGAGGGAAAAAGTTTCTTCAAATGACCTATTAGCTAATTTGCATCCAGCAGCAGAAGAGCACATTCATACATTTTCTTCCTCTTCTCTAACTTTAGCTGTTAATATTATTTATCTGAATGCTTGTTCTTTAGGCAACCATACTAAACATCTTAATTCTCTAACATCTTTTTTGAGTTCTGTGTCTTAGCTTTGTATTATAAATCAATAAATCCTTTACCAGTTTAAAGTAATTTCATTTGCTGTTTGGTTTTGGAAATCAGCAATCCAGGTCTAAATCATCCTTTAAAATATTTAAACATTTGCCTATTACAATTTTCATCTTGTCCTCATTCTTCTTGTGAAGAAGTCTTAATTCATTCACTGCATCATTATGGGTTATGCTCTGCTTTAGGAGACCAGGTTTCACAGCTGCATCTAGATCCAATAAGGATCTGAGAGAAGCACAGTGGTTTCTAGCAATTATTTGTTCTTGACCAACAGAAATCTTTTTCTATGGTAAATGTGAATCACTAGTTGCTTGTTCAGTTTCAACTGACTGAAAATGGGTAATGCATGGCATACAGAACACACTTCTTATGGCATGGTCTTTTGCTAAATTGATGTTCTGATTTCAGCATGAAACAGGATTCATAGATGGATTAGTAGTTCTATACTTTTCTTGTGTTGGCTTGTATAATTTCTGTGGGAATCTATACATGTGCCTTTTTCCATCCCTGCCTTGAAGCTGCATTTTGAGGTCAGGAAAAGAGGTGCTTTATTAAGAATCAGGGTAGTTAACACACTTACCTTTTGGCAAGGCTCCCAGTAAAGTGATTATATGCTTTTGCTTTGTCCCTTAGCAGCAGGAAATCCTACTGCCAAGGCTCAACTAAATTACACAAAAGGATGGAATAGATTTTACTTTTTAGTGTAGATGATGGTATACAGCTAAGTGGAGTTGGATGCTGAACTTAAAAGTGCTTTATTCAGCATGTTTGTAATGCAAGTTAGTCAATGCAGACAAAGAACAGGAAGCTTCAGCTGGCCAAGCTTTGTTTTATGTCCGTAGATTTTACTGTAATTTGTGGTTTGAAGATGGACAATGTATGCAGGAGTTTGCCTCCTGAAAATCGATCACTCATTTCACACACACCCCCAAAAAATCCATATTTTACTTTGTATGCCTTTTTGACCTATGAAAGTCCTCCAGAGAATAGATCCCAACACACTGCTGCTGGTGATCTTGTTCCTGGGGTAATTCAGTCAAAATTTGGCCATTGTTAATTTCAGATGACTTTATATGCTACAAACAAAGGCTAGTTCTCAACATTAATCCACTCTGACTGTACTCCATAGCTCATAAATATTATGACAAAGACCAGTCAAAGGGGAGGTCAAGGGTGTGGTGTTTCATAATGCACAAACATGAAAAACTGAAGGAAAAGTTTTGTAATTGAAAAGACAGACCTGCAGAAACCTGAGCTAGTATATATGCTTATTATGCCTGAGTAGCTTAAAATTGATAAAGCAGCAGAAGCAAGAAAGTGGTTTAACACAAGGTTCATTAAAATACTCATATCACTGCTCCCTGCTGAGGTGTTTCTAATGTTCTAACACAAAATCTTTGGGGGTTGTTTGAATACCACTTATGCAAAAGTATGTAGCTTTCTGTTTCTGTAAATAATGATTTCATTCTGCCTTATCTAGACACAATCCTTTTGTTACAAGGGCTTCTGTAGAAGAAATCATAGAAGTGATTTAACTGTCGGTAGAATTGGGATATGAATGCTTCCACCCAGAAAATCCATGAATGAATTTCTGCCTAGCTCCAAGTATGCTGATGTTCAGACATGTACAGTGCTCAAACTGAGATGAGATTTAGAGTAGCTGTCAGCCTTCATGTTTTAAATTTCAATTTCCTCATTTTTCAGACATTTTGTTTGATATTCTAAGTCTCTCTCCCTTTGGTTTTCCATCCAGGAGGCTGAACAGAATTGACCAGGACAGTATCCTAGAAATTTTCATGATAGGTCCCAGATAACTGACTATTGATGTCTCTGAGCTGCTGGCTTTGATGCTTCTGGTTTCTTGGAGCTCAGTCAATTTCTAGAGCTCAGTCATGGAAAGTCACCACAATTGGCCTGCAGTGTTGTCTTGCAAAATTAACTAATGACTGCTAATAAGATACTTGCTCTGTCCTTTGTCCTTTGTGAGGGTAGAGCCCTCCTGGTGGAGCTAAAGCAAAAGATCGTGTGGCTTAGGAAACTGAAGAAGGGAAATAGACACTGTTCTAGGAGTCTTTTATATGTAGGTGTGATGGTGGTTATGTTTACCATTTGCCATGTGAGACTTCCCTTCTGGGATCTGCAATAACATTTTTGTGCTTGAATCTCTGTGGTTACTGTGTTACACTTGAGTTCTGTAGTTCAGTTAAATAATAAAATGTATTAAGATGGGTGAGAAGATTCTGAAAACATTTTGTTTTCCTTGGTGAGCAGAAAATGTGAATTCAGGTGCTTGACTAAAAAAGTTTCTGCTTGTTTAGACTCCATAAATAAACTTAAAAAGCTGTGTGCTTCTTTGAGCTGCATTATGGATTGCCCTTATTCTGTTGCTGTTTTTCTATACAGACTTGTGGTGAAAGCTTTGATGTCACTGTTTCACATATACTTTATTGCAGATGTTTTCATGTTTCCTTTTTCTTTTCCCTTTCATCAGACCTTTGCTGACCAGGTGTTTGGTATCTTCAGCTGGACAATTCCCATTGCTGTAGCCTTTTCTTGTTTTGGTGGACTTAATGCTTCCATTCTAGCATCATCAAGGTAGTGCTTATCTATTTGATGGATGTTCAGAAGTATTTTGTGCATTACTGCTATGCTTGTCTATTAAGAGAGTGGCAAAAATATTTTTGTAATGGAACTTACAATGAATAAGCACAGTAAAATAAAGCTCTCTCTGTGTGTACATACACCCCAAACACTGCCTTACTTCCCCAAAGCTTTCCTGGCTGTGTGCTGAGGACAGTTCAAGATCAAATGTGTGTTGTCTGTGAGTCCTGAGGCCTTTTGCTTATTTGAGTTATCTTCCATTTTACTTAATACATCAGCAACTTTTTGTTTCCAAATGTATTTACTTAAAACTTAGTGACTTTTTAAAGTCACTATATTTTAAGTTTTTTTTCCAAGTGAAAAGGTTTACAGGTTGCTACCACTATTAGTAAAAGCAGCAAAAAGCTTAGGATACAGTAGAGAAGCTTCCCTCTGAGCACTGATTAGTGATGTAACTAGTGGAAGTTTTCAATAGATCTATTCAGGTGTTTTGAGACCCTTGCTGTCCATTGAATGTATGTACAGTGCTTCTGCACTGAGAACAAGTTTGCATGTGATCTGGTGAAGTAGTCTCTATAGAACTATTTAGTTGGTGACAGAATTCTGTGTGTTTGTCTTTTGAGCATGTGGCTGATGGCCTTTTTTAGAGACCTGCTAACCTCTTCTGGTTGGGACCAAATACTTCTGCTATAAGCCAGAATGTTTTCAGTGCTGTAATTACTTACTTTTAATAGTATTTTCTTTGATTTTTCTATGATACATTCTTTCTCACCTGTGGCCTTGACATCTGTTTTCTGGCTTGTGTTTTGTTTTGTTTTACCCCAGGCTGTTTTTTGTAGGATCTCGGGAAGGTCACCTTCCTGATCTGCTTTCTATGATCCACGTAGGGAGGTTCACACCTGTGCCAGCGCTGCTCTTCAATGTAAGTTTGTGCTTTTCAGCTCTTCAGATGTAACTATATGAGTTACAAAGGAAAACTTTGACAACTCACAAGAGACAACTTCAGATTCACTGTCATGAGAGTGATTTCTGGGAGTGATTTATTTTTTTTTTGGTTGGTTGATTTTTGTTTGGGGTTTTTTTGGGCATAAAATCATGCCATACACCAAGAAGTATCAGGTGGTACTTTAAGGCAAAAAGCAGCATGAACAATAAGCTTCAAACTTCTCTTGTTCTTTTCTGACAGTGTTTTATGACCCTTATTTACCTGGCTGTTGAAGATGTCTTCAAGCTTATTAATTACTTCAGTTTCAGTTACTGGTTTTTTGTTGGTCTGTCTATTGCTGGGCAATTATATCTGCGGTGGAAGGAACCAGACCGACCCAGGCCTCTTAAGGTGATGTATACTTGGTACAGAATTGTTTAAAATCCTTGTCTAATCCCTGTCTAAAATCTGGACTATATATGTCCAGCTTCAAACTAGAGAAGGGCAGATTTAGATTGGCTATCAGGAAGAAGCTCTTTACTATGAGGGTTGTGGAATATTGGAACAGGTTGCCCAGGGAGGTGGATGAGGCTCCATCCCTGGAGGTATTCAAGGTAAGGCTTGATGAGGCCCTGGGCAGCCTGGTCTAGTTGAGGATGTCAGACTAGATGACCTTTGGAGGTCCCTTCCAGTCTGGACCATTCTGTGTCTAAAGGTTAAACATTGATCAGGACTTAAAAGCAGCTTCCATTTTACATTTTATCATGAAAGCCAGCTTGTCTGCCAGATGAAAAATAAGTGATAGTTGTAATATGCCTTAGTTCAATGCATATCCCTTCTTTCAACTGCAGAATGTCCCAGCTGGCTAACAGAGTAGTTAGCCTTTTTCCTTGGTTTAGAAATCTCTAATTAGGAATGCTTAAGTTAATTAATTCTGTCAATGTGGAGCACATTTACCTCTGATGATGTTTCCATTCAATAACTGAACCTCTTCTCACCTCTCAGACTAAGTTGATACTCTACAGGAAAAAGTCATGCTTGTTTCCTTAGGGTTTTTTTGGATTTGTCTTAAAAACACTTCATGCTGCCATACACTTTCTTTCAACACAGCAGTTGCCATACTTGATTACTTTTTCTGTTTTTAGCAGCAGTTCTGTCAAAAAATAATTCTGCAGCTTGCTTATGGTTCCAAGTAGGCAGATGGGCAAGAGGAAAAGCAGATCATTTCATAAAGTGGGATTGAGAGGGAAGTCTGGAACTCTTCACTAAAATGTTTGTAACTGTAGACAACAGATATTTCACTAACAGTCTTTTCTGTTTTTCTGTCTCCAGCTGAGTGTGGCTTTCCCAATTATATTCTGTATATGTACAGTATTTCTGGTGGTAGTGCCACTCTATAGTGACACTATAAATTCATTGATTGGAATTGCCATTGCTTTATCTGGAATTCCAGTCTTTTTCTTGGGAGTGTATTTACCTGCATCAAGGAGACCTCAGTTTATCAACAAGCTTGTAGGTAAGTTTCTTTGTAGGTGGAGGTGTGGTTAGGGAAGAGGAAAATTTAAAAAGTGCATCTGGCTTTGTTGATGAAAAGGGGTTTTGTGGTCAGCTGACACCAGCCAGCACCTAAGTACCCACAGAGCTTCTTGCTCACCAGCACCCCTTCAGCAGGATGATTGAGGAAACAGGAAGAACAAAGGTGAGAAGATAAAGGTCAAGATAAAAGTGGAGTAATTGAAGACAAGGCGGGGGGAAATCCAAAGGGATTGCAAAAGGGGGGAAAAAAAGAAAGCTTTGATACTGTGCCAACACTGTTCAGCAATCGCGAGAGCATCAGTGTGTTACCAGCCATGTTTGAGCTGCAGATCCAAAACACAGCACCGTGTGGGCTGCTACAAGGAATACTAGCTGCACCCCAGCCAGACCCAGTGAAAGGGTGCACTGATTTTGTATGTGTTTTTACACCCAGGTTATATTTACTGCATATTTAAAAGACCATCCACTTTCTGCAGATTTCATTCTGCTTTTATACATTACTCTTTAATCAAGCACGTGAACAGCCTTTTTGTTAAGGTTGATAGATGACTGTAAAAGGGGCTGGACATTCTTGGTAATGCAAGGTGACTGCCTTGCTTTACAGAAGTGGGTGTTTGGAGATAGATTTCATGTCAGTCATAGACTGGTATTTTGCCAGTTGCTGCAGTTAAAGTAGACATTTTCCTTCAGCAGTACACTGTTGTCATTGTTACTATGTGAGATGACCACGATGAAGGATGTGGGAAGGTTTATAACACAATCTTAGAATACAACAGGATGTGGTGCTGAAGCAGCTAGTGAAGTTGTAAATACGTGGTAATCTTGTCTCTTTCCTGGGTGCTGTTTGTTTTTGTACTTTATTGTTCCAGTTTTATGCTCTTGATTTTAGCGAGAAAAGATTTTTCACTTCAGGTGCATAGCAGGGTGCCTAAGAACAGCAGCCTAGCACATCAACAGAAGAGTTTCAAACATCTTCTGTTTTAAAAAGTTGAGTGGAAGACATTTCTCATATTAACTTTCATTGTTTGTTTCCCTTAAAAGAAGTGAGGCAGCATTCTTGACAACAAACTTTCATTAGTCTGATGCATGTTGTGTCGTTAGAGTTGAGGTAGGTGGCTGTTCTTCTGACTTCTCTCCAATTTCCTGTGCAGGTGTAGTCACACGGAACATGCAGCTGCTCTGTTACTGTGTTTTAACAGAGATGGACCCAGCTGAAGAAAAGAAGTTAGAAATCAAATCCAACTAAAATTTTTAAGGCATTACAAGAAACAGTAGGGGAGGATAAAGCAATTCTGACAACAAAAGGGAAGAGATGGAACCGGAAAGAAGGGGGGAAAACTTTTCCAGTGGTCTTGAAGAAACACTGAAAATGTACTTACCTGCAGCTGACCTCCAACATCGATCGTAACAGGTCACCCTCCTCAACTATGGCAAATTTTCAGGGTGTTTTCAGTGGGTGATGATTACCTACCCCTTTCAGGCACACAAGCTACACATCAGTGCTGTTCCTTCATCAGAATTGGTATTAAAATGGTAAGAGCTAATGGATCAAATTAGGTTTCTGCAGACCCAGGTGGTGAAGTAATGCGTTTTCAAGTCAGACTGAACCCCACTCTGGCTTGAGAGACCAGAAGTCATTTCTGTCTTAAAGTCTGATGGATGTTTGCATGAAATGATTTGCTGTGCTATCTCAGGAGACAACTGGTCACAACAAACTGCCTAAATTTGTCATTGTTAGCAGAAAAATGAATAAAGTTGTGCTACATTATTTAAAGACTGAACCAAGCTTTCTTCCTTCAAGATGAGTACTTCATTCTGTATGCTCTGCTGGTCTTTTCTCACAGGTAATTAGCAATAGAACAAGAGAGAATGGCCTCGAGCTGAAGCAGGCTAGTTTTAGACTGGACATAAGGAAAAATCTTTCACAGAAAGAGTGGTCAGACATTGGAATGGACTGCCCAGGGAGGTGGCTAAGTCACCAACCCTGGATGGGTTTAAAGGTCATTTAGATGTGGTGCTTGGGGATATGATTTAGGGGTGAACTTTGTAGGGTTACCAGTTGATGATCCTGAGGGTCTTTTCCAACCTGAAGGTTTCTGTGATTCTGTGAAACGTATCTGCTTGGGGCAAGGATTTAATTAACAGCATCTTTGCACTAAAGGTTTGATTAACATTTGATGATTCTTTCCTGTTAACTTGTTAGTATTTGGCTAGCTTCTGCTAGGCTTTATGAAACTTCCAAAATCAAAATGTTCACTTTGAAGCCTTTAAGCAGTTGATTTTTGTGGTGTTTCAGTAAAACACATATTAGCAGCATTATGTCAGAAAGTCGTTGTTCTAAAGTTCAGTGCTCTTCACTAGAAAGTGACTAGAAACTTGCAGAACAAACCCACTTGTTTTTTTTTAATAGGAGCAGTTCAGTGGCAGCCACTCTATCTTGAAGGTTAAGTAGCAGGGAGAGAAAATAGGAATAAAACAGAAATAAAAAGTAAGTAGTAGTATTTTTCACTCCAAAGCCATAAGCCTAACATCAGGACACTGATACTGAATTTTGTTGCAGCAAAAGGTAACATGAAACCAGTCTCCTTGGCTTGCAGAGCGATATCTACTTCAAAAACATACCTGAAATTTTTATCTTGGTGCAGAATGTTTACCTCAGCTCACCTGAGTTTGTCCACGTGGGCAGCTTTTTCATGCATCATAATGGAACTAAATCTTGTATTCCCCAGCTTCTGGCTGAAGCAATGGGCACTTCAAATGCTGCAGCTTTTCCTCAGCCAATGTTACACAGCACTTGAATATTACTGACAATATTTGGATTCTTTCACTGACACCCTGCCCAAGCTTATCTTAAACAAAAAGCTACAGATTGTGGCAAGTAGTAGCAGATGGTGAAGACTAACATAAAATGGACTTTTGGGCTATCTTGAATGAATTAGCATTGGGATTTACAGTTAAAGTTGAGCTGAGGAACTTTGTGCACCATTGGCACATAAACATGTATTTAATGAAAGTTAGTATTTAGTTACTATAATACAGGTTTTTAATCTTGCATGACTAGGAATTAATTCAGTATGCAAGTTGAGAAGTTTCCAGTGGCAAAGCATTGCTCTAACATCTTAGGGTTGTGAAACAGGTTAACAGCCATATTAACCTTTCTGTGAAACCAAGAAGAGGGGGGGAAACCCTGTTTATTTTGCCTCCACTACTTTGCCATAACAGCCAGAACTAAGTGAGCTAAAGTCAATCCTGTGACCTACAGCTCATGAGCTGACATTGAAATGACATGGCATTAGCTTTTTTTTTTTTTTTTTAAATAGACTCAAGTAGGAGAGTGCTGGAATACTCCACAGAGGCAAGAGTAAATTGTTGTGAAGGTGTATGAATGAAAGTTAAAAGTGCTGATACGGCTTCAGCTGTACCAAGTCTTTAAATGAGTGAAGAGAACTTAGTCAAAAAGTTATTTATTTACAGTTTAAATGCACATATATTGTTTTACTTTAATAGGAAAATTCCTGGAGGGAGATCCAGCAGTAAAATGCACAGGTCAAGGCATTTCATACAATCAAAACACTTGAAAAGAGAGTAACCTGAATGTTAGAAACAAATACAGTACCAAGCATTAGGCCTTTTTCCACTTGCCATCACAGCAAATGTTGTGAAACCTGACACACTTAATCATGATCAGAAGGGATGCTGCCAGAACCACCACCATGTAATGTGGAGGTGCTGTGCCCCAAATTCCTTTACAATAATCTCTGCATCACAGAACAGGCAAAGAAATCTCTTGTAAAGGATATAGTAGCTTTTGTTTGGAACAAAAATTTGTGTTAAGTGGCCATGTTTGTGCTCATCTGTTTTAATATCTACCAGACAAAGTTGGTGGCTTGGGTAGTGAAAGGTTTGACATTTGTAGTAAAAGGTTTCAACATTTACTGGAACTCAAAACCTAGTATCTAATACTCAAACCTAGTCAGTAAGCATTAGGGTGAACCATGCTAGCCACCAAGAGTTTCACAATGCCAGACAGGCAACAGTTTAACTTAAAGCTCATCCACGTGAAGGTTGGTCCCAGTGAACACAACCTTCACTGGGAAGGGGGTTTCCAAGGATGATTTTTTTTTGTGGACTTTCTTGGTCTGTTTTGTGGTTGGTTTGGTTGGGATTTTTTTCAATTCAATATTCTTGTAAATAGCCAGCAGCAGCTGTCTGGATTGTCAGTTCTACTGCAACAGTAGGATTTCATCTTCAAAAGTAGGCTGTTAGTCAGAATCCAAATCTTGGATCTCATCATAACCAAATTCCTGCAGAACCTCCTGCCGGTATTTGTTCCATGTTCTTCTCCTGTAACACTGGTCCTCATCACTGAGGCTCTCTTCAGAGTCTAAAAGAAAGAGCATCAACACTGTTAGATTATCCCTTCTTTAAAAAGGAATTATGTTAATCAGATTTTAAGCTTCTTGAGTAGTTAACAGACACAAAGTCCAAACAATTATATGAGGTAAGGTCTGAGTGGTGCTTGGAGTGCACTGGGATGGGAAGTTACAAGCAGAGGCAGTGCTATACAAGATTGTGGAACCAAGTTACCTCTTTCTCAAAACAAGTCATTTGGAGTTGCAGTGGGTTGAAACTGAGCTCTTAATTCCAACTTAGCAAAAACACTAACAAATGCTTGCAGTCTCAAGAAAGATGGTCCTTCTTTAAGCAGATTTAACCCATTCTAAGAGCAGAACACTTCCCCAGAGATGCTATTAGTTGCTTTTTTCAGAGATGACATGTAAAATTACTAGATTTACACATGCACAGCATGAAAGCAAACAGCATTTATGACAGGCATACCTTTTTCTCCATCACAGTCTTCCTCGGGTAAGAATTCATCTTCATCAGGGTAATCATTGCGCCAGTTGTTTTCATCATTTTCATCATCTTCATCCTCATATATTTCCCCTGGAACCTGGTCATCATGTACCTGCAGGTCAAAACATAACATTTGTTATGAACACAGCACTGAGGGGTTTTCATCCACCTAGACAGTAACATGGGATGAAAAAAGCCCAGAGATACTTACCCGCAGTAAAATCTGTGTTGCAGATTTATTCACTGTAATTTAGTAAGCTGCTTTAGGTGGAAAAATGAGTTAAGCCACATCTTTACATTTTCCACTTCACCATATACATGCTAAGATCAGTATTTAAATTTGTCCTACTCACTTCAGCAGCAGATCAAAGAAAAGTAGTTCTAAGTTCCCAACATGGAAGTCTATTGATCACAGTATCTACACAATGTAAGATGGAAGCTTACATTTAGCTTTTTAACTCTACAGTCACTGAAGAACAGTTCCATTACAAGGAAGTATTTCAAAGTCAAGTCCTCAAGCACCAAAAAAGTTGTGTCCCCTGGCTTTTTTCACTACTGCCTTCTAATCATAAATGAATTGTGAATTACTTTGGTTTACATCTGTGTACCGAATTTCTTTGGCAATTTGAAACCCAAATTCTTCTGAGTACTTGAGTGCTATCCCTTCAGTTTTTGTCATTGTATCCTAATTTGCTTCAATCAATCAACAGCAACCTGCAGGAACACAGGATGGCAGTTACAAGAAGCCTAACACAAGTCACTGAGCATACATGCAGTATCTCAAAGGATCTTTCTGGCACGGCAACTTCTAAGTGTGTTTGTTTATGGCCTTTAAGAAGGATCTATTTTCCCACACCCTTACCAGTTCATATTCTTCTCTATAGGGCTGTACAGAAAGGATGTTTTGGATCCAGCCAGGGGCTGCTGTTTCCATATAGTAGATGTCATAAACGTAGTCATCCTCTTTCTCATGGTCTCCTTTTCTCCTGTCTTCAGAAACATGTAAACGCTCACGGATCATCTCTACTGCATTGCAAAGAATCACATCTGGATCAGTCTTCTGCTGAGAAAAAAAAACAGCAGCATAATTCCACTGAAGCTGTGCACACAAAGACTTACAGCCAACAGTTTCCTGTCTAGACAGCAGCCAACAGGTAGGCAAGGCCAGCATTCTGAAATCTTACATAAAAACACTTCCCCTCTGGAATGCTGATATTTGGAATATTAGCAACCTAGGACAGTAAAGCAACCAAGAATTTTCCAATTACTGCAGTACCATGCAGGCATGCCTTCTTCCAGATAGCAGGAGAAAACTCGCTGGGATCAGCCCATTAGAAACTACCAAAGGGGATATGATTAATCCCACAGAACTGTTCATCTGTATCTCATGACACATTGGTTGTAAAGTTGTGAGACAGGCTGTGCTTTGTAGAATGTTGCACTTGCAGCACAGCAGATAACACAAAAGTGGACTGCAGTATACAAAACATACAGCAGAAACAATGAAAATGTGACAGATTAACAGGAAAAGGCTGATAGCTCCTAGAGATAACACCTTTTAGTGCCTTGATTTCCTCACTTCACCATTAACACAAGAAAGTGCAAGCTTTCTCCTTCCCAAGAAATTATTTGCAATGTATTTGCCTTAGTGGCCTGTGCTTCAAGATCTACACAGGCAGATTTCAGCTGGCAATTTTTCTCTGCTAGAGCTTGTCAGAATATCCTGTCTGCTCCACAGCGGTGCCTCCTGAACTACTTCAGTGATTCCAAGGAACAGCTACAGACCAGCCTTTCATTCACTTCAACACACTTAGAGAATAAAAAAGAAAGCTTACTTCTTGCTTTCAACACTTAGTGCTAGCTATAAAGAGTAAGAGTAAAAATTCTGCTGCTACCTACCTTAGATTCATTTCTGGGTTTCTAAATCAGCAGAGTGACAGTTAACAATCAATTAACATCTCAAATTGTCTGTTTGTACTACTTCATAGAAAGTGAGAGTTCACACTAAAGTTTGATAACTTATAATAAATGCTGAAGGTGACAGCTGGTTGAGCCCTTCCTCACCTGGGTATTTTTTATAACACTAAGCATTTAGTGTCATTTGTCATTGGAATATGCTGCCCAGGGAGGTGGTGGAGTCGCCATCCCTGGAGGTGTTCAAGTGGGGATTGAACGTGGCACTTGGTGCCATGGTCTAGTCATGAGGTCTGTGGTGACAGGTTTGACTTGATGATCTTTGAGGTCTCTTCCAACCTTAGTGATACTGATACTCTGATACTGATACTGTGATACTGATTTAAGTTTTCCTCAGAGCCATGATGGTCTGCATTAGTGAAGCATTCACACGGACTTACATACAGTGAAGAAGTACTAAAGAAAGTCTGCACCTTCCTTTCCATGCAGTTATGAGTCTAATAGAAAACATTCTTAATGCTCTGTAGCTCTACACAGAAAGCAGAGCTTCTCCATACTTAGAACCATGCTAGATATTGAGCAGATGCTCCCCCAACTGAAAAGATACTTAACTCACAGTACCAAGGAAAACAGAATGTAGAGGCTCAAGCAGTCTCAAACATCTAGAGTTCAGTCATAAACAAAATCTACAATAAACCTCATACTGGACTTGTGAGAAAGGGAGGCTCAAAACTATCTTTTCCTTCAGTGCATCTTGCCTGTAAGTGACATTTCCAGGTATCTGGGTAAATGAGAAGACTGAATTAGATTTTTTTTCTTTTTAGTTAGGGAAGTTATTAAAAAAATCTCAGAGATCTACCAAATGGATGAACATGAGAATTTATGCATCAGAACAGGGTACAGAAAAACAGAGGTACAAGCCTTTCCTGTAATAGGCACTTCCACATGGCTGGCTGTCTCAACAGCATTAGTGCACTTAAGGATCCTTATTAAAGTGACTCCCTGTACATTCCAACCTGCCAGTATCTAGTTAAAGCTCCTGTTAAGTAGTGGAATACTTACAATGGAAAAAACTCCACAGCAGTCAGTCTGCCCACATGTACCAGTCAACAGTGCTATCAAAGTACTTCAAGTACACTGCTTTGCTGACCTGTGGGTTTGCAGCAGCTACACTGGAGTCTCCCTCCACTTCCTCTTCTTGCTCAATATCAAACAACTGGAATTTCCCACAGCAGTCCGAACTCTTATCGGCAGTACCGCTCTCCTTTTGAGAAGCATCCTCCCTTCCTTCTGAGTCTGATCTGTCGCCACCACTGGATGCCTGGCCAACCGGGACAGCTGCAGCTGTTTCAGCACAGTTGGGTCGATGGCTGGCTACCACACGGTAGCGGCTTTCCTTCCTTTTCTGTTGCGTGGAAGAGCGGAGCTCCTGAAGGATTTGCTGAGTGCTTGCTGAAGAGGGCTGCAGACTTTGCACTGCTTTGTCTCGAGCGATCGCTTTTTGCACGTATTTCTGAACAGGTTCGTTCTGGGTAGAGGAACACAAAGAGGACTATGATGACACTGTCAGCATTAAGTCATACTCTTTCCTAGAAGTGATTAATAATGACTATTACTCATGCTTCCTATTTGAGGACTGCAGTACATATGTCCCTAGCAGCATTCAAGTAACTTCTACTACTACTTTAAGCAACACAACTGTCATACTGTTTTCCTGATAAGAAGGAAAAGTGTAAAATGTATTTTTTAATTGTAAGATTATTTCAGATTTATTTTTGGACTTGATGCTCTTAAGAGAACTTTTCTAACCTTAGCGACTGTATGACTTTTAAACAATATATGTTGTGGTACGGAATAACCCTCTAAACAAAACCACATGCCTTTGGAATCATGGAATTGTTTGGGTTAGAAAAGACCTTTAAGATCATCCAGTCCAACCATTAACTCAGCACTGCCAAGTCACCACTAAACCTCAGCACCACGTCTACATGGCTTTGAAAGCCTTCCAGGGATGGAGACTCTACCACTTCCCTGCACAGCCTGGTCTAGGGCTTGACAACCCTCACGTCCAACCTAGACCTCCTCTGGCACAACTTGAGGATACTTCTTGTTCTATCAGATGACTGCAAAAGTCCTAATTATAAAACACAATACCCTTTACTAACTCCTACAAAGACTAGTCCCAAGACCAGTTTTCCAATATAAAAGGCTGTACAGTCAACATCTTTCCTAAACTGAGGAGCCCAGAACAGGACACAGTACTCGAGGTGTGGCCTAACCAGTGCTGTGTACAGGAGCAGGGAGGTCATTCTGCCCCTGTACACAGCACTGCTTAAGCCACACCTTGAGGTATTGTGTCCAGTTCTGGGCTCCTCAGTTTAGGAAAGATGTTGACTTGCTGGAAGGTGTCCAGAGAAGGGCAACAAAGCTGGTGACAGGTTTGGAGCACAGCCCTGTGCGGAGAGGCTGAGGGAGATGGGGTTGCTTAGCCTGGAGGAGGCTCAGGGGAGACTTTATTGCTGGAATGTGCTGCCCAGGGAGGCGGTGGAGTCACCACCACTGGAGATATTTAGGAAGAGACTTGATGGAGTGCTTGGTGCCGTGGTTTAGTTGATTAGTGTTGGATGATAGGTTGGACTCGATGATCTCAGAGGTCTTTTCCAACCTGGTTAATTCTATTCTATGCTAAGTTATTAGCCTTGTAGGGTTAAGCTTCAGTACTCAAACAGCTGAAAATCAGGTTTCACTTACTGACCATTCTGTAGTCTATACTTGAGGAACAGTTCATAAACAT
Source organism: Dryobates pubescens (assembly GCF_014839835.1). Classification (NCBI taxonomy): domain Eukaryota; kingdom Metazoa; phylum Chordata; class Aves; order Piciformes; family Picidae; genus Dryobates; species Dryobates pubescens. The sequence goes on along the minus strand of NC_071630.1, from coordinate 22,559,685 downwards.
AGAAAAGTCATTGTTGAACAAAGCATTTCATGGTGTCACTGTGCTAAGTCCGTAAAGCACAGCATGTTCCGCACGCAGGTTTGCTGCTGCGCGGCCGGCCGGTCAGACGCGGGGAAGCCAAAGCCATGGGACAAGGGTCTATCGGGACAAGGGTCTATCGGGACAAGGGTCTATCAGGCCAGGACGGCGCGCCCGGGCGGTCAGAGTGGTGGCAGGGCCGCGGTACCTTTGAGGAGACGGTCGCCACCAGCTTGAAGAGGTTCCTCTCCACGGGCTGGGCATCGTCGCCCTCCTCGGTGCGCAGCCGCTTGCAGGCGAGCAGTAGCGCCTCGGCCGGCTCGGTCCCGCCGCGCTTCCGTTTGATGCGCAGCACCGCGGCCCGCTCCATGGCCTCCGACCCACACGGCGGAAGGGGCGGCCGCGGCCGGCGGCTCGTCCCCCGGAACCCCGCCCAGCCGGAGCCCGGTCCTCTGGAACCCCGTTCCGGCGGAACCTCCTCCCCGGGAACCTACTGCCCTGTAGCCCGCTCAGTCGCCGCGGTGCGCGGCGGGCAGGTGGCGGCTGGCGGTCGTGTGGCGGTCTGAGGGGTAGGTGGCCGCCACGCCCGGGGGTGAGGAGGTGCCGCCGCGTAGCCCTGAGGGGCAAATGAGGCCGCGGCTTCACGATTTCGAACAGGGGAGAGCGAGGAACGTTCTCGTCCCCCGGCACAGCTCCTTGCTGAGGTCCCGGCCGAGGCTGCTCTGCTGTTGGCTGGGCCTGTCCCGAGGTGAGGCCCACCCCCGGCAGAGCTGCCGCTGCCAGGACGCGAGGAGCTTCGAGCACCGGCTGCTTTGCTCCGGCCTAGGCCCTGGGTCCTGCCGGTCCCTTCGGCGCTGCCGCTGCCCAGAGTGCAGATTCCGCCTCAGCGTGTAGAGACTCTAGAGAAGAGGGTTGGCCTCCCCCGCCCCATGTGCATTACCTTGGGGCGGGGGTTTTCCTTGAGGATGTACTGGTGTTTTGTACATATTATATATGGATATTTTTTTTCCTGGGCAGAGTTCCTGACAGAGCTGGGTGATAGCTTTGAGCTTAAAAGGTTCATACAGAAAAAGTGCAAGGCTTCTGCTGGCCGAGGCAGGTGTAATAGAATCATAGAAGACCCGGTCAGAAAGGGCCTCAAGGATCATCTGTTCCAACCTTTCTTGGCAGAAGTACAGCCAGTCTCAAAAGTGTGCAGTGTCTGGAAAATCCATCCCTTACCCTGGGGAGATAATTCCAGTGACTGACTGTTCTCATTGTGAAATTTTTCCATGTGTTCGATTGGAATCCCCCCAGAATTAACTTGTACTCATCATCCTCATCTTTTCCATGTGGCCCCTTGTAAAAAGGGAGTCTCCATAGCTAAAGTGATGGCTTGTTTTCACTGGAAATGTTGATGTTTTTTCCCTGCAGCCAGTATTTTGAGTAATGCACTGATGCCAAAGCAGCAAAGCTGCATACAATACGTGAATAACACAACTTTAGATTGATCATGAAGACTTTCTGTGGAAGAGCTAATCCAACCACTGGTGCTATGGAGTGGTTGGAAGAGGATGAGAACTATGACTACCATCAGGAAATCGCAAGGTACGCTGATAGAAATATCTTGGGGGGGTTCTCTTTAGAAGTTTCCAGGACACAAGATGAACAGAGCTTAGGACAGGGTAGATGTTACAGTGTAGAACTATAAATGCAGGACTTTGTGCAGTACTATTCTCCAGCATTTTCCTTCTAAATTTTTTAGATGTTTTCTGAGGCGCTGATCTTAATGCTGACAGTCATTGAGTTGGGGCAAAATGCATTGTCTAAACTTCTTGTAAATCCCTAAGGAAATACATAATTGCCAGTTATGTGATCCCTTAGTAACTTTTTAAGAGCTTAATGTAACAGCCAGAGACCTTGGAAAGATTAGATTTTGGGTTATTTTAAGCAGTGTGACCCCTAAAGAAATACGCACCAAAGCAGTTTAAGTCTTGGTAAGAAATGATAGACCATTATTAGTTCTCTCCTTCATTGCTATGTATGGATCTCTGTCTGTCCCAGGTATTTCAGAGCTGTTAGTCCATAGGGTCAGTATTGGGTCCATTGCTGAAGAGAGGATATATGCCCACAGTTAATTCATGACTATGCTGATGACCAGATCACTGAAATGATGTTACTTGAGAAACATCCTCGAGGAGCATGCAGTTATCTGTGCCCTTACAGACCATAGGGACCAGCTGCCTTAGTAGGAGGGAACCAAGGAGGCTGCATAAAGTCTAGCACTGTTGTTGTGCTTTGCAGTGTGTAGTATTTTAACTGGGGTTTTTTATCGTAGGTCACGCTATGCAGATATGCTGCACGATAAGGACAGAGTAAGTATAGAAACACAAAAACCTGAACAGGGAGAAAAAACCCATTGTCTTTCTCTTGAATAGCTGTCACTGCGTGATTATACAGGTTTCTCTGAAAGATGATTGGATGTGTGCCCTTTATCACAGACCTGATCTTAGATCAACAGATGACTTCCTATTCTGTGGTTTCCTTCAGAACATGATATTTACAATCAGCAGCTGATTTTGTGTTCTGTGTCTGACATTTTTGATAGAGGTAGCTAAACTGGATTTCAGAGGCTGTAAATGTGAATCTGGGCTTCTTAGTTTTCATGGGAATGCACGTAAAGTCTAGTCTTTTGTGGTGTATTTAGCTCTTATTGTGAAGAAAACTGAGATACTATATAGGCATGATAAAGTCTGGAGTGAATGATTTAGGTATTTTTTCTACTCTACCTAATTATTTACCTACTCCTATTCTGAGAATGCAAGGTTTCTCTACAAACATTAAAAGTATAACTAGATAATGTGTTGCTGATCTCTTTTTTTCTTGTTTGTTTTTTTTTCCCCCCCCTCTCCACAGAACACAAAATATTACCAAGGTATTCGTGCTGCGGTGAGCAGGGTGAAAGAAAGAGGTGAGAAAGCCATTGTTCTAGACATAGGGACTGGCACAGGGCTCCTCTCCATGATGGCAGCTTCAGCAGGTGCAGATTTCTGCTATGCAGTTGAGGTGAGCATTTGTCACAGCTTGCACATAATTCTGCTTTCATATTCCTAACTTCTGAGCTTCAGCACAGTTGTTCTGCCTAAATCAGCGCTGTTTTGTGTTGTGGTTTCTGAAGAGCAAATTGGATGCTTTTATGTGAGTCAAAAAGACTTAGATCTAACAAGAATATGGTTGAAAAGACATAATACTTACATTTTTTAATTCTTGGGATGCCTTCTGTGAATGTACAGATTAGCAGTACCGAGTCAAGTGTTACAGTGTTCTCTGTTCTCTACTTATCATACCTCAAGTGTGATATGGAAAGCCTGGTTTTGAAGAATGTGAGTCTTAGACTGTATTTCTGATCTTCATAAATTGCAGCTCCTGGAGATGGATTCTCAGACCCATTTAATCATAACAAGGACCTCATCTTGAGACTGTTTTACAAATGTATTTTTCCATCTCTTTGTGACTAGTTAGGGCATTTTCAGTTTTACTAGCCATTAAGAACCACCCTGATGGTCAGAAGCAGTCATCACTTGCGTTAAGGATAACAGGAACGTTTTGGCCAGGTAACTATTTTTTGGCACGTTTGAAGAAACAAAAAGAAGATTGGCTTGTCTGTGAGTCATAGGTGAAAGCATGTGCTGTGATTTTTGTCCAAGTGAAAAACCTGCCTTTTGTAGTCTAAGATTTTACCCTGAGATCATTTTTCAGGGACAGTCATCTTTCATACAGGCTCCAACAACAACAGCAACAAGCTCCAAAATAAATTTGTTCACAGCCAGTTGTAGGGAAGACAAAGTGTCAGAACTGGTATGGTAGGAGGGGTTTTGTGCTTAGTAGTTTCCTGGTCACTGGCAGAGGAGGATCAGTAGCTTGTGAGATGAAAAATAAAAGCTTAACAGGAAAATTCTGAGAGTTACTGACATAGATGTTCTAATAGCAATACATTACTTCAATTCTGGAACTTGGGCTTAGATTCCAGAGTGGCTATACATGTCCTGAGTAGTTAGGTTTTGTGGCTGAGTAAAGTACTGAAAACTTCAGAGTTTAAAAAGTGGTTACACTCTTCATTCTGCTCTTTTCAGGCTGTATACTTTCCTCTAGTCTTTGTTCTGAATGGATAAAAATTCTCTTCACAGATGTGCTGTTGGTAAAAGCCTATTTTTAGGATTCTTAAGTGAGCATTTCAGTGCTGGTTGATTTGGGTTCCTTTATTTTATGTATTTATTTTATAGCTTGAGCACTCCTAAGACTCTTGGCCCCTCTCTTGATGCATCTTTATTTTTAAAAGTCAGAAATGTGTATTCCTGTCTTTCAAAAGTGAACTTAAGAGTAGCTTGTGGAGAGTACTGATGGTTTGTAACAGTGATATCGGAGCTCTGTGAACTTTGGAAGTGAGGCTTGCTGTCTTCCTTTTGGGTAATGAACTTCAGAGAGGACAGAAAAGATGTTAAAATTGTTGCAGTATTAAATACTCTGTGTTCTGTGTTGGTGCCCTTTCATTTGTGAACGCTGATGTTAGCTTACCAGTTCGTTACGCTCCTGCTGTTTACAGGTTTTCAAGCCCATGGCTAATGCTGCTGTGAAGATAGTGGAGAAAAATGGCTTTGGTGACAGGATCAAGGTAATCAACAAACATTCCACTGAAGTCACAGTTGGCCCAGGTGAGAAAAACAGGCTAGGGTTAGAAAATTTGGCAAGTATCTCAAAAACTATGAAGGAATATTCCTTCTTTTCTTACTTTCCAGATATCTTTAATTAAAACAAGTAAATCTTTTACACTCTGGAAAGTAACTTGGGAAGTTTACTTCCAAAGGAAATGCTGCAATAATATTTCAACAGTTGTTTGTGTTTCATAGTTAACATCTAAGGGAAAATGGTCTGTACTCTTCAAGAGGGTCTCTAGCAGTAGTGAATGTTTGAATGACTTGTGTTTTCAGTGTAGTATCTTCTTGAGAGATTGCAAGAAGTGTTAATGTTGCATATTAAAATGTGTCTTTTAGATGGAGATATGCAGTGTCGAGCAAACATCCTGGTAACAGAATTGTTTGATACAGAGCTGATAGGAGAAGGAGCTTTACCATCCTATGAGCATGCACACAAATACCTTGTGCAGGTGAGAGCACAGAAGTCGATAGTGTGTCAGATTTATTCCTGAAGAAACTCTTTTGTCTTTTTGGAGTAGGATAGAGATGATACTTGATTTAGGCTTCTCTCACCTTTGTAAATAAATACACCTTCATCAATGCTAACATATTATTCAGTGAAAAAAGAATTTACTAAATTCTTCCCTGGAATAAAGTGCATCCTGTACATCACAGGCTCTGAAAGTACACTTGGTTGCTTTATCTTTTAACAACTGACTTGCTGGTTAGCAGATTTCTTTCAGGAAGGCATCCAGGTGTGGTTTTAGCTTTGCTTGGTAGTTTATTTTGATGGCAAATAGGTATCAAGATGTTTCAAGGAGTTAATTTAGTTTTTTCTCCCAAATTTAATGTGCTTCACAAAGATATTTTCCCCAAGGATCTGTTGCTACTCCACATGGTTTTCTTTTTTACTTTAAGCACTGTAATGTAATTAATATCCAGTGGGTTTTTGACATGTAATCTATGCTTAGGGCTTTCTCCTTTACCCTTTCAGGTTCTGTTTCTCAGTTAAACTGTGGATGGCAAACCTTTCCTTAGGTTTCTGTGTTTCATTTTACCAGTTTTATGTGTAAAGACAATAGCACTCCAGAAGGTTTTACTGCTTTTCATATGTAACTAAACTGTAAGTAGTTTATCTTGTAGAAGCATTGTTCTTGGACTTCACAGTTAGCTCTTCATTCACAGTGCTTGTTTAGAGCAGCTTGTATGTTTTCTGCTCTTTAAACATGGATACAGAGTTGTTATTACATAAACATTTTAGCCATTATTTTTGTTGTTTACTCACTGTATTCACAAACTCTGGTTTAGTGTTGATAGCTTAGCAGTGATCTGCCTTCAGAAGGCCAAGACAGATTTCATGTCAGAATGAAAATGGAAGTGCATGTTTAACTGAGAATAATAAAATGATACTGTGCAGGGTAGTTAAAGTAATCTGGCCTTGCTGAAGCACACTGAGCAGGACAGATAGGTGTATCATAATTCACAGAAAAGAGAGAAAGTGGAAGTGCTGTCATACTATGGAAGTCTCAGAAGTTGTTTGTGTTTAAGATTTCAAAGCTCCCAGTCCAACTTTTCTTTAAATTGGTTCACCTTTCATTTGATTTAACTCTTATACATGTTAATAAGTCATATTTGTTGAATGTTTACCCTTTGTTTTCACAGGAAGGATGTGAGGCAGTGCCTCACAAGGCAACAGTGTATGTCCAGTTAGTAGAATCCAAAAGGATGTGGTCCTGGAACAAGCTGTTTCCCGTTCATGTTGAAGCAGAGGATGGTGAAAAAATTATTGTCTCCCCTCCAGAAATGGAGAACTGTCCAGGGGTTCCTTCTGTTTGTGATATCCAGCTGAACCAGATGCCTTCAAGTGACTTCACTATCCTTAGTGACGTGGTGACAATGTTCAGGTAAGATAGGCATTGTGTTGTTCAAAACACTGGTTTCCTGTTCTGCCTTTCATGTAAGCTGCGTATGCTATTTCTTTTTAAATCTTTAATGCTTCTCTGTAGTGTGGATTTCAGTAAGCCAGTCAGCAGTGCTTCTACCTGCTACAGAGTGCATCTGGAGCCTGTAAAATCTGGCAAGGCACAAATCGTCCTTTCCTGGTGGGATATTGACATGGACCGCTCCGGGAAGATCAATTGCACAATGGCTCCATACTGGGTAAAATCCACTTCTGCTTTACAGGTAAGATACTGAGCCTTCATGCACTGTCATCAGAAGGCTACCAATTATTACTTTGAGTAAAAGCCATACTGGGTGTTTTAAGCAACTGTCCCTTCAACTCTGCAGGACTTTTACTAATGTTTTATGTAATGGAAGATGCTAATAGGCATCTTCTGATAAAAAAAATCAAATGTGTGAACATACAAATGCCAATTTTACTACACACCCATTTTAGATTTTGTTTAATCTCTAATTTAAATCTAAGCTGTACTGCAAAGCTTAGAAGTTGAAGCTGTCTTCCAGTTCTATATTTTATTTTACTGTTATTTTATTTTATTGTTATTTTATTTTATTGGGATTTTTTTTAGTGTTACTTCATTTTTAGTGTTATTTTATTTTATTTTATGCTATTTTATTTTACTTTATATAAAACATTTCCACATATTTTTCTTTAACTAGTCTCACTCCCTGGTCAAAATAGTCCGTGGTCTGCTTCCATGTAGTTCTTCTAATAAACTCCCAAAGTGTTAAAGCTTATGGTAATACATTAATTCATAGTCCCATGATGAAGGCTGCTATGGGAAATGTTGGGTTGGTATTGAGTATTTACAGGAACAGGAGATCACTATTTAACCAGATTCATGTGTTTTTATATGAATGTGTTTACTAGTAAGATCAGCTTAGTTGAAAGTAAGCTGCAAAATGATTGCACTTAATGGTGTTTGAGAATGAAATTTGAAACCATCACACTTGAGGGTGTTCAGTCAGCTTAGAATGACCCATCAGCTTGGAATATCTGCAGTGCAGAAAGTGGCTTTTTTGAAGCACAAAATAGTTGTGCTATCATATCAGAGTGACACTAAGAGACTCTTTATGCATGAGGCTCCAACCACTGGTCATTGTCAGCAGTTCAGTGTAAGTGAACTATAGAAATAAAACTGCATTAAGAAAGTGTATTTTGGATTTGCTTTCTATTAGATTAAAATACAGGCTTAGCTAGTCTCAGAAGTCTCAGACTTCTCTGTTGTAAGGCATCTATAGAAAGTATATTTATTCAGTATCTGGTTAATCCTTAATTAGCCCTGCTAATATCAACAAGATTCTTTCAACTAGATGTACGCCAGTGTTTCAGGGTTGTGCCCATTCTGATTAATTGATTACCTGCAGTTCATTTCCTTTCCATTTACTGTTAATGAGTTAATTCCTGAAGTTCTGTTTATCAACCCCTTTTCAGTGGAGAGATCACTGGATGCAGTGTGTGTATTTCCTTCCCAACGAGGAGCCCATTCTCCAGGGTGAGAAGGTGTGCCTGACTGCCTGTCGTGATGAGTACTCTCTGTGGTACAAGCTGCAGAAAGCCAGGTAACAATACATCTGCAGGAGAAAGGTGGCATTTTATTCCAGTCTCAAGTATTTGCTGCTTTTGGAGCAAGATAAGAACCCAAAGACTGAAAAATTACTGAAAAACATTCCATGGGCAGCACACAGGTGCAAAAAACCATGTGGAGCATAAAAGCACAGTTGAGGTTTGGACTACAGGCTCCTGCCTTAAACCTGGTGACATTCTGTGACAGAGAAACAAACACTGTGGTAGGCTTCTGGAAATCCTAAAATACAGCTCACCTGAGCTGACACAAAGGGGTGAAATATTTGCCATTCTCTCCAGTATCTGTTTCTTTAGTCAGCATTGTCTTTTTGAGATGAATGTCTTTGGCTCAAATTAAAGATGAGCTTAATCATGTTGGTTGTGATCACAGTATCAGCCACAGTTTGGAAAAATCAATACCAGCTTTAGGAGTTCATGCTGATTTTTCTGTGCCTTGTTGACTTAGGAATCTGAATTAGTAATGTCTTTCCTGAAAGACCAAAACCAACAGTACCTCACTCTCAGAGTGGGAAAGTTGGAGAGGTTATTGTTTGTTTCTTGGTTTAAAAAAAAAAAAGGTGAAAATTTGCCCTTTTCATTTGGCAATGCAAAGTTGGAAAGAGGTCCCTGCAGAACTAGTTCATTTGAATAGCTGCAGTGGAGTCCATGTCATTAATGTGTGTACTGGCTGAAATGTGCAAATGTACCTGTCTGCAAAAACATGTTACAAGGTAACTGACATTTTTTTGCAGAGAAGAAGAGGAGAGCAGAGCTGACGTTCGTGTTGACAGTCCTGTTTGTAGGTGTCAGGCTCACCTCCTGTGGAACAGACCCCGCTTTGGGGAGCTCAACGATCGCAACCGAACGCAGCAGTACATCAAGGCTTTGACCAAAGTCAGTGTGTGCTGCCTCTAGGGTTTTTGGATTCTGTGATAGATGGGTGTATTGTTTATTTGCAGTAATTATACATGGAATTTGTTTCTCCTCTGCTAAAGGACTTTGCTCACAAAGTGTATTTTATGTACATCAGCAGATGTAGGTTAGATTTTGTCATAGAATCATAGAATGGTCTGGGTTGGAAGGGACCTCTGAAGGTCATCTAGGTCAACCCCCTCTGCAGTAAGCAGGGGAATCCTCAGCTAGATGAGGTTGCCCAGAGCCCTGCCAAGCCTTGCTTTGATTATCTCCAGGGATGGAGCCCAAACCACTTCCCTGTGCAACCTGTTCCAGTGCTCCACCGCTCTCAGTAAAGAGCCTGTTCCTCACCTGCAGTCTAAATCTGCTCTTCTCTAGTGTGAAGCCATTGTCCCTCATCCTATCACTACAGGCCTTTGCAAACAGTGTTTCTCCATCCCTCTTCTGGGCCCCCTTCAGCTGCTGGAGGGCTGCTATGAGGTCCCCCCGGAGCCTCCTCTTCTCCAGGCTGATGAACCCCAGCTCCCTCAGCCTGTCATGAAAACTTCAGTATTACTCTCTTTAAATTGTAAGCATTTCTGCATATAGGGACATGTAACAGCTCTGTGTCTTTAGTGAATAGAGACACCCAATACATTTTTTACTACAAACTTTTTCTGACTTAAAACAAGGGGACTACATGAAAAACTCTTACACTGTCCTGTTCTGCCTGAAGTAGTTACATTAATCACTCCATCTTCCAGTCGTTCGATCTGGAAGTGTATGAAAGGGGGTGTGTGTGTCTGTGTGTGTGTGTGCAAATGCCACCAAAGCTGTTTAGAATTTGAAAACCTTTTCATCTGGAAAAGAAATAACAATGAAAATTTGATTTCTGTAGGTTCTGAAAACGGATAGTGTTTGCCTCTGCATCAGTGATGGCAGCCTGCTGCCCATGCTGGCTCACCATCTTGGAGCAAAGCAGGTACAGTACTACTTCATGGTTTTGTGATCCTTGCTTTTTGGCTTAGTATTTTTAATTTTCTCATCTAGTTCAGCATTTCCAGCCCATTATTTAATCATTTCCAATGCCTTTTCAGTGACAAATGTGGAAATAGAGATTAAATTAACTGAATGAAGTGGTGTTCCTCATTCCCTGCTGATTCCTGTTCACTGTCACATATATTAGTGCTTTTGGAAATACATAATTAGATTTATTACTGAGTCTGAAATGAGAAGTCTGTATAACAGCAAGGTAGGAGGCAGTAAGAATACTGAGTCTGTGTGTAAATGAGAGCTGAGAGCTGCCAGGCTGTCTCATGCGTGTGTATACCATACCTGATGCATTCTCTCATGGGGCTCTTCAAACTAAAATCCATTGTAGTTGGACTGAGTATCTGTGAATATGCAATGCAGTATAATCCTGAGGAAGGTGCTGGAGCCCTTTATTTTGCTTTTAGTAGTGGCCAGTCACAGACAATCAGGAGAGAGGAAATGAGCAGGGCAAACACAGATTTCCCTAGCTCTGTAGCAGCATACTGCCCAATCATTCACCAGTTTTGACTAAAACCTAATGTTTTTCTTAATTCTGGTGTGTAGCACTGCACATCTGAGCTCTTTCCAGCTGGTCCAGTCAGGTCATGTTAAACACTCACAGAAAAAAGCACTTATGGAGGTTGCATTTGTTCAGGAGTAATATGCTATCTGCATCTTCAAATGGAAAATAAGTATTTGCATTCTTTTGATTATTTTCCCTCCCTTGTATGGCTGTGAAAACAGCATTCTTTAGCCTGTAGTCATAGGGGGTGTTCATAAAAAAGGTACATGACAGTGGGCTATGGAATAGATGGGTGGTTCTAGGAGCTCTGTTCCCTGGGATGCAAAAATAGTTCCTTCATTGTTCATTTACGTATTCTTTTAACTGCAAATTACAAAGCTAGTTTACTGACTGCTGTGTGTTTCCTTTAGGTCTTTACAGTAGAAAATTCTGCAGTGTCCTGTTCTGTCATGCAAAAAGTGAGTATTCATTTTTCTGTAAAAGCAGTAAAGGAATTCATGGCATTTCTAAGGCCAGAGCTGGTGTCTTGAGTTGCCTTTGCATCAGTTGCACGAAGGTTAGATCAGTTCAACTAATGTATGTGATCATACAGTGTGACGAGACTGTAGGAGGTGGGGTGTGTTGGGGAGTATTTGTACAGAGCTCTATGCAGATACCTGGAAGAATACTGTTGGAGATATGTCTGGTCTCATAGTTTTAGCAGCAAGCTGATCAGGCCACTGGGGAAGTTGAGCTGACAAGAGGAAATTGCCAGTGCTTGATCTCTGCTTGCAGATGTCCGTTGGTTTGTCTGCTTGAGCTGCCGCTCTGCTGCCCTCATTGCATTGGTGATGAAAGCCAAACAGCTTGTTTCTGAGGATTAGTGCAGTGCAAGAACATCCTGTAGCTTGTCCCAGTCTTACCTGGAAAGTGGCATCTAGCAGCACTGTCTTCAGCTGAGACAAGCTGTGGATGCTTCTTTAGGGTAGAGCACGGAAGGCTTTGCCAGCAGAGGCTGTTCAGGTGAGGCAACTGATGTCCCAAAGTGGTGACTAGAAGCAGCTTCCTGAAGTCGTTGTTGAGCTGTATCTCTTTTGGTTGTCATTCTGTTTAGAAGAGGTCTGTCCCAGCCTGTGGCTTAGGAGTGAAAACACGAATGGTAGGCAAATTAGGATACAAAGCTGGTCTCAAAACAGAAGCAGAATATGCAGTGTATTTATAGCTGAAGTGATCTTTATCTTTCTTGACTGTCCTGTACAAATGAATAAAGGTGAGGTAACTTTTGTGTTACCTGCCTTGCTCTAAACTTAACTGAAGGCATATGTAGAGCATGTGCTTCAGTTCACTTTGTGTGACAGGTTAGCTCTAAGTGTGTGCAGACTTGTAGCATCCTGATGAGTTATTGTAGGCAGTTTTGGAAAGAGTTCTTTTGGCTATTGGTTTGGGGGTTTTTTGTTCTGTGTTTTGGGATGGGTTTGAGGCTCAGCTGGAGCTCTGGATAAAGACACTATGTAATTTGGGTTTTTATTTTGTAGTTCTTTAAAGCAAATAATCTTGAAGATAAAATTAAAATACTAGAAGCACGCCCCGAGTCACTGACATCTTCTCATTTGGAAGATCAAAAGGTATGTTGTGGCTGTCTAATGCTGATCTTCAGTGAGGTGATGGGGAGCAGGAAGTGAAAATGAATCTTGCTATCTTCCTGTGCTTCCATGCCCAAAGTGAATCCCATTATAGCCCATTCGTGGAAAGCGTAATGAGTAGATAGTTCAGAGCCTGGCTTAGTGAAACTAAACCAGGCTTAGACTAAAGACTGTGGGAGGGTTTTGACCTTGCTTTTAAAGGGATATGACTTACCCTTCCTGCATAACCTACACCAGTTGTAAGGGCAGTTAAACTGGTTTAACTGTGTACCTTGCACTAGGCTGCAGCTCTTCTTTCTCCAGCCACTCAGAAGATTGCATTTGGAAGTATTAACAGCTTGAAAATGTCAAAATTCTGTGACTCTTTCTACAAAGCCTTTCAACTTAAAACTGCAGTAGTTCCTCCCAAATGTTGTTGCAGGAAAATTCAATGTAAAACTTGCTGACTAAAATCACAAAAAGCTGTTGAGCAGTGTATGGAGTAATTAAATCCTTCTGGAGCAGGACAAGCTTCTATCTAGCTGACCACTTGCTATATTGTATTGTCAGCTACTGAAGGTATAAACAGCCTGTTACTGAGTTGCTGTTCTTTATTTTAATGCCTTTTCTATCTCCTTCTTTCTTTGCCAAGATTTCTGTCCTTGTGGGAGAGCCATTTTTTACCACAAGTTTGTTGCCGTGGCATAACCTGTATTTCTGGTATGCTAGGACAGCTGTGACCAGCCACCTCACCAGTGATGCCACTGTCCTACCTCAGGCTGCATCTTTGCACATGATGATTGTGGAGTTTCAGGTGAGATTGCTTAGAACTATCCATTGGATGTTTACACAGATCCACTTAAAAGAGAGCACTCTTCTAGGTTCTTCTGAATGATGACTTAAGATTGTTCAGCAAGGTAGTAGCAGAATGTAGAGTAACATTCATGTCACCTGAACCCCAGTTTTTAACACTTTTATTTACAGTTACTCAGAGATAATTCTGTGTGGCTGTTTTGGTAGAACCTTTAACTTGGTTTTGTTTCATTAAGGTGTTCCAAAAGCTGTTACTTTAACTGTACATTTATCTCTTTCTTCAGTGGAGAATCTAGACTCAAAGCCTGGAATCCGTGGGGGTTTTTAGTAACTCCTGCACTGACCAGTCAGACAGAAGGAGCGGTTGTAAAGCATTCTGCAGAACTGCTTCTGTGGACTGTTCTGCCTTGTCATAATAGGAATATGTCATTACAGCTCAGCAATGGGCAAAAGCTGGATCCAGGAGGAAGAATTTGATGAAATTACTTCTGTTATAAACTTGTTTAGTCCATAATTGTATTTAGAGAGCAGGATGCAACCTGTCTGGTTTGATAGTTCTGTCAGGTACACCATTCAGAGAGTCCTGATAGTCACTCTGGGCCATGCTGTATTCAGGCATGAATTCCAACAGCATTTAAAAAAATTCCTAGTAGTCTTACTGCCATTTTCTAGAACAGGAACCTTTGAAGTTGCTAAGTGCAACAATGAACAGGTAATAAAATGTATATATCCACAGCTAGTGAATGTTCTTGTTCTAGTGAGAGACCATGAATGCAGTCCAAGAAAGGGCAAAAGCTGAACTGAGTAATTGTCCACTGGATTACTAAAGTCAGTGAGAGGGCAGTGATTGTACTGATCTTTGGCAGGTAAAGAGAGGTAAAGGGAGGTATGGTCCAACAGGTCAAGATATTTGATGCAACTGGGAGCAGTTAACTTGTGCTGGGTAATGGAAATGGTGGGGGCTTCAGGGATTTAGTCTTAGCAAATCCATACCTACTTTAAAATAGAGATGGAGGAGTTGGAAACAGTGGCTGAAGAGATTAACTTGTGCAATACTTGCCCAGAATGACAGTGTCTTCTGATCCTTGCAGAAGTTCTGATGGTTTAGAAAAGTACGGCTGCCCAAGAGTCTTTATTTGGCTTATAAGCAAATGTCTGATCTACAGCTAAAATTACTTGAGGCTCAGAGGAGACCTTCTTGCTGTCTGCAACTACCTGAAGGGAGGTTGCAGCCAGGGTAGGGGCTGGTCTCTTCTCCTGGGTGGCCAGCACCAGAACAAGAGGGCACAGTCTCAAGCTGCACCAGGGGAGGGTTAGGCTGGATGTTAGGAAGAAGTTCTTCACAGAAGGAGAGATTGGCCCTTGGGATGTGCGGCCCAGGGAGGTGGTGAAGTCACCATACCTGGAGGTGTTTAGGAAGAGCCTGGATGGGTGCTTGGTGCCATGGTTGAGTTGATCAGATGGTGTTGGGTGAGAGGTTGGACTCGATGATCTCAAAGGTCTTTTCCTACCTGGTTTATTCTATTCTATTCTATTCTATTCTATTCTATTCTATTCTATTCTATTCTATTCTATTCTATTCTATTCTATTCTATTCTATTCTATTCTATTCCCTTGAATAAAGCCAAACCAAATCCTGTTTTCTTTTGTAGGACTTATGGAGAATCCGGAGTCCATGTGGCACCTGCGAAGGTTTTGATGTCCGGACTATGGATGCCATGATTAGTGTAAGGAGACTGAAAACAGTTTCAGTACAAGTCTCAGCAAAATGGAACAAAACAAAATTCACTTTGGCTTAAAAAAATTCTTGGTGACATTTGAGAAACTTGTATGGTAGGCAGAAAACCATGGTTTCAGTCTTTCCTGAGGCTATTCAGTTGTTGCAGAATGCTAACTTCTGTGACATGAGCTTTGGGGTTGTGTGTTTCTTCTCATTTGTCAGTCTCTGCAGTACTTTGCACTGCTTCCAAACCATTTCTGGTCATTCAAAAAGACAAATAGTGTCCTCGTTTTTATGAGAGTTTTATTGCGAGCTCGAAATCAAATCACCTGCCAGTTCTTCATAGATGAATCCTACTGCCCTTGAAAGGGAAAAAGGCTTTGTAACTTCTGAGAAGCAGATATGAAGGGGGAGATTTATCTGTACCAATTTCCAGAGCTGTATTGTCGATACCCATATTTGAGTTAGCCATTTAGATTGCTTTTAGAGTTCTTGGGGAGCAGGACGGGTGGTTCTAGAGTAGAATTCATCTCAAGGGAGGAAAGAACTTACATGTATTCAGGCACAACAACACAAATTGTGTTTTGAAAGTGCCTGTTTCTGTTTCACTACTGAGAACTTCTGTTTCACTACTGAGAACCATGGGCATAGCCATTAGATCATATTTTACCTTCTGCCCAAAAAGTGCAGTCCTGTCCTCTGGTAGCTTTGTTTCTTAAATCTGAGTTAGGGACACATAATTGGCTTGAAAACAAGGACTGTTTGCCTTGGGATCGTTTTCACATAGTTCATTACTTTTTTCCTTCAGAATTCTCTGAATTTTAGGGAATCCAAGGAAGCAGAACCTCACCCTCTGTGGGAATATCCTTGCAAATCCCTCTCTGACCCCCAGGAAGTTCTGACGTTTGACTTCAGCAAGACTGTACCACAGGACTGTCTGAGCACACAGGGTTCTGTAAATCTGCTGCGGTGAGTTTTCTCATGGCAATAAATACTCTTTGTCATCATCCATTTTTTTAACCTCACATTCAAGCTCTTTGTGTGTTACAATTCAGTTGTCAGTTTCCAATACTGTGACCTAAAGTTGAGGAAGCTGCTGTGACAGGAATTTGCTGTGGCTATTCATGACAGGCTAAAACAGTGAGGGTAAGGCTCAGGTAATATACTGTATTTCAAAACTAACATTCTTCTAGGTGTTACTGTGATTTAAACCTGAAATACTTTAATTTATAGTTTAAAGGAAATAAGACATCATCTGGATGATTTTCTGATTGTTTTCTGTTGCTGAGTTCTTCCAGAAAAAAAACCTTCTTTCTGTCTTTAATAAAGTGTACACTGTTCTTCTTTTTAGCTGTAGTTCTGACAGTGTTGATATGTCACATGTCTCCTGAGATACTTTTCACTCTAACTGCAGATTGTACTTAATTGTACTTGAAATGCTGTTAATTAAAAAAAACAAAACCAACAAGGGAATGTTATTTTTAACTGTCTGGAGCTTCTGTGACTCAAGCACCTCTGTAGGTTAGTTGGATGTTTCTCTTGTGAAATATAATCCAAGCTTTCATGAAATGCAGAATCATCTGTGTCGGGCCTCCCTGCCTTTGCACCAGTTGGTCTACTCACAGACAACAAAGTAGCATGACCTCTGATCCTTGTGGAGGATCAGCATGACCCTGCCTTTGCACCAGGGGAAAGTGAGATGGTATGTGGGGTAAATATTCCCTCAAAATTCATCAACAAGAGAAGCTGGAGTCTTTGAAGGAAGTATTCTCCAACTCTGCCATACAATGTGCCAGTTAAATGACTGGTTCTGAGCACATTTAGTTACAACCTATTCTTCTCTCCTGGTCTTTTTCAGATGTTATATATGCAAATACTTTAAAAGTTGCTACCCATTTACCAAATCATTCATCTGTTCAACTTTTGTTTTTTTAATGGAAACAAGTTACTCATGCTTTTACAGCCCTCACCTAAACTACTTAAGGAATGGGCCCAGTGTATAAACTGTCAGTATTGTATAAGTGACAAGTTTTGATCCTTCACCTCTCTCCCCCCAGGAAAGGCACAAGCCATGGAGCAGTTCTGTGGATGGAGTATCACCTTGCAGCTGGCATCTCTGTTAATACAGGACTGATGCAGGTTTCAAATGAAAAGGTATTTCTTCAATCTAATTTATTATGTCAAAGTCTGTGTGATTACAGTGCTGAAAAATGGGTCTCTGTTGGCCTTCCTTGGGTTAGGTAGTGCTCCTTGTTACACTATTGGAATACTACATAGACAGAACTAGTAGAACTCTCCATAGTTTTGGTGGGGAGTAGGGAGAGTGAATTGGATCTAAATGCTCCCATAGTTTGGATCAATACTCAAACTTAAATATGGTACCAGCTCAAAGTAGAATTTATTCCTACAAAGCCCTTTTCTCAGTTTAACCAAAGCAAAAAAAAAGTGAGGGGAAGTAGTAAATGTTTTTGATGTTCTGTCTAAATGTTCTTTCACCAAGTCCGTTTTTCCCTCTGTGGCTTCTCTGTGCAGTGTAGTATTTCAAGTTCTGTATTTCTGTAGTGAAATGGATGGTAGTGGAAGTGGTAACTGCCTGAACATTGTGCACTGAACTGAGAACTTAGTGCTTTTAACTGCCTAGTAGTGATATTGTGGAGTTCTGACTGCTTTTACTTTTAACTCTTTCCTGTAGGGAAACTGTGAATGGAATCCCCACTGCAAGCAAGCTGTCTATTTCTTCAGTTCTGTTATTGAATCAGAAACTCTGACAGACCTTCCTAGTGTTGTCTCTTATACTATCAGTTTTGACCCAAAGACAGGAGACATTGCCATGGATTTTAAGCTGTTGTAACATACTTTCCTTTTGCTCGTGTGCCTAAATGATAATAAACTTCCATAGTTCTTGGGGGCTTTTTTGTATGGCAGATGGGACTTTTTATTTTGCTCAGAGAGCAAACTGACTGTTCTGAAACAGACTTAAACTCTTCTGGGTTTGTTTACAAAATATAAAGCTGTGGAAATAGAGAGGAACCTTTTCTTAAGGACAGGTATTCCTGACAGGGTTTATATACATATATATACACACACATACTTATAACCATCTGTTTCAGTGAGAAACTCTGGTGTTTTGGGTAATGCTGTAGAGCTACAAAACAGTTGATGCTCTGCTGGAGTCTGAGGTGCTGCATTTCTGACCAAAGTCTGGAAAGGTGTAACTGGTAATTAGAAAATGTACACATTCAAGTTAATTGGAAGTGACAGACTGGTGGTGGTCTGACCAAAACCAAAAGACCATAGTCTAAAACATTTGCAGATCTTGAGGAGATACACAATATGCGTTAAATGGTCAAAAATGTGGCCACCAGAGGTCTGAATATCTGCCAGTTTAGCTAAGCTGTGTGTTGTTCTGCAATAGTACATGTCCACAGCCAAGGCTTTCTTAGCTGCATTCCAGATTGTGTTGGTAGAAATTGTTGTCTGTGAGCATGTGTGTGCAGTTAATTCTGCTTTAGAGGAACAGTCAATTGGTGTATCCATTTTGTATGTGTGACCTATTAAGGGAAATAGAAAATCAATGTGCTGCCTGTCCTAAATGATGTCAGTCAGCTGCAGGGATAACTGCTTACCAAAGCTACTCCTGTTTCCTCTGAGCAGCAACTTCAGCAAAGTGAAGGAAACACCATAAAGAAGCCATGAGGCAGCAGAAGCCTGTACTGCTTTGCTTTCCTGGTCACCATGACACATAATTCTGGTGAGTAGGAAGTTTTCTTCATATTTATAGACCTGGGAACCACCTGAAATACTCCTAAAATTTTCAGCACTATTTTCCTGACAAAGGTCTTTACAGTTAACAGATGTAAGGAAGCAATGAAATACATGACTCATGCTTTTCATTAGAAGAGAAAACCTGCAGCTCCTATGGAGATCTGGGGATTTCACTTTTCAGAACTGTACTTTGAAGATCCTGAGCTTCAGACTTTTTTTTTTGACAAACTTTGAGTATATAGGCATGAATATACAGGTTACTGTGCATCAAACAAGTGTTGCTACTTTTGCTACACTCTGCCTAGCTCACAGAAAGCATGGAGGTACAAATCTGTTTGTTTGCAACACGAGCTGTACAGTTGTGGAGGGAACAATAATATGGCCAAGCATTTTAAATGATAAAGGCTTGGCTTTATATTAAGAAAGGGCACAGAGACAGCTGTGCAAGTCTGAACAGGTAAGACTTATGTTGTATAGCTTCTCCTCTCCTGGAGGAGTTAACCTGAGGCACTGCCTCCTGGACAAGCTGCTGCTGTTGTTCTGCAGTAGGAAGAGCTTCTGAAGGTGCTTTGCATTTAACTGTACAAACAATTCTGGTCCTAACAGAAACATACAGATTTTCAAGAGGAACAGACAACTGAAACAATATGTTAGAATTTATATGTTTGAAAAAGAAAAGACAGAACAATATCACAACTAAAGCTATAATATTTTAGTATCTAGTGCTAAGTTTCTCAGAGATAGCTTTGTATGTACCTGAATCACAGGACCACAGGATGTCAGGGGTTGGAAGGGACCCAAAGAGGTCATCAAGTCCAACCCCCCTACCAGAGCAGGACCATACGATCTAGCTCAGGTCACACAGGAACACATCCAGATGGGCCTTGAAAGTCTCCAGAGAAGGAAACCCCACAACCTCTCTGGGAAGCCTGTTCCAGTGGTCTGTGACCCTTACAGTAAAGAAGTTCCCCCTTGCGTTGAGGTGGAACCTCCTGTGCTGCAGCTTACATCCATTGCTCCTTGTCCTAGGATCGTGCCTCATGAGAATAAAAAACCAGATACATTTGCTAAAATGCCAAAGGGAAGAATCCACATGGGTGAGAATTTGTATTGTGTTCCCAGTGTTAGATGCAGTGAAGATATGTGGGCACTGCACTACATACTAGGCACGGTGACTGAGAGGTGGTGTCCTTTTTAAACCCTTTTGGTATTGTGAGACTTGGGACTATTGAGGTGCTCAGAGGTGGGTGTAGTGAAAGTGAAGGGCATGGGCCAGATGGAGTAGCTCACATACCCACAGAACTGGGCTTCCAGAACTGAACTGTGGCCATTAAAATGAATCATATCTCTGCATGTGAGGAGCAGTACATTACATTTCAATACACCTGCAGCAGTAATTGTATCACTGCTGTCCAAAAACACTTAAAAAGCTGGAATGCTGGGCATGATATAGCACTTGGGAGTTCCTTAGAGGAACAAAATCTGGTAGATATGCTCAAGAAACCTCGTGTGTATGAGTGTGATCAGCATAGGTAATGCTTGCTGGTTATGCTTATGCATTTAGGCAGGCACTGAAACTACTTTGAGGATTTGGTTAGAACATGCTGGAAGCTGTTGTGTTGAAGCAAATTCTGACCACAGAAATCACACCACTCATTAAATTCTGGTGCATACAAAACAGCTGTGTTGATACAAATCTGGGTGACTTGGGGAGAGATTTTTTTCATGTGTCATTAAGAGTATTTAGTGTATGTATCAGTCTTGGCTTCTGTGAATTCTTGAGGTTGAACTTAAAAATCTAGTGTGACCAGAGAAGGGCAACGAGGCTGGGGAGAGGCCTCGAGCACAAGCCCTACGAGGAGAGGCTGAGGGAGCTGGGGTTGTTTAGCCTGGAGAAGAGGAGGCTCAGGGGAGACCTTACTGCTGTCTGCAACAACCTGAAGGGAGGTTGTAGCCAGGAGGGGGGTTGGTCTCTTCTTCCAGGCAACCAACAGCAGAACAAGAGGACACAGTCTCAAGCTGCACCAGGGGAGGTTTAGGCTGGAGGTGAGGAGAAAGTTCTTCTCAGAGAGAGTTGTTGCCCATTGGGATGTGCTGCCCAGGGAGGTGGTGGAGTCCCCATCCCTGGAGGTGTTCAAGAAGGGATTGGATGTGGCACTTGGTGCCATAATTTAGTCATGAGGTCTTGGGTGACAGGTTGGACTTGATGATCTTTGAGGTCTCTTCCAACCTTGGTGATTCTGTGATCATAGAATTGTCAGGGCTGGAAGGGACCTCAGGGATCATCTAGTTCCAGCTTCCCTGCTATGGGCAGGGGCACTTCACGCTAGATCAGATTGCTCAGAGCCACATCCAGCTTGGTCTTAAAAACTTCCAGGGTTCTATGATCTGTAAATTGTGTGGAAAACAGCTGCTTACAGGGGGATACTGGGATTCCTTACAGATGTATGCAAAAACAAACCAAAAAAAGTGCTTCTGTTGCTGTCCTTTTCCACAGGGCACTTTACTGCAAACACACACATGGGGGAGGAAAGCCACTCTATCAGAAAAACACATCTACCCAGTAGCACCAGTCAGACTCCCATTTGTTTCCCAGACCTGACAGAAGCTTTGCAAGGAAGAGCTTCTGGCTTCTGGCATCTTAATAAGCAGAGCAAGAATCCTATTTTCTCTTGGAAGAAACTTAACTCTGTGTGGCCACCACGGGCAATTTTTTTCCTAAATGACAACAGCTTTGATCCTGACTAGGCCTGCAGGCATAGATGGATGTTTTAATAGAAACAGGATCCCCTGCCACCACTGAACTAATAGTGTTACAGTTCATCTGCTGCCTGAGAGCCAGGGCATAACTGGCACATTTCTTAAAGTGGCACACGAGATGCTTGCACTAAAGGCACGGGGTTTATTCAGGAATTTGAAGCACAAACTTTTGCCATTCACCTCTGACTCCCATTCAAAAATAGTCACTTGTGTAGCTGTGAATTGTGAGGTTTGACTCGGTGGTTATTGCACCGCAAATCCACAAGAGGGTGCTGAGGAGCCGCTGTGTCAGTTCTAGCGCCTTTTCACACTTGGCAATGCAGCTGTCTCCTCGTGTGTGCAAATGAAATGCTTGTGATGTTATGAGATACAGTGTACAAACAGAAATGGGAAACGCACAAGAAGTGACAACTGCTGGTAAGACTCATAGGACTTATGCCTACCATAAACAGCAGGCAAGCAGCAGTGTGTTGAGTACACAGAATGAATGCTTTTAAGACAGTGAAATTGTCATGGTCCCAATGCAGGACAAGTCTTGCATTTGTAAGGGTGTTTTCTAAGTCATGGGCAGCTGCAAGATTTGTTCCTTTATTTAGTACCTTTTGTCTGAAGGCAGGGCGATTCAAAGACGGAGATCCTCGAGCTTGCTTTTCTCCTTCATTAGTCCCTTTGAAACTGCTCTGTGTAGGCTTCCTGCATTTAACAAGATAGAGGATGCAGTTCAGGAGTAATTCATTTAGTCACTTATCTTTTGTATTCTATTTGTAGTTACAGCTGGTTGTTAGGGGGGCAAGAGACTATCACAGCTTCCTAATGCTAGATTTTTCCAGTGACTGCTGTGAGATGAATACAATGGGTGCTTCTGTTGTCATTCTACCTTATTGACTCCAGTGGCATTGCGAGATGTTAATTTGGTTTGGTACTTAATCATTTTAAAACTTCCCATTTCCAAGCAATTTAATGCAGATTAGCGATTAGGATGCTTCTCAGAGAGAGGTATCTGGTGTTATCCTCAGTTTTCAGATGAGAACAAACTGTGTGTGCTTTGTGTGGCTGTTCAAGTGTTTTCATCTGCCCCAGGCTCACTATAAGATTAGGGCCTCAGAGCTAAAAATGACTTGCTCAAGGCCACGCAGAATAAACTAATCCCCTGACTCCCTTGCTCTGCTTTAATCATTCATTTCCTTAGCACAGTGTGATTTGAGATGCAGCCTTATGAGGTTTGACTGAGATACAGCAGATAAAGGCTGAGAGGCAGCAAATCACTGGGTACCTCAGTAATTAAACCCACAGGGCTTAAACATATAGAAAAATGTATATATTTAGATAAAATTATATTTTTAGTATATAGGTTATATATTTACAAGGCTGTAGGGCTTTGTTTCTGTTTTGAAAGACTGTCACAAAGATGACCCACTTCTACTTTTTTTTTTTCCCCCTCACCAGCAAGATTCTGAGATTTGAGTCTTAAAGATGCCTCTTTTGTGGGCAGGGGCAGTAATGACAGAATGAGAGCTGATTATCTTCCTGCATGCAAAGGGAAAGCCTCACAACTGCAGGTCTGATGGTGCTTTTTGCAGTGATGTGGGCACAGTCCCAGGGTTTCTTAGCCCTTCAGTTACACACAAGACTGGCCTCACAACCCGTTCTACCTCAGGGCTTTGCTGGAGCACACCTGTGTAACATGCTGCAGCAGCAGCCTGTCTGCTGTGGGGTCATGTCTTGCTCCCGTTATTTCCCTCAGCCTCTGCTCTTTCTTGCCTTGCACATCACTCTCCAGGTGAAGTGCTGCACTCCTGCTTTCAAAGAAAGAGTGGGTGCTGCAGTGGACTGAGTGGACTCCTGTGTCTCAAGGCTGACGGATCTTGCTGTGGCAGTACTCTCATGAAGTGATTGCTTCGAGTATCTAAGAAGCTAATTACAACCCTGAGAATGAGCAAATAAATCAAGCTGTGGCAATGAATGGGGTGGGAGGGAGAGACAGCCTACATGGCAGCACTTGAAACTGTCCTATTTCATCCCAACTGCAGCATTTCTAGGAATG
Organism: Dryobates pubescens; assembly: GCF_014839835.1. Taxonomy (NCBI): domain Eukaryota; kingdom Metazoa; phylum Chordata; class Aves; order Piciformes; family Picidae; genus Dryobates; species Dryobates pubescens. The sequence goes on along the minus strand of NC_071630.1, from coordinate 22,536,313 downwards.
GTTGAAGTGACTGTACTGCAGGTCTGCACGCAGGGTCCTGCTTCATGGGTAACCGCATGCCGTTTGTAACGAGGGGCTGATGACTGCACCTCTGCTCTAGCCGGGAAGGGCCATTGGTGCGTCCAGAATTGATGAGTGCTACACCGACTGCCCTGAGCCAGCCAGTGCAGGCCGTGAGGGCGAGGCAGGGAGATGGCGGCGGGGCCAGGCTGCCGGCCGGGCTGCCCCTGCCTCCAGGGCTGCCCCTGCCTCCAGGCAGGGCTGCCGGCGCGCTTCGCTCGGGAGCAGCGCCGGCGCTGATTGGCCAGGCGTCCTCGGCCCGGCTGGGCGCCATTTTGGCCTCCGGCCGCCTCAGGGCGGGGCGCAGACATCGTCCCACCTACGCCGTTCCCTGTGCGGCGGAGGAGGCGGGGGCCAAGAGCGGTGCGTGGCGTCTGCGCCGTGGGAAGGCCGCTGTAAGCCGGGCCGGGGAAGGCGGTGCACGGCAGGGCTGGGCTGGCCGGGGCCCTGCGTCTCAATTTGTCGAGCGGTTTCCTGTCAGGGTAGCCGTCGTGGGCGCGGCGGGCGGGCCCTCGGCTGTCTCGCCGCGGTGACCCTGCCTGGTGGGCTGTGTCCGGGCTCGCTGCCTTGGCGGCTCGGCGCCTTCCAGCGAGCCGCCTTGTTGGCCACGTAAAATAAGTTGTGTTGGCACCTGCTTCCAGTCCCGTGGTTTGCACGAGGCAGCAGGCTTGCCTGGCTTAGAGGCTGCTTTGTTTCGGCAGTAATAGTGGCCTTCAGAAAACACTGGTGTGTGCAGTGTGTCTGTGACTTCCAGGCCGAGGAAGCCAAGCACACGCCTTGTAATGGACTGGCATGGAAGCACTATTCGTACCATATAATTTTGCTTACTATGTTGCCATGTATGTATTCTGGCACTGGAATCAGTATTTCAAGCAGTAAGCAAGCTGAGGACCAAGACAGTGGCTTTAGAATTGAATGTTCATGCTCCTGGTGTGTTGAAACAGCAGTAGTGTTTAGGGTCTCTTATCTCCTCAGCTGATAACTGTTCAGGTGTTCTGCAGAATACATCTCTTGTCTGTGAGCAGAATCTCTGCCCTATGGCTCTGTAATAGCTCCCTTGTTGAGGAAGAGAAAATGATGTGAACACACGTGGCCTCTTTAGAATTATAAAACTAAAGACATTGGTTGGTTGATTGGTTTGGGGGTTTTATTAGTTTAATGTAACTAAATTTTTCTTCCTTTTAGGTCTAATGTAGCTGTAAGCTTCATTTGTTCTTTTGGATATGCCTTTACATGTAATATGACAAGACGTTTCTTGAGCCATTTTGACAAAAAGGCAAACAGTATGCAAAAGGGTTTGCGAGTTCTGCCCCATTCAAAGATACTTTTCAATGTTATGTCATAACTTTCGTTCCCTTAGGGAGAAGAAGGGAGAGGGCAGTGAGGGATAAAAGGAAACTACTAGTTGAAGAGCCCAGTTTGGGGTTAAACTTAGTGTTAATTTTGTTGTAGTGTGTACATGCAAGGCTGAAGACTTTGAGGGAAATGTTTTTATGTCAAAGTCTGATCATGCCTTGTTCATTTTTAAAAGAATTTTTTCACTCCTCTTAAAAGCAGCTGAGTTCATACCTCTTGTGTTAAGTGACTCAGGCTAGCTTCAGCTGCCTACAACCCCAGCTATCTCTGTTGCTGTCTCTGGTAAAGTGTTCTCACCTGATTGATTAAAATGGTCTTTGGACTCCAAATCTAGTAGTGATGGTTCCTTAAACCACCCTTGTTGGTATTGTTCCTCATGAAGCCTTGGCCTTGTTGAAGACCCATGGCTATTTCTTTCCTTCCTCCAATCTCCCTTGTGCCCTGTGGGCCAAGCAGTCTGTCATGAGTGTAAAGGGGTGGTTTCAGAAGCCAGCAGAAAAGGAAGCCAAGGAGTCTACTAGAATTAGGTAGAGACTCACACTTCTGTTCAGCAAAAGGTATTTCTACCTACTGAAGTGGGGACATGATCTTGGTGAATGTGGCATGTTAATACCTGGTGATCTCGTGTTGGTAAATTGCAGTATGATGGCTTAGTGTGTGAGTGTTTTGCTTGAAACTGTTAGGGAAGTTGCATCTCCTTCATTCACTCAATAATTATTTCTTAGATCACAGAGGTTTAGATTTCCACACACTGCCCTGATTAGTGCTCAACAGAAACCAGCAGTTCTCTCTGTATTGCATAGCAGAATAAATGAACCACAAGACCAAGGCACATACCCTGTAAAAAAAAAGCCTCCAAAAAGGTAAGCAGGCAAAGAAAAATCTACTATACATCATGTTTTTATTTTTCAGTACATAGCAGGCTTTATGTCTGTTGTAACAAACTGCTGTGCTCCACAGGTTTCAGGGCTGTATACTAACAAAACATTTTATTTCTGTGGGTTTTGTGCCTGTCAGAGACAAGAAGGTCTTCCAAGGCCAGGCTCTTCCTGTCAATGTAATGTGTGTGATGCCTGCACTGCCAGGCTGTGGATTTTGTGTACTGTTCATAGAGGATATGAGCGAAACAGCAGGGCAGAGGTACAAGTAGTGCTTCCCTTCCAACAGAGGGACCAGTACTGCAGATCATTTCAGCAGCTCCTGTGAACTGCATAGTGTTAGGGTTGTATATGGAGAGTTGAACTCCTCCAGTCACCCATTGTAGACCTGCAAATGAGCAGATGCAGTTGGCAGCATGTTCCTTGTTGCACAGTGGCAGTCACCATGTACCACCAGTTTTGCACTAGGGCTGTGTCATGGCCCTTTCAGGTGCCGTTCAGGTCATTCTTCTTTGAAGCCTCCCTTGTCATCAGAACGTGTTCCCTCTTAGAATGCTGCCATTTTTGTAGTTGTCACACCAGTTCTGTCCATGTTTACAATGTGGATACAAATATCAATTAGTTTTTAAAAAGAAAAAACTGGAGGTCACTGTCCAGAAGCAGAAGAAATGCTGTATTTTTCTGTCCTCAGACCAAGAGCAGGACCTTCTGGGTTGCTGTGTGTGGTTCTGCCCTGTAGTAGGGCCCGTGTGTATAACCCCTCTTTAAAAATACATCAAACTGTGTTTGAAGAGCACTGGGGTTTGAGACAGGAATGTTTCTTTGTTTGTTTTGCATTCCAGTGTGGTAATTTGGAAGCTGGTTTGGAAATTCTCTACTCTTGTAGTCAGAAACCTCCTCCTAATTGTCAGCCCCTGGGAACCTAGGTCTGGACAAGGACCTCTTATATCGGGTAGGGAGCTGCTGCCTAGCATTTAACCAGACTCAGCCTTTCTTTCCATCAGTGTATAATAAACGCTGCCTTTATGGCTTCTAATTTGCTCTAACTTCGGAACCCACAGCTGCAGAATGGTAGGGCTGAGGTTTTTGCAGTGAGGTGTAAGGACACTCAAGGTCAGCTGTGGGCAAGAGGCACCTCACCAGGTTGAGCACCATTATTTCAGAAACACCACAGAGTTCCAAGAACACCAGTCTAATAACTAATGAAGTAGCTACTGCATGAAGTCCTTATGTGTTTATTGTGGGATACAAGACATGTTTTGTTAAATGTCTGAATTTGCTGTGGCTCTAAATAGCTTTCTTGGCCAGTGTGGAAAAGAAATTATATGTAACCAGGGAGTAACAAAATAGAAGGTTTCAATACCAGTTTCATAACAGTCTTATTTTGGGGCTGAGATAAGGGACCAGGCTGTGTACTGAGAATTAGTTTGTCTTGTTTGATACACCTTCCATTAACAATATATTTAGCAGAGTGCTTGGCACCATACTAGGCTTAGGGTGGTTTGGTGGTGTTTTCCAGTTTATGTCAATCAGACCTTGCAGTTGCCTTTTGTTCCTTGATATCCTGAAGGTCCCCACTAAGCAGTGAGAAATACTCAACAGTGGCTTTGCTGAAGCTGGTGGCAGTCTGGCAGTTGACTTCAGGAGATTTAATGGTGGGGAAAGATCCAGCTGGAGTTTGCTGGGTATTCAAAATTCTGGGTTTGCATTTGAAAAGTGTATAAAAATCTGTTTCAGCCAAACACAAAGAAGGTAACAATTGTACCTGATTCTGAAAAGCTAGTGAGGTTGTTACCCAAACTGTTAGCAGGGTCAGAGTCTTCAAGCTGATAGTATTCTGATTTAATTCACAAACCTCTTTAATGAGAACAAAGGTGCCTAACTACATTTCATGCAGAAATGCTTTATCATCTCCTCATCATGTTAACCCCATTTACAGCAGTGAGATCCATTCAGAATGTACTGCCACTGGGTAGTTTCAGGTTCTGAGCTCTCACGTTGCTTCTTCAAATGCCAAAATGTTTGGAGGCTGCTTGCAGGTTCTGGAGCAGGTGATGGTGTGGCAGCACTGGAAACCCCATTGCTTCATTTTACTGACTCATCCAGAATCTTAGCATCAGAAAAACTGTTGTGGAATAGAGCAGTTCTGACCATACCTGTATCTTAACTTCTGTGGGTCATTCTGCTCCAGCATTTGTGCAATCACACCTCCCAGGTTAAATGTGTAGATGTGTCCTCCAGCTTTACAAATGTGCTGCTGTCCTCTCCATAGACAGCTCTGTTTCTCTGCTCTAACACTGCAGTGTCTTAGCCATCATCCTCTGCGTCCTTAAGACAGAAGGATTTATGTCAGTTTGTAGCTAATACAGTGTTTACTGTGTGTATCTGTGAGGCAAATGCCGTTTCAGCAGGGTGGGATGTGGTCAGAAGTATCAATATTCAGGATATTGATGACAGCACTGCAGTCAGGAGCACATTATTGAAGGTCTCTACTGCTCTCACCAGACACATCTGACACATCTTGTTGCGGGGTTTGGGAAGGGTCAAACAGTTGCGAATAGGAATGGGACTTCTAAAGCTTGTTGTTGCTTTGAACGTGTGATACCATGACTTGAGGAGCTTTAGCAGAGCTTTGCAAAAAGCCTGTAGTGGCTGATGTAGTGTAACAATGAAAACTGCTGGAGCTGTAGCAATATGCCGTGTTGATACAGATAAAGGATATTCTGGTATACTGGCTTACCATCTGTACCCTGGTACTTGAAGTGGTTTGGAGTTGTTCTGCTTGGTTTGGCTTTGGAGACATCAAAGGTTTGCTCAAAGAAGGGAGAGGGCTTGGCCATGGTGGGAACTGTGCATTGGCTGAGGGATGTTTCCAGAGGACCAGAGTCAGCAGGTGCCATTTGCTAGGAAGCAGGCAATTTACAGACAGGAAAGCCAGCATGTTAATAGGAACATGGGGAAAAGGTCCCTTTATTTTCTGTGATTATAGTCAATTATTACTTAAAGTATACAGGAAGGCTGCTGCACTTTCCTACTACAGGTAGTCTCTTTTGATTCACTGTTTAGATGGTTCTTGGTGCTTAGGAAGCGTTTTCCTTGGCAGAGTAGTGCTGGGTGCTGTATAAAGGATGTGACAGTGATGTGGTCTTATGCCCTGAAGAGCGTGTGAGTCAGGCAGGAGGAGGGTGAGGGGACGTGACGAATGATGAAGGCAGAGCTGGGGAAACCTATGTTGTAAGGGGCAGTGGTATCAGCATGGGCAGGGCTGAGCACCAGTTGAGCAGCTCAGATGATCTGCAGTAGAACAAAACACTTGTCAGGCTTATGAAGGGGTTTTGAGGGGGATCAGGGAAGAGGGAAAGTGAATGAATATACAGCCCAGATGAAACGTTGGTGGGAATTCCATGATCTCTCTGGGCTCACATAGCCAATAGGTAGCTATCCTTAGAGTTACTGAATTTTTAGTTACGTGAAAGATGAGAAAGAGGATTGTCATTTTCTTCATAGTCTTTCTAGCCAGCCCTGCTCACTGATTTCACAGATGCCTGCTTGAAGCCTTCCCTGAATAGTAGGGACAGTATGGAGGAAAATGTGCTTACAAAGCTGGGAATGGTGGATGGGAAATTTGGAGCAGCCACAAACAGCAGTAGAAGGTACAAGCATGTCTTTTGAAAGGCCATGGAAGTGTAGATGAGAAACTTCAATTTGCTGCAGCCAGGAGAATGGAACATCAAAGTATTAAATAGTCAAAAGGGCTAGAAGAATAAGAGTTTGAACAGCATTCTGAGAAGGAATTTCAGTGGGATGTGGAGGTTGTGTTTTCTTAGGTTCTTTGCCAAGAGGATCTGTACAGTAGCCAAAGAGGCAGATGGTGTTACAGTTAGAGTGCTGACCAACAGGCAGCTGTGGTCATGGGTTCATAACAAAGTGCACTACAACTTCCTCTGCACTGAAGCAGAGGGAGCAGGAGCGAGTTAGAGTTTTCTGTACTTGTTCTTAGTTCAATGTCTGGAAGATGCAAACTATCTGAGAAATGGCTGTGTTATACCTCATGGGTCTACAGCACCTCATGAAATGCTTGGGTAATAATGCAAGCTGCAACAATGGAAACAGATCAGATATAGCAAGGGAGGCATGTTCTGGAAATCCACCACTGGATAATAGTCTGTTACAGTGCAGTGCTGTGGCAGCATTGGAATGCAGACACAAAAATCACCTGTGTGGCAATGGAGAGAGCTGCAGAGATCCATCTCTGACATCCTGGCTCACAAGATGGAGTGGTTCCTGAGCTAATGACAAGAAACTTTCATTCCTTCCTTCATGACTTGCATTCCACTGGTCCCTTCCTTTCTGCGGAGAAAGTGAACTCTTCTAAGGTGGAATTCCCTACCAGTTTTTATAAAGATCTTTGAGGACTGCTCAGAAAACTAAGAATTGTCAAGTGGTTCAGTCTAACTCCCTGGATTTCCCTAGGGACCTATGTATAGTAGAGGAATGTTTTGTTCAGTTACCTCTGGGCAGTATAAAGACAAAAAGCTGCTCTCCAACAGGGATTGTATCACTGTTGAGATGTGAAGATGTGCAGCTGCACAGTAAGAAGTGGTTCTTACAGTCTTAAACACTAGCAGAGTGCAGTATGGATAGTCACATAGTTGAAGCATGGCCTTAGTGCAAGGTGTGAGGATTGGGTTTGCAGCCCCCACTGTGAATGCTTGTCTGAAGGTGTAGAACTTGTGAATGGAGCTGGCTGTATCTGTGCAGGGGCTGTTTGAGCAGTAGAGGTCAAGGAGGAGGACAAATTAAAAGTGCTTGCTGCTGCAGCTTCAATAGAACAGGTTTAGCACGCGATGAGACCATACCTGACCTAACCACCAGACTGCATCTTAGAGTCACATTTTGCTAAGGTGTCAGACTCTACATCACAAAACCCAAAAAAAGTGCACTGCACAGAATCATTTGAGCCTTGAAATTTTATTACCTTGTTTGCATCAACCAGTTACTCCTTTCAGGACCAATAAAAGACAAAAAACCCTCCCTGCTGTTCAAAATACCTTGTTTTTATCAGGTCGGAGATTGTGGTGGTGTTGCAGGCAAAGAAACCAAGGAAAATACTTATTTTTTTAATTTTTTAATACATTTATAACAAAATGTTGGAAGGTGTGTGCTTACCATATAAAAACATTAGGTTTCAGAAGGATACAATACCGAAAAATCATTGAAATAAAAAAGGTTGTTATAGGGTTTCTAAACCTCAGCAATAATACAAGTCTGTAAAAGCATCAAGATTATATTTAAAACAAGATGGCATGGAAAGGTGAGACCCTCAGTAACAATGTGACCCTTACTGTAATGGTTGATAAAACTGGGAGTGTTTCAAAGTGCTTGAATTGTATTTCTGTTCTCATCCTGTAGAGCAGGAGGAGGTAAAAATGCTTCCTTTCTGAGCTGCTGATATGTGCTGACACTGATGTGCTGCGGTGTGATCCTGGGGTAACACAGGGACCAAATGGGACAGTCAGGTCAGTTTAATCTGGACCACCAAACAAAGGCCATTTTTAAACGCTATTCTTTATTGGATTTGTAAGTGCCTTAAGTCTTACTGCCTTACCCAACAAGCAGGAGTGAGGGTCTAGCCAGACTAGCTGAGACAAAACCTGGTCATAAAACCAGCACAAGGCAGGTAAAGTGGTGACACCAAGCAGCTTTCTCGGGTTTCTCTACAGCAGGCTTCTCTTGTGGTGCAGTTTGGTTGCTTTAGGCAGCTTCTGTTAAGCATCCAGTTTGTAATGGAATACAACTGTCTGGCCACCACTTGAATTGGTTAAACGATTGTTACACTGGGCACTGCCACTCCTCTGGCTGAGCTGTGTGCAAAGCAGGTGGATTACATGTCCCTCAGAGCCTCAAACTGCACATTGATTAACTGGATCTGAGTGTGCTCAACAGGCTGCGTTCTGCAGGTTGGCTTTTTGAAGTCATCTAAAGACACCAACTTTGTAAGAACTTCTGGAAGTTCTGAGCTTTTGGCTCTCCTCGTTTGTGTCTTTTGTTCATGTGTTCTAGGAGTGTTGTAAAATGCAGATTGATGAGAAACAGATGATGTCCCCTAGCTTTTATAAAAACAGATGGCATTTCATCTGCAGTATCCCTGTGGAGTGGCAGTTACTAAAGCAAGAACAGCAATTCAGCAATTACCACCCACTTCCTGAGGATACCTGGAATCCCTGTACCAGGTGGGATAAGCACAGTGGTGTAGGCTTAACTCCAGTTTCTTATAAGTAATACCCTAATGATAAATTGGGTCATGCTGCCCTTAAGCACAGTGGGACTGACATCTGAAAGAGCTATCCAGGGCTGGATTTTCTGGGCATGTTCTCCCCACCCCACTCTGTCATGCAAATGCCCTGTTCAGAATGCCTGTATAAGGTACATGCTGACTACTGCAAGCATCCCATGGCAGCGGAAGGCACGGGGTCAATGCGAAAAACCAAGGAGCATCTGTACAGTGGTGCCACAGTGCTGTACCTCCCAGCATGACTCTTGCAGTTACACCCTTAAGACAGTAAATCACTTAAGAGCTACCTAGACTTATTAAATATGTGTAGTATTTAGAGAGACCATTTCACAACTTGAGCACTGAGAAACTAAGGACACCAAGCTCTAAAACAGTTTACTTCCAATTTGAAAGCATATTTTTCAGCATCTCTCAGAAAGTTGACAGAAGAGCCTGTTTTTGAGCCAGTACAAAGCCACAGAACTCATATAAAGTAATTGAGACCATGTTAGTTTTACTGTAGATAATGCAGCGTTGTTTGGCAGTAGTTTTCTTGTTCTGTCCCACACAGTGTCAGATTCAGCTCCTGCAACTGATACTTGGTGAGGTCAATACTAAATTGTAATGTACACTGTTAGGAAAGCTATTAAAAAACACTGTACCTTGTGTTTTATCTTGTTGCTGAGAAACAGCTGCTGGACAGCACACAAATTGCTACCGATACTGTCTGTTCATTTAAAAAGGTTAATAAAATACAAGCAAGGTAGAAAAGAGGATTAAAAGCATTGTTTCACATACAAGTTTTTCTGAGTTGGGCAGAGAGATAAGAAACCAGAAAAGCACATTGCACGTAAGTATAAAGAGAAACATACAAAGTGGGGAAAGGGTGATGCACTGGGATAGTACAGTGAAGTCTCTGATGCTGTAAACTTGAATTCCTAATTTTATCAAAAAGGGGAATGAAGTCTGGTTCTGTTTTTGAGTCTCCATGGGTGACACCTGCAGACTACCCCATGGTTTGGCACAGTACTCTTGTAGGCAGTCTCTGCTGAAGGGACACCAAGGACTGGAAAATGAGGAGTAAAACATGTCAGAGCTGGGTGCAGTGGGAGAGTGTGAGCAGCGGCCTGTGACCTGCTTGGAATTAGCCAGTACAGTCCAGTACTCTTCTCACTAGTAAGAGTCTCTCCACTTGGAAATTAGGCTGATCTAAGTAAAGTTCCCTTCTTTGCTGTAGCTAACAAAGCCAGTACCAGAGGCTGTACAGACTGGGATTTTTACCTTAAATCTATTCTGCTTTAGCTCAAGCTGATTCCCAGCAGGTGTAAACTAAAACAATACAAGAGCATCTTCAGGAGTTTGAGGCCAGCATAACTAAAACAGTTTACTTAATGGAGTAAGTACAAGTATTACATTAACTCTTCTAACACAGGGAATTTGTCATGTAAGAGGAAATAACACTAAAATTGAGGAAGCAGGCAGAAGAAACTAAGTCCCAGTTAAAATGCAAGGGATCTCGCTGTTCTCCCAGCAACACAGACCCTTCTGAATCTAAATCCCTAAACCCGCCAAGTCTTGTCATGGACCCAATTCTCAGCTTTCATTGTTTTAATGGTTACAGAGGCTGGGCAGGTCAGGTCACAGGGCTAAGGTGGCGGAGAGGAGCCCACATTTCAAGAGCTGCAGTGGAAAGAACACATGAATTAGATGGCAAGACCCCTATTAAAGCCTGTGAGTGTGTAACAAACAATCATGTCTGGCAGACACAAATCCCCTGCTCCTAGGAAGTAGATTCCTAAGGCTGAGAGCCTCAGTTCCACTCTCTACACTCTCGCTAGCCATGCTACACTTTCCCTTCAGTGTACTGATTCCTTTAGAAAGCTGAGGTTATCCTGCCTTATCAGTCATACACATTTTCCCCCCTAAATGTCACTTACAGTTATTTTAACTCTATATCTAGCATGCATTTTACAAGCTATTTCCCAGTTACTCTTTCTAGCTAAGGCAGAATGTTGGCTTGGGTGTTACCAATGGTACTACAGGAATCTATTCACTACTGTAACATACCTACTGTCCTGTACCATAGTTCAGGACTGCCCCACCTATGGGAACAAAAGAAAAGGCATTAGAGGGGAACCTTGCTTCTTCTTGAGGGCATAAGTTGAGCTTAGAAAGCTAAAGGCCCAATTCTGGAGTCATCATTTAGACAAAACACTTCATAATTCCAGCGGGAACACAGCTGGTGTAGAACTGTGTTGTTAAAGTCTTAAATCCAAATCTTTTAAGTACCCATAAATGGGACAGGAAAGGTGATACTGGTCTGCAAATCGGTGAGTTTTTGTTTGTTTAGAGGCTTATCTGTAATGACAGAAGGGTTTGCCAGTCCCAGAAGGCCTTGCTTTGGCTGGTATCTGGATTTTGAACTCGATTCCATTCTGATACTCCTCATGGTATCTTACTGACTAGTTTATCTCGGAGTGGCATGCAGTGCGGGCGCATGCTACTGATGCAAGCACGCTACTACAACTTTGAACAGGCTAAAAAAAAAGCTTTAGCTTCTTAGTTATACAAAGAAATTATGCAAAAAACCATTGAGCATCACTAACTCACAGACTAATTACAAACTAAATTGTGCTATATATTAGTATAAAAACATGTTTTAGTAAGAATGGCACTGGTTCAGAAGGAATTAGGACTTCCATCTTGGTTCCGTTCAGTCCACAGTGAAAGCATTGTCGTACAGGCCTGCCCTCTTGCCTGAGCAACTTCTGACCATGGCTTCTGGGCACAACTTTTTCTCTTTCTTCCCTTTTTATAGCTACCATGGTTGGTACATTCTGGGAGTAGCCCAGGTCAGGTCTGGTCATCTTTCCTAACATGGCACCAGAACAGTTTGTTCTTATCCTCTGACGTTTTCTCAATGTGGTTGACGTTTCGCTCTTCGCTCTCTCAAAGCTGGTCAGTTTTAAGGGTCGTCTTCTCCTGTAGACACCACGAGGCGCATTGCTACTGGGAGGTGGTCTGTCAAGCCTGCTAACTGGGTAATAAAGCTGAACTCCTCCACTTCCTGCAGAAGGAAAACAAAAGTAACAAAGGAGTTGTAAAACTGATCTGTTATGTCATACAAGGACTCAGTTTTTGGTTTCTTTTGAAATCCTTTACTGTGTTAGCAGATACATGGAACCAGTCTGGCATGATGGGGCTAATGGTAGCCTCTCGGTATGGTGCGTTTGGTGAGGTGAACCATCTGCATCATACTAGTTGAACTAACCTGAGTGAAATCTCTTGCACCTTTTCTTTCCACTTACAGGAACATCTATGTTGTTCCCCAAAGCCTTATCAGTAATGCAGTTGTAGGTAACCTATGGGTGTAAGAAGACTCACACCTGGCAGGAGGGGCTGGCTGTACCGTCTGAGGTATGGTATGCATCTGAGAAGGAAGCCTGGCTTCATTGGAGGAGCATTGTGGGAACTTAAAGCGATGGGGATCCCTGCTCCTTGTGACTCTGAATGCAGCCATTGCTCTGGCAGTGCTTCGTAGGACGAAGTGAACCATTCTGTAGAAAACACTGCCTGCTCCCTGCCTTCTGAGACGGGGGTGGTGCAGCCCTAATACTCATTTGATATGGTGGAGTCACCCCCTCCTACAGGCCAGGGAGTTGCTTTGCCCAGTACTCTGGCAACTGCTTGCAGGAAGTGCGGGTGTTCTAGTTCTCTTCATGCTGCTGGCATCAGCCCAAAGATCTAATCTGGGTTACAAACTATTCAAATACTGGCTTTGTTGCTGCTTGTGCAAAAGGTGAGATGGGTTTACTGTACAGTCATGCCATGGGCATTTATATATCTGAAACAGGAAGCTTTACCTAGCTGCTGAGTCCACCGAGTGCAGACAGGTTGGTATCATGCTGCATGCTTCTGCAGCTGTGCTCTGGGGTTTGAGCTGTAAGTGTGCAATTTAGTTTCTCCTTTACATCACAGCTCTCTGTAAGACACAGTCTACAGCAGGAGGCAGCATGTAACACTGCAAATTCTTGGAGTAGTCCCTGTCAAATTCTCCCTGCATGTCACACACTTGTGACTTAGGTATGTTTTAACAGGCATAATGACAGAACATCCAGACACTTGGAGAGATTATGAAGTATTTGGGCTGCTGGCTTGTGAACCCAGGTGAGGGCTGCCTACAGCCACACTACAGCTGTCTGTCAGGAGCAGCACAGATGTTACTGTACATGGGAAGAAAAGGCACAATAGATTTAATTCAGAGTCTTTCAACTGTGGATAGTATAGAGGGTGGCAGCCTGGCTGAAGTGTTAAGGAATGGAAATAAGGTGTTTTGTTTGGTTTTGAAGAGCAGCATATTTACCAGCGTTGCTACCAGAACCCCTAACTTCATCTTAAGTCTATCTAGTAAGGTTACAAATTGGTACTTGCATCCTGAGTAGAAAATGGCAGATCAGCAAGTTCTCCTTGGAGTATGAATTTGAACCTATGTGGAACAGGGTGCAGTGCCATCCAGCCAGGTTTTTCATGTGAGTTATGGCTCTGTCAACTCTCAAACTCACCACTTTCCATTCCAGGTAGAGACCTTCTTCTGTGTAGAGCATATAGTCAATTCTCCTCCCATTTCCTTTCAGCGATGCCTTCCTCCCCTTCTGACTGGAACTGTGGTTCTTGCTGGTGGGATAGACTAAATATGCTTTCCTTCCTTCTTCACTTTCCAGCACCCTGTTTCATTAAAACACAAGACAAATGCTTTGAATGTTTGGGTGTTCTGTCTGTGCATTACAGAGGACTCTGTTCACAGCCCCAGTAAAGAAGATCTTTCTCCAAATGTGGTTTCCAGTATGAAGCTGTACTAACTGCTCACAGGGCTCTTAAAGCCTCACAATGAGTTTGGCATTCCTGATGCCTGGGTTGGTGGACCTACCCTTGTAGCCAGGAGACCAAACCTGAGAGGAGGACCATACCTTGCCTGCTGAGGCCAGGCATAGAAACAGTCAAAATGAAGAATCAGTTTTCTAGAGACTAGTTCTGTTCAGGCAAATGAGCTGCAACTCTCCTGTTAGCATTTTTAGTTTGGGTGCTTAAACCATAACAGGTTTTATACAGAAGAGTGTTGGGGCCCTGAGCAACCTGATCTAACTTTGGAGTTAGCCCTGCTTTGAATGAGCCTTTGGGCCATGGAACCCACAAAGGTCCCTGATGATCTGTTTTTACAGTTACTTAAACTTTTCTTAAACCCCTTTGGATGTGGGGAGGTATTGAAGGTTCTTATAGTTCATAAACTGGTTACAATAACATTTATGTTGTTCAGTATTAGACTGTCATCTCCTGTTAAATGAGATCACTGTTGACACCCCACTTGCAATCTGATTCTACAAAGAGCTACTGCAAATGATTCACTTCCTGAAATGCTTTTCTGGGTTCAAGCAAGCAAGCTCTTTGATGGGACTGACCTCTTTCAGTTATATTTGGCAAAGCTAATTAAGTAACAAAGTAGAAGAAACTGCTGACTAGTGCTGCAGTACTACTGAAAACAACCCACCTTGTTTACATTCATTCAAATGATGAATTTGCTTTAGCTTCCATTGTGTCCTTCTAAAAGTTGGTGAATGCTGTGTATTTACTTAAGATCCACAATGGCTCAGAGAAGGGAAATGTGATTTTCTGATATGTAATTGTGGACACATCTGCTTCTGCCTGGAAATCGGCCTGCTGCACAGGCAATGGCTTGCTGTGGGGCTCTGCAGCAAGGAGGCACAAGTACTGCACATGGGGCCATGCTGCACTACCAGCTAATGCTAACACTGTAAGTCAAAATAACCACCTATGGCTGAGTGAAAAAATTCAGGTGGAGTTGTACAAGAATAATTGTCTCACTTGATAGGAAAGAAAGAGGATAAAAGGCAATTGGAACTCAACTGAAATACTTCCAGTCCCGAGTCCAAATTAAGTGTCAAAACTGTGGCTGCTGGTTGGTTTGTAGTGCTGACTGCGGCTGAAGTGGCCAGAACAGCATAGCTAAGGGAGCCATCATGCAACAGTTACTCCCTCATCACAAAGCTCAAGGGACCAACTCTCATTCAGGTGAGAGGTACTAGAGTTAAAGAAGTTTTCATACTGGTGTTGTCCAGCAGTGCAGACTGGAAGTATTTACATTGAGATCATGTTTTAGTGGTGCTGTAATGTGCTGCCCTGTGGCGGACTGTTCAGGGTTTAGAGATGGAACTGGGATTGTTCCAGTGCTTTGCTGGAAGGTGACAATCATCTTTGTGAGAGTGTTTGTGTGGATTTCAGGAAACGCTTCTGAGCAGAAGCCTGTGTGGCTTCCAGCACTGTGGCAGGGCCCAGATTGTTACCTCCAGCTTATTAGTTGTTCTATAATTATAAATGACTGGCTCATTATTTGCACCAAGCGCGTTCCTCTAGTCTGATGGTTTACGTATGGTGTACTTAAATATCTCTTTCAGATTAGGAACGAGTTGTTCTGCTCTTTTATGGCCTAATTAGTTCAGTAATGCGAACTGCTTAGTTATATTTATAAACTAGAGAAGAGTGCTGATGAAGAAATAGTCCTCTGAATAAGCTTACGCTGCCAATTTAAATGTCTGCAGGGCTTGAGCAAGGTTTTATTATTGGAAATGGAGAGAATGGATCAGTTTGAGGCTGTACCCTGTTCTGCTGCATCTAGGGGTGAATTGTGTTAGCTACTAGGCAGTGCTCGACAGCCTTTGTGCTGCCTAACATTTAAATGTCTTTAAAGCCCAGATTCCCTTAATGGCTGTAACTGACTAGAACCTAGCAGTTCTTACGTCTGTCAGTCCCTCGCAGAGATGGCAGTGATATTTTCTCTACTCTAGAAGCATGTCTGTGTAATACACATACAAGGATTCCTGCATGAAAAGCTAGTGGAAATTCTGCTCTAATAGAGGGCTTTTGCCAGTTGAGGAGAACTAGAAAGTATTGCAGAAAACCGAAAGGCACATTTAGTAGGCAAAGTGTCTTACCTACATCGTTACCAGTCAGGAACGTTTTCCAGTTATACTTCTGTGCCGGACAGAGGTAGCAGAAGTAATACTCTTAAATTTCTATTAAACATTTGATGGCTTTTTAGCTATCAGTCATTGTCAGTGGGACTTAATTACTACAAACAGGTAGCAATTTTTATTCAGGGAATAAAACAAAATAACCTGTCACCAAATTACCTCTGGGGTATCTCAAACAGCCACTTGAAAACACAGAGCATTTGGGGCTTTTTCTGTAGCTTTTTTTTTCTTGTAAGAGCTCCTAGTCTGCTCTTGGAACCATAACATAGACTGTTACACCCCCATACAGATTTGCATTTGCAAACTTGACTGTAGGGCCAAATTACCTTATTTTGCTTCCCAGAAGTCCCTTCCACATGTACCAAATTAATGTTTTCAACATGTGGATGGAAATGCCTGGGAGTGCTGCAGGCTTTGTAATGTGTAAAGTGTGACTTGGTATATTCAAAATAAGGTTTGTTCAGAACTGATGCAAAGAATACTTGAGGGGGTAGCCTCACCTAAAGCATTCCATGAAGAATTTCCATCTATATCATGCAGTATTTAGTAAAAATGCAGACATAAACTGTCCTTATATAAGGTACCATTTCCATTCTGTGTGTTCACTGAAGCACCTGCACAACCTCATTCATTGGTGTAACTTTACCTCTGCAGTATGAACAGCTGGAACATTTTCTAGTCAGTCAGGACAAGAACCTGTTTAATGCATTAAACTGTCCTGGAAGGTAGAGAAGGTACAGAACTATCACCTTCATTACGTGCTGCTCTAAACCATAACAAAACTTAATTTCTCTCCCCTGGCCCATCATTTAACAAACAGTACAGGTATTCAAGACATTTTTCCCAAGACTTCTGCAAGTTAAGATTTTTGTATTTCTCATAAGGCTCCTAGCTGAAACCAAGGACACCTGTTTCTCAACACCAAACTCTGCTTAAAAGTAATGCTGCACTGCTAGATAACTAAGCTGTATTCCTAGTCATGTCTAATGTACCATTTAATTCCTCTCTCTTTGTGAGCTTGCTTTATGAGGTGTATCAAAAGCTGCAAGTTTTCTAGAATAGGCAAGGAGTTGTTGGGTTGGGGGTGGTGTTTTAAACTTCATAGGTTTATTTGAGGAAAAGTAGGTGTCTTGTTGTTTCCTGCTGTCCTTTGCAGCACTGTGACCACAGAACTGGCTGCCTGCAGGAAGAGTTTCAGCCCAGCTGTCAGTGTACCCTTTCCATAGGGCTTGGAATTTCTTGTACTGGGGGTCTGTCCAGGTAGGACCAACTTCAGAGACATAAAAACACTGCAGTTGCTCTTGTCTCTACACCCCCTGAAGCCAGTTCTGCTAGAGAAGCAGGTGGTTTTCCTTCCCCGTTTTTAACTCTTCTCCAAGTACCCGTGAGTAAAAAATTATATTTACAGTCCATAAGCAGCTTTCAATGTTTGAAATGTTAAATAGCAAGCAGTGATCTGGCTTGTTAAGGAAAGGTCTAAAGCACGTGGGAAGATTAGGAATTGCATACTTCTGTAGGTTATCTGGAGAGCACACCTCTTCATCATATAATCCTTCAGGATCCAACAAGGTACCTGTGAACAGAAAGGGAAATGTGACTGTCCCAGCATACCTGTGACCTGTCTGGGGAAGAGGAGAGCACTCTGACCAAAAGTGCCTTGTGTTCACTTCACTCCTCTCCAGTCCTCCCTACTGCTGACACTGCTGAATCTTATTTTTATAGTTTTCTGCTACAACAGTGCAAAGCCACATTCTTAGACAGTCACACCTTCTTACCTTTAGGATTTGTCTCAGTTATAATTGCATCCCTAAAGAAAGTCTTAATTTCTGATCTAAAACTTCACTGAGTTCACCTCAGTTTCCCCAGGTGTGAATTTCAGAGTTCCAGGAAATCTTTCATAAAATGAATCCTACATGCTGACAGTGTTTAATTGCTTTGTTACGTTAGTTATAGAACACCAAATTCTGATCAAACAATGCAGGCTTCCACTGCACGCAGAAAGTACAGAAAGAGGAATCTGGCTTACCCTCTGCCTCGCAAAGTAAGCTGGAGATTACTTTCCAAGACAAACAGGTGTGGGAAGGCATTCACCTAGCGTGATGCAGAAGTTTAGACTCTGGACTGAAGTTTGATATCTCTGGTTCTTAATTATAATTCACCAAGACACTGCTCTGTTTATAAAATACATGCTACAGAAATAACCCTTGTAAATATTTGGTCTCCACCAAATTCTTCCTGCCAGGTAACTGAACCACGTGCTGTGAGCAACAGACAGCTAAATGCTGTCCAGAGACAGCTAGAGAAGGTCTTACCGATAGCCCATGGTTTATCCTCCCCAGGACCAATTCGACATGGGTCTTTGTAGTGTGTAAACAGAGAGTGCTGTTGCTCCAGCTTGTCCTCTGCAGGGAAAGAACAAGTGCAGGAAAAGGCACATGAGCTGCATGTTGTGAACAGCTGTGTGTTCTGCCACAATGGAAAAGGCAAGTCCTCCTTCCCACTTTTATACTTCTATAGGGCTGATCTGACCCAGATCAGGAGTATATTTACAGCATAGCAATACCTTGTCTTGATCAGAAACCCCAACAAACTCCTGCTAATAATAGTGCTTTCCTACAAAGTCTACCTGTGAAAGACATTTTTGTAGTTTCTAGCTGTAAAGTGAGGTGAAACTTGTCCAAGTTTTGACATTGCATTGCTTACTGGGTATACAAAACTAGTTAGATCAGCCCGTGGAGAACTGGACTGACTTCAGTAATGGTGTAAATGGCTCTTTGTGGGTGTACAAACACATCTCCCTAAGCTGAAGACAAAAGCTTGTGCTTTACTTGATTCTGATTGCATTTTTTAGAAGCTGTAAGAGAAAGGACAGGCAATTGATAACTTGCTTGGGATATTACCTGCAGCATTAAAGCCATTCTAAACATAATCAGCATGACCTATCAACTTTAATTTCTTCCTAATTGCTGCTGCACTCCTTGCATTTAAAGCATACACTGCATTAAAAGTCTAGATTATGTAGTAAGATAATCTACAAAAATCTCTACATCAGAATGTCAGACACTGACCAAACAAGCAAACTCTAGCTCTGTGCCTGCTGTGTAACAGAGCTGTTAACAAGCTGCTTTCCCATATCTGGGAAACAAGCACAACTAGAACTTGAAAATACCAGCTGCTACAATTCGGCTTTGTTAAACAGCAAAAAAATTGGCACCAGCTCCCAAGAACTTTCTTTTTTTGCAGCATTTACACCTTCTGCAAGGTTAAAACTTCTCAGCAACACTTGAAGGTTCTCTCTGGGGACCAGGAGAGTATTTGCCTGTGTTTGGAGCTGCTGCTGTAACACGTCTGTCGCTGTGTCACCAAGACAACAGAATATGTAAGTACACAGGAAGAGGAGCTCCTTTGAAGTCAGAAACACAGCTTTGACCCCTGAGCTGTGTATCTCAGAATGCAGCTCACGTGTTGCCAGAGTCACATGAGATCTCCTTGTGTAAAGCACTGACCCTGTTCGGAAGGGCACAGAGCACAGCCGTGGTGTGCAGCAGCACTGTGTTCATTGCCGCCGGCACTTGCACCGTGTTGGTATTAACAGTTATTAACACAGCTCACTGTCCTTCAGCCTCTGCCTCCACAGCAGCTGATCCATCTCATTATGCCTTTCTAGTTTCCCTCTGCATCCCCTCTACAGCTAGCTCTTGAGAACATCCTTGTATTTCAGGGAGGTGGATAAAGTAACTTGCCAGGGTCCCCCAGAGCTGTGGCAGAGGGTCAGAGGACTGACACACAATACATATACAAGCCCTAAGATTTGCTAGGTGTGCACTGCAGAGGATCGCTTTCTGTCTGAACAGCCAAATGGTTTGTTTAATCTTTATGGAAAAGTAGATGATGAGATTTGTGCACTTGTTCATTTCTCTAGGTCTTCCCTTGTTATATGAGATGTCTACAACATTTTCCTCAAAACCAAGACAGATGAAAATTTTGACATGATTAATTTGCAATTATGGCACTGACAGCAACAAGGCACATGTGATGAGACAGACTTAACCCATCTGGGAGGAAGGGTTTTTATCCTGTGCTGAAAGGTTTTAAAACTAATGGCCTTTTACACAAGTCAGTGCAAAGCAACCTGAATAACTCTCTTTCCAGTAATGTTCCCACTAAGTGTAAGTTTGCCATGGGAGTGTTGTCATCATCTTCTGTCTATAAAGCTGGAGGGGAAAACGGAGTTGCAGAAAACTTGTCACAAGCATAAGGTCGCTCCTAGACAAGGAGATCTTTGAAAACAGTACTGTCAATACATCTAAGAATAGAAGCTTGATATTCACTGAGTCATTAATTACTTGCCCTATCAGTCTGTGGAGCAGGAAAGAATACAGAAAATCATACACAGAATTAGAGGAAGCTGATTATTGCTTAAAAAAATTAATCTCAAGATGTTCAGTTCCCTGAAATGCTAACAAATGTCCCCAAAACAATGAGTAATGTAAAAATGAAGGCAGAAAACTTTAAAACATTGCTTAGTGCGTAAGGAAAAACCCAATCTGAAAATAAATGACATAGCCAGCTTCATTCAGTGTCCAAGCTGAGTAAATTCGCCACTTATTTACATCCCCTTCCCCTTGCAGAGTTAGCAAAAATTAAAATGCATTTTTATAACCTACTTTTCAGTCTTTAGTAGCAGTTACAGTGTTTGCCACTATTATTTGCAGAAGCAAATAGTTGTTTTCACTTCTGCTTTAAGAAGACAGGTCACAACAGCATTCATTATACTCTGGTGCTTGTGCAGGATCTTGGTTAGAGAGCCACAACTTGTTGGGCAGAGAATACTGACCGTATGCTCAGCCTCAGAGCTTTACTCCTGCCTCCTCCTGCTGCACAGCACCATTTACTTTTGAGTTGGATCTGACTGGTCAGCCTCCCCTTTGGTATGCAGCAGGCTGCTTATTTCCCTTTGCCTCCAGGCCTCTCCATCCATCCAAGAGCATTGCAAGTGAAATAGTCATATCGCAGCAGATGTGTCCATTTGCATCCCCAGCCTCTGTCTCCTTTGTTTGGGACTGCTGCAGTTGCCACCTCAGCCTGTCTGTGTAGCAGCTTAGCCAGCTGAAGGCGTGTTACTGACCATAGTTCTTCCCTAAAAAATACTCCCTATGCCTGCTGCTGTTGTTACATTTGATCCTAATGCATGTCTAGCTACACTATTCTGTAGCCATTACCTCTTGCTGTTTCGTTTCCACAGTGCATAATGGATTTTCCTACCATTCAGAACACTTGCCATCAACTTCTCCAACTATTCTGAAGTTACTTGAATTACAGAGTCATGACTGGTTGAGTTCTAATTACGTTTTTTATACATATCAGCTAGAACTGAACAGAAGGGCTGCTTTGGGTTGATGGTCTTTTCTACCCCATTAATGTTCACAAATTCACCTGTAACTCCACAAACTCTGGTTGGAATTGATGAATCCCACTTGGAATGCTGTAGCTTGAGCTCACCTGTTCCCTGTACATCTCCCTGATAACACAGCACAGATTAACTCTCTAGGATGAAACCGTCTCACTGTTACCTGCCCTGTCTCTACCTCTCTACTTCAGGGCTTCATTCTGGCCCAGTCACACAAAAGGCCTTTCAGTCATTCCCCAGCTCCAAACCAGCAGTCAACTGTCATCACATAAGGGCAGAAGAGAGCACTGCTGGATGCCTGAGCAGGGGCCAGGCAGGGAGACAGTCTACACAAACAGTGTTCTGTACCCAGACAGTATGTGTTTGGAAAAGGTTACCATCTCTGGGAACCCACTGGTTTTGTGGAGTTCTTTTTGTAGTGCCTTCCATATCCAAATATAGAGGTTAAAACCCCATAAAATGTATTAAACTCAACACTCAAAGTACACAGGTCAGTTAATGTCTTTCAGGACTGACTCAGCAATGTTTAGTTCTCTCTGCAGCATTAATCTCCTCTGTGTGTAAGCACTACCAAAGGATATTTAGCTGCACAGGCTTACTACTTCTTCATCCACAAAAATATCATCACATACATATCTTTAGTAACTAAAGTTCAAGAATAGTTAAGTGCAACCTAATTCAAGTAAAGATACACCACTGGATCTGTCCTCATTATTGCTACCCTAAGTCACAAATTATTGCTCTTTGTGCCTAAAAAAAATACTATGCTTAACTCATCAGAGCTTCTAAATGTGAGCTTCTCTCCTTGGCTCATCTCAGCTAGTCCCTATTTTAGAAGCACCTGTAGCAATGAAGTCCTTCCTTCCAAAAGCCAGTCACCAGAGTATACTGCTGTTACCTACAGGAATCAAGAACTTTCCCATTCCTTTTTGGAATAGGTAGGCATGAAGAAAAGAAAACCCTCGTCTTACCAGAGGAGCAGTTATCAAAGTTGAGATCGCCACAGATGACATCAAACGCCACCAGCTCCTCTGGATTGGCTGTACTGGAGGAGGAGGTAGATTTTCTGAATTCAGACAGCCAATCTTGAAGCATGTCCAGTTGCTCACATCGAACAGTAGTGTCTCCTGTAGCAGATCAACCAACCAACAGAGAAGCAAACCAAGAAATAAGACCTCTTCTTAGCATGTTACTCAGCCACTTGCCAAGCTGTTGATAGACATGTTGAGGAAAAAGGGAGCAGGATAAAACATGGTGTGGCCAAAAGCATCCTCAATACACAGTGCTTAGCGTGACAGTCATTAGGAAGCACACTTTATGATGATGTAAGTATCCCCTCCTGGAATCACTCATAAGACAAGGAAGCTGTGGTGCAGCCAAAATGATGACAGTTCTAGGCACAGGAGGAGAATGCTCTGATGCACTGCATTTACAATCTGTAGTTCAGAATTAAAATCTGTACTTCAGACAAAACTGGACAGCATGTTCTAGGGTGAGCCACCTGATCTTGCTTTGGTTTGTCATGTCAAAAGATGAAAAAAAATCATTTTCAAGTGTTACTAGTAAATACACATCAGTGGTAAATTCAGCTTACTCATACTGTAGTAGTCCACTGAGCAAGGGTTCTGTTTGCACTCAAATAAGAACGCCTGAAGGGGAAGCACATTCCCCCTCTACTTTTGCAGCTTTAGGGGCACAGTATTTCAGAGGTAAAGAGCCAGAGCCTTTTGACCAGCTGTAGAGAACTTCCAGCAGGCTACCTGTGCTGAGCAGGTGCCCTCGTTTTACAGGAGTAACAGGAAAGAGTTGACAGTGATTGGTCACCAAATGTTTTCTGTTTGTGAAACCATTTGACACGCAAAGCAGCTCTGTAATTACAGCAGCTAACCACACTTCATTTCAGGCACATTAGGCCGGGATGACGTCTAGGAAAAAATTCATTACTGTCTCTCTTAAAGTGATTACAGCACACACTTGATGTGGGGAAGGAGCAGAAAGCTATTCTAGAAACAATTGTTTACCATATTGTCTTCCCTTTGCTTTTGTTTTTGCTGTACCTATAGTTACAGCTGATTCAGACTTGATATGTCAAATCAGAACAGTGTGACTTGTCTTCAGAATAAGAGACTTTCAAATGTCACACCTGGAAGGAAGAGTAGCAAAGCCAAAATTATTTACTGTGACTACAGTTTTGTTTTAGCCTCATCTACTACTTTGTGCTAGCTATTAAAAGATGTACAACATAATTAGAAACATCATCTAGGTATGTACCTAAGCTGCTTTCAGTGGCCACCGTGGAGATGGCCAATATTTAAGTCACAGCTTGCTAATCACTCAATTGCAGCTGTCCCCAGCATGTTTCATACACTTGGGAAATGTGACCTGTGTCAGCACACAGACAAACCTCCAGACTTCACTTTCCTACCAGCATTAACCTGTGAAGGGCTGGACTTTCAAGAGCACCTTGAGAAGGGGGGGAGGTAAACCAGTAATTAAATAGAAACTGAATCAGAACTGTTCAACCATGCATTATTTCATATAATCCTACATAATTAGAAGAATTACTGACAAGAACATGGCCAGGGAAAGAGAACTTTGTATGGGTTCTGCTACTGGCTCATCTTTACAGATTGGTAATTCCAACAGTAAATAATATGATTATTTTTTTCTTCCACTCGTGTGCTACTGCCAACAAATCTTTACCAGTTGGGCTGTAACATACAAAGAGATTCAAGTGCTTCCTGCATCTACTCCCTACCCTATAGTTCTAGTTACTTGTTGCTAAAGTTCAGAGAGCACCCTAAGCACAGCGTGACAGAAATGCAGACCAACCTCTTCTTGGAAACCCCCTTGCTACAACAGCAGAGGAAAGCCCTACAGTGAAGACAGAGCTAGACAAAAGCACAAGAAGTAGGTCACGTGGAATAAATTCAGCCTGGAGCAGGTGACACCAAGCACAAAAGGTATGCGTGACTAACACAGACGCTGCTTAACTGAAGATATGGATGGAATTACAGATTCACAGAAAGCAGGAGCTTGAAAGGGACCTCTGGGGATCATCTAATCCAACCTCTCTGCTCAAGCAGGGCCACCTACAGCTGGCTCCTCAGGACCATATCCAGTCAGGCTTTGCATATCTTCATGGCTAGAAACACCATAGCCTCTGGGTAACCTGTCCAGTGTTTAGTCACCCTTGCAATAAGAACCTGTTTCTTTTGTATAAATGGCACTTCTTGCATTTCAAGTTGTGCCCACTGCCTCTCATCCTGTTGCTGGGCACCACTGGAGAGAGTCCACCTCCATCTTCTTTACACCCTCCCATCAGGTGTTTACACACCTGGCTAAGATCCTTCCTGAGTCATCGTCTCCTCAAGATGAACAATCCCAGCTTTCTCATTCCTGTGAAGCTTATTCAAACTCAGGGACTGTGCTCCTGCTGCAGCATCTGAATCTCTCTCTCCTATATCATCTCCTTAGGCCACTATTTTCTTCTGGCCTGCCTTTGTTTCCTCGTAAGAAAACTTTTAAGCATGGTGCTGGTTGACAAGAATATGACTCACTTTTGCACCCTTGAACTGTCAAAGTCTTGCATTGTCCTCCTAGTATGGCTTCACTAGGACGAGTGATAAAACAGTGTAGCCATTACCACACAGGTGTAAAACTCAGGCAGTAACCTGTCACAGAGTGCACCAAGAACACAGCAAACCCCCTTCTCTGCAAGACACAAAGGTACAAGTCCTCAAGCCAGAAAACTTTCAGGAAAAACAAAAGACAGGCAGAAACATTTTAGGAGGGGAGGGTATTGTGAAAGGTGTCTGGTAACATGGGTTGTTACTACTGAAAAAGCATTAACTACACAAGGCAACCTCAGTGAGATGGCCAAGCCTTTGTAGCTGCACTGTACACCACGTAGCATCAGCGGTTCCCTTTCCCAGAGAAACAGCAGCCTCGGAACTTTAGAAGCTGATTACTTTGATTTCTTTTAAGGCAAAGTGTAGCTTGTGATAGTCTGGCATCTCTGATTATCCCCACTAGAGGTCATAGAAGTAATTGCACTCAGTACACAAGTGGAAGGAGCAATGAAGTGAGCTAGATTTCCATGACAAAGAATCCTCTGACGCCACTTGAACGTAACTGTTCTGAGATTAATAAACTAATGGTACCCAGCTTGCTGCAGCTACACAGCAGGTATTGCTTACATCTGTATGAAAAAGTTACTCAGTCTTGCCAACTCCCAGTAATCAATAGCTTTGGAGATGAAGATAACTGAACTAATCAGACATCTAAGTAGAGGAGAAGCCAAAGCTGAATCCAGAGCAATCTGTGGAGCAGACATCTCAGAAACTGCTGCTGGAATGCAATAGCATCAGTAAATACTAGCAGAAGAGAACTGGGTAGTAACTCTGCACACTAACATTCAAATTCTCCTTCCAGCCTTCAGCTTTAATTACACATTCAGAGAGGATCACTGATCCGATGGACTGCTGCCAGTGATTAACCAGAGGACACAGGTTTGTACTAATTGCTCTACACACTTTCCCTCAGTCACTGGCCCGGAAGACTGCAAATAATTGTGTTGTGACCGGTTCCTGCAGCTAGCATTTCAGGATTCTTTACAAGTTCGTCAGCTTCAGATTTTGTGGAAGGATGAAAGGGTAGTGTGGGAACCCCCTTCAGCATAAACACTTCACCTTTGTTGGTTATAGCATAATCATACTTGCCCTTTCCAGTCACATTGGAAATGCCCAAGGAAAACCCTGGCTTTGGTTAGAACTGCAGGTAGGTATGAAACACAGAGAGAGATGTTCTGTCCCACTCTGTGATACTTTAGAAGGAGCACTGTGGTGGTTGAAAAAAGCAGCTACCAGGCCTCAGCAGGTAAGATTAAAAGAGCCGGTGGAGGTTTTTAAAATGAAAAGTTCTCAGCAGTTCTAAGCACTATGGGATATACTGGGAGGGAACCTGGGCTTTAAATGTAGGCTGTACAGCCTGGTCAAAAGGACAAATTGTTTCCAAGTCACAAGCAAAAGCGTCAGCTTAGTCCTGGGCAGGCTGTGTCGCACCTGACTATGTCACAGATTGGATGGGCCCCCACACTCGCAACAGTCCAGGATAGGCTGGGGCAACAAAACAGCAAAAAAACCCACCACCAGCTTTTATCCAGCTGTGTTAGGTCCCCAGTCAAGTGCAACACTGCCTGGCACAGCTGTGTGAGCACAGCTGAGAGGAGAGGGCAAGGGCAGGCCACCCTGGTGTGGATACACCACACTGTCTGCAGAAAGGTGGAATCGCTTCCTAAGGATGCTTAGTGATGAAGCTCCCCCCAGTTGCATGGTCAGAATTGCAGACGCTGGGGGGATCTCTCAGTCCTGAGCTGAGTTCTACTTAAGCTGTGTGTAAGCTTGTGGGACCTGAGGCTGGTGCTAGAGAAGTACAAGTAGCTGGTACCTGTTCTGCTAATGACTAGATTCACACTAAACAGAGAGCAGGGATGTGAGTGAAGTTATGAGGCAGCATCCAGCAGGCCGCATCGTTTGGACCTGGCCTGGAACTGCTTGAGGTTTTATTTCGATGGCTTGGTGGGGTCGGAAAGGTATGACTCAAAGGGACTTGGGAGGTGGGTGGATTCTAGGTAGCAAAACCTGTGCAGAACATGAATCACTGATTAATTGAAAGACATAAAAGAACCATGGAAACTTAACAGCCCCTTGGAAAATAATTACACTCAAGTCTCATTAAAGGATCCCTTCATTTGTCACTGAAATGCAGCTATTTCCACAGTGGAAATGAGGAGGTGCTTCACAGTACTGTTCAGTGATAGGAAAGGAACTGAGAGGATAAGCTGCATCTAATTGTAAAGTTCTATTGAAAAAGGTGAACGTCAGGTCTGAAAAAAACACACCAAACCAAACACAACCAAAAAATCCACCAGTAATTGCTCAGAACAGCGTTGAGCCTGCACACTCTGGAAACAAGCATTAGCAGTTCAGTCCTGACCAGAAGCAGCTGGATCCCTTCATTTTATACTCATCTAAGTATCAGAACTGTCAAGTGTAAGTTTATGTATCCTAGAGGAGAAGCCAAATTGCACTCAGCCGTGTACAGCCGGATGATTTAAATGGCTAAGCTTTTAAACAGGGCTTGTTTTATGGACACCACAGCTTCACATCCCTGAACTGGGTTTGAGGTAATTTTGTTAATGTGTGAAACGTTATGAATCAGATGATACAGATCAGAAAGCACAGATCTGCCAAACTTGGGAGCTTCAGTTGTCCATTTCATTACACAAACTAATGTGATCTATCAAAGGACAGTTAGACTCTTAAATCATTGCTCTATTTTAATGTAGTTTGAACCAGATAAACCTAAAAGTATGAAGCAGGAATACAAGTAGGAAAATGAAAGGTAGCTTTTTACCCTTGAAGAAGCTTTAGTCTGACTTTGAAAAGAGAACATTATTTCCCCATTATTCCTCCCTGCCCTCTAGTTCTCTTTAATATTTTAGGGATTTCATAATGTGGTTACCAAAGACTAACTGAGAATACTTGTCTAGGTAATAAAAAGGAACAGGACTAAAAATGGAGGTTTATAACCTAAACTAGAACAGCATCAAATCTCAGCTCCACAACAGCAATCTCACAGTACATTACCATAATTCCAGAGTTAAAAATAGAAAGCCAAAGAAGGATGTTACATTGTTAAAATGTAGCTGAAAAATTCATGAATCTTCTTTAGAACTATCAAGTCTCTCTAATGTACTTCAGGGACTGGCAGTTTTGTTCCCAAGTCTGTCTCTCTGCAGCTGAAGCACTGACAAAGTGGAATGAATGCGAGCTGCCTGACTGGGTTAACCCAGACATATGTGGCGCATCGGTCCAAAGTTCTACCATCTATAATACATCACCGTCTTCCTCACAGTGCAGCACACAGCCTGCCTTCCAGGGCTGTCTTGGTTCTCCCATTCTCAGGAGACAAGAATCACAGCTACGCCAAGTAAAACTAAGGATTATCCACCTCCCCTCTGGCTAAATTAAATTCTGATCTTACACTAAGTAAAGCTTGGTAGATTTGTCTTTTACTGCTACACCTACTCTGAAGTATAGAGCTGGCAGTTTTGATGCAGAGGATGGGACAGAGACATGGAGAATTTTCCATAAACATCTCCAAGGATGTCAGGATTTTGTCAGTTTTCAGGCAAACAGCTGAAACAGAAGTGCCCCAATTTTGAAGCTTTGCATCAGGACACTAACGATGGAAGAAAATAAGCCCAAGTTACTAAGTTTTCCTTCCCCTTGCCTTCTGGACTTGGGCTGTAAAATGGAGATAAGGCAACCCATCTACCTTGGCCTTGTTCTGATACTAAAAGGAGAGCTTGGTGTTGGGATTGAGATACTGTCATTAAAAAAGAGCATTAAAGGTCCTGAGATGGTTGAGGAGGAACAGGCTCCACCACAACCTGCCAGAGCTTCATAAAATTCCAGTCTGGTTATAGGAAGCATGGGAGTCCACATGTCTCACAGACAGAAATCTGATATTAAAACACTTCTTACTCTTTTTTGAGAGAATTCAGTGACAATTCCCAAAAAGCCTTCCACATCCTGCTAAGAGTTTTTGCATTTTGTTTAATGGCCTTAGAAAATACTGTTCCATGAAATGAAGGGCACATAGCAGGCTGTGTCGTGCTGTAGCAAATGTGATAATGGAGTGGCTTTTGAAGATGACCAAGAAAGTTTTTCAGTGAGTGAATTAACTTGTTGGCTAGTGATGGATTTAATTCACAGGTCAAAACCAAGAGAATTTGGGCTTATTCCAGCTGCTGGTTTGTATCTTCTGATCCTCTAGCTATGTGCCAAGATTTTAGCTTATATGCTCACAGTATAGGTTGATAAAGGCTGGGTAATGATGATAGTAGAAATTTGCTTAAATAGCAGTACTTCTATGTATTCTATGTATTCTTGGTTAAGGGGGAGCAAAGAAAAAAGTCTTAAGGGATATTTTTGTGTGTGCTGTAAGACTCTGAGACTGAAAACGTGAAGGTTTGGGGACAGACATGTCTACCTTTCTTCCTTTGCTTCCTTCTCAGGAGTCCTGGAGGAGCAGTGTGTGCTGCTGTTGCACAGAGTACCACAGGCCTAGGAACAGTGAAAAATTGAGACACGGAAATGAGGACAGTACCTGCAATAGCTTGCAAGTGAGTGCAGGAAATGTATCCCACAATTCTTTGGTCCTGAGGTGTACTTCCCACTTGCACCTGGAAGGAAGGGGGAAACAAAAAGGCAATTAATGGCAGAGTTCACACAGCTCCATTTCTAACCCTGCTGTGCAGCCTTTGTACATAGCACTGGCCTTTTCACACGTGCACACCGGCTTACTGGGATCCCATTTGCTGCTAGCACACTGACTCCTTCCTCATCATCAGTACTTGCACAGCACATACCCCCCCCCCCCCACTCATCTGTTTCTGTCACAGTTGTGCTGCCAGTCTTTGTTCACATGCAAGAGCCAAGCCTATTACTGAAGTGCCATGTAATGCTAATGTTATCAGCAGTCTCATTTTGCTATCTGCATACTACTACAATGCAGAAGGAGCAATGCTAAGGGAGTCTGGGGAGCATGATGAAACACAAATAGTGGCTTTGACCATGTTTTCTCCATTCTGTAGCAAATTTGGGATTTTGATGGATTTGTTTGCATTCTTCTCCAGAGGTGTTGGGAATTTTTGCTATGTCTCAGCAAAGCACGTAGATGCTCTAGCTTGCTGCAGCACCTCCCATGTCTGTCAACCATCTGAAAACACAGCATATACCCCTGCTCTTACCCAGAGGGAACAGGCTCCCAGAGAAGCTGGCATGTAGTGTCATTCCTTGTCTGTATCATATGTTACAGGGCTTTTAAAAATATATTTGCTGGTGGACACAAGCAAATTACTATCAAGTTCTATATTAGGCTTTCAACTCTGTTGAAGGTTTTGGCAGTTCGGGACTAAGACAGCTGCAAGTCAAAATTCCCAGTGATTTGAAAATGAAGATCTCGATTGAGGCAACAAACTAATCTGAGCATATGGTTTTCCTGTTGACAGTTAATGTGCCAACACTTCATGGACCACTAAAGAGAATGCCCATAGAGGAAAGCCATACCCAGAGCTCAGAAAACAAAACCACAGGTGAGCATCACAAGATTTCATCTGACACCTTGAAATAACAAGCAGAGCTCTATTTCATACAGATGCAATTTCATCAGCTTGGGTGGTTTTCTTGTTCTTCACCTAGCCAAGAAGTGTCTGATTCATTTTATACCTGGCAAGTCAGTTTTGCAGTAAGTGAATTTAGAAGTCATTTGTACTCAACAATGCCTTGTTAACGTTCACTTTCTGTTCCAGGTAGGAGAGTATGTAATAAACAACATGTATTATTCCGTTCTTAGTCTGCTCAGTCCCCTTTTAAACAGTTTCCAAATGGATATTGATGATGTCCTTATTACTGTTCCCCTCAGCGTGCTTCAGGGAGGGTGAAGACGGTGGCAGACAAGGAAGATTCATAGTCACTGGTGGATCAACCCCCAAGCCAGCAGATTCTCCTCAGCTCGCTAGACTGTAGCAGAGCTTCAGAGGAGATCCTCATCTGCCAGATGGATGTTAGGAGTTTCACTACACAGGTCTCTCTCTTCCTTCCCAGGCTGCCATGGCCTGACTGTATCACACCGCAGGTGAATTAAAAGGAGCGCTCTCTCCAATATTTTGTGCAATGTGTGCCATTCCAATACAAAGATGGGAAACCATTAGGTTGTTTCCTTTACCACCTGGGCAGGCAGGTGTATGAATTGTATTTTCCAAACTCAGTAACCAAAACCTGGATTTTCTGTCTTCTCTTATCCACATATTGTAGTCTCTACTAGTTTACAAATTTGCAGTGTCTCCTGCTAGAGAGAAAGTGTTTCATACATCATTCAATGCCATCTACTGCATCCACACGGAAGTGAGAACAGTGTGCAGAAAGTTTTCTGCCTTACAGCAAGGCTATGCTGCTTATAATCCTCTTATTGACTAAAGCAGATGGAATAATTTTCAGTGTCTCTATCCAAAACGCATAAAAGATTTAAGTCTAAAAACTGAACATCCACACATAAATTATAGTCAGTTGAGAAAAAGAAGTCAGCTCAAATTTGCTTTAGAATTTCCTGTGCAACCCTAATGGAGTGCCTGACAAGGCCTTGTACTCAGCAACCAATGTATGCATGGGATCACACTCATCTCCATTAATCATAAATAAACATGTACCCTGCGCTGTCCCTGTGCACACAGATCTGTACTGAAACCAACTTAGGATCTTGCATTCGCAAAGAACGACCAAGAAGTGGCCTAGAGGAAAGACTGGCTGCTGCTCTGCACAGGTGGGTGAGCACAACAAATGCCCTCATGGCTGCCATCACAGGGGGACAGCAGCCCAGGGCTCTGCACAGCAGCTGCTTTACACATGGCCAGAGAGGAAAAGGGGCTTTCATGAACACTCTGCTAATTAAAAACAAAACAAAAAAAACCCAACCCCCCCCCCCAAAAAACCCCAAACCAAAACAACCACCACCAACACAAAAAACAACACACTACCACAGAAAGGCTCTAGAGCAAGAGCTGAAGCCATTAATAGAATTAGAACTTTCTTGGGAAGTGCCAGCATGGAAGTACATCCAAAGCCACCTGTCTCCCAGATTTCACATTTTCTCCAGCACTTCTGACTTCCTTGCAGAGCAGAGTCATTCTGAGTGTAATCAATACAGACAAGTATTTGTGACAACCACCAAACCCCAAAACATTTCCTTGCATCCTCCTAATCAATTCCCAGTTACAGCAGAAGCACCAGTATATTAAATACAGTCTGAATTGACAGAGTAATGGAAATCTGATTATTCGGCCTAATTTTGCTGTTTCAGAGATGGTAGACTCTGGGATATGCAGACAGAAAAGCTACTTGACCTCTGGAATATTACAAGCCCTGTAATTCTGCATAAAAACTTGCCTTTGTGTGGCCAAATACTGCAGCTACTTTTAGACTGCTCTGTTTGCAAGGGTGTATTAGCTTCTCGGGCCGAGTCACCACACACTGCCTGGCAGTTCTGCAGGAAGTTAACAAGGAGTAGTGATCCTTTCACACCCTGCAACATGGATCTTGGCAGAAAGGTTCCACTTCCACCAAACCAAGTCAGCACTTCAAAAATAAAACTTTTTTTTTTTTTTCCTGCTTAATACAGAAGTAACTTCTAAATTCACATTTACAAAGAAAATACGTGTAAGCACATAAGCCAGAGTGGCTTCTTCACCACAAACCTGAGAGCAGCTCGCTGCATCAGTAGTACATTTGTTAAATTGCCCTTCTATAGGGAACTACTTCAGATACTGCTTTCTGGAAAACGTCACTGTATAGTCTTAGTTGTGCCATGAACCAATCTCCTGTGTCTAGGGAAGTTTGTAGGATCCTAATCCCTAAATACATTTGTAGTTCCCAGTGTTTTAAAATAGGATCTAAGAGGAGAAAGTTGCCTCTGACACCCTGTTAAACTGAAGTTACCTAGGGAACATACTTGTGGTTTAATAAAGTCTCCTAGTTACATAATTTTGACAGAAACAAATTATTTTTCGATATTAGGCTGTAATGTACAAAATGTAATGCATTTGTTATACATTTGCAAAGTAATCACAATTGTCAAACATTGGGAAATTAGGAGTGGATTCTGATCCTGACCATTGAACACTACATTCTGTTAGCTGTTGGGGTTTGTATAACCCTCGTTTCAGATGAGGAAGAGGCTTTTGTCCATAAAGGGGAAAGCCTGCTACAGTTGTGTTTGGAACTCAGAATTCCAGTTTCAATTGCTGCATATTTATATTTGTCTCTTGCCTGTAAATTAAATAAGTGCCAATCTGACAGCTCTGAATTTTTATTTTCAGCATGCTGGCTGTGTCAGTACATAACAGCACTTGACATCAAGTACTTTTTATTAAAAGATTTCATTTCTGTGCCACGGCACATTAGTACAATCTGCTGGAGATGCCATGCTGACTCCTTGCTGTGCCATGCAGAACTCTGGATTCCTGTAACTGTGTATTAAAAGCTCATCCTATGTGGCCTAAGGAGTAGTATGTGCTCCAGTTAGACCAGTATCAGGTAATAAACTGCACTCATGTATTGGAAAATGAAATCAAGGCAACAAGTCTACCTCAGAAAGAGTCTTGTTGGCAGGAATAGAAATGTAATGAGCAGCAATAGCTGAAATATTTGAGCTAGAGTGAAGGAAATCACTTTAATTCAGTCACATTACTTGCTATCATGGCAGTTTTCAGAGCTAACTGGAAAACTGCACATCTCATATTTACCATACTCCAGTAAAGTTAGTATACAAAGCTGCAAACATGACAAGTACCTTGGTTTTTAACAGTTTATATTTACACACATCTGTCTCAGAAGTGCAAAATACTTCTCTTACAGTTGGATGTCAAGAAAAGCATCAACAGATACTGAAACAAAAAGGAAATGCTACCTAAATGCCAGCTTTAAAGAACAGCTTCAAGCTTGTCATTGCTGTGTTAATAAACTGTCAAGTTCTTGGAAGGAAATGGTCCTTAATGCTTCAAAATTTGCCATACATGAGAAACCACACACAAAGAATCAAACTAGGTTCTCAAACACCAATAATGCACAGACAAAACAAGGTTTGTCATGAGGGGAACTTAACCTTCAGTCACATTTTCTAGAAGCCTCACACTGCCAGGAAGCAGCCATTGCAAAAAAATCCTACATAGAGCAGTTTCTAAAATGTGTGCCCTTCAATAGGAGGGGTTTATACACATGCAAGTTCAAGCATGTGCCATTGCCTCTTCCTTCATGGGAAGCAAATCCAGATGTGCAACTCAGAAGTTAGATACAAGTTTGGCATACTCCTGGAACAAGCTCCCCAGCGCTTTATCAGCCCACAGTCTACACAGGGCAAATCATCTCAAGGTTGGGAAAAGTCAATCATAAGGATCCCTCAGGAAGCCAGGATGCTACATAGAATACCTCTAGCTTCAGCCATTATAGTTAAATCACATCTTGGACTATAAATGAGCAAAACTGCTCATTTGATCAGCTTAGCTGAAAATGAAGGTGCCAGTTATTGGAATAAATGTGAATTGTAGCACTGCTTTCTGCACTAGCCTTTGGAAGTCTCCAAAGTATGTAGCTCTGTAGCAAATATCTACATTCATGACAAAAACCAAGCTAATGATGTTCATGTTAGGGGGAAAAATACCTAGCCAGGGAGAAAAGCACACCTGCATGCTCTGTGGAAAAAAACCCCTCTCCTTAAAAACAAAAGCATGAATAATGCATTCATAGCGAGCATCATCTAAGCAGGAGCCTCGAGTTACTATTTGCCTTAGAAATAAACCACCCATAGAGAGAACAAGGGCAGGGCACTGAAACAGACTTTACAGCAGACCTGACGGTAGCTCACTCCCACAGAAATTCCTGAATTCCTGCAGGTAAAGCAACTGTATATGCACAAGTAGTGATACCTCCCCAGGCACCCAGACCTCCTGGGTTTGATGCTCTGAGGCATGCTGGTAACAGCAGTGTCTTTTCAGCTACACTCCTGATTTCAGTAACTGTTGGAATACCACTAGAGACATTCTATATAATGGTAATGAGCAAATACACTAGAGGGAGGAAGAGAAAAGAAAGAAAATGTGAAGAGTTGTGTTTTCTTTTCAATGCAACTTTTCTGTGCTCTCCCAAATGGTATTGAACATCAGTGGACCTTTTTAGGGTGTTTTTGGTTGGTTGGTTGATTTTCAATTCAGCAGTTTTCTGAGAGAAATGAAAGAGTTGGCCCCAAGAAACTGACGGGCGTAGCCAGTCAAACTGCATGCCCAAGTCCTCATTCATCTACTGTCCAGACAAGATGCCACATTCACAAATGAAACATTCCTGCCCCACAGAGATGACTTGGATTAGTGGTAACTTCCAAGAATGATGTGTTTTATTCCTGTGCTTTGTGTTCCCTGTGGTAGGTTTTTAGTTAACTTGGACATAATCTAAAAAGATCTATCTTATTTTTAGTACTTTGACAGCTCTGCCTTTTGCCTTCAGGGAGGTGTAGCAGCTTCTAAAGAAGACACATTAGTTAAATTGCTATTTTATTATTATAAATATGTTATTTAACCATATTAAATAAAGAAGTTTGAAATGTTTTTGAGGTCAACTCAAAGTTCTGTTAGGTGCTTGGCAATTCTTTCCAGCCACATTTGCAGTAGGTTATTTCAGAATCCTACTTTTCCTCACCTGCCACATAACAACAATTATGCTTCCATGAACTCACAGAATTAGTTATTTGCCAAAGCTTCATTAAGCTTAAATGTGAGGGGAAGTGGCTGTAAATCCATCCACAAATGAAGAGGAATAAAGCCCACAACTCACATTCTCTCAACCCGGTATTTCATTCTGCACAACAGATTTAATTTGTCCCCATTAGTGAAAGAGAAAAAGAGCGTGATTAGCAACATTAATTATATGAAAGGGAAAGAACATGGTACAGTGCCATGGTCAGGTCTTTTTTATTTCTTTCAGAAAAAGAGTCTCAGGCAGTTTTTTGGCCTTGACCCAATTCCTACATTAACATTTTAGAGCAGAAACTGAACATATGGAAAATGTTTAGGTTACCCTCCTGAGTTAAATGGCACAGCTCTAGAGTAATCTAAACAAATCCATGTACAGTAATAGGCATTTCTTTTATACATCTGTAGATAACTGTATATGTGGGAAACTGTAGCTATGGGAAAACTGATCAAGGACAAGGAAAAAAAAAATCTAACCACTGAAATCTGTAGATGATCTTTTACTGGGGTCATGAAACATCTATTCCCCTGTTCTGTGCTGTCCATAGGTGAAAACGTCTCCCCTCACTATGTTGTGTAACTGCACAGCAGAAGCTGCCCCTCACTCAGTCACAACACACACAAGTTGGCCTGGGACAATAAAAACAGCTTAAATTACCCAAGCAAAATAGATCTGCATCAGGAATATCACAAAGGAGAATGACAGAGGTTAATTCAGGGAACCCTCATTTTACCATACAAAGCAGGCATCACCAGAGTGCCAAATAGTAAAAACTGCTTCAAAGCAGTTCTGCAACCAGAGCTACTGCTCCTTCTGCCATCTGTTACCACCATATCAGCTCTTCTGAAAACAAGTTTAGCTCTGCACATAAAGCAAAGGTTGCTAGGTTTCCTTTAAGCGATGAATAATAACATGTTCTCTGCACAATTACTGTACTTCCTGAGAACAGCATTCATTTTCAGAGAATTTGAAAAGTAAATCTGTTAATAATCTTAGGAATCATTAAGCACAAGTTCTTTCAGAAATTTAGCAACAAACCACAAGACATGTTTTTTCCTTTTGATTCCCTTTAATGTTATTAGAATACTATTAGCTGTTCAAAGTACCCCACTGGACTGCAGCTTTCCTGTTGCTCTATGTTCACATACTGTATTTTAAGCAAGAATTACTATTTTTTGCTGAAATTCTCTCTTGGCAGATGCCAAAACCCAGAATAATTTCTTGCTAATAATGGTAGGAAGAACAGCTTTATATGCACCATACTTTCATACCTCCCAATCTCAACCACACCAAAACCTCCCCTCAGTTACTAGCTGTTTTGAGAATGGCTCATTCACTTCCTTCATTCACCTCTCTACCTCAGGTAAGCATTTAGATTGATGTTACAGTTATAGCTATCACAATTTCAGGGTAAGAGAGAGACGACATTTGTCAGCACAAGTGACAGTTTCATTCGATTGATACATCTGGAAAAATATGGACAAACTCTCCAAATCAGTAACTCATCAGGTCAAGTTAAGGATGTTTTGGGGGTTTATTACATTGCTGTCCACAACTTAGACAGCATTCCTGAATGGCAGTGCAACTAGGGCTAGACACTAATCCCTCCATCAGAAGATGAATGTTGACATTTTGAAACATTCTAGTAAATTACAACCAGGTGAAGCATTGCAGAGTTTCTTCTCAGCACTCACTGATACCTTTTAGACTCGATTTGACTGCAAAATCATCATCCAATTTCTGAAAGGGACACATTTTCAAACTCCCTTAAAATTCCTTAAACCCACTGTGATTTAAAATCCACACAAGAGCTACAGAGTAACCAAGAGCACTGCAATCTGCATCATGCTATATATACAGATATATTACCCCCCAGCTTTTTAGTTAGAATCACTGACACACGGTGGCATGGGTGCCAGTCCCACTTCCCTCCTCTGTCTGTAGCAGAGCAGCTTTAAGAGACAACTGGAGTTATAAAACCTACAAAGCAGACTCAAGGGCTCTTTTCCTCAGCATTTTAAATTAATGTGAAATGCAGCACTAGAACAGAGAGTCACGGCAGAGGCTCCCAAGGGCCCAGACTGTCAAAGTATGAAAATGGATTGGCTGATTTATATATTTGCTAACTTCTCCTCGGAGTCTTTAACAGTGACTAGGAACAGTGGTTTAACACTTGAGACACAAAACTGTCACTTAGATGCAAATGACATTGGCCCCCTTCTTACACGCTATGTTTTCTGTGACTTTCTCCCTTTCAGGTCCCAGTGAGACCCTCGGATTGGAGTCTGAAACACTGATGGGGTTTGAAGAGATCAAAGCGCTGAATGCCTATTAGCCCTCCAGTTATGCAGTAAATGGGCTTTACACAATAGCTAGTCACAACTATGTCATCGTCATGACTTCATGGAGGCTGACCTGGAAAACATTAGCCTATGCAGGTGGAAAAACCAGTCTGTGATCTCAGTCAGGAAGAAGCCAGCAGCAGCACCATTTGTGGCAGACATCCTTAGAAAGGGATCAGACCAAGGCTAGCAAAATTCCTGTGCTCAAGTCTACAGATAGCTGTTAGGTAGCATGCCATCAGTAGTATTAAATAGTGTTAAAAGCATCTGTAATTTACCTCCAACTTTTCTCCTTGGTTATGACACCCAAGGTGTTAAGCCACAATCAAATCACTTCACTTTCCTGTGCTTTAGTTTCTCCTGTTAAGCAATACTCCTCTTTCTTTATTATGCATCCTGAGACAGATGAATGAAAAGCAGTACATAGAGCTGATTGTTATTATAGCCACTAATAATAACCTTTGAGCTGTCTCGCAGGTAAAATAATTCTGTATGACTAAGCAAATCTTTTAAATCCTTCCAAATCTCCATCTGAACTTTAGAATCTAGATAGTGAAAGGAGGACAAGGAAGAGAGGGCAATGGAAAAATCAGTTCCTCTTCACTGGAAACAGAATGTACTTGAAAAGGAAAAACCTTGTTAAACACTTGGTACAATAGGAATCTGTTCTGTAATGCAACTCCTTCAAAACAGTTCTGAACAATTTTGAACAAAAAGGCAACTTTCATTGAATATTTAGTACTGAGCCCTATAATTTAGCTCCTTAACAGTTATATTTGTACTAGAGAGACAAATGTTACTCAGTAAATGAGAGACAGTTTCTTTCTCTGAACATTCTTCTCAATTTGGATGTTGAATGTTCTCTGAGACCCAAAAAGATTTAAATTAAAGTTTCATCCTCCCAGTAAGTGGAAACATGAAGTGATTTTATCCATATTTTCAAACTGTGCAAGTCCTCTCCCCTCACTCACTTATAATAGCATTTTTTTTTCTAGACAACATAGATAGGAGTTCTGCAAAGGAACAGTCTTTGCAAGTATACTTCCAAACAAAACCCAGTCTAAGTCTTTTCCACTTCAGGAATGGGAACACCAAGTGTTCCACAGGACTCAGGAACTCAGCACAGTTTGCACAGGATATAGACTTAGCTCCATGCCAGTACTAATGGAAGTCAATTAGAACACTCTCGTTCTACAAGGCTCTCTACTTACCAGTCTTTGAAACCACACTGAGACAGCTACTGTAGGACTGGACTGCATTATATACATACCAAATACTGAAAGAGCAGGCAAAAGAAGCATCTAAAAAGCAGTGATGTAAGCTGTCTACTTTGGATGGCAGAGCACTGGCTAGAATGACACCTTCCAGCCACAGTTACAATGCACTTTCCTAGTTTGCAGCTACCTCAGTCTAAGACCTCAGGACTGCTGAAGGCAATGGATTGGTTCTCACAGACTTCAAAAACAAACCAGGCTTGTACTCCCTGCAGCTTTTGTCTGCAGACTCCATGTACACTCAGCTGCTGACTAAGAACATCAAAACCAACAACCTTCCAACCTACTTGGTTTCAAAGCTAAAATTAACGAGATCATTATTGTTTTTTAATCTATGGGCTTTTTTGTCAAAGAAAGAAATTACCAATGATCACTTAATGTAGAATTAAGACAAAGTAATTTCATATAGGACAGCCTTAATTCAGAATGAAAAATATTTTAAGTATGAAGTGCAGTGTATCAGAAAGACACAGACACGAAGAAAAATGGTCATTTAGCCGGGCCAGAATGCTGTCATATTTAAAAGAACGTAGTCATCTTTGAATCTTCATAATAACTGGTCTCTATTCCCTGCTCAACTGTAACATAATTATGGATTCACATTGTTAAATAAAGTTCATCATCCCAGTGGAATTTTGAAAAGAGGATTAATTTTCTGCAAAAGAAATGGAGACATTGCAGCCTGCCCAGCAGGTAGCAAATCAGTGAGTCAGCACAGGACAGTTGAAAGCAGATTGGTTTTAATCTCTTCATCCCTAATAAATGCATACGTTGAAGGGCTGTCTTCGTGACCCTTGTAGTATTTGTAGTGCACAAGATGTCTGTTCAGTTTTTGCACACAGCACTATGATTAAAAAAATAAACTTTGGCTACATACAGTACTCTCATGTGTTTATAAAAAGAGCTTAGACACAGTTGTGTAAACTGTAAATTCAGATGAACATGAAATACTGAACCATTATCAGACTGCACATTCCAATATGGCTTTTTTTTATTCAAGCCACAATACCAAAAGTTTTTTCTTTGTTTACAAATTACAAACAGGGGGTACAGAAACCCACCCTGATCCTTATTAATCCATATTCTTAATGGCTATGAGTGGCTTTTATTGAGAACTCATGAGCACTAGAAAGTACATATAGTTTGAGTATATATATCATTTGCTAGCATTAGGAAAAATGTTAGTTAGTGAAATTCATTCCAAACTGTACTAAACCCCCTAAATCTGAAATCCCATATTCTAGAAGACTTTCAGATTGTCTGCGTTTGGGTCTACAGATTTGGGTCTCTGCACAAAGTTTGGCTTGTTGGTAAATTGGAAATTAGAAGAGTCCAATATGCAGTTTTTGAGGAGCAGGGGCAGCCACTAGTCTTGGAAAAGCAACTCACTACATGCAGTCTTTTATTCCTACTTTCCATGATGTGCAGATGTATAACCTGAGGCCTCCTGTTCTCACTACCACTGATGTGAGTAAACTGTGTAAATAAAGCAAAAAAGCTCTGTGCTCCCCAGTGTCCCAGGCATTTCTGAATTTTTGTGTTTGTTTACCCATCTTGTATCTCTCTCCAACAATTCTTCTGCAACCAAGAGAGGGACAGCCATACATTTCTTTGCAATTCCTTCTGGATTATTCTGGTGGCAATCGGATGTTTGATTGTCGTTTGATTCCCACGAACACTCAGCGTGAACAAGCTGTCTTTTGATTCTCATGAACATTCCAACAGTAATGCCCATTGCACTGTACCCATGTTATGAAATTTTGAATTTGTGTATTTTGTTAAAGAGGCTACATAAAAAAGAAACAAAAATTACATGAAAACTAGTTCAAATTTTGACACTTAAAATTGCACTCACGTTCCACCTCCAAACGCCCACTGTTTCCTCTATATCCATCACTTTTAACACAGTATCTAGGCCACAGATCCTATATATAGGTTATATCAGATAACCTAGATCTGAATATTGTCTCTTTGAACTCTAGAGAAATGACTGGGAGAAAATGACATCACTTTGTAACTTGTCACATAGGAGTAAACATTTATAGCTTCAGAAAGGCTCTTACCTTGAGAAACAAGGCTCCCTTGGAAGCCAAGGAGTCCGTTCCTCTTCCATTGGGGTAACAGTGATAGGCGGCATCCATAACCGGATAGCGGCTGGCAAAAAGTAGACCACTGTTCACAAACTTGAAGCTACAGCAGCCATGGCAACTGTAGATCCCAACATCATAGACAATGTATTCAAAATAGTGATGAAGCTGCTCTTTCAATTTCTCTGCAGCTCTTTTGTCAAACACTTCCTGCAAACACAGGAAGTCCAAGTTGGCAGGGAAAAAAGCAGAGATCTCATGATCAAAGGTCTCATCTGTGTGTTTCTTTTTCCGCACTGAAGTCTTCTTCATGATTGAAGCTTTGTAGAGGAGCTTGTTGTTGACAGTGCTTTGGTCCACCGTACCGTCTCCAACACGAACCTTAACTAAGGACTCTCGTGAGGCGGAGTAGCTGTCTAAACTCCCAGAGTCTCCTTCCTTCTGTTTGTGGTTTGGTGTTTTTGAAAGCTCTGCATCACCTTCCAGTGAGGGCTCTGCTGGGCCGCTGGCATGAGCCTGGCCATTGACGGTATCTATTTCTGTGTCTGACACATGGCCATTATCCTCTCCATTTATGCGGACAATGCAAGAGTTTTCTTCTCCCTCATTTGGCTCTCCAGCTCCACCTTTATCTTCTCTACAATCCTCACTGTTGTTTGAGCCAGTATTGTCTCCTTTATACTCCATTGATGTTGTCCTTTTGATGCCAGCATTAACAGTCCGATTAGCGTTATCTCCACCCTGGGGGGAGACCAAGCTGCTAAAACTCGCTGCACTGATGGATGTGTTGGTAGGAGAATCTATATATATTTTGATCTGTGGTCTGCTTGCCCCATTTCGGATCCTCCGGCCAATCTCTTTAGCTCTAGCCTGTGTATTGAAAACATTATTAAACCTTGCCAGAGAATCTGGCAGCAGGCAAACGTTGGCACTGCCAAAGCAGAAACTCTTCCCGTTCCCTGCAGCCTTCCATTCAGTGAGCAGCGTGGCTCCATTGGCATGGTGCTTGTCTTCTAGTCTGGAGTAGATGTATGGCCTTCTGGTTGACTGCAGTGGGCACCATAACACAAAGCCAATGAGAGCAAAAGGAAGAGAGGCTACCAATAGTGCCAAGTAGATGGGAGTGGTGATAATGATGCAGAGTGCGTGGAAATAGCATGGATCATCTGCTCTTTGACGTTTTTCATAGGTGGTTGGAACAAAAGAGGCCACAAGCTTATCTGCTAACCAGTAACATGGGAAAATCAGGCCCCAGGAAAAAGAATGCAGAACTGACAGAAAGCTGTTGGGAAATGGGGAAGTGTATAAAACCATTGCAACTTAATTATGACAACACTTCAGGGCCTACTACATGATGTCACTGTGTCAAGCGTCCATAAGAACACTGGGAGAGGGCTGCGGAAAAAGGTCCAGTCAGAAGTTTGTTTTGTTTTTCCAGTGAGAGTTAATAACAAAACTTTAAGAGCACCATTTCACTGTGTTGGAGTAAAAACGAAACAAGGCCACAGTTTTCGTCTGGCTTTTT
This sequence comes from Dryobates pubescens, assembly GCF_014839835.1. NCBI lineage: Eukaryota > Metazoa > Chordata > Aves > Piciformes > Picidae > Dryobates > Dryobates pubescens. Next base: position 22,493,695 of record NC_071630.1, on the reverse strand, counting down.
GGCATCTATATCTTTCCAAGGATGTCATTGTTCAATGGAGGCTGCCATAACAGAACGCTTTGGAGGCAGAAAGGAAACCTGTAAAACAAAGGACACAAAACATGTAACAGTTTATAAAGGTTTAAAGTGGATTTTCTCATACCAGTTTTGTCTTACACTCTAAATTATTTTCCTTTTTTGTTTAATTGAGCATTGTTGATAGTCTGATAAAGACTATGGATCAAGGACAACTCTAACGACAAGGGACTGCTATTTCTGCAAATTAAACCAGTACACTGACCATTTAATGCACATCTCATGAAACATTTCTACTATGAATTTTAGGCCTTAAACTGAGAAATGTAGCTTGGAATTTATTTTATAATCCATTCACAGTAATATTTATACTACTTTATATTAGCTGTTTCAGAACCTTGCAAATGGTGGTTGATTTCTAGGCTGCTCTAAAAGACATCTAGTGTTTTATCACTGAAGTTGAACACGCTTAAAATGCCAAAGCCCTTAAAAAACACCCTAAACCAGTGATGTGATGGAAGTATAATGGCCAAGGCACCTTGTATTTAAAAAGCATAAAACATTTATTTGCTATAAAATATTCTCTGCCTTGCTTCAAAACACAAAGAGCTGATTTAAATTAATTAAAATACTCTTCATGTGGCCAGAGTCAATATACTTTTAAGTATCTAATAGTAATTTCTTTATTTCAAGACTTAGTTCAATTTCATTCAGCTACAGCCCAAAAAACCTCATGTTTACATACAGATAATTTATATTTTGCTCAAATCTTCATCATCATGAACATTATTGGGTTTACATTTCAGTCTTCCGATTTAAAGGGGAAAATACCAACTGAATAAAGAAAATAGCAGGTTTGTGGCTTTCCTTGAGGTTATTTAGGTTATTAACCTATGATGTTACACAGTAAGAGAAGCAAGTTAAATGACTGATGAAGACAGAATTCCCATTTAGAATGCTTCAAATTTCAAATCCAGAATATAAACAGTATTAAGCAACACTAGATAAAACCCATTTACTAAGTAAGCAAAAGAGAGGATGTGCACTGGACTGTGCTACCAAACCCATCTTTAATTTCTGACATCTTGTTGAGATGAAAATTACATAAGAATACTTATTGGCACAAGGTCAATTAAAATGTAGGGCTCTCAGGGAGCCAGAATTAAGGAAACAGTTGTTTGATGTGTATTTTAAGCATTCTGCAGGGGGCACAGGGGATCCAGACACAGAAGACATTAGTACTTCATAGCAAATAAAACAATGATAGGGGACACAGAAGAGAGAAATACAGTTCTACAAAGCAATGTCCCTTAGAATCAGAAGGCATTTCTTAAATTTTCCTTCAGTTTTCAGATTTCTGCTTCTTCCAACCAAGCCTTTGCAACTTACTTATGTTCCTACTGTCAGCATATTTTCAATTGTGGTACACATGCAGTAGCAGACTGCTGACAGAGTATACTTTGCAGGTCAGAAGTTGCAAGTAAGGGATTAAAATACATGGCTTAACCAGCTCTGTTTTACTACACAGTTTTTGTTTATTGATTCTTCCCTCAGACTAGATTCCCAATCCGCAGGTCTAAGAGTAGTCACAGCACTTCAGATTTGCAGCCATATATTTTTAGTAGGCATCATGGCAAAGAAGAATTTTACTGAAGGAACAGAGGAAGATGAGGGAGTTGTTTTTAGCTCCTTCTTCCCTGAAAGTTAAAGGCAATCCTGGGGCAGGAAAGCAAGCATTAGTCTGAAAAAAATCTAGTAAGATTAACAGGGGCTCCTAACAAAAAACTAACATGATAGGAATCAAATCTTAAAACAGAGAAAAATTAGGTTAGGTGGGGATACATTTATAAAGCCTTTCAAAAGCAAAAGCAAATGGTTAGTAGCCAAATACTCTAGAGAAGGAAGAGTCAGTAAGCACATATATTAAAAATTATGGCAGTACCACAACAGGAAACTGCTTTTAACCACGGTGTCCTGGGCATGCAGGGGAAGCTGGATCTTAGAGATCTTATACAGAATCTTCAAGACAAAAAATGATGCTTAATGAACATGCAAGTACTGCTATTAGGATAAGAAAACTGACCTAAAAAAAAAAAAAAAAAAAGGAGTGGGATAGAAGGAGGAGCTGTTTTACTGCAGCAACACACACCTAGCCTGCAGAGTACAAGAATAACAGCCTGCACTGCTCACAGCCAGCTGCACATTCTGCCAAAAACAGGCAGTCAGCTGTGCTTAACGGGATACAGGGTCCCATGTGTTTTTTGCCCTGGTGGTACTATTCAGATGGCAATTGGAAAGGTTGGATCATGGGAAGTTATTTTTTGTGCATTTAATTATTAGCTAAGCGTAACTTTCACAAACTTATGCAATGTGTTTGAGTTCAAATAAACGAGTTGCTAGTCAAGTGCCAAGTAACAAATGCTTGGCATTTACTCATTGCCAAAGGCATTTTGGGATGTTGACAATAGGGGAAAGCCTAGCAGATTTGTTTTCCTGAATGATTTTTAGGACCCTTTAGCAAGAATGCTCAAAAGAGACTCTGGCATCTGCATATCAGCTAGAAAAACAAAACAAAACAAAAAACCCCACAACTTGTACAATTATGTAATTACCTTTAGACAAGAAAAAAACTGTAAAGAAGTTCTTCTGTTCTATTTGATGCTTTAAATGCTTTATAAAAGCCCTGTCTATTTACATAATCACTCAGCAGACCAGAAAGGTTCTTGTTTACAACAGTGCCAAGGGTAAAGAGAACACTGTTGTTCGGGGCATGCAAAGTGAGGATGAACTGCAAACCTTACATTCCAACTTTCAGGCTTTCTGGTGAAGGCTGAAGTTCTCTTGGAGACAATAAGGTCACTTTGACTTTTGCTATTTTAAAACAACACACGAGAAAATTGTAGAACCACAATGGAGCAATAATAGTAATTTGTCTAATTAGGTCTTCTACAGACAAGCACTTTCTTAAGTATTTGATGACAGGGAGTTAAAACTACTAGGAGAATGTGACAGCAAGTGACAATTTTGTTAAATAAAGGAGTCTAGGCCTGCTCAATGGTGTGATGAAGTAATAAAATCAATCCAACATAATTCGTGGTGGTTCTGTTACGGACTGCAGCATCAATAATCTAGAAGATAAACAGCTGTCCAGCAAACCATAAAATGCTCAACTAAAATGGCTTCTCTAAAGCAATTATCCAGATTGTGAGGGCATACTAAATCAACAGAATTCATGTTTACTGTAGATCCAACATACTATCAAGTGTATTAGTAAAAAAAGGGAAGAAAAAATGAATGTAATCAGAAATCCTTTCACAAAGGAAGATTACACAGCAAGTGTCACAAAGCAAATTGCTTCAAATTGAGGTCTGTTTTAACAACATTTAGTAAGAATGCAATTCTTGGTAAACACTAACAACTGAGTGATGGTTCAAGGCCACATTGGTGACTCTTACACTTCATGTGCCTTAAACAAAGTTAGTGTCTTTCAAAATAAGGGATTTGCTGGACAGGTTTTGACCAGGTACCAGCTACATTCCTCACTGGTAGCAAGCTGAAGAGTAGAGGCAATAGGGATTCAAGTACAGAGATGTATCCCATCCATTTTATTCTATGAATACTAAAATTCTCACAAATGATGATACAGGAAACAAAAACTCTGGTACCACTGCAAGTTGTAAAAGATGATAACTGGAGAAAAGGGGACGAGGTAATCATGAGCTAGATGTCCTTCAAATTTTTGCATACTGCAGACACTGGCATATCAAAGCCCTAATGAAAAATAGTCCTCTTTTAAGTAAAAGATTATTCTAATTTATTACTCTTATAGCCAAGGCTCTTACAGACTCACTGGCACACTCACAAACAGGATCCAAGTTTCCTACTCTTGTCTCTTAGCTACAAAACCATATGCGTTCCGGTGCCCTAAAGCCACCCGAAAGGAGAGAATTAAGAGAGTCATGACAGACACGTTTTATCTCTGCAAGATCTTAGAGGGTGAGAGAAGGCACCCTGTGAGTCAACTGCAACTTGGAAAATATGACGTCAGTAACATCTCTCCTAATGCAGTGCTTTAGATGGAGCCTAAAGCTAAAGTGCCTAATTCCTCGTGATGAAGGGTATTACTTGGTAATCCAATGCTTTATTCATAGGGGTTTGAGAGATTAAGGGAGAATTGAAGATATTGCAATGAAACAGATATTTTTATATACTACAAGGATGTAAATCACACTCTTGTTTAGTAGTTTGTATTATTTTCTAAGTGTTTGAAGGCTAAAAAAGGAAAGACTTTTTTTTTTTAATGGTGCCAGTATAGAATATCTCAACTTTAGTGATAACAAGACACCAGGTGGAAAGGTTTCACAGATTTTTATGATTATTATGCCCAGAAGTATGCTTGAGAGCTCATAGATCAAAAGAGATGTTCCCAGCTCTAACGCAGCTTGCAAACTAAATAAAGGACAATACAAGTCAAAAAATGATACAAGAAAAACAACAGAAGCTGCCATAATAAGGTTATGTGGGCAGTCTAGAAATGGGCCGGAAAGTTTTAACTCCATTTTTCTTAGAAAGCTAAAACACACTTTCAAATTCAGGCAAAAAGAATTCAATTTGCTATTAACATCTCAGCCATATTTTTAAATCCATGTAAATCACTGCAAGAACAGTTATTTGAAAACAGAATAAAACCCTGCTCAAGTGACTGAATGATCTGAAAGGTTCCTCTGTGGGTAACTCCACACAATCATATGATTTTTCTTGAATTCTGACAGTTTCTTGGTCTTCAGGGAATGTCGGAGCATTCCATATCTAAAATTGGATTCCAGAAAAGCAGCTTATTTAGACAGTCTCTTTCTCAGCTTTATTTTGTTATTGTCATTGTAATCTGAAGCTCAGAAATACAGCTTACAACAATGCTATCACTACACTAAGTAAAACAGCAAAAATTACTGTTTGAAACTGAGAACGAGCAAAATGAAGACCTGAGAGATATGAGAGAATCCCACTAAGACTCTCATCCTTGACTATTAGATAAACCACAAATTAATCTCTGGTTCCCCCATGGTTTTATTTGGTTGTGCTCCCACAAACACTTCATAAATTCTCCCTTTCTTTACTGATTCTCTTTCCCCTGATAATTATTATACATGCTTTTGATTAGAGTCCAGTTCAACAACTAACTACCCTTCTGGAAAAAGAACCTTCTCCAAAAGGCAAAGTACAGAGGAAGTGTTTTCCATACTTGATTACGGGACTGTAATTACAGACAAGCAGCTAGCTCAAGGTGTTAGTGGCTCTAAGGGAGATGCTTTCTTGTGTTCCCTTGTGATCATTTCACAGTCTGATGTTTAAACTGAAATCCTGTCATCTTTTATAGGGCTCGTTCCACACAGCAGTTCACGATGTAAGGTAAGCAAATTCAAGCAGCACTTACTGGCTCAGCTCTCAAATCAGTGACAATTTACAACTTATCAGAATCACAATAAAAACAGTAAAACTGTGGCTCCACTATGATGTCAGAGTTGAATTGGGTGTGCTAGTGATACTGATGCATAAAGCAGTACCCATTCAAACTAAGCATGTCTCAGAAGGAGAAAGGAAGAATGAAAGTGGTTTTGCAGACTTGCCATAATAATGTTCATTTACCAGTTTCTCCCTAAACTTTCTTTCTCTCTTGTCTATAGGCTGCCATCAGGCAAGAAGCCATTCTAAACAAGATATCTGGCTGAATTGAACTAATCTGTAAAAAATCCAATATTAAGAAGTGTGAATTGACAAATCTCATAGAATAGCAGTGATTTCAGCAGTTCAGTACATGCCTGCAGAAGAAAAAAAAACCAACAAACCAAATACAACAAACACCACCACAAAGTTCACAGAGCCACTCAAGCATCTAATGTTTAGTAAGAAGCAGAGTTATGATGAAGCAAACTCTATTCAAAATGAAGAAGCATCACACACTCGGGCTAAATTCTCAAGAGGAGTCTTTGGCACTTCAGTGATGCCTCTCACTGAATTTCTGTGAAAACTGTACATTTAAGCTAATACCAGCACTGTTACTAATCACAGCCTTGGTAGTTTAAGGTATCTGAAACAGGGCAGTGAAGTGCATTGACCCCTCAGAGCACATCATCTTTTCTCTAATGGAGCCCACTCTACTGGAATGGCATCAGTAGATGACAAAGGTAGCTCTTGGCACTTACATGACAGCCTGCCCACAAGGATGGGAGGTAGTGATCCTGCTCATTTGACGAAAGATTGGCCGTAGTTGGTCTCCCGTTTAGTAACCCTTAGCAGGAAAAACAAGCTTTATGCTGTCATGGTATCTTGTATTACCTCCACCCCATAAATGGGAGTTTTTCTATGACAGAACTGAAAAACCTGCTTATGATCAGACAGCAAAACTTGCTCTGTGCTTTACATTTCAGTGTGGCATGGCAACAGCTTTTCATTTCCAAAAGCAAATTATCTCAATTTGGTAGTCCCAGCTCACATTCCTAGGCCAATCCATACCCACACACCTTCTGCTACCTAAATGAAATTGAATCTTTTAAGCTTAATATTAAAATATAAATTGAATTATGTTAATGTATGGAAACATACACTAAAAAAAAAATACCTGAACATTTATAACCAACTGAAAAACATGACAGTTTTCTTTCAAAGTGGATGGAAAATGGAAACTGAATCCATTATTACAGAAAATGGTTAACCATGTTTTACAGTTTTGCAAGCAACCTTGATTACACGTGACACAAGAGATGCTACTTACTTAAGATTTACTTTTGGAGTCATAAATGAAGAAGAGATACATTTTATATTTCTCAATCCTAGATAAGTTTTCTTTTCTTTACACATACAAACTGCAAACCCAACAATGACCAGACAGTTGCTGTGAATAGACTGACCTACACACTAGTTGTATCAATAGCTTCTAGCATGTCAGACCTAAACCCAGAAGACGTCACCAGTCCAACTCCCAGTTTTAAAACAAACCTTCAGAACTCTGCACATTCTATTATTTGAATGTGACTGCACCAATACCAGCCTGTAAACATAAGCTGACCAGTCACATGCATCCTATGTGGGAACTTTTTAATAGGGCATTGAGTTTTTCTTCACTGCAGGGTGGAAAGACTCAGCTGAAAATCTGAACCCCAGAAACTTTTACCAGTCATTATTATTTCAGTGCAAATAGAAGCAGGTCTTCTTGTATTTTAGAGGGGCAAATACCACTAATGTCTTTAAAACTATCATGGTTATGCAAACAGAGTAACACCAGAGCAATACCAGTCATAATCAGAAAGAACATGACATTAAAACATATATTTAAGTGCATCATTTGAGCAACTTCTGCAGGAATTCATTAAAAAAAAAAAAATTAAAATCCAAATTAGCAAACCTGCTTCTCCTGACACAGGAGACAATCCAAATTATCAGTTCACATTTATGGCCTTGTAAGAAACAGAATCAACAGCATGTCCTCTAATGTCTGGAAAGAACAGCAAATACTTCATGCAGCTTTAGGTTTTCAGAAAAGCTTTCTATGAAGGAAGATTGAGACAAAAAAAAAAAAATCATCTGAGCACTTGGTGATCTCACTCAGTACCTGGAAAGCTAAACACTCTCTATTTTGAGACCTTATTTGGTGTACTTGAGTAGTGAGACAACTGCAGCATACAAATACATGGATCTGTGACACTAAGCTCTGTTTATACAATAGCAATGGAATGGCCTCTATTTACAAAATCACCTTCTAGTGTGCTTTAGCCTTGTATTTTACAGGAGCCAGAGTAATTCAGTAATAACTAAATAAATCTGATTTTTGTAGGTGATTTGTTTAACAAATCTTAGTGAAATGGAACAATATTAGTTTTGGATGTCCAAGACAGATTTGGAAATAAAATTTTTCCTACTCATCTTTTACCAGTTAAAACATTCAGTGGCCTGAACACAGCCAGGTCTAGTCCATAAACTGTCAGGGGCAGAGGCTCCCTGTAAAATGAAAAGCTGCACTTTCTCAAGCACCACTTTAAGCCTTCAGGCTTCTGGTTAGTCCAACATGGCTCAACGGACAGAATTATAAAGTAATCAATTTTCCCCACAGTGAGTATTTTTATACTGCTGAAGTTGTGCTTAACAGATGGCAAAGAAAAGTTACCCTAGCCTACAGTAAATCTGACACAAATCCCTGCCAATAAGTATCTGTTCTTCTACAAAAGAAGCACACCTACAATTCTCAGAATACTTTGTAAAGGAAATTGAAACACGGCACCACTGAATGAAAGCACAGCTACCCCTATAAAAGAAATTAAAGCACATTCAGTCATGTTCCACATATGGAAAACTTTGTAACTTTTCATGGAAACCCTGGACACCTTGCTGCTACAGCACAGGAAGCTATGTGTAGTCACAAATACCAAGAGCCTTCCAACCTTTCAGGTTTCATGTTTCAGAGATTACTACTCCATAATACATCATTGCAGTTTTATACATGAGCTGGAGGTGGGATTTGGTAGAACAAAGCAAATGCAAAATTAGAGGGGAGGCTATGGAGAGGTGATATGTGGCTGGAAAGCTGTGACTCAGAGAGGGACCTAGGGTTATTAGCTGACAGTCAACCATATATGAGTCAGCAGTGTGCTCAGGTGGCCAAGAAAGCCAGTGGCATCCTGGCTTGTATTAGAAAGACAGTGGCCATCTAGAACAGGGAGGTGATCATCCTCCTGTACTCTACACTGGTGAGGCCACACCGCAAGTACTGTGATCAGTTCTGGGCCCCTCACTACAATAGGGACATAAAGATGCTGGAGTGTGTCCAACAAGGCTCCTGAAAGACCTGGGGCACACAACCTACAAGAAGCATCTGAGGGAGCTGTGGTTGTTCAGTCTGGAGAAGATGAGGCTGAGGGGAGATCTCATGGCCCTCTACAACTACCTGAAAGGATGTTGGAGCAAGGAGGGGCCAAGCCTCTTCTCCTTGGTGTCAAGCAATAGGACTAGAGAAAATGGTTTCAAGCTGTGCCAAAGCAGGTTCAGGCTGGATGATAGGAAAAACTTTTCCAGAGAGGGTACTCAAACATTTGAATGGTCTGCCCAGGGCTGTGCTGGAGTCACTGTCCCTGGAGGTGCTTAAGCAGCACTTAGGGACATGGTTTAGTGTTGACCCTTCAGTACTGGGTTGAGAGTTGGACTGGATGACCTTTGAGGTCTCTTCCAACTGGATATTTTCTGTGATTCTGTGAATCTCATTTCTGAGCTAAAAATATTTTGTATCTTTGTGAAAAGACAAGAATAAAGGAAAATCTCACTTCTGTAGCATAAACAAAATGATGTTCAATCCATAACAAACCCTGAAATATAAAAATGTTGTGGTTGTTACTCAAAGTGGTCCAAGTTCAGAAAAGAAACAAGAGAAGCTATGCAGTATGTGATGCCCATCCACAAGAAGGGCCAGATGGATGAACCTGCAAACTACAGGTCTGTCAGCCTGACCTCAGTGCCAGGCAAGATTATGGAGCAGATCATCATGGGGGCAATCACAGTGCACCTGCAAGATGGCCAAGGGACCAGGCCAAGCCAACATGGATTCAGGAAGGGCAGGTCCTGCCTCACCCACCTGATCTCCTTCTATGATCAACTGACCCACCTGGTGGCTGTGGGGAAGGCTGTGGATGTAGTCTATCTGGACTTCAGCAAGGCTTTTGACACCATCCCCCACAGCAAACTCCTGGCCAAGCTGTCAGCCCATGGCTTGGACAGCAGCACTCTGCACTGGGTTAGGAACTGGCTGGAGGGCTGAGCCCAGAGAGAAGTGAATGATGCCACATCCAGCTGGCAGCCAGGCACTAGTGGTGTTCCCCAGGGATCAGTGCTGGGCCCCATCCTGTTCAATATCTTTACTGATGATCTAGATGAGGGGATTGAGTCCACCGTTAGTAAGTTTGCAGACGACACCATGTTGGGAGCAGGTGTTGGTCTGATAGAGGGTAGAAGGGCTCTCCAGAGGGTCCTTGACAGGCTGGACAGATGGGCAGAGTCCGAAAGGATGGCATTTAACAAGTCCAAGTGCCAGGTGCTGCACTTTGGTCACACCAAACCCATGCAGTGGTACAGGCTGGGGACAAAGTGGCTGGAGAGCAGCCAGGCAGAAAGGGATCTGGGGGTACTGGTTGACAGCAGCTGAACATGAGCCAGCAGTGTGCCCAGGAGGCCAAGAAGGCCAATGGCATCCAGGCTTACATCAGAAACAGTGTGGCCAGCAGGAACAGGGAGGTCATTCTGTCCCTGTATTCTGCACTGGTTAGGCCACACCTTGAGTACTGTGTGTACTCAATTTAAGAAGGACATTGAGACACTTGAACATGTCCACAGAAGTGCAACGAGGCTGGTGAGAGGTCTCAAGCAGAAGCCCTGTGAGGAGAGGCTGAGGGAGCTGGGGTTGTTTAGCCTGGAGAAGAGGAAGCTCAGGGGAGACCTTCTTGCTCTCTCCAGCTACCTGGTAGGGGTTGGTCTCTTCTCCCAGGCAACCAGCACCAGAACAAGAGGACACAGTCCCAAGCTGCACCAGCGGAAGTTTAAGCTTGAGGCAAGGATAAAGTTCTTCACAGAAAGAGATAGGCCATTGGGATGTGCTGCCCAGGGAGGTGGTGGAGTCCCCATCCCTGGAGGTGTTCAAGAGGGGATTGGATGTGGCACTTGGTGCCATGGTTTAGTCAGTCATGAGGTGTTGGGTGATAGGTTGGACTTTATGATCTCTGAGGTCTTTTCCAACCTTACTGATTCTACAATTCTATGATTCTATAAATACTGAACAGTGTAACACTTCTACCACCACATCAGAGAAAGCCAATTAAAGAACCTAACCTGAATTAAAAATAAAAATTAACAAGTAAAAACGAGCAACTACTTTCTTTGGCTACGCATACCTGGATACAAAGTTTACATTACTATTCTGTTGATTGTCTTTATAAATACAGGATTTTTATATGTCCTTGTTTGTTATGAAATGCACTTATAAAGATCAGGACAATGTACAGACACTTCATTTCACACTCCTGACCCCTGGCTTTGAATTACTCTTGCAACTACAATGAAATCAGCAGGTTTTCTACACCTAGAATGAGCAGGAGGAGCAGATTAGTTTATTTCCATATTTAAAAGGAATCCCTGCAGTGTTCTTGTGTGATCACCACCAGATGATGCACACTAGATGCCATCAGCTAAAAAAAAAATAAATAAAAAAACCCCCTTTAAATATTTAATATGCTTTTAAAGTATTCTACTGAGTCAAACTATCACCAGTTTTTCCATTGTGACTGAAAGTAAAACATTTAATTGAAGCAGATGTTACTTAATAAATAACCAGAAGCTGTGTGCATGAGTGCATGGCATTTCCAGATTAGATTTTTCATGCATGATATTTTTCTTTATACATGATATTTTTCTATATACTAGAAAAATATCAATCCAAATGACAAAACTTTAGAGAACCAGAGGCACTGACTCCAAAATAGAACTGGCCTACCTCCAGCATAAACAACCTCACATCTAGGGATGCAAAAGCGTCTTCACTGATGCTTTTACTCTGTCAGGTAAGCTTTACTGTTGCAACTGTTCAGCAAGAATACAAGACACTACCAAAAACATGCTGCTGTTTCTGGGAGGATGGGGAAGGAACCCCAAACCCGGAAAGTACTTTTTTTTTTGGTGTCTTTGTTTAACCAAACCTTCAATGCAATATCTAAAGCTAGAAAGACTTTTGTTACATCTTCCAAACCAACATAGCCTTGTCCTGCTACTAAATAAACTCACTTTGCACCGTGATTCACTTCACAATTCAACCTCAAGAGTAATTTTTAAGTCCATTCCTAAAAGATCCAATTGTTTTTACTAGAAAAACAGGCCTTTATATGTTGAATTCTATCATCTTAGAAGTGAAGGTCTTCATTCCAGTTTACACTGGAATAGTATTTTGTTTTGCTGCTGATCTCCCACGTGCAACAGGACAGTTGTCAAAGAAAAAGGTGTAAGTCATGGAATGCTACGATTCTGAAATTTCCATCTCCTTGATTTTGGGTTATCTGATTGCTAGTACATACCCAAAGTTGCCAGACACTAATAACTGAGAGCCTGTGTTCTGAATCCTTCAGCTTCCTACAGCTTCAGTAAGGGAGCAGCAAATAGTTTTTATTTTAACAAGTGACCTTTGCTAGCTGTTAGTTGCATTTCTGCCTCTGCTCACTGCCCTGTGCCCATGCAACACTTGGCAGGACAGACATTTACTTGAGTATTGCAAGCAGAGACGCTATTTGTTTGTTTGCCATAGCTTGTACTTCTCTATTGCCTTTAACAGGACTAACTCCCAGAGGTAAATTTGCATCAGAGGAACAAATGCATATGTAGAAAATATCAGAGAACTCATAGACAGAATAACATTCTTCAAACAATTCTGATTATTATGCCCCCCCAAATTTTGTAAGATTTGAAAGGATGCAGAGGGAACATACTGTTAACATCTTACATAATTCATCCTGATTACTTAAATAGTTTCTTAAAAGAGCATCCCCTGGATGCCTGCTTCTCAAGTGTTTAACGAGGTATATGTAAAGAGATTAATAATTATAATGGCGGTGTAATGAACTTCACTATCAACAGGAGTCAAAGTAAGGTAGGTTTTTATCTCAGATAATTATTGCTGTGTGCAGTAAATGCACCAGCAAAACTGAAGAAATAAAACCTTTGGATTATCTCCAGTGAGGGGAATTCACAAGAGAGAACATCATTTTTTATTCTTACTTTGTTACCTGACTCTGACAGGCGTCTGATCAAGAGATCAGATATTGACATAGAGCTATATGGTACAGCACACATTAGAACTTCAAATTCCATTGTATCTTGGCTACAGGTAACGAGAAACTATTTGTGTCTATGCAATTAAACATCGAACTTTCCATGCCAATAGGACAACACACTGTAAGATGATCAAGAGAAATTACTGCCTTAGCTATGAGTAGCAGACTGCCGTCAGAGAGATTCCTGGGGAGAAGCATAATCAACAAACTACACAGCTCCTCTAAAATGAGTGACCTTTTCCTAGGGAAGAGAAGATGTTTATTTTCAAACCACTCACTCACTCTTGAACTGCACAGCAAAAATAACCACAAAGTTCCTAAGCACTGCTGATGCCATTTTGTAGTAAGCGTTGTCAAGCTGGTTCAGGCCTGGGCTCAGATCACTGAACTCATGCAGGCCCCTGAAAGCAGGTCTCACCATCTGGTTACACTAGGCATTCTGGTTAATGGGATTATTGATCTGTTTTGATGGGAAATACTCCTGAGCAAAAGCCATAAAGCCAGTATGTGCAAGTTCAAACCATTTCATCCTTCCAAAAGAAAAAACACAAACAACCCAAACCTCTTGTACTAAAATAAGACAGTTCATGCTCTGGTTTTATGTTCCATTTTTCCTAATGAATATTCTTCTCTTTTGTATCCCAGACTGTCTTGTGCATTTAAAGAAGTGATTTTGTAGATGAGATCAAAATTTCGTTCTGAAGTTATTATCCTGAAACTAATTGAGAATTATGATTGCCTCTGCTAAGGCAAAGTCATCCAACTGGTAAGCAGTGAAGACAGTAAGACTCTGTTGTTCACACAGCTGGTACCACAACTTGATTTTCAGCATTATGAGACATTTAGTGAAGAAGTCACATTCAGATCAGTTCAAGAACTCCAGTTTAATCCCTTAAAGCTATTGCTGGCAAATAACAAACCTGTCAAGGTTCCTTCCCATGCTGTTTGGCATATTATGTCATCATTATACTAGGTTTTAAAATACTTAGTTAACAATTACATCAGTGAAATTACAAGGAACTGGCAGAAGAAAGGAAGGTATGAATACCAGCAAAGTGGATTCATTTAAGTACCAAAACCACTCCTGCAGTATGAAAGCTGTTCTTTGAAGCCACCTGCTATTTAAATTCAGTTTTACTCATTATTCTTGCTCTATGTACCAGGATTTTCTGAGCTGCAACATTATCTGAAAACAAACAAAACAGAACAACAACAAATAAAAGCCCTAATTCTGTTTGTGAATATTTCTGGGAAGCCAAATAGCTGTCTTATTTTACCACATTCATCTCTCTTTTCAGTTGTAGGATCACGAACAAACATGTTTAGAGGAAACAACTGCTTTTGTAATAATCAACATTGATGTATACAGGCAAATGTGGATTGGCTGTTCCCAGTCTTAGGCTTCTTGTAAGCTATTTACATTCACCGGATACATTACAGCTACTTGCTGTAGTTATATAAGAGGTATTTATGTTACATTTATATAACAAGTATGTACTGCAAACTGACATATTTGTTTTAGTTAGGACCCACCTTTGAAAGTGCTTCGGGGAGTTCACCTGCAAGGGCTCATACCCACAAATCTACACAACTGATCTGCATCAAGTAATTCAGACAGGTTTAAACCTTTTTGAGACTGTGGGTGTGGCTTCTCAGGCGGGCCATTATAAACCTTAATTCTCCAGTCAGCTACAATCACAATACTCACATCAACTACTTGAGGCCACAGCCACATGAAAGTACTTTGAATCGCACACCAAGCACAGACACTTCTGCAAGGGTGCTGTCTTTTAAGATAATGTCAAAGGAGTTCATTACTACCGAGTGCAGTAGCCTCACTTTTCATTTTATTACCACACAAAAAAAGATGTCACCTGCAAATTAAGACAATAGCACAACAGCTGAATGCCAGCTCCTGTCACCAGGACACAAGGGATTTGGATATGGATGTCAACTGCCACAAACTCCTCCAAGGGAGATCTCCTATTATTGACCTTTTCTTCCTTAATTTGACTGCATTTCAAAAGAAGGCATGTTAAAACAGTATTAGAAACGCTAAGAGTAGCATGCAGAGAAGCCAGGCAACTGACTTTAGACAGCTTTCACATATCACCTGCAAGTGCATGCCAAGTTGCAATGTAAAGAGATGAGAGCTTTGGTTAGTTCACCTCTAATTACATCTTTGTATGCTTTTACAAATAACAATGCTTCATGTTAAAATATCATCAGCAGAAGAATCAAAATAGAATGCTACTGCCATTAAGCATATTTTTATGATATGTAAAAATCATATTCCCTTACAAGCCAATTGCAGCATGTTTCCTAGGCAAAACATCACTGTCATCAGCAGACACACCAATTCTCTAAACCAAAACACATTTGTATTCTGGATACCCTCAGCTTGAACTCTCCAGTTACACACAAAAGAGCTGGTCTCTGTCTGAAGCAACACACTTGAGACTTCCCAGGAAGCACAACATACAGTAGCAGTCATCAGCTGTAACTCTAGCAACCACAGTGAGGGTAAGGACATTTGAGGAGGATTATTTGATATTGTGCCTCATACAAGGATGCTGAAAGCTGATGAGGTTTAACTACTGCAATTTCAGTTCCACATGGTGAGGCTAGGATGGATTTCAAGTTTTAATTCAATTAAAACAAAACAAAACCCACCAACTTGCGTATAAGTGGATAATCTAGGCAATGTTACCATCAATTGCTCAAAACAATCATAATGCAACATGTGTGACTTAGCTTTCTGGTTTGCTTTATGATAAAAACCTGTCAGGCCTAGTTTTTAGTGATACACCAGCTATTGCACATATTTGCCCCCATTTCTTTTTCCTATAGTCTATGACCATGTCTTTCTTTCCCTTAGAAAAATCTTCTGCATCACTTCTATTTCTTCTTGTCTGAGGGAGTATAACTGTATTATTACTCCTATTACCTCATGGAAATTCCCCAAACAGGAACAAGTAAAGTATGCTTATACTAAAAAGACCATCACCAACAAAAGACTTCGTCACTCACACAGTAAGAAATCCAAATGGTACAACCTCAATTGTTTTTTTCCTCTGCCTAACAATTTTTAATTCACAGTTTTCTTTTAAATGCACACAGACATGTAAGTGCTACTAATACCTCTTGTTTCTACTCATTCACAGTTACACAACATACAACTGCTTTCAAGCTATCACTTTACTTTTAGATTGAAAACCCTGCCTTCAAAACAGGGTAAATTAAAGAGAAATATTACAGGAAGGAGCCAGAGATGCATTTCCTGTGACTAGTTGCCCTCTTCAAGAGACAGTAGGAATGATGGAATGAAAATCTAACTAAACTGTCAGGCCAGAGTCAAAGGGTAACCTCCACAACAGCTGAACACTGCAATTCTAAATAATTTTTATTACTTTTATTGCATCAGGAGGATAAATTTGATGATCAGAGTAATGACCAGGTTATGACAGCCAGTACAGAGGACAAAACACTAATTCACAAGTTTCTGGACATGCTTCAGTGTTTACGACATCTTAGTATCACCAGCAGTCCCAATTCAAATGCTGCCCTGCCTTTGTCTCATTGCCACTGCAAAATGTAAGCCCAACTCCCCACTCCAAGCTGACTTTCTTGGCTTGAGTTCTATGCTGTGTACCTCACTGATCAGGAGCCCAGTAAGCTACTGAACCTGCAGCTGGTCAGTGTATTAGAAAACAAGCTGCCATCTGAAAACAGAGAATTCTATTCTTTGTCAACAATCAGCTGTGTAATGCTAGTCCAGCAAATTTCCCTACTGAGATCAATTAATTTCTCACCCTGTGTCTCACCCCTTCACACCAAAGGCTTTTATCAGTGCAATGACTGTCAATCTTGGTGCCTATGATGGACAAATTATTATTCAAAATTTCCCATCCAATATAAAAGCATTGTATTCCATACTAACCACATTAAGAAATGATGCATTTTCATCCCCATAATTAACATTTGTTGTATTCTCACTTAAGCACATACAGTTGTGGTTTGAGAACAGCACTTGTCTCTTTTCAGCTGTAGATCAATGCAAATGGCAATTCAGCATTTGGGAGCAGACCATCAGCATGACTAGCATAACATCTCAGCCAAGGAGCAACACTTAAAGGCATTCCTCTAAAGGTTAATGAAATGGCTCAATGTGTACTTCAGCAGTGATTATTTCCAAGAAACTGGTTAAAGGGAAATGAGCCTTACTTGAATTTTAACTCAAATTATAACTTTAATCTGAACAGTCAATACAGGTCTTACCTGGCTGTTATCAATACAGACCTGCTTCTGATGCTGGTGTAACCTGCTTAGATTTGTTCAAATTAATTGTGCATGGTGTTACAGATGAGATTCCCTGGGAGAGGACAAAGTGTTCATATATAATGATTAATTCTCTCAGCTTATTGATTCTAACTTCATAATCATTACATCAGTACAAATGCAGAATCTATGAAAGAGATGCTCTGTTTGGTTCACAGAGAAAGCTCATAGCAGCTTTAACTATTTAATATTGAAGTCGCACATCTCAAACATCCAGTTGGAAGCATTCAGCATAGTAATATATTGGTCACTGTAAATACCCTGAGTGGAGTCCTCCAAAAAGTTGCCATTACCAATGGATCCACGAGTGTCAGTTCCAAAGATCTAAGGACCAACAGAAGGAACAGGTTGATTCAGACAGCCTATCTGCTGCTACACAATAACTGAAATTTCTTCAGCTAGGCTTTGTCTCTTGGAGGGTAATCTTCACCTTTGCAGTCCAAAATCTTTGAGAGCTTCTTTGAAATGCATCCCCAGAAAGATCAGACCCTTCAGGTGGAACTGCAACACTTCTTGAGTCTTATTGCCCCAGGTATCAGAGCCCTCATTCAGCAGTTCCTCAGCAATAGCACCACCCAGCATCTCAGCTACAAGCAGAGCTGAAACCATTCTGTAAATGCAGAGACTCAAAATAAATACTAACTCACAGGGCAATAGAGCAAACAGAAGAATTATAACAAAACATAATTCTTCAAAATTTTTCCTGCATCCTACAGAGAGGAATTATAAAATCATAGGATGGTAGAGATTGGAAGAGACCTCTGGAAATCATTTAGCCCACATAAATGTTAGGGCCTACTTAAACCAGCCTCCCCTTCCACGGAGAAGGGTTCTGTCTGCTGGAGGGTGCCTCTCAGTAATTTCTGGGGATATTATTTTTAACCAAAGAAGGTTTGTTCAATCTAAGTCTGCTGAAACTCCTCAAATGTTATCTGGTATCACACCCTGAGACACTGGAGATAAAATTCAAAGCACTGTTAGCACCCAGCACGGTCTACTAAATGTTGTCAAAGGGATTACTTAAAGCTACTCCTTGTCTCCTGCAGACATAAAATGTGAATGTAGCAAGAGATAACCCTTTGAATGCAAATAGCAAAGCAACGTGAAACACGAAACAACAAAGAGGTAAGAAATATTATATTCATTAAAAATATGCAAGAAGCTCCCAACAAAGCAACAACACTGCTTGCTTAACCAGCACAGCTGCTGCCTATCTTTCATAAGAACAATGCTGCTACAATATCACTTGGAATTCTGTATTAAATGCTATTTAGCAATTTTAAAGTGTTTGACAAATTAGGCACACTTGCAAATTTGTTGTTTTCTATGCTTGCACTGAAAATACAAAGTAGATTTTTTGCTCCAACAGTACAGTTTTTTAAAACAGATGTAGAAAGTAACAGGCAAAAAAACCAGTGAG
This sequence comes from Dryobates pubescens, assembly GCF_014839835.1. Taxonomy (NCBI): domain Eukaryota; kingdom Metazoa; phylum Chordata; class Aves; order Piciformes; family Picidae; genus Dryobates; species Dryobates pubescens. The sequence continues at coordinate 22,475,068 of NC_071630.1, read as the reverse complement.
AATTAAGCTTACGCAGTGTATCAGATATGAAACACTATCTGCTCCTGTTTCTGTGGTGGTATCTTTCTTTGCTAGGGTTAAGAAAGAATTTGCCTTAAGGGAAATGTTCTGTATAAAGAAGGAAAAGAGAGCTCCACAATCACTGGATAAATAAGACAGGGATTGGGGAGAGGGAAAATTTCTTTCTTTATTCTGCTATTTTAATTGCCACCTATTTTAAAGTTCCAGAATTTATTATCTAGTGTTCTGTACTTGCTGTATTGTGTGCTGACTTTATGGGAATAGGAAGTATCCTCAATTATTGTAATTAAAATTTCTGTTTGTATCTACAAATTTATTTAATAACTTTCTCTCTTACTGCTTTAACTGTATGTTAAGGCTTTTTAGAAGTCTTAAGATAATTTCTGTAATTATTGTGAATTAAATAAGTATGGGCACTATATAAATTAAACATGACACTTGGAAACAAATCTTACACTCTCCGCTAGGCAAAATTCCCAATCAAATTAACAAATTAGAGCTGGAAGAGATGGATGTATTTACCAACTCTTAATAATAAATAATATCTATTTTTTAATCATTCTAATGCATAAACTTTTTTCTTTTCCTGAAGATCAATGAACCACTTCTGTAGGCATCACTGAAAAGTCATCTGAGAGTAACATTTAAAAGCCTTTCAAGATACAAAGTGAGCCAGCCAGAAATGTAATTACTTAAAATCCATAGGCATGTGCAGTTTAAGGATACAGTTTATTACAACCTAACCTGACTTTTAGATTTTGTATTACTCCACCACAATCTACTCCCAACACCTCAGCAGATCAGGCACTCCCAACGGGAACAGACAGTTGCAGTCAACAGCAGACCATATTTTCAGTCTTTCCTGGTGTATTTCACTCTTGTAGGCCAGCTTTTATCCTTGCATTTCTGCAAGCAGCTCAGACCTGAGCAAACGAGAGCTATACAGCTCCAAGGACAGAATCTGTCTGCCATCCTGTGTTATGTGCTCCACTGAAACAGATCACGACACTTTTGGCTTCAGTACTGTGAATGTTGCATAAGACAGGAAGACATGTCAAAAAAAAATTTAAAAAAAAATAAAAAAATTAGGAGCATAGGAAAAGTTGTCTTCAGGAGGAAACTGACTCTGTACCATGCTAACCATGCTCATGACTTTCCTAGCCAAGACTTCATCTATATGAACTGACGAGTGTAGGTGTGCATGAACTTTCATGTATGTATTTGCATATATTACCACTGACTAGTAGAACTGATAAGCTGGTTTATAATAACTCATGTAAGAGCTGTAGGAAAGAACTGGTGGATTTACTGTGGTGTATATGTGCATATTTAACATTGCCAGTCTATCTTTTGCCATAGTATTAAATTACATCTTTCAGTCAAACAAGAGTGAAGTATTTTTACTTTATGATACAAAAGTCTCCCTAAAAAACCCAGAAGAATTATCAGAGATAGTATGAAAAGAGAAGGAATTTCTCTCTACTGTGTACAGAGATCCCAAAGGAGAAAGTGCTGGGGAAGAAGAAATTCCCTCTGTTGTAAATCTCATCTGGAGATTAATTCAATATAGTATGTGCCTCCCAAATACAGGAAAAGATTTGTCTTTAAAGAGACAGTAAGAAACAAGAATCTCACTCTTTTTAGTTCCCTAATGAGATAAAAAAAGTGACTGGCCCTTTTTATGGCTCCAGAAACCTCCTTCTATTAAAATAATCTTAAATACTACTGTAATGGGTGCTGATCTGCATAAAGTTATAGGAACACATGCACTTTCCTTCTCTGAACAAATGATGGTTTTCCAAATGTACTTGAAATCAACCCACTAAAAATTGCTTACAATGAATAGCAGGATTACTAGACTATCATTTCATAATTGTTACCTTATATTCACCTTGACAGTAATGTATACTACAGAAATTAAATGTTCCTTGCAGCTGAGAATGATTGAGTTGTGCCTTAGCTAGCTAGTCTTCAATAGTCTTGATGTCCCTTCCAAACTGCTAAGAGGTTTATGCACAGTCTGCATGCCAAATAGTGGCTCATTTTTGCTTTCAAAAATGCATTTGGCAATAAGCATATGCAAAATCATCATGTCTTCTGAATCCTGTTCAGAGTTAATTGTAAGTACTTTCTTCTTTCCTCACAATTTGTATGCCATTCATTACACTTTAGCTTTGCTTCTTGGCCATGATAAAACCTGAAACAGTAGTTCACTACTTAATTAAAAATATATCTTACTTTGTCTTCAGGTTTTGGGAAGTGCTTTATCTTCATCATCTTTGGCAAGGGAAGATACATGAAAAAAAAAAATACTTTGTAAGCCTTTCTGTAGCAGCTCTGTTTCTCACTCTGTTGCCTATTATCATGAGGGTTTTGTATTTGATAACCCAGATGGTCCCTTCTAGTCTTACATTCCTTAAAAAGGACACCAAGTACTCTAAACTGATGCCACATGGCGTACAAAAAACCCGCAAAATTCTTTAAAATGTCATGCAGTTATTGAACAACTTTTGAGCCCCATGAAAGCAATTTCACTCACCGAAAAATAGCGTTTTCCACTGCAGTTTGTGTTAGCAAATTCCAAAATCAGACAATTAAGCTAGCTCTACTATTAAGCAAAGACATAAACGCAGCAGAACTGTCCCCTAGACGTGCAGAAGTACTATGATTATACATACAATCCTGACAATACAAAAGTAGTTGGGTTTTTTTGACAATATGATGTTCAAAATAGTCACCAAGATGTATTTCTGTGTGGAGATAAGTACTTGCTAAATACAGAGCAATCCTCCATCACTACTGTAATGATCTACATCTTGTCCTCAAAGGTTTTACACCTTTTTATAACAGCTGTCTTTTAATGACCTCTCAATATGCCATCAAGCATAGTGAGGTCCTGACTTCACAGAACCCTTACATGGCATGCAATAAGAGTGAACAACATAAGTGATTGTATCAAGAAACCAAAGTTAGAAGCCCAGGAGTTTCTTCCTGTGCATATTCTACTTGTTCATGGAAGTTATGCTGGTAATGGGTAGCTCAGGACTGATAAGACCTTTCAGATAAATAACCCTAACTACACAAAAACACCACTGACAAATGATGCCAACAAACCATAACTTCACTAAGCAACCAAGCCATCCTGGTTCATATGTTTCCTTACTAGCTTGCACCCTTCTGAAGAAAAGCACCAATTCCAGTTTGCAATAAACATGGAGACGAACATTGGAAAATTTAATACACACTTACAGAACAGTCAACAACTAAAGCACTGCTCTGTGTTAGACATCTCTTTCAGGGTACACTGTTCACAATTCATCCTTTTCAGGGATCCAGACCAGGTATCCAAACATTCATACTTGATCCATTACTAAGGATGCACTTGAGAAAGCATGATATTTTTTGTAAGCAAGCAGCTACAAGATTAAAAATGTTTGTACTGAAATTGTGAAACCAGTACAAAGTCCTATTAAAGGTTTTCCAATCAAAGCCTTTCTAAATCACCTTTGCTGTCACACAAGGGATTTTTAAAATGCAGGAAGTGCAGTTTGGTGCTTTCTACTCTACAAGAAAGCAACATAGATTTATAGGGTTTCTTGGAACAAAGAATGAAATGTACCCCTTCTTACACACAAGCATCGCAGGTGGGACATTCTTGCCTCCTTAGAAGTCAGTAAGTCAAATAAGACTCCACCTTTACCTCTTAAGATTCTGAGAACTTAGCACTAAGAGTTACCAACCCTGGTGGGTTGCAGACTGACCTACTTCAGCAAGACTAACAAGCTTTAAAAATAAATAAATTATTTTTTAAAAAATTAAAAGGGAACAAATTCTTGAAAAGTATATGCAACAAACAGCAGCAGAACTACAGCAAGAAACAAGAAAACCCTTTCATCACTGAAAGAATTCTTCACATGGTAACATGCAAAAGAAAGTACCAGGTTGCCACATACCCTGCAAACAGCAGCTTAAGAGTAATTACGCACAGTGTGGATCACTTTTATCCCCCCAAGTCTGCTCTCTAGAATATTCACTGATGCCAAGTTCACAGACTGGTCCACAATGTGATTTACAAGACAATAATCAGGCTGCTGCTCCAAGGAAGATCTGGATGAAGCATGTGTCATACATGTGCCATAAATGTGTGAAACAATCCACTGAATATTTTTATATGGATACAGTAAGATTGTTACCCTGCCATCACAAGAAAAAAACCAAAGTGATGAAGAATTATTATTATTAAAAGCCAAATAATCCAAGATGTGACAAAAAGTGTGCCTAAAACAAGTGTTTAGGAACATAAATCCATTCTGAGGGTCTTGAATTCACTGGCTATGCCCAAATGAGTAAAGAGCATGACTGTGAAGAATCAACCCAGCAGTTCAGTAGGATCTCATTGGTTTGATGTTTTCAAATTAGTATTATCTAGTTACCTCACATTTTTTAAGTGAAAGCTGTCACAAGAACACAAATAGTCCCAAAATAAAATCTACTATGAAAAATATATCTAAGATGTTCCCACCTCCTAAGACATTTCACTACCTTCAAGAGACTTTCAGTAATTACTTTGCAAGAGAACATTTTAAGGTAAGTGCTTCTAACTAGAAGGACACGTGATGATACACAAGCTTTAAGGATCTTAACTCAACTATGGATCTTTGTGCTAACGAAATGTATCCATGTAGACATCAAAGTTCATGCTACTTGGATATTCTATTGTTGGGGAAACTCATTTTTGTATAAAAGGGAAATTAAAATTTTATACAAACTGGGTTGGTGGAGAAGAATTTATTTTCAAGGTTTAAAATCACTGTGGATTAAGAAAAACGTTCACTTGCAATAGATACAGACTTTATCCCGGAATCCATTTCCACTGTCAGTCTGACAACCGATCCACATCAGTATTACAGCTGCCTTCATGAACAGCTTTCATTTAAATAAAAGTGCAAACTAGTCCTCAAATTTATGCTTCAGTAAGATGAAGTTTGCAAAGAACAATAATAAAAAAAGAACACAAGCTTGGGTAAAATTGTTACTTTAAAAGTGTGTGAAAAGCAAGAGGTAATGTGCTTGACACTACCTTTTTGTGACATAAATCTGCTTTACAATGGCAGTTCTTGCAGCATATCTGAGTGACGAAGAATGTGAATACAAGATCATTATCACACTGCTACCACATCTTTCCTTCCTATAAACAGATTTAGGTAAGTGGTTATACTGGAAGAAAACCAAGCCTTTACAAACACCTTTAAAAATATGAATACTAAAATGGTCTAAACCACAAAGATACAAAATCTAATAAATGGCATTTAAGTAGTCTTTTTTGTTGGCTGAAAGACATTTCTTAACCTAACTCATGTTGTTGTTAAAACGCATGTACGAGTTATTTCAATTGTTACAGTCACTTAAGTACTCAGATTAGCAGTCTGTGAAGGTCTAAATACAATTAGTTCTTGTACTTTATACAATTTATTCAGTTACATCTAAATAGAGTAGGAAACTGCTAAATTCTGAGAAAACAACTACAGTTCCAGTGAAATGTGGAAAGCACGTAAGAAATTACTCTGAACAGTGATACTGGGAGATTTGCTCAGCATCATGGCTGAGATTTTCAAGTAACAAAGGAGAGCTATGGAAAGAAGCTAACAACAACATCTAATAGATGTCTAGGGGAGATTCTACATCTGCAGAAACTAAAATCTGGATTTGAATTCTTGAATGTAAAGGCTGACAACAAGTGTCTTTGTATGAGACACTGCTTACACACGTCATTCCAGAATAGCCAGAGACTGTCGAGAAACCTCTAATAATAATAATGCCCATCAGAATGAATCGATGTGACTAGAGTAATCACAGAATGGGGAAGCAATGCTGGTAAAACACATCACATAAAATGGAGATGAAAAATTAGCTAGGTGCAGGAGATATGTTGCAGGGAGACTGAAAGGAAAAGCACTCAGTCCTATTGAAGCCCTTGTACTATTCACCTAGCTTTACAAACAAATGTTGCAGAAAGGAAATTTCTGTTTACGTATAGATTTCCGATTCTCGGGTTCAGTAAAAAGCATTAATCAATTCTTCCATCTCTATTTCAGTGAATTACAGATATCCCCAAATTGCTACAGTTTTCACCTACTGATAGTGAGTATGAAAGGCTTTGGGTAAAACCTCAGCATGTTTCCAAGATCAATTGATCAAGTGCTTTCAGAATCCAGCTGCAAAAAGCAGGAATCTTGACAAAAGCACTTCAATCAGAGTGCTAATAGAAGACACCTTGCCATCACAGAACAGACAAAAGAGGTGAAATGCTGTTATTATCTGTTAATACTAAACCCTGCATACCTGGATGCCCATTTCTGCATGCTAACACTTGCACAGCATAGGCTTCAAGGAAAAGAAAACTACAAGAGTAAAAGCATAAATAAAACCCCATAACATAAATACGTACACAAATAAAGGAGAAAAATCCCACAGCATAAGCTCTCTTCTTTGGTGACTTAGAAAATAACAGGCAATGAAACAAAACCCTGGGATAGAGTTTAACTCAAGTGTTGTTTTCTTTCAAAGGTCACCAGCATAGACTTTCACTTTCTACACACTCATGTTGAAGTGTTTTAGAGTAAAGAACCTGTAAACAAACCAGAGCATGTCTAATAACATTTCTTACATACCTGTTAGTCTTCTTATAAAGACACTATGTGGTTGCATTTGAACTGTTCATCTCTTTGCATTGACCACCCTGTACTCTGCATCCTATTATCTTACCAGTTCTCCCATCCAAATTGAGAATTACATAATGAAAAAAATGGTGGCAGTAAGAGTATCTATTTCATTCTCTTTCTGCATTGCAATCACTCATATGTAATTTAGCTATTGCTGTGTATTTTGATGGGCTGTTATATAACGTTCCAGTTTATTAAGTTTATTACATAAGCATACTGTGAACAACAAACTCCTTGAAATGACTTGCATGTTGGGAGCAACCCTACACACTGTTGTATATCAATTTTTTTTCAAGATAAGCAACATCAACATTATTTTAGTTCTTGAACACTGAGACTACACTCTTCATGGCTAAACATGTTCAACAGCATTAAAAAGTGACAATTACATAGAATTTCTCAGTATTCTGACAGCTAACATAACCAAAATGAAATTAAGTACTGGCATTGAAACAACGCCTCTCAAAAAGACAGAATAAATAACTAGTTTGAAGAATCTGGTGCTTCATTAAGTACAGCTATCTCATTAGTAGCACCAACATTAGATGTTCAGACAGTTCAGAGCTTTTGTGTTAGTTTGTTTGCCAGTAGCTAGCCAAATCTGCTGGCAGGACTTAACCAAAGAGCTTTCCAAATAGCAAAAGCAAGGAATCAAGCAGCACTATGACATTCCAGGTAGTGTCACAGGCACACTTGATACTACCTTCCCCAGGTATCAGAAACTACAAGCATATTATAGAAATCTTAATTATTTTCTCAGCCATGTAATTCAACTGCAGCTTTTTTGCTCAGGCAGTAATTAAGTGAGGTGAATTTTATTCTTGATTTTAGAATTGCACTGGGGATACTCAACAGACTTTACTACCATCTTGGGAAGTCCTAATCACACAACTCTGCTACACTAGCTTTAAATATGAGAGCAACCCATTGTCAGTTTAACATGACTGGGAGCATTTTTACTATAATCCCTACTGCCAGCACTATATTAGGATCCACTGTTTCCAGCTCCTTTTTAGCCCATTCTTTGACGGTGATTTTCTTCCTCAATCTTCCGCTACAAATCAAGGCTTATTTAGTAACATCCAATCTCCATTTTAAGTACATCTTTCAGGATTTAAGCCTGAAAGCAGCTCAGCACATAAAGATTAGCACATGAGCGCATGCTAGGATCAAGCTGCAAACTCCAAGGTTCCAGCCTTTATTTGACAAATGAATCCACTACAGGAAAAATCAAGTGACAATCTTCTGAAAACATTCCTGAAGAAAATGGGAGTGGATAAAGGGTAACACATGCTAAAGAAAAGGCATTTGTTTATTAACTAGATGTTGTCATATGCTTTCTATTTTTACAATGCAGTTAAAGTTAATATTTATGAGGCACACTTTCAATCAGGTGGTTAATTTCCGCCTTCAGACAATCTGATGCACTGTAATTCAGAGGCATGTCTTCACTCACACAGCAGAACACCAAGCTCATTTCCTGTGTAGTGAGAAGAAGGCAGATGTAGTGCCCAGAGTTACCACTTCAATCATGATTCCAGGTGTTCTGCCTGACAATGCATGATGTAAAGATTCAAGTACCCTCTGTGAGCTGATTTCCTGTGATTCACAATTAAAAGCTTTTCATTAACCGCTAGTTAGTGCTAAAAATTTCAGATTAACTCCAGGTACATAAAACTCATCTTGCTGTCATGTCCTGCTGTGGCCTGGCTTCTTCCTCAAAATGCAAAACCTGCATTATTCTCTACAGTGCATACATTTATACATATTGGCTTACAAAGTTACCACATTTGAGGCCTGATGAGTTCATTAGCTAATATCATGAAATTAGGGGTTTTTGAAAAACAGTTTTCCTCCAAGCTGGGTCACAAACATACTAGCAAAATTCATTTCAATACAGTAGTAGCAGGCATGCAAGAAGAATGTCATGTGATCAATTCACAGGGAAAAAGAAGTCCATTTGGCCTTATGCAATTCAGTTGTTAAAACCAACAGAAATCCAAAGCTGATGATACAAGATTAGAGCCAAAGGCTTCTTTGTTTCTCAGAAAAATTCTGCAAGACAGACAGTTATATGCATCATGTAAAATACATTGTACAAAATTAGAGCACATCATCCATGTATTGTTCCCTGTACCAGGTGTCAATATAACAACTGTTATGCAACAGCTCCTTAATTTGATTTTCTGCACTCAGTCCCCTTTCTACAGTTTACTTTCATTAACGTGATGCTTGCAGATGTCAAGAACAACGTCAATGATTCTGGTGCAATATAAAGACTTCAACAGATGAAGCTCTGGCTGCCATTTCAGAAAACCACTCCCACAAGAAACCACTGACAGGAAAGATTCAGATGTGTTAGAATCTTAGTTATCTTTAAGCTCCAGTTCTTAAGTCTCCAGCATACATAGCTGCACTCAACAGTTCTAGACAACAATCCACGTGTTTTAGCTTGATAAGCTTCTACCCACTAGCGAAGCAGCTTTTAAATTTTCATTGCAATATATATTAATCCCTTTTATAATTTCACATCACTAACAGTAATAGAATTAGTTACCTTTTTGGCTGAAATCTCGTGTTTTAGCTGCATTTTCAATATTTAATACTAAATACTGTCAAAGTGCACTTCTTGCTGTGCTGAACATTCAGTGTAACTGTGGTCTGGAAGCAAGAAAATCTCACTGGGACATTATATAAGCATAGTCACCATTAATTTCACTCTGTCGCTTTATGCTTTTAGCAAAAAAATCAGTATGCAAAAGCACTGCAATTTAGATAATTTTAATTAGCTGTAATTGATTTTAGGACTGTTTTCTTTAATATGACCTAAGGAAAGAAAAAAAAAAAAAAAGATCTAAATTTCAGAGCTGCATGAGCATGATAATGCTTTCAATCTAAATCTTCAAGACTAGAATTTCTAGTGCACAAAGTAACCTCTCAGGAACTTGGAAACGTGTTGGTAAAATATCCCACAGAATTCCCACTTACATAACCAACCCATGCTCCACCCAACAAGTGCACCATGGTATAAACAGCTGTGTGTACTTTGCATGTAATTGTGAGGGGAAGATTAAGAAACAAATAAAACTACTGAAATGTGTAACTCACCAAAAGGATTTGCTTCAAGAAGTAAGTAAGTTTGTGAGGGTTTAAAAAGTGCTTTCCAGAGTAGTAACTAAGTCAAAGCATTCGGACAGGATAACACCATAAAATTGTAGCACCCCATTCTAATCAAGTTCTGTGAATGCCTTACAGATTTAGGACCTGCTTAAAAACCTACTGAGAGTTACATTCCCTTATCTCTTGTTATCTCCCCCAATTCAGAAAGCAGGAACAATAGGGATGGAGAGAGGACAACAGAAAACATTGCGCTCTTGAATCCAAGCAAGAAGTACTTAAGTAGTAAGCTACAACTCCAAAGGAGGATGCAGCATTAGGCAAACACATATAGAACATTAAGAAAAAGCATGTTTGTCTTCAGTATTTGACAAATACCTAAATATCAGCTGTAGACAAATGTGGGGGAAAAAAAATCATACAAAAGCCCAGAAACACACTTAAAGTAAGTTTTGCCCTGTGACAGTGTCTCATGTTAATTTTGCTAGTGAAACATCTTTTGAAACAGTTTCCTTATCCTTCATATTGCCACTTCAAATAGTCTGTGAATGTCCACAGTAAGTGAGGGCAGGATATAACTCCAACAACTTCACAGAGACTAGATGCCAGGTAGAAGTCAAGTGAGAAGCCACTCTTTATCATAGCACATCTATTTTATAATCCATTTTTCATGCATCTTACTTTATTGTTCTGCAAGGCCAAGTTCTCTCACACTCCACAAAACTGTAGCATGTACGCAGAGGGAGAAGAGAACAACAGAAAGACCAGATCAATGCATAAGATTAAACATACAAATGGTAAAATATAATGTATTGGAAGGCTTAAAATGGTGCACAGCTAATTGGAAAGGTACCTCCCTACCTATCATGCAGAGCTTAATTTCACAGCATCCATCTCAGTGTGGCTACGCCCCAGGGAACAGTGTTGGCATGGTAACTGCAGGCTCTATGACTTTTTTTTTTTTTCCTGTTAGCAGTCATATGAATTTTTTGTTCACTTTAGGATCAAGTAAATTTAGACTGATAGCACTGCTTATTTGGGGCAAAAAGGAGAAGAGGGCATGTTTCTGAAAACACAACCAATCCTGCATGAGAGAGAAGCAGCAGCACAGCTTCGATTTCAAAACAAAGCAACTACAACAATCCAAAAACTCCCACAACAAAAAACCCCCTACAACACAAACACCACAACCAACCAACAACAAAGCAAAACAAAACCAACCAAAAAACCACCCAAACCAAACAAATAGTAAAAAAAAAAAGCATGAGGAAAAGCTATACATGGCTGTACTTCTAAAAACAGTGTCAAGAAAGAACATGAATGAAAAACCTTGTCAATTTGACCAGAGTCACATTAAGGACAGAATTTTCACTCTGGTGCCTTCATTATCACAGAATCACAGATGTCAGTAAAAAAAGCAGAAGAGTGGTCAGAATTAGAAAAAGTATTTTAAAGATAGTTCAGTTAATATTAAAAATATATTTTGTAAATGAAGATGTTTTTCAAATAGGTTTGACCCTGAGATACCTTAATAGCCAGTATACCTGTAGATGAAATTTTATGTACAGGAAAAATGTTAAGTTTAACATTTTTAAAGCAAAGAGTGCCTCATATCATGCTTCCATTATTGTTACCATAGAAGAGTAACTTGCAGACTACTGAAACACTACAGATTAGAAGCCTATCAGAAAAAAGGTCTGGAAATCACAATGCATATAGTTACATCTTATCTATAACAGCATCCTAAGGATCTCCTCAGCGACTGAGTGAATGATTTCCTATTGGTATGGAGATGGTGAGGGGCTAGAATACATCCCCATGACAAGTACTGAGCAAATTAAGTCATTTATCAATCTAAAGGTCTATGTGACTCTTTGTTATACAGGGAAATGCTGATTAAAATTACTCGAGGCATTTTAAGTACTTATATGCAATGCCCTTTTGCACCAACATGTAGTGATATCTCCATCATTTCTTGCAGGAACAAATAGGGAACATAATTCTGATACCTTCCGGAAACGTCTGTGACTGTGAATTAGACATGCTGTCCACTGCTATCTCAGCTATGTTTTGTTCTTCCAAAGTGTATCTCATTTACCAGAAGATGATGTAAGAAAGAGAGCAATAACAGATTTTCTTTCCTTTTTAAAAGTCAAATCTATTTCAAAAGCATGTCATTCATTTCTTTCATAGTGCAGTCCAGGCAACCATTAATCAAATAGCAACATCATTCTTTCCCACTTCCTTACTGCTTTTACAAAATAAGAAATATAATTAACAGGACCGCCTTGGTGGCTGCATGTAAAATCTCTCCTGTATCTCAGTTCTTCCACTTTATCTCCCCTATTCTCTAAAACATTAGATCTCTAAACCCACTGTTCGGTCTTGCTACCTACCGGGAAAACTGAGCTTCCTCAACAGCATTCAAAGTGCTTTGGCCAACGTCAGTTGGGACAACTGAATGCAGAAATAATTCCATGTCCACAATCCAACAATTGCTGTCTGACAAAGTGAAGGCATAGTGCCTGGTCATTCACAGCACTGTTTGCAGAAATAGCATTTATAGACTGCAGTGTGCAGAGCGGGGATGGTCCCTGGGTTTTATGCTACACTGTTACTCTTGGTTTAGGGGTCAGTTTCATGTAACTCAAAGAAAGTGCAACAATTGCACACCAGTGCTAGAACAATCTCCTGTCTGTTCGCAATACTTGAAAACAAACAAAAACTTTGCCCCTCCCAAATAAAACCCTTCCATCACAAACAGGAAGCTCAAGAAGAAAAGTGTCTTGTCTGCATTTCATACAAATGTTTATGAGATGAAGAACTGAAGTGGCCTGACGCCAGGGTGAAAATGTGTTCTGATTAATACCTACAACCCCCACCATTCCAGAGAGCCCATTTCTTGCTAGCAAAGGTTATTGGCAGCACGCTGATTAAGGAGGTACGACCAAAAGCCAATCAGAAGCCCAAATAAGTATTTGAGAGCTTTTCTTCTTGATTGAACAATAGGGATCTTCACCTCCACTTGAGCTCAGTTCAGCTCCATATGCCTTTAGTGCAAGAGACCAGGCTTGTTCAGTGCAGGCCAATCAGCATTTCTGACTCACAGAGTTCTGCACAGCAGCTTTCGAAGGAATTCGCTTTCTAAACTTTATTTGGACATTAGAGTGAGAAAAAAATACAAACCAAAACACCACCAAAACCAAAAATCAAAACCACCCAAACCCAAAGAAATCAAAATCAACACACACAACACCCCCACAAATAACATCACACAGCAACAACCAAAAAACCCAACCAAAACCCACAAACAAAAAAACCCCCACCAAACCAGAATTATTTTTCCATAAAGTTTAAGCACTACCCCTCAATTCCATACTGTTCCCATTGACCTGAAAAGCCCTTCTTCAAATATCATTACAGAAACTAATATGGTCATCTACTTATTTTTGTACTTTAGAATTTTTAATGAGTCTTCACCAGATGTGACCACTTCAGTCTTTGTGACAGAGAGGACACCTTTGGTGACAAAATAGATATGCTTTAAAAAAACCTAGTGGTGGAAGAGTTGTTCATTTTCAAGTAGGAAATTTAGAACTTGAAGCAATACTGCCTTGTTCCCATTATGAATCTCTTTAATAAAGGTTAGAATGGTGTTCACTCACTTCCATAGCTACTGTAGTTCCACATGTAGAATACTGCAATAAAATTAAAGGGAAAAAAACACACCAGTGTATTTCTGAGTTAATAAAAAGGATAGTGGCAAATGAACATGAATCATAAAGAAGACAATTTCTTCAAATTCATTTTGGAACCATCTGTGAAGCATCTGAATTATCAAAGGCCAAGTAAGTAAAGTATACATATTTCAGTGCAAGATGATCTATAAACCTCTGACTGAAAGGCTGAGACTATGTCTTGTTATCTAGGCAGGCTGGGATCATTCAGGTAATAAAGCTTGCATTACATAACCACATCTTTTTAGAATTTAGAACAAAGATGCTTTTTCTGCATATCACCAGGTTCTGTTACTTGCTCTGCTTTTTGTTTTGTGGTGGATTGGGTGTTTTTCCTAAATCACTAGGAAATCTAGACTTACTTGGCACATGGGAGTTCCACATCTTTACCTTATTAGTGAACTGAGCAGTGTATTCTTGGCTTTGTCACACAAAACCATGTCTGTATACAATTAAGAGAAAAAACCACCAAACAGCCTGCAATTACTTCATTTTTAAGATAATATACCAGGTATGGTTTTAAAACTGAATGTTAGAACAGGTAACATTTAAGAAGCACTCAAATTAGGTAAAACTGAAAGGAAAACACTGAATAGATGGCCTAGTTAACTCTAAAAGTTTCTTATCTGAATTGCTGTTAGACAGATTGATTGTCACACTGATATCTGACTGGCTGTAATGAGACAATACCACAAGGTATTTGTAATTATTTCTGGGATTTATAGATACAGGCTTAGCTTCTCTAAATTACTGTGACCAAAGTCATAGAACCCCTTAAAACATGTTATTTCATAGCATGGCATACTCATAGGCTATATCAAAATAAGATTTGGCAAAAGCAGTACAGGAAATAAGGGAAATAAAATTACACTAATTCAAACACTGAATAAAGAATGGAATGACTGTCTTAATTCAGGCAATTTGAATTATTAATGAACTGTTTGCATCTGTAGAGATTTACTCTATTAGAAAGATTTCCTCTACCATCTGGATCAGGAAATTGTAATCTCAACTTCTGAAAGGTCAGATACAACAAGCTGTAAAGAGCTGCTCTTTTCCAGAACTTATTTCTTTGACTCAAACAAAATTACCAGGAAGTCCACCCTCATAAGTGGATAACAATGTGCCACACTAAAAATTGGGATACTGAGACAGCAAGCTAAACACACAGGTCCTGAACTATTTTCCAATACTGTAAGGAGATGGCACTTCTGCCACTGAAATACCAGACCAGCACAACAACAGATTTCTGACGTCAGTTTTGTATCCAAATTTTCCATGTCTGTCACCATTCATAGCTAAACAGTCACAGCAAGAAAAGTAGTTCCATTTTCTCTTGCACCTGGTGCCCTCACCATTCTTCTACAAAGGATATTTGTTGTGAAAGCCAATAGGCCATGTCAGTTTTAGCCTTCTCATTAACCACCTGGAATATATAGAGAATGCTATCACTCATGAACAAATGCTGACTTTATTTGCTCATTCTTCACACTGGAAAACTCAAAGCATCTTAGATGTAAAATCACTCAGAATATGTCAATCCCCCATATGTACATGTTAGAAGACCTCTAGGCTTACAATAATAAACTTTTTTTTCCTCTATACCTAGCAAATTTTACTTAAAAGAACAGCACTATTTGTCAATGTCTAAATTAGACTGAGACTTCCCAAAAGAAATTTGTTATTATTGCCAACATGGCTAGAAGAAACCACCAGTCCTTCATAACAGACATTTTATCCCCATTAATCTTGCTTAATTGTATATCTTATTAAGGCTTTTATTTATATTTTTGACCTTTCTGCATGTCATTCTTCTGGTAATCTGAGAGTCTTCTTTACAGACAGTTACTTCAACTTCAAATACTGCCCACCTTCCTTCTAATGTTGCCCTTCTTTTAAACTCAAACCAATATTCAAATCTTATTTCATTTGAGAATTGCAATGAGACAGGCAATTCCCTTCTACAAAGCAAAAAAATACTATAGAGATACAGGTAACGAAACAGAGATTATCTCTTAGAAATGGAAAAAGTTCTTTTTGCAGCCTTGATGTTGAGATTTGCACTCACAACCAGAGAAGCTGTCTCTCGACCATAGTGTATCAGATGCTATTAGGAAAAACAAAAACAAAAAGAGCTAATTGCCACGCAGAGAGTACTATACATAAGGATAACCAGTGAGATTTAGCCCAGCACCAAACTTCAGAATCTGACATGTGAAAGTTAATAAATATCCCCGGAATACGTCTCACTAATTGCTCACACATTCTCTGTCTTGTAATCATACAGCCCTCAGAAGTAATGCATATAATCAGGAAACTATGCTATCACTGGCAGCATACGATTCAGGCACACAAATTCATAAATATATATCAGATATAGCATGAGAGAGTTCTACTACAATTCATAGTGGGGGCAGGAAGGGTGGAACAAAACCAACAAAAAACCCCCAAACTTTTAACAATGGTTTAATATCAGATGACTAATGGTACACAGATAATTTCCCCATCCATACTGTCATTATAGCTACAGAATCCTGCACACTCAAGCATTGCAGCTTCTAAAACTATGTAAACTGAAATTTTGCAAATAAGACAATCCAAAGATAAAGGAACAGATGGCATTAGCAGTCTTGCATCAGTGGGTCTTAGAGTAACCACTTCCTTAACGGAGTTCCCCAACACCTCGTCCAATCCCAATGCATCTTCTAAGCTTCTATTAAATGGCATGGCAATTTTCATTATGCTCTTGGCAAAACTTCTCCATCAAATCAACTACAGCATTCCCAACAGTAATCAAAAGTTATGTTTCCAGCCTGGATTTGCCAGCATCTCTGTCATACATAATAGATGCCTTAAATTTTCCTGATGAGTGTAAGTCACAAACACCAAATTAATTGCATTATATTTATTTTATCGTTCCAGCTGCATCACTTGCTCGACCCTGTCATTTGTTTCTGTCACAACTGAGACACTCCACACTTCAGCATCTTTCAGTTATATTATTCTAAAACAAACCAACCAACAATAATAAAAAAACCCAAAAACCACAAACCAAACCCCCAACACAAACCCAACCAAAAATGTTTTTACCACCAATATGCTTGCCTTACTACCATTCATATGAGACATGTTTACTATTCTTTTACAGATATCAGCAACATCTGTTGGAGAGGAAAGCTGTAAAAGAAATCGCAGATTTTTGCTGTGAATGGTCATTTTCAGAGCTGCAGGTATTTTCCTTTGCTAAGCCATGCACAAGAAAGGTACATGGCAAAGCAGTCTATCAAAGCAGTTTTCAGTAATCAGGTAATCAAAGCTTTCACTTTATACTAATGCATCATTCTTGACATTTAAGCTGTATGGTTTTGTTCTGCCACGGAGTACCTAGATGGAATTAATGAGTACGTCATGCACAGTCCATAGTGATCAGGGTTTTACAATTAATATTTCTGAAGTAAAATGAGCTCTAATTACTTTAGAAACTTCTTTTGAAAGAATGTCACAAGCAAAATGGAATGTTCAACTGCATTCCAAGTTCTACAGCTATCACAAACACTTGTCAAAAACCCTTTACATAGTTCCACACCATCATCTACAGAAGCCTTGATAGGCTTACAGTCACCATGTTCATTGTGCAAATGAACATATGGCACAAAAGTGATAAGACAACACAATAACTGCTTTTCATTGTGCCTCTGACCTACTTTGCTCTGAAGCAGCCAGCCAGAAAGACAGACATACTCTTCTCCTTATTAGTTTTTGAAGGCACTGATTCAACATTTTGAGTTAGACAGAAAAGCTAACTGTGTAGATGCATCTTAATTCTGCAAATATAAGTAGAATAAAACCCCTCCCAGCAGCCTACCTTTAGGAAGGCTCCACAGCTACTTGTATGTGCAAACATTCCAGAACACATTCCAGTATAAAATTCTTGAGGAGATTTGAAAGGCAAAACAAAACCAAATGACATTCCAACCCTAAGAGTTTTGTGCTTCCTCGGAAAACTATGCTATTGGTCCCCCAAAATAATAATTTCTGATTCTAAGGAGTACTACAGCATAGACAACCTAGTGCTCTACCAAACTACTTGTAACACAAAACATTAATATCTAATATCAGACACCAAGAACTTTGTGGTTTTCCCCAATAAATATATTGCTTTAAAATGAGAAAGACCTATTTGGAAAGCATTATACAGCAACCTTTTTTCCTCAGTGGGATTCAGCAACAGATTAGCAGCATTTAAAAACCTGAGATTTGTACCCTGTGGTTCAGCAAAGGAAAAAGCCATGCTGGTTGCTAATATTTCATTCAAATATGACTTTAAAGAAAATAAGAAGCTTGGGACTACTGACTGCGATTTAAGTACTGTTCTATATGGGACAAGTTCAACCTTTGCAATAATAGGACAAATTTTTGATGACAGGTTCTAGAACCATTCTAAGGCTTTTTGCAGGGGAACAGTTGGACGTACAAAAGTCACACTGCTAATCACTGCAGCCATTTGTGAACTTGGTTCACATACAAATGAACCCGTTTTCCTGCTGACTTCTTTAGCAATTACATTTGGCTCTATACAGGCAAGACCTGCAAGTACAATTTTACAGTGCACCTGCGAGTATGGCCGAGATGATTGGTTTAACCTGAGCCCAAAATGTCTGTGAATTCTTGTCAGACTGACAAAGACATACCTATATACACAAATGTTCTGGTTTCCCAAAACAAAAAAAAGGAAAATCCTTAAAAGTTGTGAGCTTGTAGTGATGCTGTCTAGAAAATTCCAACAGAAAAAGAAAGCAAGCTAGTAGTAATGTTCCCAAGCAATAGAAAAGAAATAAACAAGCCAACTTTATTTTAAAAAATATCTAGAAATGGTTTTCATCTTTCTCTGTATGTTCAGGAATAGGGCTTTAGGTTTCCAGCCATCTCTTGACAGTAAAGCAAGCAGTAGAAGCCCTAAAAGCTTTATGTAAGTCCTTGAGTTTCCAAGTTTTATTTCAGATGGGATCAGACATGTCCAGAGACTGATCTGCATTATGCAACCTTTTCTCCCTGGGCAAACAGCCTCCAGGCAATATCTAAGCACCCTCCTCAGTACACTGTGTGCCTCTAGTCCAGTCTCTTCTTTTCCTACAGTTGCTGGGCCTCTGCACTAAGGTTAAGATGAGGTTTTAGTTTCAAAGTCTGCTATTTGGACCATTCTGATGGTTCCTATACAAACTGTGAAGTTTTTAGGACACACTCTATCTTTTGTACATCCTTTATAAAAATCAAAAGGAATTATTTTAGCCCAATGGCAGCTACAAATTAGGGGGGGGGGGGGGAAGAAGAGAAAGGAGAAAAAAAAATTAAGTTGTATCTGATGAAGAATGAAGCAAACCTAAGAAATTAAATGCAAAAAACCAAGTAATTAGAAGTTTGTAAGAAGGCATCATTTCCCAAAGAACGCAAACCCACATCCTTCCTCCAACACTCCCAGCCCCCTGCCCACCCCAGGATTTGAAAGACAGTCTGCACTAAAACAAATCAAAAAAGAAAAAAAAAAAAAAGGGGGGGGGGGGGGGCACAAAGAAAGTGATGGAATAAAGTTGAGACAATTCTCCATGTAAGTGACAGAAGAGCTAAACCATGCAGTGGGAAAGGGCAGATCTATCTCCCCACCACCACTTCAAGTCTGGCAATTACTCGGATGAAACTGCTTGGTTATGTCCCTTGAATAATGTTTAGATTCTGCTTCTGTCTGTGGCTCTTGCTCACAGCCCTCTCTGGGATTTTGACATGTCATTTTCCCCTCTCTATCCCCTTGCCTTGCTACATGTTCTTGCCAACATAAACAGACAAGAAGATTTTTTTGCAGCAGAAGCTGCCTTCCTGCATTTTTGTGCAGCACACCAGTCAAAATTACTAGTGTCCAAAAATCTAAGTACTAGTAAAGTGTTCAGAACCAAGAATTTGGCATGGTCCAGTATTGCAGTAGACTTTGATCTCACCTATACTGTCATCAGAAATACATGCGAGTTTTGATTTTAAAAGAAGTCTAAAACATGCAAGATTAATGTCTTCTGTGAAGTCATGTGAAAAGCTGTATATGAAATTATTTTCTCAGGTCAGTAAACAGTCTAAAATACTGAAATACTTCCCCAAAAGTAGAATATTTTCAACTGAGTGTCTATCCCATCCATCTTAATTTTTGTTCAAAGTCATTACCTTAATTTGAAATAATTGTGTTTTGATTTTGGGACTTCTCTAGAAAATAACTGAAGGAAAAGTGGATTTTAAATGACAAACTTAAATATTTCATTTGGAAACTATAAAAATGTACATTTACATTAATTTTGATTTAAAATTGTTTTTCCTTAAGGTGGGAGATTAATAGAAAATTATCTGAATTGGCAAATGATTTTGCTGTCAATCCATAGTTTGACATAAATAGGCTATGTAGAGAAGTCATCAGGAAGGTCTGTTTCCTTTGTCTAAAATATTCTTCAGTAGAAACTGATGATGTCTCAGAGGTTGCACAATGAGATTTTTAATTTACACAGAAGTTTCAGTCTTTTGGAGGGGGAGAAAACAACAAGCCACACCAACATTATTTACCTGGAATACAGAAGGGATATAAAAACCTTAACACTGTTTAACCTGTGGCACATACCTCAACTTGGCAAAAGGGGAAGGTAACTGGAAAAAAATATTCTGGGTGGATTTTTAAGTGTGCAATGAATTTGGTGTGGAAGAATCACACGAGGCAAATAACCCAGAGGTCAATCACCTTTTCGTCCATTATCTGCTACTATTCAGGATCCTAACATAGCCCGAGGCCTAACGCCTGGCTTCTGGGTAGAATTAGGACAGCAGCCAAAGTCCCACCTCTCCTCAAGCTATGAGAATTATATGATAATTCGCAACATAGACAAATACAGAAGTACAGTGTGGCAAATTACGGACATTTTGGGTTTTGTGAGGTATTAAAGAAAGAACATCATGTCCTCTTTCAGAGTCCTGAGCAGGAAGAGTGTCAGCAGAAACTACAGATTCATATTACTGTGTTAGCTTAACCTATCTTCTGTGAAGATACAGCCCTGAAAAGGCAGTCTCCTCTCCTTCCTCCTGCATTCCTGCTAGCTACTTTGAGCTGGTGTTAATGGTGAGATCACTTCAAAGGGAAGGCAAGCCTGCACAGACAGTAGCAATGCACCATTATATTGGCTAAAGTGTATCACAAAACCACTCTCAGGGACAACCAACCGGTGTTCCAGGCAAGCACCATGAGTCAACAATGTGCCCTTGTGCCCAAGGAGGCCAATGGCACCCTGGGGTGTATTAGAAAGTGTGTGGCTAGTGGGTTGAGAGAGGCTCTCCTCCTGCTCTACTCCTCCCTGGTGAGGCCACATCTGGAATGCTGTGTCGAGTTCTGGGCCCCTCAGTTCAAGAAAGACCTGCTTGAAAGAGTCCAGCATTGAGCCACAAAAATGATTAAGGGAGTGGAACCTCTCCCTTACGAGGAAAGGCTGAGGGAGCTTGATCTCTTTTGCTTGGAGGAGGCTGAGGCGTGACTTCATTCATGTTAGAAATACATGAAGGGCGAGTGTCAGAAGGACAGAGCCAGGCGCTTCTCAGTGATGTGCAATGATAGGACAAGTGGCAATGTGTGCAAGCTGGAGCAGAGAAGCTTCCACATGAACATAAGGAAAAACTTTTTCACTGTGAGGGTGACAGAGCACTGAAACAGGTTGTCCAGAAAGGTTGTGGTGTCTCCTTCACTGGAGACATTCAAAACCCACCTGGGTGTGTTCCTGTGTGACCTGCCCTAGGTGATTCTGCTATAGCAGGGGAGTTGCAATAGATGATCTTTCAAGGTCCCTTCCAACCTCTAACATCCTGTGATTCTGTGAATCTCAAGTTCTTTCATTAATAAGAATAAATAAGTGTATTTAGCCCATATATATAAATACACTTTGAACTAACACAGTAGAACCAAACTTCAGTAACAGGATCATAAGTGGAGGGGAAGCTGAACTGGATCTACCTGACCCCGGTTTACTCTATAACCACTCCGTGATCTGATTAGTTTCAGCAGAGTTTACAATGAAATTACTACAATATTTCTGGTTGCCAAACTAGGAAACATGCACTGCACTTGAGCATTCTCTTCTCTTCCTTTAAACTATTAGCTAGGGCCATCAAGAAAAGGGCTTACCCATTTTTTCAAATTTATGAATAAACCAAAAGTGCAGTTTCCTCAGGAAAATATAACCAGTTAACTCTGCCTGTTTCCCAAGCCTGGTTCTTCATGCACTGTTACTTGAAAAGACCATGAAAGAGAGCAAAAAACCCTCATTCCTAAGCAAGATATAAGGTTAGTGCTTCATGTTTCAAGCTTCCATTTAACCCTCTTTTATCTGCATAAATAGGAATATTGTTTCTTAACCCAAAACTAGCTTAACCTAACTCAAAATTACTAAGGAATTAATATATTAATTAGTAAGGAATTATATTAATTACTAAGGGATAAGTAAACATTATTTTCAAAGTTAATACATGAATCATAATAGTCAAATATTTGAAACACTTTTACAACAGTCTGTTTATGAAAGATACAAGTTTGGGGTTTTTTTCTCGCTACAGGTCAAAAGACATTAGATTTCCTAAAATACATGCAGAAGTAAGTTTTTATATATACATAATACATTAATTATTCTGATAGAGAATCAGTAGCACTTACAGGATTTTGCTAGTAGGGAATAAATTCAAGGGCTGAAGTTGCAGAAGAAGGAGAGATCTTTAAGTTTCTTGCTGCAGTTCATAAGATTACAATTTAAGCAATACAGAGCAAGAATGAGCAAACTTTAAACTCAAATATTTCTATCTGTTCAAGTTTAGCCTCTTGTTAAAGCTCTATTAAGAGCCTTTCAAAGGCAAACAATGGGCTTTTCAAACATAAGACAGCAAATCTCCGATAAAAAGAGCCAATTCAAAGTTGAACAAATGAAGATTATTAAGCTTTTATATATATAACTGAAAGCATGAAATATTTTTTCTCTTTAAAATGTAGAAATTCATAAATAGTTATCGGTCAATAAATATCAATAGTTTTAAGGGAAAGCATTTATAAGTTTGCTATTTTAAACTGGTTCGTATATGTCTGAAATAATCCAACTGTACATTACATTGTTATTTTAACTAAGTGCCTTTGTGCAGAATTTTTCCAGACAACTGCCAATTTTGCAAAGTGATTACATTACACACAGAAAAGTTACAAAAGAAGCTACATAATGAAAGCACCTTCACTACACAGGCAAAGTCCTTCCTGTTTGTACTAAATCTGAACAAAAACTTTAACACAGCAAAGAAAGATAAGCCACCAACCCTGAACCATGGGCTCAGAAACCACAGCTAAGGAATTGCTTCAGTGCAGCTGCTACTTCAGACTCCTGGCTGGAAAACTACCAAGACTCTGAACCTTCCCTGCAGCATTTTAAAATCAGGGGCAAAAAACCAGCAAAGAACTAGAACATCAGCTGCCTGACAGGGACTGAGCACACTCCACTCCAGTTTCAATCGCTGTTTAATTTTTAGACTAAATATCTACACACATCCTTTCCCTACAAGCTAAAAAGTTATTACCAGAAGTTATTAGCCATGACTTTTTTCCTGTTGAAGGGAATGGCAGACAAATTCCATCAGTTTTAATGGATGCAAGAACAATAACTGCTGCTGTTGTTGGTACATCTCTTCAGTGCTCAATTTTTGCCTGCTCCATAGGAGAAACTATTGAAGAAAATTATGCCATTTCTGGTCAAGTTTTCCACTCTCCTAGTTTCTAACATTTGCTAGCTGTATCCACAAGAACAGAATGGAAGGAAGGGTTCAGAGAACTTGATTAAAAAACAACCAACGACTACTCCCTAAAACATATATTTTCATAAACATGCTAAAATGGGAGGGTGGAATGAAAATACAGCAAATGTTTGAGTATTAGTTCTATTTTTTAGTAAAGAAAAGCCTTTGTGATTAGATTTCAAAATAGCACATATGGATTTTCCTCTCAATAAAGTAATAAGACTCATGGCTTGGTTTTTTTGTGGGGTTTTTTTTGTGGTTTTTTTTTGGGGGGGTGATTTTATTTTCTTTTTAGTTTTCTGTAAACATTAAGATCACTTTAGATTCAAGGTGCAGAAACACCAGAATAAAGATTGTTCGCAGGTATATAGTACACACAAAAATGCTGATATAGCATGTGTTGTATGATCCCTTGTACAAACAAAGCAAGAAAGGAAAGACATTTCAGCCTGAGAAACCAAATCTCTGACACTTCCCAGGTCCTTCAGCAGGATATATGCCAGACAATATCAAGCTTTGTGTACCTTAAAAGAAACTGTCCCACCCCAGCAGAGACCTTCTAGACTGTGCATTATACACATGAGGTTAAGCAGTAGAAGATGTACTATATTTTCCATTAACAAAACCTTAAGCACCTTCTTTACCTGCAGCTTCAAATGTGCTTTTCTAGATCAAAGTAATTTTGGACTGTAGATCTTTTTTTCCTCCTCTTTCACACAATAATACTAAAGTCTCTTCACTTCACATACAGAAGTGTCCTAAATTTCCCCACTCTATCTCTGAATTTTAATACATATCAAAAAATCATGTATGGAAAACCATGTCTAGAATACAAATTATGAAATTAGATAATTGTGAAAAATATATATTTAACTGCATTCTCCCAGGTCTAAGTCCATCAGCTGAAACTGGCATGTAACTAGAAAGGAAGAAACTGAAGGCAGGCTGGAATTACAGACTCCATCCTCTCCCATGAGCATTTAACGCTGCAGTTCACAGAAGGGTTGAGACTGACTTGCAAACACCAGGGAGAAGGAGCACCATCTCTATAAAGGAGGTTTTCCTGTTCTTCACATTACAGTTTGTTATTATAATTTTGTGGATCTTTTTGGAGGCCATGCCCCTCACACAGTAAAGGATTGAAAAGCATATTAGTTAAGAAATTGACCAAATATACAACTTAGTAGGATGGGAAAATGGGTACCCTGTATCACAGAATGGTAGGGGTTAGAACGGACCTCTGAAGAGCATTTAGTCCAAACCCCTTTCTAGAGTAGGATCAGCTGGTGTCAACCACACAGGAACATGCCCAGGTGGGCTTTGAATGCCTCCAGAAATAAGAGATTCCACTGTCTGGGTAGGATAGTCCAGACAAGTTATAACAATAGGATGTAGCCTGGAGTATTACTATGTATTATTGCTTAACATTATATGTATATGCACTCCTTACATTGCTCAGACTCCAATTATATAAGTTAATTCAGAGATTGTACAGAAATCAAGCCTACAACTTCAGTTATTACTGTGCCAAGCATAAAGGATTTTAAATGCTTTAGAACTTGTATTAAACGGTCAAATCCACTCAACTCACTCCAGAAACAAAAAGGAGCATAGATCTTCTAGAAGATAGCAGTAATCATGCAAAATGTTTATATTTTATTCATAGAAGTGGGAAGTAAAAAAGGAACTCTAGGTAACTAACACTTCCCTTGAGATACTAATTGCAGCCATAGAAACTGTGAACTACAAAATTTGCTCAATCCAAAACAAGCCTATAAAGTCTTAAAACCTCACACCATTTTTTAAATTATTTTTTTCCCAGTCACTACTTCATCCCCCTGAAAGGTCACCATGAAGCAAACTAGAGTCTAAATTAACAGACATGATAAACTTAAAGATAGCAGCCCTGTCAATGAATTTGCTAGGTGACTCACCGAACTATAGTTTAAAAAAAATTTCACTACTGAAAAGAGGACTTTTGACTTCACAATAAGCTTTGGAAGAGAAGCTGTTATCTCCTGCCATATAGCTTACTAGTGTTGATGAAAGCTGACAAGACAGGATAAAATTTTTTCAAGCTCATGCACTTCAAACCCATGAAACACAATTTCATTCAACTCAATTATCTGTTTACTATCACCTTATTTCTAAACAATTCAAATTTTCTATCTGAAAGCTTTAACTTGGGCCTTGAAAAGTATTTAAAGAAAAATACTTGTGACTTGCTGAGGCTGAGAGATTTTTTAAACTCCAAACTTGATTAGTCATATTGTAATAGCTGAACTACAGCAGCAGACTGAAAAGTGGACACTACCAGACCCACACAACATGTAACTAGATTTCAGGAAAATCAGAAATACCATCTAAATCAAACTGAAGGCTTTAGGAATCTCATGTAGCACAGGCCAGTAACAGGAATTAAATGGTTTTATAGCCTTTTAAACCAGACAGAACAAAGAAAAACCCTTCTCCACAGCTTGTTTGTCTACTAGTAGCTCTTAACATGTCAAACACAGGCATTCTCACAAAGACACAAAAAGCATCATAAAAACAAATCCAAACTTAAGGAACTAATGCAGTAAAGCACTTTACATAGAATCATGCTAGAGTTACTAATCCGAGCATAGAAGCATTCTTTTAGTGATGTAAGGGGCTGAACACATGTTTTTTCCTGTTTTCTACTCCCTAGTTAGCTCCACTAGAAACAAAGGACAACATGAGGTTACTTCCAAAATATTCTTTGTGCATCATATTAGTCAACACTACTCCAGAACAAATACCCTCAAGGTACCCTGAGGACAAAAAAAAACCCCAACACATTATGGGCAGCATGAGCAATCTCTACTAACAAAAATGGCTGAAACCTCAAAAAGCATGGAAGTACCTTAGAAAAAAATAACTTTTTAAAGACCAAAAATCTTTCCCATAGAAGATACCATAGAAGAGAGCTTCACAATGAAGAAAAATACAGAAGATGTCTGTATGTGTCCAGCACTGCCTGAAAAAACCCCTATTCTATTAAAGAAAATTTATTTTCAATTATGCTGCCTGGCATTGTGCCTAATTACTGTGGTAAAAAGAAAAATGGATGAAAAGTGATCTGCACAGCTTTAACTCTACAAACTCTTTCTAACTTGAAAATTGTATTTGCTCTCAACAAATGTTAATTTCTCTGCTAAAAATATCTAAGATTGCTGAGAGGTTACCAAGATATATTAAAATATTACTTAAAATATATTTTATTATAGCAAGACAGTAATTATATTTTATTAATAAAAAAGCAGTAGATACAAAGTTATATTTTTATGGACCTATTTCTCTAAACATCTCCAGTCATTTTCTTAATAATGAATGGTAAGTCTGTACCCAAATAAAACACCAAGCGGAAGTTGCTCCTTATCCAGCTCCCACAGCCTTCGGTTCTGACTCCAGAAAAACAATAAATGAGCCAGAAAAACACTAGCGAGCCTATTCAAAAGAGAATCTGCTGCTTTGAGCACTGAGTTAGTTCTATAATTTAACATTAAACCTATTTAACAGATGGTTCAAACTAGGTTCCTAGGTGTTTCACCCATCATAATAAAGCAGTGAATGGAAGAAAATGATGCTGTAAAGCCTGCACATACATCCACAGAATGTGACATACCTTTGCAGTTCTCAGTCAACAGCAGGTAGATGACCAAATAAGCAACTATCTCTGAATTGAGACAGTAAGTGACATCAATCTAGGAACTTTGACATAGTTTTAAAATGCTACATATATTTCTATTGGGACTTCTGATATAAAATTGAGATATAATTAATAAATTGACAGCTTTACTTAAAGGAATTCCCCTTGAGGGTTGTTGAAGGATATCGAGTTGTACTTGCCTATTCCATTGCTGGAGAAGACTGATGCACAACAGCAGTTCTGAAATTACCCTTGTTCTGTATCCTGTCAGCATTCTGTTCTATTAATTCTGTCAATGAGAACCAGACACTATGCTTGTTTTTTTCCTGACAACAGTTTAATGGGGGAAGGCAACAAGCTTGAAGACAGCTCAAGAATGTTTAATTTCTACAAAAATGGGACATACAGGACTCACTCTGAGTGCAAAGTAGATGGACAAAATATCTACCAATTTCAGTGAGTTTAGGACTGTTCATGTTCCTATTAGACTGCACAATGACAATCTTTTATGGGAAGATATCACACCTTTACTGAAGAAATGAAGCATCACAGAAATTATGAGCATTACTGCCACTGTTCCTACTTCCTAAAGATTAGCTATAAAATCAGCAAGATACCCACTGAGGTATCCAGTAGATGTAGGATGAAAAAGTCTACAGAAGGTAGTCTTCCAGTAAGCTGCAAAGCAAGGCAAAAAGAGAAAACTATTAAAAAAAACCCCAAACTGCCAGAAGTTAATAATTGTTTTCTGACTGGATTGGTAAATATTAGCTATGAATATTAAAGGCCTTTCCTGGCAATATTTAACACTTTATTTGTGGTTTAATCTGACAAGACAACATCATATCATATTTTCTTTTATTTACTTGAGCTGCAGGAAATCAATGGGATGCACCTGTCCCAGAGGGGCAAAAGAATTCTAGGGCAGAAGTTGGCAGGGCTCATTGATAGGGCTTTAGATTCAGAGGGGGTTGTTAATTTCATGCTTGCCTGTGAATAACACCAGGGCAGCTCACCAGAGGCAGAGGGATGGAGTGCTAGCAAGGGCTCTCCACTTGTTGAGGCAAGACAAGGACAAAGCACTGGGGCACCCCAAGGGAATCAAGGGGGATTCACCTAAGAGGGTAGCACAGCCAGCCCAGCTGAAGTGCCTCTATGCAAATGTACGCAGCTTGGGCAACAAACAGGATGAATTAAGGGCCACTGCACTGCTAGGATGCTATGACATAGTGGCAGACTTGGTGGGATGGTTCCCATGACTGGGATGGATTAGTACAAACTCTCTATAAAGGACAGGCAGGATAGGAGGGGAGAAGGAGTTGCTCTCTACATCAGTGACCAGCTGGAATCAGTGGAGCTCCATTTGGTCAAGGACGAAGAGCTGGTTGAGACGATATGGGTGAA
This sequence comes from Dryobates pubescens, assembly GCF_014839835.1. NCBI lineage: Eukaryota > Metazoa > Chordata > Aves > Piciformes > Picidae > Dryobates > Dryobates pubescens. The sequence goes on along the minus strand of NC_071630.1, from coordinate 22,446,557 downwards.
GATTAAAGGTAAGACAGGGGAAGGTGATGCAGGGGTCTCCTACAGGCCACCTGACCAGCAGAACCAAGCAGATGAGGCATTCCACAGGCAAACAGAAGTGGCTTCATGTTCACAGGCCCTGGTCCTTGTGGGGGATTTCAACCACCCTGACATCTGCTGAAGGGACAACACAGCTAGGTACCAGCATTCCAAGATGTTCCTGGAATGCATAAATGACAACTTCCTCCTCCAAATGGTAGAGGAACCAACAACAAAAGGTGCTATGCTGGATCTTGTTCTCACCAACAGGGAAGGGCTGGTCACCAATGTGAGGCTCAGGGATAACCTTGGCTGCAGCGACCATGAAACAATAGAATTTAAGATCCTCAGGGCAAGTAGGAGGACATATCCCAAGCTTGCAACCCTGGATTTTAGGCATGCAGACTTTGATTATTTCAGGGATCTGCTGGCCAAAGTACCATGGGACAAAGTCTTTGAGAGAAGAGGGACCCAGGACAGCTGGTCAGTATTCAAGGAAGAAAGCAGGAAAGAATGCTAAGAGACCTGGAGGTGCTGGAGCATGTCCAGAGGAGGGCCACAAGGATGATTAGAAGACTGGAGCACCTCTCCTATGAGGACAGACTGAAGGAGTTGGGACTATTCAGTCTGGAGAAGAGAAGGCTCCAAGGAGACCTTATTGTGGCCTTCCAGTATCTTAAGGGGGCCTACAAGAAAGCTGGGGAGGGACTTTTTAGGGTGTCAGGGAGTGATAGGACTAAGGGGAATGGGGGGGGGGAAAAGTAGAAATGGGTAGATTCAGATTGGATATTAGGAAGAAGTTTTTCACCATGAGGGTGGTGAGGCACTGGAACAGGTTGCCCAGGGAGGTGGGTGGAGGCCCCCTCCCTGGAGGTTCTTATGACCAGGCTGGACGTGGCTCTGGGCAACCTGATCTAGTGTGAAGTGTCCCTGACCATGGCAGGGGAGTTGGAATTAGATGATCCTTGAGGTTCCTTCCAACCCTAACAATTCTGATTCTACTTATAGTGACCTAGATATGGAGTACTTTTAGCTTGTACAGCATTCTAAGGATTTACTTTATTTTCTGTTTCTTCTTCTGTCTCAGCCCTTTAAAGGACTTCCTCAAGTAACAGAAAACTTAATATTTGCCTTCAACCCGATAGCAACATGCCCAATTTCCAAGTGCCATTCATAATGACTCCATACCTAGGTGGATTCTCCTTACTCCCAGGTTTGAGGAGCATAGCTTTTCCCTTGCTACTTGCTAGCTATAATAGGTTTATGTGGATTAGCTGCATTAGTGTTGTGTCCCTGATAAGCTGTGATTCTGGGTAGCTAATCATCTTCTGCCTCCTTTCCACCACACTTCTTCAATACAAGTTGCTCTTGTCTTTTTTTTCAACTGCCTCAATTCCTGACCTTACAGGCCAATTATTTTTAACATTGTATAATGTGTATAGCTGGTATCCTAAAAAAATGTTGATTCTTTTACTGTCTAAATCAAGCATAATCAGATACAGAATTCTATCCTGTAGCTTTAAGAAACCATTACTATGTTGTAAAGGGTACACAGCTAAATCAGAGGCTCTGTACCTGAGTCACATCAAGAACTGCTGCTGGATTTGAAGCAGGCAACAGATTCTGTTCACTATGGATAGATTTTCTTACCTTACTCTCTCCCAATTTTGAGGCCAAACCTGCCTTTACTGTGATCAATTTGAGAGAATGAACAGATGACAAGAAAACTTTTCCACCATTCTTAACTGCAAATTACTGAAGAAAACAGTATTGACTTGTGGAGTAATCATCCTCTATACCAAACTCTGGTTGTGAATCTGTACCATCCTTCAAAAATAATCTTGGAAAGGGCAACTGCAGGACAGAGAGAGGCCTGGTGCTGTTCTTTCTATCTTGCAAATAATTTCTCAGGAGCAGAATGCAAGAACCAAACATACATCTATTTAAAGGTACTAGCTCACTATCAGGAACTATAGTGAAAGAACCATAGCATAAGCTACATACATTTCACTGCAGAGATAAAATTGTTCTGTATGGTGGTTGGTAGGGTTAAGCATAATTTAGGAGATAATGAGCACCCTCTGTCCTTGCTGAATATAGTTTTGTACAAAATAGCAATGGAAAGGATTTTCCTCATTAACAAACTGTGATGGGAGGAGAATAAAACCTAGGACAGATAGTTTTTCTAAGATGGTAATCTTCTTCATTTTAAGGTCATTTGAGTTCCATATTAATTATAGAAAGATGGAGGCTTTACAATCCCCCTGTTTCTTCTCTCATTATATATGTAATTGTAAAGCTACCTTGCTGTATTAAAACATTAATCTCTGTACTTCTTATTATGGGATCACAGACACATAGTGATGTATGACCATGTGTCAGAGCACATTTCTCCAATACACTGCATAATCACCAAGTCATCATTTGGAATGTGAAAGCACAAGTCCAGCAGCTTAGCTAGACTACACCACTTTATTTGTTTTAAACCAACCTTCTAAAGTAGCTTCTGAGTCATATCATATATGGAGACATCTGACATGTTATTTAGGCATAATCAAACCTTATTGATTAGTTCTGCATATGTACCAATAAACACAATTGTAACTACCTTCTGAAACTTGCCTTCCTGCAGTGTTAAAGGCAGAATTAATTTTAGCCATTAACAGTAGTACAGGACATGAGCATGAATGTCATGTAGATTTAAACAAAAAAAAGATTGGAGAGATACTAGTTCATTGTAGTGAATATAGATGAGCAAGTCTTTTGAAAGAAGAAAAACCTCCTAAATTTAATCTGTTATGTATCTTATGTATACTTATATGGATTATGCATATGCAATTAATCAGTCTCTCATACACACTTATATAGAATGTGCATATCTCCCATGCCTCTGAAAAGACAAAACAAACTGCAAAACCATAGCATATTACTTGACAATTCTCCCAAAAAGGGGAAGTTTAAAGTGGGAAATCCCATTGTTTGGGCCAAAATAGTCAAAATCAGCATCACAGCAGAATCAATGGGATGGCACTACTTTGCCAATTTACATTCTTCTCTGTCACCCAAACTATATATCTATACCCTTCATAGAATACTTTCCCTTCATCCTATCCAACACAAAATGTTGAGCTTCACTTACCCTTCAGTGTGTTCTCTTTTGTAGTTTTGTAATTTTTAAAATTAAAATTCTAAACAAGCATTTAACATTTTCAGCGCTTATTGAAACCAAGTTATGTATGAAGTTATTTTACTTTCTCAATAATTATCAATCAGAAGATACAGAGCAGTAAGCATGTATTTTTCGAGGAAGATCTTGACATCACGTAAATGGAAAAATAAGAGTATGATATTCACATCTTCACACTTCACTCTCACTGGATGCTATTCAGATAACAGGCTTACCTACCTATGGAAGAGTGACTGTAATAAAAAAAAAAAGGTGCCTACAGCCATTTACCTTCTGCAAAAGTACATGTGTTTTGTCAGGAGGCAATAGACATCTCAGAGAACTAAACAGTGCTGTTGGATTATGGCTAAAGACATCCATGCTAAGACATTTACTGTAGATATATAAGCAGGACACAGCAATGGCAATGGTATTTCCTACCAAAACTCCACTAAATGTCAATATTCACAACAGGTACCGGTCTTTATGGATTAAAAAACCCCACTGATTCTTTACTGTTTTATACTTATCAAAAAGAAACAAACGAGTAACCAACCGCAACTTAAAGAACAACTTAATTTTTAAGTAATGCTACAAGCTCTCTCTCTCTAGATGTGTCCATTCTTCACACATTCTTTTAGTTCTCTTTAGCACAAGCATTAGGATTAACAAAACCACACATAAACATCCACCTGACATCACAAAGAAGTGGTAAATGCAGACGGTCAGTAAGCAAATGCTCCACTTCTAAAATGAAAGAATTATGTTATGGATTTAATAGAACAAGCATGACTGGTGCCACAGCTCTATGTGACTGCCACTATCACAGGAGGTGACAGTCATTTAGCTGTAATATGTGTTAGTAATTGCAGTCCATTACAACAGATTAATTTTTGGGCAACACTTATTCAATGCAAATCTGTTCTGCGTTTAAGCATACTCAGGGCAGACATATAGAGCTTAAACATCATCTAAAGTGATACAAGACACAGCCAAATGTGCTGTGCTCTTCATTCCCACCAAGCTCTGATCTCTGTGAAGCAGCTATTTTCAGTCAGATTTACACAGCTGAAAGAAACTGCACATGGAAATGCTTATGTCTTTCCACTGACAATAAAGGCTGTGCAGATGATTAGCTCAGATGCTGTGTTTATACTGTAGCCATACAAAGCCAGACAAGTTGAATACCTCTCACTGAAGTGTAACCTGTATGTTTTCCTTGGCCTTTGAAACTACTTTGAACTATTCTGTTTTGAACTTTCTGCCAGAACACCTGTTTCTTTGTCCTTGTTCTCCTCGAGAAACTAGCAGGAAAGGTCACTTATACTAATAAATCCATGACAGTTTTAAAATTTTATCTGCAATTAAAACTGTAGAAAAAACACTATCATGGACAGACAAATATCTGACTTTGAACAGCTTTATATTTACAGAAAGTACTGGTAGTTAAGAGTATTCAAAGTTAACAGTTTTTATGTAAGTAGACAGCACAAGGCCTCATATAACTGAAACATTTAAAACTAAAGCTAGGCAGTGTGTATGCTTTCTGTCATCTATAAATTGGGAGATTTTCCACAGATAATTCTTCAGCATTTCTAAAGGCAGGAGAGAACAAGATTTCAAAAGGTCACCCAGAGAAAACATGCAGTAACGTCAGGGAAAGAATCCAGATATCCCAGTTCTTAAATCTTACATGCAGGCCATAAAACCTCTACTTTTTTTTTTTTTTTCCCCCAGGAACCATAGTTTAAGATGACAGCTCAAATTATGTTAATTTCACACACACATCCCCCCCAACTTAAGTAAAATTAAATTTCACCATTTCTTACACCAAGGACTGAGTAAGAGTGAAGGATTCATACAGAAATGAAAGGGGGTGGAAACAACAAAACAAAGTATTATTTTTCAGAGGCAAAAAAAGACTTTTTTGAAATAAGTTGGATTTATGGAAAAGAAAAATGAGGAATTGTCAGGTATACAGTAAACCAGAACTAATTTGTGAAACCAGCAAAATCTTTCAAACCGGATTTACTATAGAAAAGCAAGCATGCTATACGGAATGCTATCTCAAATAGGGATTAGAACTAGGAAGCTCATATGTAAATTATACTTTTCCACAGATAAAGACTTAACAGTAACAAGAAATCTGCCAGTTCCATGGGATGGCACCTTTAATGTGACAAAAGTTACAGTATATCTTAGGAAAAAAGTACTCTTCTGGTGATTTGACACTTGGAAAAACTTGAATTTCTCATTCTAAAACAGTAGACTGAAGACATTAGAACCAATAAGGACAGTTTTACTGTATTCCTCTTTTTCAATATGCAGCAGTAAAGAATGAAAGACACAACCATGACTGTCAATGGACAAATACTGAGGAACGTGAAATATTCGTAAAGTTTGAGACCAAACTATAACTAAACTCAAGAAGACACACAAAGAAAAAAAGGCCCACAAAAACCCCAAACCAAACACCAACCTACAAATTAAACCTATGTCTTATGTCCCCATGCATTCCTTTCCTTCTCTCTAGAGCATTTGCTATTCCCTCTCAATTTTTCAGATAACATGAAAGAGATTCATCATAGAAAGGGTAGCTTCCAATTATACTGGAGAGCCACACACAAAGAACACCTAAACCTTAGAGGTCACAACTACAGCCTAGCAACAAACACTTTTACACATATTTACGACCATTCATCTTTTGTAAATTCTTCTGAAAGAAGCTGGAATGCAATGCCAGCTTATACACAGAGTTTCATTAATTAACTATTGAAAGCAAAAAGCAGATTTAGGTTAGATGCTAATTTATTATTTCCTTTACTTAAAATTTCATATAAAATCATCATCAAAATAGTCAAGGAGAGAAACCCAGAGAAGAAAAACTCTATTTTGGAATCCAGGTTGCACATGGCAAAGCAGATGATATCTGCCCACTGCAGTAATTCTGAGAATCATAGAATGGTTTGGGTTGGAAGGAAACTTAAAGATCATCTAGTTCCAATCCACCTGCCACGTCCAGGGACACCTCCTACTAGACCAGATTGCTCAAGGCCCCACCCAACCTGGCTTGAACACTTCCAAGGTTGGAGCCTCCGCAATTTGTCAAGGCAACCTGTTCCAGCGCCTCACCACCCTTATGGGGAAGAATTTCTTCCTGTTGTCCAACCTTAATTGAGCTTCTTACAGTTTGAAGCCATTACCCCTCATCCTATCACACCATGCTTTTATAAAAAGTTGTTCTCTAGCTCCTCTGTAGCCCCTTCAAATATTGGAATAGTGCTTCAGTGTCTATCTGGACCTTTCTGTTCTTCAGGCTGAACACCTTCAACTCTCTCAGCCTGTCTTCATAAGAGAGGTGTTTCAGCCCTCTGATCATCTTCTCTGGATATGCTCTAACAGTTCCATGTCCTTTCTGTGTTGAGGGCTCCATAGCTGGACAGTCTCACCACAGCAGAGGGAATAATCCCCTCCCCTAACCTGTTGCTCACACTGCTTTTGATACAGAACTAACTGCTGATCTTAACCATCAGATGCAATTTTTCCATTTACAGAACTGCAATAAACCTTGAAATCAGAATTTTCTTACTTTTAAAGCAATTCTATTATCCCAAAGGATTCTGCATTGGTTTTCTTCCTAGTAATCAGGTAGCACTTGCTGCCAAATAGTAGCAAAATAAGCACTAAGCCATGTTAGAGTCAGCTCTACCTTCATGCAAAAAAACATTTGCAGTCACCACTGGAGTCCAACTATCCCCAGGAAAAAACAGCTGAGTACAATGCTTAGAAAAAAGCAGACACCACTACAGCACTTTCTGATAGTGCACTAAAAATATACTACAGAACGCAACTAATGCCTTTTTATTTGAGTTCCTCAACCCCTCACTATTGTAACAGGTACCACAGACTCCTAAGTGACTTAAATTTTAGAAGTTAATTTCCAATTTTGAAGTTATGAATAATATACAGTCTTAAAGACTTAGTAGCACTTTTTGATGCCAAAAGATTTTTTAACATTTTACAAGGAACACAATACAAATTAAAATAAACAACACCTCTCCTGTCTTGAATCACTAAAAGCTACAGGGATTCACTTAGTATTTTTCAAAGTAATAGGGTGTAAGAGTGATGCTCATAACTGCATTAGAAACATTTATATGCAAAGCACTGGTTTTTCCAATCATGAATTTCTTTGGAGATTCATTATTGCCCTGCAGTATTTCTGTCTGAAAAGAGACTCCAGGGAGATGACACTTTCCTTGGTTAGCTTTTTTGTAGCTGACGGAATGCATAAAAGGCAAAGCACTTCTTTTCTAGCTCTCAGCCTCAACCAGTCCAATGCAGAAATTGCTTCTTCGAATCTTGAATTCTGGATTATGAAGTTTTCAGAATAATTGCTGCTTTTCAGCACAGAATAATTTTCTCACATAGCCCATTCTAGCTTGCATAAATGATACCGCTGCCAAAATTCCACTAATAAAAAATCCCACCTTGTTCTTCGCATTGTAGACATGTCAGTCTGATTAAAAATGATTGCATATTGTTAGCATTAATGCACACTTCTTTATGAAGAAATGATCCTGAAGGCACCTTACACTTACCTTCGTATCAGAAAATAATTTATACCTGGAAACATCTTTTTCTCCTCTCTCAAATCAATATTAAAGGCTTTTGCCTGGATTCCTGGGCCCTGCTGTGTTAAACGCTTGTACAAAAGACCAATCTCTACAGTGAAGAGCTTACAGAAACTTTCATTTTATTTTTAGACAAAAGCACAGAGTGACTGGAAAGTACAAGTAACAAGATGATTTTGAACATCACGATAAGCACTGCTTAATCACTGCAAAGACTTTATAGGAATCACAGCAAATGAGAGTTTCAAAAGGATGGACTTGAAAGGGAGTGACCTCAAGGGATACTTAGAGGCAGCTTCTTCTAAACACAATGGAAAGCAAAACAAAAGCTGCTTGTTAGAAACCTTGATAAGTAAACAACCAAGACACTTGGACTGCTCATTTGCAGTTCAGAATAAAAGCTAACAGCAAGAAAGGCAATAGATAAGGTAAGGCAGACCACAACTAAGCAGCCTTGCTTGGAAGAGACTAGAAAGATTCTGCCATGCTGGTGTACTTAAGAGGTGTGTAGGAAAACCATGCAGGGTGGCTAACTCAAGAATCAAGCAAATGACCTTAGCAGCAGAGCTCTGCCTTGATGCTCACCACAAAAAAACATGGATTCAGGGTGTATAGAGGAAGAGGATTTTTTCACAGTGAGGAAGAAGTCTGTGTAAAGTTTTTGGGAGGGTTCAGTTTCTGATTTGGCTCCAGTTCAGTGCAAGATAGAGTGACACCCAATTAACAGAAAAAGTATTTAATATCACCCAATAGTTCAATGTGCCTGAAGCATGTACTTCATTAACAGTGGCACTTCAAACTACACTTACACTTTTGCTTTACCCTTGACTCCTCAGTTCTTACAAAAGCCCCATGTGTGGAGAAGCTACCTAGAAAGTTTTATAAACCTAGAAGTTCTACAAAGCTCAAGACAAACTAACTACCAGAAAGATACTTACTTCAAGGAACAAGAAAAGCCAGAGTTGAACAGGCAGTGTAATCTATCCCAAGTGTGCAAAGAATACAGACACTTGAGGCAGCATTGGTTCAAGCTAATGCATCCATATGGTGTGGCTCAGCCCTGTGTGGATGCAATGGGACACTAAGTTTTGTAAAGCCAGCAGTTGAGGGTAAGTGAATGACTTCTTCCTCCTTGCAAGCACTACTACCCTCCCAACAGTCTACTATGTCCACAAGTAGATCAGCAATTCTGTACAGCACTCCATTGCTCCATGCCACACACCGACAACCAAACATGCTCAACAGTAACTGCAGCCATCCGTTTCCCTTTTCCAGGTCTTCACTGAAAACATTTCCAACATCAGCACTGTCTCCACAGCACCTAGACCACTTAAGTGATTCCCCCCCCCCCAGTTTTAAAGCAAATCAGAGCAGAAAACCAGGCAGATTTACATGCAAGGTGGTATTTAATAATTTAAATAAGCTACTCCAAATTGGAAGGAACTATGTGCAAATCCATTTTTCATATGTTCACAAAATTTTAACTCAGCCAGTGTAAACCTGTGCAGCCACCAGAAAAGATTGTTTTGCACTTTTTCCCTGCTGCTATATGCATTTTCACCAAGAACTTTGTGCCAATATGAGCATGTCAAGCAGCCCTGCACAGTCAATTCAACCAAGAAACTGATGCAGTTAAAAACTGTGTGTAGCAGCACCAATTTGTACTGTCTTAAGACTGAGCATGGATCTACATCTTCAAAGTACTTTAGTCTAACCCAGCATGTCACATTGCAGCTGACAACTTTGAAATCTTCATGTCACTATTTGTAGATAAATTGGTGAAATGAGCAAAAAGAGTAACTAAGTGAAACTTGTTATTACTTGCTGTTCTGCCAGCTGGCAGTCTTCCTATTTATATTCCACTGGATCCCTTCTGTCAGAAGTACCTCAAGTTCGATGCTTCTCCTCTGGAAAGAATGTGCAGGTTTTGCCTCTGCTTCTGCCATTTTTCTTAGATTCCATTTGTTGCCACACCAAAAAAAAGTTATTTGCTTGCTACTCAAGTTTTTTCCATTTTCTTTGGCCACTAATCCTCTGTGGGTCTGTTTTTAATTCAGTATGGAAATACTCATACTTTTGAATCAGTATTAAATCATTTGATACCACACATGCAAATGTATATAGGCACTGTCCTGTATTGAGAGTCACTATCCCTCTCATCTTTTTAGTTTACTGTGATACATTCAAAACAGCCTCAGTGAAGTGATCCTACAGGAGGAAAGAGTTTGTCTGAAAATATGTTCTATAGATTCAGTCAGGTCTTAAAAAAAATTCTACTCACACAAAGCAGATTTTGGAAAGGCACACAGTTTTCCTAAACCATACAAGTAACAGATCTAATACCAATTCTAGTGAATATTTATGTTTTCCAGGGCACACATTTGACACTAAACATTTGATTTTCAAAGGTGAGAGCACATTAAACACTAAAACATGCTGCCATGTTGAGATTTTTTTTTTCAGTGTAGCTTAGATCTTATTCTCACAAATTAAATAAAATCATAGCAAACTGTTTGACCTTGTTTCAGTACAAGTACAAAGCAGCACAAAGAGCTATAGAAATTGTAGATGCCTGTATGTGAGACAAGTTCCAGTCTGTTGCCTGGATGAACAGCACAGTAATGTTTAGTGCTAACACCTCTTTGAGACTCTTTCACAGCAACCACTTATGGAAAATGGCCTTTTGATAGATATCACCATAGTAGATTTATAATTTTTCCTTTTGCCTTATTTCTCATTCTTGCCACACTGTTCTGGGTATGTACCCTTCATTACTAGGCCACTTCTTACCTTCATACCTGTAATTTGAGAGTAATAATGCCATAATGGGCTCACAAAGTGAGTGAGGTGCAAGCTGAATCAGATTCACTAGATTAGCCTTACTAAATTAAATCTTCATTTGCAGAAGGATATTCAAGAGATACAGATAAAAAACTGAGCTAAGTTACCTTGTCACTTGCCCACTTTTTTGGGGGGGTAAGAGGAGTCTCATCATACGTGCATCAAAGTACAAGGCTTTGTGACTGCTGTAATATTTCTCAAACCTCCTGTGATTTAATATTTTTCTATATATATATTTTGACATATATTCAGTCTTTTCAATGGAAGAGGAAAGATTAATAAAACATATCCCTTCCCAACCTTACATATTTACCACTGTGACAACTGTGTACATACCACAAGAGAGAGAGAAAGCACAGAGACCTAGTGATGTGTCTGGGAACACAGCTTTCATTGATCTACCACTGAGGTGGTGGAAGCCTCCTCCCTGGAAGTTTTTAAGGCCAGTCTGAATGGGGCTCTGAACAACCTGATCTAGTAGAAGGTGTCGCTGCCCATGGCAGGGGGGTTGGAACTAGATGATCCGTGAGGTCCCTACCAATCCTAACAATTCTATGATTTATGATCTACAGAGCACCTACAGGATATGTGCTGCATTTTCAGTGTTCAAAAACCTTAACAAACAAACCATGAGATGGAACACTAGCAACTGCTACATGAAATTGATATCAATACCTTTTAGAAGCTTTATTTCATTCCAACTTCAGAGCACATACTACCTGTGTCTATTAGCTTGTGCACATGCAACACTAGGAAAACTGGCACTCCAATACTCTTATGTCCATGATAGCAATGAACAAGAAATTTTCTCACATCTCACAGTCAATTTTTTTTTTAATATTAAACTTGCTTGAATGTCACATCAACAAAACAGAATAATGTCATATTACCACAGCTAACTGGCAAGTAAAATACAGTCTCCACCCAACTACATGGCCTCTGAAGCAAAATGAAAGGACCTGAAGCTCCAGAAATTGATCATGGTATTTATGGAAAGCTCTCTTCAAGTTTTTTCAACCTGTACAAATGTATTTTATTACATTTTTTTTAAAGCCCAGACTTTGTTCTAGCTAACTCTGGCAGGTGAGAAACAGCATGACATCTTAAGTCTCCAGTTGAATCTTCTGAAAGGTCAATAAAGCAGCTCTTTTAACAATTATTTTCCTTTATCCCCTTTATTTGAATGCTTCGGAATGTTACTGCTCTGAGAATAATTGACTTAAAATTAGCCATTTGGAGTTCAAGGTTCACTCAGCTATTCTATAAGCACAACATTAGCATGTAGACAGGTAACCCATCCTTCCTATGCAAACAGATTGTAAAACTGTAATTCTTAATCTGGATTATTTTAAATCCATATTTAAACTGTGCAAGCACAGCACAGGAGTTCATGCAAAAATACAGCTCTATCTTGATTTGGTTTATTGGGTTTTTTCCCCAAAAAAGGCCACAGAATATTATTGGGTTTTTTCTTCAGTTGCAACAATTAGTAATCCATTTTCCCATGGTTTATGCTGGCATCAAGTGATAGAGATTGTGCTTAAAGGAAGTTCTGTCCAAAGGCACACTAAATCGTTGCAAAATAGCCATGCTAGTATTTCCTGCATTGAAAATAGAGGATTTACTTTTCCAGAATAACTAAATTTTCTATCAAATAAAGTTAATCAATCTTTGCAAGCAGGACTAAAAAAATTTTACAAGGACTGTCACACTGCATTCCCACTTGGCAAAACAGGCACATCATGCACAGCTGCTACATGCTAATAAAGCATTGCAGAGTTTGAAGGATGGCAAACTAAGTAAGAAAAAAAGTATGCCTTAGGTTAAGGCTTGATTTAGCAGACATTACTTCCAAATCCATCTACAAAACTTGGCAAATCCATAACTATAATTTCTGTCCTGAATAAAAGTGAAACATTTAATTCTTATACAGAATTCATGTAACTACAGCAAACACTTCTTACAAACGCAGACTGATCTCCAACCATATAAAATTTACTTGACTATGTGATATCTAATCATAGTGATCTTAAAGGGACAAAAGACAAGGCCAATACACTACACAGATTTGTTATCCAGACAAAACTGTCTGTGTAAACACCTAGGATATAGTAATGCTGTTGAAGCTAGAGTTAAATATACTGCATTGGTCTTCTAAGGAGGAACATTGATCAGGGGCTTTATGGTATAAAGCTGTTCACTTTGAATAAACAATGCCTGCCTTGCTAGAAACTATGTCCTTGAAGAAACAGATTGATGATGCCTAGCCTATGCTGCAAACTCCCATCAAAGTAAAACTAAAGGCTGTAAGAAGACACCAAGGACATGAAGACATAAAGAAGTAAGAACTTGTCAACAGAAGAAACGTTTATTAGCAAACCATGAAGATGTAAAACCACTGCAACTTATGTTCCTAATTCACAGATTGCATCACATTGGAAGGGATCGTCAATTGTCATCTTGTCCAAACCCAATGAGTGAACTTTAGCCATTAACATATCATTATAATACAAAACCACACAGGCTCTTGAGTTGAGAAGCCCTTTACCTACAAGGCCACTGTCAATACTGTAGATACTGTTGCCATAGCTGAAGGCAAAGAAGCTGTAAAATAATCAGGTAACTTGGTGATAAATTATAGTATAAGAGGAATTTTGGAAGGTGTGTTAGATTTGTGGCTGCCTAGCAGCCAAACTTGCACAGCTTTGTTAGAAAACCAGTATCTTGCCTCTGTATGTATATTGGCTGTTGCACACTGAGCAAAAAAAAGTAGTCCTTATTTTGACAACAGACAGACAATTAAATTAATGTAAATTGAAGCAATTATTCGAAAGCAGAAATAAGGATGTTCTACAATGCCTGAATCTGCAATAAGTTGCATAACCAGACAGAAAGACCACATGAATCGGTTTTACTCCCCTGTTAATAGTTCTGCCAGTAAAAAAATATGGTGTCTCAGAACTCACAATATTATAAATGGTTTCTTAAGAAAATTTTCATGAAAGCATTTCACTCCTGTATTTCCACAAATGCATATGACATTTTGTACTCCTAGAACTTGCAGCCTCCCTTTCACAAAAGCTTAATACTTTAAATAAACACACATAGCATAACAGTGAAGGTAACTATTGTTTTGATACCTCTGTTAAGTTTGCTCTCAACCTGGAAAATAATTTGCTGGCATGTACCTGGAAGTTCAGTTCTGCCTTAATTTGTGCTAGGTGGCAGCTCTGGGTCACTGAACTGAGTTGGAGCTGCTGTATAGGGTTGGGGGTTTTTGTATGTTATTATTTGTCTTCACAGCATTCTAGGAATGTCATGCTTAGCTGTAAGGGACCAGATTTTCAACAGATCAGTTCAGTTTGGCACAAAATCAAAATGGACAAATCTTCACAAGAGTTCAGCACAGTCAGTGCTAACCACGTGTGAAAATCTGTCCCAAACTATAGATGCCAAGTACTTGAAAACCTGTTCCTAAACTCCTAAAAGAATATATGTTTTCCTACGTTCAAATCCAACATTGTAGCTTCTAAAGGTTTTGGACTCCTGGTACTATGTATTTCTACCAGGGGAGGAGCAGAGCAAGAAGCAACTCAGAACAGACTGAATAAATCTGGTTTAAATGACAATGCTTACTACTTCTATTCTACTGCTACACTTACTGACAGTATCCATGAGCCACTTTTGGGGTTAGGCCTTCTTTTATTTATGTATTAGTCTTTCTGAGCCAGAACTGAGCACATCTTCCTTTTGCCAGATCCTCACCAATGTCATGCCAGCCTAGGGAGTTGCCAGTGACAGTAGATGAGACCCAGAACAATGAACTGACTTGAAAGAAAATGCAGAAGTTCCTCACACCTTTCCCTTTCTGTAATCATATCAGGTTGAATCTATGCAAATAAACTGAATTTATGTGACATGGACAAAAAAGACAATTGACTATTCATCTAACTAATAATGTACAAAGTTCTGAAAGAGAACACAGCCATTTAAGTTGACTAGGACAGTTTCACTTAGCTTTAACACATGCTTTATCATGTGATTTAGGAATCACTTCCTAAAAGAAGCTACTGAGCAAAATGAGATTTAATTATACATTTTAAAGATTTCAAAACTTTGTTCCTTTATATGAAATACAGAATACCAAGGCCCAAATTCTGCCTTCAGTACAATTCTTTATCCCAAAGACATGAACAAAATTTGTCCTGTTATTGGAGTTTCTTCAAGGATATTTGAATTTAGCAGTATAGTAGTTGCTTACACTTTTCTGTTCAAATGCTAAACTGAAATGACAGCTTTGTGTAATTCACACACTTTTTACACTAGAAAATCACTTTCCATTAGGTTCCTGAACTGCCATATAGAAAATGCAGAATCATCAGACTTTTTTTTTTGCACACTGCAATCAGACCTAGAAGTCTCAATGTGTCTTGTAAGGAACTCTTGCCTTTAAAAGATATTCATGATATCTAATGTAGAAGGGTTTGGCTTTTTACTACCACCTGCCCTGATAATTTAAACATGTTATTTTCTTAACACAAACTCTTTTTATCCCAGTTACAAATACAGACATTCTAAAGAGGCAATGTTAATTCTAGCTTATCTAAACATAGATGGTTCTTATGAGACAACAAAAGTATCGGGGACTTAATGTAAAAACCTTCTAAATACCCTAGTGTATAATTAAATTATTCATTAGCAAGTAACTTCAAGTAGGTGTAATTTAATGTTGCCTTCCTGCCCCTTGAGCAAACACAGCACAGAATAGTTAATCAATTTGATCCCAAGTTCCTAAAATCTACCATCTCAATGCAATCTGCTGCAAAGATTCAGGGAAGAACTCCATCCCAGCCTACACTCAAAATTTAAAAGTACTTACCCAGCTTGCAGGTTCACCCACTTAAGACAGGGAAGATGGCAGATAGACTTTTCATCCTTCATTCAGTAAATTCAGCAGAAATAAATAGCCCTTTAAGAATTATCATCTCTTGTTCCTTTTGACTAACTCGACGCTTTGTGAGAGGTTTGGCCACTCATGAGGTGCCTGCAAAGGGGTACATCTGTCCCAATTCACACCTCAGCCCCCCTGCTTTCAGCAAATTGAAACAGTAACCAAGTTGCTTTGATCTCAGCATGGTACAGTCTGGCTGTGCACATTAATAAAACCCCTCAAACCTCAGTTTTTCACAGTCTCGCTATGAAACCATTGGTTGTTTAGTGTAAAAAAAATAATAAAAAGAGAGCCATTGAAACACCTCTGCTCCATGCTGCCTACCACGGTTAATTTCCAAAAACTGCCACTGGAGAAATGGAACTAAGATCTTCGCAAAGGGAAATCCACCCCCCGAGGAGCAGGGTGCCGCAGGAAACCCGGCAAAGGCAGGCCACGCCTTCCCCTCATCGGTCCTCCTCACACCTGTCCGCCTCAGCTGCTCCCTCAGCTGCCGCGACTCCTGCACTCCTCCAGGCTTTTTTCCTCTACCCGCTTCTCTTTTTTTTTCCTTCTTCTGCAAGAAAAAAAAAAAAAACTAAACAAGGGAAGCCCATTTTGGTTACTGTCTGCAAAGTTATCCCCGGCGAGATGGCACATTCGCGAACGCTCCGGGTCCTCGCCCTCTGTAAGGCAGCTGTAATGGCGACCGCTCCCGCCAAGAGGCGCGGCAGCAGAGAACCCTCTTTCCCGCCGCCCTCGCGTTGATTGGCTGCTCGGCAACTGAGAGGGGGACGCGGCGGGAAAACACAACCAGAGGGGAGGGCAAGGCCGCGCGTCAGTGGTGAGGCTGAGCGTGAGGCGCTGTTTGTGCCGTGCGGCCGATGGGCGAAAGGAGGGTGCAGTTGTCGCCAAGAGCCCGCAGCTCCGCTTTGGTGAAGAGTGAGCCATCAGCTGGTGTTCTCCGGATGAAGTACCACCCGTAGGTTATTCTTCTCAGTGTTATGCTTCTTTAGAGATACCTAACGTTAGCCTCAGAAGTAAAGTATAATTGCCTTCGGAGGAGTGGCCTTGCTTTACCTTACCTGCATCAATGCTGTGGCCATGCAGCAAGGTTTTTACCACCACAGTCCACTTCTAAGCCAGGAAAAGGGTGCCTTAACTGATGTCACATCTGATAATGATTAAGAGCCTTGCCATCTTTATTGCTGCCTATCTGTCTGGCTGGATTGCTGACTATTAGCTTACTTCTACCGGTTTCTAAACTGGGAAGTGACTCGGATATGGAATCAGAGGATTGTAAAACTGACAGAAGTTGACTGCTGTAAGTGAGTGCTGCATGAGAAAGAGAGAGTAATTCTGAGATGCAGAAAAGCTGCTCATGTAACCTGCTTGGCCACCTGGCATTTTTGTTGTTGCTTAGTCCCTCCTGGCACCTTGTGGCAGCAATAGCTTTCCTGCCCTCCCACTACAAGTTGACGTTGTTGCAACCTTCTAGCAGAACTGAAATGTAAGAAAATGGTAGGAAAGGGAAATTTGAGATCGCCTGAAGAAGAGGAGAAATACTATGGAAGTGTATTTTAATTGCCAGTATACCTGTAGGCAGGTAGATAGTGGGGTGTGGGAATTGGAGCAGCAGGTTGTGCTCTGTCAGCTCTCTGTGTGCCTGTTTGCCCTCAGTAGGAGAGGCTTCCAGCTGCTCTACTAGAACTCTATAATTTTCAGAGAGAATGCTTTTCTCTAAGACTTGTGCTCCCTACATCTTTAACTTGATTAGAAGTAGATTTAGGTAATCCTACTGGGGATGACTCTTAAACTTCTTTTTTTCTTTCTGTGAATGGTAAGCATATTAATTAATTGTTGTCAGCTGCACTGACTTTTTCTTTTTTGTCATTCTGATGATTTTTTTTTTTTATACTTATTATTATATTAGTGGTTTGCTTAAGTCTATTTTATGTACCCAAAAGTCTGGAATGGATACTTCATAATTATGTTGCTTTTTGCATTAACGTGTGATCTATAATGTTTTGGAGCCATCCCATACTGTTTATTTAATTAGGTTGCCTGGCCTGTGTATTAAAAATCTTTCTGCATCTTGGAAAGTAATCTGATTTTCCAAATACCAGAAAGATAATCTGATTCTCTAAGAAATTTGACAGGATTTAAAAAATTCTGCTTATCCATGCCACAGCCATTTTGATTCTGCAGTAGAGGTGAAAGTCTCAGCATAGCTTAAAGGATGTTGGAAGAGCTGTCTTCAACAATGAGCTTTTTCTGGAACTGTACAGCATGTACTGAAGCATGTATATGTGTAGTAATGCAGCCCTAAATACATAAACGCCATGACAGGATTCAGAAGTATGCAGTTTTCCTCTTGTTCTCAATGACTGGCAACAGTAAGGGGCTGGAAAAATTGTAAGACATAGTCAGTAGTCAACATAGAAACTTATTTAGATGCTCATTTTGATACTATGCAGCTCAGGTTTTTTTTCAGAACTATTGCTTCTTATGATGGTCTCAAGTGCTAACAAATTTGACATCACTTTTTATGAGATCTGAGGACACTTCTCTATGAAGGCAAAACTGCTGAGTTCTTGAACATGTTCTCATTGCATCCTCCACCTCCTGTGCATTTAAATCACTCTTATTTCCAAGAGTATGTTATGCTCACACTTACCAGATTTTTTTATGTAAATGTGAAGAGAAGTGGATTGTACTAAAAATATTTGAAAGCATGCAGAAACTTGATTGCAAATAATAAGTGGGTCTCAAGATATGGGTTTTGACGCTGACTCTTACAAATGCCTGGGATCTGCATACCTGCAGTACCTGGAGTACTGCCTCCAGTTCTGGAGCCCCTATTACAAGAGGGATCTGGAGGTGCTGGAACGTGTCCAGAGAAGGGCTGCGAGGATGAGCAGAGGGCTGGAGCACCTCTCCAATGAGGACAGACTGAAGGAGTTGGGGCTGTTCACTCTGGAGAAGAGAAGGCTCCGAGGTGACCTAATTGTGGCCTTCCAGTATCTGAAGAGGGCTTACAAGAAGGCTGGGGAGGGACTGCTCAGGATATCAGGTAGAGATAGGACTAGGGGGAATGGAATGAAGCTGGTGGAGGTGGGGAGATTCAAGCTGGATGTGAGGAGGAAGTTCTTCACCATGACAGTGGTGAAGCCCTGGGATGGCCCCATCCCTGAAGGTGTTTAAGACCAGGCTGGATGAGGCTCTGGCCAGCCTGATCTAGTGTGGGGTGTCCCTGCCCATGGCAGGGGGGTTGGAACTAGACAATCCTTGTGGTCCCTTCCAACCCTGACTGATACTATGATCTTACTGATAGTAAATCTGTAGCTGTGAGAAATGCAAGCTTTGCAGAAACTATTTTCTTCTTAGTAGACAGACTCTGAATCTGGGGTCAGAGTTTCACAGGTCTTGGCCTCTGACACTGTTTTTCATATTAATACTAGGAGCAAGCTTTGTACAAATGAATTCTAAGTGATTGATTTATCTTTTCGGCGTTTATGTGTATTGAGTGCTTTCTGTACTCACTTGTGAAATCGCACATCTCTGAACTATTTGCTGCTGTTTTTTTGGGTAATGCTCATTCCACTGTCTCTTTGCTTCTCCACTGATGCTAAACTGTCAGGCTTGAGACCTTATAAGTTGCCTGCAGTTCAGCACATCCACATTTTTATAGAAATTGTTGAAATTGCTTGATCCTTTTTCACTTATGTGCTTGGCAGGAGTTCCTTCATGGGTATAGCTGTTGTTTTTCCTCTCTACTGAATGTTCTAGCTCTTGCAGTGTCAGTTCCTTCACCAGCCATCTGTCTTGCTGGCTTACTATCTTAACAGCTCTTCTTCTCAGACAAATGCAAGTCTTAGCAAGTACACCATCAGCTGTTAATTTTTTATTCACAAGCTTTTAATGCAAAGGATGGTTTTGCTGCTGCACACAATATCCTGTATTTCAATCCCCTCAGTTCAGTTCTTGGCATTTCCAGCTGCTTTCTTCAGTTGCCTTCCTTTTTCTAGGTTCTTCCACAACTTATCACTTCATTTCTTTTTCTGAAATATTCCATGTTCTTCAATTTGACAGCCTAGTTTGGTGCAAATTCTAACCAGAATTTGTAGGTCTGAATGCAAGGAAAGTCTCTCCCAGTTCTGTTTGTTGTTTCCTGGTAAATCTATTCTTTAAAAATCTCTGAAAGAGGCATCTAAATAATTTTAGATATTGCATAAGTCAGGTAATAGCTCCTGAGAAACCTAAGATTGGTATCTTGTCGAAGTTGGAGAACAACTTCTTGGTAGCAGTATCAGTGTTGTAGATAGGATAGATTGTCTTGCAGCTCAGGTGCTGGCATATTGCTAAGCAATCTAGCAATCTTTTTGATGAAAAGTTCTATTTGCTTGTAAGCTGATCAAGCCTGGATGCAAAATTGCTTTATGAAGCCTCAAGTGTACACTGTCCCTTATTATAGTAGCAGTTTGTTTTATTTTTGCACACTATACCTGCTTTATAATCTGCCAATAGCTAAAGTCATTTAGATAGTCTCCAGAGCATTATGAACAGCTACTTGATGTTAGTCCATTTTTCAGGGGTAGAAATGAATCACACAGGTAATAATTTCAATAAAGATAGAGGCATACCAGATTTTTTAATATATGTTGATAAGCCTTTCTCAGCCCCTCTGCTGCTTTCCTGGACAAATTCAAATACCATTTATTGCTAGTGCCAGTTAGTCAGCCAGGCATCTGTAGCTGGCAGCTGTCCTTAGGAGGAAGGCCTCAGGAGAGTAAAACTCCTGGGACACTGATTTGCATGTTAGATGTAAGTTTGTCATCTTCTAAGGATCTTTCATATATGTTGTTTCTTAATGATAAAGAAAACTGAGTGTGCTTACAGTGATAACTAATAATTAGTAAGATGGATTTTTATCTCCACACTAATTCTGACCTCCAGGATAAGTCTACCTCCAGGTAAGGGACTGTCTATGCAAGGAAGGTTTGTTTCCAAACTAAACAGGTCTTCTCCCACTGTGATGCTGTTATGCTGGTAGAAGTCTATTCATTCTAGACTGGTCTGTTCTGGGCTAGGAAGTTAAAGCAGTATTGCAATATTGGTAAAGAATTTGTGCTAGTATAATAATTCCAGTGGTACAATAAAGCTTTTAGTCTTTACTACAAGTTATACAGTGCCTTTCAGGCATTGCTAAGGCATTTGTTTTGGTTTGTGGTTGGTTTTGGTTTGTGGTTGGTTTGTTTGTACAGAAAGTGAAAACAGTAAAGTAAGAAAGCAGTCTTAGGCAAGTGAACTTCCTTCCCCTAGGATGTGATTTCCAATAGGAAGGTGCTAGTGCTAGTATTTGAGGCTGCAGAATTTGTTGTCTCCAAAACTCTATTAAGAGAGGTCTCATGTGTGGTCAGGACAACCCTTATGATTAAGTATGACCATGAGAGGCAGATGAATTTGAAAATGTCCACAACTCTGCAATTGTGAACTGGTAACTAAAAAACTTTTCCTCTCTTTAAGTGAAAATGCTTGCTCTTTTGCTAAAACCCAGGGAAGCTTCAGACAGAAGCTGGAGAGCCACAATTTATCTTCCTCCTTGTTACTGGGCTGTACTGGGTAGCCTGGGTTCAAACTAAGGAGTATCCTCATTAAGGAATGTCATCATTGTTAGATGAACTATGTTAAATTAATATGCTGGAAATAACAATAAACTCGCTACAGAGGAATAAAACTATTCACTGGAATGTGATTGGATGGGTATTTTAAGAGCAGACCAAATCCACTTATGTGTTAGGCTAGAAGGAGCTAGCTGCTACTATTAACATAGCATCCTATTAACTAAAAGAAATCTCCCAATTAATTCCCTCTTGAAAAAAAATTCCTTAGGCCTCTCAAGTTTTACAAATGTTATGCTTTAAGTCTCAGTTATCAAAGAAAATTCCTGCTTACAAGCTACTTAAAATTTGAGCCAATATAGTTAAGGAAGTGTAAGTGAAGAAAACCTTACCTTTTGCAACAGGTTAACAATATTTTTCCATCATAGAAAATAAGACAGGCTTTGGCTTCTTAGTTTTTACATTGTATTCTAATTAAATTTACATTTTCTTAACTATCTAAGTCAGTCATGCTTCCCCTTGCCTAGACATGCTCATCTGCAACATCCTAAATTAAGAGAAATGTCACTGTGTAGAATTTATTAATCTTCATACTTTCTAAACTAAGGTAGTCTGTTCCATTTAGTTATAATGGGTTCAATAAGAAGTTAGTTTAAGTAAATTTCCATACTCTGTAAAAGTGAATGGTATGTTATAACTCCTGTTGTGGCACAGACACAAGCAATGAATGAAGAAATCTGGAGCTGGGCCCTGCAGCACTGTCAGAAGTAGCTCTTCAGGGGCAGATTATGAAATTAAGAGCTGTAATCTCTGTTTGACATAGAGTTAATATGCAGCCTTTCCAGAGCTGAAGCTGTTTACTGGTTCTTCCATCTGTCAGGATTTTCCTAGCTTCTTTGGGAAAGAAATACATACATCTGAAACTGATTGCATAGAGGAAAGCTCTCTTTGTGGATATGTTATGGAACCCTTTCTAAGAACTGCAGGTAGCTTCTGGCAGACCACCAGGTGAAGGAGTGAGTGGGTGTAATGGAAGCAGTTATTTATAGTAACTAAAGAAATTAAAAATCTTTTCCCCCTCTTCAGTGCGATGCTTGAAGCTTGTGTGAGAGAAGATAGTGGGGAAAATAACAGACAAAAGCATTAAGAGCTGAGGAGAATGTTTGACCTGAATGGAGGCATATGTGGGGAATTCTTTGTTTATTTCTTTTAGGACTAGGCTTACCTTCTTTCTGACAAAGTTTAGTATGCAAAATCTGTACAAACTAAACTTGAAGGACCTTACCATTGTGAAGTGATGAATTCAAGCATTTTATCGGCTGGCAGAGATGAACTCATCATACTTGTAAATTACTTGTGCAGACTGTCTTGGAAAGACAAAACTGAACATATGAGGCAATACTTACTTCATGCTGACCTAGTGATCTGATAAGGTAGTGTCCTGCATCTAAGGATTGACTCTGGTGTTCCATAGCCTTTTCTTGCCAGACCAAAATGCAGAGTGATGCAATTAGGTGTGCATATCAACAGCCTGTGTGCTGTGTGTCAAAGAGGAACCTCTTCACCTTTGATAAATTTACTGGTTTGCTTTGGAAAGCATAAAAAGGTGAGTATTGGGCCAAAGATGGATGTTCTGAGAGGTGATCAGAAGGCTGGCTTTTAAAAAGTTGCAATTATCTATTTCTGTTGCTCGTGTTACTTGAAAAAGGAAGCTGAAATGACAAATTTCAGGGCCTGTTCACAGTGAATAAAAATAATTTTATTCCCAAGATATGCCCATCCATTTACAGTGCTATACAAGTGGAATTAGGTCTGTCAGTCTGTGGTAGCCAGCTTCTTGTGCTTTATTTCCATTGTCATTGTTCTTTCAAAGGAATGCTTATCATACAGCTGATACCCTGGCAGCAACTAATCTACATAATTGCACCTTATCAGGACAGGCTTTTTTCAGTAATTTTTCTACCTTTGGTGTGGGAGTAAGAAAAGTTTCCTCAGGTCTAGAAACAATGAAGTGCTGTTTTTAGACTACGCAGTCATCTTTACTTTTGCATTGTCTTGCCTTTTCTGAAGGGTACTTGCGGCTTAAAGTTAAAGCTCTACAGAGCGTTGTTTCATCATGAAAAAAAGTGATGGTATGTGCATCCTCTACAACTAGCAAGAATCCTCATCTCCAGTGTGTCAGTAAAATATGCATACTTATGCTCAGGAATTAATTGTGGGCACTAATTCTCAGGGTCTTTCTCTCCCAAAGAGGCACTAAGGGATTCCAACATGTATTTTGTCCTTCACTGATCTCACTCAAAGGGACAAGAGAACACAAACTTCTCTCTATCCTCTGAATAGATTACTAATGTATCCAAGCCCACACAGATATAACAAGTTTCTTATCTTTCTTCTTTGGTCGTTGCCAGTTCTTTAGCTTAGGATAAGAGACTCCTGCCTACATTGTGCTTCTAGACTCTCCCTGTCTTTCCCTTCAGCTGGTAGAGTCGTTGCTGGATTTCAGCTTTCAGCTGGATGAACATTTCTGTAGACAAAGCTTGAAACTGATCTTTCATCAGTATGGCAGTACTGATTTCACAGGAGGAGTCAGGAACTGATTAGTTTTCTGCCAGTCTGTGATATTTGAAGTATTTCAAGGCACACTCAGTAGTTTAATGGATCTTCACTTGTCATTTCTCTCTGAGAGAATTTTTCATTGGTTTTGGAATTGGTGACATTTCAATAGTTCTGCTTAGCAATACAGGAAGGGTGGAGTAGTCTGAATAGAAAGCTTCAGCCTCTCAACTGATAGCTGCTAATTTTTAAAAAAATAATATTTTCCCAGGCAAGATTGAACTCTTGGTGGGTGATGATGAATCTTTCTGCTGGCCTCTTTGTAGTTACCCTAAAGGAGTCCATGGATATTTTTTTGCCCCTTTTTCCAACACGGCTTTGTCAATGTTTAAGTAAGTGGAATAAATTGACTACTTAACTCCTTTTAGCAGAGAGGATATTAAAGCAAGACATCCTGCTTAAAAGTGATCAGTTTCTGCTGCACTTGAAGCACAATATAGATGGGAAAGAACAACAATGACCAAAAAAAAACCAAAACAAAACCAACCAACCAAATAAAAAAAGAAAAGCAACAAAAGCTCCAGACCAGTGTTGAAGGAAAAACTGTTAATCAAATAGAAACAAACTAACTGTTAATCAAATGTTAACTTGTTTAGGAATAGTCAAGAGGGATAGATAGAATCCTGCATTTCTCTCACTTCAACTTGAGGTAGTTTTTAAAATTTATTAAAAGATTGTGTACTTTTGGGAGTCAGATATGGCTTGCCACTTTTTAGAAGTTATTTTTGCTGCTGTTAACACTGAAATAGATTGTTCTTGAGTTACAGCAGTTGACAGAAATCTTAAGTGCCACAGGGAAAATACTTGCCTTGCATTTATTATCTCAGCTTTCAAATTTAAGGAGCTGTATGTGATTAAACCTTGAAGTTATGTAACAGTAATAGAATCCTGTTCAAGTTGCTGCTTTTTAGTAAGCCAGAGTGTGGAGGGTGGTGTGATTGTACGTGATAAAGATTTTCTTTAAGATAGCATTCAGCTGCTCGGGACGGTGCCTAGCACACGCTCTTTGCAGTCTGCACTGGACTCATAGTGTATGTTGTGGTATTTTCCCATGAGACAGGGATATAAGTGTAAGCCTGGATGTACCTCATATTTAAGTTGGAACTTCTCTGTTTACATTACCTAATTGGAACCCATTCTCTGATAGCACATTTCTGCAGTAAGTGTCGTCTTGGTTATCTGAAAAATAGGCATTTTGAATGATCTCAAAACTAAACAGGGTTGTCAGATCTTGTTCTAATTCTGTACTTGATCTGTGTCATAGGTCACATGCTAGTTTCCAAAGTGCAATTTTCAATAGATGCTGTGGGAATGTTAACAAAGAGCACCTTTAGGAATCGTTTCCCATATTTTCAAGATGCCAGTTTAATGTCACCCACTCTGTACTTGTGATGCTGAAATTTTAATGCACCTCCAAAGTAAAGGTACAAAACCATGCCACCAGAGCTGCTCTTCACCTGCAAATGTAAGCAAGAATAGTCCCTATCTGCAAGCATAAGGCTAAGTGGACTGCACAGGCTGAACTGTTCAGCCTGGAGAAGAGAAGACTGGGGAGACCTTATAGCTGCATTTCAGTACCTGAAGGGGACCTACAGGAAGGCTGCAGAAGGACTGTTTAAAAGGGGTTGCAGTGATAGGATGAGAGGCAGTGGTTTGAAACTGGAACAGGGTAGATTTAGGTTGGACATAAGGAGGAAGATCTTCGCAATGAGAGTGGTAAAATATTGGAACAGGTTGCCCAGGGATGTGGCTGAGGCCACATCCCCAGAGACATTCAAGATTAGACTTGATGTGGCCCTGTGCAGCCTGATCTATTTGGAGGTGTCCCTGCTGTTTGTGGGGGCAATTTGACAAGATGACCCTTGAAGGTCCCTTCTAAACTCTGAATATCAGTTGTGAATATCTGTATCTGTGAATACAGATGATTCTTCTTTTATAATATCAGAGATGTCATCGGTCCAAATCTAAATGAAGCTAATGGAAATTCTGTTTCAGAAATGTTACAGAATTTAGTCTTGTGTGTTTTACATGGGATACCTACAAAAAGTTTTGTCAAGTTGTATTCTTTTAGGACAAGTAGCAAGAAGTTTAAGAAAAGGCGGGGGAAAAAGAAATAGCAACAGGAAAAAAAAAATATAAAAAACAACCCCAACAAACTGTAACTTTCTGAGAGCACCTTCAGACAAACATCAGAATAAGAAACCTGAAGAATGACAGAGTGCAGTTCTTATAGACAGATGCTAGTGCAGGCACATCATCTATGCTATCTGTAGAATAGCAGATGAGTGAGGAACACAAACTACAAAGTAGCCTTTAACCTGAAGCTTAGTATGCCAGCAGCCAGAGGGAATAATCATCACACAGACAGAGCAGCAGGCATGCTGCCCAGGCTTCCACTGCCGTTGAGGAGACAGAGCAGCTCACACACAGAGGCTTGCTTGCTGTCTTTTAAATGTACTTGCTAAACTTCAGACTTGTAGCACAAGGTTCAAGGCTGAGATTTCTCAGTCTCTCTCACCTTCACTGAGGTTTTCTGTAATCATGAAGTCACTTGCTCCTGCTTTGACTTAAGATGATGTTTACTAGTCTCCTCATTCCAGTAAAAGCTGAATGACCCTGACAGTGTAGCCACCAAAGAACAGTGTTTGCATGACCAAGTCGGGAATCACCAAAATCTGGTGATTTGCCAGTAGATAAATACAGCCTTATGTGCAGGGCTTACCTGCTTATCCCATCTTCTTCCTTTACTTACCCATCCCAAGCACTAGAAACAGAGTAGTACTTAGTTAAGAGGGAAAATCTTGTGTTAATTGCAATTCTATGTGGATACTGTCCACAAACTACATGTTTTTCCCAAACTAGTTCTTCAAGGCAAAATAAAACAGAAGTGAATGTCTGCATCAATCTTTGTCAGTGCAGCTTGGTTAGTCAAATTATGGACTGTTCCTTTTTACAGCAGTGGCACCATTCAATTATAGTCTAACATTTTACAGTGAGTTTAACCTGCAATATGAAAAAGTATCTGATTATAGCAATTGTGCTTGGAGAGTGGCTACAATCTTTCTTCTGTGTTGCAGAAAGCTTACTATAAATGCTTAAGTATGTGCAAGTTAGTAGGTATATCTTCAAAACTTACCAAGAATATTATTATCTACTTGAAGCAAGTCTCTGGGATTACTCTTTTTAGGCTAGCAGGCCCTCTCTTGTAAGAAGAAGCAGTTCAGTAACTGCTTATTGCGTCGTGTATTTAAATACATTCTTTGAAGGGTAGAGTTGGGAGTATTGTACTACCAATTTAAACACATTTATGGCAATAAGTAAAATCCAGTTATATTTAATGCCAAGCATTGCTAGAATTCAAGCAGAAAATTGGCACTGTACAATGCCTAACGTTAGTACAAGATTTTTTTTGATAATACAGGGTACTTTTGTTCTCTTTCATAAAGGTATGTCTTGTCACTCTCCCTCATACAGAACAGGCTAAAAAAAGCACTAGTCTCTACTTCTCAATTGCACGTTAATTTTTAACCATAGCAATTTTGCACAGATTGTGCTTCTATGGATTTTAAAATCTTTAAAAGAAGAAACCCTTGCTGCATTGCTGTATAGAGCGATCATAGCCGTGGATCTAATGGAACAAATATTTCCAGGTTGGCTTTTTGTGCATGTCTTTTGGAAAAACAGACTTTAAGTGTAATGGAAACATTTCTATAACTTCAGCAGAATACTACAGAAGTTAAAATAAACATATCCACAAAGAGATTGCAACTTGAGATTTACTGCACTGTGCTGGATGCATGATAACTAGATGGGGAAAGTTGCTGTGGACCCTGCATCAGGAAAATAATGTTTATTGCCTAAGCTGACATGTGATTAGCATAAATGTTCTATTTGCAAGAGCCTGCAGCATAAACAATGTTGGGGTAACAGAAGTGTCCTTTTTTAAGTATTTTGGGCAGACCAAAGCATTGGCTCTGTTAAGAGTATGCTGCACTAGCTTCATTGGCACAAGGCAGCTTTGTCTTTGTCCTAAATGACCAGGTGAAAATAGGAATGTGGCAGCAAGCGCCGAGTCTCGGTTCATGAATTATAGCAGGGTAGGGGTGTGGTCAGAGCATGCCGCTTTGCTCTCCTGATATTTTAGTGGCTTCTCAAGAGCTGTTGCAGGCAGCAGCAACTGAAAACATACAACTGAAATGTCTACAGTGCACTTCAAGTATTAAGCCTCTTTCATTCCCACTCAAAAATGAGAACCTATTTTAAGGTTTAACAGTGTCCTTTTAAATTAGAAGCAAACTGCCACAGTGAGATATTCAGAGTGGGTTCGGCAGTGTATGCTGTGGTTACTAAACAGAGCTAGATCCGTTAGGATCAAAATGGTTGATTTGTCACTCTATAGTAATTGTTCCCTGTGGAAAAAATTCAATAGCATAGCTTAAATCACACATAGCTGATCACGTGCTCTGAGGCTTCTGTGGTGCTGAGACTAAAAGGCAGAGGCAGGGAGGAGCTGTGTCAGGCAATCTTTCAATGCTCCTGGGGGGTGAGGCTTGTCTTCCACACAGTCAGTCGCACAAATGGATTTTTAATTTTACAGTAAGAGGCTATTATGATTGTTAACTGAGTTTCTACAAGGCTACTTTTAAGGGCCTGATGTTATGCACCTGCTTGTCAAGGTGCCTATTGGAAGAAGACTTTTTGGATATGCAATGACTGTGAGGTGGTACCAAATCTCTTCCACTTTTTATTACAGTAAATCACAGGAACTGTGAAACTGAAGCCCCTGTAGGATACACTGAATGTATGCTATCCTGGAAATGAGTTACATACATGAACCTTAAAACCATTAGTATTAAAAAAAAAATAAAATCGAGGCAATGAAACATGAGAAGGACTAAGTTTCTGTCCAGACTGGAGACTCTTTAATAACAGAGAAGCTGATGCAAGTCCCATCAAGTTACTTTTTAACACCTGCTTTACTGACCCCAGCAGCTGCTTTCTGCCTCTTTCTCGTTTATTACATGACACAGTAACATGGAAAGCAGGGGATGCCTGATGCACAAAGAAATTCTTCCTTGGTACAGGGTGTAAGTGTTAAAACTAGGCTAATCAGACTGCATTGTTTCTCTAAGGGAAGCAACTTTGTCATCTTAGTTTGGTTCTTCAGTTTCCTGTCAAAATCAGCATAGAAAACTGTGCAAGTTCCTGGTGTTGCTGCATCCAGGTCTGATGAGTTAAACTTTTCTCCCTATCTCCACCCAAGAAAAGTGCTGAGTTTCTGTTTTGCTAGCTTCCTCCTTCCTATGCACTCTCAGAAATTGTAAGGCAACCTGTATGACTGATAATAATATTTTTTTTTTAAAAGCCCAGCTGCAGCCTACTCCTCTCTAGGTAGAATATACAATTTTTTGACACCTAAGGAATACTCACCAGTCCTTTGATAACAGAAGCCACTACATATACAAGCAGTTAAGAATACTTGCTGTTTGATTATGCATGTTTAATATGCTTGCTCGGTTCCCTATTCATCACCCAGCACTAAGAGGAAGCCTGAAGCATCAGGGATAGCAGCACAGTGGTTGGCTGAAAATGACTGGCTTCATGTAGGATGGAACTTGTCATTTGGCCTTAAATATAGTAGATTTTTTTTCCTCCTTTTTCTGACCTATTCCTGGAAACAATGTGTATGTTAGTCTGTCTCTAACCTTCTGCTGCTTGTCCTAGCTCTGTGGTGGGGCTGGTAATCCATACAGAAATAAATAATAAATTAATTCTGTGCAAAATCTGTACAATCACTACAGTTAAGGAGGGTACTCCAGGAAACCATTTTGCAGACTTGACTGTAGCACTGCCTTACCTGTATGACAAACACTGCCTTTATCTTTCCCACCCCTCAACCACGAGAACAAGAACATGATTCCAAAAGCAAATTAATATATTCAGGTGGGCTTTTCCTCTACGTGTAACAAGCAGAGATATTTACAGTTAATCAGCCAGCATCTCTTCTCTTCCCCTCCCTACCCCTAGAAATTACAATAATGAAACTACTTTAAAAGCATATGCACTGCACCGCTTTGTTCCCCGCGGTCCGCCTCGCGGTGCTCGTTCCCCGCCACACAACTCGCGTGTTCGTGAGCCTCCGGCTCTCCTGTGGAGCCGGGGCCTCCAGGCAGCTGGGGGCTGGGGGGCGGTGGGGATGCAATGCGGCTGGGCGCGGAGAGAGCTTTTACCTGCCGCGTTCCCTCGCGGAGCCAGGGGTGCCTGGAGCTGCTGCATCCACGCCGGGCGGGCGGGCGCTCAGAGTGCCTGGCGGAGGTGGCTGGGCGCCGGAGCCATCGCCGCGCCGGGGAGGGAGCGCCGCCAAAGGGAGCGCCGCCGGAGCCTCCGTAAGCCGGGGGGAGACTCAGCACCTGGGCGCTGAACAGCTCCACGGAGCGCCACAGGCGGGGCCGGCGCCTCGCTCCCCGCCCCTGGGCGCGGGAGGGCCGCGCCGCCGCCCGCCTCCCGCCTTCCGGCTCGCTGCGCGGCGCTGCGGCCGCCCCACCCCGCTCCAACTGCAGGCGGGGACCCGGGCCGCAGGCGGGGGCTGAGCCGAAAAGGCGGGAGAGACCACACTTCCCAGCCGCCCCTGTGGCGGAGGCAGCCGGGGCTTGTAGTCCTCTTGTTGGAGAGTACTGGTGTTGGGGCTCGGTTGGGCGGTGCCTTCCGTCGGGCGCCGTAAGGGGGGCTGGCTCTCGGCCCGCCTGCGGTTGGGGCCGTGCGCCTCTCCCTGGTGTGTTTTGGGGGTAGAGGTGCTGGGATCCGTCGGCTCAGCGTGATTTTCCGCTCCTTGCGAGCCGCGGAGGTCCTCCCAGAAGGCGGTTTGGGTGCCGAGGCTGCCCCTCACTGGTGTGCTGTTGGTTGGTCCTGTGCTTATAGTGGAGACTTCAAAACGTTTGAGTGTTCTTTCTTGTTTGCTGTCTTCCCTATCTCTCCACCCCTTGTTTTAATCGGAAGTCTACTACAGTGCTTCCGTAGTGTTGGGGGCGGTGAAAAAAAGTGATATTAATAGTTCTAAGGATGTCAGAAAGTACTGAAAGCTGTGCTCCTTCTCACCGAAATTCAGTAGCTAGGAGTTATGTGTAAGCAGTTAGACAGACAGGACTCTGCCATGTTAATGAAAAGGAAAGCACTACAAAATATACTATAACCCAGTTACACTGGCTTTCAGAGAGGCATATCTAACGCCAGTGTTTATACAGGCTCTTCAGATTATTATGAAGCAGGGGGAGTTGTTAACTTACGAATTAACTGATACAGTATTTAATTTTTCATTTAAAGAAAAAGTAATTTTTCAGAGTAGTTTTAATTAGAAGAGCCCTAGGTGATCCTGCTTTTGGCAGTGGGGTTGGAGTCAATGATCTCTGGAGGTCCCCTCCAACCTCTAACATTCTGTGATTTACACTTTAGTTAATGACCACAATGTGACAATCTTTGAAGAGTTGTTGCTGACAAGTTAATGGAGAAATCTGAGTACTAGCCCATTTCTTACCCTGAATGTCGGGGTGTTGAAAGGTGCTGAAGGCTTACATATAGAATACTGTATGTTAGGGTTGCATTGCTGCTTTGAATTCCTGATATCCAGACACAGCCCTCACCCGGGAGAATGTTTTTAGCAACTGTGCTGTATTCAACCTGGCAAACCATATGATGGAAAGCTAAGACTACCAAATTAGACTAAGCAGCATGTTTTATTTAAACAATGTCACCAAAACCTTCCTTTAGGTTATCTTCATCTCTGTGTGGTTTATTCTAAGTTAGTGATGCAGAAGTTAGGTTTACTGCTTCTCTTTTTGCAGTGGGTAAATATGAAATGATTCCTCATCCCCTTTCATATACTTTCTTGGATAGTTCTTAAATGTAACAGATTTCCTTGATGGAAACTGGATCATTCATCTACACCCTGCTGTGCAAGTTCACTTCTACAGCTCTCCAAAAAGGTGAGAATTTGACACTGAGTCTGATACTACATGTTGCATAGTGATTCTTGGATCTAAAGTAGTGAGGTTTGTGTTGTAATGGATGCCAGCTCTGGTTCTATGATATATGCCACCAGCATACTAACTTGATCACAGTGGGGTGAAGTATGTGGAATACCTACAGCTGTTTGATAATTGTTCTAATCTTTGCTACATGATTACTACTAAATTACTTCTTGAAGTACCTTCCCTGGTGTTTCCACAAGACTCACATAGATCAAAATTATGTAACCTCAGTTTCCTGCCTGAATTTTTCAGCATTATACAATTGTAGCAGAATATAGTAGCTAATTTTCAAATAACTTTTGTTTTACTGAAGCAAATTGTAGGTGTGGAAAGTATTTGTGGAACTATTTGTGAAATGCTTCACTTCAATAATAATCTCAAGAACCATTATTCAGTGAGTTCTTGATACAGTAAAGGACAAGTCATGGAAAACAACCTCTTCCTTTTGTCATTTCCTTCACACTCAAGTAGTGATAGAATGTGCTTGCTCAAAGCTGAGGCTTTGGTGCACTCTTTGAGCTCCTTTTTTTCTATATCTGAGACTGTAGGAAACTCCCAAATTACAAGATCACAAATAAGCAAACATTTTGGTGCTTATGTTGAGGAGAGACAGTGCAACTCCCTGCTCATTGCTCTTGGTTTCCCCACCCCATTAATCTTAGCGAAGCCAAATTTGTTTGTTAGCTAAAAGGATCCTGCTAAAGCAATAACCATTTTCTTCTTTTCAAGGGAGAAAAACTGAAACACATCAAAAATACTTTCAAAATAGTTCTGAATAATCTGAATCTATTAATTCAACAGTAACACAGTTCAGATTGTCTTTCAATTAAAGGGTTTAGTAACTAAACCAAATTTATACAGGTAGCTTTGTTAATCCAAACTTCCAGTCTTGCATCTTTCTCTTCTCTTTTGTACCCACTTCTGAACTATAACATCTTGAGCAACAAAACAGAAAAACAAACATAATTTTGTTTCAAAATTCACATAGACATTCCTGAGAATCATTGAAACTGGAGCTAAGACTGCCTAGGTTAAGGTTGTTCGAGACAGAAGTAAAAGTGGAATAACATCAAGTCAAACAGGAAGAGTTCTTTAAGATCTTACATGGGCAGTTGTCAGCCATTCAGCTGAATAACTGGATTCATGGATCCTGGTTTCTGCTAAACAGCAGCTGTAGTGTGCTGTTGTCAGCAGCAACCAGTCTGCTTACCCTGCAGACAGTGACTCCCATTTTCCCACATGCATGAAACAGATCCAGGGCAATCCAGACAGAAAATTAAAATTCTTCCCAGTTTCAGTGAAATCCTGTGTTGGTCTCAGCAGCAAGAGAAGATCACTAATGCTATTTTCTACAGATACCTCACATGTTGCTTGGTTTTAGTTTGTTGTACATACAAAGTCTTATTGATGGGCTTAGTAAATATTTAATTAGATGTGCTGAAGGATCACTGATCATTCTGTCTAAGGATTGCCAAATTATGCTTCCAAAGGTTTTCTCTTATTAAGTGAAAGAAAAACAGATGTCACGATTCATCCTCACTATCTCCCTTTTCTAGTCATCAGTAAATTATAACCATACAAGGTCAACATTTTCTTTGCCTTGTAAGGAAATAAGCTGGCAAAATAAAGGAAAGCAGTTAGGTAAAGAAACTAAAGCCGAGAACGAAAGCAGAGAAAGCAAGGTATAGTGAAGACTAAGCCAATGAGACAAGTATTGCAATCATTACCTGCAAGTTCTGGTCTGTCAATGTTATGAAAAGATATGTTTTGGTTGTATGATTTAATTGTATACTTTCATTTATTAGCATCCACAGTGGGGCATTGTTTTCTCCAGTCTGACTTTATGCAATGCTTTCTGACACACTCGCTACAGACCCTAGATGAAGAGTGGAACAACGTGAGACAGGAATGTTGCTTATAAAAGAGAAAAGCCTATGCCTTGACATCTGCCCTTTTTATAAAGAAAAGAGATCTGATTACACTAACTGTCCTGTTGTCAGAAAGGAAGGATAAGGGGCCTCATAATGACTACACTGAAACTGTTAGGAGGTAAAAGCTGATCAAGAAAATAAAGATGGGTTGGTTTCCCACTAATAGTGGTGTACTGATAAAGAAAAATGTTTTACTGGTAAAGCCCCCAAAGGCAAGTTTGCTTAATCTTCTGCTGCATGTTTAGTTTAACTTCTTAAATGGAGGGGCATTTCAAGTCTCAGTTTCTGAAAGGCAGGCAAAAATAGCATGGCCTATAATTAATAAAAGTTATGTGCTAATTAAGCAGTAAATCCTTTAAAATAAAAGTATTGTTAAATTCAGTTTCCTAAATGCACAGTCAAAATATACCCTCAAACCTGGCTTTAACTATTACTCAGATTTGCACTACAAGAGAGTAGCAGTTGTTTATAAATTCAGCTTACCATCAAGAAGTACAGGCCTGTGGTGTACAAAGCCACTACTGCAGCCTTATAAAATTGGTTTTAAATCACTTATTGGACAATAGAACCAGGAGGCAAATTGCAAGATATTAAGACATGAAGACATCTACTACTTGACAGTTAGTATTCTCATTTGGTATTTATGGTAGATGAAGTTAGCTTGGGGCTGCCCATAATTTATAGAGGGTAAATTTTTATTGGTATGGATGGGAATTGCCTTTCTTTAGCATGGGGGGAAAAAAAAAAAAGGCAGTACTTATAATCTAAGAATGTGTTTTACCATGACAGGTTACTTCTATTGCAGTGTAAGGAAAATAATCCCCACACCTCTCGGTGTTACTATGGGGGGCAGCCCAACAGAGCTTTCTTCAGGCCTCTGCCAGAAACATCATTTTAATCAGTTTTAACTCTTTAACTGCAAACTTTTTTAATGAAAAAGCTTCTTTTGTGGTTGTTGAAATATTTAATTGCTATGAATTGCAGGCAAATCAGCTGTATAGAGCAGATTGTACTTAGGTTATGCTGAGAGTTAAAAATATCATCATTAAAACAACTGAGTTTATATTCAAGGCAGCAAAACCTATCTTGCTGGCTAATAGCAGTCATCAAATATGTAGTGCTAAAAATTGTACTAAGTTTTAAATCACAAGAGGCTTTGTTACCTCATACAAGGTGACCACAGTGAGTGATTTATCCAGTATCTGTATGATAACTTCAGGGAACAAGATGTTTAGGGCTCTCTAGATACATTGATTTTTGTCTTAGTATTGGAAAGTGTTCTGAAATTGGAAATATTTTTTCTTAAATTTTTTCCTTTTAACCTTTATTTCTCTTATTTGTTCATTATAGATTTAAGCAATCTCATTTTGAAGCCCACCTTACAAATGTCTTGAATCTTTCTAGCTTAGTGGAGAAAACACGTAGGAAAACATGTAAGCTTACATTAAGAGCACACAATCCAGAGGTTTGGTAGAGTAAAGCGGGAGCCAAATGTTTATTTTCAGCCTGAGATTTTTTTGTTGCTCAGCAAATTAACAATTATGGTTGGGTATTTCAATTTTTAAGCATTGTACTTATCCAGATAAGTAGGCTTCAGATTTCAGAAAGAATGGATATCCTTTTCAGAGTCCTGTTGGCCAGGATTAATTGTAGTGTCCAAGTGAGCAACAGAAGATGAAGACAGCTATTAGCCTTGTCCTAGTAATCAGAAACAGCAGGGCATCTCATGCTCTCGTCCTGTGAGTAGTTTTAATGAAATGTAATAGATATTACACACCTGGTTTCACTGGATAAATAAAAATGGCTCCATTTTTCTATCATCCTTTTCAGAGCTGTGCACTTGTCTGTATTCCTTCTCATTCACTGGCATACTTGGGAATGCAGATTCCCTCATTATTTGGTTTATAAAACATGTAAAGGTCCCCAGGGAAGGGGGGTCATTCCCCTTTATTTAAAAACAGCAAAATCAAACAAAACAAACCAGGAGCAGCACAAGCCCAGGGCATGAAACACTTTACAGCTCAGTTACTAAATTTAAGGATTTTTCTGATTAGCAATCACTCAAAAGTATAATGGACTGCTTTATGCTGTGGTTTTGTGGTGGTGGGTTTTTTGTTTCTTTGTGATCGTTTTGGGTTTTTGGTGGGTTTTTTTGTAGTGCTAATCCCTTCTTCATTTTTGGACTTGCTGTTTAATCAGAATTGAAATTAGTATTAAGTGCTAGGTGTATTTTCCTAACTTGATTTTTGGCAGTTCTCTCTCCTTGTAAGTATTGCCAATTTTTTTGTATTTCAGTTGTTTTCAAGACAGGAGGCTACCTTGTTTTTGAGGTTCAAGCTTTCTTGATCATTCTATTGATCTGTTTCACTTCTAGTGTTTGAGTTTCCCTTGTGGAGAGAAGGTGTGTGTACAGCTTCTGTTGAAAGCTTGAGAAAATAACATTAAAGCAATAATTTGTCAGGAAATCTAAGACTTTGTCCTGACATTTGGCTTTAAAGCTCTGCAAATCATGCTTAATATTTATTTTTCTGCATAGCTCAGTGGTGAAGGGAACTTAAATGAGCCTACAGATCTATCACTCAGTCCTTAGGATGTATACTTTAATAATGTGAAAATTTAACTGACTGTGAAGGAAGTGTAAAACTCCGTTATAAAACAAAGATGTGGCTTATTTTTCTTTGAATGAATGAATGAAGTATATTAACAGGTCAGCACTTTTAATGTAAGGTAGAACCCCTGTGGCTTGTTAAACCTTCCAAGAAATTGTTCTGAATTCTTTGAAACCGATGGACCTGTTGAGATTGTTACTTTGAATATTTCAGAAAATTTATTTTTATCAGTATTAAAATAGGTATCAAGGAACACATTTCACTGCCAGCCATCAGTGAAAAGCTCCTTGTTTTGGAATACATTACCAGCTTCTGTCTGTGAGAAGTTTAAAATACTCTTCTGGGTAATCATGTAAATGATGGGTTGTCACAGAAATAGTGAGCCTTCATTCTGAGATTATTTTCTTCAGTGGTTCAGCAAATCTCCATTAAAATCCTTCATGAAAGTTTAGTCACTTCCAAGAAGTTAGTGATAAGGCATAATTTAATAAAATGTTTGTGATTTTTTTTTTTTTTAAATCTGCCTACATGTTTTACTTAAGATGACATTGCAAAGGCAAGATGTTTAAAATGTCTCAAAGTTCAATATAATTGATACCCTGTGTCTAGATGGGGAGCTCCTCATTTATACCCAGGGAGTGACCAGTTTCATAAAGGGTTTTCAATACTGCTGATAGCTGAGAATAATATGAAGAAATGTTTGGACTCCAAAAGATGTTTGTCTTTTACCTGGGGAAATGAAAAATACTAAGATTTAGCTTGTCACTGAAACCATTCCAAATGAATGGTCCTGTAAATGAAATCTATAACTTCTACCCCACTTTGCATCCTCCTGAGGTCTCTGTAGCACTTTACTTTTGGGGTTTTTTGGATCTCTGTTGCACGTACTTTTGTGCTGCAGTACAAAACAGAAGAAAAGGAGAGCAGACAGGGAAGACAAAGAGTTCTGCAGCTGATACACAGTGCTGTCCGTGCTGATTAGACATAAGCTCTGATTTGGAACACAGAGGAGGGAAAAAAAAAACATTATTTAAACAATTTAGCATAAATTAGACCATGAGTACAGAAATACTTCAAGGAGGAAAAATGGCTCCTGAATGAAACGTTAATAATGATTGTGTCACAAGAGATTTGTCTGTTGCAGAACAAGCACAATCTGAGCATGCTATGCAAATACTGTGTAAACATGAGATCCAAGGAGAATATTCTAAGATTTTACAGGCAACTTTTAAAAGTACCAAAGAGAAGTTTTAATCTCTCACTAGCTATTAGAAGGGCAAATGCCTCATACTGTTGAACTGAACTAATCCATAGGATAACAGGGAGTTAGCACTGAAATTTTGTTTTTCTGTGA
Source organism: Dryobates pubescens (assembly GCF_014839835.1). NCBI lineage: Eukaryota > Metazoa > Chordata > Aves > Piciformes > Picidae > Dryobates > Dryobates pubescens. The sequence goes on along the minus strand of NC_071630.1, from coordinate 22,408,813 downwards.
AATAACAGTGCTCTAACACTAACAGAGGCTGTGAATTGAGTCTGAATACTTATTTTCACCTCTGAAAACTGCTTCTATTTTCACTCTTTTCACCTTTGCAAACTGCTTTTATTTGAATGCACAAACCAGGAAGTAGAGCTAAATTTCCAGTTGTAATTTCAGAATTGTGGATGCTTTCATTCTTAGGGGTGCCTGATGCACCCTTATTATGGTGGGCCATTGTGATAATTCTCTAAAACTATTCTCTAATGGGCTCTCTTGATTCTACAAGAGTATCTCTCTAGGCCTGGCTCCAAGAACATAAACTGGAGAGTACTGTCTGGACTCTATAGTTCATATTTCAGAGATCCAGTTAAATTGTTTTACATGGATGAATGTTTATCGTGTTGTCAAAGAATAGCACTAGCTAAAATGTACAATGTTGTGTATATTTGAATCTTCTTGTTCTGGTTCTTGCTGTTCCTAGGAGGAATGTGTGTATCTTTTATCAGATGTGATTTTTTAATTGGAATTCCTCTTTCTAATGTCCTGCAAACAAAATGACTGACCCTTCTTCTGGGCCCAGAACATGTTTAATAGCACTAAAGGCTGATAAGCTGAACTTGTCCTCTGTGTTGTGACAAACTCTGAAGCGTTTTGTTGCTTTTTCTCCAAGTTCAAATTTTCTTAATAAGGTCTAGCCAGTTGAGCAAAGCTTTAGAAGACTTGAACATCATCCTTCTCTAGGAAAAGGCAGTACGATAAATGAGGGATACTGGCAAATATTTGTATTGCTTTCTCCTATAAAAACAAAACAAAACCCCAAAACAAAACTACTTTTGTCAATGTTTCCTATATATCTCACACTAAGCCTCTAGGAGGATTATTGATTGCGTATGGTAGCAGCTTCCAGTTTCCACATTAGCCCTAGGAGGAAATTAGATGATCTATAAGTAAATACTGTAAGCATAAAAACTGTGCTGAAGCCTTTCATTATTCATATGAATTGGATGTTTTGGTTTTTAGAAGACAGCTTCGTTGATGTCACGGGTTATTTTACTGTTTTGTTTAATGTTTTATTTATATTGGAGTATAAAGCCCCTCATTGTGTTGCTTTTTAATGCAAGAACATTAAAATATCATTCTTCTTTTTGTGAGCTATTTAGGAAATGAAAACCAAGCATTTGCCACTTTCATAACCCTTCAAGAATATTACATCTGTGCATGATTTAATTAGTTAAGCTTTATTAGGCAATAAAATAATTTTACTTAGCATATTTGAAAAGCCAGGCCATTATTTTAGATACAGAGGCATAGAGCAGGCTACATGTGGACATCTAAGTTGGGAGATTTCAGAATCCTTTGTAATTGAAATTAGCATAATATTGAATAATTGCCATAAACACTTTGCCTTACTAGGTTCTAGTAAAAAATTGACTTTGCTTCTCCTGTTAATTTTGAATAATGTTATTTCAAGAAAATCTGATCTGAGCATAGATCATTAACAAGTAGAGGGAAAGGAGAAAGGATTAAGCTAATTAAAATGAGAGTCATTAAGTATTAGTCCATCCTGAAGCCTTATGCTGTCTTTCCAGTGAAAGAAAAAATTGCTGTGATAAGAAGTTAGAATAAAGTTTTACACAAGTCTGTTTCATGAACCTTGTTATCTGCTAAAACAGAAATCTCTGAGAAAATTATATTAGAGAGATGAGAAGTAATTAACATATTGCCTGATGAAGAAAATAAAAAAATCAGATGCAAGTTTAGAATTGAACAGCTACTGCATTTCCTTCTGATTTTCTTGAAGGGGGGGGGAAAGATGTGAAGGTATTTGTGGCTTCCTTTCTTTGTTTTGGGTGGCCTTGTTAGTCAGCTTTCTTGGTTGATTTGTTTGTTTATTGAAGATTTAAAACAAAATTTAAGTGACTGTGAGCTGTCCTATACCACCCAAATACTGTCTAGTATGTTGCCAGTGCATATTTAGTTCTAAAAACTTACTGATTATTTAAGTCTTTAATTACTCTGAAGACATAATTCAACGAGATAATCTGGAGGACTTTAGTAGAGATGTCAGTGATTTGCTGAGTCAGAATTTGAGAGGTTAAATTTTTTTCTGAAATAACATAGTATTCTCTTCCAGTGAAACAGAGAGAGATTTGTTTTTCAATTGAACTGCCAGGATCCTTCTTTTATCTCCTGCAGAAACCTGAGTGCCTTTTTTTTTTTGTTTAATTAGCTGTGGTAGGTACAAAACTATCTCAAACTGTACAATAAGCGCAAGATCAGCTCAATTGCAGGATGTTGTTCAGGTTAAATGCTAACTGAAGACTGAAAACTTGTTCCAGGCTGGGTTTCTGTGCTAAATACTTCTTGTCTTCAATGTTAATATTATGAGGATGATTTGGAATGCCATAATTTGTTTTTCAGAGGTTGTTTTTTTTTCCTGTGGGACATCCTCCTTGAATTTCCAGGTTTAGTATTTTAGCAGTTTTACACCCTGTGACATAAAAAATGGATAGCATCAACAAAGCAATGTAATTAGTTTCTTATGATTTTATGTTATTTCCTGAAATATCTTCAGTTAACCAAAAAATAAAATGGATTTGAACAGCAGGCAAATTGTTATTAAAGGGATTATGAACTTTTATCTATACTGAACATTTGCCCCAAGCCATTTAGTTGTGAAACCGAGACTGAACAGAAATGTGTTTTCCTTTAAAGCCATTTAGATAACTCCTCATGTCTTCTCCTCAGCTCTCTTTCCTTTTTTAAAATTCTATCTTCACTGAATTCTAAAGCAAGAATTGGGCTGGGGGGACAGGGCAGTGGGGGCAGGTTATTATTCCAAGGAAAATTTTCCCTGATTCATCACTACTGGCTTTCATAAAGGCATATGCTCTGGAAAAGTAGCAAGCCAGCAGTTCAAGGGAATATGACAGAAGTGCCAGAAATGGCAAGCCATTTAATCACCATTGCTATCATAATGTTTCTTGCTGAAGATGAGCTTTCCAGTGCTCCAGTTGTATACTTAAAATCTGGAAGTTTTTATGCAGTTTTATAAAAAGTGTTTACTTACCCTGTGCTTTCACCAGGCAGATCAGCTTGTCAACCCTTTTGTAATTACCATAGTAAGAAGTATGCCCTTTGATAATTACTTTAGTAAGCAATTTGCCTATGTCAGCCAAATGGGAAGATGTTCTAACAGGTGTTTTAAGTTTATCCTCTGTGTTATTCTTTCAACAACACTTAAAATGGGTTGCTGTTCATTTGGGTGACTGTTTCCTAGGTCTAATGGTAGTCTTGTAGCTGTAGAGCTTTCTCGAATGAAGACCTCTGATTTTAATCCCTGAAGAAATGCAGTATTAAGTAGCTTCTCTATGACCAGCTTTGTGCATCCTACTTTTTTTCCAACATAAACTGTGCACCTTTCTTGATCGTCGGTGTCAAAGGTTTTATCACCTATTTGGGCAGATGAGCAATACAGCTTTCATTTTCAAATGCTTAGGATGCCCAAGTAATCAAGGGAATTCTGCAGATTATGAAGACATGAAATATGTTCTTTTGATCATCCTTACATGTATTTGTTGAACACAGTTTGAAAGTAGTTTAAGGGGGTTTAATTATCTGTATTTGTGCATGGCGTCCAGAAGATTTTTGTCAAGGTATGTATGACTTCCTCATTAAGCTTCTTTATCACCTGGCAGTTCTCCTGTGTGTTTTGCATCGTAAAAACACTTATTTCCCATGTCTTGCAAGTTCATAGTTTCCAGGTCACATCCTCAGGGCTTAAGAAAGCATTAGGGCATAGGGTCAGAGCAAAGGAAGGCAGCACAAAACCTTTCCATTCTACAAGCATACCTTCATGCAAATACCAGACACTCGCAGACTGCTCTAGGAGATCACATTTATGCACAGTATTTACCCCCCCCCCCCCCATCTAAACAAAAGGTTACACTGTGGTAAATAACTGAAACAGTATGTTTCAGTTGTCTCTGCATCCCAGTAAAGTTCATCAATAAAAGACACAATCTTGTCTAATGTTCTAGGAGTTTACAGGTGGGTTTTAGAAATTTCTCAGAAATTTCTCATCTGTTCCTACGAAACTCCTGCCAGCAGGTGCTATCCAGTCTCATGACAGAGATGAATGGGGTTTTCCCCTATGACTCTATTTTAAGATAGCTGTGTTTTAAAAATGAGCTAGCAAGTACAGATACCTGATATTCTGTATGTTTTCACAGGCAAAAAAATTAAAACTCGTGTATGTCCTGATATGCCCTCCATTTACTGGAAAGGAGCCCTGCATAATTGGCAAGGCCTTTTGTCTGTGTTTATTAACAGAGAGAATGGGAAGTGGACACATAACTTCTGCAGATGAGAGAGACTTTTTGCCATGTCTCTTCATGTCTTCTTACTGTGTGTGTCTTGACAACAGAATATTTTGCCTAGCTTCTGTGTGCAAAAGCCATGGTGGGGCACAGCATGCTTCTTGTTATTTTTTGAAAATTACTGTCTATGAGTTAAAAAAATAAAGGAACTATCAACACCACGTGGAGAAATATAATATCTTTCTTGAGCTTTGCAGGTTTGCATTTGAGCTCTGCTCTGTAAATGATTTGCTTTCAGGGTGCAGTTTCTAGTACTAGTGGTTCGTGAGTATTTATCTATTAATGTATTAAATCCTATTGACAAGTACTGAGGCAAACATGCTGTCAGGATGGTCAGCAGCTTGAACATTAGGAGTTAAGTTTGAATTAACTAAACCAAGGATTTGCATCTGAATTTTCAGTGAATGCCATGCCTGTAAACCAGCTATTTCTGGGACAAGAGTTTCCTCTCCTTGTTCTTCCATGAACACCTTCAAAGTCTTGATTTCATCATGACTTGTAATGGAGTTGTTTTCCATGTCAGAATACTAAAGAACAGGAAAAACATTGCTCTGTCAGCTTTACTTTAAACAGTAACTCCTCTTTCTCCACTAACTAATGCAGAGTGTTCTGACTTTCAGTAGATTTTTGTAAGATTGTTTTAGTCTTGTGTATGCTTCATTACAGAGGTTAATTTGGTATTTGGAATATGTTGGTTGTCTTACTCATTTCAGAAATTCTGGCTGGCAGGTTAAGTTCCTGTTAAAAGGCATAGCATTGAAACTAACCTTCCAGTAAATTAATGAAATGGCCAAATGCCATAAGCACTGTTGAAGTTTTAATCAAATAAAAATGTAATCTCTGTGCAAAATGTTCCCATCTCCTTTCACTAGGACGAGCTATGCTTGGTTGTGTTTCCTTTTTCTCATACTCTTTCGCGTGACCTGCTTGAACGCCTCTAGGGATCATGACCATACCACTGCCCTGGGCAGACCACCCCAAAGTTTGAGATCCCTCTCTGTGAAGAAGTATCTCCTAACATCCAGCCTGAACCTCCCCTGGTGCAGCTTGAAACCATTTCCTCTAGTCCTGTTGTTTGACACCAAGGAGAAGACAATGGCCCCCTCCTTGCTCCAACCCCCCTTCAGGTAGCTGTAGAGAGCAATGAGGTCTCCTCTCAGCTTCCTTTTCTCCAGACACAACAATCCTGGCTCCCCCAGATGCTCCTCACAGGCCATGTGCTCCAGGCCCTTCATAAGCCTTCTTGCCCTTGCCTGGACACGCTCCAGCACCTCGATGTCATTTCTGTAGTGAAAGGCCCAGGCCTAAACACAGTACTCAAGGTGTGGCCTTCACCAGTGCTGCCTACAGGGCAATGTTCACCTCCTTGTTCCTGCTGGCCACAGTTCTTCTAATGCAAGCCAGATGCCATTGGCTTTTTTGGTGGGTTTCGTGGGTTTCATGGGTTTAACTGCAGAACTGAACGTTGCCTTTTTATACATTTCAGTATGCTTATACTACAATTATGTTGTTTTTAAGAATGTGTTGTACAACTATCACTTATGTAGCAAATGAAGACTTGGAGCATAGCACAATAACACCCCGGCTTTCCCATGAAGTGGATTCAAAATTCCTACTCTTTGCAATCAGTGTTTGATACTGCCCAGTCTTGGAGGCACACTGGGCTAAACATAAGCATAGGCAAGCTATTATAACAGCTCTTATCTTTCTAGCTTCTTGCTCAGTGTAGTAAAAATACTGTAAGAAATACCTGCTTTGAAGTCTTTACTGAAGTTGATAATCCTCTGTATCTAGAATATCAGTTGAACAGTATTTTAAGTCCTAAGAAATTTCAAAGAAAAGTTGCTAAAACACTAGACACCCTGACTAGATCAGGAGAGCGTCAAGAAAGAGAACAAGTCCAGTAGTCTTTGGAAAGCTACTATGCATAATCCTCTTTCTCTTTTCAGTTCTGAATTCTGTATCAAATGTGTCAGGCCTAAATGTTATGTTTTCTTACGGGACTGAAATCACTTGAAATCACAGCAGTTCTGATCTCTCAGATTATAATATGGAAATGAGAGAGCACCCAAAACTACAGAAATAATATTTTTTTCTATTCTAACAAGCTAGAGATCAAAAATGTCAGTGTGTGAGACTGCAAACTTGTGGCAGTTCTTAAGCTAAATTAGTGTGTGGAAGACATGTATATTCCATATACTACCTGACACTGGGATGAAATACAGCAGCAAAGCCACAATGAAACCTTCATTGACAAAGGACAAGAAAGCTTTGTTTGACAACAGTCTGAAAATAAGGCAGAAAATAAATTCTTACTTTAATCATTCACATGAGTCTTTTTAATCTTTATATGCTGCCTTTTTTGAAAGGATTCTAAACAATCCAGAGCTGAGTTTTGGCTTTTGCCTGCTTTTTGTTTGCCAGAGTAATTTGCAGAAGAGGTTTTGTAATGACTCAGTGTTATGTGATTTCTTGGCCTGTAAGTGTGTGCAGACAAGCAGCTGTACTAGCAAAAATTGTGATTAAATGAACTGCAGCAACAGTGTTCTTGAGGATAAAGGTAAAGGGTTTGTGTAGACTGTTCTAAGCATTCACTAGCCAGAGATAGTTTAGTTAGGTTTCATAGTAACACTTTGATCCATCTGCTTAGCAAATCAGCAACATACATTTTCACATGTACTGAACATGACATACTAAAAAGATTTCATGATCATACAGAGAATCTGTGGGAGTCATTAGTGAATTTTAAAGCCATGGAGAGCACTACACAGAAATGGGTCTTGGTTTTACTGAAGTACACGGTGGAGAGTAAAATACAGATGGAATCCTAGGAAGCTGAAAGCAAAGCCAAGCCATCTGTGATTAGAAGTGTCCAACCTGCTGCTGCTCTGACACTCGTGCATAGGCAGTTACAGTATCATAGTATCACCAAGGCTGGAAGAGACCTCAAAGATCATCGAGTCCAACCTGTCACCACAGACCTCATGACTAGACCTGGCACCAAGTGCCACGTCCAATCCCCTCTTGAACACCTCCAGGTACAGTGACTCCACCACCTCCCTGGGCAGCCCATTCCAATGATGAACAACTCTCTCAGTGGAGAACTTTCTCCTCGCCTCGAGCCTAAACTTCCCCTGGTGCAGCTTGAGACTGTGTCCCCTGTGATTGTGCTTTTCAGAAAACTGGTCCTTGTTAGACACAGGTTTAGTTTTCCACTCCCGCTTCTGTAAACTTTACATGCCTCTGCTGGTGGACAGGAGGAGGCTGAAATAAACTTGCCTTCCAAAAGAGAAATAGCAGGAACGTAGAAGCCCATATTCAGCCCATTTTGAGGGGGCGTTTCCACATCGCTTCAAGGACTACGCGTTTGTGTTCTGTTCCACTTGGCATAAGTGGGTGCTTTCCTTGGGTAGAAGTTGTCTAGGTTTGTTCTGACTCGCTTGGATACTGCCAGCTGTTGAGCTGCAATTAGCATGGCATTCTCCTTCAGCTAACACAACTTAAAGTAACTGAGGTAGATGAGGCATTTTGGCAATGTACTGCATTGGATTATGTAGAGAAAATGTTATTTAAATCAAATCATAGAATGTCAGGGGTTCAAGGGATTTCTTGGGATCATCTAGTTCAATCCCCGCTGACAAAGCAGGATCACCTAGAGCAGGCTACTCAGGAATGCATTCAGGCAGGTTTTGAAAGTCTCCAGAGAAGGAGACTCCACAGCCTCTCCGGGCAGCTTGTTCCAGTGCTCCATTACCTTCCCAGTAAAGCAGTTTTTCCTCCTGTTGGCATGGATAACCTTAGTAGAGCTACACTTTCTTGCTGAGCTGGCTTCTTCATCTGGAATTGTTTTCTTACTTTATGTCTTTTGAAGATGCTAATTATTTCTTTCAACAAGTTTATTACGTTCTTGTTTACTGTGTCAGTATCACAGGGCCAACGGCTACAGAAAGTGTGCTCTGTCAGAGGATTTTTGATAGCTCTTCTGCTAACAGCTGAGATATCACAGCATCTTTCTTTGTGTGGTATATGGTCCAGTAATGATTGAAGTGGAAGGGCCAAAATTCTGCTTAGGTTAATGGCATTGAGCTTTTAAAATAATTTCTACAATGAAATTCAATGGAGTTTGAGTAACAACTGCAGTGGCTGTGATATACGTAAGGCACCAAAATCAAACTTGAAACAAACTGACCTGTGATTAATTACTGCTGAGGAGAACATTTCTAAGCTAATTTGTAGAATTTTACTTTAGTATTCAAAAGCAGTGTGATGGTTTAACTCACTCATATTAACAGCTATCTTTCTTAAAGGCACAGCCTGAAACTGCCACAAGCAGTACTACTGCTCTGCTTGCCATCATCATCTTGGCAATTATGTTGTATAAATGTTGGAAATTGAAGGCTAGTGACCATCATGTACTAGTTTTAGCCAGTTGTACCTTTGGGGTTTTGGCATCTGTACAGCCAGCAGCTAGCAAAACAGTGTTTTAAATCCTTAATTTCTTGCTGTTGCTGCAGCTTTATTTTTCTAATTCTGAATTTACTGCTTATCTGTGTAGTACCAGCTAGCACCTCTCGTAGTAAACCATTAGCATTACTGTTTTCTTTAAAGTAGAAGTGTTTACTCTTAATTTGTTGAGTGTGGTGAATAATTTCAGAGATGAATGTGGTCCAAAACATCTTTGCTAACTAGTGTATTCTGATCTTCTAATTTAAGCGATAAAGAGTGAAACTGAGACCAGGGAGAAGTCTAGCATTAGTTTAAGGGGAAGCAGATCTTGCAATTCAAGCCTTTTGCTATAGATAGACCTGTCATTCAGATCAATTATGAGATCTTTAATTTGGACTCTGCAGTGACTTTTATATAATTATGTTTTCTTTGAACTGAATTGATGTGGGTCACTAGCAAGCACTAGAAAACAAATCTGAAATCTGAGATGCTGTAGTTACAAAGAAAACACTGAGGGCTGCAGTCATGACAGTGTAATTTCTGTCTGGCTTGATCTCCTGGGAAATCATAACAAATGAACAGAGAGCTTTTGACTTCTGAAGCAGGAGGAAAGAAATATCAACATCCTTCAGAGAGCAATGTCAAATGAGGAAACTGCACTCTGTTTTACACCATTAAGCTTTCAGTTAATACTTGGTCACCTTCTGCTGTAACTGTTTCTAAAACACATAAACCCAGAAGACTATCAATATCAAAATGAGCAGAAGAGAGCTTACCAATATGGCTCTTGCTCTTAATGTTGCAGAACTGTCATATTTCTCAGGTTTATGTGCTGTGTGTTCTGTCTTTCCAGCAGTATTCATGTATTGGTAAGCTTCCAACTGGTGTCTGTCTTAGAAGTAAAAAGGTGCTTATTTATTGATAGTCACTCCAGTTATCTTTCTAAAACCACAACTGTTAAAGTGCTATTAACTATCAGATCAGTTCCTTTGATGTGGTAATTTCAGATTTGGTCCCAGGTGAATTGTTTCCTTTTTTGCTTGAAACTCTTAGAAAGTTGTGTGAAGATACAAATGTGGTTGTATTTAAGGTCCTGTGATTTGATCTTTTAACAAGCAAAAGATCAAAACTCAAATCTTCCCCTGCTGAGACTGCTTCACCAGTAATGAAGGTTGTCTAGAATACAGGACAAGTCTCTTTGTGGAAAGGCATTCATTTATCTGCTTTTATAACTGCAAAATGCCTGCCTTGTGTCCATCTTTCAGAAGCAATGCACCACAAGTTCGCAATAAATCGCTCTGAACGCAGAAGAGACCGGAGTAAAGGTTGCCAATTGCACACAGCTTTTTACAAATGCCTTTGTTTTAGCCTGTTGTCAAGCATATGGGATTAGTTCAGTAAGCTGGTAAGTGTTGAGCTAAATCATTTGAGGTGCACATTGCTATGCAGTGGGAAGTCCTTTCATTGATCAGAATGGGAAATGATACAGTTTTCCAGTATAAAAGGATAGCTTGTAATAAGGAAAGCATTTTCTAATGCTCATTGTTTTAAGGACAACATTTTCAGACAACTGAAACCTTTCTAGCTTCAATTCCTTTTTCACTACCTGAAAACATGGCCCTGATGAACAAGGAACAACTTATGTTCCTTTGTTGGGGTGCTCTTTTAGTGGTTGGCATTATACATATAAACATTTATTTTGGTATTACTGATCTCTAGGATGAACTATTATTCCCTACCACAAACTGACCCAAGTTCCATTACAGGTCCTTTAGCAGAAACCATTCAATTTTAGTCTGAAAGTAAAGTACAGCAAGTCTCTCTTCAGTTAAAAATCCCACTTTGCCAAAATGCTGAAGGTTCTAGGGACACACAATTTGCAGCTAAAATAATAAGTTATGTTTTTCTTATTAAAACAATATATGGTTTTTTTCCTCTTTAGAAAAGTTTCTCAAAATTCAAGATGTTCAACTGCTTAAAAACTGGTGAGGGATTTTAGAGGTTTAAGCATTTGCTCTGAAATACAGCAGAATAATGGAGACATTTTCTAGCTAATAGTGGTCACAAGAAGGTTATTTCTCCTCAGCAATTTCATGCATTATCAACTCTTTAATTGGTCTGAAATTTCTGGCTATCCTTTTAATGCCTTTTAAATTTCATTGGACTCTGGAAGACTGGTCAAGTACCAAAAGGAATGGAATGAGTAGCATATGTTATATTCATGGATTTAAGGACACGCTTTCTTTAAGATAGATGTGTGGAGCAATGAAATAAAATTACAGAAAGATCTTTTCAGACAGTTCAGTCACCTAGATTGGAGCAAGTTGTAAATTCTAATTAGCTAAGGAGGAATGAATTTAGAGCTACATTTGGCTCATTCCTAACAGCCTACTTCTAACCTAGGATGTAATTTTTATTTCTTCATCTTATTTCTGGTTACCTGATCCTCATTTTCTGTGACTGGGTATTTGAGATAGTACAAGGTGTTACTTGGGATAATTTTTTGTCTGCAGCCTTTCCTTCCCTAACATCCCCAGCTTGTGAAGGCCTAAATTTTTATGGTACATGTTAAATTGTACCATAAATTCTCTTTGTTATACTTCCATGAATTATGGGGGGTTTGAAACCACACTGAGTGATGTGTGTCAGCTAATTAACAATGCTTTTCTGGTACAAGAGCCGTACCTGGTTTAAAAGCTCCAAAAATAGTTTCATTGAAAATACTGTGTGTATTTGCAGGGTTTAGGTAGTTTAAAAGGATTAAGTTAGTTTGAGTCATGGAATCACAGAGGTATTTTGATTGGAAAATATTGAGTCTAACCATCAACCTAACACAATTTGGCCATTATGGTGGTATATTTATGTTCACTAGTAATCCTTCTGGAAAGACTGAGTTTTAAAATCAATGCTGCTTTAGGAACCTTGTATGAGTACCAGTGCCTTCCAGTGTGTCAATTACCTGTGTTTGGAAAGTTAAGAATATAAGGTTCTTAGAAATCTCTCTGTCAGTAACTGATTTCTGTTGTACATTTAACAGATTGCCTGTGTAGGAAAAAATTAATATAGTGCCTTAAAAAAACCTATTTATTTTTTAATCATTCTGCATCCTATCCCAAAGAGTATGCCATGAAGAGCTGTGAATCTAGCTTCAATACTTAATTGATTAATTCTAGCTGAAAACTGAGGCAGATGCTCAGAATTAATTTATGCTGGAATCTCGCTGCTTCCCAAGTAAAATTATTCAGAAGTGGAGGTTTCATTACTTTGCTGTTTTTCTCACAGACTGCTGCTGATTAACCAGAGCTTTAAGATTTTCTTTCTGTGTCTGATGAAGCTATTTTTGCTTCTTCAAAGAAAAACCTGCTGAGATGGAGTGGCAAAGGCACTGATGATATAAATGGCACACTGTGTCAGCTCTTACCTCAATCAGCTTTAAATAAACATTTGTTTCAAATGGTGTAACAATTAATGTAAACACTAAGTATCAAATTCAGCTCTGGAATAAGCCATTGCCTGTCTGCTGACTACATCTGGGTTATCAACCAGTGTTGATTATGAACACAATTATTTCTCTCATAACTGGTAAAGCTTTTAAATGAACCTCACTTCAGGCAGACATGGGTAGAAGTTGGTGTAATGATAGGAGGAGGGATAAAATAACAGTATTTGGAAAATTAATCAAGAGCTCAGAGTTGGGCGCGGGCCATTGGAAACATAATTTTACTGTGCTGAGACCTGTTTCTTAGGAAGAGTGGTGAAATGAGGAAAATTCTTCCAACATGCTGGTTTAGCTGATACAAAGTGTCAGAAGAAGACATTTTGAAAGCTGAATCCTGAAAAGGCAGCTCCATGTAAGGGGTGAAGGATTATGCTCTATATTCTGTATAATGTATCAACAGTTTCCACAGCTTTACAGGACTTTTTCGGGAGAATGTATAATGCTTGGTCAAACCCAGGCTGGTGTGACCCTCTGCAAGGAAATGGGCTTTGTACACTTACTATGCTCTTCTAGACTCCTTAGATCTTCAAAATGTAGCAGTTTCTCATCTATAGAGAAAATTATTTAAAGGCTGGCTTTGGTTTCCTCTTTCAGCTGTGAAAAATTTCCAAATATCAAACAGGGAATAGAAGAATCCAGAAATAGAACTGAGTTAAAAGTATTTTAAACACTATGGTGCTAGTGACTTCAGTAATAGATACTTCAGTACTACTTAATGATTCTTACTTTACAAAAATGAACATTACACTTTAATATGGAGTTTCAATCCACATGGGACTTTTTCATCTGAAGAAGTTGAAATGGAATGTTTTTTGCTTCTGTGAAATAGGCAATGCTGGCATTGTGCGTTGTTTTTGGAGTCAAGCCCTTAAATTCAGTCCCTGCTAAGTGGCAGTGTTTATTCTGTGAAAAACTCTACCGAGAGCTGTGTCCACTAAGAGCTTTTCCAGTCTCCCAGTTGATCTGTGTTTCAGATGTCTGTGTTACCATTTTGGGAAAAGAGCTATTTCTGTTAAAAAAAACAAAAAACAAAACAAAACAAAACCCACCAAAGACAATCAGTTTCTTTTGTAGAAACCCAAAGAATACTTGGGGTTTGGCTGTTTGGTGTTGGTGTGTTTGGTTTTGGTGGGGGGGGTTGTTTGGTTGGGTTTTTTTTTTGGTTGGGGGGGGTATTTGTTTTGTTGTGTTTTTTAATTCAGTACTTTTACTATCCCACTGGCTGTCTGCTGAGGCACCTTGTTATTACTGCTGTGTTGGAAGTCAAAGTGCTGGTTCTTTATTCTGTAACAGATGACTGATTTATGCAGACCACATCAGACAACTGTTTGCAAAGGATGGAAAGTTGAGTTTGTTTTTTTTTCCCTTTGTCTCTGCCCATGGGTTTTAATATCTGTAATTAAGATTTTTTTTTAAAAAGACAAGGTTTAGGCTTATAAATGAAAGGAAGCTTCCAGATTAGCTCAGTAAATTTGGATTCTGGACCAGTCAAAGAAGTATTTTCACCGGAAAGGCTTGTTGCTTCTGTTGAAAATAACACAAATATTGTGAGCCATTGTTTGGAACCCCTTCAGTTACCTCAGTCCATCTACCCCATGCACTCTACCCCAGACAGATATATTTGGCTATATGAATCTTGGAATAAATAGGATAAATTTGGGTTAATATTTTAAAACATAGGATTTAATGTTTTGGGTTTTTTTTCCTCCCTGTCTTCTGCTAAATTGTTCAGTGTGTTGTCAAACAATTTTCACAACACATCACTTACTCACTACAGCTGAAGAATTTAATCTCACTTTAACTCATGACATATGACTAAGCAGCTACTTCAACAGTGAAGACTAAATTGTTTGCTTGATCTGTAATTCCAGATTAAAGGCAAATGCACTTCTGGAATAACTTCTTTGTCATGGAGAAATGTCAATTTTATCCATAACAAAGAAGGGTATCCTGAAGCCTCAACGGAAAGCCAAATAAATGTATTTTAAATTGTAGCAGAAAGACTAATTTTTTGACTGTAGCAGCAGACTGAAAAGCTAATTGACAGATCAGCTTGTCATACTGTTTATAATAACCTGTATTTTTAACCCTTCATCAAAATAGGACTGTCATTTTGAAAAGCTAGCCAAGGGAAGTGAAATTTTTCATATTTAGTACAAAAATCACAGTGTTTTAAATTTAAATGGGAAATTGTTACATATTCTCTGTATCTCAAAATGTGGCTACATGAGGAGGTTGCAGAGCTTGAATCTCTTTTTATATAGAGGACCTCTAAAAATAAGGCTCTTTAAATTCAAGGATGACACAGTCATGGGATTGGAGTAAGTTAATATTAAATTAGGTACATGAGAACTGCTGTCTTCGTTGTTCTACTTCGTCCGATGAACGTGTGCATGAGCTTGCTCCATACTGTGTTATCTGTGGTATGTGATATACCGTCATTGTCACACTTCTTTCTTACTCTGACATTTTTCCTTCTTTAATTCAGTTTTATCTCTAGTCATAAAAGGTAATCTATATTTAATATGGCTGTATCCAGCCAGGGGATTAAAAAAATCTAAAAATATTTTTACTCCAGCATGTGCCTGCAGGCTTCTATTTCATTGCATTCACTGTCAGAGCAGGGAAGGATGTGGTCAGGAGGAAATTGGCTAGTCTTTTGATCAGACAGAGTATTACCTGTATCATTTTAAGAGCTGATGGTGAGGGGTTTCTTCCCAGAGCAAATTTGCTTTGCTGAACAAGGCAGCCTACATTAAAATGTTGTTAATAAATAATATCCTGTCTCTCAAACCCCTCTCTGGTAGCTATACATATATCCTAAGGGAAAGTGGCTTGGAACTATTCCATGTTAGTGTCTAAAAAGTGCTATTAAGTGTGCTTTGAGGTCTAGAAATTTACTTATAGAATAGAGGCGAATGAAGAATGGGTAGACTATTTATCTTCCACTGAATTCTGTGTCAAGCAATTAATGATTACTAAGTGTTTGTTCTCAGCACTGGCGAGGCTGTGCCTGGCATACTATGCCCTCTTCTGTGCAGCCTGCTACAAGAGAGAGATTAAGCTACTGGAGAGAGTCCAACAAACAGTCATGAAGATAGTTAAGGGACTGGAGCATCTGCTGCAAGGAAAGGCGAAGAGAGCAGGGGCTGTTTAGCCTAGAAAAGGCTCTAGGGGAACCTCACCAATGTTCTTAACTCTCTGAAGGGAGAGTTGAAAGGTGGAATCAGGCTCTTTTCAGTGGTGCCCAGTGATATGGCAAGGGACAGTCATTGTAGGCTGAAAACAGGAGGTTCTGCCAGAGCATCAGGAAATGTGTGGTTTTTTTACTGTACAGGTGAATGAGCACCAAAACAAGTTTTCCAGAGGTGGAGTCTCCATCCATAGAGGTGCTGCAAAACTGTCTGGATACAATCCTGGGCAACAAGCTATAAGTGACCCTGCCTGAGCAGAAGAGTCAGACAAATTGACAAAGAGGTCCCTTCCAGCCTCAGCCATTCACTAATTTTCTGGGCTAAAGGCTTCTCTCTGCACTCTCCATTAGGATTGTTGCGGGTAATGTTGCGTGCTCAGTTAAGCTGATACACTGCCAACTTCGGTACATCAGGCAACCTCATTCTGTTATCTAGGAAGACTTCTGCATGTTGTGTGTAGTAGTGGCAGCATGTCTTCCTGAGCTTTATGGTTCACAGGGGGCAAAAATTTGGGATAGCAACTGCATGGAAGTGGCTGATGTGGGAACGCTCTGATCCTGATTAAGTTCTTTGTGAATACTTCCAGTGAAAGCTTTATTGTGAAAAACAAACAAAAAGTACTTCAGGCACTTGAGGCTGAAATTCTGCACTTCCTGCAACAAATTTGTACTCAGTGTTTAACAGATTCTGATTTTTTTGCCTTTAGTTTTGCTTTTTATACCACGGAGAAGATTTGTCAGTAGCATTCTGAAAATATCGGCTATAATTGAGGTAGCTGTGAACAAATGGGAAGTCATACTTGACCTTGTGAACTTGAGTTTAGAGATCTGAAATATCAATTACATTTATGGTGTGGAAAAATGTTCTTTTCCATTTTGAAGTGCAGACTGATTGTATAAACAGTTATAATTGCCATCTTAATCACTTTTTGCCATCTTAGTGGGAAAAGATCCAAATACGCTGCTTTTATCTTCATACACAGATGTCTGTAGGACTCCTTGCTATATTTTGCTATATTTTACTATGCACAATAGATTGGTTAACTGTTTGTCCTTCATACCCTTCCTAAAAATCCTTAGATACATTTGGAAATGTGATGGTCTTATTGAAGCCATGGGCCTGTGAAAATCAATCACTTTGTAGTGCAATGTTCTGGATTGGCTTCCCGTTATTAGTAGATTAAATTCAGGTATCTACTGAAGTCACAGACAGTCGCTCCTGGTCGCTCTTGCATGCGTAGTGATATAACATAAATATGGTGGTAACCAAAGCTCAGCTATTGCTAACATTGGTAGGAGGATAAGTGAAGAAAGATAACAGCTTGAAAGGTATTGGAGTTACAAGGGCAGGAGCAGTGCTGTTGTAGCAGATCCTAAGTAAAAGGCTAGCAGTTTTTCCAGAGGCCGATTGTGTTTGTTGTTGTGTTCCCGGCTATGTCAAATACAGTGAAACAGAATGAAATCACTGAAGACATCGATGAAATTAACAGCTGTCTACAAAAGACCCTGTAAGAAAGCCAGCTGATTTTTTTTCATGTATGGAAAATCTGCCTGAATTTCACAGTGAGGGGGATCATTCCTGGTATTGTCTGTGTTGTTCTGTGAAGGCTTACTCTGGAGTCCCAGGAAGGTTCAAGAAAGGATTCAAGCAGTCACCTATGTGTATAGTTGTTTGTCTCCATAATAATTATTTTTAATTTTTTTTTTCCCAGTCAGAGCCTTAAATCTCTACTTTGTGCTGGTACAAGCATGAAAGATAGGAGAGTTTAAGAGAGTTCCCCCTCCACCTTTGAGGCATGTTCCATGTAGTGGGAGGGATCCAACAGTGTATGTCAGGATAATCTCTCTGAAGTTCAGACTTGATTAACTCTGTCAAAGACAAAGATTCACTCACCTGCTCTCCCTGAAATTAATGAGAATGAGCCCCATGTAAGTAGTTGAAAAATGACCTATAGACACATTTTGCAGTGATTTTTTCCCATGTAATTTGTCTTTGAGTTCATTCACTCTTGTATGATTATGTAGTTCATCAACACCCTCACTATAATTGCTTAGATTTTTCATTTTGAAATGTTACAGTGGTTTTTACATGCATCAGTTTTGCTTTATTGTGGAGGAAGGGCCCTTTCCCTGCTGTTCGTAGATAGATAGCTGTAAATTCTATGTATGTGCCTGGTTACCAGTACAGCCAGAGCCCTAGGGAAACAAAAGGTACTGATCTCAGGTACTGATCTTGCTGCTTGATATTTGGAATGTGGAACAAATGCCACTTCTGATGGGCTGTTGCTGTCTGAATTCTGAATGTGCTGCTGTGCTTTGTGTCACTGTGTGCTGTCTGTTCTTACCCAGTTTTCCTGTGTCTTTTTGCCACACAGTGCATACTGATTAACTTCACCTTCGAAAATCCTATATTGCCATACACTCTGGGTACATGGAAGAAGATGAAATATTTAATATCTACCCATAACAAGGTATTACAGGCATCAAGCTGACTGCTGACATAGGCCTAAATTACTTTCTTCCTATTATGATCTATTTATTTTAGCTGTACTTGCTCAAAGCAGACACTTCTGAAAAAAAACAAATGAGCCAACAGGACTTCACTGATGAAACTTTTGTTCTGTTCCAAGTCACAGCTCAGTGCTTGGCCTGAGCAGATGAGGCAGGTTGTGGGCAAATGTGCCAGGGCCCCAAAAACAAGACTCGTAGTCACAGTCATCTCCAGCTTCGCACAGCAAGTCATGTTTGCAGAGAACACTGTTGGTCTTCTTTCCGCTGGATTCGTTTCAAATGGATGAGAGTTAGAACCTTGTTTATCTCTGACATGGTTTCATATATACTTGCTGGGAAGTGAGTTACTGCCAAATATAGCTTATGGGGCTGCAGCAGGATCTTTCCAGTCTGGCTGTCTGCCAAAACAAAAGATTCAGAAAATATATAGGTCTGAGATTTACTAGGAAGTTGTACGTGTTTATGCACTGTAGAGCAGACATGCAGTAAGTTTAGTGCTTCCCCAGAAGACTCTGCTTACTGTGCTGCTCTGTTGGTGTTAAAGTTCTAATTGTGAAAAATGTATTTCTGAAAAAAACTGTGTATGCTCATTGCAGTAAAACAAAGACATTTTGGAACCTATAGGCATAACAAACATGGAAATTTTGGACATACGGTGACCTGTTAGGTGCTGCTCTGTGTGTGTAGGTGATGTGACCTAAATATGAAATAAGCAGGGTATGTATGTGCATATATATGAATAAGAGTGAGGGATCCCAGAGGATCTGGGAAAACCTCAGTAGTCAGAGGCACGACTCAATAATGTTGAAGGTCTTTTCTAGCCTAAGAAATTCTGTAGTTCTATGAGTCTGTGCAGGCATATGCTGCATAAAACCTTGTGTGCACAATCCTTAGAATGTAAAGAGAAATGATAATGAAAGAACTGTACATGAGTTATATGACTTGGTGACCGTGGATTTATTCTTTATCCACCAGCAACTAAATTCATTGTTTTTATCCACAAATTATACCACCATCAACATCTTGTCTGTTATAATTTGCTGTGTTCACAGATGGGACCTCTAAACAGACATTCCCAAGGATAATTCTAGTCATCATTCTGTTTCCATAGTACTTTGCATAAATGTCTATTTTTGATGATATACTCTAGTTCATTACAGCATTTCTGTCATTTCCAAATTGGGCAAATTGACAAGAAAAGCCAATTGCTTTTCATATAGTATTATTGGTTTCTGTGACATTTTTGGAGCCAAATTGCACAGACATATGTCAGAGAGAAAGACAACTCTGTGTACAGTTTATGTACTCCATGGTGTTGAGCAGGGAAGGCTGAGTACAGAAAATGGTGCTTTATAGTTAACCTGTAAACCTGTTGATTTGAAGCACCTTAATTTAAGAAAAACAGCTTGGCTAATCCACATTAAGCACTGCAGTTATCCTTAGAAAGAATAAGCTCATTAATATTTAAACTGTGCATTAGCTGCATCTCTTACAAGGAGATAAAATTGCCCATAACTTCCATTAATTATAACCAAATTAACACGAACTGAGAATAACTGCTTTGGAATAAATCTTTCATGGTTCAAGCCACGTCTTAGTAAAAGTGGTAACAGTACTTTTTATGTAAGTGGCAGGTATGATAGTTGTTCCTTATTAACTGTGCTCTAAGTAAGAGCACTCTGTTCATGTTGCGCAGCTCAGCTAATTGTAGAACACATCTGAAGAAGAAGTGAATTAGCAGAATGTCAGTGCCTGTGTTCACTCGTGATTTCCTGCTCTTCAAGTAATCCTCAAAAGAGCTAGTTTAGGGAATTAACAGGAAGTTATGAAAACCAGCATTCCTTCGTACTGCCAGAGAGCACAGATTACAGCAGACTGTTCTGCTGTTGTTTCACGTGCTGCTTAGACCTTGCTTGGGCGAAACTTCAGTGACCTGGACAAGACTTAGTATTCAAATGTCCTGTGAGAAAAGTTAAACTTTCTCAGGTTGGATTTGTTCTGGCAAATACTTACTGGATCAGTCTGAAGTTGTGCTAGTATGTCAAACCAAACTGTTAGAGAATCATAGAATGTTTTGGGTTGGAAGTTGTCATGTCCAGCCCTCTGTTCAAGCCAGGTCGCCTAGATCGCATCCAGAAAATTTCTGAGTATCTTCACAAATGGAGATTCAACCTCTTCCAGTGCTTGGTCACCTTCTCAGTGAACGGGGGGGGAAAGGGGGATAAGAAATTCCTGTTGTACTGTTAAACCACCTTTGTGCTGAAAAAAAAAAATGTTTAGATCTGGCTGAAGCTTTTCATGTTCCAAGCCACGTCCGTTACCCTTTTTCCTCCAAGAAAGGTCTGGCTCCATTTCCTCTGTACCTTGTCATTGGATAGTTGAAGTCTCCCCTGAGCCTTCTCAAAGCTGGACAAATCCTGTACTCTGACCTTCTCCTTGTATGTCAAGTGCTTCAGCCCCTTGATCATCCTGGTGGTCCCCACTGAGCTTTCTACAATCTTTCATGTCTCTCAATATTGAGTTGCCAAAAATAGGGCACAGTGCTCCCGCGATGGTCACAGAAGTGGCAAGCAGAGGGGGAAGTAATCACTTTCCTGGCTATGCTTTTGCTTAGTATGCAGCTGTCATCGTTCACTTGGCCCCCTTACTGAGGTCTTTGCTGTAAAGCTGCTTTCAGTCCAGTCATTCCACAATCTGAATTGTTGCATTTGCTGAGCTTCATGAGGTGCTTGAAAGCTCATTTCTTCAGCAAGAGGGAGATGAAGCCACTGGAGAGAGTTCAGCATAAGGGACTGGGGCATCTCTTTTGTGAGGTGACTGCTTCACCTGGAAGAGAGGAGGCTCTCGGGGGACCTCATCAATGTGCATAAATCTCTGAAGGGAGGATGTAAAGAAGGTAGAACCAAGCTCTTATCAGTGACATGGTGGAGGGCAGTGAGTGTAAACTGAAACTTTTTTTCACTGTAGGTGGCTGAGCACCAGAAAAACTTGGCCAGATAACTCAAAAGACATCTGAGCATGGTGTGCTCTACATGACTCTGCTTGAGCAGGAGTTGGACAAGATAACCTCCTGAAGTCCTTTCCAACATCAACTGTTTTGTGGTTCTGTGAAATAAATATCCAGAGGAACTAAAATGTGTTACACTCCCTAAATTGGAAAAGAGCTCAGGTTTGATATAATCCATCAGTCAGTGATCTGACAGGACAGTCCAAAGGAACACTGTGCTGTGCCTTATTTATTTGTTGCTTTGTGGGTTTTGTTTTGGGGTTTGTTGGGATTTTTTTCATATGAAAGCATTATTTCTGCAGGGAATTCTGTTTCATCCACAGAAGGAAGCCCTGTGAACAGCTCTTCTTTCTGCATGAATGTTCCCCTGTGAATTGCTGATGGTTAGGAAAGCTCACAGTGACAGACCAGGAGACAGCAGCTTTGTGCTTAGATGACAATAGTCTGTGTCTGTGCTAACTGCAGCTGGCACCATTAACTACCTATCCACAGACTGAAATAAAAACAATTATCACGGCATGCATTAGAATGATGAAAGCCACTCTGTTTCTATAGCAACTGGAGTGGCAATATATGTTATGACTTTAAGAAAGTAGAAAGTGACCATTCTTTTATTATTTTTGCAGTTTTACAAGGAGCAGCAATTCACAGAGAAAATAATGTTTAAGCTGATGCACATTGAGACAAATAAAGGTAAGATTTGCTTTACCAGTAAAAAGAAGATGCACACCATCCATTCAAGTTGGAATGTTGATTTTGACTTTTCAAGTGTTCTGTTACATAGAGGCATACCCAATTTAGTTCTCTTTGAAGTAAATTCTTCTTTTTCTGTTTACTACAAATAATGTAAATGGAATATTTACCAAAAAACCCATAAAAATCAAGAGTAAGAGAGAAAATAAAGCAAGAGCGTTAGTAAGTCAAAATTTTTATATTGGTTTGCTGTCTGGGCTGACTTAAAGTATCTTACAAAAAAACCCCACTTTTACATTCTAAGCTTTTGTCTTCAGAAGAACATTGAGGTAGCAAAACCATGCAAGAAATTACTTAGTGGATCTGTTTGTTATATTGCACTGTTTTTAAGCCTATGCAAGCTAACATTAATCTACTTAATTTATTAGCAGCAGGATAGCTATGGCAAAATGCCAAACAATCCTAGCTAGGATCCACAGTTATGTATCTTTATTGATACTTATCAAGTAGAATATTGTAGAATAGACCTGTCTAGGGTACACAGTTTCTGAGTTCTTTAGACTGGTTTCAGTGTTCTCTTTTAATATTGCTTTGTTTCAAAATCACCTCCATTTACAAAGGACACAGGGTGTTTAACTGTACAGTCATTTAGTAACAGGCATAATTCTTGAAGCATTGAATAATTTACAACCTTTCCTCTCCCTACATACTTGTCTCACCCAAAACCTCTTTCCTCATTATGTGCTAAATATGCTGAGTGCTTCTGTGAGCCACTCCAGGGCTAGGATCATCTCTGCTATGAGTAAAGGATTATGGCATAACTCTTCAAGTAACCTAAAGCTTCAGGAGCATGACAGTAATCCATGCCTGGGGGTCTTTCCTTGCATGTAGCAGCGATGATCAGATAGAGAAACAAGAATTTAATTCTAGCTCTGTGTGAAAATATCCTGTTTAGTCACTTGGTATTCTCTCTCTAGAGGTAGTAACTAATTATTACCTTGACTTTATAGGATTTTTTGAATCAAGTTTAATTATTCTCATGGATCACAATTCCATGGGTGTCTGCAGCCATGTGTTTTAGAGATGTTTTTAACCTCCAGCTCATTTTAAAAATCCATTTCACTGCAGTAAAGCACAAAATATGACATCGTACTGTATCTTGACATCCTTTGCTAAGCTCAGGCTTAAGTTACCAATTTAACTGTGTTTTATCTGTATGGATGTTTAAATTTTTTTATATTATGCATCCCAAAGTTAGAAATAGGGCTTTTCTCTGCCTGCAGTTAGAGTGATAAACAGACACTTTTCTTTTAAAACTGCAAATAATTTAATTTTAGATGCTAAGCAAATGTTTTGTTCAAAGCCTGAGCTATTCAAGTAATGGTATCTCCATTTCTAAGAGGATTCAACTGAGCTTCTCAGAAAGGTTAAGAGTAAAAATGCTGAATATTCCTAGCATCTGAATTAACACATTAAATATATAGCAGTTATATCAAAATAAATCTTGTCGTTTATAAGACAGATCACACATCACATGTGAATTAGGAGGTTATGTGACTGTCACCAGAGCAAGAGAGGAAACTACATAAATAGAACAGGAAGAATGAAAACTGTTTGTGTTTGTGTAAAAAGATCAGTATTTAAATCTACCTAACCCAGTTCCTCTGCTGAAGCACAAATGGAGTAATGAACTCTGAGGCACAGAATGGCATTTCACTTTCTGACTTAGTGAGATCGACTGTGGCCTGAAACTGGAGAAATCTGGTCAGTCCAGCTGTGCATGCTTCATTCTGATTTTGATGATTCTTATGTATGAGTGTTCTGTACTCCTGTGACACTTCATCTCTAGATAGAACTCAGCAATTGCCTACCCTTACTGTAGCTCTTCTTGAGTTCCCTGCTTATTTCTATACACTCGTCATTAATGTAAAGCAATAAATCTTTCTCCAGCATTTTATTGATGCATGGCTGTGTGTGGGAACACTCTGCTGGTTAACCATTGTTATGATCCTTCAGCTTTTTATGGTAGGAAAATACCTGGCTTAAAAAGAAATGTGTACTCATGAGCATTCTCAGCTTAACTGTTTCATCTCATCCATTCATCCAAGGGTCTTGCAAAAGTAAGCTGTACTTTGCTTTGCTAAATTCTTAATTTAATTGGAATTTGGAAGATTTATGCAGTACTTGTGTGTCACTTGGAACTTTAACTCATCGTTCACAAAATTCTCCTTTTGGACCCACATGTCTATTTTCAGGCAGTCAACTCCAGAAGTTAAAACACCAGAGTAACTGGGGAATACTACATGTTTTGAGTAGGAGAGTAAAGAGACTTATAAGTGAAATAACTATGTAACTATGAAAAGCTTACCCTCTTGTTGGAAGTCCAGGAACAGCATAAGCAGCCTGTATTCCTTTTTTATTTTTTTCCCCCTCCATTCCACACAAATTCTCTAGCTAATCTTCCAAGGCAAAATTAATAGCTGAATCTGTCTGATTTTAGTTAGCACTTTAGCTAGCCCACACCAGATTGACTTTATATTTCAGTGATACCATCTTTTTGTTCATTCAATCTTTAGACTACAAGATATTTTTTTCTTAATCCCTGCATCATCACAGCTACAATACTGTCATTAATACATATTCCAGGGTGGTTTTTTTCCCCCATATTGGTGGGTACTTGCTGACCCTTCGAAAACAAACATCAGTAAAAACATTAATCTACACTTCTCCTCAGGAAAACGCCTCAAGAAGTCTTTTAGTTTTGGAAAATCAGAGAGAGAATTGGGGAACAGGATCCTTTTCAGAGTAGGTGTCCATTTGGAAATGAAAATGAAAAATAAATTAGGTGTAAATTAATCACAGCTCATTTCAATCTGCTAGATATTGTCATCTAGGACTAACAATATTTGCAGTTCTTGTTTGCTACTTTGTTTGCCTGAAGGATTCCATCCAAGATGCTGAGTGTTAACACACGCTTTGAACTCCTCCTATTGGTATCCCTGTTTAACCTCTGCTGCTACAAAGATTTGTAAATAGTGCAGCCTTTTGGCATGGAACTGCACAGAGAGCCTATAATGACAGCCTTCAGTGATGAGCAAGCACAGAGAAGGTTCAGTAAATGAAATGCAAGGTTGTGGTTCCAGTTTCCAAAAGTACAGGAGAGAGAGGCTCTATGAAAGGCAGCTGCACCAGCTTCTAAAAAGTCAGAGAAGCTGAAATTTGCAGCCTCCTTTGAGTCCCAGTGGCTGCTGGATAGTGTGGCTTTCAATGTAACTGGAAGCTTCCATTCTGTGGTTTGTATGAATTTCAAATTACATCTGGGGTGGCTTTGATTTGACAGGACTATATTAAATGGAATCTATTTCTGGATCTTCGTGATTTACCTTTGTTTACCTGTAATCTTACCCTCTAGTCCTCATAAAAAATATTCTCAAATTATACAACCTATAAGAGAGGAAAATATTTTAAAATGCAAGTAATAAGAATGCCAAAGGCTCATCTAATTAATAATCTGGTTCTTCCCCTTGCTCCACTGTTTTCTTCAGCATCCTTGCAAATACTAATTTGGTATAAAGCAAAATGCATGTGCAATGTGAATGCAAGTCATGTCTGTGGCATATGGTATTCAGTTAAGCCTGGTATGGTTGACATATGTTGAAGTAAAGTGTCTTGCTGGTATTAGATGTTTAAATTAATTCATCTGCATTTTGCTGTGGATAAGAGGATACTGGGCATTTATGGTACTTACAGGTGATACCATTTTTCTTAAACAAGTGTTTCTGGCTTATTTAAACCTTTCAGGAGAGTTACTGGCACATTTTTGCTGGGCAGAATGAAAGTGTCAGATCTTTACTATTGGTAGTAAATTCAGTTTGCAATAAACTGTAGTCAAGTCTGACTTACTGTGGTGATTTTCACTCAACTTTCAGTTTCGTAGGTGCTGGTCCATATGGTTACAACATCTCAAAGAATGCCAGACTTTCTAATGTCTCCCTTTTCTGCTGTCATTGCTCTTCTGTACTGAGGCAGGTCACTGGTCTTTTCTTGAGAAAGATATCACTAGCCTGTTCATTGTATTCTTAAATGCTTTGCCTTTGAATTCTGGTTTGTTTATATGTCTATCTTAAATGTATGAACATCCATAGTGGCCAGCAGAGCACACTGCATCGTTGTTTTAATCCTTCATTCTCGATTGTGAAAAGCTAATGCAGGGTGCCTGAACAGAACTGCTGGTTTGTCATGCTGCAAAAAGTCTGCATAACAAAGCTTTCCAAAAATTGGAGTCACTTCTCTAATGTTGCCATAGCAATATCACTCTGCAAATTCTTATGTAAAAGTTTTTCACTTAATCTGAATAACTTAATTAGGGAAAGAGCACTTAAAAGTTCTAGATCTACATGTTCTACTTTTCTAGACATGCTTAATAACAATGTACTTTAACTGGATTTTATTTTAGGAAAAGGAATAAGAACAAGTAATTCTTTAGTGGGAGTGTATAATGTTTTTTAAATACGTAGTCTGCAATGAGTGCAGAAAATGGAGATCACCATTTGGAAAGTTCAATTGAAACACCCTAAAGGAAAGTAGTCAGTAATTTTGTAGCTGCATGAACTAGGCTCTTGAGTGACAGTAGTGTTATGCTCTTCACTTTAATCCCTCAGAAAAGTAAGATAAATTCAGATAAGGTGGAGGAAAGCTGTTCAAATTAAAACTGCATTGTTCAGCACAGGATTAGTGAGAAGCCTGAACTAATACCATGAGTTTGAAGCGTGCTTTTATGGATAAAATCTTAGAGTAGGATATAGGAAAAGGCTTTTCAGGAGCTCCTTTTGGGAAACTGCAGATTGTACTTCAAGTTGAGTGTACAGGCCCATATCTGACTCACTTTTATTCTCTGGTAAGTGCAGTTGCTTTGGGGTTAATTTCTTTGCAGTATACGTAGTGCTTCATAACACTTTCCTTTGCAAGGTGATGAGTTTATGCTGCTCATCACAGGACCGTGGAATCGCAGGTCATCTTGTCTGACATCTCCAACGAGAGATTTAGGTATTTATCCAAATACCAGTTGTTCACCTAATGGTCATGCATGTACCTGCTGAAAATGTATTCACCTAAGATCTGCTTTTTCGTTCCATAGCATTTGGAAATTAAAGTTTATTTGAGTTTATTGTGCAAAGAATGGATGCTGCATAAGGGTCAGTTTGGGGCATTTGGGGCTTATTCAATGAAAATATTCCATCTACTGCTATGAACAGTTTCTTAATTAAAGCTTGTACATTGTCTTTATTTCCTTGTTAATCAGCTTTGCACTATGATCAGCATTACAGCTTTTGCTTTTTCCTGATTTATGCACTTGGAATGTTAAAAGGAAACACATCTTTTACAATGAAAGACAGAACTTAGTGTTGTCAGAATAAATCCACCAGATCTTTAGCTACCTAGTATTTATGAAGGATGCAAAGCTAATATGTGCACCTAATTGGCATGCCACAAATCTCTGCTTTTATGTTGGCAAATCTATAGGGCTTTTGTTACTGCCAATAAGGCAGTACTGCAGTTGCAGTAAGAGACTAGAAGGGAGCTTGCTCAAAGTGATTCTCATGTTTTACAGCTGTTTTAAAGGAGAATGTTTCTCAATTAGCTGTTCTCCACACTGCATCAAGGATTGTTATTTCACAACAACTTAGTTCCTGTTTAGACCCTGAAATGAAACAATGGTACTTTAAAAATACATAAACTGCTTGCAACTTGCTGGTTGATCAGCATTTCAGGAAACTTAGCTACTCCTATCCTAAATGGAAACTGCTGATTCCTTTGAAAAATATCTCCCTATAATTGCATACTTTGCTTGCTAACAGAAGGATGAAAATCTGGGCTTGAAATGGTAAAGTACAAAGCACATGGTTTCAGTGATTTTTGAAAGAGTAGCTTTTAATTCTGGTTATTTGGTTTCGTGCTCTTTGTTCTTGGCTATTTAAAGTTTGCACAGATGGTTGTGTTACTGTATGATTCTACTGTGACTTTAGAATAGTTAGTGGTAGTTATCCTCAAAGCCTAGACTCCTATCCTTGTAGTACAGGAGTATGTCATTAGTTCAGAGCTGTTATTATCTCTGAATCTTTTTGCATCCCTAGATTTTCTGCTTATAGCACGATCACTAACTAGAGTAACACGAGTAAAATGAAGTCTTCCTAAAATGATTGGCAGTTGTCAGCTTATGTAGCCATATGGATCTGGATGCTAAGATTAGAGATTGATCCCCCTAATATGTAATATTTGTATTTGATTTGTCCAATCCTGGTATATAATGGTACAATTAAAACCTCATTTATATCTGAACTATGTTAAGAGCACCCTAATACTGTGACAACAATGAAGATGTCTATTTGAATTCATAATCTGTTTGCACCAGTTGCTCATGAAGAAGCAGACCAGTCTTCCCACTTCCTTTTTATCCCTTAAGTTACAGGGAGAAAATGGTATACACTAAACTATCCAAATAGGAGTAATTTTGCTGGAAACTGAACCCCATTGATGGGTAGTACAGGCTAGCATTTTTCTTTAAAACAGTGGAATTCAAGGGATCATGCTGGTTGTAGCCACAGCAGTATGACACAAGAGAGGTTATCTTTACATGACACTATCTCAGCTACTATCTTGTCATTTCAGAGTCCAAACACATTTTACTAAGGGATTGGTTTATTTTAAAGACAGATGAAATTTCTTTCTGCTGAAAGGATATTTGGAATGGAATGGAATGGAATGGAATGGAATGGACCAGGTTGGAAGAGACCCTCGCGTCCAACCCATCAGCTAATCCAACACCACCTAATCAACTAACCCATGGCACCAAGCACCCCATCAAGTCTCCTCCTGAACACCTCCAATGACAGTGACTCCACCACCTCCCCGGGCAGCACATTCCAATGGGCAATCACTCTCTCTGTGTAGAACTTCTTCCTAACATCCAGCCTAAACCTCCCCTGGCACAGCCTGAGACTGTGTACTGAGGAGGTAAAAATACCCTGTATGCCTGGTTTGCCACAAAGTTGTTTGCAATGCAAACCTGCCTATAATTTAAACATACAAATACAAGCCTGATTACTGTCTTTGAGGGAAAGCTATTTTTGACAGTCTGACCTCCTTGAGTTTTAACCACATTATCTTTGTGGAGCCCACATCTTTCTAAGATGCTGTTGCTACCAAAATAACTATGGTTAGTATGTTGGTTGCCCAACTGTACTTAGCAACATGGTGGTTTTTTCTCCTGTGTCGCTGGGGAAAATCATGTTACACAGCTAGAGAGTCTAATTCTAGGCTGGGTATCTACCCAGACAGAAAACAAATCATGCAAAGAAAATCAATAAAGCCAGAACTGCTTATTCACAGTTACCTTATTCACAGTTATTTTTGCATAGCAAAGAAACTACATGTTAAAGAACTCTTTTCAGTCTTGCTTTTAACATGTAAAATATTGAATTGGCATGCTGAACAGTGAGATTTCTGACCACATCAGTTTGAGGTGAAGCAGAGGAACAGACTTGTGAAGAAAAATGGCTGATACGGTGGCAACAGAGTTAGTTCAGAGTTGAGATGAGATATGAAGATGGGAAGGCATTTGAAGGCAGCCATGGCAACCATATACTTTCTCTCTCTTGCAATTACATTGTCATTTAAAACATTTTAGGTTTTGGTCTCAGTGTAAATGAAATGGGATTCTAAACATCCTTTTTCTTTTGGAGAAAAAAAAATTGCATTTTGTCCTATGTCCTACCTCATTTCCCTGCCTTTATATGAAGGCAACTATAAGCATTGTTTGCCACTGACTGAATTCTTTTCCTACAAGATCTTGTTATGTCTCCTGTCTTGAGAGGGTCTTTTTTTTTTTGTTTCATTCTTAGGGGTAGAGTTTGAAAGAAGTGCATGCCCATTCTTAAACAAAGATTATTTCATGGTTTATTACAGGATTCATACACCAGACATTAGTGTAGCTTAAAAACAGTCTGCCAGCTAGATTCCTTCTTAAATGTCTTCAAGCTGTTACCAGGCATATAAAATACAAGCCTAATTTCAAGAGGTCTGGCCAACCATGCATCATTACCATAATACCTAGGTGAATCAGAGATCCTTATTTACAGATCTAAAAATACACGGAGTGGTTGCCTTGTGAATAAAATACTCTGGTTGCCTAGAAAGCTCCAAACCTTGAGCAGTAAAGTTTCCACCGTGGAATCCAGTGTGATTAGAAAAGGATAAAAATTAGGCTTAGAGTGCACAGCTGTGACATGGGGAGTACAACTGAACAAATTTTGATTTTCTGCACTCAAACCATGGCTCTTTAGCAGAGAATGAAGGTGAAGGAGAGACAAAACCAATAAATTAAGGCGGTTACATACTTGGTAACCTAGTGGGAAGACTCACTGTTGTTTACTATGATCCAGGTCTGGTGCTGGTATGTCTGATCATAACGCTTGGTTCTGCAGAGAAATGTTTAAATATTTAAGTTGTGTCCTGCCCTGCAGTTTTGGGAGTACAGTGTACAGTAGTATGAACTGTGTAAAGGACAAAATGCAGTAAAACATCTCAGTATTTGAGGTAGATGGTGGGTGATTTCTGAGCTTTCAAAGGACATTGATCTCATGTGTGTGGGGGCAGTGTTTAAGTTCACTGTAGTTTAGTGGTACCTTTGTGTCTCTTGCTTACCTTTGTCGGTCAGTCCAGGGGTCTTGAGTGGAGAGCGAGACAAGCTTGAAAATCATTAGTCAATCATGCAAAAGTAAAACTCATTATATGAACATATCCTTAAGCCAGAGTTCATAATTATCTTTATAGTAATTTTTTTTTTGCCTTAGTCATGAACTCTAACTGGACTGTGGAGAAGCCAGTAAATGAAGACTGTGTGATAGAGTGGAGGCTTATTTTTATTTTTGTATAAATTCTTCCTTTGATAACTGTCTGTCTCACACAAAAATGTACAGAAATTCTCCAAGCAGTTGTATTTTGAAGAAGAAAAAATCTTGTGGAATCATAAAATTAGTACCAAGGCATATAAGGCATGATGGAAATAGCTCCAGTGTAATCAAATCCCTCTTCAGTAAGAAACATCTTTAGGAATAATTGTATTTCTCTAAGAAGCAAGGAAAAACTTATTACAGATTCATAAAATAGAAATAGTTTCTAAAGTGTTTTGCATTCAATTAAGGGAAAAACTTAGTTTGTGTGGAAAAAACAATACTGTGTTAGTGGTACATAGAAACTTTGACTTAGTTGATAATTCTTGTTGTTCCCATGCCTTCTATACATTTGTGGATGTTTATATTATGTGGCTGGATTGAAGTGTCAGTTGAAAACACAGCTTGCTTAGCTTCTGAGTTTCATGGTTTAATTTGCCTGTAAGTGATCTGATACTACTTAGGGAAAAATGAGGCCTAGAGAAGAACAGCTCAGCTTTATAGTCTGAACTAATTTTTAATGTAAAAGACCCCACTGCGTTCCTGTCAGTTCTGAGTTCCAAATTTGGTAATTGTAATTGATGCTACAAAGAGTGGAGTAAAAGGGTTACTTTTTTATCCAGGGATGCATCAGTAGTGAAACTAAAACAGAGTGATATTCTTTTGGAAAAGTAGTGAAGGAAAAGCATAACAATATTTATGGCTCTCCTGTGGACATTGAACTGTATTTTAGTATCAGCTAATATAATAGAGGTTTAATATATAATAAAATCTGATAGGATTAATTTAGTAGTAAATGAATGAGGAACATCTAGCTATCAATACTGCACAATATTTATCCTTCAAGGACCTTTTTCAGAAGATGACCTAACATTTGATATTGTTGCTCTGTATCCTCCAGCCACCTGTGAGAAACAGAATTTAAGCATACCTTATAAGAATAAGAGAAGGAGCTGGTATGAAAGTGTTACTCTATTAATTTAAGGAGCTTTTTAAATGACTACTGTGGTCTAGTGCAAGCAGTATTTGCTCACACTTCATAGGTATTTCATGGTGTGCTATGCCATCTAGTGTTAAATTCCCCCAAAGGAGCAAAGCACTGCGTAATGCTGGTGGTGGCTTCCTCAGCATTACACTCAGAGTTAGTGGGCTTTCTGAGC
This sequence comes from Dryobates pubescens, assembly GCF_014839835.1. Lineage (NCBI taxonomy): Eukaryota > Metazoa > Chordata > Aves > Piciformes > Picidae > Dryobates > Dryobates pubescens. The sequence continues at coordinate 22,376,989 of NC_071630.1, read as the reverse complement.
TGTTAGGTGTTCAGAAATGTATTGTGTATGTGCAGTAGAGTGAAGAGACAATGCTCACTTCCCATGTTACCGAGTGTTTGCTTTAACCCTTGTATTCCATAGATACATATTTATTCAAAGAATGTCTTCCCAGCTACAGTCATGCGGTTGGATGTTTATGCCCTAGGTAACACTGATACCTGCAGTGTCCTTTGTAAGAGGACACTCTGTTGTATTTACAAAGAACTTCTTTACAAAAGATGTTAAACTACAATGAGAAACTGTTTTCTGAATGCTTCTTAATGCATCTAGCTGGATAAGGAAAACATTCAGTAGCCCCAGAGATTTTGTAAGGAATACTCATTTTGTAATGTAGTGGAATATTCTTTTGACAAGCTGAATAGGACAACATTGACTTACTCTGCTTCTGTCATAGAAGTGTGCACCCAAGTAGAACATTGCTTAAAAAGCATGGGTTGGGGGGGAAGGCTCCTGTAGTTAAGGGGGTTTGGGGGGGAGGAAGGAGTGTAAAAAATGTGAAAAACTAAGTCTAGCAGTGCCATAGTGAGCAGTTTTCTTTACTTTTCATACTTAAATTACAAAAACATTATGTTCCAATGTATTATCCCAGTGATTGGAATTAAGCATTCAAAACTCAGGAGCAAATTATGCAGATGAGTTCTTTTCTCTGAATAATTCAACAAGAACTGGGGCCATGGTTCTGTCCCCCAGCAAAAGGAAGATTAAAAGAATAGTTTTAAGTCTTATTTCGTTACATATTTTAAATGTGTTTATTTGCTTTGCTGAATTAGAATACAGAATTAACCAGGTTGGAAAAGACCTGGGAGATCATAGACTCCAACCTATCACCCAACACCATCTAATCAACTAAACCATAGCACTAAGTGCCTCATCCAGTCCCTTTTTAAACACTTCCAGTGATGGTGACTCCACCACCTCCCTGGGCAGTCCATTCCAATGGCCAGTCTCTCTTGGTGGGAAGAATTTCTTCCTAACATCCAGCCTGAACCTCCCCTGGCACAGCTTGAGACTGTGTCCTCTCGTTCTGACACAGGTTGCCTGGGAGAAGAGACAATTAAGTTGCCTGGGAGAAGAGACCAATTTGAACCATCAAGTGTCTTTTATTACTGGATGCTATGCTGTATATCCTCAAAGGGTTCAGTAAAGAGCCATAATGTATAGATTTTTGTCACCAATCCACATCACAGATTTAACTAAAAAAAAATGTAATGTGGTGAGCATCCCTTTCAAATTCTGTATGAATTTCAGTTCTAACAAACAAGGATAATGGATTGAAGAGATTACATATTGCTGTATTCAGGAAAGATGGATTGAAGTACACCACTGTAGTGATGCTCTGCAGTAGTCTTAGGATTCTGATTAAACCTGGAAAAGAACTTAATGTCCATCTTAAAACCATTCTTGCTTTGAAAGGAGCCAAATCTTCATTCTAAAAGGGCTGCACTGATGTATAAGTAAAGTTAAACTGGAAGTTTCGGGTCGAACACTCATATGAGCTTCTGAAATAACACTGGTAAAAGGAAGGCATAAATTATAGGGTTTTCCCTAATGAAGTGTTCCAAACCTGTTATTTTGAGAAAATTAAGTAAAACATTGGTATTTAAAAAGGAATTTCTTGTTGGCTGGTAATCATGGTCTTCAAAACAGACACCAAATAAACTTAGCACTTCTTGAAAAGTCTGAATTTTACAAAGTCAATGCTGTTAATAGGTAGTATTTCCCCACACACACCCCCAATAACTCCCCTAAGGATATTGCATTCTTTTTGATCAAAACAAGAGGGGGAAAGTTAAGAAACTCCCTATATCCATGCTTTTTGTGTTTCTGATATTAATCTTCTGTGTTGTGTCAGTTGTCTCAGCCTAATTTTTCAACAGTTCCAGTTTTTAACAATAAAGAAGCAGCTTGCTTTGTGGTCTGGCAGTCATCTAATCTGAGATGGGGACTATTTAAAGTACTTGTCAGGCAACTCTAGCTTCCTCTTGATTCTAGTTGAAGAAGGGAAATGGCTTTTATTGCTAGAAATCTTACTATGATGGCAAACTTCACAGCCACTGTATTTACAACTTAGCAGCACTTGAAGTAATGGAGTATAAATGCAAAAGATTATTATAATGCACTATTGTATTTGACATGTAATGTCAGTTGAACTGGAGTAGAAAACTGCAGATACTGTTTTTCTTAACCAATTGAATGAATTCAGTTCATACAGATTGAGAATTCTATCTGTAAGTGTAGAAGCCACTTCTAACACTGCCATTGTTGCATGTTACATTTTGTGAAAACTTGAATTATTTTCTGTACTTCTGCAAACTATATACCCATTAGTAGACCTTTGGCCACAGCTGGATGTGAATCTGTGGCATTAATTTTCACTGATCCAGTTGAGGCATTTTATAATTGCAGGCTAAAGGTAGCCCTGACAAACCTCCCTGAAAGTCATATACTTTACCCCCTTACAGTAAAATGCCTGTGACTCTTCCCTTTAAGAGGAAGGTGATGTATCGCTTGTGGACCACACCAGCCCAGAGAGGCACTGAGAACTGAGTCTCTGTAAGTCACAGAAAAGTGAATTTTACTATTGTATGAAAAGCTATTATTTGCTTCTTAGAGTAAAGCCAAAAAGTGAATCATCCAACTGACTATCACTCAACCAAACTGGAGTTCTGCATGTGCTCAGCAGATATTCATATAGGCGTTCCACTCATACTCTGAGTTTATTTTAGATATTTATTAAGTATGCACATGAATTTAGAGTTTCCTGTCTAAAATTCTAATTTATTGAGATTTAAAAATGCTACCTCACAGTATTAGTTTTTTATGGGGAATTATAATTAGGGTAATAGTTAAGAGTGTGAAAGAGCAAATTGTTCTGTTCTGCCTGTAGATCAGTAGAGAATCTGTCTGCAGAATTCTAATTTCACAGTATTTATTGGTAGTCATGGTGTAAGCATTGTGTGTTGCAGAAGGAGCTCAGCTTGACTGTTCAGACCCCAGATGGAACTTGAGCTGCTGGCAGTTTAAAAATTCTATATTTGACTTACAAATTCCTGCAAATGTTGATGCAGAGAAATGATCATGGAATGAAAAGAAATCAGAAAACTGGAAAAGTAGAACCAAGCTGAATATATTACCTTCCCCTTCAGATAACATTGCCTTGACGCTGCTTGATGTCTGACTAACAGTTGGAAATGTCAGAGTACAATATTGCTTCTATATCTAAGGACAGGATGCTATTCATGCCAGTTACTAGTGTGTAGAGTTCTTCAGTGCATATTAAGTCTTATTAAGACTTGAAGTGCCTTCTTTTTTTTTTCCTTTTTTTCTTTTAAATTCTGTCAAGACCTACAGAATTCTTTAATAACATTTTCATGGACATGTGAAAAGGAGTTGACAAAACAGGTTTCTGGAACACTGCTGCATTGCCTTTACCTACTGTAACCCTGGCTGCTGTGACCTTCTAGTTTCAAAGCTTTTGAAACAGTATGTTAGGATGTAAAGGTTACATTGCAGGTTACATCATAGCAGTGTACAGAAACCATTGAATCTCCTACTATACACAGCAGGAACAAGTCCTGGAAAATGGATGTGTTGAGGGTTTTTTAAAGAGCAAATGAAAATGTACCTTCCTTTGATTTGTCCTTTTACTGCATAAACCAAAAAGCAGTGATGGTGTGTATTTAGAAAAACAATACAGAGTGTCAAATATAGCTTTGTAACATGATTTGGGAATGCTAAAGCCATGGCTGCAGTCTTCAGTACAGGTGTGTTTAAGGGCTTGGGTTAATACCCAGGTTGCACCTTTGGGTTGGTTTTCACCTGACATGCAGATTAAAGTGACTGAACTAGCTTCCAAGTCTTATAAATGTATCCCAAACCAAACTCAGGTTAGGTTATCATCTTTGCCTACTTTAGTTTTACTTCATTTGTAGATTGCCTCAAAATATTTGCATATAATTGTATATGCCATCTGCTCTTATTTACCATAAGTAGTGAAGTAATTTAGTTTCACAGGCAGTCACCTCCCCTTTGCCAGCCGTGCAGAAACTGAACCAGGGAGAGCAGAATAAACTCTTATGGGTGCATTTTGCTGGAGGATTCCCAGAGGCCTCTTGCCATCAGAGAAGTGACTCTATCCATTATGTTGCCTTTTGAGGAAATGGGAGGAAGAGGTACACATGAACTTTTGTTGAATGAAAAAAATACCACTGCAAATATTGTTCCTATGACTCTGTATGAGTGTTGGTCCCCCTCTTGGAGGAAATGTGTCTAGTGCTGTGTGTTCTGCCAGTGGGAGAGAAGGCAGACAGCAAAATACACAAAACAGGGTTGAAAAGTCCTGAAAAAGAGTGTACAGAGAGAAAGAAAGAGAAGGAGGTGTGCAGTGGAGAGGAAGGACGAATGAGCAGTGAGCAGCATGAATACATTTAGGGGAAAACAAAACAAAAGGAGAGACCTGATAACAGCACAGGAAATTGCAAATAAAATTTAAAGAATATAAACATGAGGGAAGAGAGTTCTTACATACCTGGAAAGGGGCACCAGGAAACAAATCCTTGTGCTTTACAGACTCCTTACAAAAACCAACAGTGTAATGCAGAATTACCAATGGACCCTCAGTATTGGTCAGGGCATATAAGACTTTGTTTGCCTTATGCTTTGGCATGTTTGCTGTCTACCCTAACATGTTCAAAAACCATCCAAAAATATGCTGCCTGTCATGTGTGAGCAATGAATTTTGTTGAGAACCTGTTCCCATAGTAACACTGCTAAAGCATTATAGCCTGGGTACATTATAGCAAATGAAATCTACATTTGTATGTGCACAAATGGTGGGCTTCCCTGAATAAGCACACACATATGCTGTGTGGGTATTCAGAGGCCAGGATGCTGCTTGGAGCTTTTCTTATGCAGAAATAGATGTGTACTATAAGTTAGTGAAGAGTAATATTTCAGTAATACCACAGACCTGGAAGCTGGAAGACCTAAACTTATACATTCATTTCATAATAGGATGTGTACTTTGAAAGGTTTGAAAACATACTTCTGAAGAGAATAAATCTTGTGTGTATGGCAACCCTGAAATTCTGTCTGTTTGAAAGATTTACATTTAATTTGCTGACATGTGTGTGTTACATCTTGAGTTACAAATGTGATAACCCAGTTTCAGCTTTGTGCAGTTCTACATCCCGGATTGCTTTAAGGGAGAGTGCACTGTTCTGTCATCACGCCTTGTAAACAACTTAATTGTGCTTTTTTTCTAATTAATCTAATCAGGGTTCCCTCTCTGGTAGGTATAGAAACCATTGTTCTTCACCTAGCTGAGAGACTTCAGTTGGATATTTGAAAAGTTAATTAGTGACTGGGTGGTGGAGCTAGAATTCTAATGAAAGGTTTTGGTGTTACTGACAAAGCAAGATGGGCTTAACAATTCCTGCTCCAAATACTAGAGTGCAAAAGCAGCAAATGAGAAAGTAATAAAGTAAAATACACAGTCAGCTTAGAGGACAAAAGAAAAGATTTGTATTCGTTCTCTTCCTGCACATATTAGTGGGAAATGTAATGGTAGTGTGCAGTAGTAGCAGTAGTGTGCTGCAGCCATCTCATACATGAATTCACTTGAATACAGTGCAGCTGTAGTTCCACATCTTTTTCCAGCTCTCTCAAAAAGCTTATGAGTGCTTTCATGGAAGTATAGCAGCTGCCCAGAACAGCTTGGCTCTAGGAAGTCTCAGTTTCACCATGCAAAAGGACAGATGTTTTTCAGGATCTGCAGCAAAAAGAATGCTTTGTTTTCCTACAGGTGAATGTGGTAATTGTTGATATGCCTTCTAGGTCATCTTACAGCACAGTTTGGATGCCTTAAATGTTCCTTCCCTTATACAGTACTTTGAAATATACTGTGTGTTGCATTTGTAGAAGAGTAGGATAAAATCACAGATTCACAGTAGGTATGAGATTATTAAGGCTTAAGGCTTTCTGCATCCACTCAGTGCTGAGTGTTCTGACTGACAGCAGTCATGCTAATACATATTTAGCAGATTAAACAGCTCCCTGACTTGTACTCTTATTCTTTTCTTCATCATCAGTATTGTTTAAGGAACTGCACTGTCACTAAAAGAAAGAGAATAGCAAACAATTGTCTGTTGCTTCAAGCTTTAGACACTGCACTAACACTCGTGGTATGCACAAGGCAATAGTGATGGATTGGTTTTATCTGTCTGCTGAAGAGGAGATAATTTCTGTGTCCTTTTGTAGCAGTTAGGCATGGGCTGGGTATCAGGCTTGTCCTTGCTTCTTAACTGAACATTATAACAGCAGTTTCAGACTGTGTCCAAACGCTGCATTCTAAAGCCAATCAAAATGGCTGCTGTTGTAATAGTACTCTGCAATTAAGTGCAGAAGGTAAGGAGAGAATAACTTTTCATTAATGTCCTTTTCCTGGAAAGAATTATCACTTGATTGAGGAGAATTACATGGTGGTGATGGGTTTTATTAATTGGGTATAGATATAAATTCTGGTGGGGATTTTTATTATTACTATTTTAGCCATTGACAAAGAGAAAATGTGAGTTAGAACATACCAGAAATATGGGGGGCGGGGAAGGGAGAGGAGTTGACTGATATGTTGGAAACTGTTTTCAAGGTAATTTATCAACATTTCTAAAAGATATGTAACTGTCAGTTATGGTATGAGATTCCCTCTCTAACAGCTTCTTTCCAAAGTGATGGAATATAATGAACTTACTTTCAGATTCATACATCCAACAGAATTTTAGTTATTGAAGTTGGGTCACAAATGGAAATATTTGAGCAACTTACTGCTTTAAATGTCAGCCTGGATTTATGAAAGAGTTAATTTAGACTACAAAGCATGGTTGCTGTGAAGTGTGCTTCTGCCTGGTGCCTTGTTTAAAAGAAAAAAATACATGGCTGGCTGATTTTATTGTAGTGTGATACAGAAAGAAGTAGATGTGGGAATTACTCTGATGTTACCAGAGTCTTTTTTGACATAATATTGTCCTGAGCAGCTGCTACTTCGGAGAGCCTGTAAACTGCCTGATACGAGAAAATGGGGACAGTTTTTTATAGTCAGAAGGCCAAGCATATCATGAGCCTTATAATGATTAAAATACATATAATGCAATTTGTGCTACTTAATGTGAAGTCAAAAGGACCTACCAGACACTGGGAGTTACTAAGCTGCTGTTTGCCATTGTCTGTGCAGTATGTCTTAGGGTGTAAATGACTCCTAACAAATGTGTACTAGTAGCTCAGAAAACAGTTGCTGCAGGAGGTGGGCTATTTTTAACCTACCAAAGGAGTCTTTGTGGTTACCCATCAGCAGATTTCTAGAGATGTTAACATTTCAATAAGCATACTTTTTTGGAGTGTAGCAACACCTGATGGATTAAAAATATACTAAGGTTCTAAACCACAGCATATCACAGTGGAAACATCCGTGTGATGAATTCCCAGAGGCAGGCAAGGTGTGCAGCATTAACTGACATATGTTTTGTGTTACTCTTTTTTTCTACAAATCAGGTACTGATGAAAATACAAATGGTAGCATATGTAATAATGTAGCAATAGCTGATCCAAAGCTGCAAAGTAGTATTTTTCATGCCAATTTTTAATGTAAGCTTGCACAAATTATTCAGCTCTGCACCTTTCCCTCCCTTATCACACTGTATTTGATGATAATGCTACTTGAGCGTCTTATGGTGGTAGATCAAAATTGAACATACTTTTAGTTTGATGAAATAAAGGTAGGAGAGGTCTCTGTAGACTCTAAAGGGCAGAGGATGGTACCCAGTGTTTCTGTACTATTATATAAATGCTAAATAGACACCTAAATCTTAGTGTTTCCACACCCCATTTCCTACATGGAAACTTGGGAACCTGCATCATCTATCTCCATGTCCAGCTGCATTTAGTATCTCAGAACTTTGGTTTAGCAAAAAGCAAGCTGCACAGATTCAGGTAGGTTATCTTGAAGCGTAAACCTCGTCCTGGGGAACGGTTTAATCTTCCTAAGAGGAATTACATGATGATCTTACTGAATTCTAAAGATGCATATTTAAGGGCTGGCAGATTGTTTCTGCAGGGAGTTGCCTGCATCGGATCAGCCCTGATGTGACAAGCACGTGTTGCTATGGCAATGGAGATTGTTGAATGGTTAACACACTGCCTCAGCTATGTGACAAATACAAAACCCAAGATCTGTGATTTTCATTTTTAAAAGCATGTTTCTGCTACGATTTTCCATAAACATTCAACAGCAATAAACCATTTCTTTTTATTCCACTATCGTCACTGGTTGCAAGTTCACTTTGACAAGCTTCAAACTTGCCTACAGTGTGTTCATAACTCAAACAACTGCATAAACACAGTGTTTTACAGGTTGTGGATTTATTAATGCTGCCATGAAATACTCAAAGCTTATATACTATTTCATCAACAGTTTTAATAAATGTTTTTTGTATAATTGATGATAAAAGGCAGCAAAGTTGGCTTTACAATAAGGAAGTTTGTATTGAAGTAATGAAAAGGCATGTCTGTAAGCTGTGCTATCTGCTTGTATTCAAGTCTATATGCAGTGAGCTGTCTATTTCAAGTTGGCTTATTTGTGTTTCATCCTTTGCATGTATTCATAAATAATTCTTAACAACAGAATAACTTCAGTGTTTGGTAGAGAAAAAATTGACATTCCCATCACATAAGTGAAGCATATCCTTTAGGTTTTTTTCAGCCTGCCAGTGTTGTCAGATATGTCTAGAAAGGCAGGAAGTTTTGGACACCAGTCCTACACAATATCTGTCCACTGAAAGCTGTTGTAAATGCTCTTTGAGCTTTTGAGTATATTCTTTCTCAAACAGTGTCCTTGAATATCTGTGTTAAGGAGAAAAACGGATGGCTTTTGGTGTCTGAATATCACAGTTCCTTTTACCTCCAACAGTCTACTGCAAATAAATTGGATTTAAGTGGCCAACTTTGCTTTGTAGGCCTTTCTGCAAGGTATATTTGCTTGATTCTGTACAAAGAATCTTGGCTCTTTGTAGTCTCAGAAAGATATGCTCCCTTGTTTGCTCTGAAAAGGAGATTAAATACTTGGGGTTTTATTCCTCTTTCCTTGCTATTCATTTTTGATTTTGTGACTACTCATTTCCCAAATGCTACAGAATTCTTTCCTTGTCCATGCATGAATCCCACCACACACCTGCTTCCCTCAGGGGATCTTTGTATAACAAGCACCCACAAAGAAAACATCTGTTTCCACAACTATTGCTCCTGCCCCACTAAAAAGATGTTCCCCATAAGGGGCTAGGCAGATTTTTGGTTCTGACCAGAGCTGTATTTGTGTCAGCTTCACTTTGTGTCATAAATCTTTGGCGGGTTGATTAAAGATCAATTTTCCAGATGTGTTTTCAGGGATTACTTTTTAAACCATCAAGAGCAAAAAGGCCATAATGATATTAGTTACCATGACTTTGCTGTCAGCACTGATGTAGGACTGAAGTTCATAAATAGAGTATATTACTGAAAAAAGGGCTGTGCTTAAATGTGGAACTCGGTGGCAAGTTCTACAGATTTTACCTTGCTGGAGTGTAAAGCATATCATATACACTGGTTTTGTCTTCTAGGAACAGTGGGTATGATTTGGGTTTACATCTAATAGACACAATGACTAGAGACAGCATTACTCACTTCCCCCAAATTAATTATACCACACAATTACTATAGAAACTGTTGGATTTCTGAATTTCCTTTAGAGCATTCCTTCAACAATTTTACTGCAAAATGAATATATTCCTGTGTCTCAAAGGTCTTTACCACAGTGCATGACTCAAACTGTTGTGGTGTCTGTCAGTGACAGGTGGAAATTCACTTTGTACTAAAAAATTGTAATTTAAGTTTTATTTTTCACAGTCACACTTTGTTTCTGTGGCCTTGTAAATGGAAGAGAAGTTTCCCTCCTTCCTATGTAAAATTTTCATGAATATTTTTTTTGGTCTCAGAGTTTTCCAGTGATCTTGCAAGATTTTAAAGCAGCAAGCAAGCAGACATTCCAAACATTATTTGCTTAATACACAGTTGACTGCATGGTATGGGGAACTGACATCTCTCAGATGTCAAACTTCTTTCAGCAACCTATGTAATTAATGGGAAATCAAATTTCTCCACTTACCTAGTATTTGTTAAGTCATTCAGTTCCTTAGGAATACAAATTTTCTGGAGGTGAGCCTAGACTTTATCTAACTGAAGCCTGTTCTATCAAAGGTTTTGAATTTGGGACTGAGTTTAGAGAGATCCAGGTGTTCTCACTCGTGTCATTCTCAGATGCATTACTAGTAAGTTTTACCTTTTGGAGCTTTGCTAGTGGGAGCAGGTTTGAATTTTTTTTCCATTAAAAAACCATCTTTTTAATCTTAAAATGAAAGGAAGAATCTGACCTTCACTGAACCTTAGGCATCATATGTTTACTTCTAGAGTCAGTTAGAACCTTATTAGGAATTTATTGACTTTGCTTTCTTGTCTGCAGCAAAAGCAGTAAGCTTGTGTGTTTGATAAGTAACAGAAAGAAATACAATATATAGCTTTCCTGATTTAGTTTGTAATAGCAGAGGATAATAGTAACATTTAAATAAGGAAGATAATTTGTAAAGCAAAGTAGCACCCATCAATCTTTATAAATACCTCTTGTCTGTATATCCAACCTGCCTTAATCAATGTCTTAGCTATGTCAGATCATCTTCTAGTTGACAGATGCATGAGGAAAAATTAGTCACTCTGAAAAGGAATACCTTAGTTTCCATGGAGCTACTCTAGTCTTTTTGGACATGTTTGCAGGTTAGAACTGTACTGCAGGTAGAAAAGGAGCACTGAAATAAATGGAGAGCAGAAAAGCTCTGTAAAAAGATTTTGAAGAAGAAAGAAATTAAACTGGCAAATATTCAGCATTAAGCACTTCAAAAGTAAATACTTATACAAGGATCAAGTTATTGTCCAGATCACATGAGAGCAATATTTCTTCTTAACCTCTCTGGATTTTAACTGTGAAGAGTCAAAGACATTGCTTATTATTAGCAATAGAGAAATGAACTAGCTGGAATTCCTCAGTCACTCTCTTCTGTTTTGTACTTTTGTGTTTGGTTGGTTCTATATTGTCCCCTATATGACCTCATGTGCCTGCTGCTAACAATTCTGAATAAAAGAAAACAAAAATTTCATGCAGTCTCCTCTAGGGCTAAGTACCTCAGTGAGTGTTTTTTCCAGTAGAGATGCCACTGTCCCCCAGAATCCTAACTTCTATGGTCAGCAGCAACACAAGTGAAGGACAGCTTGATTTAAGCAACAACAAAGCAACAAGAAAGCCCACTTCCCTCTAGCAGACAACTACATAGTGGAATATGAAAAGTAGCATTATTCTCTTTAGCTTTGCAGATTTCAGTTCTTTGTGGTCAGTGATCTGTGTCTAAAGTTGGTTGCGTCTGACTGGACATTCAAATCAATTGCCTGCTTCAGCCAGCATACATGCACCCAACTGTATTTGAACTAATTGACTCTCCCCAGTAAATCTAATTATAAATATAAACAATATCATCAAGGGTTCATTAAGAGGGTAATTGCTAGTTTTGGAAGCATTTCTAATGAAATCCTGCCATTTTAGAACTGCAATTAGAAACCACAAGATATTTTTAAAATCTCATCTAATAAGTCTCTGGAATAAATCTCATTTTTTGAGGCAGGAGTTTTGCAGATTACCAGAAACAGAGAATCCAGTAACAAATTACAAGACCTGCTTTTCTCTATACTTGGCCTGTTATTGCAGTGCAAATCCAACTCAGAGAGCAGAACTGAATTTCATGTAAAAAAGAGAAAAGTGTAAACACAAATTTGGAAACAACTGTGACTGCCTAAAATGCAGAGAATTCAAGCACTGCTATTTTTGTTAGGAAAGCTTTTTAACTGATAAACAATTCACTTGCCACCTCCTGAGCAGGTCTAACACCTGAATGAACTAAGAAGAAAAGTTGCATTTCTTGCCTTGTCAGCTGAAAGAACTGAAAACTTCTATTGTCTATAGGACATCGAAATTACACTATAAATTCTTATGAATAGCAGTTAGCTAGAACAATTGGGCAAAAGTGGCTGAAATAGTGCTGCTTGTGTGAAGCAATCTTTTTCATACATTAGGGAAGATGATCATTTGTTGCTGTTTTTCTAAGAGAAAGGTGTGGTTTCTAAAGCTCTGCACTGTGCTTTTGCCCATATGCATAGGAAAAACTCCCTGATAAAGTCCAGTCACCCTTGCTGTAGTACTCATTCCAACCTTCTTCATCATAACTAGAGATTTTTCAACTCCTGGTTTTAACCAAAAAAGCCATATTCATTTTTCCATCTTGAATTCCATTTTCTGCATTGGCTCATCTCAGTTTTGCTTGGCTTTAAAACCTATAAGCCCTCCATGCTTGGTTATCACTTCTGTTTTGCATGATCTGTATCACAGCAGTACCATAAAATACCAATGTCTGTGAATCCTGGAGAGTAACTGAAAGCTGCAAGCTAGGTTTGGAACTTGCTTTAGGACATCTTTCAGTAAAATTTTCCTTGTTAAGTTTAAAGAGAAAAGGAAGTGGGAGTAAAGACAGGTTTGCATCAAGAATATAGCTCTTCTATTCAGCCTTCAAATAATCCTGTGAGGTAAGAGTGCCTAGGAGGTAAAAACTGGAACAAATCATCAAATACATAAAGAGCAAGAAAAAATTTTCAAGTGATTCAATACCTTCCTCTATTCTGAAGTTTGCCTACCCACTCCTACATACCACCTCCTGTGGTGCAGGACATTTTAATGACACGTGGGAGGTTAGCATACAAATTCCTGCTGGCTGCATTTGTGCACAGCTTCCCACACACCTTTTGAAATACGGTCCCTTATTTAGCAAAGTTAATGAGTATTATAGCTCTGTCCTAAACTACAAGTGCAGTGGGTTGAAAATTACCTGTTAGATCCATTTTGAACTACTTGGCATTTCATAGTTTTAACTTCATTGCTGAGACAAGTTAGTGTGCCAGCTCTGAGCATTCAGTAACACGGAGAAAGGTGGTGCTGTGCTGAAGACTGGAGAGCTAGATGCTGCATCTTGAAGCAAGCACTTTTAAAGGATGCTGTCCCTTGAAGGTAAAGGTGCTCCAGTACTGACGCAGTGCTTGCACTGATGACACACACAGAGCTTAGGAGAAAAGAGTAATTTCTCTGCCACTACTTCGTAACAGTAATAAAGGTGTCTTAAGTCAAAACCAAAGTAGACATTAACAGTTTATCAGTAACACTTAGTGACAAGTCTCATCAGCTTTCTATGACATGCATGCTTTAGGCTGCCTCAGTCAGCTTTGTGTCTCACAGGAAGGTAGCAGATTCCACTCTATCTGGTGAAGGCAACCAAAGCTTTCCAGTCTGTTTTGGTGTAATAGGTTCCTGGTTCATGACTTGGAGCTGTTAGAGTAAAACAGATGGACTGCAAAGTCAGGTCTGAACCCCACAGCTCTTATTATTTATTACAATTTGACTAATTGCAGCAGATAAAATATGGCATTTCCTGTTTCCAACCTGCTGCTTCTCTGCAAAACATGTTTCATTATGGACATGTTCGTACATTTCTGAGAAGTCAGCCCCTACCTTCCATTAATGAGTGAAACCAGACATATCAATTTAATTTGTTCATTTACTAATTGGAGTACAGGAAATAGAAACAAACAAGAAATGGTAACAAATTAAATTGTTTTGTCTATTGACCTGAAACATTCAGAAAAAAAATAAAATCAAACTGAGCACAGACTCAGCAGTTCTGAAAGGAATACAGGGATAGGACCTTACTCTGTGCCATTAATGGAGTTTGCTTCTTAAAGGCCTGATCCTAAATACTTATGCCCAAGATCAGCCCCACATAAGTCAAGGGCGACTTTTTCTAGTAGATCAATGCTTTGATCCCAAGTGCTGGCTGCTCTATTGTACAGGAAAATGGGGGATTTTAAACCTTAAGAAATCATACTGAGAAACTAAATACATGTGTGATCTACCTGGCAAAGGCTGGGGGTGGAGAATCACAGCGCTGCTATTTCTTCCCATGCACCTCACCAGTCTGTGCTTTTGAAAACAACAAACACGTCACTACTGTTTTGTCAGGTGTGGGCATGCATATGGCACAGTACCTTGGGTCCTGTGTCCAGTTCTGGGCCCCTCAGTTTAAGAAGGACATTGAGACACTTGAGCGTGCCCAGAGAAGGGCAACAAGGCTGGGGAGGGGTCTGGAGCACAAGCCCTACGAGAAGAGGCTGAGGGAGCTGGAATTGTTTAGCCTGGAAAAGAGGAGCCTCAAAGGAAACCTTATGGCTGTCTACAACTACCTGAAGGGAGGTTGTAGCCAGGAGGGGGTTGGTCTCTTCTCCCAAGCAACCAGCACCAGAACAAGAGGACACAGTCTCAAGCTGTGCCAGGGGAGGTTTAGGCTAGAGGTGAGGAGAAAGTTCTCCACATAGAGTCAAGTTTGCCATTGGGATGTGCTGCCCAGGGAGGTGGTAGAGTCACCATCCCTGGAGGTATTCAAGAGGGGACTGGACATGGCACTTGGTGCCATGGTTTAGTCATGAGGTCTGTGGTGACAGGTTGGACTTGATGACCTTTGAGGTCTCTTCCAACCTTGGTGATTCTGTGATTGAAAAACCAGAATAATTTCATGGACTAATGAAACCTGGGATTTTTCTTAGCAGGAGTTTGGCTAAAACTAGCTCTACCTTTTGCTGTGGATCAAGCCATTTCCTCACCTAAACACTATGGGATAGGAATTGTACTTTAATTAAATCCTTATAAATTGATAATTAACAGGAAATGGAATGGGTCTGAATGATGTAATAAACTGGTCTGTACTCTTAAAATGGAAGAAATGGAAAAACAGGGCAAAACACACTGAAGCATGTGTACCTTAGTGAATGTCAATGCCTTACCTAGGAGCCTGAAACAGAATCACAATGCATCAGGCTGAAAGGGCCCCTCAGAGGTCATCTTGTCCAACACCCCCTGCTGTGAGCACAGACATCTCCAGGTTGCTCAGGGCCCCATCAAATTTGACCTTCAGAGCTGCAGCCTGGAGACTAGAATTAGACAAATTAGCCACCAGGAGTAGTACAGGTCTCTGAAGTGTGGAAGTCACAGACAGTTCAGGGCCTTCTATTAGAATTACTTGTAGTTAGGTGGAGATAGCAAACTTTGTCTCATTAAGCTTCTCTTTCTGCACATGTAAATCCAAATCCAGATTCTTTGCTGCTTCTCACAAGAAACTTGCTTTTAAGACATATGATCTACACAAATATCTTGTGCAAATATTTGATAACTTCAGGATTCCCAGATAGCTGCAGAGCACTGTTCAGCAATCCAACATCTCTTTCTGCTGTACAGGGCTGTCTAGCTGCAAGCCCAGGGAGCTTTAAACTGGCACTTGATAAGCAGCTCGTGATGGAGGATAGTCAAACACCAGGAACTGCAGTCCAGCCAGCTGTTTGGGGTTTTTCCCCATCTTTCCCAGAGTCAGATTTTTCCCTCTGCTTTGATGAAGTAGGTTTTAAAAGCAAAGATAAATACCTAATAACCCTACAAACATCATGATATCAGCTCAACCTCCCACTTCCTCCTGCTGGCTTTCTGACATTTCAGTTCAGTCTTCTCTGATTTCCTGACACCTTTAAGCTCTGATGGAAATCCTGAATTTGCATAGGCATTCCTGCTAGGAAGACATGGATTTCTTAAACTTCCTGTGCTGTTATCAAAGCATTTGGTCTCTCTCCAAAAGGAAACCGTGCATAACATTTGATTGTTATCAATTTGCTACTGCATAGAAGATTTTTATGCAGTGTGTGGCTTTGGAAGGTTTAAAGTGCTGAAATGGGTCTAACTAGTTTAGCAAGAAAAAAAGCTTGGCCTCAATGAACAAGAACCAGGTGGGAATGGTTTAAATCAAAGGCAAAGAGGGGAATATTTGGAGTCAGTGGTTTAGAAGCCAAAACTAGATGGAGAAGTTTTTAGTGAGATGGGGGCTTGTTTTATCTTTTATGATCTATGTTATATTTTAATTGATGTTTTTCTTCATTGTGCCATAATCTGTCTTACAAGTGCAAATGGACATAACAGAAACAAAAAACATGAGGTCACTTACACTGCAATACATACCAGTAGATGAAGAGTCAAGGATGCATTATCTTCACATGGGATTAACTGCTTTTCAATCTAGAGCTAGTTCAGCAAGATGAAATTACTAACAAGGAATGTGTTATGCAGAAAGTGCATTCATTCACACACTGTATTTTTCTCAAGCATTCTTTATCAAAGGGTAACATGCAAGCTTTGCCCTTCCTCTCTAGCAAATGATTTGTTCTGTAGCCTGAAGATGGTTTAAATGGCAAGAGCACTAACTCTGGAGTTAAAGGTACATGATTAGATTCTGCTTAAAGAAATCTGAACGAGTTACCTGTGTCTATGTGTCAAACAGGGGCAACAGTACTTGTCTTTGTCTGCAAATATCACGAGAGCTCAAGACCAAAGCAGGTGCAACAGAAGTGAGGCTTTCAGGCATGTCCCAGAGATTATATTCTTTGCTTTATCATTTTACTGCACTAAAACCTCTTTAACACTTCAGTACACCATTCTAAAGAAGTTTTCAAACACCTGGGGTAAAGCAAGGGTGATGAGTCCAGGTTTTGGGAAGTACAGGTACATGTTTTGGGTTGGGCCATGAAAGCCTGTATGCCTTTGCCACATGGATTACTGCCCTTTGGCAGCCTTGTCTCCCAGATGTGTTTTCAGATTCTACTGTCATCATTAATCTGTTTTGGTCATGATTGTTTAAGCTGTTAGTGAGATTTCCTTTATTCTCTCATGCCTTTTCTTTTATACAGTAGAAAGAACCTGCTAGCACAGTGAAGCTAGCAGCAGTATTCCTGGCTCATCTAAATCAAACTACTTAGACCTACACTAGAATCCTTCCTCAATGACTTGAAACACAGCAGCGTCAAAATAATAATAGGGATGAAAATACTCAGCTTGCAGTCACAGTATTTTCATGCAGCTGAATTTACTATCTGGCTTGATGATTCCATGGATACTTACACTTTACCCACATAAGGTGACATTTTTTGTTACAGATCCAGCTGCAGCTAGGTCAGTAATTCTGCCTTCCCAAAAAGGTTGCTAGGTGTGGACCAGTATTTACAAGCAAAGTGAAAATATTGTGGTACAAGATTTATCCTCTGTTCAGCAGTGCAGTAAGAAAGCAGACCCAGAAGCATTTGAGGGGCTTCTTTAAAAATGCATTGTAGTTTGTGCATCATAGTGCTGTACACTGAGCATGGTTATACACCTACTCCCTGTATACACCTACTCCCTGTAGATGTTAGAACATGGCCAAATGACAGGTTACCCACCTGGGAAATTCAGCAGAAACATGCTTCATTGTTGGTGCACAGCCACAATGCTTAATGCTCAGACTTCTGACAGCAGTATCCAATCCATGCTTTAATCTGAGCATGTAGAAGGGAGTGGATACATAATTCATTATTCTTTTATGCAGAATTTGAATCAAACCAAAGTTTTTGCTTTTTATGTCTGCTAGAACAATCTTTGCCTCAAAAAAGCAGAAACTGCATATAAACAATTGCTTCAGGACAGGAAATGGTTTGTGGCTATCAAGTTGAGGCCTTCATTTCCATGTAATTCTGGCTTTCACAGGTGAAATTAACACAGTTGCCATTCAAAATTACCAGGCAACCCTCTGTAACTTACATACTACTGCCCTCTGCTGTATTTTTAATAGAGATCATAAGAGCATGCAGAAAAGCAACTCATACCAGACAAGTAACAATTCCTGTCAGGTTTATGAGGCTTATTCACATCATCATTCAACCAGCTCACCTGCACAGCACAGCTATAAGAAAAGTATTTTGAGGTGTTGGGGAAGAAAAGAGCCATGTGTCTGAATCAGGAGAACAACCCCCCCTGGCTTTGCAGGTCATTTGAAAATCAACAGTATAAAGGCAACTACAAGCATTTAGGACAGTGAGGGACTAGTTTCAAATTGTTTGCCTCAACAGAAGCACAAGTCATCCCAAACCCTACTTTTTTTCCATACAAGATGAATAAGAAAGAAGCAAACAAAAATTAAATCTCAGTCCCACATCTCCATAAATTTAAGAATAGGGAACAACATGGTAGGTGCACTGTGAAGGCAAAACAAATAGCAATTACTGTGAGAAAATGCAACACCTAGAATCTGGGGGAGGGGAAGCAGCAAGTTGCCATCCCATCTGAGTAGTGAGACAACACAATTCAAAACAGGAGACAAGCTATATTAGATCAACTTTATTATGTTATCAAAGTTTGACAATAAAATATTCAAAAATCTATTGAACACATTCATACACAAAAAGAGCATATAAAATGCTAGGTCTCAGAATGTTCCATACGAAATACTGTTTATGTGTAGAGCAGCAAAGTCATTGCCAAACATTCCCTGAATTTTAGAGGGCTTTGAACACACTGTGCTCCAAGAACTACCTTAATACCAAACATTCCTTCCTTTGGTCTGCAAGTCCTTTGCAATTATTGCTAGTTATTGAAGCCTTCTGATTTTAAACAGAATCACATAGTGACTCTGAACCTCTTCAGAAATACTACAATGGCAGCTGAAAGCTTCTTCAGCATTTTCTGTACATTTTGTCAAAAACAAGATACACATTTGGTCCTCGAGACTATTTTTGGTTACTCAAATTATCCCAGAAGAATAAAACCAAGTAAAAGTTATGGAAAGACAGATATGATCGATGTGTGTTAGGTATAACAAAGATGTCAGGAAATTCAAATATTTCAGCTGTGCAGTGTGGCAAAGCACCTGAGTTCCTCCTTTTAAGGAAGTGTCACATTCTCCTCCCCTTGAAGATGCATTTTTTTCAGTCCCCTCTCCTCACAAGAATGTAGAATGCTCAAGTGCACATGGCTCGGGCAGGCTGGTAATACTAATGCTAAAAACTCTTGCCTTGTAGAGGAACATACCCTAGTGACTGAGCACTTCTCACCATGCTGAGTGAAGCAGCACAGAGACTTGCTGTAGTTTGCTTGCTGCATTCACTTCAGTGAGAACTCCATCCTAACATGCAAAAACTGAAGAGGCTGAAGATCATTTGGTAGAAAGAAAAAAAAAAAAAACAGAAATCACAACTCCTGGACATAAACCAGAACTATAGTCTGCAAAACCATCACAGCCAAGCAGTTTCATGAGAAGTACTGTGTGAAAGCAAGCACAGAACTTGGGCACCCCCAGTCATGCAGCAAGGCTTTACAGAGACAAAACAAACTGCACCCTGAAAAGCTTTCAGCTTCATCTTACTAGGCTGACTACAAGTTTCATTACACAGCCAGCCTCAAGACTTGTTCTACTAATGGAAAGCTGATTCACAGATCTGTAGGTTTAGAGATTCAGTCAACTGATCTTAGAGACAACAAATGACAAAAGAATAAGATATTATTTGGGAGACACAAAAAGTAGTATTAAAAACAGTATGAAAAAAGACATAAGTCTTTTGGAATCATGTATTTTGGGACTTCAAATCAGAAAGCCTCTGAAGCTAAACTCTTGATATGAGACTGAAAGTGCTAACAATTATTGAGTAAGGAGCTAAACAAAGCTTAGAAACCAGGTCAGGTTAAGAAGAGTTTACCTACATTCTTTTGTTGTTGTTGTTTCAGCCTTTGTTACCCATGTTGGTATCCTGCAATACAGCCTTCAGCTCCACTCATTCCAGTGCTTAGTAACAGGCATTCTACTTCAGCAGAAACAGATCATCAGCTGTTTGCTGCAGTTTTTCAGTTTTAAACCAGTAGCATAGCAATTTATTAAAAAATTGAGTCAGACCACAGGAAGAGCTTTTATCATCTTTGAGCAGTCTTGGAACACAAGCCTGAAGCTTATCTAGCTGACAGCCCTGCATAAAATAGAACACTTGGCTAAAGGACTTTTCTTTGTTTTGTTGGTTTTGAGGTTTTGTTTGTTGTGGGGTTTTTTGTTTCATTTCAACAGCTACCAGGTCCAAAAGACTTGGGGCAACTCAGTACTTCCAGAAAGTCTAGGCAATATTGCTCTCAACTGTAGGTTCCTGGGCAACTGAAGACAAAAATAAGCATTCCATTTTTAAAATCAGTATAATGTCTGCTCCCTCAACAAAGTAACAGGGAAAACATAGGGGAAAATAAGGCTACATATGGAATTTCAAGCTTAGGAAGAAATGTAGTTTGTCCATTACCCTGGTCAGATTGTTCTGCATTTACAGATATTTCTGAATTAAAACTTAAAAGCCCCAAACCTCTCTCCTGTGTCAAAATATTTGCATTCTATAGGAACAAGAGTTCAAGTTGGTTATTTCAAAGCATCTTCTTCATACATTTAATGGCAGCAAGCATTTAATGTGTGCTACCAAAATAGTTTAAAAACATCATCATTTAGGCAACTTTGTTTTCTTACATAATGAATACACAATAGTTCTGAGGAGTTTCTGAAACTCTTCAAACATTTTTCTTGGAGGACCTAGCATTTTGAAAGCATTCAAAATGGTGTCTTCAGAAAACTAAGTGCAGTCTTAACTGGGTGACTGGTTTTAAAGCAAGCCAAAGAGAATCTGAGTGAAACTATTTCTCCAACAGGACTTTTGTTAGCAAGGCTGTAACTACAGTGGCCTCTAGGCTATCATTTCTGTGGAGCTCAGAGGTGATTTTTTTTTTCAACACTGAGTAAAACAATACTGTAGGAAATCAGAGCTGCATGTTCAGCAATTTACAGAAACATTTAAGGAACCATGTATCCCAGCTTCTTGAAACAGCAATAATGAAACTTGTCTGTGCAAAGTTAGTTTTCAACTTAAAATTTCTCCTCAGCTGAACACAGTGTAGATCCAGTCACTACTTGGTGAGTAACTGGATTGGACTAAGAACAAGGTTAGACTTCATACTGTAATATTATGCTGGCTTGCATACCCCACCCCATTCTATAAAGCTTACTTTCAGTTTTGAATTAATGCTGCCCATTCATTACCATTTCCACTATCAGATCATTTTTCACACCAAAATGCAGTTCTGCACTGTATGGATTGTTTGTCAGTATTAAATTAGCTTTAATTTATGTGCTACTCCATCACAGCTATGCTTATTGGAAGCACTAGCCACTGCTTAGCTTCTTTCCCTCTGATAAATGAAGCACAAAGTGAGAATTCCTCAGACTCCAGATGATACGTATCAGGTTCTAGAAGCTGATGGGCAAACAATACCTTCTCTTAAAGAAAGAGCAAAAATGCACCTAATAGAAAGCTTCAGGTAATTCACACATCTACCTTCTTTCTCCAAATGCTGTAATAAAATAAAGGCTGGATCACAAGAAAGGTAGTACAGAACCAGGCAGACCTCTTCCCTATCTTACCTAGAAGACACACATATTTACATACCAAGGTACAGGGACCTGCAGATCAGAATACGCAAGATCAAGTTGACTGTATTCATGAATTGTCGCTATCATTCTGTTGTTTTATGGGCATCTGCAACTACAGTTCCTCCCAGCCCTCCCACTCCATGCAAAGGAACTCAGGTACCTATGATACTATGCAGTATGTGCAAGGGGCTGCACAGGCCCTTAATGACAGTCAGTATGAATATTGGACACAACACCAGAGGCACCAAGATGCCTATTTGACCAAATTTGCAGAAAGTGAAAATACCATGAAGCATCATAAACACAAATCAAGAGACATAGGATCATTCAGGACACCAAACAACTTCTTTTAAAAAAAAGAAAAGAAAAACCAAAACACAAAATAAATAATTCAGGTATCTAAATATAAAGGGATTAAAAGGCATTTTCCCACATTTAAGGGAAGGCATCACAGGTGAGGAAAATAACTCTCGACACAAGGTATTACAAACCATAAAGCAGCTTTTTCACATAAGAGATAGTAGTATCATTGGACAGCATTTGAATGTGCTCATTTCCTGAAAGCTCAAACATCACCACTTCCTGTTTTTGCCTGTCCACCCACTTCCCGCACTGCAAGGCACTCTGCAAGTTCACTGTTCCGTCCCCATCGCTGTAAAGAATCTTGGGCTCTCTGTCGGGAAAGCTTTCATAGTGGAAGGAGTCAGGCGTCTCCACGCCGGTGCCATACAGACAGTGTATACGCACACCAGGCGGTGTCATCTGGTAGACCAGGGGTTCAGTGTCCTGCCTCATCAGCCAGCCATCTTCAAAATTGATGTCCCTGTAGAATTGCTGGTAATCCCGAAGAGTGTAGTTAGCTGTAGGTGTGCTTACAAAGACCTTATCTGGAGGCCACGTGTAGTTGTAGGGGAGCATCCAGTTTGTGGAAACCGCTGATCTCTGCTGGTCTCTGATCTTGAGGGAGCTGATAACAGGTATCCTATTGTTGTCACCTAAAAAAAAGGGGGGAGGGGAGGAATGTCATTATCAAAGCAAAGCATGAATCTCTACCAGCAGCAATTACTACCACTCACAGCAACAACAAGCAGATTATTCACTTAGTGACAACTGGAGAAGTTTTTCCTCCTTTATGATTGTCTTGGTAATTAACTCCTGCAAACTAACTGCTAAGAACTTATACATTGAAACACAAGTTGAGAAATGAATGGCTGACAAGCCAAGACTAATGCTGCCTTTTCAATATGCTCCTTTTTAAAAGAGAAAAAAATAGTTCCTATGTGAGCCAAGTAAGAAACCAGCTTTTATTATGCATTATTTAGATGATTTGCAAGTTTTCTTTTAAATGCTTTCCTGGAAATGTGTTTTACAATGATTTTATTATCTAGCCCATGTGTTGTTTTGTTTTATTCCTGAAAGAACAGGTAAATACTACTACCCATGCACCTGTAAGAACTCATGAGGCAGCTTTATAAGCTTAACAACATGTTAAGCCACACATTTAGAACAAGCACAGCAGCAGTATTTCATTCAGCAGAGATACATAAACTGCTATATGGTTTTGTTGCTATTTGGCATGGTGTTTTAGGAGTTCATGCACTCCCTAATGAAGCCTACATGATTGGGCCTACAATTGAAAGAAAATGTCAGGCTCTCTAAGAATTACCTAAAAGGGTAACTGTCATACAGGCAAACAGAAGCAACTATTACTGTCTCTGCTAATGCTGCACTCCATGAGCAATTCCATCTCTCAAACCCAGGTTCTTTCTAATGTAGCACTAATTGCCTGGCTCCTTTGGAAACCTAAACTACATCTCTGCCAGGTGGGGAGGGCAAAGCAAGCCAACAAGTCCTGCAAGACCAGCTGATCACTACTACACTTGGGAAATGTCTTTAGCTGGTTAAGCTTTTCCAAAGCATTCTATTTTCTTAATATAATACAAATCTAGAGAGCTAGGGCTTATTTATTGATAAAGAGCTTAAATTACCTGATATCTCATAAACCTCAACATTGTTAACTTTTACCAAATTTAAGACTTACTCTCAATTCAGAATTAGTGCCTGACCAAAACATTAACAAGTTTTGATAGCCATTGCTTTCTTAGCAGTTTCTTCCAAATATAGCTCAAACTAATAGATGATTAAGTTTAATTTTTATGCACGTTTCCTCATGTTTTCACCATTGTTCTTGCATCTCACAAAACAAAAAACTTAATACAAACTAATTTTGTATTTAAAACCAAACCCTGAGTGAGACCTGAACTTATTTTTGTGGTGGCCATCTGATCAGAACTATTTTCCATTATCACACTGGCTGGCACACCTCAATTCTTTTATGAGCTCAACTTCCAATCAGACTTTCCAGCATGGTTACAGCATGTAGTGATCCAGGTCAAACACACCAGAAAAACTAAACCACTGAAACTGCCACTCCTGAAATAGCAAAGCCTGCTTTTCAATTCCATGAGGTGGCACTATTGCTTCAGCAAGGAGACCTAAAGCACAGGCTTTAATGCCATCTTTGGGAAGCATTTTTATCTGAAACAGACCAAAAGAAATCCCAAGAGTGCAGCAAGAATCAAAGGCCCTGAAAAGTGTTTCATCTGTGCAGTATAAATACTTAACTGTGCACACTCACCACTAAGCTACTGAATGCTACATGGCAGCTTTCAGCAAAGGAAGCCCGAGTTCTCAATTGAACAATGAATGGAATGTGTACAGATTTCCAGTAGAATAATCAAACACAGAACCTGACTGTTGCAGCTTTCTCTCATGGAGCTGTCACAAAATGCTTATCAAATCCTATACTTTTTTCCTGAAGTGCAGAAGTACTGTATGGCCCATAGCATGCTGAAGTCAGCAGGCACAGCACTCAAAGCATTATGGTGACCAAAACATTAGGTTTAAGGAAGACAATCCCAGCATCTCACTCTTATGAAACCAACCAACCACTACAAACTTTGCTCCCTGTAGTGAGAAGAACATCTTCACTTTATGGGTACTGGAATTGTAATTATGTAAGTGTTGATCCTTGCAAAGCACATGAGTAAGCAGCAAGAAACATCACAGAAAATCTAGAGGGAATAATTCCACCAGGGTACTGTTTACCATTTTGATAACACAGCTGTGGATTTCACATGAAGTTCCTAGCCAGTACCATACTATAAAGAGGAATGGGAGCAGAAAGAATGCAGTCACAGCTTGCCTTGTTTTTCCTGCAGCATTGCAGTACTTTTCTTTAAATCAATGATTCTTCTGCATACTAACACCCCCATTAATGAAATCCAAGTGTTAATGCATGACAGTGGCCATTTACTATGGATATCTGAGATGGAACTTAAAGTGCTCTGATGTTCTTCTGTTCTGCCCATTTAACCTTCCTACACAATTTGTGTATTTCTGCTCTAAAACTTGAGTTCAGTACAACAGACACAGGTTAAGCCATTACTACATTTAAGTAGAAGTGTAACTAACCATTATGCATTTGTATTTCTACCCATTTTGGATGGGATGCATTATAAACAAGGTACAAAGCACAAAAGTTTAAAGCATCAGAAATCTGAGACTAGAATTTTATGTAGTCATGTGGAATTTTATGATGGTGATATTAACAATCCTCATTTCCTGCCATTCTGTAACATGCAGACTTGTTGGATGAAGCCTGAGAGAAGAGGCCAATTAATTTTTAGTGCCACTGAACTAGATTTAAAGATGTATAACTCAGCACAAACATCCAGTGTAAGTTTTCTAATTAATAACTGAGCTGTGTGCTCCTGTTCAGAATCAAATGCCTTTGCCTAGCAGAGCATTCTTTGATCTTTCCATGCATGGCTGGCACTTGCCCTGGGTTCTGCATTTTGATGAAGTCCAGTTTCTGATGTCAGCTTTATTTAGGAAGAAGATACTGATATCCAAAGCTAACAGGTCAGAAATGAGCTAAACAGACAAGCCAGAAGCACCACAAATTAAAAGCCAAAATACTGAATAATTATGGACTCACATGATGGCAGAAGTGATTTTTTTCTGTAACTCATTTGCAGTTATTTAGTGAAATATGTTATGCTTCTTCATTCAGTTGTTTTTTCAGTCTCAGGCTCACCCAGCATGCCAGACTAAAGATCTCAAAGATTTGCTTGTCATATCTCTGGACAGGCATTTGTGCTGCAGGCATCATTTCATTACCATTTCTACAAGCTTTCTGTAATGCTAACCTCAAGCCATTGTAAGATCTTTAATCAAAAGGAACTACTGAATGCTCTGGAGCTGTTGTTAGCTTTGCACTGCTGAACAGAGAGCAATCAAGGGGGAGGCAGAAGTAACAAGAATAGAAGACACCACACCAAACAGTAGATGACACAGCAATCCCTTGAGAAGTAGTTAGGAGAGTGCAAGAGGGGACACAGTTCCTGGTTAAGGGATGTAAACAAGTTCAGTTCACTCCCATGAACATAGATAATGACAGTACGGTGACAGGGCTTGATACATCAAGTTGCCATCACTTAAAAATAGTACCTTAAGCTCACTGCCAGTCTTGCAGCTAACAGTCCAGTTACTATCTTGCAGTACAAAGAAAACCCGTTGCAAAGCCCCAAATTACCTACCTGAAGCCAGCACACGGAGAGTTTTAGCCACTCCTCCCCATGGAGCACCTAATGACACATAATCCTTTATGTACTTGTCTTTCCAATCCTGCGTCTGATGGTTGAGGAAGTAGAGGGTGTACATATTACCCATGCTGTGGGCAATCAAGACAACAGGACTGCCATACTGCTCATACATCAACTCAATCATCTTGCGAAGGGCCACAAAATAGTCTTCATTCTCATCTGCAGGAAACATACACAGGTTACACTGCTAAGATTACTAGTTGTGAATATAGAACTTCAGGAAGTCTTTAGAAGTTTGGGGTATTTTTAACTGCCTGTGGAATTAATAATGCAGAACTCAAATCCCAGAATTGTGAGAGGGGTGGATGTCATTGTGGGAATGAGTTTTGTTAGTGTAGGGTTTTTGCTGCTGTTCTGTTTAAGCAGGTCTCAAGTATCAAGTTCTTCAAAAAGAAAGCAACAACAAAGAGGGGGGAAAAGAGAAAATTACACCAGAGGTTTCATCTGGGTTCAGGGGTACCCAGGCCCAAGATCTAGTAAAAATTTGGTTGAAGTATAATTGTACTGGTGGGATAGGAGAAGAGACAAAACATCATTTGCTGACTGGTAAGCATCTTGTTCAAACAACAGTAAGTTATTTACTTGGTGCCTTTCGCCAGTCATAAGGTGCTCCTCTCACATCTTCATCACGTTTGTAGCCCCAGTCTACTAAGCTCTGCACCAGCATGTAAAAGTAACTGCCTGTAGATACCAGGTAAGAGAGAAAAAGATCAGTGAAAAGATTAGCATTAGAAGCAGCCACCAGACACTACCACAAAGCAAGCCAGGTTCTGGAGGCATTTTCTCTGATACCATATAGAGACAGTGAAACTGCAGTCTTAATCATTGACAGTCTAGAAAACTGCATATTAACAGAATGGGGAGCTCCCTGTCCCCCAAAAGTGAGAGAACACCATTATTACAACTTCTTACTGGTTTGTGATCTGTCAGATGTAGTATATACAGAACAAACTTTCCTCAGCAGAAATGCGTCTTACCCTTGAGCTGTAAAGAATACACCTCAGGAGTTCTACATCACAGTTAGCTTTTGCTTATTGCAAATTAATTTCAGGTAGGGTATATAATGCATCTATAAAGGTTGGCCTGGACTTCACTAACATTTATTCTGGGAAACAAATGCTTACAGCGTATCCAGGGCAAAAGAAACTACCCCAGAACCATCTATCAGCAGACTTAGGTGACTGAGCTTCAATAGCAAAGAAGGGAAACATTTGCAGACTGGCTGGTGTTATATACTGAAAGACGTGAACACATTACATGCTTTGACACATAGGATTTAAGTATTGCCACAATTAAATGCATCTATTAGCAGTCTGAAAAAAAATGAATGTCACAACATCCTACTGAGTATCAGTCATATTGAGGTTTTGAGAACCTCACTCAGTCTTGAATGCTTATTCTATAGACCCTGAAGTGAACAAAGACAATTTTAACTATGGCTCTGTTCCAGTTGCAAGAGTCGTGTAGTGGAGATCATTAAGCACATTACTGCCCTTTTGGAGATTGCTCCCTAAAGAAAGAGACCCATGCTATGAAGCATGTGAATCAGTAATGCACTGAGCTTTAAATTACCTAAGTCTTCAGCCACAGCTAGCAACTACAAAAGCTTATCAGATTAGTCTTTTCTGAAAGATGACTTCTACAAGAACACAAAACAAAAGACCCAAACCTTTAAACACATTCATGCAGAAATCTTGCAGCACAAAATGTAATAATTATTCTGATACTAACCAATGACAGGGAGCTACAGAGTGCAGTGCCCTATCCCCCAAGCACAAACTCATTCCTAAGACTACAGAACATTTTGCTCAGAAGCATGCTGAAATGCTTTTGTTTTGGTTTTGCTTGTAAAGCTTCAGTCACAGAATTTTCTACTCAACTCATCTCATCTTCCAAAGGTGTCTGTATTCAAAGCACCTCCTGAAATTGCATCCAGAAACCTTACATTTGGCACAATACTGAAAAACAAGACATCTTCATGCCAAACAACAGACAATGCACAATGCAATGAAAAGACTTAAAAGCAAAATGAGCCATGTGCTACCAGACCACCAAATCTATGTATAGTAAAAACCAAATCCATTTCAAAACAGAACTGTAATTTGAAATCACATTTCAGTAGCTTATTGTATAAAGACACACCAGAAGCAATCCTACAAGCATGGAAGCACTGCAGACAGCTTGTACATACCAACACTTCTTTTACTCGGGTCAAGGAACTCCAAAGAAAACGTCTGCCCAAAACCTGGGACTCTGATATCCACTCCATCTGGGGGCTCTGTAATCTTCCTGGTTCTGTTATAGACCAGCCTGGGAAGGGAAAAAGACAAGAGGAAAACATGTCATATTGACACACGACAACTCTCCGCTCCATTGGGTCTCCCATTGAGTGCAGTAACAAGAACTTCAAGTGCTATTACCCAGAAGGGAAAAAAAACCACACAGGCAGACAGGACAAGAGTGCTCTAATGGCTAAGAGGTTATACAATGCAAATAATTATTTTTAATTAGTTTAACACTTTACATGCAGAATCAGAGCTTCTCTACAGAACTGAAAATGGTGTCTGAACTTCAGCTTCGGAATATAAGCTAACTTCCATAGCTATATCTCATTTCACTTTGCACAAAGTCACATCATGGAGAACAGTTGTCAAGAACATAAGAATGTGGCAGTAGCAGATAACACACCTGTGGAATCAGATACCAGAAAAATTCTAGATCATTTCTGTTTAACTGGAACACCTCTACCAACATAAAGGAGTCCTTTATTTCTTGACTAATAACAACTGGTACCTCAGGAAGCAAACAGATATCCAGTGTTTTGTATAAGCTTTTCAAATCAACTTCAGATATGAAGAATATGGAGCTTTTAACTGCTGTGGCTGGGGGGTTGTTTCATTTTAATACCATATCAATACAACTGCTATTTCTGAATGTAAGTGTTTACCCCTAGCAGGAATCTTAGAATCTGAACTGATACTCATTTAAATCTTCACACACCAAAAATATCTCTAGTCTGTAAGGCATAGAGCAAGACTTAACGCTTATAAACCAAAATAATTCTAGAAAGAGACTCCAGACTGTCCTTGAAGGACCTTATGTGCCTCAGCTACCCATGAGACCAGTCTGTAATCACACAATGCCAGGAAACATCCAAGATGACATTTCTCCTTGCCTGTACCATCTGAGCTGCCCAATGTACCTCCTTCCCCCTTGCCTCATCAAAGAAACAGAAAGTCTTCCACTTTAGATAACCCTACAGAACTGTTTGGTAAGTGCCCAAACCAACACTGGGTAACTGGTCAGAAAATAAGTGCAAGAAACTAAGAGAACCTCTGCTTTTCATCAGTGATGAACCTCAGATATGACAAAGCTGGATCTGCTGATTCATCCTATTACTTGTCCCAGCAGAATTCCACATAATTTCTCTTGCTGATCTTGAATTGGAAAAGAAAGTTTAAGGTGGCCATTCTGTACAAAATTTGTCAATCTAAGGGAAGGAGATAACTGCAAAGAACAGCATTCCTGGTCTTACCTGATATTATCAATCCAGCAGTCAATGATGACAGGCAGAAGCAATTCCAAATTCAGCCAGAGTGTAAAATAACTGTCTGTCTTCTTAGAGCAGAGATAATGCACTACTGATGGCTTATCTAACTTTGCTTCCAACTGATTACCCAAGTCCCCAGGAACTGAAAGATATAAAGAGAGGCATAAAAATTTAAGTATATAACATTTTATATTATAATATACATATCTTAATACCATAGCCTTTATATCACTGCATCCAGACATACCATTAAGCTTTTTAACTGGATAAGAAATACTATGCCAGAACAAAGTACTGCACAGTTTCCACAGAAAATTCTTTGGAGCATCACCATGCAGAATAATTCTGGACCAACAACTCACTAAGTTAGGAACAGGCAAAGAGCAGACTACATAGGAACAGGTCATGGGTATGAAAAATATCTGGTCTCAGCTACTGTCAAGATTACCTGTGTTTTAAACTGCAAAACAAATCTTTCTGGAAGAACTTTTTCTTTACAGTATAAGAACTGCACACAGAAGTGGTTCCCCCCCCCCTTTAAACAGCTGCCTGCAAGCTAGCAATTGAATATTAAAAAGAAAAATGTGAAAAGCAAAAGCTGCTCCATTTCTGGGGGGTTTAATTTCACCTCTTCCTTCACTTTTGCTACACAATATTTAGTTGCTAGCAGAATAAAGCAAATACATCATTTTATATCATTTACATTCAGGTTTTGGATGCAATGAGTTTTGCTTTTCCTTGGGGTTCTTGACACACTACATCAGTAACAGTGGAAGAGAAGGGTCTCTGAAGAGCACTGTTCTTAAGGCATATACTAAATGCCAGTAATCCTTCGATGAAGTTTTATTTTCCTTTATTCCTTTTAAGCATTAAATGGAAACAAGAATATTGTTTCTGAATTAGAACTGAATGGGGGTGGAAATCATCAGCCACTGCCCAAAGAAACTTCTCACATTCTGTCATTCTGCTTAATCATTTTTCCTCAAGAACCAGAAAGGCAAAGATACTTCAGCTATTGAAAAGTTTCTCTGTATTAGAAAAATTTAAGAGTTAAGCACTTCTTAATGTTTGCCTCCACCTTTTTGAGCACCACACCCCCCCACACCTTTTTGAGGCCTGCATAACTGTAGCCTATTACCTGACAATGCTTGAAGTTTTTTAATGTAGACACACCCATACAATTTTTATTCCCCTCACTTCAGTAAATTTAATCATAGAACCCTAGAATGGTCTAGGTTGGAAGGGACCTCCAAAGGTCATCTAGCCTGAACCCCTCTGCAGTCAGCAGGGGCATCCTCAACTAAATCAGGCTGCCTAGAGCTCTGTCAAGCCTCACTTGGAATATCTCCAGGGATGGGGTCCCAACCACCTCTCTGGGCAACCTGTTCCAGTGTTCTACCACTCTCATAGTAAAGACCCTGTTCCTAACATCCAATCTAAATCTGCTCTTCCCTATTTTGAAGCCATTGCCCCTTGTCCTATCACTTTGTAAACAGTCACTCTCCATCCTTCTTGTAGGCTCTTTTAATTAAGTTCTATAGAACACTGATATTTAGCAATGGTTTAAAGAAAGAGAACATATTTCTTAGTGGAACACAATTTCACTGGACAGCTTTCAGAGTAACACTGGAAAGATAAAAAATGGACAGAACCTCAGACTACAGACCTGGACAACCACTTACATCCTTTAACTACCGCAAGCTGTGCCCCACTACAACAGGTATACATCAGGACTTCTTTATTAACTACTCTTACTTTCTCAACAGGTTTTTTTGTGGTTATATATATCTGTATTAAGTGATACACTAAAAGACCCAGTAGCTGAGCACAGGTTACTCTAGGTCATATTTCAAGGACTCTCATATACTGAAAAACATAGTGAAGGAGATTATAGTATTGCAGCACCTCCTAGAAAGAGTTTACTGAAGTTCAGTCTTGGAACCTCACAAAATGCTGCTTAGTTATTTCTTGGAGAACTACAACAGCTTGTTCCACAGTCCCATGCCAGTGCTACATCAGTGCTTTTAATTAGAAAATGAACAGAACATAATTCTATTTATATCAACCATCCCTGGCTGGCCAGATACAGCAGCAGACCTGCCAAGGACAGAACAGGTTCCGGTTACATTAGTTCCTGTGCAAAACTAAGTAGAAGACTGCCACTCTTGTTACCCTGGAATCTCCCAGCAAAGATAGCTTTCAAAGACCAAGACAAACATCTGGAGTATCAGCTTTAAGAACTTCCTGAGGCTTCCAAGCAGCTCTCCAGTAATTGTAAGCACTGCCTCTCAGTGTGGGAAGACTAACAACTGAAGTTAATCATCAAGATATATTTATCAACAAGAATACTGAAAGCAAAGTGTACAAAGTCTCACTTGGAACTTAATGGTGTGATCTTAGATTAAATTCAGGTTCAATGTGGCAAAGGTATTTTAATCCTTGAACTTCTTCAGGACAGAGGCTGCACTCCTGTGTCCAGTTTAGAGCAGAAGATGAGAAACACCACAATAATTTATACTCAAGGAACAAGTTGACAAGTGATAAATTTATTCATCTCTAAAAAATAGATAAGGGGCAAATCCCACCTGTGCCAAGATACCAATCCTGGAGCTCAAAAGTAAGTCTCATGTGCAGGTGTGCTGCTTGTTTGTTTGTGAAGCAGGGATTTGCAAAAACACAGGTTACTTTCAGGTTTGTATTTCCACATTAACAGTGAAACTGATAGTCACTGTAATTCACAACTCATGTTTTAATTTCTGAAGTATCATCTCCAGGCTGAAAAGGGGTCATGAAGAAACCATAAGGAAGAAAACAAAAAAAAAAGGCTCATTTTGATGAGGAAAGAAATATGCAAGCTCTTCAGTCCTCACCCCACACAATGTAACAGTGTTAATGATTTACACTTCAGCTGGAAGTCTACTCAGTGGCTTTTTGATAAGTAACAGGTTAAAAAAAATAATCACACTGAAGATTAATTCTGGAGGATAAGGACATAGCTTTTTTGAATTTTGTGATGGAATTGGAAAGCAGTAGCAAAAAATAACCCCACAAAAAACCCAAACACACACATTCATCTGCTTTCAGAGTACACACAGAAAGCATCTATGGCCAGAGCAATCCAAAAGCAATTTTTCTTCTCATGTTCTCAGCTATCAATATCTGTACTTTCCAGAACTTTTTTGCTGGATGCATTGTAGGAAATTCTTACTTTTTGAAGCCTCCAAACTGACCCCATAAATGTATGAAATGGGCAAGTGAAGTTCTGCAAAATCAGCACTAGATAAAACTGGATGTCCAAGAACAGACCTCAAGCAGTACCCCAGCTTCCCCAGCTTGCAGTTGTGCAATATGTGTATTGGCTTTTGAACTGCTATGTTTGGAAATAAAAGATTTCATATTCAGCAGAAAAACACATTTTCATCATATTTGATGATCTGTTGGTTCTAGCATATTCCCATTTTTCACAGTTAGTAATTCAAAGCAGAACTCATTCCAATACCTCGATTAGCCCAAATCACTTCTGATATGGTAGTATCCTTTGCTGTTTTCTTATCTCAATTGCCCTGCCACAACTAGCCTATCTCCTTGGATCTGATCTTATCTGATTAAGCTTTATGGGAAGCACATTTACTAATTGGTCTAAGAGGCTAAAAGATGTTGCAGACTTTTCCAAATCTGCAAACTATTACAACCAGCTTTAGGACACATGGCCTATCACTATCTTTAAGTCTTAATGACTAATACAAAGGTAATAAGCAAGTTTCATCCTGGACAGTGAATCACTTTAATACTGCTCAGGAAACAGAAAAGGACATTCAACAAGAGCCATAAATAGGGGGATCTTAAATTTCATTAACACCAACCAACCAAAAAGTAGTACCCATATCGTAAATTGAGGGGGAAAGAAAAGCTGTTGCTTGTGTGGCAAAGAGACCATCCATGGATACATTTTTACTATTTCTATTTGAAATCCAAATACCTCTGGATATATCCAAACTATTCCAACTTTTTACCTAGTGCCATATCCTCAACTAACTGATCATTTTGCAGTCTTTCAGAATGAACCATATTTCCTGGAAAATTCATTTTAAACTCTGAAGACAGTCCTCTAAGGAGAATGCCTGGAAGTAGCTCAGACTGCCACGGTAAAGGCTTGTGCACAAAATTAGGAACAAGAAAGCAAACAACATCTCACATGATACTTCCAGATACCTCAGATCACATGAGGCATAAACATTTAAATCACTCCTGACATCTAGCCAGCTGACCATACAAACACACACCCCTCAAGTAGCAGTCAGCAGGAATTCAGACAAACCTCGTTTGCATGCAAGTCAATTATTACCAAGCTTCATTTAGATGTCTTTCTAGAAAACTTTAGCCAAGAACCTAACAAGTTGTTTGCATAGGGTATCAGAACATTGATATAGTAATTGCCTTGAGTCAGCTCTAAAAGGTAAAGGGTTCTGTGAATCCACTGCTGATCTTGTAAGGACAGGTTATCACCTTCCAGAAACTGATAAGACATGAGGTGGCACACAGTGATTATTGATGGCCTGTTTGAGGAAATGAAGAACAGCCACAAAATCAAAAAAATCTTAGTGCAAACATTAGAAGACAAGCATGTTGAATATATAATCAAACTGATAGAGAAGTGCACAAACATCATAATTGCATGTAAACATGGAGCAGATGCACAGAAGTACTTGCTCAGAATATACGTTAAGTCTTGTCAGCAGAGCAGAGAAATTCAGTAAGTTATCCTCGTTCTCCCATGAGATGTTCCTGTGTGAATATGTTGCCCTGGATGGCCAGAAAACTCTCTTAAAAAAAGGCAAGCATGAAAGCAACCCAGCACCTTAAGTAGTCCCTTTTCCCCAAAACAGGCTTGAGAGGAACTCCAGGACAATCACCTTGCATCTTAATGAGCACTGTGTCTTTGATATCAAGCCTTCAGGCAGGACTTTGCAAATAAGGTTTTGATTCTCCCCTCATGTACCTCATCTCCAGTGCCACTATTATAGGAATACCATTTGGTGCTTTATTTAAATCTCTGGGAAAGCTAAGCAGTAGTACTGCAACATTTTACTGTCAGTTACCGCCCACATTAGTTTGGCCCTCAGTCTTGCTCCCTCAGTAGGTACAAACATGATCTTCTGGCTCCTGCTACTAAAGCACCATTTGATGATGCACAGATCATCTTAAAAAATAGCCTAAGCCAAAGGGTGTTGCTATTGGCTTCCACATTCCTCATTCTGCTCCTCCATTAAGATAATTAAACTACAAAATTAGTCACTTCTTCCTCAGCAGGCTAATTTTCTCATGCTTTAGCAGGACAATAAGTGGCTAATTTAAGTGGCAATAAGCAGGCACAGGGCAAGCAGGGCAGTGGGGAACACTAATGAGCTATTCAATTGGTTTAGCTGTTTCACAGACCCATACTTCACATGAGCCAGTTAGGGAGCTCCACAAATCCCAGATCTGTTGCTACCACAACTACAGCCAGTAGTTACAAGGTTGTATTTAAGCAGCTCATCCCTTTTCAGATTTGAGGTTCCTAGAAGCAGTGTTTGTGTTAGTACCTCGGGAGCAGAACAGTTATCCATACACAAGCAATGCCCCATACTTGCAAACTACCACTGTACTTCCTCCTCCATTACTTGTGCAAGCACAGGTTGCAAACTGCAAGTGGGGTCTTCACATGAAAATTTAAGAGCAACTTACACCAAGTCTTGTGACCATCACTGGTCTAAAACACTTATGAAGTGATCATTATATTGACAATATTCCTTCTTTATTACTTAAGATCAGATGGCCAACTTGCATGCACAGAGTAAGACCAAACTTGTTAACTCCCCTTTCTACTTACAGGTTTTGACTTCCAAACACACCACAAGTGAATGCTTATGTCACGAGACCCATTTACTACAAGATAAAAAGATACTTGAAAAACTGAGCACATATGAAGCAGCAAGGGTCTAGATGCCAGCCTGGTAAATCAGGAGTAACAGCTCTGTATCCCCTTCTTGTCTGGGCTCCAAAACCATCTCAGACTTGTAGAAGTCTATATAATGCAGCACTGCATACACCTTACCGTCTCCTTTTGTAGTTGTGACTCCAGTGCAATGTGGGTTTTGTGCCCTCTCCCCAACACCTGTGTTAAGCCAGCACTCAGAATGCTCCCATAAGTCATTCTCCTACACCCTTCTACCATCCTTATTACAGGTGTTCCTAAAAAGCTTATCTTAACATATCACATCTGCAAGAAGGGTGAAGAAAAGGTCATGAAAAGTTAACTAGACTCAAGATGAGAACACTTCATACAAAACCAGTGAATGACCGACAGTCACCCCATCCTCTCCTTTATTTGTTTGACCTTCACTACCCATGTCACTGCTAATTGAAGCTAAGCTCTTAGTGCAGGTGTTTTTACAGCAACAGTTGCTTCTATACATCAAAACCCATGGTATTTTACAATAGGAAATTACAGCTAATCACTCCCTAAATGCATCTACTTTCACAGACAACCCAGAAAAAATTATGGCTGTTAAAGGCCACTGATCTTCACTTTCAGGGCAGGTCAGGACTGGGCAGCAGAACATGGCAGACTTCAAAATGTAGACACTGGCTAGAGTGGTAAGAGACAAAAGTTCTGCAGTCATTGATGAGAATACACAACAGAGTCTGTGTGTTAGGGCACTTAATGATGAACATATGCTTGGCCACATGGTATTTACTAGAACATCTTTTAAGAAAATAACCTGTAGGTCAGCCATGGTTAAAAGCATCCTTAGGGCCCATGTACACTTACAAGAGATCCATCAGTAGTTTGTCCAAGCTCCCACAGGAAGTATCCCTTTATCCCAACTGTTTCTACATCTTCTTTGTTTCCTTCATAGCTAGAGTTAGATATTGGATCAGCAACTAAGACACTATTACCTTTATCATCAAGAAGCTTGCACTGGAACAAGTGCTAAAGCTTACTGCTAAAGCCCAGCATCACAGGACAGAGGGACAGGATAGAAGATTGCTTCTAACCTTCAGACAAAACTTAAAGAACTTCTGTTCATGGTTTAACATCAGCCTCTTAGGACATCCTTCTGCAGTTCCTCTTTCCAAGTCTACATCCTCCCAGCTGGTTCAGCCACCTATTCAGAACTGGGAATTTGTACATGGTGACCCCCAGATACACACCAGCTTTAACAATGCTCTTGTGTAGCATTTTCCCTTTCATGTCAGAAGCTTGTAACAGTAGTAATACAATCAACAGCAGAGCCTAAACCATTATAAACAAATGGAGTTTCAACTGAGTAGTATGCCACTCACCATCCTTTTTCTACTATCATCCCCAGTTTCTTTCTTTTTCTTCCCCCTTCACTGTCAAGGTTAATTGCATAATAATAGCATATAGCATACTAAGTATGTTCACAGGACTGACTACTGACATGAATATCACCAAATGCATTTAATGCATTGGAATGCTGAGGAATTATGATTTCAGTACACAGCCTAGGAAAATAATTAAAATTTATTTACAATTCTAATCAATACAAAAAGCATTTAACACACATTACTTAGCAGCTGTAATATGAATACTTTCATATCATACTATTTTGTGCCAACAAGTGATACAATAACCAATATTAATTTTCCATGTTGTGTAATGAAAATAAGCCTGTTATTTGTTAAATACTTGTCCTTTGACTGCTGTAGCCCTCAGTAACTCCTACGTCCGACTCCAACCTCTGTTATGAAAGGTCCATATGGAGTGAAAACTCGAAAAGAGAGTGTCTGGGTTGGTTAGTGAGCTATAACCGTTTTGAAGTGATCCTTGCTTTTTCCCCCGCACCCGCCGACAAGCAAAGGCATTCCCAGCATGGCCGTGCCCCCATACGAGGTGAGGTGCCCACCCCTCTGCCCCCAGCCCGGCCACCTCGACCCAGGCCTGCGCTTGTCGCTGTAGCAGCCGGGCCAGGGACGGGCTACAACGCCAGGACACTGTCAGGGAGAAACCACTCCGTGCCCAGTGCCGGGAGACTACGGTAGCGCAGCAACCGGGGCTGTCATAGAGCGGGGTCGCTTAGCGAGACGCCCTGGAGACCGCGGGCAGCGGCCGGGCGGGGCGCGCACCCGGGCAGCGCCCCCAGGCCTCTCTCCGCCTCCCTTGACTAGAGTGCCACAACAGAGACAGCGGGATCCAGCAGGTTCCACGGCGCCAGACACACGAGCCGCTTCCCCCCCAGCTCTTACCCAAGACCACGGGTGGCCCCGCGGGCCGGCGGCGCGGCAGGCACCCACCGCCGGGGCAGAGCAACAGCAGGAGGAGAAGACTGAGGAAGGGGCTCCCTCCCCGGTGCGGGAGAAGCCTAGCACCAGCCGGCGAGACCATCACCCCAGTGCATAACCCTAAGCCAGGAGCCGCAGCCACCCCGCGCCGCGACCGCCGCCAGAGTACGGCCCCGTTGCCCGGCCCGGCCAGAAAAGGGCCCACCCCGCCCCGCCCACCTGGCCGGCAGCAGGGTCCGCCCCGCCCCCGCAGGCCTCAGCAGCCGATCGTGGAGAGCGCGAGCTGTGGGCGGGCTCCGCGCGCCGCCTCTCCTCAGGCGGCGTCGGCGGGAACCTGCGTTCCCCTCCGCTCCCCTCCGCTCCCCTCCGCTCCCCTCCGCTCCCCTCCGCTCCCCTCCGCTCCCCTCCGCTCCGTGCTCAGCCGCGCAAAAACCTTCCTGGGTGATGGCCTCGGCTGCCGCGGTCCTGTCCCGGCCCAGGCCGTGTGAGGCATAAGCGGACAGGTAGGTAGGTAGGGAGGGCACCCCGCAGGGCTGTTCTGGGGCCTCGGGTCCCCGCTGTCAGGAGGCATTTAGAGAGGGGTGAGTCCGTCGGTCCCACAGGGCTGCATCTACGGTTGCAGGATCCTGCTGATGTTTTCTCAAAGTAAATTAAGGGGCTTTCCCGCAAAATCCATGCGTAAAAATAGGTACGTATAGGTGTCGCTGTCAGAATGGTTTAAGGAAAACCACAAATACTTGGAAAAGCCAGGAGTTTTAGTATGGCATAGTCATGGGGCTGGGCATCTACTGTAAAAGTGGCCCCAGCCGTACTTCAGGCAGGGCCTGACTAATGTGACAGCTAATTGGTACAGAGCGTCACTGAGGTTCAGCATTTGGCAATACCGAAAAAAATCATTAGACCTGCAAGCATGTAACAAGAACAGGTAAACTTGTAATTAGCATAATTGAACACCAGGAGAGGTATAAGCCTTTGTGCCTCAGCAGTACCAGTTAAGGAGTTACGTGCTCAGTTTGGAGTACACATTGGTGTCTGGCCGGGAATGGGGGCTGATCAAGGGTATCCACAGAAACAGAAGCTTGGAACCAATGTCATCACTTCTCCTGATCAGTTTGGGTTGTGCTGATGGGCAAGACAAGGTTTCTTAGGTTCGTATATTTAGTCCTGCTAGCCATGTTACCAATTCACCTTCAGGGCCAAGCTATTTCTGACAGAGTTACTTTGCAACAAAGTATCACAGCTTCCTACATCCCTCAGTGTGTCTACTAATTCTCAGAAATATTCCTACCTTGAATGATTAATACACAGCATGAACACTATCACAAATGAAGACATGGGAGTGAGAGACAAATAGAAAACTATACAGTAGCTTGGTTACTCCTATTTGCTATATGCACTGTGAAGTACAAAACTGAAGCTATCATTGCCTCACTGACTTTAGCATTTAATATTTGTAATTCCTGCAGAAAGATATGTCAGAAAGATCTGTACATGAAGGCAGAGAACAGCCTATTGATAGGAATTTAGAAAATTATGGAGGTGGCTTGGCATTGACATGGAAGGACGAGAACACATCTTCCTGAAATAAGGCAGAGGAAACAAATGCAATCAAGGAAACTAAGGCTAGGTCTAAATCTAGACATGCCGTTTTCAAGGAAGCTGCAAACACCTTGTATATTTAAGAGTGGAAAGGTGTCAACATCCAATAAACCCACAGACCTGTTTCAAAGACAGGTGCTTAGTCATCATGCAAGCATTGACTTGAAATGACCTCCTACTAAAACTACTAGGTATGCAAGTATGACTGACTTGATTGCAACACTGATCCTGGTACAGGAACTAAATGCTGCAAAATGCAGCAAAGTACCTTAAGGACGGATAAAATCATAT
Source organism: Dryobates pubescens (assembly GCF_014839835.1). Classification (NCBI taxonomy): domain Eukaryota; kingdom Metazoa; phylum Chordata; class Aves; order Piciformes; family Picidae; genus Dryobates; species Dryobates pubescens. Next base: position 22,337,054 of record NC_071630.1, on the reverse strand, counting down.
TTAAAGCAAATTGATTTCACAGTCATTCTCTCATACCTCTATACTCAAAAGCCCTGAAACACACATGTCCAAGGAATGGCAGTTGTCAATCCTTACAACAGCTCTTGAGTTCCTTAGGGCAGTATCAAAGCAGTTTTTGGACATACTTTCTATGCCTCTTAGGAGTAAGCTATTATGGTTTGATTTTGTTTTGGTGGTTTTTTGGTGGTGGTTTTTGTGTTTACTGCTTTTTTGCCCTTTGGTTGGGGTTTTTTTTGTCTTTTATTTCGCCCTCTGTAACTTTTGGGCAAGCTCACTGCCTGTTGTCTTTGTTCCCTGTTTTGGTATCCTCCTGCTAAGCTGACAAAAATAGGAATGGCCATATGACTTGCTGTGAACTTGTTGCCATCCTCCTGTTACTGGAAGGCAGACCTTCTGCTGATAAAGCATTTCTGCTGTAGGCCTCTCAGAGCACAGGCTGGATGTAAACACTACATTTGTCAGCCTTTACCAGTTTGATTGCACTTATTTGTGTCCTTGATTATCATATCTAATTTTTTGTTACCTTTGCCAAACTGGTTCTACTAAAATTATCACACAGAAACAGTTCCAAACTCAGTTGAAACCAATCTTAATACTTCTTTTATCAGTATCTGTGCTGTTCTGACAGCTGGGAATAGCTTCACACCTCACTAAAACCTTGCCATCGTACTCTTCTCCAGGGAAAGTCTGCTAAGCACATAATTGCTATCTCTCCTTCTCTGCTGATGAATCAAATAGTTGTTATAGTGAGTTGTTTCTTTTGTTGTCACCTTTTGGGATATCAGGACCATTCAGATTCTCTCTTATGAGGAGAGACTGAGACACCTGGGGCTCTTTAGCCTGGAAAAGAACAGATTGAGATCTGATCAATGCTGATCAATAACTAAAGGGTGGGACTTATGAGGATGAGGCTGGGCTCTTTTCGGTGGTGGCAAATTGTAGGACAAGGGCAGCAGATACAAACTAGAACACAGGAGGTTTCACTTAAGGACAATTTTAGTTCCTGTGAGGGTGCTGGAGCACTGGAGCAGGCTGGCCAGAGAGATTGTGCAGTTTCCCTCTGTGAAGACTCGAAACCTTCCTGGACCTGTGCAGCCTGATCTAGGCAAGCCTGTATTAGCAGGGGGATTGGACTAGATGATCTCCAGAGATTCCTTCCAACCTCCACCATGCTGTGATTCTGTGAAAATGTAAATTAAACATTTTGTCTTTGTAAGGTTGTTTAAATGTACACAGCAAATTTCTGTTTTCACATTGAGTATCTGGTCCTACTGTCACACCAACAAACACAGGAAACTTGACACACTGAAGAGTCCCTTAGCATTGAGTTACAGTTGATGATAGAGTGCTCTTAATTGAGTCACTGTAGCTGTTTCTAAGTGCTCTTTTGTTAGAGGAGCAATCCAGCTCTCCACAAAGAATGACTTGACAGCAGGGCATTTGTAGATTAACAGCTATTTGGGAACATGACAGAATTCTACCAGTCATCTTCCAAGGCAAATTTAAGGAATAACAGAACCAACAGCCTTAAGTTGTGCCAAGGGAGGTGCAGGCTGGGTATTAGGAAACATTTCTTCACTTCTTCCTCAATGCTTCTTCATCAAGCATTGGATTGGGCTGTCCAGGGAGGTGGTAGAGTCACCATCCCTGGAGGTATTTAGAAGACACATGAATGTGGTGCTTGGTGATTAGGGGCACGGTTTAGTGGTAATCATTTGGCAGTAAGTGGTGGGATTGCAGGGTCTAGGCAAGCATTTGGATGTGATCTCAAAGGTCTCCTCCAGCCTCAACAGTTCTTTCTGTAACTACAAGTCTAAACTGCCAGTGAAATGCCAGCAACCTTATTATACAAAGTACATTCTATATACTACTTCCTTCACATGTTTTGTATCCAAAAGCTGGCTAGAAATAGAAAAGGAAGTTGTTAACAGTTGAACCTACTGATGAAAACCATACTGCACCTTCTTCACTTGCATATGAGAAAAAAAATCAGATCCATTCTCCAGAGGCCAGTTTATTACCCCTGTGGATATTTTGTTTAATGTGCATAATCAGTCTTGTAAGAAAATACTCTTTATTTCTTTCAAAAAACATTACCAGAAATAAACTGTATTAAACACCAGAAACTAGAATATCAGTAGCATTATCTTTACTTAAGGCTCCTTGAGGGCTTACACTGGCAACTTAAACCATGAATTGAATGTGAGTTTGCACACTGGTTATTTGAAAGAAACAAACCTTTACAGAAACCTAATATTTACTTAAATATCTTTTATTTGATTGCACAGAATTCTGTTTGCTTCTGGTCCTTGCCTTTTACATAGTGTTTATATCACTTCAAATGCCCCCAAAACACAATTGTACTGAGCTAGACACACTGGTATAAAACCAGCACATTTCAAAGTTGTAAAGGCAACCAGGGATGGCACAGATCTCTCTAGGCAGAAGCCCATGTCAGCACATTCCCTGTTGTTACTGTGGTTCAGTTGGGGATTTACCAAGTTTTAAAAAGTTTAACAATCATCTTCGGTCATATCTTTCAGAAACATGCTATCTTAACTTTACCACCTCACAACTTTACCACCTCACAAGATTTTACCAGCCATCCTAATTTTATTTCTGAGTTTGCACCAACACAAATTATTCCTGAGAACCATAAATCAGCCTTCATGAAAACGAGCACTGTGAAATACAGGCACTTGCAGAAAGCCTCTGTAACAAGAAAGGAGGCAAAAGATTTAATGTTTTTGTCGTGTATACAAAGAGTAACATCTGGGTCAATTTGCAGTGGTTTGCTTTCATCATCTGGTTACTGAGCATATAGACAGCATCTGCTGTCCATTCAATCTTTTTCCTGCAGATATCAGTGTGACATCTCTTCTTGGATTCCCAAAAATTCTCTTTGGAAAGTGCTGTAATACAGATATGTGACATTTCTTTCCTTCCAACCACCAAGCATCACAAACCAGCCCAAGTATTCAGCTTTAAAAGGCTTTTTCATCTGCACAGTTCTGAACTCATACCCAAGACCAGGAAGGAATCACCTGGTGAGAAGTTGTCAAGCCTACCCAGAAACCACCATAAACCAGTCCATTGATAAAACTTGACATATGCAGAGGCATAAGGAACTTAAGAAGGCAGGTTTAGTTTGCTATAAGTAGTCTGATTCCATCAAGTTTGCATTCAGAACAGCACCGTTCTTCAGCTTTAAGCTTCATTAGTGGATACAGATTGTTTTAAAGAAGCTGGGATTTTTTTATCCCCTTATAATTCTGTCCATGCCCCAACGATTTCCAGTGCTGCTTGACACAACGGATTTGCACTTCTAAGTTTTCCTGCATCAGCAGGAATCCTGGCCATTGCTTAAATGTGACTTTGTCTTGAAAAAGCAACACCAAAATAAAACCATACAGCAACAATATGGTCTTTCTTCACTCTCTGCAGATCAAGATAATTCTTTAGGTTTTGTTTAAATAATCATCAGCCTTTAAACTCCACTCAGGAGGCAGAAAGCAAGTTTAATCCTTTCCTTCCCAAGGCTGGCTTGAGGCCTAGTTGCATTCAGTCGGTTTGATTTTAGTACAGTTGTAACTGACCTGTAATAACATGTGTTGCAGCTGACCTGAAAGGTGGGCAGTCACAAACATCTGGTTTTTTGTAACAGCTGAGTGTGCCCTGGGAGGATGCTGGGTTTGTTTTGGTTGTTTTGTTGGGGTTTGGTTGGTTGGTTTGCTTGTTTGTTTTTCTTTAAATAGCTATACTGGGTTATGTAATAATGTTTCTTAGCAGTAAAACTTTAAATATAGATGATTCCATAAATGTGCCAGATGAAGCTCAATTTATAGCTCAGTTTTGTTAAATTAGCTGGAGGAGAATTCCGCCTCTGCGCTGCCTGAAGAGCATATTGATTTTTTAACCTTTAGCAAAGATGTATTGGGGGTGGGGGGGGGAGGTAAATCCCCCACTGGACAGATTAAAAAGGTTTTTAGTGTTTGTTAAACAGCACTTGTTAAACTCAAGCAGTAATTGTGTATAAGCACTGTAGCATAGTTGCAGAACACAATTTGCCATGCATTTGAACCAGGGCTGCAAAGATACTGTCCCTTCTTTTACCTTCTCCCTGCTTCTCACCACATCATGTTCACTTCCATATTGTTTCAACACTGCTGCTCACTAGCAGCAGGAGTATAAACAAGACCTGATGTAGGTTCCTCAGTGTCTTTTAGGCTATATTTGGTTACAGAACAGAGACAGAAAAAAGGGAAGAGGGAATATAGAAATGCAGGCTCACATGAATATCAGTGTCAAATATCAGGGCCTAGCCATTAGCCAAGGTAGGATATCCATAATCAGCATGTCACTATCATTGATCCTATCTTCAAAACTTTAATCTGTATGACACAGATCATATTACTCTTTTGGCTCATGATGTGCTAAAGCAAGTCAGTTGATCTTTTTAAGTCATCCATGTAATAGGGCTTAATATTAAACTGTGTGGATCTAATGACTGATATACTGAATTGCAGAATTCCTACTCAAAGAGAATTTTGTTAGAATCTAGGAATAAGGAATTATTAGCAAGAATGCTAATACTTATGTACTGGGAGTTTGGTTCAAGATTTACTCAGAGTGGGTGTTGTGGGTTGGACCACTGAAGAATTTTCAAATTGAAGCTAAGCAAAACAGGGACTTAAAAAAGATAATAAAAGGCATCACAGAAAGATGGAAAGAGGAGATAGAATTTTCTGTAGGATGAATATATGAGGAAAAGACTTGGAAATATATTTATGTTATGAAAACTGAGTAGGCTGAACCCTCAGGGACAGATTATGTCTTGCACAAGTTCCCATAAATTGCAACAATTTCCCAGCATGTTGCGTGAATGGTAGAACCTGACATTTTTTTGCTGTGCAGAGAAACTGTTTGTGCCCTCTGAGGCAGAAGGCTAACAAGGTGGTTTTGATCTGCAGGCAAGGCACTTTTCAGGTGAAGAGAAGATTTAGAGAAAAGCAGAATTCAGCATACTGTTATTTTAAGGCTAGCATGTCTTACAAGATTGTAAGAGTGGCTAGAGCACAGTGACATACTTGTCAAGGAAAGCAGCAGAAATCTTGTTTGTCATGTGGTATGAGTCAAACAGCAGCATTTCAGGATTGTAGGCACCTATAATGAAAGGGCAAGGAGACCACTGTTCTGGTGTTTAATAAGTAGCTTCATCCAGTGCCATACCTTGTTTGGTACCCTAGTTGGGCAGGGTGTCAGGGAAGTGGCTGAGAAATACTGGGCTTAGGAAATTTGCTAGCTGAAAATTACTGCTGAAAAGACAACACTGCAAATACCAGAGCCAAGCAACTACCAACAAAAGTGAATCCATTTCTGGAAACATGTGTGTCCAGAAGAACTGAAACTGATGTCAATCATTTAGAAATTTATTGAGGAAAATGTTGGTCTTTGTCTAGTCTCACAAAGGTTTCACTCACTCATTTTCAGTTCAAATACTGAAGGACAGAAAAACATCTGACCGGTCATATTTGGTGAGAGATTTCACTTCAGCCTGTAAGAAACAATCTGAGAATTCCTCTTTAGTGGGTGCATTGAAAAATTAACTGATGGGAGCTTAACTGTTTAAAGGATATGTAAAGATTTTTCTTCCCCTTCATTTTATAATTGTGGCTCTTTGGAGTATGCAGTCCCACTGAGATGTAGTTATCTTGGATGTAGAGATGTAATAATAGACCAAATATTTATTTTCTATGCTTTAGATCCACATATCCCATTAAAAACTAGATATGAGTAGGAAAACTGACTGCTGTTAAGAGCCAAATAAGACTGACCCAATTTTTATTGAGCTTTCTTAATTACTCTTGAAAAAACACCAAAGCAGATTAACAAAATTAATTGTTCAGATCTGAATTTCTGCTGTCAGTGTGTGTAAAAATAAATGCCTGATACACTATTTGGCTAATACCATTTTCTAAGGAAAGAGGTAATTTACTCATTCACCTGAATTATCAACAGACACATACTATCCCATCCCCTGGGCATGTTCAGTTAAAAAGTATTGCTTGATGATTCCTGCAAGGACATAGTTCCTTTCTAAGCTGAGGGACACAAGCAGTTGGAAATGGTTAATCATGGGAAAATGGTTTAATCAGCAGCATCATGAGTAGTGTTGCATCAGCCTGTGTGAAACAAGTCAGGGCAAAAATAGAGGAAAGGACTGCTGAAGGTTGTTGTTCTAATCATTGTGTTCACATCACAGCCACCATGAGACTTAAATCAGGACAGTTATTCTGATGGTTCTGTTAGGCAAATAATACAAGCAGAATGTAAAATGACAATTTTAACAATTTTTCACCGTTTTATTTAACCCATTTCTGGGGTTAACACGAGTTTTAAACAAGGGGCAGTGAACTAACTGGTCATGTTTTAAACTGAACAACAGTACTTTAGAGATGTTTGTGGACATGTTAGAAAGGGGGAGCTTGCCAGGGACTAGACATACTACTTTGAGAAAAGGGATTTAGCAGAACAAGTTTGGATTGTTTTGTTTTTAAATGACAGGATATAAATGGCTTGAGATGCTCTAAGTGTTGCTACTGCGCTGCATCAGTAGGTTTCTAGAATAACAGTCATAAGTGTTTCTTCATGGTGTGGTGAGAATCATTTGACTATCAGTGTTTGGGAGCAAAGCTGCTCAGATTACAAGCTGAAGAACAGGCTATCATGTGACATAAAGACAAATTTGCTGCTGAAAGCAAGAAATGTATGAGCTTTCATGTGGCAGATAAATTGGTCTCATGGTTTCCTATGAAAGGATATAGCATCGTGAAGGCAATTTCATTGCACTTGGATTTCATCCTAACATAACTTGTAAAAACAGTTTCGCTGTGGCAATGATGCCTTGATTAGCAGAAGCCAATTCTGTCAAAGACCCTGTCTCATACTGGTTTATTGGGTATTTCCTCATTTTGGCAAGCTGCCAGACAGCACTGCTTTGTTCTGGTGTGCTTACAAGTGACTGTGCTCAGGTAATGAAAAGGCTAACGATGTCCCAAATTTAAGTTAATGTAAATGTGCTTTAGAGTCATGTTCCTGATATCTGTATAACCTTGTATAGAGAACAGTATATAACCTAGCAAACCTCCTAAGCTATAGATTCAGCACGACATTGTTCAACACCTGAATCAGAGAACTAGATCATGGGTAAAGTTTGTGACTGGATCTGTAATTTATCATGAGGGGGGACCTTTAATAATTTCATCAGATGATGCTCATCAGCAGTGTCTAGCCATGCTTGCCCTACCATGTAGTCTGTTTTTTACTGGGTAACAAACTCAGTATCAGGAGATGCTGCACAGAGCAAACATTGTGCCATTCTAACATGAAGCCCATCCAGTGAAGAACCACAGCAGCAGAGCTAGAGCAATAACTAGTCATATTGTGATTGGATGCCACACAACTTGGTTAGGATGTAGCCACTCAAAAGATAGGAAAACAGCAGTCATGAAAAAAAAAATACACATTTGCTGTGCAGGGGAAGAACTGATATGAAAGAGATACCATTCAATACCAGTGAGGACTAACTGCTTCCCACACAGATAAGCGTAACAGAACACAAAGCTACCAAGAAAAAATAACATACAGAGTTTTTAAAACTGTCCTTCATGCAGCACCAGATAATGGTGTATTTAAACAACACCTGACTTGCAATAGTTTAAGCACAGAATAGGACACCCAGCAAACAGACACGGAGCTCTGCTATGCAGAGGACAACCTATGGTTTAAGGATTACAAGTTAATTGCATCACATGAGGATTTCTATGGTTGTAGAGCATCTGGAGTAAATGAAGGAAGAACACCACAGTGACCTTTGGAACAAAGTCTTCTAAATGCTAGAGCATAAACTGATATTGAGGAAAATAAAACCTAATTATTATATTTGTGGTTTGAATTTAAACTAATCCAAATAAAATAAAACACCCAAATCATATATAGATATAAATTACATTTGCCAGACAGCCAAGCTCTCCTCATTTTTACACTGTTGCAGACAAAAAAAACAAATGAGGGATCTTAGCCTCCCTGTAACTTGGTTTCCCTCTTTCTCCATCTGCAGCACACTGCAGTTAATTGAACTCTTGAACTTGAGAACTTGTGTTTCTCTCTCTCAGAGATAATATAAAAAAAGTGAATGAAGGGAGAAAGGTGATAGGGATAATGAAAGGAGTGGAATCATTTCTGTGTAGGGAGTGATGTATGCAAGAACTCTTCGGTCTGGAAATAAGAAATAACTGACAAATGTAGGGTTTAATTAAATAAGGACTATGGAAAGGATGAACAGGGATCAACTATTCACTGTTTCTTCCAACATATGAGCTGTGGGGATCTAAATGAGGTCAGCAAATAAACAAAAGGAGGTGGCTCTTCAAACAGCAGGTGTGAAAGCTGCAGTGCTAGTAGTGTATGTGAGTCCAAGGATAGACCTAGGAAGTCCATAGAGTAAATGTCCACAAAGCTTTATTAAAGCTAGAGTAACCATACCTGTCTCAGGAAACTCCTCAGCTGTCATTGTCCACATGCCAGAGAATATGTGGGGCAAGTATATTTACACATGGCTTGTTCTTATATTCTTCTCCAGGCAACTGCTTTTGGCTGCCACCACAGAGAAGATACTGGGTTAAGAGGGCTTTTTGGCCTGACTCAGCACTAGAATATCTGAAATAAGCGTCCCTAAACCCAGATCGAGTTGTTAGGCTCAAGAGTCAAATGTAAGAATAATAGGAGATCAGATGATTTAGAGTCTATTAGCCTTACTTTCTATTAAAATCCATAAATAATTGGATTTTCAACTAAGTAAAATGGTGCTAACACTTTCTGCCAGTGAAAAGATGATCTTCAATTAGTGGAGATGTCATCATCATTCACAGCCATTTCTAATATTAAATAAAAATTTTGGAGAAGCAATGGATCACATTACACAGAGAGAGAAAATTACCTGTGCCTGAAGATTGCATCTCTTGCACTTTCTATGCAGTGTATTATGTCTGTGCTTTGTACATGTCTGTTGTTGTAGCTCTGTGTGGCATCTCAGAATCAATCCTCTCTACTTTGTATTTCAGATTAAGAACTCTTGGACAAGATCATTCTGAAGAGCAGTGTGGTACAAGGTGCTAGCTTCTCTAGCTACGCAAGGCAACCTACTAGGTATGCTGAATACCGAATGGTGAGGGTGTAAGTGTTCCTCTGCAAGTTCTTTAGCTAACATTCCTATGAAATTAGTACAGTCGAAAGCACAGTTAACCAGCCTTCTGATGCAAGACCACAAAACCAAGAGCCCAAGCTCAATGCTTGTGTATTAAAGGAATTAAATGACTAGGAAATTGTTCAAATCCGCTTAGCAGGGTTGTTTCACAACATGAGAGTTTGCAATTTGATCTGCTTTTTAAAGAGACTACAAGAACACACCAATGGAAACTACACTGAAGGAGCAATTAATATAATTGCCAAACTTTTTTACTTCAGAAACACAGGGAAAAAAAAAAGATTCCAAGTTGTTTCTGTTGCAGAGGGAGCTGCCTTTATTGTATTAGTTACAGCAGACTGTAACTTTGCAAATGGACATAGAATAACTAGATACGAGTATTTAGAAATAACATGATGTGCAAGACAAAAGATACCGTGATTTTTGTCTATATGAAGAAACTAGAAACAACACTGAAATTGAACTCACTATCATCTAACCTTCATATGCAAAAGAATCAATTTTGTGGGTCTCAGCCTTGAAAACTGCCCCACGTGCAGAGAAAGGCTACACCTGCCTGGCACACAATCTTAGCCGGAAACCAAGGGATGGTTCCCCAGTGCCCCCCTGCGTTGAAAACACACAACTACACAGATCCTTTTACGTAAGAGTATGCTATAGGAAATGCTGTATGCCACGTTTACATGCCGAGCCACAGCTGCCATCTGTCTGCAGCACATGCACACGGGTTTGGTTTTTTTAATCCCAGGTCCTTCACTAAGAGAGATAAGGACTGACTCCCATTGCACTGTTGAATAACAATAAGACAGTGATCCTATAGTACCATAGTAATACAACTCACAGATGCAACCCAAGCAAACGGGGCGAGAGTAGCAGTAGGTTTAGCTAAACAATAAAGGAGAATCAAGTAATATTTGGTAGCAAATAATCAAGGCAGTATTTGACATCACTAGTTTATTACTCAGAAGGAAGTATATATAAGCAATTGTGATGTATTTGATTTAGCCAGTAGCAATTGTGATGTCAGATGTACCTGTGTAGATAAGGATTTTGACTAACAGTTTGCCTATGTACGAATAGCAGCTTAGTGATAGCTGATGTAGAACAGGCCAAACTCTCACCTTAAATTGTAACATAAATACAATTACTGTTTGAAAGCTTGTACTGTGAATAATTACAACTACATACATTCTTAATAATGTTGAGAAAAGGTGGGTTTTTTCCATAATCTCTGCATAATTATTATTCATATACCTGCTTATAGTCAGAATGATAAATACAGATCTCCACTGTCTTAATTAGCACCTCTGCTCTCTCTTGAACCTGCTATGTCTGTATGAGGAAAATGTTTCACCATATACTTGAATAGTTTCACAGCTGCTGGAAATGTGTTCTGATTGCCCATGAGCATTCTGTTTTGGTGACAAGAGTACCAACAGGTAAACTTGTATCCATGCACATATAACAAGTGCAAGTTATAATGCAGTTTTCCCTGAACAGAACACAGAGAGAATCTTTTCTCTGGATAGTCTTATAGAAGTATTGTTATTTGCTACTCAGCTGTGAAAGAGATATCATTTTTGTAACACTACTAGAAGACTAATGAACAGCAGTGCACACGGCACGGAATATTTCAGACTTTCTATTTGTAGTGCAAGGTACACATCTTTTATTACCTTCTGGAACTGATCTCAGGGCAGCTCTTCACTAAGTTATTTTCCCTGGTGATAAAGAAGCACCGAGAGTGTTCTCATTTTTATTTACTACCTCATGGGCTGCTGTCACAAACAGTGTTTGCAAGAGCTTAGAAGCGTCTGGTACATGTCTTCTCCTACACTGCACTTTCCTTTGTAGTCAAGAAAACAACATTCAGATTGCTATGAACTAGCCCATAGTTCTCTAATCAAGGCAAAGTGTGCTGCATCCACTGTGTCATTAACAGTTTGTTAATGTTTGTTTTGAATTTGTTGTTGGGCAGCTATTGCAGTCCTGTGGATAATTGCCTTGTTTCAGTAGCTAAGGGGGTTAGACTAATAACTTTTTCCCTTCTGCATTGTCAGGCAAACAAGGTTAATAACATCAGTTCCCAGCACCACAGCAGATACATGATACTTGCTAATCATTAATGTACAACCACTTACTAGACAAACATCCATCAGTCCTTCTGAAGACAAAAATTAGAGAAGATGTAAAAAGTCTTTTTGGTACAGTTATTCACACAAGTTACAAAATGTGGATTTCCTCAGCATCACCACTCTGTAATTGTTACAGGCAGGTTCTTACTGCACAGAGGGGTGGATGCTTGCCCAGAGACTCTCAGCAGTTTGAAGTAAAATTCCAATTCTCAGAATAAATCTGCAAAAGCTATAAATATCCATTTTACATTTAGTGGTCCAAACACGGCTGTCTGAAAATGCGGTGGCAGTGTAACTTACAGACCATCCACTAGAGGGAAGCTCATGCATGCATCCAATGAAGCAAGTAATCTGAAGGATTGAGACATCCTCCTAACATTTAATCTAAAGCAAACTGTGTTCAAAACATTTCATAGCAATAACAGAGTTCTTGATCTTGGAATGTTTTTGGAAGTTATGTGCCAGTCTACAGGTGACAGATTTAACAGAGAGCCTCCCATGTTAGTGATAGAATTGTTGCACTATGTATAATAAACATGCACACAAAAATTCACAGATATAGACCTTAAAAAACAACACACAGAAATGCAGCCTAACATCACTGCTCTTAATAGAATTAGACCAAATTAGACCAGAGCTCATGAGGCCCAAAGTCCAGCTGCATGTTCATGCATTAAAAGCCCCACCTGCATTTCATCACTATAATAATATACTGAGTTATTTAGCTGCTGTTGTGTTTACCATGTTATGGAACATGCCACACTGCTCCCCAGGTTAATGGAAATATTTCTTAAATTTCCTATTAAGTTTGTATACTACTGGTATAGATTTGACAAGTGACAGACACTTCTGGAGACTATTCAAGACATCTTACAAGAACTCTGAGGTTTTCACAGTTGTGCTCCCTTTCTAATGCTAAGTAGTTTCTGTGATATTAAGTATAGTAGCTTGTCTTCACAGTCTTACTCAAGGAGGTCTTGCATTTCAACACCTGTCTGGGATCTTTTTTGAAAGAGAATTCCCAGGCTGTTGCTGCAATTCTGAGATTCTTTTGTTTTCATGTTTAAATGAAAAATACAGCCAGAGGCAGAGGCCATCTAACAAACAAGACTCTGGCTGAAGTGGAAAGACTTGTTTCTGAAAAGTGTAAGGACAGAAGCTTCAGACATTCAGCCACTGATTAGAACCACTGTATTAGAACTGTACTAACACTGATACCAGTAGTACAAACAACTGCTCTGTGCCACCAAAAGTAAAGTTTTAAGGAGGAGAGTCTGAGAGAGGCATCACATGAGGAGCACACAGGTTCCTTCAGGAATCTTTGTCAGAATGAGGACTGGGCACAGGGTTGTGGTTACAATCAGAGCTTAATTGTGACATAATTTTAAGTATCAGCATAGCTTATTGTTACCTCCAATTTCTTATGGTTAGTTTGGTTTTTGTTACAGAATTATCAACAGTTATCATAGCATTCAGTTAAGCAGAATATCTAGCAATCAGTAGAGCTTTCCTGCCGTTTAGAGTCTGTAGTTACCTAGGCTTTTTTAGTCAATCTTGGCCCTCTGCAGACCCGGTCAAATTCTTAATATTCAGTATGTGATACATTAATAATATCTAGATTCAGGCTTTACCTAAAAGAACCTACCTGTCTGTGTGGCATCATATGATAAGAGGTACTGGGCATCTCTCCTTCAAGTTATTTTTTCCCCTCAGTAAAAGCCTGCAACTTAGTCCACCCTAGATATGCCACTGGAAATAAAGCCCTTCCAAAGTTCTAGAGAAATGATTCATACAATGGTGATTTCACTAGAGGAAGAGACATTGCCCAGCACTTTGTCTCATAAGTGGATTTTTACAACTGGTTTCCAGAAATTCCCTTTAGAACACAAACAACTGGCTTGGGTTTTTCTCCTGCCCAATTTATAGTCAATGTAGTTAAAAATAAAAGGAACTGGAATCAAGTATCAGATTATGTCCAAATGAAAATCTTTATTACATAAATAGCATTTTGAAAACATAATACTTGACTTCAGTGGAATTATTTTGGATTTGCACTTGATCTCATTACACTATTATGAGATCAAAAACAGCTAAGCTGATTTGGGGGTGGTGTTGCAATCCTTTTTCTGTGGTGAAACATACTTTTCAACTTAATATTATTCACTACATTTGCCAGTTCTGTAAAATTCTACCTCAGCACTTAAGGAAATAATCTGTATCACAGTCTTAAATTTGAGTTATTCATAACCCTTTTTTTTTGTGCATTCTTCTCATGGAAAATACCCTTCCAGTTACACTTCTGTGACTCTTGAGCACTTCTGTGGATGCTGCTGTTTTAGTTCCTCCAACTTTTTAGAAACTAACTTCAAAAGAAAATGTTTTGACATTAGGATAACTAAATTCTTCTGTATTCTTTAGCCAGACACTGCAGAACTTTGGGTTCCCACAGGACTGAAACATTGCACTGACTACCAAGTTTTCTAGGTTATAATGTCACAGCCTATTGCTGGCACAGCAGGAGGACAATTTAATACATTACCTGAGTATTTCCTCCTATAACCCTATATCCAGACTATTCTCATGGGGATTGTTTGGCCAGACTGCAAGACTGCAGTTTCCCAGAGCACTGCAAATACAATTCCCATCCACTTTGTTGGGCCAGTACAATCTTACAGTAGGACAAATGTTGATTTCCATTATGCCAGCATGTTTCTAAAGCACAAGCAACTTTACTGCTTAATTTAAAAAAAAATAATGACATGAAGGCAATAAGTACTTTAATGTTTGGAAATTCACATCAAACATACAGTGCAGATTTGTGGTTTGTCTCCCACATTCATAAAATAAAATGTTGAGTTACTTATACAGACAAGGGTACAACATCATAAAAAAAAAAGTTTCTTTCTTCTCAGTTGCTGATCAGTAACTTTTACAAAGTAGCAAGTCACTTCAATAGGGGCACCACCCCAATTAAAGACCACCAACGTGCTTTAAAACCTGCTGATGGCTCTGTAACTAAAAGCAAAAACAGGTGCTGCACTGCATTTTTTGCTTTATGTGCAAAAATGCCTACGCTTCCTAAACAAGACATCTGACCACATATGGTAGTTCCTGTTAAGAGTGAGCATTAGGATATGATCTCATATGCCATGTTAGTCTGCAGAGATTAAGTTAGAGAACTTTGTCTTGGGTAGTTCATTCAGACCCTCAAAAGCAGAGTGCAAAGCACTGGGGATATTTGCAACCAAGACAAACTGAAGAACTCCCAGAATGAGCCAAGCTGAGGAAAGCAGTGTCTATTCAACATGGAATATTGTGAGGTCAGTAGTCTGTATAATACTGAGCTTGTCATTTATTATTGGGGCCCCTGGAAACTGCATCGTCATCTGGACTGTTTGTACAAAGATGAAGAAAGTATCTCCTTCAGTCCTGTTGATCTTGAACCTGGCCATTGCAGATGTCCTCGTACTGATTACTTTACCAATCTGGATTTACTCCTTTGCCGACTCATGGGTTTTTGGAGTAGTCTTCTGCAAAATACTGGTGTTCATTATTTACTGCAGCATGTATGCAAGTGTATTTCTAATTACAGCACTGAGCTTGGAGCGGTTAATGGCTGTGTTTTACCCTTTCGCAATTAAGAGGTACAAAACAAAAGGAAAGATTTCAATAGTTATGTTCCTCATTTGGCTCCTGTCTATTGCTTTTGGCACGGCTGTCATTCCATTTCAAGAGACAGAAGAAACGAGCGGCAGCCTACACTGCACATGTCGCAACTACTCTTCTAGTAGACAGAGAGTGTCCTATCTTTTGCTGGAGACTCTTGCAGGATTTGCAGTCCCTTTTTTAATTATTTGTACTTGTTATGTGTGTGTTGCAAGGAGAATAAGCAGAATGACTTACCAATCAAAGCAGCGATCGGAGCGCCTCATTGCCAGCATTGTGGTGGCATTCATTTTATGCTGGTTCCCTCATCATCTCTTTAACATCCTAGATATTATTTCAGTTCAAATAGAACTCTCTAATGAGGCAATGTCTTTGGCACTGGATGAAATCGTAGGCAGAGGAGTGTACATCTCTGGAGCGCTTGCATTCATCAGTAGCTGTATTAACCCTCTACTTTATGCTTTTGCGGCACGAAGATTTCAGAATCACCTGAGATTTGGCAAGATATCAAAGCTGTTTGAACAGATGAGTCATACTGTAACAGAGGAAGGCAAGAAAAAAGGTTTGTCTGAGACCAAACACGAAGAGTCTCTAGGAAGCACAGAAAATCTCTAACAGGGAATATACATGTTCTCCATTTCATTTATTAAGCAGTTTGGGTTGGTTTTGTCTGTTATGAAAGAACTGTCATGGACAACCTAGTGCAGTTCTCAAGTTAGTGTGCACATCATGAGGTTAGCACTGTGGTGCCAAGAACCTCAACAAGGTGGCTAAAAGCTCAGAGTGTAAGAAATACAGCATTTTTACTTTCCATTAAAATGACTCGGGAGTTCTATAAAATCTGAGTGCAGAAGATAGAAAATGACTGTATGTGGAAAATGGAGGCTTGGAAAGCTAAAACTAAGTTTTCCTTCTGAAAAAAAGTGTTCAATGCTCCAAAATCCTCATATAATCTAAGATTTTAAGAAAGCATACTTAAATTCTTGATATGAGTAAGAAAATTTTAAATATGATATAAAGCTCTTGGGTAGGTGGAAAAATCTAAAGCTATCTTTGTTCATTGCTTTATTTTGTTTTGAAAGTAATAATCTGTTTACAGGCAAGATCAGTTGTTGAATTATCTTCTGTTAATAGGTTTGACCAGGTTAAATGTGAACAGGTGAACTGTTACATGCCTCTTGAGAAACAAAACCCAAGAGGCACAAGACTTCTGTGTTGTATGGCAAGCGGTTACAGACTTCTTGCTGTACTTGATGTCAAATACCTTGCATACTTCAGTGGTAATTAAACTATTGATATATTAAATACACATACTGTGAGTACCCTCAAAATGTTTGATTCAGTTAAGCTTCCAAGATGTCTGTTAAATTACAGAGAAATTGGATCAAGTTCTGGTGACAGGAGAGGTCGTTGGTACTATTTTTTGTGTAAGTGTGGTAGCAGTACAAAGTTGTCTAGTATCATAAGAACTTCACTTTGCCATAAGAAACAAATACATTTAGTGCTTGCAAGGACCTTATTTTAGTTTTGTGACTGTGTGCAAACTCACTGAAAAAATGGCATGACATCAAGTGTTTGCTTTTGAAGTGTTTATTTCAGTAGTGCCTAACACTTTCTATGCTTGCGCTTGCATATTTTTGAGTGGGACAGTTATAATAAGATCAAGATAACTGCTGATTACTAAGAAGCATTGTCATTTCCTGTACAGATGCTAAGTAGCAATGTCATGTATCTCTTATAAAGAAATTGCAGATATTAACTAGAACTTCATTTCCAAAACGAGCTTGTAACAACTAAGGATATTTGAGTTGTATTAGTGTAGCTTGTAAAAGGAAATAAATATGGGGAAGTAAAGTCCTTCTCATTAACAGAATACTACTTCTCTAAACTGTGCACTTGTATTTGTTATTCCTGCTTATTATGAAAGAGTTATTTTTTCTTCACAATAGTAGAAAAGTCCATTCCAGCTGCAGCAAAGATTGAGCAGCAGATGAAACCCTCTAGACTTCACCCCAGTAATAGCTCTTTAATTGCCAATAGTATATTCAGTAGAGCCATGTGGCATTACCTCACAATAAAAGCAGCAACTTTAGTTATCTAGTGCATAAAAAAAGTGAAGCTGTATTTCCCAATATGTTCTTTAGATAGGAGTCACTCACTGTTCAACACCACCACAGAACAGGTGAGGAGATAAGCACATGAGCACTGCAACTGAACTAGAGTTTTAATCCACAAGGAGCCAAGAATTTCACAATTGACAGGTTGGGAAAGTACCCCAGCACAAGCTACCTGACCAGATTTTTTCTTTTTAGAGCTCTGTGCCCTATACCTAGCTATAGTCAATCTTTTTAGGAATTGAGTTAAGCCCTTAACCATGTTCATCATCTACCTCATGAATTAAGTAGTCTTCTTTTGTTGGTGCAATTTGTTATTCAGGAATCCTTTGGGGAGTACTGGCTGCATGCAAACTGCCTTATTAAGCCCAGATATACCTAACCCAGTACAGACTATAAATAGAGTTCAGTGGCCAGATACATAGTCTGTACAATGCTGCCTACTGCAGTGGTGGTTAGGTTTTGTTTTGTTGCTTTTTAAAAATCAATGGGTAAGTCAGACCTCCTTTTTTTTTTTTTCCCTTTTCTTTTTATCCTCACAGACAAGTGAACTTTGCTGCTCAGGCTTCATCCTGCCCAGCATCCAGAAACCTTAACAGGGAAACTAGGAGCAGCCACAGATCAGTGAATACATCCTAAGGAACAGTGAAAAGGTAGTTAAGGCAGGTTCGAATTGAGAGCTGTTACTCTGAAGATTCAGAACCCTTTACTACCAAGTGCTGCTCTTCCACTGAAATTACAGTATCTAGCATGGAAGCCTGACCCAAGTTAACTAAAAAATGAGACTGTTTCTTCTGGTCAACAGACCAGTAGTAGTACATCAGCTATTTTTTACTTCTGTGCTTTGATAGCAGATAGCATGAATTCCCTGCCTTAAGATTCAATTCTCACATTTTTTCAATAGAGTTAATTCTAGCAAACACCAACATGCACAGCTTTCATGTTTCTGGTAACACAGTCATGATGTAATTTGGTCCATAAGAGCCAATGTAGAACTATAAGCTGATGACATGGTTGACTGCTTCTTCCTCAGGCCTGTATATATCTCAGGCCTGTAAGTGTAGGGAGCTTTACTGCTTTATCTGCACCAATGTGTTCTATCCTAATACCACAGGGATCCCAAGAGACCCATTCAGCCAATGGACAGCAGATATTCTTGTGTCCCGAAGTAGTGAATCCCAGCCAAACCCAAGGCTTAATATAGATTTGGTCCAAAATGCTGCCTCTTACGATACTGATACTTAATGCTTTTTGTTGACTGCATTACATAGCCATCTTAAAGATGATACTGGAAGACTGATAGAAAGCAAAGACTTTGCTTGATTGTTCAGTCTCGTTCAAAGCAGTGACCCAGAGGTGAGAGAAGTGCTGAGATACTCAGACCCTTCTTACCTGGTAAGTCTTCAGGCCTTGTTTTGAAGTCTGTCTTGATGGTTGCAATGTCCAGCTATTTCTCATGACACAGCAAGGAGGAAGGGTGAACCGAGAGAGCTGATTCAGTCACCTGAGTGAAATCACCTCAGATTACACTGAAGTACAGAAAACATTATGTGGAATCAATGCAACACTGCTTAGAACACCGAGTACTAGGAGGTGACCAAATGGTTTGAATTTCTCATGTTCATAAAAATTAATAATCCTCTAACATGAATCTCTAAGGTCTTACACAGCCTGAAGCTTGCTGTGAACCTTCTGTGGGTATACATCAAGAATTTATCCCATTTGCTCTAGGAGGATCGTGCTGCATCAAGCAAATTCATGCTGTATTAACAATTAAAAAAGCATGTGAAGTCAGTGAAGAGTAAGAAGGATACAGCCTTAGAATGAAATTGAGAAGTTCAGCTATGAAAGCAGAGTAGAAGTAAAATAAAACCCAACACCCCAACAACAACCAAGGGAGAGGGAAATGAGAACTATGCTGTTGCAAGGGAGTTTCAGTTTTTGTAAAGGCTTTTTTTATTCAGCTCAGGTGATCACTAAACCAGTTTGTTATTAGAAAACTCCTTGGCTTGATCTCTGCTGGTTGTTAATAAGTTATAGAAAAAAAAATTCCAATAAAAGAGTTTAGAGAGATGTAAGCCCGTCCTCTGAGAGGGCAAGTAGCTTGTGCTGCTCCTGATGTGTTAAGAAATGGGTGTGACCAGGGCTGTGGTGGCCACTGTGATTTCAGAAACTTTACAACACTGTTTACAGTAGTAAGAAAATTCTTGCACTGATTGCTATGGAGATGATGGAATCACATGCTATTGGATTCTTTAGAGTCTTCTTTCCCCTTAAATCAATTATTTTCAAAGTCATGCTAGTGGTTCTCAGTAAGGTTTCAACATTTTAAACTAGATTCATCCAAGTTGAAAGAAAATTATCATTATGGAATGCTTGAACAGTGAATTAAGTGATGGAATTAAAGGAAAGGATGCTACAAAGTCTTCAAGGACAGGCCAAACAAATTAGGAAGTTTACATATCTGCTACAACTGTAAAATCCACTTAAATTTCATGGGAATCTTCCTGAACCGCATCTTGATTTAGAATAGAATAGAATAAACCGGGTTAGAAGAGACCTTCAAGATCATCACATCCAACCCATCAACCAATCCAACCCACCTAAACAACTAACCCATGGCACCAAGCACCCCATCAAGTCTCCTCCTGAAAACCTCCAATGACAGCAACTCCACCACCTCCCCCAGCAGCCCATTCCAATGGGCAGTCACTCTTTGAAGTTACACATTTGAAGTTACGCTCCAGTTCTGGCTGCAATTCTCTAGCTACTAACACTGTGTACAACTAAGTCCATCACTGTTTCCATTGGCACTAACTGTACAGGGACATCGAGAAACATTAGTGCATTGCAATTATGGATGTCCATAAAGTGAGTTGTATGTCCTCCTTAAATAGGATTAGTAGTTAGAACTGCGGTTAGTAGATTGTAATATGAAAATTTTGTCTTTTCATTTCTGTTCTGGATGTAGCACATTTCATTTAAAAAAAAAAAAAAAGGAAAGCAAAAAGCTAAATAATTAATTTTCAGAGAGTTACAGCTTTGAAGCATTGTTTATGGCCTGTTATTAACCTGGGGGTGTCACTAACAGAGCAACAGTTGGAGAATAGCTCTGTGAAAATCACTTCTAGTCATCAACTCCTCATGCTATGTTAAGATGTGGCAGTGCAGACAATCTAAAATCATGCTGCAGGTTCTGTATCTTAACTCTACTATGTCACTTCAGTAGTTACTGTATTACTAATATTCACTCCGTAATTCCCTGTTGAACTTGGTGAGTAGTATCAGAAACTTAGAAGTCACTGACATTTCTTTAAACATTCTAACTAATGAATTCTGCTTATCCATTAGATTTAAACATAAAGCCACAAACCTGCAGCTACTCTGGAGAAGAAAGCATTTACCAGAGCAGTATGTATGCCTTGTTCTCTCCTGCCACCATGTGGCTCTTCCATATAAAAAGGTTTGGTCTCATTACTAGACAAAGTCACTGAAACAAATGCTGAGATGTTTTATTCATTGTTTGAGTTGTGCACTGTAGTTTCGAGGTTCAGGTCATTGAGACAAAGGTTTACAACCCCCCACAACAGTATATTAAGCATCTAAGACCATTTCAGAATGGACTTGGTTCTTTTCTTACTCTTTAGGAACCCAAGCCTGTTTCATATTAGGCAGGCCGAGAATTTTTGGCAGAGCATAATTACCTCATGCCAGTTTGTGAAAAGCCTGTGCTGAAAGTGACTTTTTTTCCACCAAAACCATCAATAAGCATGTTAAACTAGTCCTTGCCTCTTGAACATAAGTAGCTCATATCTCATCCCAGGAAGTAGTACTGATTGATAGGCTCCTGGTAGTTTTGAGGTGCTTTCATTGTGATAAAATTAAGAATAGTTTTTGCAGTCTTAAGTATGTCCATGATAAGAAAAGAAACAGAAACTTTGCCTTAAAAAACAAAACCAAAAAAACCCCAACACCACCCCCCACCAAAAAAAACCCAACAACAACCCAGACATGTTAAAACTAAATCAGAAAACAGACTCAAAGGAGACTTGATTCCAGATTCCCTTTTTCTCTGCTGCTATGTTTAGTTTCTGTATGCAGTGCATTTAGAGTGCATGCATGAACAAGGCTTGGTTTCATCCTCTTACATTTCACTCTTTGATTAAACCTACTTTTAAAAATATCAGAATGAGAAGAAATTGATTTTGCTGAAGTTCTCATAAACACTTCTAGGAAAAAGAATTCATGAATTGAAGGGCTTTACCCACATCTTACCTTAAACATTCATTCTATTGTAAGAATTGCATTGTATATTAAACTAAAACCTGGCCATTTTACATTACCTACCTTACTTTGTACTGTCATGATCAAAACAATACAAAACCTGAAGATTTTCTTTCTCTGTAAGTTCACTCAGGGCTCCTGTTTGTTTTTCTGTAGACTGGATTGGTCCAAGGGTCAAGCTGAGAAGTCAATCTGTATGTCATGGTCAAGATCAAATCCACTGAGAGAAACCAGAATCAGACACACCCCAGCAACCACCAAACAGGCCTACAGTGGTCAGTCAGGACCTATATCAGCAAGATACATGGCCAAAGAAAAAGGAGAGGAGGGGGCCCTCAGTTTATATGGACTCCAGGACGTATGGGCAGGGACTGTGGAATGGAGACCTCAGCTGTAGTTGCTCAGGGTCATTAAGGGTTATTAGTGCACTCAGGGACCTGATAGATTCTCAGAAGCAGTAGAAACTCCAAAGAAAAGATTATTCATGGAATTATCCATGAGTATATGCAAATTATTCATGGAATAATGCCCACAAGCCTGAGTTGCCATTTTATGTAATGACTTAAGTTGGGCAGCTTTATATAAAGAGGAGCCTCAAAACATTATGTTGGCTTTGCCTTTTAACATCTTAAAGTAGCCACTTTTTCACTGATGTTATTGATTCTATGATTCTATGTTTATGTTCTTTGCAAATTTATTCTTACACCTGAAGAAGACTTTTAATATAAAAACTTCAGAGTCTTTTTCCTCCCTCTACCACTTTTTCTTTCCTTGAGTTTTCAACTCTTATCACAGTTTCTCTGTTTGGAGCCTAGGAAGATACTTTGCTTCTTTTGAGATATGAAAAATTAAGTCTTAGCTTTTCACCACTGGAAACAGATGGAAGTTCTGTGAGCAGAGGAGCTAAGAGAGCCTACACTGTGCTAATCACAAAGATGTTATCACAAGCTGCTCTGAGAATTTCACCTCCTTTGGATCATTGAACTTTGGCTGGAGTTAACCAGATGATTAAATAGCCCAATGTAACTGATGGATTGGCTCTGTGATACGATCTTCCATTTCATTTTGATGAATGCCATTGGTTGAATAAATTTAAATTGTATCCAGAGCACAATAGCAAAAGAGGAAAAAATGCTTGGTATGTGTTTAAAAACATAATGATACATTTCCCAGCAGCAAATTCATAATGCATTAGCTATAAAACACTTCTTTTTGTGCTGCTATATAGTTAGCCTTAGGCACACTGGTAGTTTTACAGAGAGGTAGTGATGTTATTTTAGTGGTGCTATCCACAAGTATTAAACTATATCAAAGAGAATGAAGCTGCTGGAGGAACCCACAGAGCATTTTCTTGCCTTTTTTACTGGTAGATGAGGGAGATGTGGGAGGTGAGCAGCCTGAGCTGGCCTGACAGCATGCTGTTTTACACTTTCCTCACACAGACATTCACATTAGGAGAGATGTGCTTCTACTGCTGTTGCAGTTGCTTAGCTCCTAAATGTTTGGGAGAGCTTGGAAACACTTTTTCTGAAGGAGCTGGGACCCTACCAGCACAGGCCAGGGAGCAGCCCATGTGGCTTCACACTGTGCCAGACCTCCCAGTGCTGCAGTGGTGAGTTTGATTTCAGATGCACTCATTTCTAGTTGTTTTTCAGCACGTCAGAGTAGTATAGTGAGACAACGGCGAATAGATAGAACCCCAAATGTCTCACCTTGCCATCATGTTTTGTATGCCAAGGAAATGCCTTTGTGTTTTCTATGTTTATAGGCAAAATTAAACACAGAGTATGGCATAGATACACACGAGAAGTGAAGTTTCATACTTTCAGGCTAAGTGTAAACATAGGCTTATTTTTCCCCTTAACTGCTTCAGCTAAAACCACTTCCTTTTCTTTCTGCTTCCCCTTTGCACACGTGAAGTAGCTCACCATCACTCCTGTTTAAGGAGAAGTACAATGGTGTCTCTGATCCCGTGAGAAACTGTGATTTGGAAACTTGCCTCACATCAGTATTTTGCTATAAAGTGGAACAAAAAAAAAAAAGTAGTTGTCTGAATCAGAAGATAAAGATAAACCTCTTGAGCTAGCAACTTCCCAGTTCTCCAAAAAGCTACATGAGAGAAATAGTAACTACTGAAAAATTCAATGGCAGGAAAGCCTTGGAATTTATCTCTTTTTCTAGAACACCATGAATTGCTTTGAACTGTTAATTATCTAGCTCTAGTATGTGTAATTAATGATTACATGATAGCAAATACAGCTATACAGCATAAAAATACTTTTTTCTTTAAGGAAGAAGGATTTTAACCTGTGTAAGTGTCTCAGACAATGTAAAATTGCTTCTTTGCAGTGGCTAGAAAATTAAAGAGACTACATTCAATCAAAAAGAAAACAGGAGGTTGCCATAGTAAGAAAGGCAATGAAAATGAAGAACTGTTTCTCTTCTGAATTTATAGCTGGCCTATGGAAGCCAGGGCTGCAGGTGTTCATGGAAATAAGTAGTGTTGCAGGCATTTTAAAATGCTTTAATTTTCTGACCTGTTATACAAGCTAAGGCAATGATACGGAGTAACCCTATCTACTGCCTCAGGATATGAGCTGGGGGTCAGGAGGGCACTCGTTTTAATGCCTCAACATTACCTGTGTCTCAGAAGATTTTGTTTGGTTGGTTGTTTGTTTTTGTTTTCTGAGTAGAATTCACATTCCTAGAAACTTTAGATGGTTGATGATTCTGGACAAGGAGTTTAGTTTTGTATTTGATATAAAACTTTTCTGTAAAAATTCCATCATGGTCAAAATGCAAAATAAAAGTGGATTTGTGATCCACTGCTGCCTTGATGACCTGCACACAAGCAAAGCCCTCTGCACAGCAGAGAGGGGCTGTGCTGTTTGTGATACAAGTCTGTGCTAGCCTTGCTCCGGTTAGTAGACAGGAAAATGGAAGGTGGAGGGAGGTATTCAAGGCAACACAACAAGCGTCAGGGTAAGAACTAGAAAAGTGCAATAATATGTTACCATACTTAACTCCAGGTCTAACAAAACTGTCAACAATGCAGCACAGGTAGGAAAAAGACTTCCAAAATTTTATTGTTAGAAGACTTTGCTGTTTTTTTATAGAATTGGCATTTCAGGAAGGTAGACTCCTTGAACTGATGTGTAATTAAATTTAGTAGGGTTTTGCAAGTGGCATCCTGGATTGAGAATAAAAGAGAAATAATAACAGAGAAAGCTGAAATGCTAATTTCTCCGAGTATAGTTAGACTTAACAAACAGTTATGTATATGAAGTATAGATTAAGTATATAAAAAATTGCCTTTGCAGGCAAAGCTTCCCACATCTTAAGGAAGGCAGAAGTTTTAGCTTTTGATTGCAAAAGTCTCTAAAGATGTTTTATACAAAAGCAGGGGCTGTATAGTCACAAAGCAATCTCAAACAGCCATTTTTATCTGGAAAAATCATTTTGCTTCAACTAAAAAATAACAGTCTTCAGAGTGAACACCTACTCTTTACATATTTGATTTCAGCATCTCTCAGAGGTCAGACTGCAATCCTATGTTGTTATTCTTGCATTTACAGAGAAGATCATACATAAGTAGTGGGTTATGCCCATCACATATAAGCCCTCTTTTCAGAAATGAGCCCAGAGGCTATCTTAAATGCTTTAGAAGCCCATGGAACAAAAGGAGTGTTCTCTATTCTAGTTGCAGACTAGAACCAAAAACCATTGTAGACTCAGACTTGTAAATTAGGAATGCACTTTTTCACTAATACAGTCTTTAATACTTAATACCATTAAAGAACTCTGCTGTATCATCCCTACCTTTTACTTTCTGAAAGTACATTTTCTGGTGTGTTGTGTCTTGATTTGTTGTTTTAATATCAGACCTCTAAAATTATGTTTCAAATTGGTTGCATATGTTCCATTTAGAAATAAAGAGCACAATAGTACAGGACAGATTTTCTTGTAGATTAATTTCATTTGGGGCAAGTTTTACTTCAGAGAAGCCAAAGAAGGTGAAGGCTACGTTGTTTATATATCTAGTGTCTCCTCTGGAGACATTCGAAACCTGTCTGGATGTGTTCCTGTGTGACCTACTCTAGGTGATCCTGCTCTGGCATTGGTGAGGGACTCAATAGTCTTTTGAGGTCCCTTCCAATCCCTAATGTTCTGTGATTCTGTGATCTAAAACCAATTTCCTTTTCAGTCTATCACATATTTATCTATGGTATTACATTAGTTTCAGATATTTATCATGGACAGCTTTCTTCAGGAGCTTAGACATTGTCTCCAAGTTGGACTGCCCATTAGGAATCATTGCATGTAGAATAAAGAACCCAATGGGAAGCTGGCTTTGCTGACATGTTACTTATGCCTTCATGGCTCTGCTTTTTGCAGCCTGTTGCTCAGTATGTTGAACTGGGTGGATGCTGCAGATGACACACAGCTCTTTCACTGAGCTTTCAGTTTTAGGTACACACCTTTCTCTCTGCCCCTAGCATTTATTTCTTTTATAACCTACAGTAGTTGCACATGGGACAGGGCACATCATGAACTAGAGAAAGCAGGTTGCAAACAGCTCCTGCAGAGCATGTGATGTGCTGCGTGTTCACATCTAGCATGCCCTGTAGTAGCTTGTTTATACATCCACGCCTAAAGGCAACAGAATCCTTATTTCACCTTTTACTCAAACTCTATTTGAGAGGTGCAAGTAGCCATGACAGGAGACTTTTTTTTACAATAATATTAAATTGGCTAAATATATTGTTTGCACTGAATACCATACAAAGCCTTTGTGACTAAGGTATGTCGAAGTATATACAAGGTACAGCAAAGTATATATAAGGTATATCAAAGAAGCTGGGGGATTTTTAATATATAACCAAAGTCCCCATAAACAAGCAAATGGTGAGTGCCACTGATAAATTAAAAATTGAAAATGCAGATTCTGATCAGTTTCCATAGTGTGAGATATTACAGCTAATTTGTTTTGTATTGAACTCATTCACTCAATACTTGCTTTGATGCTTTCCTTCAATGTGTGACTCTTCATAATTCTTCCCACTCCATCGTTTTTATTAACAATACATCTTTTGTTCTCATTGCTATTCCTCTTCTAGCTATATAATTGTGTTTGCATTCTTCTGTAGTTGCTTTGGCTACATCTTGGGCTACAATGTTTGAATTCTCTGTTATGAGTGATGTTTGCTCTTGGACAACACAGTTCTGTCTACATTTGCTTACTTTCTCAATAACATTTAATTGGGAGTATTTTTCCAGATACATTTGTTTTTCTCTCTTTTTCCCTTCCTCAGAAAGAAAAATGGAGAAGAGCAAGACATCACTGGTGACCACAGGAAAAAAAGCCTCAGGAAAAGTAAGAGAGAACATTTTATAACATCCAAATTTCTTCACTGATTTTTTTAATTCTTGTTAAATAGACTGAGTCAAAGATTTGTCTTCTCCCTGGTGTCACAGATCTAGCCAAATACTTGGTTCAGAAGGTGCTTCTGTCAGCCTGAGTATTTAAATTTCTCCAGTTCTGTAGCATCTTACATCTATATGTCAACAAACAGGAGACACCCTCAGATGAACAACAGCATGTATAGACCAGGTAGCACAAGGACCTCAATTCCATGTTGTGTGAAAGGGTTGGGGCTGTAGGTTGGAGGATTTCAGGCTGGGACTGGGACCAAGAGGGTTCTGTCTTCAGTGAGATGTGGTAAGAAAAGGGAAGCTATTGTACTACCCAGTGAATGTATAGAGAGCTGGCTGTATGGAAGCAACTGGGTAACTCTCACTTTTAGTGCATGAAACTTAATAAGTCTGAAGATGACTTACAAACTTGTATATTCCCTTGTTGCCTCTCAGATAAGGATTCTTTCTGAATTTACAAGCAGAAAGTGTAGTAGATTAGATCCCCTTTAGGATTTTTTAGAACCATGGTTGGCAATTTGGAAACAGAATCAAGACTTTCTGATTCTATGGCAGCCTTCCTCCCATTAGATTGTCTTTCTCATGTACATCATGCTGCTACGCTAATGCTTTTGGTGTACTTGTTCATTGTAATGTCTTTATATATCTCTCCTGACAGTTACAACATGCATAATGATTTTAAACTGTTGTGTTGGTTTGGTTTTCTCTGACGACCACCTTCATGTTGCCTCTCTTCCTTGTTTCCTTAGCTGCATCTTTCAGAAATTCAGGTCCCCTTTACAGCACCTTTGTCATGTTGATGCTGAAAGAAGGAAGCTCACAATATAAAATATTGGAAGAGGGATAACAAAGATAGAATTGAGCTATTGTGTCAGTGAGGCATTAATAGAAGCTCTGCTAAGCCTGTGTCTTGTAAAACGATTCCACAAGTTTTGCTTTTGTCATAACTTGCACATGAAAGCAAACTCAGTATTTTACAGCAAAGGCTACACTGATAAGACAGAACTGATTCATTTTGCTCAGTTTTTTGTATGTCATTTTTCTTGCCTTTCACCCTCCTATGCATGAGATCAAGCAGAAATTGAATAGTCTTTCTAACTACAAAACAAATCTGCTTTGTGACTGCCTGTCATCTGTCCTTGAGCACTGTGTGAGCTACTCCTGCAATAATAAAGTTTGCTTTCTGTAAACTATGTCTCAACCTATTGCTGAGCATAACATAAGCACTTTTGGAAAAGTTATGGAAGCTTTCATGTCTATTGACCCTGTTGTGGTGGTGAGAGGTCACACCTGTACCTCACTGACATACCAAGATGGGAATTCCAAAGGTTTATCATGGTACTATTCAGGTAACAAGCCATGAAGAGTTACTTTCTCTTCTGGGCCAGTGTTTTGTGGGCCTGTGTACGTAAGTAATGCTTCATTGTTAATCATTAAAATAGCAGTGCTAAAAGAGTTGCTTTGGTCTGTGAATATTCAGATGAGTTTTCATTTGCTGATACGACTCCCCTAAAAATAGGCAGAAATGGCACACATTCACAGGATGAGAAGCAGTGTATAGCTATGCACAAAAAAATGTAGAAATCAGGAATAAACTGAGTTTCTCCTTATGCAATTCAGGAATTGGTGATTTTCTTTCTTGCACAGTATAATATACAATCAGATTAGTTTATTATGGTTAAGCTTAGTTGATCTGATAGAGTTTGGCGTATTACATTTCTTTTCCTGTTTTACAGATGATTGATTTTTTTCCCTTGGGATATGAAATGAGAACTGAAGAGAGCTCCTTTCCCAAGGTAAGGCAAATAAAATTAAAATTTACTACATCTGATGAACAGCTTTAAGGAAAGAACAACTTTCCTTCTAAATTTCATTCAAATGAGTATGGATCAAAAACTCAAAGATAAATTGTGCACATCACTGCCATAAGTATAAATGAAAACTAGGCACCTTCTCTCTTGACACATGAATGTTACTCAATACAATCCCAGTATCAAACAGAAGAGAGAACAGCAATAGCCAGCCTTCTATCTCATGTTCTTAATCCATTGCACTAAGATTTCTTTCATTTACTCTATTGCAATAGCTGTAGCAGGTTAATATAATGGAAGGAATTAGAACCAACACAGAGCACCAAGTCTAGCTATTTGCATACTTAGTAGACTTCCGGAAGTTGGAAGTAAACAGTCATTTTGGTATCAAAATTCCCTTCATGCAATCCTCCTCTCCACTGTTAATTGGCACTTTACTGTAAGCATCAAAGTGAAAACATGTCTTGAGGTTGGATTTTACTGATTAATTTGAGTGGGGTTTCCGGGTTTAAGGAATAGTGTAAAGGGCTGGGCTTGACATAAATATATAAACTAACAGCAAAAGCTGGTATCTAGCTGGAAATACTGGGATGAGAGTTAAAAACAAGTGTGGAGGACTAAGCTGGTGTATGTAAGATGAGGTGGGGACAAAAAATGAAAGAAGTTAGCAGAACCTCTGACTGATTTTATAGCATTTTTTAAAGATTTCAGTTAAAACAGAGTATGTGTATGACTAGTGTATAAATTAGTTTTGCATACCTTCTGATTGTTTGTGGTAGTGTTCCTGTTACTGCCAGAGCAAGAGCTAGTTGTGCACTGTCAGTCTGCAGAACTCTGTAACTAGGGAGGAATTTGGTCAGCAGATGCAGGGTTTTTTCTCTTAGAGACAAAGGCAATTTACAAAGTTTTCTCACCTTATACATCTATCTCCATGTGTGGTCCTTGGTGGTGATAGTACAATTGTTTGTGAACCTACAGGATTAAGCATGTTAAAAATAATCTTTTTTCTTAAAGTTACCTTAATCCTTAATATACTAAGAAAAAGGGTTATTTTTAACAGACATCAAATACCTGGTATGTTTCATCATGCAGCCCCACAAGCAGTTCTTTGAATCATTGTACTAAACCTTAGAATGGGGACAAGGGAACTCTTGAAACAGATTTTTCCTACAGAAAGCTCAGAATATCAAGAAAGTCTCTTCCTTCAAGCATTTGAAAAGAAAATCTTTGTTTTCATGTTTTTGCAGTGCATGAATGTGCTTTAGTTCTCTGATGGAAGCCACAAGAGAGCAGCAAATATTTCAAGAGTGATTGGTTGTAGATGTAACTGGTAAACTAATATCAAGGTGATCTCAGATAATTATAGTGAAAGAAGCAGAACTGAGACACTACTTGCCTGATTTTCTTACAGATACATTCTGTTTGTTTTCTTGCTATCATTGCCAGCAGACAGTGCACATTTCCAGGTGTAGTTCTACAAGCTAATACTTTTCAGTGACCCTCAAAATAATATCTAGTCTGTTCACAAGTGCTTAATCATCATTGCAAATAACAGTTCACCAGTTTGAAAGGCAGGAGGCATAGGAACAAATCATTGCTAGTGAGAAAGTTTCTCTAACTGAAAGTTTGTCAGTGAGTCTTAAAGTAGGAAGTAGATTACAATCTACTAAAACTTTTTCATAGATATTGCTTATCCTCAAGTGTTCTTGCTGAAAATAAATTTGTCTGACCTGGACCTTTGATTTTTAGAATCAGCAGAGAGGTGGATCTTGAAGGATGTGGAAGTTAAGTCTAGCCTGGGCTATTACAGGTTATGTTTTATTTCTCTGTAGACACCTTCAGCTTTTAAGAATGTAATTTTACACCTTTTAAAACAACTTTTTTTGTTAGGTCTCTGGGGTAGGATCAAAAATATGTCTGATAAAGTTAAATGACATTGTATTCTTTTGATGGTGAAGGGTGCCTGTATACACTAAGTAAGCTTTGCCATAGCTGGGAGGCAGGATTACTCTATTACACTAAGAACAACACTAATGGCTGCAGTCACAGCATGCACTGTCTTACCCCACTGCTGCACCCCCTTGTCTTTGCTTGGGAAGAAAGGGAGAAGAATGGAGATGACATGCAGTTCTGCTGGGGGTAAAATGCAAATAAGAAAAAAACCTTTAAAAGGGAAATTTAACATTGCTAAATGGTCTGTGATCTCATTTGAACCCCACTTATTAGAGTCCAGATATTTAATCATTTCATTTCACCAGATCTTGGATGACAGACTTTCCTAGCACTTCCTGTCATGTAAGAATATCCCAGCCCAAGACATCAGATAAGAACAAAGCAAAGACCACAGAAATACTCTTTAATTTAGCACAAGCAATACTTTTGAAATTATTTAATGATTGTGAATTTATGAGAGATTATTTCAGAACATTATGAAAATATCTAAAACCATGAAACTGATGTCACAGTTAACAGCCTGAGGCTGCACTGGCATTCAGAAGCTCAAAAAAAAGCATTGTGACTTTTCTAAAAGGCTCTCTGTATAGAGTGTAAAATCTTGCACATTTGGTTGCTAATCTGAGAGTATCTCTTTGGTCCTCTGTTTTGATATTTTGCAAACGTCTCAAAGTAATAAGAAACCTTATCTTTGTGTTCTGGGGATCACAATTTTCCATTGAATGTGACTGAACATACCAAACATATTTGCATGCTGACAGGTGGGGTAGCTATTCTCCCTTGGGGCAGGGTTGGTGGATCTCAGGTTGTAAGTAAAAACATGTCTGTTGCAGTGAGTAATTGCTGCTGGGAAGAGCTTGCTTCAACAATAGTGTTAGTTGGACTAGCAATGAAGCTGTTTCTCCCCTTTGTGTCAATTTAGGATGCAAATTAAGAGCATCAGATGAAAAATCTTTTGCCAGAATCCTAACCAGACAACAAAATGATTGGAGCTTTTGAGAGTTTGTAGTTTCGGGTCACCAGAAGAATTATGAAGTAGATACTTAAAATACAGCTTTCCTTTTTCACTATTATATTTACCTTCAGTGTGTTGGATTGTTTATTGAAGCAGTACAGCTACTGCTTCACAAGCTTAACATCTGCTTCATAAACAACTGTCATGAACATCTGCAAACACAGAGACAGGATGCACATCAAACTTAGCTTTTTTATTAGTCAGATCTGCAAGGCCACTCTCAAATCACCTCTTAGACTGCAGTTTCTAACACGGTGTTCTGAAACCATGGGAGTTCAGGGGCTGATCCACAGGCAGCTGAACCTCTGTGAAGCAGAAGTGAGGTATATACCTAAAGGCCATATTTTCATCAGCATCCTAATTTCTTGCATCACTGTGGCTGTTTAGTTGCCTTCTAGAAATTCAGTTAACCTCAGGAGTCTCATTTGAGCCATGGGCATAGGAAAGAATCATGCCTAAATCATTTTAATTAGAAAATAACACCAGTTCTGCATACTCACATTAAAAAGTACGTGTCACTCAATAAATTTAATAGCAGGTATATATAAAGATAGTAATATAAAGACATTTGGATAGGCAGAGCTTAAAAGTGATATTATTTTTGTCTCAATTTATAAGAGAGAACTACACAGGTAATCCTGATTCTGTGACGGTGCTGAGTTTCATTCTCTCATTGTGGCACTAAGGTAATACAGGAGTAACATCAATATTAGTGGGATTTTCAAAGCAAGGAAATTCCTAAGTAAATATGCTCTCTACTTTACAAAACTAATTTTTTTTCCTAAGCAAATAATGGCATTTTACATATGGCACTAAAAGACAAGACCCTTATTCTTTCAGTCATACGTGGGGATCTGTACATCACTGAGCGGTGCAGAACAGAATGTGAAGCCTGCCCTTGAGCCCAAAAACCTGCTGCTGGACTCTGGTTTTCTTGCTCCTTACTAGGAAAAAAAAGATGCTGAAAGTCGAGTTGTGTTCATTTATATCAGTTCATCATCACAAAATAATTAGACATCCTAGTTCTGTAAGTTTCATAACTCAAAGTTTCTATGTAGTCCTTTATATTAAATTTCCAAGTCAATATAAGAAAAAGTTAGAGTGCCAAGTTTACAGATGTAAACATAAACAGTGGCAGCAATTAAAAGGCCCTCATAATTAATTTTGTAATTATAAATAGTGGCAACAACTAAAAGATCCTTATAATTTATGTTACATTTTTCACAAGATTAATATCTATTTGTTCTTTCATATGTTGAATATTGCTTGTATGTTATTAACTGTGCTGTAAAAGTGTATGACTTCGTGTTCTATAAAACACTAATTGAGATCCTTCCTTCCTGAGGTGATTCTTTGCCCTGGGTCAGGGTGCAGGTCTCTTGGGTTGCCTGGCAATCCTCAGTCAGGGGCCAGTTCCACAGCAATTTCAAATGGTCAGGATGATATCTCTCAGAAGAGTGAGATATCATCCCTCCCATCCCCTGCCACCGCACACATTCACTGCCCATCAGCTACAGCCTTTCACCACCTGATTTGGGAGTTGTATTTGCTTTTATCTGACCCTGTCAGAGTCTACTGAGTCAGATTCTCTTACATCATTATCATTGACTTCTTGCTGTAACTATTCAAGTCATCTTTTTACGTAACAGTAATTCTCTGGAGAAGTGAAGTGATCTGATAAGTGGAAAGAGAACTTCCAGGAGCTGTCTAGATGTGGAAATGAAGACTTGTTCCAGTCAGTTGCTCTTTTCCTGTAATATACAAGAAATGTATCAATTTCTTCAGTTTTAAGTGTTGGCCTCTGTTAAAGCTAATCAATGCTTACAAGCTTTGTAAAAGAACCTTAGTGAAAAACAACTTTTTACTAAAACACTTTTGTAGAAAGAACTGTTCTAAATTACTTTGCCTGTATGCAAAGCAAAGTGAAAAGTGAAGGCTTGTAGATTTCCAATCACTGACTCTGGTAGAATTACACAGACTTACTGTTTCTGAAAAAAAAATCAATTGTTATGTTCTCCTGTTTGCATGTCATTTTTGGTTTGGAGGTAAAAAGTCTTTCTGACAATACTGGAACAGTCTTTTGATGAAAGTGGTTTGGGTTTTGGAAAATGGCAAAGCCAAGATTTTTCCTGCCTACAGTCATCAACTCCCCCCTATTCCCTATGAAGAAGAATGTCAGTCTAGATGTTGTTGCCAAATTCCAGTATGATAATTGCATTTCCTACCTAAATTCTTCCCTCTCATTTCAATTAGACAAGGCCTTCTCCACTTGCAGTGTTGGCTGTGTTACTGGTTCCCTCTCTTCTGTAAGCTGACTTTACACTTCAAGGGTGACCGAGTTTCAGTGTGGCACAGGCAGATCCTGTTAACAGTGTGTGCCTTGTAATTGCTTTGTTAAACTTCCTCTGGGTCTGGGCTGTGAATAAAAAGCAATGGAAAGGGGAGATTATGCTGCTATAAACAGAAGCAGAATGTGGAGGACAGCACTTTTGGGGTGTGATTACCCAGGAGATAAGACATTAACCAGGAGAAAAAGCTAAATATAAGGTATTCTGAGATAGTTAAGAGAGTTAAGAGAGTTTCCTTCTTTCTCAAGGTGTGGATGAACTGGGCTATGGGAAGTTTTGAAAAGCAATCTGTATTACACTGGATAATACTCTGAGAAGAAAGACTTTCTTTTTAAATCCTAGACTTAATATGGAAGAATCACAGAAGATCAGAACCAGGAAAATAAATGTGACAACATGGCAGAAGGCCTATCTATGTATGCACACAGCTGCTCTATCGGTCTTCAGGGTTCTAAACCATCACAAGGAAAGCCACAAGGCTAATTGCAAAGTAATTAAGTTCTTACCCATAACAAAGACCAAATATCACACTTGGTTACACTAATTTTGTTACACTCAAAACCTTACCTAGATGAGTACTCAGGATTGTGAGTCTCTGTTCTTCTGTACTTACCGGTATTGTCCAGGGAATCTGAAATCAAGTAGAAACTCTCTTCCTATACAGTTCAATTAAAACCTAGAGATATCTGAGATGGATGACTGTTAAGCTTGGAGAGTGCTGTTATCAGTGCAATTTGCAGCACTGCCTTGCTATTCAGTGGCCTTGTCTCCAATTACTGCACCATGGCCTGTCTGGATACCCAGAGGGCTTGTTCCTCTACCACCAGTACAGGAAATAGCTCTGTCCTTAGGCTGGTGAAGGAAATGGTAAAGCGATCTTACTATGCTTTGTATGAAAAGAGGGGAGTGAGACAGGAGGGAAGGTAAAAGAAGTTACAATGCAGCTTTGGTTTAGGAAGCTCAAAGGCAAACTGAGTGATCCCTGTACCAGTACCTGGGGTCTATGCAGATTGGTTTGTTTCTTTTCCTAGTCAGATAAGGGAAATGTCTGTCAATCTCTTCTGTAATTTCCCTGAGGTTCAAGGAAACTTCAGGTGAAGACTCTCAGTGTAAATATGATGCAGTAACACATTTATAGTAGCTGGTGTTTTATAGTAGCAAGAGGTTTAGGGAGCCTGAGGATTGCTTGTTATGACATAAAGAGTATTGCTGGTATTTGACAAGAATACAAAATACAGGTTTTGCTGGCCTCATCATGAGAGAGCACCTCTGAAGGTAGCTGATATATTTCATGTCCCCATCTTTACTTTCCTAGCCCCCCAAAAATGTTGTGTTTGTTGGTTGGTTTTTTTCCCTTTAATGTGTACATTCCAAACATGTAAACAAAAGCCACGATTTATGAAAGGTTCCTCAAAGTAGAGAAGTTGCCAGGGCCAGCCTCAATTACAAGCAAGATCAAGTGGCTGCCTTGGATTCCCTGTATCTTGATACTTCAGTTACGTCTCTAGAAGAGGAAGCCTAAAGCTCAGGAAACTGAAAGGTACATTACTCCTATTGAAAGGTCATCCCTGTTGACTTTTTTCTTACTTATATTTATTTCAGTGTCTGAGTGCCTGTGACAGAAGTTCTTCAAGACTTACACTGAAATTTAGGACTAATTGATTACCTGGTCTCTGAATGTGGATGGCTCAGAGTTCAGTTACTACCCTTGCAATTTTATTCTCTGCAAGGTGTTGTTCAACACTTCTTTTCCACCTTATGTGGGCCAGATAACGTTTGACTTACTAGGTCTGACAGTATCACAAATTAATGCCTAGTAGTGTGCAATTAGAAGATAAGCAACTGAAGCTTATTCCCAGCAATAAGCTCAATTTTGATCTTCAGAGCATACCTTAAGCCCCCATCCTTTCACCTAATGTCTCCTAGAGATTTGAAAATGTAGTCCAGATAGCCTTGTGATTCTGGCATATCCAAGACCTAATTCTTGTGACTAAAATGAAAGAACAGCTAAAAAGCTTTGCATAAGGCACTGGTTTTCCTGTCAGCAATTGCTGCACCTTGGAAATTTTGCAGCTATTTAATATGGGAAATTTGGAGCCTCTTCGAAGAAAGAAAACATAAGGTTCAAGATAAATATCACTGTTGGAATTGTTTGATGGTTTGGTTTATTTTTTGTTCACATGCTGCCCTTGGGACAAATCAAACACCTATTCCCCCCCCCCCCCCTTTTTTTTTCCTCCCTGTGGTTTTCTGCATGTCCTGTTAGCCGTTACCACAACATAAATGTTTCAGAATCAAATCAATTTTTATGGCACAGAGTTCAATGTTACTGGCATGTTATCTTTCTACTGCCTGTCTTCATCCTTGTTTGTAGGCCAGCATGTGGTCAAAAGTGTCCTGGACAGCCTGGGCAGCTGCAACTGCAGCCGATCAAGTTCTAGCCTAGGGTAGCTCCTGTGGTGAACCGCTAGAGGCTGCTCAATAAACACAGCCAACAGCCACACCCCGTGAAGGGTGAATGAGGTCGTGTGTACGACTCAGGAACGTTACTAAAGCAGACAACCCATCCTTTCTGGTTGGGATACTGAGGAGTTACAAGAATAGAAATTGAAAAACTAAAGAAATTTCCTTTTCTGATTTCTGCCTCGTTTTGTTTACTGGTTAGAAGTGTTAAAAGCTGAAAATGAGGTCTTAATATTCCTAATGCTATTTCTGTTACATGCAGGCCATTCTGCTCAATGAAACTGAGGGGGAAACATAAAGGAGTCCTCACAGGAACAAGTTAAAACACCAGCAAAACCATCAAGAGATTTCATCCTTGACCAGCCTTCTGAATAACGATTTAATGGGAAAAAAGTGTGTGTATGTTTGTTTATATAATACACAATTTAAATATCTATTTGTATGTGTTTATAAATGCATATGCAGGTTATTGAGAAAAAGGTTACTGACAAATCTATTGATCCTTCCATCCTTTCAGTTCCATCACTCACTGGAGTTTCTAGTTCTCAGCTGAGAAAGAGAAATTGTTTTCTGCTCACTGCAAGGGCTTTCTCTTCAGTGGCTTTGTCAGCAGAGTACTTTGTTTTGATGGTACTAAAACCTTAATCCCTAAATTTCAAGAACATCATTTCGGACCTTCCCAGCTAAGAAGAACAAAAACTATATAGATATCACGAGTTCTCATAAAGAGAATGATCTCTATAATAGAAAATAATTTAAGGGAGAAGTTCTTTACAATGACAGTGATAAAATATTGGAACAGGTTGAGGCGCCATCCCTGGAGACATACAAGATCAGACAGGATATGACCCTGGGCAGCCTGATCTAGTTGGAGAAGTCCCTGCTTACTGCAGAGGGATTGGACAAGATGACCTTTGAGGGTCCATTCCAACTCAATGCAATCTGTGAATAGAAATGAATTGTGTTTACTGGACTCCAGAAAGATATTCAAAGGAAAAAGAAGTTAAATGTCTCAGAGGCAAAAGTGGGCTCTAGAATGACCTCCCAAATGTGAATCCTGACACGTTCCTCAGTAAATTAAGTACGAGGAGGTGAAGGGACAGTAGAGTCAGAAGCTTGCTAGTAACTCAGTGCTGATTCATCTGGGGATGTTAAGGTTGCATCAGTTAAGCAACAACAATTGAGAAAGAAGCTGTTTCCTGGAGATTAACTGGTGATGGGGAAGGCTCAATGGCCTGAGGCTGCTTTTTGTTATTAAAAGGTGGGATGGAGACAAATAAAGCTGGTTGCATAGTACCTATTCACAAGGTGTTTCTAAAGTGATTATTCCAGCCTTCAGACTAGAGTCCCTCTTGAAAGTCTGAGTTGCTTTGCAGCAGACTAAAATTATACTTAAAGAAAGCAACCGTTCAAAAGGGTATGTCTGAGAGTACTGCTGTAGAGCTACAGGGAACACTCAAAATACATATGGGTACACATGTGATATGTTGAAAAGATCTATCCTTCATACCTTCAGGTTTGTATGCTGGGAAACAGGGACATGCTAGTCCAATATCAGTTTCTATCTCAGACATTGATGATATAAAACATTTAAGGACAGTGCTGTATTGTCCCTTTTTCTCATCTGTGCTTTAGCTGTCACTCTAAAAAGATTAGTAAAGGTAAAATTCCAGAAGTTGAAAGATCCAGAGGCTGAAACAGTTGCTGTGGATATGTCAAAATAGTAGCTATGAGTGCATGACCCATTAACTAATGAAGAGTTTGGCTGCTTACTGTTTAATCTCTCTTTATTGTTTTGTCACCCATACATGCATCTGAAGTAAATAACTGTTATGTCTTTAAGTCTGTAGTAAGCTGATGAGGGTGTGTGCAATAACATTTTATTTATGACACCTTAAGGAAGTCTGTTCTCAAGTCACCTCTCATAGAATAGAATACATAGAATACATAGAATAAACCAGGTTGGAAGAGACCTTCAAGATCATCGCGTCCAACCCATCAACCAATCCAACACCACCCTCATACTGATGTTATATTTGTTTGAAGGACACTAAAAGGGCTTAAGTGGCAGTATTTGCCAAAGTCACAGTTAAAACAGCATTTCCAGCCTCAACCTACCCTGTGAAAAAAAAAGGTTGTGAAACTGCAACCTGAAGGATACCTGAAGGATAGTGAGGGAGCCAAAGCCTCTGAAAATTTTACTTGCCAAAACAAGTTCCATACTCCTGGTTACAAACACAAAATCTGCTTTTTCCAGTAAGTAATGAGAGGAATATTGCATCATGGCTTGGGCCAGCATTACAGTTTGCTGAAAGGGGGAGACTGTTCCCTCTCACTCTGTCAGCACAGAACAAAATCAGCCTGGCAACTAAAAGGTGTTTTACTGGTGGATTAACAAGTTGCTTTGGCTCATCTAGAGTCTGACCACAACCACAGCATGTACAAAGAGATGGGATACATGAAGCTGGGAAAGAGAAGAGTGGGGAAACAGGAAGGACCTCCCCCTTCTGGCAGTGGCAAGCTGTCAAACCAGCTTAGCTGTAGTATTGAACTTCAAATTGTGTTCAGAAGTTTAGCTTGGAAAGGCAAGGGTCAAAGATTTTGCTGAACAGCATTTAAGTCGAAAATTCGATTCAGATGTGCAGGTGGTCACATGAATCTGTTGTCTGATAACTCTTAAAGCCATTAAT
Source organism: Dryobates pubescens (assembly GCF_014839835.1). Lineage (NCBI taxonomy): Eukaryota > Metazoa > Chordata > Aves > Piciformes > Picidae > Dryobates > Dryobates pubescens. The sequence continues at coordinate 22,297,856 of NC_071630.1, read as the reverse complement.
TAACGTTTTAGACTTAGATGTCATCTCTATATTAAAGTTTTTAAATTTTCCCTTGGTAACACACAATAATGAAATAAAGCATGCAGAAACTGAAGGTACCTTCAGCCAGTTGTGCAGCAATCACCATGCCTACTGAATGGAAAAGGAGCAGAGCAGTGTATCATTTTCCTGTGATTTTAGCAGTTTCTTATACTCTAGATCAGCATTCTCTTAGCAGTGCTGCTGAGTCTATTGAATATGCCATCACTCGATCTGGTTTTTTGTTCCTGTCATCTGGAGCAGCTCTGGGAAAACTTCAGAGCAGTTCTGTCAGTGGAAAGGATTGAATGAATGCTCCCTAGTACTCTATGGGCAAGACCATCTCAAATGCCAAAAAAATGTCTTTGTTGGCTGTTTACACTTAAGCAGATGACTGTGAAGGAAATTAGAGAGTGTGTACCTGCCTCTTCTGCCAGTAGACACAGGAAGGCTGAGGTTTCTGCTGTAGAAACTCTGACAGGTAAATGGGATGTACTACTGGGTTTAGCTGACAAAGCTGTTCACAAGGTTAACTTTATACCAGGTCTGGAAACATTTGCCTTACTCTGAGGCTGAACAGATCTTTGAAGTGCTTTTGGCAGGCCAACTATTAGTATATTCATCTATGCTAACTAGTTACATTTCACACAAAAATATAATTTTTTTTTCACTGTAGGCCACGTGAGAGTTGTGTTAGTTGTGAATTGTGTTTGCCTGCTGTGTTACAGCTTGACTGCCCTTACCTACACAGCAGAAAATGTTCAAGCAGAGAATGCCATATTATTCCACAGTAAGGGTTAATGTAGTAATGTTGAAAGCTGAGCTGGGCAAATAAATGGACATCTACCATTTAACATAGGAAATGTAGTGTTTCTATTAACAAACACTACTACTGTTCTTATGGGCTGTAGATTTTCCTTTTGGTGTTTTGGAGCCATAATTCAGGACAAAAGACTCATTTTTTTCCTAACAAGCTGGAATACCTTTTGTTTTCTCCTCCTGCCTCATCGAGACAAACTGTACAGTAGTCCAACTGCAATAGCAGTATATTTGTTCACTTGCATCGGGTGTATTACAGTCACTGTCTAGGAACATCTTCAAAGGTGACCTAATTCTAGGTGGGCTGTGAAGAAAAGGGAAAGATTATACATGGAGTGTTCAAGGGTTCTATCACCTCAATATTATGAACGTCTCGTATCCGATTCCCACGTCATTATTATATGTATAAACATACATATTTTGTATTTAAAATGGGATGTGCCTGTTATCCTGTGGTTTTCTTTGTAGTGCATATGAAGTGTGAGACTTACTACTGTTTAAACATGCCCTTTATATTCTTTAGATACATCTACTTGGCTTGATACTTTTCTTCAGGGTAAAAAAAATTCAAATTGAATCAGAGAACACACAAACCTCGGGGAAGAGTCTTAATCATTGGGTAGAACATGACTGTCATCTTCCCAAGACATTAAGGAGAACTATTAGAATTCAGTTGAAGGAAGCAAAAATAAAAGGCAAAAAGATGTTGTGCAACTGTTGGGCAGAGCTTTCTTAGAAATGCTTTGTAAAACAAATAAAATCAAGAGTCTCTCCATGTGAATTTAGTCGTTTAAGACTGACTGCAAATCTGAATGGTGTTTGATCAGCTCAGTGATCCAATCATAAAAGTAGTCTAGGTGCAGCTCAATGTTACTTCTTTCTGTTTCCTGACCAACATACAAATTTATATGGATTATTATTTGAATGAATTCATGGAAGAAAATCCACAAAGAGATGTTGGTTCAGTTGATGGCACTTACCATTTGATTTGAAGGTAGGACAGTGACTGCAGAGCACTGTGATGGGATACTGTGCCGCTACCATCTTCCAGAGCAGTTCTTCTAAGAGATTCATAGTTCTGTAGCCAAACACAAAAGCATCATGATATTATGTGTACTTAAAGGCCTCCCACACTAATTTCAGTTTTTTAAAGCATACTTCACTGCCTGCCTAGGCCAGTGTGTGGTCTTGCAGAGCTTAAATGACAGTTATGTTCCATTAATATAATTCTCTGCTTTAGCCATGGGCAAAGGACACAGTTTTGGAATGTTCAGAATTAAAATGAAGGCAAGTACTACAAATAACCTTAAACCCTGTGTTCACTGCATACCTTACTACAGTGGAATAAATGCATCTAAAGAGCACGAAGGCATGAGTACACCAATCATGACAGCAGCAATGATTTCTTTATTCAGAATGGATCCAGAGTCCAGAAAGTACAATATAACTAATTTACAACAAAAGTGATGACATTAAAGCTTTTCCTTTCTTGCTTTAACTTTCAACAGGAATTCACTCATGTACTATTCAAGACTAGTAAATGAGTTTTTACAGGGCCCACTGGAGACTTCTATTGAGTCTGCTTAGCCGGAAGCAATAGCTGAACCTGAAGGCAACAAGTTAGTTCTGTGCTGAATGCAGCCTTCACAACTGACATCTGTCATGTTGCAATGCAACTTTTGGAGAAGCTGTGCAAATGGTAAGAAGTATGATATCTTTTGCAGAAATGTGGTTTACATTACACGGCCTAGGGAAAATTCAGTCATGATCCAGCTTTGGACTAAAGCCTGCCATTGGAGTTCTGTTCTTTTTTTGTGTCATTGATCAATGGTAGCATATCCTCACCCACTTCCAAGAGCCCTGCTAAGCAGATGTCTTTTTAATTGTGGCTAAAATATAATTTCACACTATTTGCAAATAGGAGCAGATATCCTGAATTTCTGAATCCTCAGAGAGAATTCTGCCAGTCATGCATTTTGTTACATCAAACACATGTACTGCAACTGTGTCCGTGTGTTGTCAAGTGTGTACACAGAGGAAGGAGTAATGAGAAAAAGGAGATTATACACCCTTTTTAATACTTGCAGTTCATACCCAACATACATTAAAAAAAAAATTGCTTTAAGTCAAGCAGATCGGAAGTAGTGCTTGCTGTACTGACACCAACTTCATTTTATTAGGTTTTTAAGGTGCAGCCTTATGCAGAGTACCTCATGGCATAATCCAGCTGGAAAACAATTATTAATGGCTATGCAAGAAGCAAGAGTTGCATAAGTGTAGTAACTTCAGAGTGAAATTGCTTTAAACATGAAGGCATTGCTGGGAGGGGTGGAGGAAAGGTATCAGAATGCAGCATCTCTGTGAAACAAGCATGTCTCTCCAAGGCAGGGATGCTGAAAAAGGTCCCCTGTACTGCTTGTAGAACACTGCTTTTGTTCAAACCAGGTGTAAAAATATGAAATTTATAATGACATTATAGCAGGTGTGAATTACACACTAGTAAGGCAGTTTTACTTTGAAGTGTCACTTCCTTTAATTTTGAGGAAGGAGGGACAGTAATGACTGTATGTTGTGATTGATGTGTTAAATTTACACTTGTAATGCTATTGTAAGTGATGATCTCCACAGGCACCAGTTGCTATATACTCAGCTAATACTCTGTATTTTCAGACACTGGACAGAAAGTACAGACATACATAAACTACAGAAAGACTGAAGAATCTAGAAATGCTGAAAGGCAAGAGAAGAGGTGTCTGCCTCTGGCTCAAACTTGAAAACTGAAAGAACAGAAAGGTGAGGAATGAAAATGAATGTGTGACACAGGGTCTCTGTATATATGCATGTAGGTATACATACATGTTTGTCTACAATATGGGATCATGTATTTTCATCAGCTTGCCTTCCAAACATTATCGTTGTTACCTTGTTGGAGATAAGATGCATTTTGGTCTAGGAAATAGATTAGGAAATGGAACTGTATTGTTTTGGTTCTTTGAAATTTGATGCTGAAGTCACTGAAGTGATTCACACAGTATGTAAATAGGCTTTGTACACGCCTTTATCCTCTAAAGGGCTGAAGAAACAAAACAAGTAGATCCCTGATCTCTGATTTTCCTGACTGTGACTATTTGTTGTCCAAGAACCTGGACCTGAGGTTCTGACTTGCAGAACTGTTGGCTTAATTATCCCTGTTCCTTCAGACTTTTTGTCAGTGGTCATAACAATGCTTTGGGGGTTTATTTTGCTGAGACTGTATAATCCTGCCTGCTTTACCCCAGTATTACCACAGTCCCATAGGATTCCTCTAAGAAAGGGATATTTTCTCTTCTACATGAGACAAAAAAGTCTGGTTTATGCAGTGTATTGTCCATACAACAATGCAGAAGTTACTCTATGACTCTGTGCATATAGTGGTTTTGTAAATCCCTTTGAGCCTGCTCTTGAGAAAGGCAACTAATCCCAGTGAAAGGGTATTGCCTCATATGAAATCTTTGCAGAGCTGTGGAGTACATTCCTCCACCAGGCTGTTTGCTCACTGGGGCTTTGGTTGCTACTGCAGCTAAACTGTGCCAATAAATGAAACTGGCTGTTATTTTACACCCACTAGTTCTGTTTCACTGCATGTATGTTCACAATCTCCTTCTTACCCTCCTGTAGGATACTGTGACTTATGGTGACAGCTGTTCCTTTGAAGCAATGAGGATGCATTCTCAAATGCATTGTCTGTCTCCTCTACTGCTTTTAGCCCCGTGCAGCCAAGTTCATTCTTAAAGTATGAATCCTTTCCCATTGCATTTGAGCCTACATCATCCTAAAGTCTACCACAGGTTTCATTCTCAGAAAAGTAAAAGTTACAGTACAGTAACTGATTCCCCATTTTTAATTTTCTATAGCTTTCTCTTTAAAGAAATCCTGAAGGAAACTTGCATTAAAATGCTGTTGATTTTCTATCCTTTCTTTTAATTGTTGTGATTACAAAACACTTTCATGCCCATGAGCTGGAGGATTCTGATTAAGTTCCCACAGAATACAATTACTCACGCCTACTCCACCTTACTGCTGTGCTAGTAACAATATCTTATTAATCATCCTTAATATCCACCCAAGCCTTAGAAGCTGGAATAATTTGCAACGTTATAAAAACTGTAAGAAATACTTAGTGGTAACCTGGAGTCCCATTTGCAACATTCAGTGGCCATAAAACAAAAGCTGGTGTTACATCCTGAATCAGAGGGAAGGGCAAAACTGTGAAACTACCTGAATGATTCATCATTAAGAAGTTTTCAGTGTGCTTTGGACATTCAGGCAGCTTAGGTTTCAGCACTGAGTTCTGTGTACTTTAGGGGTTTTTGCTTTTGATTCTGTGGGGGGTTTGGTTGGTTTTGTTTGTTTGTTTTAGCACTGAATGTATGTTTTGAAAATTGTTTCTTATTAAAAACCAACAACTAATAAACTCCCTAAAATTCATATAAATGCTCAGCATCAGCAGGACTGGCAAATATTTTAAAATAAGAATTTAAATTACAGGTGAACCAGGAAAAGGAGGATGCAAGTGATCTAGCAATTATACCACGATGCTGCCTCAGAGCACTGAAAGGGTTGTTCATGTGTAATGAACCTTTACCCTGTCTGCTGCGACTAGCAGTCAACCTCCCATTGCTCCCATACAGTATATATATCAGCCCAGAGAGACCTGAGAGGAACCCACCAATTCATTATCTTCCAGTCACAAAGCAGCCACCAAGTGGAAGAGCTGCACTCAGCCAATGAAAGGGTAGGAAGCTTATTATCAGTATCCTAAGCACTTTTGAAAAGTACACCGCATGGTAAATGCTTCCCAAAACCTTGTGTGAACTGTCAAACGGTAGCACAAAGACAGGTGATGTGCACCAGCTTTGCCAGCCAGCCAAGGTCTTAAGATGCGGCTGTTTACGCTCTTTTACCTCCAATGATCTCTGTGGAGTATAGAAGGCGGCTCCTAAGGCTGCACTCTGCAGGAAGCGCTAAGTACGTTCATAAGGGTGTGGCTTAGCAACCTAGCAATTCCATAGTAACAGGGGCGTAGTAAACTAGCCTTAAGTAAAACAAACAGGCTTTGTGGAAATCAAAAGTTGAGAATGCTCTTCACATCTTTGATTAAAGCAGCTAATCTTTGATGGAAGGTGGTAACATCCACCTTATTCCCCTACACCAAACAGGTTCACAAGAGTTGAACAGATCGAGTCTTGTGCTGTCAATACCAATGCAAAGGAATGTTTTTAAAGTGATTTTTGCAATGTGTGTTGTGAGAAAAAGTGATGAAACTGGCACATGATTTTATGACAAACTGGAGAAGAGGAGAAGCCCGGTATCATTTATTAACATCATCAGAATGGCTCATTTTACACTGGGAAAGACAGAGAACAACCCATAGTACAGAAAAAAACTCTCAACCCTTTGTTATTGAGTCCTTTTGCCTCTTCTTCCCAAAGGGAAACAGTATTTTCCTACTAGAAATTAAACAGCATAAGGTCAGCTCTTACACAGAACAATGAAAATTGCTGGTGCTTTCATCTGGCTAGCAAGATTTTAATTTATAGACAAGGGCTCCAGTTCTCCAGGAATCTATGTGGCAAAAGCACACTTTTATCCTACTGTGGATACACCCTCAGACAGGGATTCCTGCATAGCTAAAATAATCCAGAGATCTGAAGAGACAACAAGACCTGATCTTCACCTTATTACAACTTATGTCTACACAAAGTAGGTGTAAAATGCTACCCAACATGACTCATCCGCAGCAGTGATAGCCAGCCTGGCTGCCTGTATTGACAGCTGCAGGCATTCAGCAGTAGCTGGCCATAGCAAAGCTTGATGTGCCCTAAAGTCATGGATTCATGACACTATACGGCAGCAGTACTGCTCCTGTTTTCACATCCCCATGAGTCACTCTCTCCTTTTGTAAGGATAACTGTTTGGTCTCTGAACCAAATGAGGGAATGGATCCATCTTAAAGAATACAAAAATGAGTTAGTGTGGCATTCTGTTTGATGTTAACTGAATCAGATCCAGCTTTTGGAAACTGGATCAATATTTCAGAGCTGATACACACTGTAGTCCCACAAAAACTAGTGATGAAGAATCAGAGGGGACAATGAACCGAGAGTGGGATGAGAATCAATTGTTGAGGCCAGATGAACAAGACATGCCTGGAACCCAGGACAAACATTTTATTATGAAACCTACAGCTTAAAAGCACAGTTTATCATATGTGGGAGGCCCAACCAACTCCTAACTATGCCAGTTTTGTTTGTTTATAGTGCATACTAGGATTTAATCTATCTGAAAAATAATAGAGTACATTACATAGTGATAGTAGAGAGTGCTTCCCTGCTCACACAGAGCAGGGCAGTAGAGTATAGAAAGGAGTGCTTGAAAGTTAGTTATATCCTAGACATCTACTTCACCCAGAGCATTCACTCTAGTCCCTGTGTAGCCACTCCCAGGAGGTTCCAGGCTGCTTTCTCTTGTGTGTGCCCCAGGGCTCTTATTTCACCCCCCCACCACGTATTTCAGTGTGGAAAAGGCAAAATCTTAACATACGTCAATTGTGTCACACTATGATAGAAACAATTACTTGGGAAAACCATGGAATGACTGAGCTCAAGGTGACATTTCCTGTCAAACAAGGGTGTGCCACATTTGCAGAGTTGTGGAGGGGAGGTGTGGTGTTACTGCAACTTATAAAACAGCTCTGCCATGGTATGTTATCATAGCTCCAGCATATTGGAAAGGGAAAGGGCAGAACTCATTGCACCTGCTTCCCACGTGCTTAGTTATTACCTATGTTTCTAAAGCTATTCTGTGATGTAGAAAAAATTGAAATACCTCTGCAAAACCAGTAGTTATGAAGTTATAAATGGTTGAGTAGACAATAAACTCATCTAATCTTCCTAGAAATTTCCATGTTAGTCTGCTGGAGTTTGGTAGTAACAGACCAGACAAGACTTAGTAACGACCACACGCTTGCAAGACAAAGATGGTAAAAAGAGAAATACAGAAGTTGTAGCAAAGGTCTGGTTTTCTGGGGAAATTGTTCCATCTTTGTAATTGGATAGGACATAGAGCATGATTGAAATCCCTGTCATATCCTAACTATGGAATAACTGTTGGAAGAAGTGAAGTGGAGTAAAATAAACATAATCAAGACAAAAGAACAAGAAACCCTTGAATGATAAATCTCCTACCATGTCTGTTTTGGATGCACATGATTGCATTCAGCAGTTTATTTTCCAAAATACTTTGCTGAAGCCTAAGTGCTTCAACAGGTGGTTAAGCTTTGCTTAAGTTTTACATTTACAATTCACTTCTAGTTATACTGTGGTGAGAAAATGATATGTATTAGCATATCTGTATGTGGAATAAGTTTAATTAAATTATAGTGCAGAAACAGGTTAAATATCAGAGCAGCTAAATCCAATGGGAATTAAACATTATGGGAACACACCCTCATTTTTTATCAGGGTTTTGAAGTCAGCTGAGAGCTTGTGATACAATCTGAATAAAAAGCCAGACCTTAGTAATTTCTGCCAAGGTATTCTCATGAGGCCAGTATCAGCTAGTTGTCAGTAAACCTTGAGAAAATGTAACTTGCATTAATTCATCATTAATTGTGTAATTTGTACAGTTGGTTTTCTTTGTGCAATTTGGACTTGCAATGTGCAGTCTTTGGTTTTCACTCGATCAGTTCTTTCATCACTACTATACTGTAGAACCAATTATCAGCTCTTAGTAAGTGAGAGCATGCAGATTTTTTGATGTAGGTAGTGACATTTACATCTCTTATGCTCTCTAATTGTTTTTTTTAAGTTTGCATACAAGGTGGCTGGAGCTGGATATCCAAAGTTCCAGGTGGCCTGGGCTGTCTCACTTTAAGATATCAGTGATTCTATGTTTCAGTGACCTGAAAACTTTCTAGATGTACAGTGTGTGAATGCATTTCTATGTGGGACCATGGCAGGCTGAGTAGCATCAATTCATTGAAGGAGCAAATGCCAAAGTTCTTTTGTAAAAAGCTGGAGAGTTTCCTGTGCTGCTGTTCCTATGACTGGAAGTCTCTGAGTTGGTATGTTAAATACAAAGTGTAAAATGGCCCAAATTAAAGGCTTCACGTATACATTTCTGTCATGAGGAGTTAACCACTTGGTCTTTTCACAAGAATATATAAGGTTTATCCTGTCACACTTTAAATTTGTGAAATGATTTTAAATTCTATTGTTTATAAATCAGTAAGATTATTCTATGTAATTGCACGTGAATAGGAGTGAATGAAAGGCAACATTTTGGCTTTGAGCTGTTGCAGGGAATTGTTATCCATTTCAGCATTTATTCTTTTTGCTGAGGTGTGTTAGTGGTGATAGCAAAGACAGTGCTAGTGGGTTTTTCCCCTTTAATAATTGATGTAACAAACATTTCATTATATTAAACCTCATCATCAAAAAGAAAACTTTTTGCCATTGGATGTGCAGTCACAGTGCTGTAAACTGCTTTATCCTTTCAATGGTCAAAGAGGGGATGGGTCAGAAGTGTTTTAATCTGAGGTTGAACATCAATTTGCTTAAAAACCTCACGGAAATGCACTTTTCTATTGAATTTCCACCTTCATATTACACATGAGACTAGTAAAGAAAGTGATCAGTTGCAATGAACATTTATTTAGGCAGATTCTAGAGGCAAGAAAGCTACACACAAGGTGAATTTCAATCACAGGTGGAGCAGACTGAAAGATGCCGGAAGTACTTGCATATTCATCTCATTAGGTAACAGAAATTGTATCACATGGCTCGTCTGACTTACCTCAGCTTAAGTATCCTGTCTCAACTAGTTGCAGTAAATTATTTAGAAATTCAGCAGTGAGATCAGATTGGCCACCAGAAGAAGGTTTCTCAGCAGCAGCGTTAGTGCAGCACTGGAGCAGGTCATCCCTGGAGGTTTTCAACGCAGCTAGACAAAGTACTGGTTGGTTCATTCTAGTGTTGGCAGCAGTCCTGCTGTGGGCACAGTGTCGGGCAAGAGGATTTCCAGATGTCCCCACTAGCTAACATTTCTATGATTCTAGTTCCAGATAACTGTAGTTTGAAGGAACACATTTTTTCCAGTGAGGGAAAAATCTAAATTCATGGTGTATTTCTTGTAAACTGTCAACTTGAATGGAAATCTGTAATAATATTAATGAAAGACACTGCTAGGCATGTGTGTTTGGTAGAAAAGTAAAGGCTTAGATCTTCAGAAGCCTGACACCTGGAATCTTGAGAAATCTGACTAACCAGCAGACACCTACACTCCAATGGGAGCTGAGCACCTATAAAACACTGGATTGATTGTCATCCCATAAAGGAAAGAAGCTATGTAAAAGAATAGCAAAGATAATTTCAGTTTTGTTTATCTTGCCTAGTCACCAATGTTGTTTTAATTTACCTCTGAGCCAACAGAAATTAAATTCCAACTGATACAGTACTCTAAGTGAATGCTTTCAGATGGCTTGATGGGGCAAATATTTGAAGGGCAACAACCCACTGGAAACCACCTTTGTGAAGCACTTTTGCATATTGCCAAGCTTCTGTGAATATCCCAATGGAAATTATTTTAAAGCTTGTACACTGGGTTATAATCATGACAGACCTACCTGGCAGACCAAAAAACCAGATCTCTCCAAACATCTGGACAGCAATCAAAGAACAGTGTTAAGCAGTTGTTCCCATGCCCTTTCCCACTCATTTGCTGTTAAAGAAAAGATGCCAGGAAATTCTCTACATATGGGGTTATGTTTCAGAAATTACATTAGGCTCCTCCTTCAGAAAATATTGCTACACTTGCTTATAAGCCTACCCAGGAGCTCAGGGGCTGAATGGCTATGAAATCTAAATGTCTTTTCACATTTATTTACAGATTACTTAGAGATGTTTTACTTCCTGTGCCAATTTGGAGATGCTGGGGCACAGAGAGAATTTACTGCTATCCTGAGTAGTACTTATTTAATTTAGCATCTCTTTTTCTCAGAATGACAGAATAATTTTGTCTAGAAGAGACCTCTGCAAGTCATTATATACAATCTCCCTGCCCCATCAGTGTGGCCAGTTTTGAAGTTAGACCCAAGTTTAAAGTTAGTTCACTTTTCTCATATTTTGCAGGGTTAAATATTGTCATCTTTGCCTTCCTTTTAACTGATGAGGAAAATATTCATAAAGAAGACAAATAGCTTCTCAATATTACACAGGTTTGGAACAGAATATTTACTCCTGGCTTCCCTGAAAGACAACTGAAGTATTGCTGTAGATGTGAATGTGGTGAGAGTATTACTCCAGATGTCATGTCTCCAAGTTTCATACTCCTTTTATCAGCTATAACAAAATTACTTCAGTGATCAGGACATCCACTCCACAGGAGTAGTTACTATTCATGTAGTAAAGGTATAAGGAGGTGGGGGTGTTTTCTTCTCTATTTTTCTGTTTTTGTCATAATCCATGAAATAGTGTTGTGTGTACAGTCACTACAGATATATGCATTGCAAGCACAGTGCACTTAGCAAATTTGTTCTGTATTCTCATGTGATCTGACTGTAAAACTGTTGTATTTTCCAGTTTTGTTTGGTTTCAAAAAAGCAAACAAAATAATCACAGTAGTGAGCGCGCACGACAAAGACTGTCCGTCTCTAAAACTTGTGTTTTCAACCCCGTTACATTTATGAGACTTTATCCTCGTACAGAGCCTACAAACAAGAACTTCTATAAACATGCCTGCCAGGATTAAAGCTAAAGGTGAGCAGTAACTCTTTATTTCAGCAAGATCTTGGTTGAAAATTAACTTTGCTAACGCTCAGTGTACAAGGGCTTGTCCACATGTTGTTTCAGGAAGCAGATCCTGTTGCTGTTCTGTGAAGACATGTGATGCCATTCTTTTGAATCTTTTTAGGTCCATAATGTTGCAGAGACTGGTATAATGGAGGGCTGCATACAGAGAGATGGAGGGTCATGCATAATCAGATACTAGAAAATGTCTGAAGTCACAGGCCAGTTTCTTTACATTTTTTCTTCTCACATTTTAGATGTTTGAAGTCTATTTAGCTAGAATAGTTCAAATGAATTAGTAACAATAACATTAGATGAGTCAAGATAGTCTAAATGCAGAAACCAGATGGGTTCTCTGGAAGAGGTACAGCATGTTATTAGATGAGCTAATTGTGAAAAGCATACCAGCTTTGGGGCTCACTAGCCTTTGATTCCATGCACAGATTACCAATAAGTTTCAAGGATCTTTGGCATTGATGTGAGCAGGGCTTCTTTAACTTGACGTATTGCTGTAAGTGAATTATGATACTTTTTAGTTTCACTTAAGATCCTGAGAGACAATTATGTGTGGATTGGCATTTTCTGTGCCTGTTCACTGAAACCTGTAAGTATGTGTGTCAGGCTGGCCAAGAATATATCATATGTATGACCTTCTATAGAAATCTGCTCATTATAATCCCATTCTGTCTGAGGTAGTTACAGATTAGGGCTATGAAATGCCACCCTCATGAAGACAGCTAAATCATAGCAGAGAGGTACTTTTTCTCTGTGAACACAGCTACAGGTAAAATCTGTATTTACATTCAGGCATACAGTCACTGCCTCCCCCAAACATCCCCAGATATAGGCACAAGTTTGGATAGAGGAACAGTTCTCAGACACCTAAGTGTGTATTTTTGTGATTCTCATTACAGGCCTAAGAGTAAGAATCGTCCTTAACAGGCTGTTGTGCTGCTTCATTACTGCTATATCCAAAGGATAAAACTAACCAAAAGGAATATGCATGGGGTTTTATTCTACCAAGGACTTCTAGACATGTATTGACAGTAGAAAAGATAGTTGCTGTGTAAATTCCTTAATACAAAAATTAAACTGTTGAAAGCATTTTGAATGTGTAAATATATATATGTTACAAATCCAAGTTTTCATCTGTCAGTGCTTGGGGATCTGCCCTTTCTATAGCAATGATCTATCTTCAGGACTGCTTTTCAAGCAGCTGTACTGTGAGCAGCAGAGACAGCAGCTGAGAGGCATTTAACAGCTACCTTGTGATCTTCACTGAGATGCACCTGTGCGCTGCTGAGTTCTTTGTGTGGCCTCTGCCACGTAAAGACTTGCAAGACAAGAGTTCTAAGATAATTCACATGAGACAGCATCCCTAATCTATAATTTATTTTCATTAAAATAAAAATAGTCTTGGTGATGGTGTTAGCATATGAATCGATATTGGCCAAAGAAGCCCCATAATAACTGCTATAATTAACCCATTATAAAATTAGCATGTGAATGGAAGAAGGGAATATTTGATGTTAATATTTAAACCATCAGATATTCACAGCTAAATGTCCAGCTCTGCACTTTCCTGTGATAAATATCAGTAGCTAAATAGCAGCACCATTTTTCCTTGAGTGAAGCCTCTATTTCCATACCACACTAACACTAAAGCAAAAGAAAAATAATGACCAGTCTAGCTTGCAATATTTGGCCTTTAAAAATAATTAGTAATTGATCAGTGGTGGAAATAGGAAAAAAAATAACAGAGTTGAAACAGTTTAGAGGCTTTTAAAATTTCTGTTTTAAAATAAATCTGACTTTGGTAAAATCTCCAAAAATAGTGTCAGCCCACAATGCTACAAATACCATTGCTGTTCCCACTGAGCAGAAATGCTTAGAGGAGTATTTTTGTAGGAGCTAAAGTAGATGTGTTTGTAGAGTCTCACATGTGAGATAGAAGAGAGGTGCAGAGAAATATTGTCGATATTGGATTGCCCAGGAGATAGTTCTTTACTGAGCAGTTATGGGGTAGAAAATACAGGACTTTGCCAAACACCCTGGATACATCCTTTCTGAAAACCAACAATTCTTTTACTAGGACCTACCTTCACGAACCACGTGTAGAACTGGGCCCAAATTACTAAGTACTTTCTGCCTTAATGTCTCTCAGCATTCCGAGTGGGATATTGTAACGCCGGTAGGATGCATTAAGGCCGGCACGGGTAGCACAGTCTGTGCCCAGCGCTGGGCAAGAAGGGCAGCAGGTTAAGGCCTTGACGCTGTTCATTGCAAAGCTAACTCAGGAAATTCTGCTTGGTCACATTCTCGTGTACTTTTCTTTAGATTGCCAACAACAAAAAGCAAGGATCTAGTCCGAGCACCCAGAGCCCCCTCCCGGCACAGCACACCGGGAGCTTGGCCACACATCTCCACAGGCGCGGAGCAGAGCGCGCAACGCCCGCACCCGGTGTCGGACGGGACCCCGCAAAACTGAAAGCAGGTAGAGGCACTTCCTGCAGGCAGAATTGGAGAGAGAGAGAAAGGGAGTTTTCCTCTGATCTTTCTCAAAAACCAATCAGGCCAGATCAGCCAGGCGTTGATTCTCCCTCCGTCCCTCCTACACCTTTTCCAGAGGCCCAATGGTCTCGTCCCTCTGGGAGATTGACTAGAGTCACATGAGCTGTACCAAGGGCAGGTAACTCAGGAGAGGGGAAGGGGAAGGGAAAAAAAAAAAAAAAAAAAGAAAAAGCCCAGACTCAGGCTGGGCTTCTGCCATGATGTCAGAGGGAAAGGAACCCACAGCTTGCTAATTTCACCTCCCAATCAGCCATAGGAAGAAGGAGATCACCGGGAACAGGTAGGGATGCAAGCTTCTCCATTTTTTTTTTGTCTCAAATACCCTACCTCCTAAAGAGCTTTTTCTCTCATCTTGATATCGTGACTCCTCGTTTGCTCCTTTCCCCTTTAATCACTGGGAGGTAGGGGGTGAGCCCTGTAAGAATTTTTTTTCTGTTTGTTTGTGTCTCTCTCTTTCTTTTTCTTTTTTTTTTTGGTATTTTTTTCCTTCTCTCTTTTTTGACCTCTGCTTTTGATTGTAGTTGTTTCCCCCTGTGGTCATGACGGCTTCGCACAGTGACTCTTTGGTGGTGTTGTTTGGGGCAACAGCTGGTGCATATGGGGCTAAACTGGGTTCGGATGAGAGGGAACTAATTCTCTTGGTGTGGCAAGTTGTGGATCTACACAGCAAGAAGGTATGGCTTCGACCCCCGGTGCGAGGCGCGTTCTCGGGGCGCAGGGCGAGGAGGCTCGCCCGGCCATTCGCCGCCTCCCCGGAGCCGTTTGTTCATTTCACAAATGCACCGAGGGGAGGGGAGGGAGCGGGGCCCCCTGCCCGGGGGTCATTCACTCCTCGGGCTAGGCACTCAAGAGGGCCCTTTTTGCTCCGTTTGAAGGGAAGAACGCACTTTTAAGGCAAGCTTGGCCGCTTCTACCCCCTGCTCCGTCTCCCTTAAAACATCTGTGGCTTCAAATTTGAAGATGTCTACGGACTTGAGAAGCTTTACAACAAAAAGCTGGTCTCACTAGGCTGCAGCCGTGCACGCTTTCGTGGGAGCTGGTTCAGGGGAACCCTTGGACTCTTTGCGGCCTGCTGCGGGAGACTTTTTTATTTGTTCAGCCAATATTTGGATAACCTTTAAGAGAATATTGTCTCCCTTGATTTTTCAGTTAATCTGAAAACATGCTCTGATTATTTCCTCCCCCTTCCAAAAGCCCTCTCATAAACACGAGCCCCTTAGAGATGAAGGGCTTTAATAATTTCATGACTAGATTCATCAAACTGCTTTAGCATGGTGTGATGGTCCCTTTGCGATTAACAACTCCCGCAAAAGTCTGTGCTAAACAGCAAAGGCGTCACATGAAAAGCGGCTGGGATTCACCGAAGCGGAGAGCGTGGCCCTCCTGGGTGGGAGGGAAAGAAACTGAGGCCAAAGGTTTCGATTTGTGAAATCGACAAATGCTTTTTCTCATTGCGTTTGTTATCGGGAACGCGATACTGCACCTTGCTGATTTTTCTGCAGTCTGAACGCATTGTTACAAAGGGCTAACTCGGTTATGCCTCACTTTTGTCCGTATTTTATTAAATGTTTTAGGTAGGGACACTACACAAATCCCTGGTGAAAGCAGACAACTTGGACTTAAGTGAGCAGTGTCGCGAAGTGAGTGGCTTGACACCAGAGGGACTGGGCAAAGCTGAACCACTGGATCGGGTTCTTCAACAGGTGAGATGCTGATCTTGGGAGCACGGGCTGCTCTGGGTGACGCCTGGGGACAAGATTCAGCTGATCTGATAAAAGAAAATAGACTTGAATTTTGCTTTTCACTTGGTAACATCTGAACCGTATGAAACAGAAAACTGGTAGTTCTGAAACAGTTACACATAATGCCTGAGTGTTTGATCTGATTCTGTAGTCCTTGGGAGATCTGACTTCAGATTGCTTTGCTGGGTCGTCTTTTATTTCAAATTTCCCTTACTCTAAGCTTTAAAGTGCAGGCTGGTAACAGCACTACTTAATTTAGCAGTGCTCATCAAACTTTGAAAACTCAGGTGGTGTGTTTTAACCTACAGGTTCACTACTGTAATGTGTGTTGAAAAACCTGACCTCTTTTATTATTCTTAAAGTAGTTGAAATTCTCAAAACTATACTTTCATGAAACATATCTGTGCTTGTTGTGTGTCACTCTTTTGTGATGAGCTTAATTAGTTTAGTGGATTATAAAGCAACTGGATTTTTTTTCCCCCCTACTGTTTCTGTTTTGCTCTTCAGCTCACACCGAGAAAGTAAATCTGTACATTTATATGATCCAGGTGGTTCTGGAGACCCAAAATTGCCTCAAAAATGTTAATGCAGTACTGTATACTTACGCAGTTGCTGGAAGCTTGCTTGCTTTCACCGTGTATTCTACGTGAAATGTGCTTGAATGGAAAAATACAATGGTGCATTTTTGTGTAACATACAAAACTGGCTTTCCACACCTTGTCTGAATCACTCGTAGGTGTGTTTCAGCAGGAAACTTGTTTAGGCAGTAGAACAGGTTCCTGTTGCTGTAACTTCTGGTGACACAGATAACTTGGCAGACTAGGTCCTAACCCTCTGATACTGAATGGTTAAAGACTTCACACTGGAGCAAGTAGCTTTGAGAATAGAATGTAATGTCTCTTAAAATCTGGCAGCACTAGTTGCATGTGCCATTGATTCTACTTGTACTGGTTTGACTGCAGTCCAAAAGAAGATTTTATTTTTTTCTTTTTTTTAAGCTTCAGAGTAACCCCTGAGAAAATGTGCAGCTGCAGGTTTGATCTTGTCCCAGATCTTGCACTAAAGACATCTGGAACAGCTTAGCCTAGCACACTCTGTTTACCTTTATAACAGACACACTTTAATTAGACTCAATACTTTGTGAGAGATTGTATCTTATTGCCATAAATTGCACTGTAGGTGGGTCTGCTTTAGCAAGTAAAAGGAAATACTACCTTTGTGTGTAGGTGGGTAAAGACTCTTGAAAACCAATAATTTTTTTACTTTTTGTTTGGCATATCTATGCAGCTGAATAATGATTTTTGCTGTTAATTGTTGGATGCCAGTTGTGATGTGGCCAGTTCCATCATAGGTCTTCCGGAATTTGCTGTACCTAAGCTTGTCTCCCTTCTCCTCCATGTGTTCTGACTGTGGGAGTTAAGAGGGAATTAAGTCACTTGTAAAAGTGGCATAATGCAAAGTTCCACATTCTTTAATAGTAGATACTTTTCTGTATTTTTGAAGATAACTCCATTAAATATTTTATTTGTGTCATGTAGTTGAAGAATTGGTCAGGTATTGCACAACACACACAGGCAATCTTTTTTTTTTCTTTTGCTCAGTTAAGTGTTCTGAGTAGAAAAAGCAGGTGGCTGAAGTGATTATTTGAAAAGGAAGTAGACTTGTACCTTAATTTGAGGTAATGTTAGAGGGTATGTGAAATTAGCTTTCCACACCCTACTTGGATTGTGGTAGAAAATTTGATGATGCGGCTGAAAATCACACACTTCAGCACACATCTCAGTCAGGTAAATCAAAGTTTCAGTGCCTGCTTCTGGCTTTGGCCCTGGGTTTCCAGTCTCTGCATGTAGAGGGAAATGAGAATCACTAAGCACAAATCCATTCTAACTTCTATCTGCTCTTCAGAGGTCTCTCCCAACCTCAACCATTCTCTTATTTGTAACTGGTAAACAGTAGAACAGCTGCTGTGGATCTAGACTTTTCCCCTTGACCACAGAAAGCCTCCTATTGCTATTTAGTTCACTTTTCACCAGTGATATAGTGTACCAAAAGCTTGTAATCTGTGGTTGCATCTTTGCTCTGCTTGGAACAAGGCATTTCAATAAATGATGCATATTGTTACAGTGATACACCCTATACTATTGGAGTTTGTCTTGAGAAATATTCTAAAATACACCAGTATGTTTTTGGTGTATAATTTTACAAAGTGAAGTTCTGCAGCACAGTGCCCCTGAATAACTCAGCTGCTTGATACACAGTGTGTTCTATATGTTCTGCTGCAAGTTTTAAAGTACTTGTCCAGAGTAACTTGCTTTTGATTGTGTGCTAATGCATTTATGGGATCCAGCTATGTCTTCTGACAGCTATCAAAACATTGCATATCACTTATGGTTTGGGTGAGTAGGGGAGCTCCTGATAATGTATGAACACTAGGGAAATTGTTACCTGAAGTCATAAAATATGTGCCCTTTGGAAGCAGTCTGCTTCATGCATTTAGTTCAAAATGGCACAAATAGCTTCTCTCTGTTGTTGGACCCATAACGGTGCAGTTGGAGCTGCTGTCTGAGGTGTGGTGGTGTAGCTGCAGAATGCTACTGAGTAGAAAAATAGGGTATTTTAATTTTTTTTTTTAACAAAGTGTGTGTTTGGAGCTGTTTTGAGCCTGTGATATGGACCTCTAAACATGCATTACCTATACTGCTTACAGAAGAGAATAGTGTCCTATGTTGCTTCCTGCATTACTGGGCAGTTCTTGCAAGGTTTGATTGTTCAGGTCCTCAAATCAGAGGACTGACTTATTTAGCTTTCTAAATAACTGCTGTTACTCTATGGTTTTTCAGTTTCCATGCTTTTAAGGGAGAAATTATTTTCAGGTTGCTCTCTGAAACCTTGCAGGAATGGAAGGTTCTTCTGAGGAGCAAAACCAAAATGAACTTTACCTTTCTCACAGCCTTGTTGCATTCCCATTAAGAAGCTGATACCTTCATGTTCTTCTCCGATTCTAGGTATGGGGCTTCTTAAAGAGGTTTCTAAGTTGAAAGTGTTGTGGATTTCTTAGTCCTCCCCATACAGAAAACCTGGCCAGATCAGCATGACTTGCCTTAAGACATGCTACTTTCCTTTTGCAAGGCAGTATTTGCATGTCTCCCTGACAAAGGATAAGTCTCAGAAGAGCTAATAATTTTGGAGAGCTGTCTGCAGTATTTAGCTGTAATTAACATCTTACTTTGAACGATACACATGAAAAGGAAAAGGTTCTCATGAGACCTGGATCTGCTTTGGGATATATTGAAAGAATCTAAATTTCATTTATGAATGGGCATTGCAGTATTAACAAATTGTCTGAAAGTCTGTGCTGGCCTTGCTGATCTTTCATTGCATTGTATGTTGAATCCATTGACAGATTCTGTTCATCTTCCTAAACAGAAGACAAAGCTGAGTAATTTCCCTCCCCCTCCTAAACTATGCACAAACTGAAAATACTGAGGGGTTGCCATTTCAGTAGGTAATAGCAAATTACCAGCTCTCAGCTTATTGATCATCCAGCTGATGCAATTTATTTTCTTCCATATCAACATATTCAGCAAGAAACAAGCTGGTTAGATGAGCATTTGGAAACAAATGGGCTGGAGGGAGAGGCAGAAGCAGCAGTGAATTCCTCGAACTTGATAAACCGGTTACAATTTTTCTTTTTAAGAGAAACTTGTTCTGCAGCCTCCTCTTCAGAAAGCACTAGCAGAAAGTTTTCTTGGCTCACTTACCAGCTGTCACACCTTCATTTTGGATGATTTTTATTTTTACACCTCTGAATCTTCAGACTGCAGAAAAAAGCCTGAATGTGCAGAGTGATTGTTTTCTGGTTTGTTGGTTTTGTGTTGGTGGTTGCGTGTGTGCATGTGTGTGTGTTTTGAAGTCTCATGGTTGATTTTCCAACTCCAGATGATTTCATGACTGCATCTTCTCAGTAAAGCTCCTAAGCAAGTTTGTAGTTTGGAATGTTTGCTGGGTCTGAGATCTGAAGTACTGGAGCAGGTGTTTTTTGCAAAGCTTTGGCAAGTGCAACTGAGCAGACTTTCTCCACAGCAAACGCTTAGGGTGGTTTAATAGATTTGGCTTCAGCAGTGAAGCCAGCTTCTTTCTTGCCCCTGCACTATACTTTACCATCTTTTTGTTGTGTCAGTAAAACTCTTTGTGAGGCTGTGCTGTAAACAGGATCACTGAAATGAGCAAATAGGGTGGGAGCTGCTGATCTGCTTTGCTGTCCAAGCTCATGTCCCATGAAACTACACCCTTTGGTTGTATTTTCATGATCCAACATGTTTGATGGAGATACCAGCACAAGGTATTTCTTACCCTGCATCATATTCTCAAGTAGAAGTTGTATGAAAACTTGTTAGTGGCACCTTTCACTTAGGTGCTGCTGTACAGGCCTCTCTCACCTACATTCTGCCATTACAGAAGTTTTTGGGGCTGCATTTTAAACTGGAGCAGGGCACTGTTCTGGGTTAAAACCAGTTCTGTTTGGAGTGGTTCCATCTGATGTGCAGTGTTGCTGGTTAGGTAGTTGTCTGAGGGCAGTCATTACACCAAGGTGTGGACAAGCAGTGTGGGTGAGAGATGTTTTCAGGCATGTTGGCCACCAGGCAGTTTGTATTGTGAAACTGTGGCCTTGTGCTCGTATTGGCAGTAAGTGGTAAGGACTTATGGACACAAGGTGCCCTTCAGGTTGTCAGAGCACGCAAGTGATTAAACTCCTGCTCCGTGTGTTTGGAGTCTGGTGCAGGGTTTTTACTATATATTAGCATCTAATAGTTCCCACTTTCCAGTGATTAACTTAGATGAACATATTGGGATATCATCAGCCTTCATTGTGGGGCAGTCAGGATGTACTAATGCTTCCTGTAGCTGCAGGCTGTGACAGCAGGGAGTTTGGTTTTTTTTCTTTATCAGTGAAAATGGATGGTTAACTGTTGTTACAGAAGTCTGCTTGTAAATCTCCTGTTGATGCTACAGGTAAACTATTTTTCCCTTGACAAATCTTCTGTACTACCTAGCTCATACTACCTTATTATGGAAACACTCACTTTTGATCTTTCAAAACCAGAAGTGTTAATAGCAGAAACAGTTCTTCTGTTGTGTACATATGTATATATGCATGAATATTCATATGTGGATCGTGTAAATGCATTTCTTATTGGCAGCATCTCTGTTCTGTTAGGTTTTGTGGAAAAGTAATAACCTTAGCTTCTCTCATGGCTGCAATACTTTCATCTGAGTATTCATTTTATACCTTGCATTGCTCCTACATTTAGGTGCATTTCACTTCAAAATAAGCAGAGAATTAGATAAAGGATTTTGTCTAAACCTGTGTATTCTTTTCTTTGCAAGCATAAAAGTGTGGTTGTCTTGATTAGTTGGGTTGTCTTGTCTTAAATGTAGAAGTGGCAGCATTCACTAGAAGTGAATCCTTTGTCCCAATGGTCTGAGGATATGCTTAAGCAGATTGTCTTTTGGGTATTTTAATAATGATAGCAGAAGCTATTGCTGCTTCTGGTGAAGTTTAAGGGTAACATCAAATTTCTTACCAAGTCAGGGGAGATTAGCATGTATAGGAAAATAAATGTTACTAGGACCTGTTGAGAATAGACAGATAAAAGCCAGGTTAGGAGCCTTTGAATTCAGAGATTGCTGGATTACGTGATCCTCAGAGACACTGAACTTCTTTCCACTCATTTCTGTAAGCAGCTACTAAGAAAGTCACTGGAAATGTGTTAATGGACTATTCTCATGGGTTTCAGATGTGCCTGAGGAATGGTAAATACAGAATACAAATCCTTTATTCTTTGTTTTGACAATAAGCTCTTGCATGCTAACATGGAAACAGCTTGGAAACCTTTGTGGATACTCTGGATTGTCTGCAAACCTTCAGTGTTTCCCTCTTCCTCTGGTAGCATTTTAGCTGGTTCTTGTCACAGCTGTTTAAAATGTTGCAGTTTTTGCATCTGTGTTGGTTTGCTTGGAAGTTTTTTTGTAAAAAAACCCAACCACCCTTCAGTTAGATGCAGAAGGCCTTGGGTGGCTGAGTGCTGCCAAGCAAGGGCAACATCTTTGTCAGCGTGTTGCAGCACTTCTTTGCTGAACAGTTAGGTTTAAGAATGACGCATAGATGCTGGAATTGATATTGCTAGCTAAGCAAGGCTGTGGCCAAAACCAAGTGTTGTTTGGAGATTAATGAAATTAAAAACCCCAAACAATATTATGTTAGCCCTGTTTTATTTTATAATTTCTATAGTTAATACTGAAACTTTTCTCTCTCTTAATTAGAAACATAAACAGTAATTCTCCCTCTTTCTTACATTTGTGTCCTTGCCATCTAATGTGTGTTCTGGCAAAGCTTGCTTTCTTTCTGTTTTTTCCCCCCATAATCATGATCAGTTTATGCTAGCTACAATTTTATTTCCAGAAAGGATTCAAATACTCTGAAAGGCAGCTTCATGTGTGTGTCCCGAGAAGGTACTGAATCAGAAGTCACGTTTGCACTACAAACAGTTTTTTAGTGCTTTGCTCTGATAAGTCTGTGTTGCTGTTCTTTAACCTCTTCACAACTTGCTCCACAACAGCCACTGGTTTTGCTTTGTTTCTGAACAAGTGCTTTACTAATCTGTCCCCCAGTTAAGTCTATGTGCTGTGAGGGTAGCTGCAAGTTATAAAAGAAAGATTACACAAAAGGTATTGAAGTCTAAATACTCACCACCTGTGATGAGCCCAAAACAAGCCCAAAACGCCCTGACACTTCTCCCATTCTTCCATTTAAAAATACTATAGCTTTTCTTTCCCTTTGCTACCTTTCCTTGCAGACCTGCAGTGGGTAGAGATGGAGGATAAATGCTGAGAAACAGTTACATTCTCTTTTGTGAAAAACCCTTGGCTGTTGTGATGACCTGTTAGCTTAACAGAAAAGTTTCTATCTCTGTAGTTTTAGGGCTGTCCCTGAATTGTGCTCTCATTTGTACTGAATTGAAATCAACACTTCCATTCTTTGGCTCTAGTTCTTGAGAAGTTTAAGCATGTCCTTCAATATTTTAATGAATTGTGTAGATATTGGCAGTGTGTGAAATAAAATGTCTTTACAGAAAAGAAACTATGGCAGAATTACTTTCCTGATAGTGCAATTTACTGCAACAGAATTACTTAAGAGTAAAGTAGAGCTATAGTATGCATCTTGGAAAACAAAATTGTGAAGACTACTGTGGAGGTTTTATTTTGTAAGCAGACCTTGCTGTAGCTGTGTACCTGGAAGCCTGGAAGTTCATTCAAGAGTCCTTTGCAGCAGTGTGTGAAACATCAAACCTCTTGACTCAATTACTGGATAGATGGGGATGCATGAGATGAGAACTGGAAAATACGTAGTGGTCACAAGATGAGTGACAGAATTGTACAGTTTGCCTAATTGATTCTCAAGTGTATTAGCTGATGTTATTTCTTACAGAAGAATTCAACTGGTACAGGATAAACTTTTGCACATTGCAAAGGATGTGAAGTGGCACCATGTAAAGTAGTAGTGCAGGAGAGGAAAACTGCTGCTCTTGTGGTATGCTTTAAGAAGCAACTGAAAGTGTAAATCAGGCTGCCTTTCTTGTAAACCTGAGATGCTGAGGAGTGATCACAAGAAGCTATGTGACTTGCTTCATATTTGAAGTAACACATGAAGTCTTGTTTCCCAAGTGGTTTCATGACTGAAAAGAAGATACCTGAAAGAGAGGAGGTAGTTCTGTAAGAGGAAGCAACATTTCAATGTCAATGTTCTATATTGGGGCTGGTCTGAATCCCTTGGAAGGTGAAGTGTAGATTCTGCTATGTTGTGAATTGTTAATATCTTAGAGATGATAATGTCTTTATCAAACATCATTGCTGATGCATGGGGTTGCTACCCTAATCTCTGAATTTAAAATTGCCGAGTCTGAAGGCAAGATGATTTAAGGATCTACTTCCACCTCTGTCATGTTTTGTAAAAGCATGTTGAACAAGCAAAACCTCCACGTTTCTGAAGCAGAGCAGATCCAGTTTCTAAAAGTTTGCCTTTTTTGCTGGTATTAGGCCTGAACAAGAATCGCTTGGGTTCTTATATAAGCCAAGATACTCCTGGATCTCAAGGCTGTTACTCAGAAAAGTCCATGCTTACGATCCTCTTACAGTGTAAGTTTTGAGGAGGAGGAGGATTATGAGAGAGTTTTGAAGGAAAATGAATCATGCACTGTGTATGTCTTCTTTCTCTTTATGTCTCTTCTTTTTACTTTCCCTGGATATTGCTACAAAAATAATCTGGAATACAACTCTATAGAAAGAAAAGCTTTAATTTTGCAAGTATTGTCTGTTCTACAACTGGTTAAGATTGCACTACAAACAATGAGGTAGTGTTGAGTAAATAGAGAAGTACCATGCCTTACAGTCAATAGAGCCAGTGCTAAAGATCACAGTGCTAATGAAAGTTTGTCCTTGAAACACAGGTAAGTGGAAGTGGGGGAGGTATAGAGCACTGAGGGAGAGAGCTGGTGCTTAAATCAAGACTTCAGGAAATATTGCAGTCATGGCATTAATTAAAAATTGGAGTTTGGAAAGTAGGCTCAACCTTGTGTTGCAGGCTGTAATGACTTGTTCTGTGAGTTGAGCTGATAGCAAGCAGCCTGTGAGGAGTGTGAGGCCCTATTGTAATCTTGCTTGAAATGTAGGTAAAAGGTTGACAGAATATAGATTTTTTTTTTTTTCTCTTTACTAATGTTCAGTTTCCTTTTGCTTAAAGGCAGACTTGACAACAAGCTGTGCTAACGAATTCCAAGGTGTTCTGCAATATATGCATCTTTGTTGCATTATTTTCTTCTTCTTGTTAGTGAGTGGCTTCTTTCATACAGGTTAGTATAAAGGTGGAAACTTATTTTATCTCAGTGTTTCCTGATTAAACAGTTTCCTGACACACACAATAATAGTGAAATAAGTCCAGAAACTGAAATTCTTAAGTTGCTGGACTGGGGTGCTTTATCTTACACAGGGCTAACTTCAAGTAGCTTATTGTGGAGTACTCTGCATATTTCAGCACTCTCTTATTAAAACAGATTGTGCTTTTGAAGATAAAAGCTGTGACCTGATTGCTGTGACATTTAGATGGCCTGAACCATGGTCTAGCCTTTTATGCTTAATGCATTACCTGAATTAGATGCTGTAGATACCATAGCTGGAAAGCATGCAAATAATCTGGTATTGCAAACTTCCATCTAAGAAATAATTAATCAAAAATGGTCGTAAAATGCTCGTTCTTTCCTTGGAAGAATTAAAACTTTCAGTTAGCTGCTGTTTACTTTGTTGTACAAAGACCCAGGCCAATGGACTGAACCAGTCCTGAATCCAGTGGTCTGTTCTCTGTGCTCTGCAAACTGCTGCTGCACAGACGAAGTGTAGCAACTGTTGCTCCCTTTCTGTGTTTCATGCTCTACCTGTTACTGAACCATCCTAAATCAACTTATTTTTATGCAGAAAATAAATACAGGCTACCCTCACCTAAGCTACAATTTTCCAGGCCCTCAGTGTCATTCTGAAGGAGTATGATGAATTTCGAAGTCCTTTTCAATGTTTTGTTGAATGGAAGGATGTGATAAACTTGAAGAGCACCTTCCATTTTTCTCCCTTGAACTTGTGTAGTCACTATAAGAGGTGTATATAGGCTGGGTGCCTTTCTGACCTGAGAAAGCCATAATGACCTGTGTGATGACACCAGGAGGAGGACAACAGGGTGATATTACTGCCTGGAACTTCAGTTTCCCAACAAAATGAAAGATGAAAGTGGATATCTTACAAATAGATTTAAATGTGTATTTGTTTGTTTGTGTGGGTGTTTGGTTTTTAACAACTTCATTTGAAGATTTGTGATGCCTGGAATTTTATGGCAGAACCTCAACCATAGAATAGTTGAGACCTTAACTCTGTTACCTTTGTTAGCTCATGCCATTGGTAGAAAATAGGAGTTAGGTCTGTATGGACACCCAGCACAGATTAACCTGTTCTGGAACAGTGTCAGAAGCACCAGGATGTGTGGTATTTGGCTTCTGTTCAGGAAAGAATAGGAAATGATAACAAGATTAGTTGGTACTAAGAAGTAACTTGAGGAGAAGACAGTCTATGATACTTGAACAAGCTCTGTGCCTTGTCCTGAGTCTCCTTAAGAGTGAAGAAAGCAAACCTGCTTTTACACTTGCAAATTCCAATGTTGAATAGAAACTGACTTTTGGGTGGAATATACATCTCCCTTGTGACTGTTCACTCATTCAGTTATTTAATATAGTTCCTAGTACCTCAGGAATCATAAGGTGATATGTAATTTGACTGATCATACTGAGCACAGCTATATTGTCTGTGGCATGCTGGAAATGAAAACCATGCTTTTGTCCAGGCTAGTCTTCAGTCACTGAATAATCTTGGGCATTAGTGTTCACTAGAGCAAAAAATTGCTTTCCTCCTAATAGGAGAAATCAGACTGGCAATACTGCTTTTGAACATTTCTGGTGAGTAGACCTGGGCTGCCTCTGTCATCTCCTGCAAGTTTCCCCTGCAAAGAAGTAGAACCAAGGGACATTTCTTTTTCATGTGTCTGACTAGTATCTAAATACAGGATTCTTTTTTTACTGTTTTGCTAGAAAGGGAAAAGAAAAATAGTTAGCTGCTGCTTGGGGCTGTGCTGTGGCTTGCAATTCTCTCTCTTTTTTTCTTTTCCATACAGAAATTTCAGTACAAGGTCACCAGGTATCCATTATCAGCCATGTGGAATAGCAGTTAACAGATGAACAAAGGCAAGGACTTACTATAGGATTCTCTGTTTAAAAAGTTACCTAGCACAATAAAGGGTTATCATACTTGTAAATACGGCTGAAATGCAGGCTGTGCACCTCCCACTAGTATTGACATGCTTTAAATTCCTCCATTGCATGGATAAGACTGACATTATCACCCAGATTTGAGGAGTGAAGGAGCAGAAAAGTGCCCATGGAGAGTATTGTAAATAAATGTGAAACCCACATGGGTGCAGGGTCTAAGGCACAAAGTCCAAGTGAAAATATTTCCCAAAGTTGACATGTCACTCTGTGTGTGGTATGTGTGTGCTAAAGCTTTGTATACTAAAGCCAAGGCTGGAGATTTCTCATGTGGTGTTTATATCCTTGAAGTCTTAAGGGAGACTTCAGGGTTGCAGGGTGTGGTGTGCGTTTTGTCTTGTTTTGTTTTTTTTCTCCAGTGGTGCTTCAGTCTTGCTTATGAATATCTCCAAGAATGGAGGCTGCAGCTTCTCTGGGCAGCCTATTTCAGTGTTGAGCCACTGGAGATCTCCTTGCAGGAACCATACCTGCAACTGTGTAATAGATTTTGGGCGCGCTCAGGCAAAATGTTGCAGAGGACTTCCCGCAAAACCAGGCTCTGAGAACAGAACTGCAATATCTTTGCCTGTTGAAGCAGAACTTGGAGTAGAGAACCTTCAGGCACACCTTTTTGGTGCTTGTCACTGTTTTCTATGCTTCATCTATCTGAAAGAAGACAGACCATTGTTACATGCTCTACGCTGCAAGTGAAGAATGAGCCACACCAAAGGCATGAACAACAGTCTAAAGCTCTGATGTAGTAAATCACAGTAATATCTAATGATGATGCTTTTTAACACAAGTAAGGTTGGATATCCTACATGGTTATAAACAGTATGGCTTTAGTCAAAGGTTATGTGATGTTTGTGGCAAAGTGGTAGCATATATGATATTTAAGTGTGTGGTTTCATTGCTAGGAGAGCTGCAGTTAGGAAAGTTTCGTGTCTTCTTTTCACCTGACAGCTCACATGTGGCGAAGCGTGAGAGTATGCATAAGAGTGGTTGCTACCCGAGTTGTTTCTACAACATAAATCACTGCTGTATCTGCTGAAGACTGTAGATCTTGGGGCATTACTGATTTACCTTGGTAAATTCTATTTGATGTTCCAATGAAAACAAGCTGTAGTTGTCAGAGTTCAGCATGCTAATAAAATAACAACAAATTTCGGTACTTAGCATCTTGAGAAATTCAATTGAAATGTAGAAATAAATTTGTACATCTAGAAAGCCTGACTAGACATGCCAACAGGGAAGTTCAGTTGATGTGATGAGATTTTTCATGCTATAGTTTGTGTCATATATAATTCCATACCTAAAGACATGATTGCATACTCAGATATTTTTGTGGTTTTAGATTAGAGCTTCCTGCCTTTAATGGTGTCTATATAGCTCTCCCTTTTTTCCTAATAATTCATTACTGGAGAAAGTTTCTTGTCTAGGTAAAATTATTTGCAAAGGAGATCTGAAATAGGTCTCTAGCTTCTGCTTTACTTGGAGATCTGTGCTGGTCAGAGTGGAAACTTATTCTTGATTAAAAAAACCAAAACAAACCAAAAACCTCCAAGAAACAGCAACAAAACAAACACAACCCCACCATCCCCAAAATCAGTTAGCTTGTTTTTCAGGTTTGAGCCAAAGACCTGTAAGCAGTTTGCATTTGTGTGCCTTAGATACATTTTCTTTTTTATTTTTCATCTTAAACAGTGTATTTTGCAGCTCTCTGGAGTATATTGTTACTTTCTCTAGGACAGACACACATTAGTAATAGGAGTCCTTTAAGGTCAAGGGAATATGGTGGAATATATGAGCCTAGGGGAACCAAGAAAAGCTTATCTTCTAACTTATTCCTGAAAGTTTTCCTTTTAATAATGACCAAAAGATGTCACTCCTCAGTAAGCTTTCACGGTGGTGGTTGTTTTATTCCCCAAAGTCTGCTCTAGAATGCTAAGCCTGTTCTAGTTTTGGCAGACTTGATTCCAAATTAAGTATCATCTTCTGTCTTGTGTCCTAATTTTTGACCGGACCGGATGTGATGTGTCCTCCTCCCTAAGGCTAAAGATGACATTGAAGTCATGATGACCACTTGACTTTATTTTTTTTTTTCCCATATCCTAATTTGCTAGAAACTTCATTATGTATTCATGTGCCATCACCAGATTATCTTTGGGTTATTTAGTAACATGCCTGTAAATAGCACTGATTTGTAATTGGGTCCAAAGGCTTGAGTACAGGTGTGTGTCTACCTTAAGCTAAGCTTCTTTCTGGATATTCGTGTTGCACTTCAGTATAACATTCCAGACTGGTTAAATTGCATGGATGCCTTTAATTCTTAAGGCACAAAATTATTCACAAAGCTTGTCTGGTGCTGTTTGCACTGATGGATCAGTAGGGCTAAAAGAAGCAAAGCCGAGAAACTTTGTGCATTGCTGAAGAGAAAGATTCCATTTTGAAGACCAGTAGCTGCTAGTGGAGGTCTGATGAATAGAAGTAGCTAAATGTTTTGCTGTTTCTCAGAGCTGAATTTACAAGAGAATCCCCCAGAGTATCTTGGTGTTTCAGAAATTATTCACTTGCCACCACGGATGTGTTCTGCCACTGAATTATCTCAGCGTTTCACTACCAGGGCAGGCACAGAGCACAGATGCAGTGGCCTTTCTCAAGGATGAGAGCTATTTTTATTTAGGGAAATGGGAATAGCCAAATAGCCAGAGATCTATTTTAGTGCTTTGTGCATCATAGCTGCAGAAAGAGCTTAATGAGGGATATTGTGGTTCCTCTCCTCCACGGCTTTGTTCAGTTACAGTTAAGGCAACATGAAGGGGGCTGTGTCTTTTCAGCCTCTTGGGATTCATTTGCAGAAAACACAGCAGCTCAGGCTGGCTTTCAGCCAGCTTTGCTTCTGGTGAAACATGCCTCTTCACTCTCTTTGTACTCTCGGCTACATGACCAAAATCCTGTTTAGCCAGTTTTTCAGACTGGTGCTCCAACTCTGTCCTTCCCTCTCACCACCCTTTCTCCAGGAACTCTTAGATTTCATGAAGGTAAATGTACACAGCAGCTTGTTCGAGTTGCCGTCTCCTCTCTGTTCAGTTTTTAATCTCACTATTGAATTATTGACCATATTCCATAAATATGGAATGATTCATCAGAGGTCGTCTAGAGAGACTGACCTGGTGGAATAAGTTCTACAGGGTGGAGGGTGATGCCAGTGCATTGTGGTTCTTGCAGCTTAAATGAGGGCTGGTTGCAAGATGCAAACACTGGTAATTAATGCTCTAGAACTCTGTTGCTATGAAATGAGCAGATTAACAAGGGAGCCACGGGGTGTGTGAGCTTGGGGGAGGAAGTCTTAAGGTGGGGCGGCTTTGCATGCTGAAGAGAGGGAGTGCTATAGAGGGCTGCACTAAGATGAACGACAGGAGGTAAATAGTTGAGATGGTTTTTATTAGTGGAGTGAGGGAGTTGTGGATGGAATTTATGAAATGACAGAGCTGTGGACAGGTTGTTCAATATGTGCAACAGAAATGTGATGTACTCTGGCACTGGTCTTAACTTGCCCTTAGCTTGCTGCATTTGGGTGTATGCTGGCTTGAGGTTGTTTCTTGAGATGCTGTCTGAAATTTTTAGTGAGTAAAAGCAGGCAGAAGATGGCTTTTCCACAGGAGCACTGAATAGCTTACCTTAGTGTGGCTTTACAGACACATCTGCACCGGTTGCTTTAACTCCTTTTGATACATGTGATAGACAATACAAAGACTTAAGGGTCCTGCGTGACCTGTAGTATTGGTCCCCAGCTACACCTTCACACTTGATCTTTGCAGGATTTGAAGGCATCTCACATAGATGAAAGAACCCAGTTCAGACTAATCTCAATTATCTGTCCTTCCTCTGTGGCTAGGCTTGCTATTTTTACCCATGCTCCTTCTCCTGGGTACATCTTCCCGCTGACA
Source organism: Dryobates pubescens (assembly GCF_014839835.1). NCBI lineage: Eukaryota > Metazoa > Chordata > Aves > Piciformes > Picidae > Dryobates > Dryobates pubescens. The sequence goes on along the minus strand of NC_071630.1, from coordinate 22,267,032 downwards.
CTCTGCTACCCCATTCCTCTTCTCCTTTAACCCATGCAAGAGCTTATCTCTTCTGGATAGGAGGGATTGCTTATGGCTCTTGCCTGTTCTTCCCACACTCCTTTTGCCCTATTCTGGAGCAGTACACCCCAAAGTTTGAGGAAGGCTGTTTTTAAAATAGAAGTTTCTAAATAAGTACACAGCAAGGCCTGCCAACCTTGTGGCATTTTATCTAAAGAACTTTAAGCTGCTAGCCTCTAGTAAGAAAAACAGAGAATTGTTTTGACATGTCAATTGTCCCATTAGAAAGAAGCTTGTGATGTTGAATGTTATCACTAACATTTAATAAATATGCAGTGCAAATACCTAGGCTCAGTTAAAAATTAAAACAAATGCTGCTGCCTTTAAAACTTGGTATGCTCAGAATATTTGGCCTATTGGTGCTCTTATGTAATGCTTCATTTTTCTGGATGTCTTCTCAGCAAGGGCTTCTCAAAATAGCTGTTGTATGTCTGTCATGTCAGCTGTATGTTGTGTGGGAAATGCTATCTGAAAACAATGTGAATTTGTCAGTGCACAGTCGTGGTCTTCACTGGCTTAACCTGTACCATTTGACCTGAGCATTTCCTCCCTTCTCTTTGTTTTCTGCCTTGATGAAGTCTTTTTGTACTGCAGTTCCTATGTTTCATTTGTAAAGCAGGTGGGTGTATACATTTACTGCTTCCCTCAAATGGTGTGTGTTGGATTTCTTCTTGTATCTGATCAAATTAGCTCCCTAACTGCACTCTTTATATATAGGCTCTTGTACATCTTCAGAAACGCAGAGTCCAAAGTTGAAGGCTTGGGGAGTGTTTTATTACTGTTCAGTAAGACTCGGCTTCCTTTTGGCAAGAATCCCTATACACCTTCTGGAGGCTAATTCCTATCACAATTTCCAATCCCTTTTTACAAATATTTACTGTGCCCAAAAGTCAAAAAGAAGTAATAAAGTGCTGTGTTTAGTAAGAACACAGTTCTTGTGTCTGTTACTGTAGTGAGAATATCTGTTGTTGATCTGACACTGTGGCAGTACCCAGAACTGCATTTCTGAAATGGTTCCTTTTGAGTCCTCTGGAATTTTCTTCTTTTTCTCATGTTTACACTCCAACTGAGGTATTTTGAGTACTCTCAGATCTCAGTTTTCTGACTTGAAATCATCCTTAAACAATGACTTACTGTATAGCCTCAGGTTCTTCAAGACTTCTGTTTGTGGTAGGAACACTTCTTGAACTAGAAATCAGGAAGAAAGTGACTTTCTGAAACTGCAAGGGTCAGTTGGGTTGGTTGGGTGATGATTTTGTGTTACTCATTTAGTTTTAAACATTTCTCTGTCTGCTTTTGTATGTTTTAGTAGCGTGCAAAGAGCTGCAATATAAAGGTGGTTGTGGAGGGATATTTCACTCTTCCTAAAGTTTCAACTATCTTCTGCTTTTTAATAACTAAATTATATTGCTATAATTGTATCTGTGTATATATATATCTGCAAGATGCTGGTGTTTCTTACCCAGCTCTGCTCCTCAGTTCTCTCTTATGTAGTAGCCACTACTACAGCATTTCTAAATGCAGCAGCAGTGGAACCCTGCTAGCTGTCCAAGCCTACAAAAGTAAGAGCAGTTGTTCTGAAACAAAGCCTGTGTTACCATGTCTCTGCTCCTACTAAACCATAAATGGTGGAGCCTTACCTTTGGCTCCAAATGCTGCAGCATTTGCTTTCACTGCAAGTACCTCGTTGGTTTGGGATGCAATCATGAGAATGTCATCTTTCCTGAGCAGTCTCTAACCATGTAAAATGTCACGTGTCAGTGATGAAGCTCCTCTTACAGAGGTTAAAAGACAGAATGAAGTTGTCTCAATTTCAAGTCAGCTTATAGTTTGCTTTTGGAGATACCCACTTTGGAGCTGTAAGATACAGGTGAGAGCAATGGGTGGCTAGTGCATCAAGGTGTTAATTATTGCTTTGTTTGTGAGCTGATGCTTTCCGGGGAGGGAGTAGCATCAAGGGGGAAGCTTAGAATAATTGTGTTTGTCCCCTTGAAAGTTGGCTAACAAGCTACTATTTACATGAATTCACACATGTAGGTAGCATAGTATGTTATCTGACTATTAGGAATAAGGGATTTAACACTGGTATAGAGTAATAAATGGCAAGAAACTTGTATGAGGATGGAAAATAACATTGAACAAGACACATGAAGACTTTTCCTCTTGTGAACTGACGTATTGGGGATTACTCACCTTACACACAGGGAATCATTTTATCTGGAGTTTGTAACACTATCTCTACCAAGAACTGGCTTAGGTCCAATTTGATTATCATTTTACTGTTGAAGGCATTAGACCATAATTTGTTTGTCTTCTCTTTAAGCATTTAACTTCTGAAACATAAGTAAATTGTGATGGGTAGCTTGGGTAGGTTTTTTTTCTTTTTGAAGTTCAAATTAAAAATAGAAAATGAAGGACATAACAGAGGCCAAAGGTGCCATGAAGTGTTATAGTAATGGTACATGCTCGGTTTATGCCATTACCTGTATCACTCTCTTTTGCAGTTTAGTCAGCTGGTATCCAGTGATTTGAAAGTACTTGGAAGGAGCTCTTACACACTCTGCAGTGATGGGCAGTTACTCATTCGACAAGTCCTCCACCCAGAGGCATCTAAGAAGGTATGAAATCGCAGCTCATGCGGAAGGGCAGCACTGTGTTTTAAGGACATCAAAGAAAGTGTCTTAGATAAGTTTGAGATGAGAACACAATTCAGCCATGGGAACTACAGTGTTCCAAGATTATTTAAGTTGATCCCCTCCCTGTTTCAACCCTGAGTAGGAGAAGAGACCTTGGCACTTGATTTTGGAAATCAATTCCAGTACTTCATGACTGTCAGATGAATGTAATGAAGAGGAAAATTGGGAAAGACAGGAATGTCTGTCTCTCAAGAAATGGAAGCAAAGGTACAGGTCTAATTTCACTAAGGTGATGGAGAAGCTTTGTCTAAGCTTGAGTTAAACCACAGGTGCCATGGGTTTCTACCAAGTGTCAGTGTCCTGCAGAGAGTAAACATGCAGGCAGTGACTTGCCCTGGCAATGGTTCACCATCTGCATTTATTCAGCAGGAAGCAGTGCTGCAGCTTATTTGCTCCTCCTGCATGAAGAAGCAGCTTCCTCCCCAGGTTCCTGTGAGGGCGTCTTGCACAGAAAGAATCATCTTGCCTTTGTGCAGGGTGGTGGCTCTTGAGTTAGCCTGCTTGGCAGGGCCTTCAGGAACCCCACAGGAATGGAAGCAGCTGACATGGAAGGAGCTGACCATTTTGGGGGGGTTTTCTCTATATAAGGGTATTGGCTCATGATGAGTTTCTACAAATAGTTGTTTGGCATTTGTGTTATATTAAAACATAACACTGTAGCTTTTTATGAAAAGTGGCTGTTTATGGAGGGATGAAGCAAGGAAGGAGACAGGGATGATGTTGAGTGTTGAGAAGTGACAGTACTTTCGTGTTTTGTAGGTAATTCTTCCTGTATCCTCCTTGAAACTAATGGGCTAAACAAAAGCAAACTCTAATGTTGTGGGAGAAATAATTGTCCATACCAAATGGAGGAATGGACCTGAACAAGTTCTGAGTCTCTTAATGTTGCATTTCTTTCTCTTTTTCCCCTTTTCCAATAGTTTTTTATTTGTGAAAGCTTTTTTTACCCCTGCACACTAAATGTTAATAAACCTCAGATACTGGCTTTTGCTGCTCCTACCATTCTGAGAAGCATTGCCTTGTGACTCTTCTTAATTCTTTATTTACCAAGATTAGTGCTTTATGGCTGGGCTAAAGTCGAAGTTCTATGTAGTGAATCAATTGGAAAGAGTGAAGAATTAAACCAGAATTAGGTTTATTTCTTGGGGGAAAAAAAAAAAATTCACTCATATATTAGCCTAATAGTTATGTAATTAAAGTTCTTGTTCAGTACAGAACAGTAATGAATAAATGTCTCTAAGTTGCTTGGAGATGATATTTTGTACATTTTAACAATATTTATTTAAACTCCTTGTTACTATGGTTTGGTACAATGTTGTTTTGCAGTGTAGTCATAAATGAAGAAATACAGTATCTTAAATTGGGAGTACTTACAAAGTAGCAAAACCTAGATCCTCTTTTTATTACCACTGTTTTTCTTCCCCCATCCATTTTCTCTAGCTGTTTTGCACAGGTCTGCTTCTCAGAAGCTCTTTGGGTTTGCTCATCTAGATATCTAATTCTGTAAGGCTATGGAATGTGAACTGTTGCAAAGGAACTAAACCGGTCTCTTGTGGACAAGCTGATGACATGCATCTATGTGGTTTTTAAAACTGCCTCTCTCAGTCCAAAAATATTAATTGGAATTTAAAGGATTGGTGTGTACAAAACCTTTTTGCCTTCCTTGTAGAACTTTCTGCTGTCGGACTGTTTCTATTCCTTTTATGATCTGCGCAAAGAATTTCACACTTGTTACCCTAGTTCAGCCTCCGTGAAAGATCAGACTATCAAGACCATGGCAGAATGTATCCTTTTGATGCAGCTTTTACACCAGAATCAGTTATGATTCCTTGGGTTTTATCTCTATCGTTGTTACAGGTTTTATTCTTCTAAACTAATATTTGGATTGTAAAAACTCACAGGTGAAATGGAAGATGTGTTTGCTTAAGTGTGTGTTGAGAGGAGTGGTGCTGCTGCTGCTTTTTTCTTTTCAATTTGATTCTAACACTGAATCAAATTTAGTAAATCCACTGAAAAAAACATCCCTTGCATTGGTACCTGATCTTAAAGGAAACGCTAGGTATCAGTGGGCCTTTTCAGCACCAGGCAGCCTTCAAGCTTCTGCTATCTGCAAATAGTAATAGTTCTGCTGTGTAAGCCTGACTGAACTGAGTTTAAAATGGGGGGGGGGGGGAAGCCAGCCAAACAACAACAAAGCACAAACAAACAAAAAGGCAACCCAAGAACAAACCCAACACCCTACATGTAAATTTTGAGAGGATTGTTGTGGCCCACCTGAATGTTTGAAGTTCAGTTATAACTGAAGTGATAGTTTGCCCCCCCACCTTTTTTTTTGGCAACTGAGAACACTGATATGATATAAACTATCAACAGTCTGCAGACTGTTGAGTATTAAAGTGAATATTAACCAGTTTATGAGCAGAGTAACTAATGTCTAATAGTCATGTGTCCCTCTGAAGAACAGTACATTTGCTTACCAGTTCTGTATTAGTATCAGGAAAGCCTTATGATTTATTTACAAATGATTGTGCAAGTCTGTTGTTTTCTATAACCACCTGTTTAGATCTAGGCTTAGCTACAGATGAAACAGAGGAGGACTTTGGTGTGTGGCAAGTGAAAACCATGGTGGCTATCATTTTCAGCATGCTCTCTGAAGGTTGTAGTAAGTGAACTATTCATATAGAATGCTGAAGGCTTCCTTTTTGTAAGGCCTGGCAGCGGTGCTGTCATTCTTCAATAATCTCTAACCCTGGTTATATATAAACTTCCTGTTTTGTTGCAGATCACGTATTTACTGAGCCTGAAACTGTGAAATACAAGTATGAAACAGGTCCTTGGTAAGTGCCCTTGTCATAGTTGTTTACAACTGAAGATGAGTCTCATATACAGTAAGAAAATCTTGTGGAAGTGGATTGGTTCCGGAGCGCAGTAACAGTGTATTCGGTAGCCTAGTGTGGACAGACTATACCTGATAGGTTGAATGCTGTAATTTAGTCTGCTTTTTAAGTCACTTCAAGTTAAACGCTCTTTGTTCTTCTAGCTTCTGTTTTGCATAGCAGTGTGGCTGACTTATCTTACCCAGTGGTGAGGAAATGTTTGTGAACTTTCCCTAAGTCAACAGGGCTGCTGGCTAGTGCACCCTATATGCAGCTGAACTTCATGTTGCTTCTGAAGAGGGCTTGGATATGCTGGATTGCATATTGGGTTTAGAGAAGGAGCAGAGTAGTTCTTTGTTTTCAGATACATTGCAGTGACTGGAGAACAAAACATCTTCAGCGTAAGTAGTGTGTACTCATATTTAGGCCTGCCTTGCAATCATCTGTACTGGATTGTTAGGTATTTCAGATAAATGAATCCAGTTCCTTATTACTTCCATTTGAGATAGTACTCCTATTTTATTCTTTTTTAAAGAGCTGCAATGTGGTGACAACATAGTGCATCATAAGCATTGTATATATAAAAGGATTATTTTTCCATTATTGAAATGAATACCAGAACAGCCTTGCCAGCAAACATACTCTTGATTTGCAAGTTAAATCAGTTGAAAACTGAAATTTGGTATGAAAACAGAAAACTTAAATTAAAGCTTACTTTGGCTTTTTATTTTCCTCCTTTCTGTGCAGTAGCAAATCTGAAACAGTAGACAGTGAGACAGTAATACGTGCCAGAGGTTTGCCATGGCAGTCTTCAGACCAAGATATTGCTCGTTTTTTCAAAGGACTCAACATTGCCAAGTAAGATAGCAAGAATATGTCGTGCTTTATCACTTGTCTTTAATAGCAAGTTCTTTGATATTTGTTTAACACACATACCTCACAGCCAGGCCCCTTCCCACCCCATGGTCATAACTGAACAGATTTACCAGCCTTAGGTATACAAGAGTTTTGAAGTGTGTGAGGAAAAGACTTGCCAATGGAAATTCAGCCTGCATTTGTTTAGTTCTAGTAGCTAAAGGGTGAAACTCCAACTGCAGTAATTGAGGCAGAGACTAAGCTATAACACAAGATTTAATTTTGTGCCAACTTTTCACTATTCTGCTATACCTCCTACACAGTCCAGATTCAGAAACATCCAAGGGGAAGAAATTTTCATGTGGCTGATCAGTGTGCAACTCTCTCTATATGTCTGTATATAGAGTTTACCATACCTGTCACTTAATATATGTTCCAGATTCTCAGCACCAGGGGGGTGGTGGTGGGGCGGAATTACATGGATGAGGAAACTAAAATCTGCATCTCTGAGATAATAGGAAGGGCTTGCAAAATTACTTCTGCATGGAAGTCAAGAAAGTGGGGAACAGCACGAGATCCAGGATCTCACTGAAGTGGATCCTGCAGTACAATTGTGTTATGTGAAAAATGAAATTAAATTGGGGACATTAGCAGCTTCATTTTCTTTGGTTTTACCTTTCAGAGGTGGTGTGGCTCTCTGTCTAAATGCTCAAGGAAGAAGAAACGGGGAGGCATTGGTTCGGTTTGTCAACTCTGAACAGAGGGACCTTGCACTGGAAAGGCATAAGCATCACATGGGTAGCAGATACATTGAGGTAAAAAGTAGTGACCTGAAACAAATCTGTGGATACCAACCTGAATATTTCAGACTAGAGTTTTACATGGTACTTTGAGCAAAACACAAGCTTATTCTCAAAGTACAGTTCTCACGTGTGTGTGTGATTAGAGTTGAATGTTACAATATTCATGTCTGGCTTTCTTCTTCTTAAGGTTTACAAAGCAACTGGGGAAGAATTTTTAAAAATTGCAGGAGGTAAGTGCTACAGGAGTTCAGTGTGATTACCTAAGTCCATAGGAGTGGTGTTCTAGTTCCTTTTTTTTCTTTCCTGAGGACATAAATGGATAATGAAGTAGCTTTTCCTGTTTTGCCTTCCAAGACTACCTGACCCTGTCAAGTTCTGATTTCACATGGCTGAATTTGAGCTGTGAGCATTTGGGCTGTGATGTTCAGATAGGTCTTGTTTTTGGAAGGAAGATGAGCCTTTGTGGTGGAAGCTTCTCTGTGCCCTGTATAAGTTCACACTAATATAATCTTTGTCCCATTTTCATTAATACATGAAACACTTTCAGGGTAAGGCATTTTCACTCTAAAACAGGTTAATGTGAGGCGGTAGCATCTCATGTCTTCTGTGGGCTTGTTGCTAGCTACTTGCTCCTATATTGCCCCTTATGCTTTTGCATCCTATAGAATAGAATAGAATAAACCAGGTTGGAAGAGACCTTCCAAGATCATCATGTCCAACCTATCATCCAACACCACCCAATCAACTAAACCATGCAACCAAGCACCCTATCAAGTCTCCTCCTGAACACCTCCAGTGATGGTGACCCCACCACCTTCTCGGGCAGCCCATTCCAATAGGCAATCACTCTCTCTGTGTAAAACTTCTTCCTAACCTCCCCTGGTGCAGCCTGAAACTGTGTCCTCTTGTTAACAGACTAGCATGACCCTATGTTTTGGGCTGAACATGTGTTGTTGTTTTCCCACCAGGCACTTCCAATGAAGTGGCCCAGTTCCTATCTAAGGAGAATCAAGTTATCATCCGGATGAGAGGCCTTCCATTCACTGCTACTCAGGAGGATGTCTTGGGGTTCCTGGGGCCAGAGTGCCCAGTAACAGGAGGGAAAGAGGGACTTCTCTTTGTCAAGTACCCAGATGGCAGGCCCACAGGAGATGCATTTGTGTTATTTTCCTGTGAAGAATATGCACAGAATGCACTTAAAAAGCACAAAGAAATACTTGGGAAACGTTACATTGAACTCTTCAGGAGCACAGCAGCAGAAGTCCAACAGGTTGTAACTTTGGATTGTGAAACTTGAAACTTAACTGTTAAAATGCTTCTAACTCTTGCACACAAACACATTCTAACCAACCAGGAAAATCTGGAATATTAAAGATGCCACTTTCTGGAAAGGACAACATTTGCCCTGATGGGCATGGAAGATTGTGCAGCATTGGGTTTGGGGTTTGTTGTTTGTTTTTTTTTCACTGTCAGCTTTCCTCAGATTACAAAGAAAAAAATCATTGAATAATTTTCTTCTACTTAAAGGCTGACTGAAATGAAAAAAAAAATAAAATACGAATTTACACTAGATAGCTAGCATTGTAGCAATGCTTCTTGAAAAGCAGCAAAGTTGTCTTGAAATTCTGGTCTCCCTGTACAGAATTTCTAGCATTAAATTCAAATCTGGATGTGTTAAAACAGCTTTTCCTATAACTGCTTTACTGGAAACAAAGAATTACCAGGATGTATCTAACTTTTATTTGGGAGACCTGGATAAAATGCTTATGATTATATTCTATCAGTATGTCATTACTTCTTCCTTTATGATAGGTGTCTAGGATAGCACACTCTTTTTTTGGGGTGGGGGGGAGTTGGGGGAATAAAGGGGGAGAATTCCATGCTGCTTATTTGAATAATTGCAAGAGGTAAAGCCAGCTCTCATCTTACTAGAGTTCACAAAAAATGATTGTAATAGTCTACACACAACTGAGGGAACAGATTTCTAACCTGAAAGGTGCTACAAGTAGATCCATGAAAAAAAGGCTTCTGTTGAAACAGGCTGCTGAGGCTGAATTGACAAAACTTAAGCTCTTATTTAGTACTGGTTTCAGTGCAATGTGTTTATTTCTTACTGTTGTGGGCATGGCTTTATGAAGGAACTAGAGTTAGATAGTTGTTTTTTAACTTGTTAGATATTTCAGGTCTCAGATCTTTAAAAATTACTCTCTTTTATTTACTCCAATTAAGAACATTACCCAAAGTAAAACCTCTGTGACAATATTGCTTTTTTAGCACAGATGTGGTTTTCAGATGTTCCTTTCTGAGATATTTTAAAATGGACATTAATCTGCTTTTCTTAATAACAGACTTTTGTAATGTCATTATAAGGGTCTTGGCAAACTAAACTTCTTGGGCTTCCAGTCTCTGCTTCTGAGTCTGAAACTTTCAAATGCTCCACAGCAATTCATTTAAGGTCAGGCTTGATGGGGCTCTGAGTGGCGTGATGTAGTTACTGTGGGGGGGTTGGACTATCTGGCCTCTAGAGGCCCCTTCCAAACCAGTGCATTCTATGACTCTAGGACAACAGTTTGGGTTAAGAAGGGATTTTTCTTTTTTTCTGTATTGTAGGGAATGTTTTTATTTAAATGTGGGAAATCATATTGTGAGAATTGGTTTGTGCTCAGATGGATTTTGTGTGGATCTCTCTCAATGTGCTTTTTTTTTGCCAACAGGTGCTTAATAGATATATGTCCACACCTCTCATTTCCACTCTTCCAACTCCCATCATTCCTGTCATACCCCCACCATACACCATTGCCACGGGTAGCATACGTGACTGTGTCCGACTCCGAGGCCTTCCTTACACCGCAGGCATTGATGACATCCTGGAATTCATGGGAGACACCACAGCTGATATCAAGCCCCATGGAGTTCACATGGTCCTTAATCAACAGGTAACAGCATTTGGGTTAACTTTCCAGTTCCTAAACAGGGCTGAAAGTCACAGTATCCTACCTATTTCTGGCTGTTTTCCAGTATTTCACTTCCTTCTTTCCTTCTCCTCATTTCTCCTCCCCACTTACACAAGCACTTGGTTTTCTTTCTATATATGTTTACATAAGACTGGGGAGGATGAAGCTTGATTTTCTAATAACAGCTTTGTTCTGGAGGCTCTCTTAAATAGTGCCATGTGTTTCAGTCAAGTGCTGGAAATACACAAGGCACGAATGTCTCGCGTTAGATGGCACTAGGTGATGTCTCATGTTAGGTGATATCTGCTCTGTCAGCTTCAGGCCTTCTGCTCAATGATAGCTGTGTGTTTTGAGTGATACTTGTTGAAAAAAACTTCAGTTTTCTAAGCTTTTAACTTGATTACAGATCTCTCAGGCTTTAAAGGAAGTAGATAATTAAACATAGTTTCAGATCTGTTTTAATAACATAATCATAGGGATATTTGTTCCCCGTCATCTTATGTTAAAATTAGTCAAGCAGCTGAATGGGTTCCCAGAGATGCTGTGGAATTTCCACTCCTGGAGATGCTCGGATTTCAAGTGCAGAAGGCCAGGAGTGGCCTCATGTTGTTCAAGGCAGGTCTAACTTTCAAATTACATTTGAATTACAGGTCTGCAAACTTTGTTTACATGCTGAACTTTTCTTTTTGCAGAAGACAGAAGTAGTGTTGTGTTAACTGGGTGCTGATTGCCTGGGTCTTGCCTTGCAGCTTCTAAAAACCATGGTTGTGTTGTTAGTCATTGGTGCTGGATGAGAAGGAAAGATACAGCAGACATTTGATCTTAGTAGTTTCTGCACCTCTTGTGCTCAGGGTGTTTTAACAACAGATTGACGTGATTAATGTGATTATTTCCCCCCTTCCCCTAGGGACGACCATCAGGTGATGCTTTTATCCAAATGAAATCTGCCGATAAAGCCTTTATGGTGGCTCAAAAATGTCACAAAAAAATGATGAAGGACCGTTATGTGGAAGTATTCCAGTGTTCAGGAGAGGAGATGAACTTTGTTTTAATGGGTGGCACTTTAAATCGTAGTGGCTTATCCCCACCGCCATGTAAGTTACCATGTAAGTCTCCAATTCTTCCGCTCTCTGCTGCTAAAGGCTGATACGTGGTAGGTGCTGAAGCTTTGTGGCCTTTCACCTTTTGACTTGGGTTTTGCGATGATCAGTAATCATCCATCTGTATGCATACTGAGATTGGAATGGTTCCCTTCGGGCAATAATGGGACTGATCAGAGGCATTTGTATTTGTTTCGGCGGTGAGTAGAGGGCAGCAAAGCCTTGCCAGTGAAATTGTTGCGCACACTGCTTCGTTATGGGTGTACTGTTCTTCTGAGCTCTGCAGTAGAATTGCCTGTAGTGAAGCTTACTTGGAATTAGAGGGATTTTTAAAAGGGGGAAAAAATTCTGTGTTCCAGCTGCCAATGAGTGCTCTTGCTGTCTTGCTTTAGAGCATTGAGAAGGTACTCTATGGGTTTATTTTTGCAGGAAAACACCCACTGGGATGATGTGTTAACAGAGCATAGAGTGGTGGAGTCGGGTGGATTTTTATATGTTCATTTTCTTTAAGATGACAGCGAATCTTAAACTGTGGAACTAGATTGGAACTGTGCTGTTCTAATTAATCTCACTAGCAAGTCATGAGCAGATACTGATGTGTATTTGCAAAAGAGTAAAAAGCTGCTGAATAAAAACAGTTTCACTGCACACCAAACCAAACTGCACAAATCAGATGTTGCATCAGACTAATGATCTAGTGAGGCTTTCTTTTTGCTGTATCCTAAAAATACTTTTTGAAGTTGGTGGAGGCTTATACATGAAGACTTGTGGATCCCTGTTTGTAGCTCATATTATGTACTGTTGTCCCACAGAGTACAACTTCTGTTAGAAAGAACAGAGGGTGTGTTGGTGTGCACTCCTGCTTTCTCTGCACATGGCTTTATGCTTTCCTTGGATAATTCTGAAGTTCCCTACTCTCTGTCTGCATACACACAAGGCTGCTCAGCTTTAGGAGTTAGGTACTCTTGGGAATTGCTGATTTTTGAATGCCCCAGTTGTCATTCACGATGACACAGCAGGGGTTTCCAGGGGAAAGACTAGAAAGCAGTCTTTGCACAAGTGCTCATTCGTCATGCCCAGATACTGTTAATTATATTGGCATAAGGATTTCCTTTATTGTAGCAGAGATATCCATTCTAATTTGTTTTCTGTGTCCTGCTTTGTTCTCAGGTCTATCTCCACCAGCTTATGCTGCTTTCCAAACAGCAGCTGTGATCCCAGCAGAGGCAGCGCTTTACCAGCCACAGGCCCTCTTGCCAACCACCAGGACTCCTCAGGCCTCCACAGCTGCTCCTCCAGCAGTTACCTACTACCCAGCTCAGGCTGCTCAACTTTATATGAATTACACAGCTTACTATCCCAGGTAACCCTGAGGTTTAGCTGCAATGGAGCAGGCAACTGTGTGGTCTCCTGTGAACAGCTCTTAAATTTGTTTTTTTGCTTTAGATAATCCTGGGAACTTGATGTTCATCAGCAGAGGCAGTAGCTATTTTAACTGAGTTTCTGTGGACTTGTAATGGAGCCTGGCTGTTCTATAGCTTTCATCTGAATCTTGTGATAATGTTGGTCTAATATTTAACAGTGGTTTTGGCGCCAGGACAATGTCATCAAGTCGGTCCTATTTCTTGGCCAAATGGCTCTACCCTCATTCCTTAGCTCTTGTACTTACAACGAGTCTTTCAGTATAGAAGCTCTCTTAGGTGTGTACTAGGTTTGATTGCTGATATCAGTGAGACCAAAGAACACTTTACACATGTAAGCAAGGTAGAAGATTGCCACCTTTTCCCAGATGGATTCACTGTTCTGGTGCTTGGATCAGTGGGGAAATAGCTTGTCCATTGAAGTTCCTAGGCTTGTGACACTTACATTATTCTGAGTGCTGGTAAATTGCTAGATAGGCCCTGACCAGAGATGATGCTTTGCTTTACTGTTTTATGGCTCAGAAATACCAGATTTGGGTCTTTGTCTGCTTTTCACTCGACAGTTTTTGGTTGGTTGGTTGGGTTTTTCGCTTTTTCTTTTTTTTACCCCCTTTGTGGCTTTATTAACAATATCAGAACTTCTAAGTCACCAGTAGCTACTATTTTTCTTCTCCCCTGGGAAAGCACAAGTGCCACTCTTTGTCTCTAACCACAAATGTTAGCTGTATTTTTTCCTCTGTTCTCTAAAAATAAATTATCATATGCTGAAGAAAAAAGTCCAAAGCAGTCTACACCAGGGCTGCCTCTTTTTCTGTGGTTTTGGGCTTACTCTCAAACTTTTCAGTTTCATCTTTGCCTGTTCTGAGCACTAAAAACAGTTACTGGTTTTCATAATGATTTTTCCCTTGTTTCTCTTTCAGTCCTCCAGTATCCCCTACCACAGTGGGGTACATTGCAGCTGCTCCAGGAGCTGTAGCTGCTGCTGCCACTGCCACCCACACTCCGCTTCTGCCTCAGCCTGGAGCATTAGTCCGTATGCAGGGCTTGCCATATAACACAGGAATGAAGGAGATACTCAGTTTCTTCCAGGGGTACCAGGTTAGTATGCAGTCCTTCTCAATAGGGTATTTGGACCTCCAAGTAATGACCAGTGGAGCTCAGACTGAGCAAGTGAGTGCTTTGGGAAATTGCCGAAGCAATTCAGTGCAGTGTGCTGCATTGAACTGGCAGAGCAAAGTGTAATATGCAGTTTGCCTTATTTCTTATATACAAAGCATATCCTAATTTGAAAGCAAAGCTTTAGTGCCTGGGGTTAGGTTTAAGTTTGAAGAGTGAGAAAGTGTAAAGCCTCAGTGATAGTGGGGGTGTGAAGGGGCTGCCAAAAGAAGGTGGGGGCTGCCAAAAGCTTTCGGCCCTTGCCAGTTCTCAGTGGGAACCCTAGGGAGGGTCACTGTTTGACCTTCAAGACTTCAGTTTTTAAGTCTGCCTGGAGCAAATTTCTAGTACAGAAGAGGGTATGACCTAGGTGTGTGACTTACTTGGAAGAGGAGAGAGCCAGCTGCCTTTTGGGATGCTCTTTCAAGGACTTACTGTAGGAGGAAGGGAGGAAGGCAGGAACATTTTAGGTTGCAATGTAATGCAGTTTTAATAGAAAAACTCCTTCTGTCTTCCATACTGTTTTATACTGGTAGCAAATATTCTACATGCTGTAAGTAACTTCAGTGGGTGTGTACTGATAGAGTGAGCAAATACATAGAAACTTCTCATCTTGAGGAATATTAGGGGGGGGAAGTGCACCATGTACAAACACTTTTTTCCCCCAGCGGCACTTATTACTCATGGAATGATTATTTCCATGTCTTCTGCCTCTCACCATCAGTGTTTGCTAAAAGGAAAGATGATTGAGTATGGTATGTTCTGGTGAGTATTTAACTTCTGTGAATAACATCACACAGACTAATACCAAGTCTGCCCTTTTGGTACTGCTTGGAAGCCCTGACTTAAAATCCTCCTAGTGGGTCTCAAACCACTGTTCAAGTGATGTGTGTGAAAAGATGGCCATTGTGGTCTGTTTGTCTTACTAAATTCTGTCAGCAGAATAACAGTGGTATACAAGATACAGAAGGATTCTTCTGAGTGCATGGCAGCAGTTTATACAACAGTCAGGGGTGGTGTTTTCTTCAAGGCTCTGAAAGGACGACAGGCATCAAATTGTAGAGCCGGCTGTCTGCTGTGTAAATGAACGTAGACTGAGAACTGGTGCTTAAATGTCTGCCTTCCAGGTTTTGAGTATTTGGAAGACCTGTTGTGGCTTTTTCTTTTTTTTTTTTTGATGAAACTACTGAAAGTTATTAGAAGTAGTTTCACATTCTTGGGTTTTCAGTGGAAATATTTGAGGATTATCTGATAAAAAGTGTGATGAATTTTAACTATTGAGATATTATCTTTTTGTGTGTTTGTGCCAACTGATTGGGGGGTTTGGTGGATGGATGGTGGACATATTGAAACCTTGACTGGGGAAACTGAAATTCAGTGTAGGTGCACCATGGAAAATGTGGCCTGAACCTGTCTGTGCATGGATTAGGTCAGTGAGAATGTCTGGTAGACCTGTCTTGCATTAAATCTTCATTT
Organism: Dryobates pubescens; assembly: GCF_014839835.1. Classification (NCBI taxonomy): domain Eukaryota; kingdom Metazoa; phylum Chordata; class Aves; order Piciformes; family Picidae; genus Dryobates; species Dryobates pubescens. The sequence goes on along the minus strand of NC_071630.1, from coordinate 22,251,636 downwards.
TTTCAGTGAATCTTTTGAGTGTGGTGCTGAATTTGCCCTAGTCTTGGTTTTTACATCTGAAGAGCAGTTTATGTTGCACAGTTAAATTCTTCAAATGTGGCAAAATTTCTGCTCAAGGTGAAAGCTCCATTCTTCTGCTGCAATCTCTTCTGGCCACCAGTTGCTGTTATTAAATACATCACCTCTGATTTCTTTAGAAGATGTTGTCCAAATGAGATCAGGTTCAATGTCTTATAAAGGAGCCAAGGAACCATGCATGTGGTAATGCTAGTTTTATACTTGCTCATTCCTTTAGGGAAAAAAAGAGGTGATGACTTACTGTATTGGGGCAATATTTAGTCTCTGGAGCAATAACTAATATTTTTTTTCTCTTTTTCCCTCCCTTTTCCTCTCTCCTCATATTTTGTTTTTCCCATTTTCTGCTGATGCCCAAGGATTTATTACATGATGCTTCTGCTTGTTTATAAAGTGAGCCTCTAATAATCATCAGTGGTTTGGGCATGGTTTTAATTTCTGTATACCTATTTGATGTTGGGCTTCAATGGGCTTCAATGTTGGTATTCTGGGAACCGGGTTGGAGATGCTGAGATTTAAGGATGATTTGTGTCTTGTATGTCCTTATCTAAAAGGAACAGGGTTTTAAGTTTTAGTTCTTGCTTTATTATTGTCTGTTTTCTTCCTTCAGTCTTCATGGGCTCTGTATATTGCATGTGTGCACATGTTGCTACTTAAGTGAAAGCACCTTTCATACCAGACCTGCCTCTTAAGAGAGAGACTTTGCTTATCATGGGCTTCAACAAACTGGTCTCAACATCAGTACATGCTTCTAGTAATAAATAATGTACAAGTCAGTGGATCAGCATTTAAATTTTACTTTAGTTGTATCAGCACTAGCCTCTTGTTCAGTGGTTCAGCAGCTTGATTTCTTCTTGTAGTTCTGCTTTCTTCTTTTCATTGCTGAACATCTTTTTCCAGCTTGCATATGTTTGATGTCTTACATTAAACACCCTTGAAAAACCTGTGAACAATTTTAATAGCTAATCTTGGAGATGGTAAGATTCCCCATACCTTCCTGTATAATATTGTAGTGTACTGTAATCTTCCAGAGAGGTGGTATCATAGTCTTTGATTCAGTAACTAATTCATGTTACACTGCTTTTTGGTTATACTGTAATGCAGCAGGGTCATCGATTTGACTCCACTCATGCACTGGATGCATAGCTAAATGATACTTAACCAAACCCACAATAATAGTCTCCACCTTACAATTCAGGTGGGACAGTGGGATGACAGTGGTCGCTTTGACAGGTGCTAAAACACCAGCTGCTCAGCAGATGATGGTCTTGGGCTATTACTTGTAGGAAACTTCCCATTACAATTTGAAAAATACCTGATTGTGAAGAGATCCTTCTCGAATTAAGAAAAATCACTTGTATTTCAGAACCTATGGGGGAAAGCCTGAGGAAGAAATGCAGAAATAGTTACTATATGTAACAGACTTTAGGCCATCACTCTATGTAGCTGTAGAAGCACTGAGAGAAATCAAGTAACTAAGGAAGGAACAAGTACAGTAGTTGGGTGATGGATTTACATAAAATTGGATATCAGAACAAAATTTTACACTAAGGCATTTATTTACTGGCTAAATCCTCTGTGGATTTTGCCATTCAGTGAATCAATGAGAAATATTTCTAGTTGGTGTGTGTCTGTGGGGTTGTTTTTTGGGGGGTGGGGGGCGTTGGTTGTTTGTTTTGGTGGGTTGTTTTTTGTGGTGGTTTGTTTTTTCTGATGAGAATGCAGGTTCCTTGCCAGCATTGGTGTTCTGCAAGAGCTGCTAGGTTCATGTGCAATTAGATGTAATTTAACTGTGCTCATGGTCTTAGCTGATGAAAAGCTAGGTCACACCCGTCATCTTAGTTAGGATTTAGTAGCAGTTGCCCAGTTTATTGGAAGTTGGCATAAATGTAAAGTGAAGTCAGCTCTGCCTGGAAAAGACCATGTGGATTAATTCTTAGAAAGCAGACTTACTATTTAGGTAAGTTGTGTCTAAGTATAGTAGAATGTTTCATTCAGAATTAGTAAAATAAACACCAAGGAGAACACCAAGATTTAGGGGCCATGGTCACCATCTGAGCTTTATTTAAAGCCTCCTGATTTAGCTGGAAAAGGTCAGGATGGACATGTAGGGACCTCTTTGTGTACATGTTTTTATGTAATGGAAGCTTAAAATAAATACTGTTCTTTAAACCTGTGCTGGGCTTAGGTGCCTTTTATCTGTACCTAAAGAGAGCTTTTGCAGTATAATAATCCTCCAAGTCTTCAAAGAATTCAAGGCTCATTGTTGTAGGGGGAGGAGGGATTGCTTGTGCTTAAAACAGTAATAAGGACGTGAAGGAAAGTGGATGGCTGAATTCCAATGGCATTAACAACATTTCTCTCTTGTATCAGGACAGCAGCCTTCATTGTTACTGACTTTAAGGATTAGGGTTTTTTTTCTCTGACATGCATGCTTAAACAAAGAAGTATTCTCTTTCCTATGGATTCCTTTTGAAATCTGATGCTTTGGAGTCAGAGGGACACCCCATTCTGTGTGCCAATTCCAGGCATAGCACCTTCTGACCAGGGAAGCGAGAGGACATGGTAGCTGAAAAATTCCTGTTTGCTGGTTATTTAAAGTCATCTGGCAGTATAGACATTATTATATGCTCTCCCCCATGCTCTCAGAATAGAAGAGGCAGCTTGGTTTGCTTGCCTAAATTTATCTTCCACCTGAAAATGTTGCCTTTGTGGAGAAAGCACTTGTGAGACTGTGACTGCTAAATGACTAGTTACTTTTTCTGGCTGCAGCCTCCCACACTTAAAGCAAGAGACTAAAAGGGACCCATCTTTGAGCTGTGGTTTTGGGAACAAGCATTAGATATTTCACTGTCTGCTCCACAAAATATTCAGGTAGTGTTGTCTGTTCTACAGAGCATTCTGATGGTTACTGGTACTCTTAAGGTACTTCAGTGGCAAAGCCAGTTTAGGGCATTTCTTCTGACTCTTGTGCCAGAGATTGCAGTTATCTAGTCATTAAAACTGATTCTGTGTTCCAGATGTGCTGTATCTAGGCATTTCCCCAAAGTCCAAGAGCTGGATTTCTTCCCTTTTGGGAACTGTTCTAGCCTAAACGACCAATAAACCCTGCCACAGAACTGCAACTGCAGTCCTGCAGTGACCATTTTGCCTCTAATGTTTTCCATTTCTGTCATTTCCCTTTGCTTTTTGCCCAGCTGGGGCATGTTTAAATATACTTTCCAATTTTGTTTTTATCAATGGGTTTTATGTTTTTTTTCCCCACTAGATTGCTCTGCATATGCTGGGTTTAGACTGATCTTTGAATGTCTATTGTAGGAATTGCAAAAATTAAATGGAAATCAATGTCTCTCTAGTTAGTGACCTGGTTAAATCTGTGCACAGTGTGTGAGGAGACAAGAATACATAGAATACATAGAATAAACCAGGTTGGAAGAGACCTTCAAGATCATTGCGTCCAACCCATCAACCAATCCAACACCACCTAAGCAACTAACCCATGGCACCAAGCACCCCATCAAGAACAATCCCATATTCCTCTCAACACAGCAGGTGTTTCTGAAACAAGCAGATAAATCCAAACCAAAACAACAAATAACAGGTAGAAAGATAAAGTGTAATGTAGTATCTTTTTATTAACCAATACATCTTTGATTCTTGTCATCTTAAAAAGCTTTACACTGCAGTAAGAATAGCAGGTAGTCTGTCTGGGACATGCTACCATACTGGAATAACAGAATCTTTTAGTTCAGAAGGTAAGTTCAACCCCACAAGAGCTGTGAGCTCAAAGGGAAGAGGAAGCAAGGCAGCAGCTCTGAGGACAGGGGCTGTTTCAGTTCAGAGAAGCAAGGAAGTCAGGAGAGAGGTGATAGTGGGACAAGAAGAGGGTAGTGAAAGCACTGAGAGTGACATCTGCTTTTCATTTTATTTCACTTAAAATGGAAGGGCACTATTGCAGTACTTGGTAACTTACACCAGTTATTTGTGTATTGAGGTAAGGTATTTGACAATACATGAAGTTTCATGTTACCTCAGTATGGTCATACTGTCTGGGGTCTCACTAACATTTATACAGGAAACAAACTGCTAGAATGTAGCTCAGTGAACTTGCTCTTGGTTGTACTAGGGGGCTAAATCGCTAGGTGGTATTTTTCAGATGTAAATGGAAGCAGAATTTGATCTACTGCACTGCAGGTAAAGCTAGCAAAGTTGTATTTCCCTTCTGAGCAATGAGTGTATTACCCTTGGCTTTACACAGGTTGTCTACTGCAGTTGGATGTTTTTCTCATAGGTTTCTGAAATGGAGTCAGAATCAGAAATATTTATGATCAAGTAGAACTTCCTTAGGCAAGTTAGGATAGTTTTCATGTCATTCACAGGGAATAAGAATTTTCCCACTTGATTTCCTATCTTGATTTGCAGTAGTACTTTCTGAAATGTGGAAGCTTGACGAGTTTACCGTTCTACAACTTCTGCCTTAATTAACTGCAGTCTCTTACCAATCTATCTTGTGATTAGGAGCTGCTTCTATTGCTAGGTATTTTGATTTGATTTTTTTTTTTTCTTTCTCTCCTTAGGCCTAGGCCTAAACTTCAGCAACTTGATGTTTCTGTGCAGGGTAGTTTTCCCACTTGCATGTTTTCCATGTTATTTCTGCATTTCAAGTCTAAACTTTTAAACATTGTCCCTCACAAGAGAGTATAGATTTTTACCTACTGTACATCTACTAATAATCTAAAGTATGTACTATCTTGAGACATTCCTCCCAAAGAGTAAACATGCATTTTGTAGATTTGTTCCAAGGGCAGGTCTGGGAACTGATAAATCTAATATTTGCACTGTCTGGTAGCTCTGGCAGAAACTGGAAAACACTTCTTATATTTGTATCTTATTAATGGCATGGGTCTAGATGTGAAGGTGACTAGAATTCAGTAGTAAATATTCTGGGAGGTTCTTTTCTTACATTCTCTGGGCTCCTGGTGGTTGTTCTCTGTGGAAGATCCATGCTGTTTTGGTTATGATGTTGGGGTTTTTTTTCTTTTCTTTTTCTTTCCTTTTCAACTTCACTTTGGATGGATACAATGTGTCCAAATATGCATTTTTCTCCTTAAGCTGGCAGGAGACTTTTTGTATTCTGGAGATATCAAAGGAAAGCAGTATAATATGTTTGCATTGTGTGCATTTGGCAATTGTCTAAAACATTAGTACAAAAGAGCCAATTTTGTGGGAGACAGGAAACTCTTCTTGCCACTGAAAGGATATTCTATAGCTTGGGTTATGCTAAACATGTTGTCTCCTGGATTATAGGAACCACTCCAGTAGCCTCTGTAGCATGTGCAAGAATGCTTAGACTCTTTCCAGGACATGCAATTTGGAAAGTTGGAGATGTTCCTCAAGATCTGTTGTCTGGCTGTTGATTCCATGTTGGTAGCTGGCCCTCCAACAGTATGCTTATTGCTTGGGTTCAGGATCTCATATATTTCTTAGATGTGATCCACATTGGACATTTTTGTTTCAATTTATTGGTGTGGCTGTACTGGACAGGCACTTCTAATTTTAATGTTCTTCTACTACAGATCTACCATGATGCAGTTACACCAGACAGTTTATTTCTTTTTTCCATATGGAAATATACTGTAGTGGTGTAAACGCTACTTTAAGTGTGTTCATTCAAAAACATGGATTTTCTCTACACTGATGTAGTCTGCGTAGTGCAAGTACTGTACACAACTGAAGTGTTTATCACTCAGCCCTGGAGAAGCTGCAGTTTATTTTCATGACTTCATAAAAGGCCTGAATGAGATCTGTATGCTGCTTCTAATCCTCCACTGGAGGGTGGTGTTCTGTCCCAGTGAGACTCCTTACTAGAAGAACGATTATGCAAGCTAAAGAGTTTTGATACCAAATGCTGCTGTTTCATATAGAATGACAAAAGGAGCACTTCATGGTCTGAACTGTTTCCCTCCCTTGATAAGGCACAGTTCAAATACAAGTTTAGAATATTCCCCACTTATATTTACTTGCAGTCTGTTGCTAAAAGCAGTAAAACCCATCAGTTGGTGTATTACTATTTTTTTGAACATGCCTGAAACTGTCAAATTTACTGTCTCCTGCCAGTTGTTCTAGTTGATGCTCTTACTTATGGTTGCAAATGATGGTCTGTGTGGCTTGCTGTACCAGAACTGTTCCTTCTCTTGCTGATTATCATATGTCACACTTGTACTGTAGTATGCACCTGATGACTACAATGGCCTTATTCAGCTGAGCGATCAAGCAAGGAGTGTGTTACAAGCACCGAAAGAGTGGGTCTGTTTGTAACTCTTTGTAACTTCTGAAGAAGGTAAGATGTGACTGGCAGAAACTGCATCTCCAGTGGTGAATGGGAAGGGCAAGAAGGGCTTGGTGATAGTTTTGCTTAGCGCTTTTCCCCTTCCTAGTTTGTGTTGGGATTCTTCCTTTAATTTTTCCGCTTCTGTCCCCTTAAAAAAATCAACTAACCTAAAGAAACTGGTCAGCTGTGATCTGTAGCCAACGGGAGAGCAGTGGTGGAGGTAGTGTGACGTGTTGGCTCTGCTCAGATGGTGTTAAACTTCCAGCCAGTTCTTGTTCCTCATGTGAAGCTTTCGGTCCAATATTTTATTTTTATCACTGCAGTAGAAAATGATTTTTTTTTTTTCTTGACATGGCTACTAGAGTACACACACATTGAGTGTGCAAAAAACCTCAGACCTCTGGCTCTTTTCTGTATGAAATCGCTGTCTAGAGATTAACTTATTTGTGTCTTGATCTTCCTAACATAATGTGAACTATTACTGCTTTTAAGGAGAGGTTTGTTTGGTGTAGTGGCATGCTTATCTAACTAAATTTGGTGATGGTAAACTTCCCTGTGTTTTTAGCACTAATGTAATTCTTAAAGACATTTTATTCATTGTGGCCTGTGGACTTTGTGATGTCCCAATGCTATTGTATTCCATTCAAAATGCTACTGATTAGTTACTACAGGGTTTTTTCTTTTCCTCCTCTAAAAAAAGCCACAACAAACTTTCAGTACAAAATAAAGGCAATCACATAGTGTGCCTTGATAGAATTATCTGCATAGATAAAGCTATCTTCGTGTAATCACTATCAACTCAGTTGTTTTTGAATGAGTTGATTTCTCATGATAGTGTAAGACCTGCTAGGGAGAAGAGACTGGAGGCTGCATGGCCTGGTGGCGTGCAGAACGCCCACCATTGCTCTGAGCACTTCCGTGGTTATGCGAGGTTGGACAGTCTTGTCTGGCTCATTTTACCCAAGGTAACTGGAAAACCAGATCAGCAGTAGGGGTCTACTATGTATGACATGGAAACAGTCTTTGATGAGAAAATAATTCATGGAGTAGCTCATCCTGAATTCTCAGCAGTCCAAAGTAGTATCAAGCAGATACCATTCTGTTTGGAACAGAACATCAGGGGAAAACCAAACAAAAATATTTGTACTGATTTTAATCTATATTTGAAAACCACACAACAAAACATCCCCAAAAAACCCAAACCCCACCAAACTTTTAAAATCTACAAATCTGTGTTAGTAAGAATGTAAAGCTAGTGTGTCTTAAAATTAAACTCAAGAATTCTATTTAGCACTTAATTATATTGCTTGCAGAATGTGTAGACTTCCCTGGTATATTTACATGCAACTCCTGTAACATGAATTTCCAGCTTCTTTAATTGGTATTACACCAGTGCAGCTATCTGAGTTACTTTCTGAAGCTCTCCTCTGTGCTCAGAGGTCTGACTGTTCTCTAGGTGTGTTTTTAGCTGACTCTGAACTGCGATATGAAACTTAGATTCAGGACTGATGCTAAATTACTTGATCCCATATGGATTGAAGAGCTGGTTTAGAGCACACCATCTTTTAGCTCAGATTTGTGGCTCCACACAAACCGTGTAGAGCTTTCTCTTTGAGCGCAACATTGGTCTGAAATAAACGAAGATTACTTCTGAATCTGACCTGGGCTTCAGATATGATGAAGTTTATTTGTCTTTTAATTTTTCTGCATGCTATTTCATTACTAACTTTAGTTCTGTGCAGAAGTAATGACATGAAGTCTGTACCAGCTGTCTTGTACCTGCTTTTAATTTCTAAAGCGTACTGTTGCTTCTGTCTTAAGAATGCTTCTGCTGCCTGCTAAGTGTTTGGGTGAGTGGAGCTCTGACACGTACTTGCTTTCTTTTCGTACGTTTGAATCCAAAGCTGGTCAGAAGCTGCTACTTGCAATAACTGAGAAGTCTGATGTTTCTTGCAGCACACCAAGCATGTAACAGTTCTGCAAAAAGTGAAACCCTTAAGTATTTTAACAGGACATGCCACATGAACTTGAATGGAATTGAATTAGTAATACTCATAAAACTGTTTGGTTTCCAGCATTGAACGTGTGTTTTGTCTGGCACTGGTGTCTGCAACAAACTAACCTTGTATTCGGAGCTTTGCTACTTCAACCTGTGGTTTCAAAACTTCACTGAGATCCATTTCTGTCCAACAAATAGGACTCCCAAACTTTGTTGGGAAAGACTTTCATCATATTATAAGAAATGGTTGAGGTACCACAGGGCAGACAGAGATGTCTGCTTTAAACTCAGCGCTTTGGAACTGCCTTTTAAGAGCTCAGGAGGGAAGTTGAACTCCAAAGTAAAATCAACTCCAACTAAATCTCATTTTGTGTTCTCTGTATGTTTGGTTTTATTTTTCCCTCTTGGCCTTGTAAAAAGGTACAAGAACGATTTCTCTATTTCAGTTGGGCTGAGCCAAATTTTACTTGGCTTTGTCAATCTTCCTTGCACTGTATATGTGTGTACAGCTCAGCTCATCCTTCTGACACACAGCTCACATACAGCTCTTATCTTATTTTAATTTTTTTAGTTGTTTCTTTTTGAAACTTTGAGTGTGAGCACTGACAAGCCTTATAATCTTTGTTACTTGGCCAGTAGTCTACGTAGTACAGGAGTTATTCAGTGAATGCCTGGACTTTCTTGTTCCATCTACCCTTTATTAACATCTTAGTCTTTATTTTCATATGAACCTTTAACCTGAATGACTTCATTAGCAAAATTTTTACATGTCTTCATCATCCTGTTCAGCACACCAGCAGAATAAGAGCTGCTGCTGTTTGCCAAGCTGAAGGCTGAATTATTTTGGTCCCTTTCCCTCCTTCCCATTCTTAGATCCAAAATCTTTTTGCCACAGACACAGAAATGGAGCAAACCAGATGCAAAGCATTAAAAATTGCATCTCCCGGTGTGGTCTCTTGTCTTAACTGTTTTGCTTATTTTTTTCTCTCCTTGTCATCTTGTATCATTGCAGCTCCATGCAGATTCCATCCTTGTGTTTTACAACTTTAGTGGGCAGCCCAGTGGAGAGGCCTTGGTGACTTTTCCAAGCCTGGACCTAGCTAAGAAAGCAGTGGCTGAGAAAAACGGACAGCTCCTGGGAAACCACTGTGTAGAACTGTACCTGGTCTGACTAAACACTCTTTTGGGGCTGGGGAAAGAACGTTGCACTAGACACCGTGCCTTTTGCAAAATAAGAAGTCTTCCCTTGCTGCCCAGGCAGCAGCAAATGTGCCCTTTCAGCATAATGTGTTGGAATGTAGAGTGGTACATGTCTTGTGTTTTTTGAAAAATGGTGTGTCCTATGCCAAAGATAAAGTGAAAGCAGAAATGATGCTGTTAATGTACTGCATTTCTAATGTACTTGTTTAAAGCGAAGCAAACCTGCTCCTGGCATCTAGTTGATTTTGAAGACAATCTAATAGCACTTCAGCTATCGTGGCCATGGAGAAAGGAACCCGTTCAGTAGCATTTGAAGTGGAAAGTGAAGCTGGAGTCATTCAGATTCTTCTGTGTTTAGTTTTTCAGCATTTAGGCTTGACAAAGTACCTGGGTTTTTTTGTAGAGTTGAAATGTCTATAGAAAGGTCTTTTGGAATGCATAGCTTTCCTAGTTCAAAGCCTAGACCGTACTGATAGATTGATTTTTGTTGTTGTTTTGTTTTGTTCTTGACTGGAAAATGCCAGGATGCTGGACCCCAAATGCAATTGTGCTTTCTCATGTTTTCATGATACATTGTTTTGCAAAAGCCATATTCGTCTTTCTTACCAATGTACTGCTGCCAAGGTGTAAAGCAAACGAATAAAAACAACAGCAAAACCAGAAAACCCTCCCGGCCCCTAGCCCCAAACTTTGAATCTCTACAGGACAAAAATGGCACATAAACCTGAGTACTAATAAGTTATATTTTTTTATTTAAGCATAATAGCTTTCAGATACTGTATTAAAGATTTTGCTCTAGTTTATGTGCATGCAATTTGTTTACATCTTTAAACTACTTTATTTGTATATTATGAAACAAGGAGATGTGTTGGAATCTGAATCCTCTAGTGCATGCTTTTTTCTTTCTCCCTGTGTGTGTATATACATAAGCTAGAAGAGGTACTCTTACGTCATGTAGCATGTGTTTAAAAAAAGACATCTGCTGTAGAAGCACTAAATTACTTTCTTTTTACTGTGCCTTACTTCAAAACCATTCCAAGTGCAATACCAGCAGAGCAAAATGTAATGAACCCCGTTGTGACATGTTCATGGATGTCTGAATTGATCTTTTTTTGTTAGTGTACAATTTGAGTTGTACTTAAAGGAACTGAATGATGTATGCTTCTTTATATTACAACGAATAAAAGAGATGCTTACGATGTGTTTTGGCTTTTGAAAGTAACTTAGGCTTTGCTATAATGTGTTTTCATGGGACATGACTCTCTGATAAATAACCTTGTACTCATTTTTCTTTCTCCTAGGTTTAGGTAAGCACACATACCTTGCAAGAGTGGTGTGACTGATTTCCCCCCTTCCCCCTCCCCTTTCTTTCTTCTTTCACACACTGTCAAGCCAGAAAGATGCATCAGACATATTTCCCAGGTAGTGGAACATTTTTAGGTCATGTGATGTAACTGTTTACAGGCTTAGTGCTGTTATTCTGGTGCTAGAGGAAATGAAGTATTGAAGTATTGAAAACATCTTATTTTTCTCTTAATAGCCTGTATGGAATTTGTACTTTTCTGTTAGCTAAAGAAGGCCAAGGGCATCCTGCCCTGCATCAAGAATAGTGTGGCCAACAGGAGCAGGGAAGTCATTGTGCCCCTGTACTCAGCATGGGTTAGGCCACACCTTGAGTAGTGTGTCCAGTTCTGGGCCCCTCAGTTTAAGAAAGACATTGAGACTCTTGAACATGTCCAGAGAAGGGCCACGAGGCTGGGGAGAGGCCCCAAGCAGCCTGAAGCGGAAGAACCAGAGTGTCCTGCTGGACAGCAAGCTGCTCACGAGCTAGCAACATATCCTTGTGGCCAAGAAGGGCAATGGTGACTTGGAGTGCATTAAGAGTGTGTCCAGCAGGTTAAGGGAGGTTCTTCTGTGGCTGTTGAGGCCACATCTGGAATCCTGGGTCCAATTCTGGGCTCCCCAGTTCAAGAGAGACAACTACTGGAGAGATTCCAGTAGAAGCTATGAAAATGGGACTGGAGAATCTCTTTGAGTAGTGGTGGCTGAGAGACATGGGGCTGGTTTAGCTTGGAGAAGAGTGAACTGAGAGGGAACCGCCTCAATTCTCAGCAGTAGCTAAAGGGTGGAGAACAAGGGGATGAGGCCAGACCCTTTTCTGTGGTGTCAAGTGATATTGCAAGGGGCAGTGAGTGCAAACTGGAACACAGGAGGTTCTGTCTGAACATAAGGAAAATATTATTTGCTGTGAGGGTGGCAGAGTCCTGGAGCAGGCTGCCCAGAGAGATTGTGGAGTCTCCTCGGGAGAGATTCCAAAGCTACCTCGACCTTGTGACCCTGGGCAACCTGCTTTTAGCAGAGGGGCTGGAGTAGATGATCTCCAGAGGTCCCTTCTAAACCCCACCACTCCTGGACGCAGGGCCATGTGAGGAGCATACATTTTTCAGACATCTTTGCAAAGTGACTGCAAGGGCGGCGACAGTATTTTGGTTAGACCAGAGACCCTCAGGTCTGGGGATCTGATAGCACATCAGGTCTGGAGACACTCTGAACTTTCTTGTTTATATTGAAAACTGTGGTCTTGCCTAAAAGAAGTATAAAAAGCCCACCGAGACCAACCAACCAACACCAACAAACAAAAAACAACCACACACACAAAAAACCCCAAACACAACAGTAAGAGAATATTCAGCGGAACAGGTCAGGTCAATGCATCGTGCTGCAGCGTTCGGAATACAACACAGCAGCAGCAGTATCAAGGATGCCAGCTCCGGCTGCAGCGGGATCAGGGGGCCCGGCGGGGCCGCGGCTGTGCCCCAGCTCGCGCCGCTGGCGGGGCCGGGCCCGGGGCTCGTGCTGCCCGCAGCCGTTAGGCTCGCGCGGGCCTGCTGTCCTCAGAGCGCTGCGCGCCTGCAGCGCCGCCCCGGCCTCAGCCGCTCTGCCCTGGCCGTGAGGCGGGCGCCGGAGCTCCAGCACGGCCGCGACCTGACATCGGACAGGCAGAACAGTTTTCACTTCAGCTAGGCCGTGTTTGCAGTTAGCGTTCCAAGTGTCCTTGTAGCGAGGCACAAACCTCGCTTCACCACGACGTCTTCCTGTCCGGGCCTGGTTGGTATGGCTCACCTGGCCCTGAGGGGTTATGTGGCTCAGCTGTGGGAGGGGGAGGCTGCTCCCAGGCCAGGGGGAGGGGTTGTGGTGAGGCGTACAAATACTTGGTGTGTTAGCGAGCTTAGGTATGGCAGGTAATTCCTGGGAGGGGATTTGTGTGTTGTGTCTTAGCTGTGCTTCTGTGGAGCAGCATGGAGCTGAAGTGATGTCAGTTTGGAGTTACTGATGCGCATTGTGAGCGTAGAGGCTTTATAGCTGGTGAGCTGGCTTTCAAGTCTTCAAGTTCTTCACAGCTAGAGCATCGGCACTTGGATCATGCATCTTCGAATGATGGCTTACATCGCTGGAGAAGGCTGAGAACATGGGGTAAGGCCTGAATATTATTTTTCTTATTTTCATGTGTGTATTTATTCCTCGTGATTGCTTTTTATTTTTTGACCATGCTGTTTTGCAGAAGTCTAAATAAAGTGGTTGCTGTCTTTACATGCAATTGGTTTAGTGGTAGAAGAAAACTAAATACCAAAGATGCTGAGCACTAACTTTTACATAAAAGAAATGAAATTTTGGAAAGAGCTGTGATTTGATTGTTGTTAGGGAAGGGTCTTCAGACTATTATCAGCTACAAACTTTGTTCCTCAAGAAGCTTATTCTGTGCTGACAGTCAGCAATGTACCTTACCTGCACTCATATTGTTTATTGTGTAACTGAAGAACAGACTTGGTGTCATCTGTATTGTGTTTCCTAGTTTTGTGCTTCTGATACACTTAATTTGGAGATGATACCTTTACTCATGTATTGCTGTTCTCATTGTCTTGATACTAATAACTTTATCTAAGAATTAGTCATATTGTGGTTTATGCTACATGGGGTATTTCCTGTTTAGAGACAAGAGCTTCTTACTTTTGAGATGGAGTGTGGTGGGAGAGTTTGAAAAGGTCCTTGTCTGGTTTAATAGCTACAGCTGTGCTTCCAGATCAGGTGTTTTGGGTTGGAATTTAATCTGCTGAGCGGACTTGCCCTAGAAGGGCTTGAAGTTTTGCTTGTTTGTGAGCTAAGACATTTTCAAGAAACTCCTATTAGTGAAGCTCAATCTCTGAGGTGTTTTGGGTTTGTTGGTGTTTTTTTGTTTTTTTTTTTTTTTTTTTTTTAAAAATAAAGCATTTCAACATCTTTATCTTTTAAAGAATGTTTATTTAGTTTCAGTCAGTTGATCTTGCTGTTTTAACTGCTTGCATCCTGTTTTGTATAGATCTGTATTGAGCAAAGTCCATGGTAATGAATTTTGAGTCTACCACTTACAGTATCTTTGAGATTCTGACTGCATCTGAAGATAACCTGAGATACCATACTCCTGCTATCTGCCACTGTAATCAGTTCAAAACGCTGCCTTTTTAGATTTACTGGATATATGGGTTTTTAAAAAGCAAACTCAAAAGAAATGTGAGGCCTGGAGGGCTGGCTTCTTTCCTTTTTTTATTTTTGGTTGCTGTTCTTATACAATCAGGTGAGAGCCACTATGTTAATTATTTGAACATACAAATGTTGAAATAAAGATGATGGGATGTCAGTCTGGATACCCATTTCTTACCATATCCTAGAGTGGTTTGGAAGATCATCTAATTCTAAGTCTCTGCTATAGGCAGGAACACTATCCACCAGACCAGGTTGCTCAGGGCCCATTCAGCTTGACCTTGAACAATTCCAGAGTCAGAGCCTCCACAACATCTCTGCACAACCTGTTCCAGTGTCTCACTACCCTCATGGTGAAGAATTTCCCTCTGATGTCTGTTCTTATTTTGGTGTCTTGTTACATACCTTTTTCATTTTACTTTTTCATGTGATCATTTAAAAAAAATAAAAATCTGGCTTGCTGATGTTGGTTTCTGTGTGCTTGCTGAAAAAGAGCAGAGCTGAAAGAGTTCTTTGTGTAAGCACTGTTACAATTTAATGTTAGTTGGGTCTTTGAGATAATGTCGTTTGCTACGGGGTGTGTTTTTTCTGTGGGCTTTGCTTTGGTTAAAGTAATCTTTATTTAGAGGTGGGAGTAGGAGTTGTAGATTTATTAGAAGCATCGGTGGCTTTTTAGTTCAGCGTTGTAATTTTGTTTGGAGTTTCCTGCCTGCACTAATCTGTGCTAACGGCAGATGTCCCCTTTCGATCAGGATTTACAGGTAGCATACTTGAAATACAACTGCTTAGGGACCTGTGGGTTTCGTTGTTAGCAGCGGCAGTAGGAGCTTCTGCTTACAAATGTCAGTAAATAGTCTGGTGCCTGTTAGTCTTAACGTGGGAGGTCATTATGTTTGCAGTTGATTTAATTTATTTTTACTTTGTTCTTGCTTTTCTGTTTTGAATGTTTTCCATGTGAAGTGGTATAGTCATTGATACTGGCTAAAGTTGCTTTGAAATGTAAAAATGTATTTGAAATTGTGAGCATTACAGTAATGTGATTCTAGTTGGAAAACCAAACTTCTTAAAAATGCACTACAAAAAGAAGTCTTTAACATCTCTAACAGAAATTCAGTAGAAATGGTTGGACCACAAGAGCCCTTTAAATGTGACCCAGTTGTGAGCCTAAGATGTTTGAACATCAGAAACTAAGGGACCGAGAAATGAAAGCAAAATGACTCTTTAATCTCCTGGCTTGAGGAAAGTAAAAATAAGTTATACCAATAGCATAAGAATTTAAGACAGACTGAATTTGGTGGAAAAATACATGGCTGCAGCCTAAGCTGGACATGTGTGTGATTGTGCTGGCCCTACAGCTGGTAGAGCTGTGTGGTGTTTATTCTTTGCTGACTGATTTACTTGCCGTTGGCCTTGTGGCTGGTTCTTGGTTTCCTTGTGCGGTGTGATGGCCTCAGTATTGGCAGGATTTCTCTCAAAGAAGTGGTGACTTTCTCAAGCTGCTCGTTCAGCTTTTCATTGCTGGGTGTTGTAAACCACTGTTGGCAAATTTGCTGTGCTTGTTTTCAATCCTGTTTCCAGCCAACTGCAGATCCACAGCTGCTGGGTATCCTAGCACGGTGGTCAGATACACAGGGATACCGTACTTTCCCTCCTCCTGATGCTGCCTTTGCAGAGCAGGCTGTGCATGTGGCTCAAGAGATGTTTGAGCTAGGCATCAGAGGAACCACACTTGACCTTTTGTTTCCATCTGACCACTCTGTTATGAATCACCCTGTGTGTGTTAATTTCCCTTTGTAAAGCAAAAGCTAAATTGATGATGTGGGCTTGGTTTTTTGGTCTTGGACTTAGTGCCATCTCTCAGGTAACTTTTCTTTGCTCATGGTGAGCACCATGAACTTAAGAAATTGCCTTCGTAGAGGATGTCTTTCATGTTAAATGCTTGAGCTATAGTGTGTACGTAGTACAGAATGAAGTTCCCTAAAAATGGGATTTTTAATGTTTGTTATTTGATAGTCTTGTGTTGTAGTACTTGCCACATTTTGCTACTGCCTCATTTGTTCGAGAGAGAGTTCTGTGACATTAGGTGTGATTGGGAGGGTGGAGTTGTGTATCTGTACTTCAGCTATTAAATTAACCAAATTCTCTCTTCTACAACCCTTAATCTTCAAACACTTTGTAGACTTTTTTTGTTGCTTTGAAGCATTCCCTTGTATTGAGTTTCATGATGATTTCCACACAGGTCATGTGTAAATGGAGTATTTTTAAGTAATTTAAAATGTAAATGTAACAATAGAAAAATCATTAGCTCTTGAAGTGAGGTATTTGAGATGTGTTTCGTTAGAGAAGAGTCTACAAGACTGCAGGAAGCTCATTTGCAAGGTATATTTTTAAGTCAAAATAGATAAATCCAAGTTACTAATTTTTTTGACATGACAAATTCTGGTATTAAAATCCTGCAGTATTTCTGATTTTCTCTTTTGTCTTCCCCTCCCCATAAGCACAGTGAGTATTTTAGTCAGACTTCTGACCCTGTACTAAGAATGTCAAGGTAGCAGAAAGTGCTAAGAAATTATTAGAAACAAGGGGGATTATAGAGAAAAGCTAACAAGACTGAGCTAATACCAATAGAATAAAAGATCTACTCTTATGAGAATGCAACCCACATTGTGTCAGAAACTTAGGAATTTCCTCAGATGTTTTCTGGTGTTTTGCTGTTGGGAGGATCTGCCTTTGATATGGATGGCAGATACACGAAGACCTGCTGTGGGAGCAAAGGGAAGGTGTGCTGTAGCTGAAGAGCAGAAAGACAGGTGACCAATAGATGCTGCCTTGACTCTAGTTAGGACAGGAGAGGTGAAGTGATGCAAGGACAATCTGAATCTCCTTGAGTTTAACATGCATTGCTACAACAAAACCATATTTGAGCTGGGGAGTTCCATGCTGCCAGGAACGCATCCATGGCATCATGGAGTGTAGTTACAGCAAAAAGCTGGACAGTGCAGTTAACAACACAGAGGTCTTTCCGCTTATGTTGTTAATCCCATGAACTGTAGTCACAAATGATTATAAAATGGACTGTAGATTTTTGGAGACAATTAAGATAAACCGAAGTGGGGGAAAGGTTGCATGCCTGTCACTTAGCATAAATGAAAGTTTAGCCTCAAGATATAGAGTAGGAAATTGGATTTGAAATGAGAAGGAAGAGCCAAGGAACAGCTTTTCTTGTGCCAGCAGTCTTCATCCCTGTAAAACAAGGCTGACTTAGGAAGAAGCAACGTGTACTGTTTGTGTTGATACCACTGTAAAAAGCACATAACTTTGAGGTATAATTATGTAGCTGGTAGCGAACCCTTGAATTTGTAACTCTAGCGTTTGAGACGGAAGTTTGTCAGAAAAGGTCTTACTGAATTAACTTCTGAATTGTATTTAGCAGGCACACTATCTCGTGTGTTGTTATTGATTTCAGGAATAGTTTCATGTTAGCTATAGATGCAAAATTTTTGAGGTATACAAGAAAAATATGGTTGCTGTTTAACAGGCTCTGCCACTCAAACTTGAACTCTCTAAACTCCTTGTGTAAGAGGACTCACATTTTTTCCTGAATGCACAAAACCACTGCCCTCCCCACCCCCACTTGAATGTTTTTCTCTATTGTTCAGTGTACCCTGGAAAAATAAGAATCTGTGGTTTATAAGTTTTATTTTTTTTTTACCCACATAAACCACAGGGTGTTTTTTGAGTTTCCTTATTGAAAACACTCCATCCTTTGTTCTTTAAATCAACAGTGTTCCACTGATACCTAAGAGAGTAGTTGTCCAGTATTTTTCTTGATGCAAGAAACGGTGCTTTGCAGATACACGTTGGTTATGTGGCATTGTGAGTGAATAGCTGTGCTGTGCAGAGTGGTAACTGGTGCTTCACTGGAAGACAAAATGTTGCAGAGAATACCACCTAGCCCCTCTTCTCTCTTACAAGAGTTCTGCTGATGTGCTTTTGGAATTTCATAGTACAGTTTCGTGCTTGCTGCTCTTCGCTCCGAATTTCACAGATTTGTAACACGTTGGGGGTGTGTTTGTGTGTGTGTTGGGGTTTTTTGCCTTTTTTGTGTGTGTGAATGACTATTAAGTATCTAAGATCTGACTCTCAACCACTTCTTCACCAATAGCAGGGTTTGCAAACAGGTAACTATGGGTAATAAGGAAAATAATCCAAAGTGCTCCCTGTCACTCCAGTGGCTTTGCAGTTCTAGGAAATATGAAAGTGGTAATTTACACCAAGGGTTGTATAATAAAATTAGTGTGACAGGAAAGCTTTTGTCCAAAGTTTTGATGCTCATGAGTAGCTCCTCTGATTGTGCTTTCAGAACATCTAGATGGTTTCACATTTAAGAGTTTGGCATTCCTGTGGCCTGTTTTTTGTATAGTCCCCCCTCAGAACATACCCTGCTTCTGTATGATGGGCAGATTGTAACCTCTGCTTCATGAACCTTTTATATGTGATTTTTCTTGAACCTTTTTCAGAATGAATTGCACAAGTAGCATATGCAAGCAGTCTGCCCAAAGCAGCAGCCACCCCTGTCCAGGCTCTCTGATGATTGCTAGTTCTAGACTTCATTTCTGAAAGGAGCTTATCTAATGTTGGTTATATTTGGGTACATTTAAAGCATGATGGGAATGTCTAGCTTAAATTTGCTTTTGTTTCCCACATAGTATCTCAACAGTGAATATGATCAGTAACTTAGGATATGTATACCCCCAAAGTGTTCAGACTGTCATTTAGAAGCACAAAGAGCTTTTTAAAGAAATGTGATTTTGTAGGTGGATACAGTAAATGCAGTCCATTTTAGACCAGTAGTCAAACCACACATACAGCCTTTTGACTCCTGTACTGAAGGTAATGTTCTCTTGATAGTGCTTTGTGATGGGAAAGCATTCTTCGCTTTCAAAATCTGCCTTTGCATTTCTCCTGCTGCAGCATTCCCTGAAAGATTGCTAATGTAGAGCTTTATAGAAAATCCTTTCTGCACTGCTGCAACAGTAATTTAATGGATGTTTCTGGGAGGACATGCTGGTGGGGAGATATTTATAGGAAGTTTCAAGGGGAGCCTGACAAACTGAGGTGCATGATTTGGCTTTTGAGTCAGAGCTCAGAGCAGTGAGGAGGCTAGTGGTGAGCAGTTGGCTGCTGTGCAGTGTGAGCACACTTTGTGCCTACTGTTCCCAGCCCACCCATCATGTTCTGAGAAGAGCTCAGCTCTTCAACTGTTGTAAACATTGCTCCAGCTGTGTGAAGCCAGTGGAGTGGCTGCAGTAGTTGCTAGAAGGCCAACCAAGGCCAGCCTTAAGGATGCAGAATTTTTAGAGAAAATAATTTAAATGTCTCCAAAGCTGAGCAAACAAAGACTTTCTCTTAACCCTACTCTAGCAGGAAGCTCTCTTTCGAGAGAACAAGCTTTTTCCTTGCAGAATAGCTTCTCTTCATGTGAGCTGTCACCTATTCATTAATCGATTCTGGCTGTGTCTCTGAATCCATTTCCCTTTGCCAAGTTTCCTCTTTCTTGGAAAGGGAGATTTCTCCATGCAAAATTCTGCACTACTCTGGAGACACATAAGGCTGTAGAGGGTGGGGGTTTAATCTCCCTTTTTTTTGTGTGTGTGTGTGACATGCACTGCAATAGATTTTTTTGGGATAGCAAGAATGTGCTGTGCAAGGTCTAATGCCATCTTTCATAAATACACCTTCCTGTGTCCTCTTCTTGAGCTGTGCAATTTTTTGTGTGGAAAAAAGACAGTTGTGAAACACTGTATTTCAGGTAGTATCTTCTGTGGCAGGGGGAGAGTGAAGACTTTTGAGCAGTTGTTTAGCATGACTAGTGTCTGAGGTAATTTTCATGTGGTTTGGGTTGTTCTGTATTGTTGTAGGAATGAGGGATGTTGGATTGTTTATCTATAAATTATTTATTTCTCAGTTTTAATAATTCAAAAGCAGAAAATACATGTTGAAGATTTCTAGGCTTCATCAAATGCCATCTGTTACTTCAGTGAATTTGATGTTGGGGCATAAATAAGACATTAGGTGAGCCTGAATATCTTTTAGTAATGGAGTTTTAGAGTTGAAAAGCAGGGTTGTAAATATGAAATAATAGCAACAGAATGGAGTGAGATAAGCCTTTGTAACCAAAGAGCTGACAGGAGGCCCTGGTGCCATTGCAGAAGTAGGTTGTAGATACAAGTACTTGAGTAGCATTGTCCTAGCCACCCCTTCACACATTTGCTGCTTAGCAGCTTGGTTCCTTCCCAAGGATGGCAAGAACTGGGGAGCTATCGTGAGTGCACCATCTGTGTAGCTCTGGCTTCTGAATTAGGGTTCCTAAATAGGAGGATCTGTCTCACTGGTACTTTTGTTCTACCAAGCAGAATCTGATATGGATTTGCTGAGTAGTATGTAGGGGGAAAGAAGCCATTGTCCTTCCAATAACACTTGAAATTTCCTCTGGTTTGGAACTGTCTGTAAAGGGTAAATGTGTGGGGGTAGGGAGGGAAATTGATAAAGCTGTGAATAGTTGAATTGTTTGAGTTACAGGAAAGATAAGTGAGGGAATAACTCATGATCAATATGTGGTATGCTGACACATAGACTAAAAGGTACACGTAAGTGGTAATATAAGGACTCTAAAATGCTATACATACATGACCCTGAAACATCAACTAAAATGTATATTGAGGTCTGGAAATCACAGTACTTAATAGTGCTTTGATGTGAACTCTGCGGAAGAGTGAAAAAACTTTCTGGAATTCAAATTCAAACATTTATCTACTGGTCTGCTTGAACACTGATAATTATACAACATCAGCTTGAAACTCATTTGTAGTACAACTTCCTGTGATGTTTCTTAATGTAGTTATATGTAGCTTACTACTGGCTCCTGAGGGAGACTAGGCACTATCCTGCACTCAAGTATTTGAGTTTTCAATATGCAGTCAAGCTAAGAGGGGCATGAACAAAATCTCTACTCTGGACTTCCAGGGGGCAGACTTCAGGTTACTTAAGGAACTAACATAGAAGGTACCTTGGGAAACAGCCCTTAAAAACAAAAGGGTCCAGGAGGGATGGACCTACTTCAAGAAAGAATTCTCGAAGGTGCAGGAACAGGCTGTGCCAATGTGCTGGAAGATGAGCTGCCAGGGCAGATGGCCAGCTTGGCTGAGCAAATTAAGGGGAAAAAAGAGGGTGTATCGTCTTTGGAAGGAAGGAGAGGTAACCCATAAAATGTTTAAGCAAGTTGCTAGGTCATGCAGGAAAAAAATTAGAGAGGCAAAAGCCCATTCAGAGCTTAGACTGGCCACTGCTGGGAAGGACAACAAAAATGCTTTTACAAACATATTAATGGCAAAAGGAGGGGCAAGGACAACCTCCCCTCCTTAGTGGACATGGAGGGGAATAGTGTAACTACAGATGAGGAAAAGGCAGGGGTACTTAACACCTTCTTTGCCTCAAATTTTAATAGCAGGATAGGCTGTCTTCCAGATGACTGGCCTCCTGAGCTGGCAGATGGAGCCAGGGAGCAGTATAGTTCCCCTGTAGTCCAGGAGGAAGCAGAGACCTGCTTAGCCACTTGGATCCCTACAAGTCCATGGGATCCATCCTAGGGAGCTGGCAGATGAGCTGGCCAAGCTGCTCTCCATCATTTTTCAACAGTCCTGGCTCACCAGAGAGGTCCCAGAGGACTGCAAGATGGCCAACGTGATGCCCATCCACAAGAAGGGACAGGAGGAACCAGGGAATTACAGGCCTGTCAGCCTGACCTCAGTGCCAGGCAAGATTATGGAACAGGTCATCTTGAGTGCAGTCACACAGCACTTACAGGATGGCCAAGGGATCAGGCTTAGCCAGCAGGGATTTAGGAAGGGCAGATCCTGCCTGACCAATCTGATCTGCTTCTATGATCAGGTGACCCACCTGGTGGATGTGAGGAAGGCTGTGGATGTAGTCTACCTGGACTTCAGCAAGGCCTTTGACACCATCCCCCACAGCAACCTCCTGGCCAAGCTGTCAGCCCATGGCTTGGACCCCAGCATTCTGCGCTTGGTTAGGAACTGGCTGGAGGGCTGAGCGCAGAGAGTGGTGGTGAATGGTGCCACATCCAGCTGGCAGCAGGCACTAGTGGTGGCCCCCAGGGATCAGTGCTGGGCCCCATCCTGTTCAATATCTTTACTGATGATCTGGACGAGGGGATTGAGTCCATCATCAGTAAATGTGCAGATGACACCAAGCTGGGGGCAGGAGTTGATCTGTTAGCAGGTAGGGGAGCTCTGCAGAGGGAACTGGGCAGAGCCCAAGGGCATGAGATTTAACACCTCTATGTGCTGGGTTCTACACTGGCCACAACAACCCCTTGCAGTGCTACAGGCTAGGATCAGTGGCTGGTGAGCGGCCAGGCAGAGAGGGACCTGGGGGTACTGGTTGACAGCAGCTGAACATGAGCCAGCAGTGTGCCCAGGTGGCCAAGAAGGCTAATGGTATCCTGGCCTGTGTCAGGAAGACTGTGGCCAGCAGGAGCAGGGAAGTCATTACGCCCCTGTACTCAGCCCTGCTTAGGTCCCACCTTGAGTCCTGTGTCCAGTTTGGGGCCCCTCAGTTTAGGAAAGATGTTGAGATGCTGGAAGGTGTCCAGAGAAGGGCAAGAAAGCTGGGGAGGGGTCTGGAGCACAGCCCTGGGAGGAGAGGCTGAGGGAGCTGGGGTTGCTTAGCCTGCAGAAGAGGAGGCTCAGGGGAGACCACCTTGCTGTCTACAACTATCTGAAGGGAGGTTGTAGCCAGGTGGGGGTTGGTCTCTTCTCCCAGGCAACCACCAACAGAACAAGAGGACAGAGTCTCAAGCTGTGCTAGGGGAAGTTTAGGCTGGATGTTAGGACGAAGTTCTTCACAGAAAGAATGATTTGCCATTGGAATGGGCTGCCTAGGGAGGTTGTGGAGTCCCCATCCCTGGAGGTGTTTAGGAAGAGGCTGCATGGGGCATTTGGTGCCATGGTTTAGTCGATTAGATGGTGTTGGGTGATAGGTTGGACTCAATCATCTCGAAGGTCTTTTCCAAGCTGGTTAAGTCAATTCAAATCTATTATATTCAAGGGTAGTAGATTTCCTACATTTTTCCCTTCATAGGCTTCCTAGCATTTTGTCTGTCACAAAGCCAGTCTCAACTAGATCCTTGTGCATTCTGCTCAGCCCTGAGGTGAAGTATCTGTGTGACTGCTGTATTAGCAGTGGTAGCAGAAATAGGGACTTCAGCTTCTGCTGGCGGCAGTCTGTCTTGGTTGTCTGTCATTTTGTTAGTGGCTTCTGGGCCAGGCTATTTTCTATCGGTGTTTATGGTTAGGAAAATACATAAGCTAGTCCACTCCTTAGTTAGAAATAGAAGCAGCACTGGCTTCACTGCAGCTTGATGCAGAGGAAGTGTAGAAGTTGTGAATCTTCTTACCACCTGTTTTGTTCAGTGCAGGTAGGACAAAACTCTCTTCCTCTGACCTGTCTGCATGTGAGATTTCATGTATTATTCTTGCTTGCTGATGTTTATTTTGTGGGTGTTGTAGTGAGAATAAAGTAACTCGAGTATATAAAGGGGAAGAAGTAATTTCAAACTCTGTCATCCTAAACCTCCCTGTTGGTTGGAAATAATGAGTAAAAGTGAAGTATCATGAATTTCTCAGTTTATGGCAAATGTCTGCATCTTTGGGAGGCTCTCAAAGTCTCAGCTGTATGCCTTTCAAGGAAGAAACAGGAAAAGAAAAGGGAAGATCCAGGCTGCGAAGTCAGATACAGCTTCAGCATTACATTGTGAGTGGCGCCATCTCCCAACTCTGCAGTATGAGCACATAGTAATGCATTTCCGTTCCTCTCCTTTATTTGAACACTAAGATTTCTGAGCCTAAATGCAAGTTTTTCCCTTTATTTCTGCAAGTAGCACTGCAATCATAACTTACAAAACTGTTTAAAATACAAAATGTACATGAAATTACAATACAAGGCTCTGTAAACATCTAGAACTTATTCTTTATTGTCCCACATTTTTAAATATAAAACTTCAATTTGAACAGTTTCCAAAGCTCAAGGAATGACATCCATTATGAGTATCAAAAATAGAGTTTCAAAGCTCTGTTTTTCTATCAGAACAAATCTGTCGGGTTCTTTTCATTCTTTGGTTTCAAAAGGATGGCAGTTCCCCTGATAACAGAACAGGTTTTCTACAGAAATTCTGATTGCCATGTTCTAGTACTTTCAGAAATCACCCCACCCCACCTCCCCCTTGCATTAATACACTGCCACTTAATTTCTTGCTTTTACCCTTGATCTTTGTCTCTCCTTATAGTAAGTTACATCATCGTTAAGGCTTTCCTTCAGGATAATATACATTATTACACAGTTTTGGAAAACTACTTCAGGGAGAAGAAAGGACTTAAGGGCAAGGAAGTGGATGCCAACAAAATATCACATATCTGTTGTAGAATTCAATTTGCATAGTCCAATAGAGATTGTGTGCTTTTTATATCACTAATGTTACACAAGATTAACAGTCTTTACCTACATTATCACACAAGCTACAATAAAATTAAGACCCTTGTATTAAAGCTTTTACAAGGCAAATACAAAACTGCTTTAGTATCCAAAGCTATATTTTTAAATTTTATTTTTAAATAGGAAAGCATCTCTATCTCTACAGGCATCAAGGTATTTAAAGGCATCAGAAAATTTAGTGCATAGCAATTCTGGATTGTTTGGGCTCCTATACTTTAGGTACAGTGTAAATTCCAGCTACTTGGAGAACTTGCCAGGAGAAGTCTGTACCGGTAGGATAAAGGAGCAGAAATCCCATAGAGTATGAAAAGCTTTTCAGTTCGAATCCTTCTATGAACAATGGTTAATGCAAAAGACCCAATACATGAATGAAAACTGGAACATGCCTGGCCAACACCACTCACTCAAGACAATTGCATGTTTTACAGAGTGCTGTCTGGTTTGGGGGTTTTGTTTGTAGTTTTTAAAGAAGTGTTAAAAGATTTACTATTTCTGAGCACGTGAATCCTTTTCTTGGATCTTTAATGTCAGTGAGTAGAGGACAAAGTAAAGCACCATTGCTATGGGGCAACTACAGTATCACGCTTTTTACCACGTGCATTTAAAGATCTGCACCACTGACCAATACATTCACAAAAAATGATGCTTCAGATTCCCAGCATGCACGTGGTGGCCTTGCATTCACTTGTTTGCAGTAGTTGTGAAATATCAAGATGATGATACTCTCAGGTTCCACTCACAAAAGGAGAAGTACATGATACAGAGTTCTCACTGCAACTGTTTCATTTAGAGCATCTTTCAAAGTCCATGATTCAGCTGTTGCTAACATGTGATTGTGGCTACTGTAATGGTATGGCTTGGATGCTGACTTCCATTTACCTACGAAAGGCTCAATGGAAAATTTCCCCCATAACTGTCTGCAAAAACACATCAGCACAATCTGTGTTCAGTCCTACAGGTATTAATGCAATAAGCCATGGTGAGCCTCTTTAAGACCACTTTGCTGGACTTTTCAGAGTCTGTAGTAATTGCCTACAGAAAGAGGCCTGTGCTCCTATCTTGGTTTCACAGTCTACCTTCCACGTGAAGCCTTAGACCACTGAAATGCCTAAAATTGACTGAATTAATTCCAGTGAAAAGACACTGTGTATTTCACAATTTGAGCGTATTTGCTCTTAATTTTCATTGGAGCATCACAGCTCACCCAAATGAGGAAACTAAAAGTAACATCTTCAGTGTTTGGAGTGAACTTCTGATCCTCCTCTGCCGTTACTGTTGTACTCTGTGTGCTCCACACCAGGTGGCTTTATAAATGACCGTGTCTTCTCAGGGAGGAACATGTTTCTGGCCCAAGCAAGCAGTTTCAGATCCTCTCCTAGGTTTCTAATTATAGAGGCCTGACATTATAGCCCTGTATAGAGGCTGTTTCAAATGTATCAGATTATGTGGGTAAGAGAAATGCATCCTTTGAGTACATCTTGTGTGTTTCTTTGGTAGCTTCTGCTTTGCACCTTTACAGTTAAACATGAGCACCATATTCCACCCTCACCACTAATTCACAGCCAATTCCTTTTTAGCCAACTGATGTTTATGAAAAGCTTAAGTTTCAGGAACTGTAATTGTCTTCTCCTCAGGACCTCCAAGTGGCATGGTCAGGCATACAGCATATAAAAGAGAAGTGATCAAATGAGTTATTGCATGGAAAACTTGATTGCCACTGAACTGATGATTTCAGAAGTGTATTCTGCAGGGATAACAGGAACATTTAGATCCTTAGCAAATACCGCAATTTCTCCTGTATCTAACATGGCTTTGATGTTGCTGTTCTTTAATCTAAAAGCCTATGGCTCAAATTGGATTACAAATGTAACTTCCTAAGAAAAAGCTATTTCAAGAAGGAGCCTGTGCTAAGAAAGTACAGGAAGATTATCCACAAAGTTATAAAAGTTAAATTTTTGGAATGTCATTTCTATCCCAACACTTTCATGATGGAATGGTCTTTTTGCAGCCTATCAAGTAACATTTTTCAGTTTATAAACGAGTGCAGCTCTACATTTGGCTTTGCTTCCTATGAATCTAAGAAAACACTACAGTATTTGTATACACAACAGCTTCCATGGCATTGGCTTCAGATGACAAGCATGATTTGCCACTGGAAGATCATATTAAAAAAGGATTAAACAACAGAAGCTTTAAAGGCTTTCCAAAATGACCAAAAGGTGTTACAAACTATCTCTAAGGGAAAACAGGACACTGAAGTTGTGTATTAAATCTTTTCCCACATTCAGTACTGTGAATATTATAAGAGCAAACTAACATCTCCACACATCTGAAGCACTTACAATATAAAAGGATTCTATTTAAATGCAAAAAAGCAAAGCTTGTTTGTAACTTCAAAACAGTTAAAATATCTGGTGTAGATTCTGTGTCCATTTCAAGAAGTCTCTTTACAGCATCTGAGGAACTAGAATTAAAATGCTCTGTCTCTACATCAAAAATGTAACCCACTAAAAGGGCTTTGCAAGGATCCACTGTTCCAGTTCATAAAGGCCACAGAGTTGGAAGCACAGGAAGTCTAAAGAGGAAGAGGATGAAGAAATACTCAGAGAAACTGTTACATGTACATGGATGTTCAGTTGTAAGCTTATCCCTTACTGGATTCCACCATCAGATATTCTTGTTTCCAGAGATCCAGGACATGTATGTGCAGACTGGCTGGCCACTGCCATTCCATGTGACACTGAGATCTGTGACATATCTCTTCCTATGATCTCATTCACTGCAAGAAAGAGGAAAAAAAAACCACAAACACACAAAATTACAAAAAAAATCTAAAAGTGACTCTGCTTTCCAAAAGGCAGAACTCAGTAGTGTATCCCTTTTAAAAAGAACTATTTCTATGCTAAGACTTGAAACAGTGACGTTTCAGAGGATGAATGAGGAGCCTAATTTCAGTAACACTTGAGCAAGGCAACTAAAATATAATCCTAATTTCTCTTAATGTTGCATTTTGTACTTACCATAATCCATGCTGGAGAATCCCAAACACACTTGAAGAAAATAAGGCACATACATATTCCTGACAATCAGGTAACTGAAAAGCACAGCATAGGTCAGATTCCTCCACAGAACTCTTTCTCATAAGAGTGTTATTGGCACAACAATTCAAACAACTCTTTAAATCTACTTGAAGAAGAACTTGGATTTGGGGTAATAGAATATTCTTTTTAATAGTATGTATCTATTTAATTGGCCAGTTCTCTGGATACTTGCATTGCTAAAAATTCACTAGCAAGAGCTTCCTTTAACTTTTCTAGAGTGAAGAATGAAGATCACATCAGTTTGTGTCTGTCACATTCAGCAAAAAATAGTTAACTGTGGAGATGAAAAATACCACATTGAATAGCAATGGTAAATGCTAGAGAAATATTCTAACTAAACTATAAATTATTTAATAGAGGTGGCAGGCAGGCATGTTGTTGTCCATGACTGCCTGGCAGGAGGTATACAGCATCTTTTTCATCAAGACTTTGAATATGCTGAATTACAGTAACAAAAGAAAAGCCTCTGGCATGAATTTATTTAGACCTTCTATAAACAGGCATTTAATGGGGTACTTTTGTTGAGTGAGGACCATTCCTAGACTCTTTTGTTTTGCTGGTAAGCTGCCTCTACTGAAAATCTTAACAGATTTGGAACCTAGGCTTTCACTCTTGTTCTCCATTGGGTAACTTCACAGAACAATACTGATGTACTTCACCACTTTTCTTAATGCTTTCTTAATTTTCCATAGCAGGATTTAGCTTCCTATGAACCATTTCTGTCTAATAGAAGCATAACAAAATCAGTCTACAGGTAGCATAATTTGCTGTCTGTTTATGGAGTGCCTGCAGCAGAGCATAAGTGAGTTTGAAAGACAACGCAGTACTACTGTGAATGTATACAAAATTCAAACAAGTTTTGTCTCTTTGTTTACTTTGGAAATCTTTAAATTGCTCTTCTGTCATACACTCACATGTAACCATGGAGGACACCTGTCTTATCTAACAGTCCATCACTGGCAATGCGTCTGTCTTGCATGAATGCAAGGACAGCCTGTTAAGAATACATATTAATAAAGCCCAGAGGGTCAAACTGTTCAGATGAGCTATGTCACAACCAACTCCCTCCGGCATCACAAGACTTGCAATTTACTGGGCTTCAAAAACCTCTTTACTGCAATGAACTTAACTGGCACTATGACACTGAAAGTGGCATGACTGCAGGTAGGATACTTTTTCAAGTATGTTTACTCTCCCAACACAATGCAAAAGTAAACAGCTGTTCAAAAGCAAGACCTTTTTTTAAAACCAAAACCAACCACAATTTAGCTAGTGAAGAACTTTGTTCTGTCAGGGCACTTACTAGCTTGCTATAACCCCAGGACCTCTGTTATCTATTGTATGCTACCCAGCAGTTGCTTCATGCAAATCAAGTATTGCTGATCTTCAGTACTACTGACACTTTGCTGAGAGGTATAATAAAAAGTAACACAGCTAAATACCTTCTGTATTTCAGAATTGTTATTACTTCAAGTTCTGACACATCTATGTCTGTACTGGCAACATCAGAACAAACTGCTCTGCACTGCTGCAATGTTTTGCAGGTCCCACAGGCAAAGGTGCTTAACTGACAGCATGTACCCATGTGGCATTACATGTCACGCTGCACTGTGAACACAACAGCTGGTCATGGCAGGGTTATTTGCTGAAGTTATGCATCATTTATTACATAAAATATTGAAGTTATAGGTAAGTATGTGGTGTGCTTGTTTATATTTCCCCAGTAATGACTGATTAGTTTACAGGGAGTTGTTTCATAGCTAAGTGCAACAGCTCTGTCACACCTTTCATTTTGCTGTTGAAGAACTCTTTTGGCAGTACTGTTCACATGTGTCTAATACACATCTACCGTGTTTAAAGGAAATGCAAACTTTACTGGAGTCATTTTACTTGCCACAGTGACTTTGTTAGGATTGCTAATTCTTAAAATCCAACCACTCTTCAAGTGTACCCTTTTAAAAAATTATTATTGTCAGCCTCCACCCTACCCCCCAGTATCTATAGCAGTGTTTTGTTAGAGCGCCAAGCAGGCCTATATAATAGTCCATAATCCTTGTTCCTACTGTGTCTGGCAAAAGTGGTGTCACTTCTTTGCATACCACAGCTTTGTGACTAACTCATCTTCCTATCTGGTATTTGCCAAGAGTGCCCATTTCAGCTGTCTGGAAATCTTTAAGCAACCGAGGGAGGGGGGAAGCCTGCAGACTCCAGAAAACATACATTGGTTTAGATTACGTAGAGATAGTGATAAAAACACTTCAAAGAAAGCAGGGGCTGCAGAAACCTGCAGCTGAGATCAGTGTTCTATCCTGTGGTGCAACAGTCAGGCTGCCAGGTTTGAGACCACGGGGTAGGGTGGTACTTGGAATGACTGGGTAACAGGCTCAGTGAGGCATGGGCCTGCTGACTGCCCAGCACGCTTACGAGCCATGTAAGGGACGAATGGGGATAGTACCCTTCTAGGATGCAAGCTAGAAGGAACAAATGAGCACATTTAAACCGGGAAAACAACTTTTCTACAGAAGGCTGGTCTCTTAAAACCTGGGAAAAAAAAAGGTAAAAGAACCATGTTGAGTATTTCCCGAAGTTAGGCTGTGCAGAAGTCCCTTGGAACAGCTCACTGCAGCTACATACAGCTTGGTTTTAAGGCATCAAATAGTGAGATGCCTACATATATCTAAATTGACATTTATCAGCATTATTGCATCTTTTTGACAGTGGAGTTGTATAAGATAAAGTCTAAAGGGTAAATCATAAAGTAATTTTTAAAAGTGTTTAAAATCCTGTATAGAAATGTACAGGGCTGAAGGTGAAATCATATGGGTTTTCCTTTTTTGTAGTTGTTTGTGGTGGAGAAAAACATATTAGTTGAAAGACTACAACAGAAATCCAAAGGTTACTGTTTGAATGCATATCACCACCTTCCACACAGGACCACTCACAGAACATTCAGTGGTCTGTAATCAGAACAGAAACTTAATTCATGAGCATAAACACAGGTTTTCTATGTTGTCTAGCAAAATCCATGTTCTTAAGTGACAGATGGAGAGAGGAAGTCAGTGTGAACAGTCCTGAGAGGATGAGCTCAGGCTACACTGAAATGCTTTACAAACAAACAAAGATTCTTTTCTCTACTTCCAGTGAACCTTTTATTCCACCTTTGTTTTCAACTATGGGGTAATGTGACTAAGCTCTCCTAGAAATACAGCTTGAAAGATTTTGCATGCCCTTAAGCTTAACCTTGAAAGCCACCCAGTTAACTAGATAGTGGGAAGTTAAGATGCATGGCATTATATAACATATCTTTTCTTCCTTCAGCACAAGTTTCTAGAGAAGGCTGCAGATCTTGTTCAGGATTCAGTAATTCAGATCTCAAGTATGTTTAATGGCTGTCTGGTTTGTGTGCCAGGTTCATTTGTGTTGTAACAGTTTATGCTTCTGTTACCTCTTTGAAAAGAGAACGTTTCTTGAGACTTAACTTGGGAAACTTAAGAACAGTTATGTGAGTAGGACTACAACTGTTCCAACCTATTACCACCTTCTTTGCCCCTTCTACCCCCCAGATTAAATCTGTGCCTGTTTGGTATATCTGGTGCCATGTTCTGATTACTAATTCCATACCCTGGACGTTTATTGTCAAGAGGTGAACCAGAAATAGCTTACATAATAATTAGAGGCCTACATGATATTTAGTACCCACTGATCACCTACAATTGTTTTGGATGATAAAAAGTGTTACCAAATGGTTTATGTACCAACATTCCAGGTAGCTAATGTCAACATCATAACTGGATCAGATGAAAAGAGGGGGTGGCACACAGGGCACCTCATAGAAATGGGGCCAGTTCCTCCACTACAGAAGCACTAACTGCCTTTGGACACCTTGGTTGTCAGATACAGCATGGATCACAACGCAATACAGGTGTGTTTATTGTGGATTTTTTAGTCTGCAAATTGGGCTCTCAAGTGGAAATTATTTAAACAACTTTCCTGTGTCTATTTGATTTCTTTGGCACCTATCCCTGACTTAAAAATTTCACCTGTTACTTCATTTGCAATAGTTCACCTTTTCAATCCCTAATATTTATACAGTGTAAACTGGCTGATAACTGTATACCGATAGTTAAATTCCCTTCTGCGCAGTCTGTTTTCAACATGGTGGGGAGAGAACTTTCTGCTACAGCTAGACTAGATTGGACCCATCAGTTTGGGTGGTACTGTAGTTTTGTATAGCAATGGTTTTTGTGGTGGTGTTTCATTGGTGGTGGTGGTTGGTTGGTTTTATGGTGTTTAGGTTTTTTGTTTTTCTTCATCCCCATCTGTGCTGTATTTAAAAAGCACTGCAAGCAATCTGGAGGCTCAAGTCAATATATAAAATCAAGTAGCATACTAAAGTTACTGTTCCAGCTGTCTGCCACATGAGCAGATAAGACGTTCATGAAGATCTAAAACTGTTGCAGTTTACAATCCGAAGTTTTAAGTTAAACTCAAATGAGGGTGAGCAGCTCAGCCATTTGTACAGTGAGTGACACAGAACCAAGGGCACTAATTAGTTTTATGAGCTGTCCCAGTGGAGATGTGTCCTCTGAGTACTGCTGGCCAACTCCTCAGGAGACATTCTTACGTACAGAAAGGTAACCATGGTAGCCAACTGAACAGAACAAAGCTCTTGTTATGAAGCATGACATCATCATGAAAACTGCTGCTTTTAATAAGTTGCTGAGTGGTTTGGATAATTTTCTTTAAATGACTGATTTAGAGTAACAAGTTGATAGAAAAGGAACTGGTGCTTTGATACTCTACTCTGCCCTGGTGAGACCACACCTGGAGTACTGTATCCAGTTTGGGGCTCCCCAGTTTGAGAGATGGGGATCTCCTGGATAGTGTCCAATGGAGAGCTCTGAGGGAGATGAAGGGCCTTGAACACCTCTCCTATGTAAAAAGACAGAGAGCTAGGGCTTTTTAGTCATGGTCTCTTCTCCCAAGGGGAGGTTCAGATGCAGGCTGCCCTGGGTGATCCTGCTTCAGCAGGCAGTTTGGACTTCATCTCTGGAGGTCCCTTCCAGCCCCTAACATTCTGTGATTCTGTATGATACATTTGTAAGATCACTGCTTTTTTTCACCACTGGTTTAATCAGGTCTCCAAGATCACCTTAACGTAGTCTCTCAGGGTGAGGCCACCAATAATTTATCAATCTGTACATCTCTGCCACCATTTTATTATAGGTAGCATGTTCTACTCATTCATTTTTCTGGCTGGAGAGTCCTACCTGATTCAGCATGACTTCATTCCGAGTCTTTGGTCATGTTAGTTCTCTTGAACCAAAACGCTCTCCTCCAGTTAAGATGTGGGCACATAACAATCTATACAGTACCATTTGTTCCTTCTCTGCTCATTTACTAAATATTCCTAGCACTTATTCACCTGTTTAAGACTACTTTTAAACAGTACTGAGCAAGTCTTCATACAACTGTTCATTTTCAATTCAAGAGGACTCTACATGAAACAGGGCAGAGCTTGTCACTGTATATATGGAATTAATGCATGATTCTTTTCCTTCCTGTACTGTAATTTCTGCTTCTTTAACTGATTTTCTTTAATCATAAGGCCTTCCTGTAGAGGTTTCCAGACAGTTTTTATCACTGCTCTGAATATCTGAGCAGTTACAGCCTCACACCACCTTCCAGTCCCCTGGCTCCAAATCAGTCTTGAGCAACAGGTTATACATTACAGTTAATAGTTCATCTGTTGCTTACTCTTTCTGAGCTGTTCTCTGGCACAATATCTAGTTGAGGTGAATTGTCACTGTCTGCTTCTCTGTCTGTTCTGAAACCATTTAACTGACACTTCAACTTGCGACCAGTCTTGCAACATCTCCCTTTTCCAAAGGACTGTGGCATAACTCTCTAGTTCCTCAACTGTAAACATCAACACAAAAACCCTTTCAAAGTTCACTTATTTTAATTGAACTCCTAATTTGCTGTCTGTTGGCTGGGTTTCACATTTCACCTAATCATTTTCATGTTCTTTTGTTTTCTGTATTTGGAAGCAGCTTGTATTCTGTCTGACTACAGGGTGGCTGTACACTTCATCTGAACCTTCATTGTTTGCAGACTGCGTGCAACTATTTTACTCTTTTGGCTACCTATTTTTTCTTAAATGTTGTTATTTTTCCATAGGTTTCCCTTTGAAATTTTTTTGGAAGCAGTTCCTTTAGACCAAATAGAGAGATGTTTCCCCTTGTGGGTTCTTTCCACGACTTGGTGCTCCATAAAGAAGTCACTACCCTTACACTCCTGTAAAGGATGGCTGCAGTATTCCATTAGTGTACTTCCTGCCTTTGCACACTGTGGCTCTCCTGTTTAGTAGTACAATTTAGAAGCTGTGCTCTAATGTAAGCCTGGCAGTTCAGTCTGTAAGCATGCAGTGCTACATTAGCATGTTTTCCTGTGTAAACATAGCCAGGTACTAATGTAAGAGCAATCTTTCTTATACCAAATACCCAAAATGCCCATTTTAAATTAAAAAAAAACCAAAGGTAATATTTCTCAGTTGTGTTGCTCTGATGCTAGCAGTTGTGTGTAAACATTTCTGTCTGGACCTGGGTTTCTGTTTGTGTGCCTTTTAAAAAGGCTGCTGGTGTAAGTTCTGTAATTTCAACTGTGGTGGTTAGTTGATAATAGTGGTATTTGGGAGTTATTTCAGTATTACAACTGAGTTTTCAGCTTTCAAGAACTCTTTCAACAATTATTCAGTATCTACCAGATTGAGTTACGCAGTTTAGAACGCAGAAGTAGTCTAAGCTATAGCTGGGATTTTACCAATTGATTTACTGTTTCAAGATCCAGAAACACCAGTTCAGTGTGAAGTCCTTTGCCTAGTTTTGCCATTCTAAGTAGTACCTACTTGCTTATCCAAATGTTATTACTAAGGTAAGGAAAGCAGAATGGAGTCAAATTTTTTGACCAATATTGTGATTTCTTTGTTTCATGGGCAAAATGAAGATCAGTTTATGCTATACTATAGGGGCTATACACAGAACTTGATTTCTTTACTGTCAACAATCACTTGTAGCTATTTCCCTTTAAAGAAACTACAGGGAAAGCAAAATGTGTTATATATGTAGACACACATATATAAATACATACTGGGGAAAACAGTGGGAGACACAGTATAGTGTTCTGACATTTTAGGCACGTTTGCAAATACAGAGAAAAACAAAAGAATGACTATAAACACAAACAGGACCAATATACCGTGTGTCAGTTTCTCATATCCTGGCTATTTGACATAGTCATAATGCATAGTTAGCTTGCTTATATCTGACATACAGAAGCTGAAAGCATCTTAAAATCCAGATCATCTTTCCCAATTAGTGCACATTGAACTACAAATGGGTTTATGATTCCATATTGCTAGTACTTAGACTGGCAGTGCACATCACTGTATACAGCTGGTTAAACTTGCACTGTTCCATCTCTTTAGAAAAGGAGAAACATTTGGAATTTCTCAGTGTTACCTGAACTGGTCACTCTACAGCTTTGCCCCTCTTTGCTTTAAGATTTTAATGCAGTCTTCTGTTGTTGTCACTAGATCCTACAGCACTCAAAGTTCAGTGGCAGCTCTATATGCTTTACATGGAGGTCTTTACTGAGTGAGTGCACATCTGGTTCCCCACTTCTGAGCTTACAGCTATTCCAGAACAAGCAGGTGTCTAGTTACAGCAACACTGAGCTTTTACATAGCACCTTTCACTTGCAGTTGTTAAGACTATTCAAACAGTTTCCCCTTTGCTTCATGCTCCAATTTCAAACATTGAAGCATTTCAGTAAGCAGACTCACCCTCTAGATTTTCCACATAGGAGTTGGACATGAGTGCTGAATGTTGAGTCCATTTCTCTGTTGAACCTGATGGCTGGTATTCCAGGTCAGAGATAAAACTGTCTGTGTCAGAGAAGAAGACAGACATAACTACTGACTGGACTAAACCAAGAAGTTACAGTTCACTCAACCAGGAAGTGACTTTTAGTTGTCTTTTAATAGCACTAACTTCAAATACCCAGTTTCATTCACAGCTACTACATATGTTGACATAAGTAACTATTTATAGATTATCAGAGCAACTATTAAAAACAATTTCTCTTATCCTGTATATTTAGTTACTTTGCAGCTAGTAGCCAGAGTCATAAAGGTACTTTTTGGATGTCTGCCCTGTTGTATCATCATGGATGCTATACAACATAAATCTCACTTTAGTATTTGCATTTGTTTAGAACATTCCTCCTGCCCTTCTCAATCCACTTACTGTGGTCAAATTAAGTCTTGTGCTCCTTGAGAGCACCTCTACTGAACGAGGTAGGCAAAAGAGTACTAATAAATAAACCTTTATTTTTATTTCTCTTTTAAACACGGGAAACTCTTGCTGTAAACAGCTGTTGGCTTCCCCTTGTCAGGTTATCTGTAATTTGCCCAAGGTAATGAACTGCAGTCAGGCCACACACAGTGTGAAGCATTGGAACACAAAGTATTCTCTTGGTAGGGGTCACGCCATCAGACAAAGACAACGTGACACATCACAAGAAGGTGCAGAGCAGTATTCCACTGAGCCATTTTTTCTGCAGGAAAAATGAATGTGGAATATTGTAATTCATACTTGAACCAGCAAGGGCCTGTTTGTCCAGTTGTGAATGGTAACTATGCAAAGCTTACAAGGCTATACTAGGTTGGGTTTGGTGAATTCCTCCCCCCACCAAGACAGAGTTTAGTAAACTGGACTTTAATACAATTAACAAAATTTCTCTGGAAACTGGCTAATTTCTGCCTTCTGGCTAGAGCCACACATTTCCTTTGCCAGCATGGTTTCTAAGCCCTGCTTGGAGATGACTCCTGGGAGAATGAAACAGTCTCTTCTTACTTCCTCCTGAAATTCAAGCAGTTCAAATGACTACTTTGGATGACTTCTTACACTTGGTTGTATAAAGCACAATGTTGCATGGATTTCAGCAGGAAGGGAAAACATCATTTGGCTTTTACTGAAAATGTTCACTGCCATTTTGAAGGAAAGGAGTAGATGAACAACAAGTTCTTGTGAAATAATAGGAGATTAAGGAAAGGATATGTATTTTATCCCCCAAACTGTAATAGAACCAGAAAAAAGTGACATTTAAATAAAGATATAATGAATCCAGGGCAGAAAACAACCTAGGGATGAAACACATTAGCTTTTACTGGCAATCCTTTTTAAAGCTCAGGCTTTCAAAGGAGCAGACAACAAACACACTGACAAAAAGGCCTCCAGAGAGCACTGGCATTAATTAACTCTTTTAAGCAAGTCTCTGCGCCATAAAGTCTGCATAGTTTATACAGTAAGGATTCTCTGTCACTTCAGCAGGGAAATACAATTCTGAGCTATTACTCTAACGTATGTCATACAGAGGGATTCTGAAGTTCTTGCATGCCCTAACAAAGCTGCTGCCAGGACTGAGGGTTTGCTTTTATAAATCCCTGATAAGGTATGTCATGCATAGAACATACAATGTGGCTCCAGCCAGCACCTTCTGGAATGAAGCACGCAGTTGCTTTGGGCACACAGTACTTGTTACTTGTGAAACATGGCAGATAAAGCAACAGCCTTGAAAAAGTGTAGTTTAGCATGAAGGCTTTGTTCAGTGCACACTGGAGTTAAATAGAACTTGGGCACCAGCGAAACGTATATTAAAAATGCCTTTCTACCTCAATTTCATAAACATGTGAGAGAGGTTTTTCCTTCCTTAAGCAATTCAACACCCATTTTAGTACCCAAAGAATACGAAGCTAAGTTTGAAACTATTAAACTGGAGTAAAAAACCAGCACTTACATCCTACAGATCTGTTTAATGGATCAAAATTTTACACTTTCAGGAACCACCTCTTTGTCCTGGCTGCTTTAAATAAAGCTTAAGAAAAACTTTAAGCCCTTAATTATCTGCACCAGATGTAGGTCAAAGCAGCAAGTCAACTTCAAATGGGAGTTCTCCTATGGATACAGGTGGAGCAAAAAGCTACTGGAGTTGTGCCACTTGGTTTTTAGGATCTCTTCCCACAAGGAGTCAGGCGATATTTTTTTATTTTTTCATGGTGCTCTATCCAACTAAAAGTTCATTCTGTGTATCCTGTACTACTCTATTGGACTGAAATAGGATGTGGGGGCAACAGCTCTTAAACTAGAGGATGTACTGGGTTTAGAACAGGAGGTCCCCAAAATATTCTAGAATGCAAGAGTGTTTATGGTGGCCCTGGAGTACTTGGCACACAGGGAAGTTTTGGAACAGCTTCTGCGGGGAGAAGTTTGCTGTAGTTGTACAGGAGATGATAGGAGCTGTCTGGATTGGGTAGGACTGCACCATCCACCTCTTAATTTCCATGTTTCACAGGACAGATGAGTGAACTACTGTATTTACAGAGGTGATGAGAATCAGTAAACCTCAAAGAATGTTATGGAAATACTGCAGTTCCTCAGGTGCAGGCTTTCTGTCAACTCCAGGTAGACTTACCAGCTGCATTCATTGTGAAGAATCCCTGCAGCTATATCCCATTGGTTAGTTCAGTATATTTAGCCTGGTTTTGACTCCACATGACCAGCAAGTAGCACAGTGTCAACTTTCCCTGAAAAAAAAAGCTGCCAGGCTATAATTAAGCCTCAGTCTTCTCTGGTGTGGAGCAGCCAGCTGATTCTGTTGGTTTGTGATCAAAACCAGTCATATGGCAGGCCGTATCTGCAATGGCAAACTATCAAGGACATGGTGGGCTGCCTTGCAAGGTACCATTTCAAGCTGTAGGACAGGTGTTGCACGGTGGAAAGCAGCGTAAAGCACCTGTGTATTTTTGCCAGTGTCACAAGGGCATGCCTAACTCCTTCCAGCTCCACTACTGTTGCCAGTGCCTGCACTGTAGATGTGCCACTTGCATTCAGAGTCAGTTCCTAACCTGTTTAGTTCTTACATGGGAATCTTTTTGTGCAACTAGCTGAGCTTACTTTGAAGTAGTTACAAGGTGTTCTGTGGCTCTCAGAAGAGCGCAGGGAGTTTCACACATTAGCTGGTCATAGGTACCTGGGGATCTATCTTTAGTTCTTTACACCCCAGCAGTCTAACTTGTCTTTTCTCAATAGATGCTTGCCTTGTTGGCTGACACAGATTCTATGAACACAGTGATTGAATCCTCTGGAAGATCATCCTTTTCCTGTTGACCACCCCAGCTGAATAACATTCTCTTCACCTTTTTCACTGTTCCAGGCTTTTCCTTTCCAGCAATTGCTCACTCTGGCTTTCTCTCTTCTTCAGAATACCCATTTCTACAAGTAGACGCCCGTTCTCTTTCAATGTATCTAAGGTTCTGCCTTATCTCCTTACTCAACTTCAAAAATCTCATTGCAGGAGCCCATAAGCTTATGAGAAAAATCTGGAATTGTAAACTGCTTTATTATCTCCATACTGCTTGACAATATAACCTTAATCCACAGAGTATTAGATAAGAGTTGGAATGCAACCTTATGAGACCATTTATACTAAGAATTTTCAAAATGGGAATATTCTGA
Source organism: Dryobates pubescens (assembly GCF_014839835.1). Classification (NCBI taxonomy): domain Eukaryota; kingdom Metazoa; phylum Chordata; class Aves; order Piciformes; family Picidae; genus Dryobates; species Dryobates pubescens. Next base: position 22,212,264 of record NC_071630.1, on the reverse strand, counting down.
GAGTTCCATGTACAAGGCATTCTTGTCACACAAATTCACACTGGACATGCTGCAAGATGCACTATTTTGTTCTGTGCTTGGAAGACAGTAAAAAACCTGAGTTTGGGATCTACATCTCAGGTGCAACTCAAGTTTGAGTTGCACCAGCAAGAAGAGTTTTTTTTACTGCTCTCCTGCACACTAAGATGAACCATAGCATTCAGTATTTTTGGTGTTTGTACGCTTATGGATGTTTATGGATGCTGTTTGGCAGGACTCTGCCTCAACTCAGAATGACCCAAATGGTAAATATATCAAGAAACACAAAATGCAGTCATTCTTCAGTACTTTCTTACTAGTTTCTACTGTGATTCTCCAGAATTTAAGCTGAAGCTACAGTAAAGAGCTACCTGTAAGGACATACACGCTTGCTAGCTAAGATCAGAATAATCTCTGAGCTTCCCAGCAAGACAACGTATCAACTACAGAGTTATCACAGAACTGTTAAGATGAATGAATGGAAATGGCTTGGAATTCTCCATGGAACGTGTCTGACAAAGCAGACTTACTGCTTTATGTACACAAAGTGGTTAGAAGATTTCAGTTATGATTTATAGTAAATCCACATACTGGATTTTCTGATCTCCAGCTTTATGTAATGGAGATGCAATGAGTAATAAAGTGTAAGAGGATTAGTAGAAGGTCATCCCAATTTGCTGAACAGCCTATCATAATACCTTAAAAATGGTTAAACACATGTTTGTTAGAAGCCTCATTGCTGGAGAAAGCCATGAAATCCAAGGCAAACTTGCTCCTAAACTGCAAATCTCAAGAGATTAAATTCTCCATCAACAGTATTAGAATAGTTTTAAATCTAACACTTGACCACCACGCATGGGGCACTTCTTAAAAACAGTGTGTGGCAATCACCAAGGCCTCAGCATATAAATAGATTGAGTCTACCTTTGGCTAGCTTGGTTTCCAAGTGGGGTAGAAAGGGGAGCTTTATTTGAAGAGTATAAAATAGACTGCCAAGATAGGGGAAAGCATGCAAATGACCCCCTGCCAGTTTCTTGTCATTCAACTCTTTGGTTTACATCTACTTACAGCCTTAAACTTTCCACTGTCTAAACAGGAAAACATTAGCTTGAAGAGTTAAGCTGACTTGCTGAAGGATGCTAGGGGGAAAAACAAAGTTGAAAAGACCTAGGGAATAGGAGGAAAAGCAGAGGGGACAGAGACCAAGAGCTGCTTTTCTGTAGTTCTAGTCCAAAAGTTTACCAGTTTATGTAGACTGACAGTGCAAAGCTCTAAGCAGCAGAAGTAGTGTTTTTCAGAACACCTAAGCCGTGCACACAGTACACATCACTTGGAAATTGTCTTATGTTTGAAATGTTTTCTGTAGTATCATTGGCATTTCATACCTAGGTGTCCTTCTGCATTTTTGGTCCTTTGTTTCTAAAAGTGGATTAGGAAGTATTTTCTGTAGGAAGCAAGGATGAGAACAGGGGAAGACAAACGAAAGAGCAAAATCTAGGTAGAGATTAGAAAAGGACATCAATCAGCCTATTGAATAAATGAGAAAATGAAGAGCCACACAAGCTTCATTGGAGGTTGGGAAGTCTACTTTATGTAGACAGACAGGGGGTCTGGCTTTACATTATGTAACCCTCTGACTCTGAGCAGAGCCCAGCTTGCTCTGACTGGTACAGAGCAAAGGAACACACCGTTATTTTAGCCCGTGCTCCATTCTGGCCACTGGTGAGTGTACTGGTGAATCCATGTGTGTTGCAGCCTCAGGAGGTGCCAGAGTGAGACTAGTACAGATGCTCTTGGCTGTGTAGTTCTGAGTTAAGTACTGTACTGGGGGGGATTTAGTCTTGCTTAAAGGAATATATGTAACAGCTGTCTGGACAGCCACTTTGCTAGGTGGGATGGGGTTTTTTGGTTTGTTTATTTTAGTTGTTGTGTTTGGGGGGGGGGGGGGGGTTGTTTTGGGATGGTTGGTTGCTTGCTTGAAAAAAACCTTAATTGATATTGTCTGAAGTGAAACACCTTAGTAATTCTAGGACTACTTCTGTCATGAGGTAGGCACTTCTGTATTACACTCAAATCTTGTTAAAATTGCTTAAAACTTTATTTTTGTGGCAAAGATGATATCTACCATGCTAATCTTGAAATAGTTACTGAGAAGAAGGAAGATTAGTTACGCTGTCAGGATTTTTTGAGGTTTACTTCTTTTAAGACTACTGACTTAGTAATCCAGACATGATTTGGAAAATTTTCAGTTGTCTTTACTCCAGTGTTTTATTTGGAGATCTTCAATTGCCTTCTTAATTGGAAAATGTGTTTCTAAGAGTTACCAACTAAATAGTCTCTGGGAGAACATCCTTTATCCACATTCATTTGTATATGCAATTGTGTTAGGATATTTCTCCTTTATTGTTACAACATCAGAATAACTGATTTGATATTTATGTCTAGCTCCTTTTGTACAGGAGCTAAAATTGAATTATACACAATAGAGAAATTGAAATAATTTCTTAAAGCAGAGTAATATTGTAGACACAAAAAATATTTCTGTCTAAGCATGCTGGTTTTATTATTATTTAAAGCTGATTAAGCAGAGGAATTATCTACTCACGTTGAGAGACCTCAGCTGCTTCAAGATTTCTGTAACAGCATGTTTCAGACTAGACATCCAATTTGGTTTTGCAGATTGGACACCAAGAAAACACTGAACTCAAGCCCTCAAGCAACTGTCAAATGGCAGCAATATGAAACCAAGCTGAAGGTAATGTCTGTGCTTGCAAATGGATTGTTGCTGCTATTCTCCATAGAGGAAGTGTCTACAGTTTACCAGCTAGCAGAGCTGCTTTAGATTTCTATGGCAAGCTTTATTTAAAAAGGAAATTAATAAAGCTGTGGCCATTTGCCTTGTCCACATTGATTATGCTCCTCTAAACTACTGGCAAGTGGGTACACTTTAAATGTGGATCTTGCAGCTTTCCCAGCAATTCCATGTCTTTGTCAGCACAGAAACAACTCGGTAGTTTCACTGTATTAAGTAACAGAAATAATTTCTTAAAGCTACCACTACTTGTGATATGGAGGGAAAAAGTTGCTTTCCTTCTACTGTGCATTCATTTGAATTTCTGAACAAGCATATACAAACTGCCAGGATGCTCAGAAACACTCAACACTTTAACCAAATAACAGGGGAAAAGTTTTACTGGTTTCCTCATTTCTACATCTCTTTTGTGAGTGTGGAGGGAAGGAAGATGAGGAAAAAGTAGGTTATGATAGCTACTGAAAGAGTTGTTTGATTTCTCACTCCATTAGTACAGCTGAGGAAAATGCTATTTTTTGGTTGTATTCTGTTTCATAAAGCCCTGCTCTTCTCTCACCAAGTTCTTGATAGCATCAGCCTCTTCCTCTCTTTCTAAATAAAGTTAAGTTGATGGATAAGCAGTGTTTCTAAAAAGAGAGTTTTGTTTAATGACAGAGTGGCCATTTGACTGGAAGCCCAACTCTATGATCAGTTTCTCTTATGTTCTTCCTAGTATGCTATGTTTTTAGAGGTGTTTCTTACTACATCTTTTTACTGCTGCCTGGAGGGAACAATAGCAAAGCTCCCTGACTGACATGGACATTTAACAGATGGCCTACACTTAAGTCTTTACACTACTGCAGATGCAATTAAAGAATTGCTAGAGATGAGTTTTTTAAAAAGTAAACTGCAACAGTTAAGGCTGTGGAAAAGAGAGAGATTTCCATCACCAATACCAAACACCCTCTGCACACCTTTTAAGAACAGGCACCCTGTCCTTAAAATCTCATTAACATGACAAGTTTACTTTGCTTTGCATCTATCCTCATATAGCCCAAGTTTAGGGTCTGGGAGATCTTTCTTTTCACTAAGTTGGACAGGTTTTGTAAATTAACATGAAGTATTTCAAGTAGAGAATTTTATGGCCTGGTATTTAGCAGCAGAATGTCCTTATTCCGTTCATCTTATAAACAAGTGAATTTCTCAAAGCTAGCCAGAGGGGCAAGGAGAAAGCAAACAGCTACTGTGAGCAGAGGTGCTGAATGATGACAGCATGGTCTACAGGACATGTGTGAAGCGACTGAGACAGTGAATGTGTTTTCAAAAAAAACTATCCTGCCCTTCAAAAGTGGGACAGCCCCAAGAGACAAGGCTCCAGACTACGTTTTATGCAACTCTAGATCTATTACCATGACTTTCGCTGAAATATACTAACAAGACAATCAGAAAGACTTAAAGTTAATTCCTTGTATATAAAGGTGCCCTATTTTATGACAAAAACAAAGGTCTATGGGAAATGAGACTGAACTTTATATCTACAAACTGCAGCTGATATAGTTTTAAATAAGTCATTGCTTTGGCCACCAAAATATGACTTTGTTTCAATGATTTACAGACTTACTTCTGTGAAGCGTGTTCTGAACAAAGCAACCCTCCCAAACCTACTCTGTAGTTAAAAGTACATTATATCCCAGTATTAAAATCCACTTACCATCATCTAGTGTGATGTCCTGCAGTCCTATTGTTTGGAAATTCAATTCTCTATCTTCAGGTTCTGGTTTGATGCTAACAGCTGCCCCATCTGGTGAGAAGGGAGATGAGTCGCACACGGTGTGGTGCATGAGGGCCGGTGCAGTGGTGAGAGGTGCCAGCACTGGGCTGTGTGCCTGAGGGGAGTGCTGGCCCGAGTGACTGGCTGTGGCTGGTGGTGGCGATGAGGCAGGTCCTGAGCTAGACTGGTAAGGCATGGGCTGAAGCTGTGGTGAGGAAGGCCCAGACAGTGGTGAATGGACCAAAGGGTGGGAGGCTGTTGGGGATGGGGATGAAGCAGATGCTGGATTGGTAGAATGGTATGGGACCTGCTGCAGCTGGGGAGAAGACTGCCCAAGGGATCGACTCATTGCAGGGGAAATGGAGCCCTGCCCAGTGCTTGGGCAGTGGTATCCCATTGATGGCAGGTGAGAAGATGACTGTCCTGAATGAGCTGGCTGTGCCAGTGGGTGCCCTGCTGTACTTGATGTCGACACAGAACTTGGATTAGAAGAATGAAACTGCATTGGTGGTAGAGCTTGGCAGCTAAGGTTTATCAAATGAGGTACAGCCGTGTCTTGCTGAAATGAAATAGCATCAAACCCTTGGCTGGAGGCAGAGTTCATAGGAAGACAAGACTGTCCGTTGTACACATCATTAGACTGCATAGGCTGGTAGGAAGGCCTCACAGGAGGTGTTGATGTTACCTGAAAAGACTGAACCACAGCAGGAGGCAAAACATGACACTCTTCACTTGGACTAAGGTTTCTACCTTGCATATGTGGCATGTGGGACACTGCTGAGGTCACCATTGCTGTGTATGGTGGCTGAACTGGACACACAAGGCTCCTGGGTGATGTAGATAGTAAATTGTCATGTGGATGCCCTTGCTCTGGTGAAGGCAGTTGAGGTCGGATAGAATGCAGGCCCTGGACGTTGCTTGTGTGAGGCAGGGCCAAGGAAGGTACAGCAGACAAATCCACCTCATCTCTGTGCTCTTGCTTCATTATAACTAGAAAAAGTAAAATGCTGCATTACAATCCCAACCCCTTTGTATCCTGTGATAAATACACACCATGCTTTCCTGAAAGAAATCAGTAGCAGGCAAAGGAGGGGGCATTGCAGATCTTGCAGTGACCACTGCTCCACACAAAAAGGATTGGATTCTGCTGGTTTAACTACATGTGAAGTCAACATGGAGAGATTTCACTTCTGGCACTGCTGCAAAATGTTCTCTCTCAAATCATCAGTCCCTCTGGACACATTGCAGTGTATTTTTTTTTTTTTAAGTTCTCCTTGCATCTAAATGTGGAGATTTCTTTGACGTTGGGGGACAGGAGGGGGAATGCCTAAAACCTGTTCTTACATGATCTTGCTATCCTCTGTCATCACCAGGGTTATTTAGCAGTGCACCTTCTGAGAATCACCATCATTCTCAAAGAAGAATGCAGAATTACTCCACAGAAACTGTATTTTTACCACTGCAGCTTATTACTCTACATTTCAGCTTTAAGCAAGGGTAAAGGAAGCTGTTACACAAACAATTCAAAGCTAGTCCTATACACTTGTCGAAAATGCAAGACGTTAATTTTCACTGGCTACTTAAAAAACCCCAGAATAAAATTTTACTTTTAGATTTTGCATTCAGTACCTGGTGTGTAAGTAAAACGTTGAGACTGACTTTTTTTCCTCTTGCCATTGCAGAGATAAAACTGCACCTGAACTGCAGCTGTAATGGTTTTGTTATGGTATGGAGGAACTTCAAGTATGATGTTTGCCTATATGAGAGTTGAAACAAAAGTGTTTAAAATCTCAAATGCAAATGAAACTTAATTACATAAAAGCTAAACACTTACTGCAAAACTAAAGAAACTAATACTCTGAAATTGGGAAACATCAAGTTTCTGCATATTAGATAGTAAGAAAGTATTATAAGCAAAATTATTTGGAGACCTTGTGCTTCATTAAAACATAGGTGTTCCGAAGGAAATGCTTTTAAAGATGCATCATCTAAAAGAATGCTTTGTTGATCTGCCAGAACATTGAAGAAAACCACTACAGAGGGTTTTTAATTAGCTTAATGATGCAAAAATAAATAAGGCACTTGAAATTGTCATCTTAGCAAAATTCTTTTCAGTTTTCTTTTCCCATTTGCAGTGATAAAAGAACTCACAGCAAGCAGTATTTCCAGTTCCTTCAAACCATCATCTTAATGGCTGCTCTATACTACTAAACCAATATTAGAAGTCTCCAGTCTTCTGAATCAGAACCTGATCTGCTTTACTCAAGTCTAAATTTCAGAACAAAAATGTCTACCTTGCTTTAGAAAGCCTTCTGGTTTAAATAAGAAAAAAAAAGTGTTTCTCACCCCTTGACACTTCTCTCTAATGATTTTCCCTTCTACCTCCCACTGAGGCCGTCCATCTGTGGAGAGAAATTCAGACATAATTCAAGAAAAATATATATTTCTAAAACACTTAGTAAGAATTTCTAAGATGAAGTCAAAGAGGCCATTCACTGTAAAGTACAGAGCTGCCTGGGGAGTTTCAACACTACAGAGGTTTTCCATAAGCAGCACTTTGTACATTAACAGAAGCTGCTGCTGCCACATCATTACATCAAGAGGCAGCCTCCGCTCTAAGGCTACTGATGGAAACGCAGGGAAACAAACAATCCAAACCCCATTTTTGACAGGTAATTCAATTAGGACTCAAACTTCTGACTATTCAAACAGGCTCATGACTTCATCTGTAAATCACCATGTGAGAGATAACACAGGCCATATCTTCATGCACATACCCACAGGTTATACATTGAAAACAAACACCCTCCCATGAACCAAGAGACTCTGTTCAACTACAGGGCAGGCTGTGTGTGTTGTGAGGGAAATCAGTCACCTCGGCGAACCTCTCTTTGCTCTGACCTAGCATAACCCATTATCCTTAACCTAACTCTCAGCTCTCCGTTGCTGAGCTTTGTTCAGGTTATCATTGTGTGGCTAGCACACTTCTCATGGCAATGAAACACTCAACTGGTGTGTCAGGCCACCACCTCTGTCACACTTGTAAGAAAGGTGGCTGCATTTGCACTGCAGCTTGTTGCCAGTTATCTGACCCGCATGTGCTCCTACCTGGTCACAGATACAAAGGGGGCACAGACATGGCTGCAGCAAACACCGCACACCAAACCTGAGCCACATCTTAGGACTAAAAAAAATACATCCCATAATGTAGTATTTACCTTGTCCTTTTTCAAAAAATATAATCTTGGATTCTGGAAGAAAATTGGATCCAGTCACCACCATTTCATGGCCTCCATTTACTGAGCAACTACTGATGCTGTACTTCTCAATCTGAGGAAGTTCTTGAGCAGATCGCTGAGCTTTAAAAACACACACACACCACAAATAATGTACTATTTTAATCATAGTGATATTTCTTGCATGATCCTAACTTTAAGAATCAGGAGTTAAACTAGCACAAGCAGCTTTCACATACATAGATCGTATTTGTGTCAGATTCCTTTGTTTTTGAAGTTATGTCAAAATTAATGTCATTAGAGAAAGGAAACACCAGAAATGCGTGAATCCCAAAGAGCACAAAATAGAGCACCTTAGTTCAGGAATACTGCTTTAAAAGTTACTATGGCATTTACAGACAAAATAAATTATAGAAGAAATTCAGATTGTTTCAGGTCATGTTTTAATTCCTTACTGCTAGCATTTAATAATTGAAGTCTCTAGCAGCTCATCTGTTCATTAGACAACACTGTATACAGACAAGTAACTGTATAGACTCATGTAAATTAAATGGGGTATTAGATCTTCCTCAAAGGAATTTTATTTTCCCTGAGATCTATCAGCTGCCTCTGCTGACAACACAAGCTACTGCAGCTGTGTGACTGCAGTATTAGGTTTAAAGCCTAACGCATTGTTTGTCCTCCAATCCTTCAGGCAGCCACTTGCCAAGTACCATCTTTATTTAAAGATGATTTGGGCAGTGTACATCCTTACATACAATGCTTTTACACATGCAATCAATATGGTCAGAATGACCACACTGCTGACACACGCACAAGTATAAATTAGGTATACTAGTTAAAGCAATCTTACAGCATTCCACAGGTATGGAAGCAGTCTGCAGAGATAAGACTTTTCCACTGGGCTGTGGGATGTGCACACGAAACACCAGCCGCACTCTGGTGTTCTTTCTTCCGATATCGGTCTCTCCTTTGCGGAGCTCTATGTCTGAATTGCGAAGCTTCAAAATACCTGCACAATCAATACTGCAGACAGGAGGATGGACAGATTAGAAGTGGAACAAAGTTGATCAGACTATGGCCAAAGTATACTCTGTCAGCCTTTCTTTTGTGAAGGAATGAAGAGCCTTCTATTTTTTCACATTAGGCTCTTTTAAATGTTGTTTTAAATTCCTGCTGCTTTAAAGACCTGTTAGTGTAACAAATGGCAGCAAGTACTCTTGAAACATTCTGTCCTCTAAGTGTCTAGCTGCTGCTTGTTTGAACCTTCCAAAGATTGTTACTGCACGTTGTTTAACCTTCAATGGCAGTTATTAAACATAGTAAACATAAGTTATGAGGAGCAAGAGACCTGTATTTAGTTCTGCCTTAGGGAAGACGAGAGAATGACAAAAGTGTGGTCATCAATCCCAGCTACCCTTCAACAGAGTTATCCATTATTCATATCAGACACGCATACTTTAATCAGGTAACACATATACAACACCACCTTGTGAGGAGTGCTGTCTTGCACATCATCATGGATCCAGTGTCCAACAGAACTAGCACGAAGTCCGCAACTAGGAAAATTTAAGCTTTCAGAAGTCTGTGTAAGAAATAAATGTGCTATGTATGTAAACAATTGTGCTCTGTTCACTGACACTCCAGCTAGAGCAGAGCAGTTTAATTGTTGCTATAACTAACCATTATACTATTATTTAGTATGTTCTATCTGGCAAGACCTGAAACTCAGAATAATGCAACTGCTAAAAGTCATAATAAAAAAAGGAAATATGGAAAACATTTACCAAGATACCTGGAGCTAAACCACCACATTTGATTAAGAAACAACCAACAGAAGCTTATGACTTATGACTAACCCACATGCGATTCTACAGCTGTGGAGTCCCATCTCTGTATGGGCAAGCACAATCCAAGAAGCATTTACCGACCTCCTCATCAGTCTTGTGAGCTGCCCTGCTCTCCACTCTTTTACTCCTGCCTGCCTGAACACTGGCATGTTTAAAGAGCTATGTCTCACTCAGAAGCCTTGCTTGTGGGAAATGTGCTTTCTACACAGTTTTTCTTTCACCTTCACACAAGCAAAAAGACAGCAACTTAGCAGTTACTTGAAGGTGTGCTGTACCTGGCTGACATGTTGTTTTCAGGAAGAAGTGGTATTTCCAGAACCTTTGTGCTGGCAATGATTATCTCTTGACTAGCTGTCGCAACCGTTTTTCCAGTGATTCGGTGCACCTGGTAGAACGCGTGAGGTCTCAAGTAGCGATCATCTGCCGTCCCGATGAACATCTGTAAGTTTACTGGCTTCTCACTGTAGCCCAGGAGCTGATGGAAACAGTAGATGTAACATGAAAATTAGTTGACTTTTACTGCGTTTGTGTGTGCATAGTAAAAAGTCACAACCAGGAGAAAGATACAAGAGTCACAGAGTATTACCCAGTAACAAGCTTCTTCCCTCTCCTCAGAAACCAGGAAGCTGAGTAAGGGTATCTGCCTCCCAATACAAGTAGGAGCAAACACATTTACCGGAACACAGGGATGTCAAAATAGCTTTATTACTTTTGAATGTCTCAGAGAGGAAAGAATCCTTTTAGCTACAGTATTGCTACATCATAGCTATGGTATAGCAGAGGTGCATTTTTGATAGCATTTTTAAGCAAGGCCAAGTTGCCAGTTTCACTAAGATACTCCTAGTAAACCTAGGAATAATAACAATCGTTTTTTCTACTATAGAATGCAGTGGTGAGTTTTAATAACCTTCAGGGAACTTATGAATCTCTTCTGTCAGGACAAAGAAAATTTAATTCAGAGCTAGAAAAGTTAAATACAGTTTATTTTTGGCAAAGGAGGTTTTAAAAACTGAAATTTGAAAAATGTTAATCCATGTATCTTTCCTTAGATACAGCTCACCACCACCAGCCACACAACCACCTCTTACTTACCTAACAGCAGTAATTCTATGCACAAAACACATCAAAAAACCCCAACCAAGCAAGCCCCACTCTAAAAGAACAGGCTGGGTTTGCCAGAGGACACTGGTAACATACTATCCAAAATATTTAATGAAACAAATTTAATCTGCAGGTTTCCTTTAGCCACTGCCATTCTAAATTCAAAGCCTACAAAAGTATGTTTTAAGTCCATGAAGTTCACTTCACCTTCCTGCACCTGGCAGACTGAGGCACACCGCAAGTGAGGTAACATCTGAGCAGCAATACAGCAGATTTACGTGCCATCCATCCGGATGCCAACTTCCGCTCAAACCGGAGGGAGGGCCAGACCACCTTTACTCTTGGCTACTGGTGAGTTGATCGTGGAGCATGAACACATAGTTCCTTTTTATATGTGATTTTTTTTTCCCAATACCAGAATAAGGTTTTCATATTTTCTATGAGTCTGAATTATTTTAAGAGTTCTAAAAGAAAACGTATGCACATGTGTGTGTTGAGCATTTACAGCAGCCATCTTGTCCCACGTTCTCAACACTGACTCCATCATCTATTTTCCTCAGAGTTAAAATTAAATCTTAACACAATGGAATACAGCCTAAATGTGACATTGGTTGCATGTGCTCACTCTCATACTGCAAATTATATAAATTACAAGCCAGACCTATTCAAAAACTTGAGTAAGTTCCAAATGGGGTCACTGTGACAAAAGCCAATTTCCAATTAAAGCTATCCTCCCCTTCCTTAACAATGGCCATGTACACAACAGTTCTGGAGATCCTGGTGATAAGAGGGGTGCAGGAGGGAGGCATACTCAGAAAACTATGCTGGTCTGCCAGTGGTCAGTGGAGATAGTCCTCTACAGAAGCCCATACAAAGCAAGAGCTTAACTTAGTGAAGCAAAAACCCCCATGCCAGCAGTTGCAGCGGTACTGCCTGTGAGATGCTGGCCATACACTACATTAGAATGGCTCAAAGCCAAGTCTGACACCAGGTTTTGCCTCCATTATTCTTGAGCAAAGTTCACACTTTATGCACACCCAGATATGGGCCTGGTTTCTGCCATGCATGTTGTGGGAGGGGAATGGAGTGGGACCATCCAGTATAAAACACCCATCCTATTAGAGAAGTTGGATATCCATGAGCTGTCATAAGCTCATGTGCTTGTCAACTGGCTCACATGGCTGCAGTGCACAAGCCATACCAACGTGGAAATGTCAAACTATGGTACTACAGCTTCAGAAGAAATAATAGAAGTCCCACAACAAGACCCCACAGCGTACTATCACCTTTAGTCACTTCCTCTCTGGTTCATATGTTGAATTAAAATGAGAAATGCAGTGCCCCAAGGAAACTACTATAATGCAACAGAATAGTTCTAAATTCCATATAGTAATTTAGAAGAAATCTCTGCATGGTGCAATCATATAAATAAAGCATCTCATAATTAAAAATGGTCTGCAATAACATCAGACAAACCCCTGAAAGGTTCACACGTATCTAAAAGCCACGTAGCACAAACCAGTTTCAAAGCAAACAAGCCAACAAGCTGCCCCCTCTGCCGCCCAACTGTGTCATTTAGCTGCTTACCCTATAGCTTTGTCTCAAATGAACTGCTGCATAGGATCTGCAATGAAGTCCTGTTCAAGGTACGGGAATATGTATTTGTGCGGCAAGGTAACAGAGACCTCATGAACTTATACTTTGAAAAAAGGCAATAACAGATGTTCTGCAAAGTAAAATCAACTGAGAACAGCATAGAACAAAACCAATGTCAAACTACAAAGATAGCCAATGTGTGCAAGCAAGTGTGGCAGTGAAGTAAGCTGGAAGGTGAGACAGAAAACAATAAACCCGTCTCCCAGGTGACAGGGTGCAACGCTGGGCCTGAGCGCCGCAACAGGCACACATGAAGGAAACAAGAGACTTAGGCAAGCCCTGAGAAGGCTGCACAGAGTCCTTGTGCTTCCAACAGCCACACACAGCAAAAAAAAGACAGCAAGCTTCATAGGCAATGGATGCTGACAAGACAGTCTTAGGCGCTAGCAAAAACTGGGAGGCAGGTGGACAGATTGTCAAAAACATGGGAACTAAAAAACCCCCAACCAACCAAAAGCCCCCAAGCTTTATTACACAAATTTGTGCCTTAAGGGGAGAATGCCAATTCTAAATCTTGCCTGCCTGAATGAGCTGACAGCTCCAGGCATGACATGGATTCTGCAAGAGTGAAACAGAAAATTTACAGCATGTCTGCAATCAAAGAGAGGAGTCTGTGCAGGCCAGTGAGCCAAGGGGCAGGTAGAAAACTATCCAGTAGCCTGTGGCAAGGATGCCTGCGCACTCCCTGTCGTTTCTATTACATAAGCATTTACGCCTTTAGTGAAACCCACATGCTGTACCTAGCACCACATTATTAAAGACAGCCTATGTCTCACCATTCCTGAGAACCAGGGACAGTGCTAGACCACTGTTAGCTTTCCTGCTGGTACTCCTACCTTATCTAACTGCAGGTGCAGTCTGCAGTTTGCTGAAGAGTCAGGAACAATTCTGAATCCATTGTGTGGCTAATCCTGCTAACAGGAAGCTTTGGTATTTCTCCCTACACTACACCTTTACAGATTCACAGATTGCATTGGGTTGGAAGAGACTCTCAAAGGTCATATTGTCCAGCCCCCCTGCAGTAAGCAGGGATACCTCCAACTACATCAGGCTGCCCAGGGCCACACTGAGCCTGATCTTGAATGATCTTAGTCCAAAATAAAAACTGTACTGACATGTGTTTTGAGTGTGATCTTTTCCTTCTATATTGGGACTTTGAGCTAGACCTGGATTCTGAACAAGAATGGGAACTTGATCGACCGCTTTTTCTTCCACTGTTCCTTCCCACTAGCTCAGCAGAACTTCCTGCCCATCACACTTGGTCCCCATCAAGAGCCAGAATCATCAGGAAATCTGCACTACCTTCATCTCCTAGGAAACACTGATATTTAGAGCCTGAATTGTCATTATTGATGCAACACCTGTCCTGACAATAATGAAGGAGACTTAACTGTTCCAAATAACTCCAATCAAGAAGAATTACATATCTTAGAATGTGAAATGCATTACAGAATCACAGAATGTTACAGGTTGGAAGCGACCTCCAGCGACCCCCTTGACAGAGCAGGATCACCTAGGGCAGGTCACACAGGAACACATCCAGGTGGGTTTTGAAAGTCTTCAGAGAAAGAGACTCTACAACCTTTTAAACTTTTGTTCTCATTAAAAAGTCAATTGTTCTTAAGTCTTCTTGACAGCAGGAAGACACTTGCTTATTCCCTTCTCTGCTTTACACACTATTTTTTATGTTGAACAGTCCAAGCACTTAAGTCAGTATAAAAAAACCTCCTGATTGTTTTTCAATGAAGATACCTACATAATTATCTTGAATGAAAGACGTTCTGCTCCAGTACCTCAGGAAGCCGTGGTACCTGTACCTTGAGTTCACCTTAGTAAAGCATACAAATAACAACAGTGTCTCTATACAGGCCTAAAGTATTTAACACAAATTTAACAGCCTGCTGGTATGTGCTGCAGAGTCACCGTGATGAAGACAGGTTATAAATTGCCACAATATCAGCCTGCCCAAGATTCAGTCACAGGTCATTTACACGAAGACAGTAACTTAAGCTGATGGTTGAGCACCAGGTGTACTTGGAAATACTCCTTCCAACATTTACTCTGTGTGCAACCATAGAGCTGCACACTATGAAAAAAGTTACTAATTTGACTTTAAAAAAAATAGAACCACCACTTTCCCAGGAGCAGCCAACAGTGTGCTGCAGACAACTAGTAAGTTATTGTAGGCTGTCACTACTGACCTCTAGCAACCCTCCTCTGTAACAGAATACTGATACACCACCCACTGCTTTGCAGGAAACTCAGCCAAGTTGTTTTTGTGTTTCTATATCGTTTCCATAGCAAAGGTCAGTGCATGCGTAAGTTAAACTAAAGCTGGAAGGCTAAAGACTGAAGGTCACTACAGGATAAGCCACAAGGGCTCCCTGCCAAAGCACTTCCAGCCCTGTTACTATACTGCAGGCAGTAAACTCATGCATGCATGTCAATACCTAGTTTATAATTTTGCCCAAGTAACTACAAAGACATTAAGTTAATGAGAGAATTTTTGGATCATCAAGAAGTTGTATTCTACATTGGAAAACAACATTCATATGTTCTTAATACACATATGGAAAATCCTTTAAAAAAGTGGAACATTAGAGACTATGTAGATTAATTTGATCACTGAGGACAGCAGCATTTAAACTTGCAATTTTGTGCGAGTTGTGAGAACCTTTTTCTTGCTGAGGAAAGCAAACGAGTCCACATAAACAGGCATCAACTGGGAAAAAAAGAAGTTGTATTTCTCCAGATTACCTGCAGATTACAGCAGGACTGCATCTGGCTCACATGTCATCTGGTCCATGCTCTGATCTAAAGGAAAGCTTTCCGCACTCAGTCTTGTGAGAAGACTTTTTTTAGTCTCTAATATTTACAAGTCTTACCTCCCCACCTCTTTCAAACAAGTAGGCTCTGTCTCTTCCATTTATTGAGGCTGCCCAAATATGACAAATTTCTGTTCATTGAAATGTAAATGTTACTTGTCCACCAGATGTGATTTCTTAAAACCTGTAACAAGACTTGAGGGAACTACCCAACAGCAAATACACACAGTACCACAGTAAAGAGGGACTCAGACAACAGTAGCATACTTTGAAAGAGTCTGGCTTTGTGAACCAAAGTCCCCTTTGGTTATTTGCAAAAAACCCCAATACCTAATAGTGTCACTCACTCCAGAAGTGATGGCAGGATTCCACATGCCTACTCTTTCTGACTGAAAACTAAAAGGAAAAAAACAAACAAAACTTTAAATTCCAATAGAAATAAAACTTGGAGGGGAAGGTAGAAAACTGATTTCATTAGCTAAGTTTACGCTCAGCAGTCAAGCACTACTACGATACCAGTGACATTCAGACACTGCCAAAACTCATTTGATTGTATTTTTAAAGCAATTACCCTGCAAAACTTTCCAGCATTTATTAGGAAATTGCCATGTTTAACCAAACTTTCACTGGACATTCACACTCATGTTTTAAGTTTCATGTGCCTTTGCTTGCTAATTGAAGATGAAGAGTCCATCAACACTTCAATGCCCCTTCATCTTTGCACAATTAAATGGCTCATGGGATCACTGGATCTGTAAAGCAGACTTGATGAGAATAAATCCTCTGACATACAGAGAGGCCTCCCTAAAAATATGGCAGAGTCTTGAAATACAAGACATGTGTGGGTAAACATCTGGGATAACTTCAGTGAACAGACAACTGGATTAACACCTTTATCTTCACCAAACACACCAGTATCCATGTAAAAATCCCCAGTTCAAACATGAAGAAGGGGAAGGAAACAGCTGTGTGAAGAACTATGAGCACTTACTAAGCATTTCCTTCAGAGGGAGATTTCCTAGGTTTTTCAATGCCTAGGAAGCAGGTTGTAACTAGTTATTTCCTCCTCGACAGTCCCATGGCAACTGGATACATTTCAATGACTTCTGTAGGCTTAGAACACCCCCTAAAGTTACAAGGTAAGGAGAGCAAAAGAGGAAAATGGAGGTCCCATGATATGCAGGTGAAAGACCACGATGTTCTCTTGAATCAGGTCTTTTACTCTGGAAGACTGTAGATGTATACACAGTAAATCTAAATCACCAGGAAATCTAAACAGTCCTAAACAGAAAAGAACTTTTGCTGGTCTCCATTTTAGTAATTTCCAAAGTAAAATATTTTTAATTTACAAGTTTCCTTTAAAGGAAGAAAGCACACCTGTGACATGCTTTGCCCTCTAAGACAGAGATGTGATCCACAAGCCTGGAATGTCTGGACAGCAGTATCAAAGAGTCATGGGTGCATGGCTCTGAAGAGCCAAACATTGTATTTCAGCCATTTCTCCACAGGAATTTCAAATTTGAGTGGTGCACAGTGATTGTAAAGAACTGTAAGGCCTGGTGCTTTAAACATTGAAGGGCTGCTCTGCTGGCTTGCAGGGCACGCCTATTAGCAGCAACCCAGCAGTAACAGCAAGGGATGACAAAGACCCAGAGCCATGAAGACAAACGTCATTTGAAATAAAAGGCACACAATGACTAACACCAGCAGCACAGTTTATCACCAACTGATCAACAGCTGCACTCTGAAAACCTTGAAACAATCCATATATATAAACCCAAGAAACTAGAATTCAGGGAAGTTGCTGAAAACCAGAGTGACCACAGCCGTCCACTGTGGCCTCGCAAAGGTACAGCAAGTGCTGACCTATAATCTTCAATGGAGAAATTCATAGAAGAAAACCCCATTCAGCTCTGTCAGGCAATACTGCTGCCACTGGTTTGGAAAAATCTTAACAGCACATGGAACTTTTTTTAATTATTTCATTCTGATTCTACAGGGGCTGTAATGGTACCAAAAGTGAAAGGTCTGCTTTTACAATTAAATATGTTAGACCAAAGCAAGATCTACTTCCCCTTCCTGAAGTGCAGCATTATTTTCTGTCACTTGATTATTTGATGTACCTTTCCTTTAACTGAGAAGGAAGAGCATGCACATCCAGTAAACATCTTCCTTCATCCTTAGCTAAATAAGCTTATCAAGTAGAGTGACTTGAAGTCTTGAAGTAACAGTACAGGCCTTTGTAAGTCCCAAAAAACCATAGTGAAACACAAAAGCAGCAGACTTCAATAAACTATTAGGTAGTGGCACAAATCCAAATGAAAAAAACATTCTAAAGGTCATCCCAAAGACAAGTGGGTGCTGGTCCTGCACAGGACTAAAGCAAACAGTAATGGCAAATATTATCAGTGCTTTCTTGGCCATGATACTGTAAACGTAGGGCATACAGAACATCCCTTCAGGTTTTAAAAACCTGAATTTGTTTCTGAAATCTCACACTTCCACATAGTCACTGACTGCTTGCAGACAGAATTTCAGTGTTTGAAATACTCATTTCGGGCATATTTTGAAGCATGTTTTAGCTCAGAGTCCTGTCCCATTCTACACTACCCAAAAAAGGATATCAATTCATAGTTCAAGTACTGTCAGACTAACAGAATCATAGAATCAATAAGGTTGGAAGAGACCTCAAAGATCATCAAGTCCAACCTGTCACCCAAGACCTCATGGCTACTAAACCATGGCACCAAGTGCCACATCCAATCCCCTCTTGAACACCTCCAGAGATGGTGACTCTACCACGTCCCTGGGCAGCCCATTCCAACAGCTAACAACTCTGTCTGTGAAGAACTTCCTCCTCACCTCGAGCCTAAACTTCCCCCGGTGCAGTTGGAGACTGTGTCTTCTTGTTCTGGTGCTGGTTGCCTGGGAGAAGAGACAAACCCCCTCCTGGCTACAACCACCCTTCAGGTAGCTGTAGACAGCAATAAGGTCTCTCCTGAGCCTCCTCTTCTGCAGGCTAAATAGTACCACTTCACACTGCAGAACTGCAAGTCACATCTAATTAACCATCACAATACACAATCCTTCTGAGAAAGGCGTGCTATTCCTGACATCCCAACTCCCAGTGTGACATTATGCTAGGGACAGGTTTTGGACAAGGATGTCCAGGCTAGGTTATTCCCACACAACAATTTATTTTACTTTTGAAAAAAATTACTCCTTTCCCACATCTGAGCAACCTGGTCCAGTGTGAGGTGTCCCTGGCCATGGCAGCCCCATGGAACTAGATGATCCTTGAGGCCCCTTCCAACCCTAACAATCCTATGGTTCTAGGATTCGCCTTTAATGAACATATGATACCAAAAGCAGAGCAGACTGCTGTGTTGGCCAGTGTACCCTTTTCGGTATGTTGTGTGTTAATTTCTGCATTTTCTAGACTGAGTATTTGAATGTATGTTAGCTCTGTCAGCATTGCTTTTACTCTCTGTTTTGGGGATTTTGTAGAAGAAAATGCCTAAATAGGCAAACTCTTCTTGCAAGATTGGTAGTGTTAGAATCTCATCCAAACTCAATGTTTCTCCCAATACAGTCCACTACATGGTTCACACAAGCTGCCTTGTAGAGTTGTTTGGGGGGTTTGTCACCAAACAACAGGAGGCAGATAGATCTGTGACACAGTTTGCCTTGTGCTGATGTACAAAATAAGGAGGAATTCAAGACAAAAATACAAATTCATAGAATGGTTCGGGTTGGAAGTGACCACTGAAAGTCATCTAATCCAACCCCCTCTGCAGTAAGCAGGGGCATCCTCAACTAGATCAGATTGCCCAGGGCCTTGTTGAGCCTCATGAGGATATATCCAGGAAGGTGGCCTCAACTACCTCCATGGGCAACTTGTTCCAGTGTTCCACTACCCTCATGGTAAAGAAATTGGTCCTAACATCCAATCTAAATCTACTTTTTTCTAGTTTGAAATCACTGTCCTTTGTCCTATTACTACAGACCTTTGTAAACAGTCTTTCTCCATCCTTCTTCTAGGCCCCCTTCAGGTACTGCAAAGTCATTATTAGGTCTCCCCAGAGCCTTCTCTTGAAATGTCAAAGATAGGAAGAATGGGAAGGGTCATGAAACAGAAAATATGCTGTATGTTTGGCTTAGAGAACAGGAAGAACTCTGACATACACCTGTTACAGTGAGTAGTTACATGAATTGTGATGTAGAAGACCTGAGGCGAAGGTGACAGCCACAGAGTAGCAGGCCAGCAAACACACACACATTGAGACAATCCTTCATTAGTTTGTTTTTATCAGGCACTACTCAGAAGCTCTCTTGTAGGTTATAGTTTCTTCCACCAGAACTCAGGCAGAGTTTGACAGGCTTTTTGAGAACACATTCCCATTTCAGAATTTTCAAAGCAGTTCAAATTTTGTTTACTTTAGCTCAGTTATTTACTTCCCCCCCCGGCAGCTCTTCAGTCATGACTTCAAGATCAGTGGTCACTTTAAACAGAGCTGACATTCAGTCCCTCTTTCACAGTTCCCCACTAAAATTCACACAGGAAGTTACTGTTTGCTTAGTGGAAGCAAACAGTTTGTAGAAGTGTATAACTATTTAAATAAACTAGGTTATATTTAATATTCCTTTAATTTTTGATCTTACTGCTGAGTTGTTCATACAGATCATGCAATACTTCCCCATCTCTGCTACTGCAGAAGCAACCACGGTAAGAATTTTGCCTGCCTATGGAATTTAGTACCAAAATATTTCACTAAAATTAAAGTAGTTAAGAAAAGATAGAAAACTGCAGAAGCTGACTTAAAAAGCAGAAACACAGTATACAAAACAAGTCAGTTTGTTTCAAAAAAGGAAGTTACTTTCTATCAGATAGCTAAAATAAAAGTAAAACCCCCACATATTCCTAAGAAATCCTCATCGCATGCCCAACTGCTCTTAACACTCTTGTGGTTTTGATCACAAAAGTGTTAACCAAGTGAAGGCTCATGAACAACCCTAACCATTTTGGTTAGCAGTAAAAATTCAGCTAGCAAATGTTAAGTGTAAATTTTATTATATTATGTACAATTTGACCTATGGGAAGGGTGAGACATCCAAGCAACGGTGATCATTGATTTAGAGTCAGATGAAATGTGGCAGCTAGCTGTTTATAAGGTTTCACAGATGGGTAAAGTAAGTACTCTAGCCTAAAAGGCAGACTGTCAACTGACAACACAATTTACAAGTAATGTGCATAACAAAAGCTCAACCTACCACCTTTCCCCTTGCCAACCCTTCCACCAAGATACTGTTATCTTGCAGATTCTCTACCAAGGCAAAAGAAACTGTTCCAGATGACACCGATTAGCTGGCATACACTCCAAGAAAGCAAGAGATTAAAATTACAGGTATCTGGTATTTAGAACCATCTGATGGGGAAAAAAATAAGCTGAAAACAAGAATTTCATTACAGAATTTCCTTCCTTAAAGTCAATGAACCTGCAAAGCAAAGCATGATGCTCTGCTCACTTCATTTCCTCACATTTGGAAGTAAGCTGATTAAACATAAGCACAAGAGATGATGCCAAATTTGTCAGAAGCTTAGTCTCCTAGCAACAGGTATGGCACAGTATTAGTAATAGATTAATGACAGGCACTAATAGATTAATGCCTTCAAGCTATGTGCTTTCATTTTAAATAATACATCAACTGCAGATGGAGAACTACAGAGGTTTCAGTTTGGAAATTAAGTATTCTAGCTTTGTATAAAATAGCATTAAGGAGCAAAACAAGTTCTATAGGAAGCAGAAGCTCACAGGCCTTCAGGCATCCAAAGATGTGGCAGCTGGGCTTCATGTTCAAGGTAGGCCCCTTCCAAATGAAATATTCTGTTCGCCCACATCCCTTCTTGTCTCTGACATTGGTTAACATGCAGTTATTTCACACAAGAAAACACTGAGTACTCCATTGCAATGAACACACACATAGAAGTGACTGGTATAAAGCCAAGAGCATCAGAAAGGAAAGTCAGAAACAAATAGCAATGCAGATCATGAACATGATTTGCATAATAAGCTTCCAGATATGCTGGAAAATATTTCACTTTTTTGTATTTAAATAAATTCATTCTAATCTGTTCACAGCTATTAAGTATTTACCTTTTAAACTTAGCCCTTAGCATACTGTTTCACCCAGCAGTGAGTAAAAAGTTAATACAAATTGATGTTTTGTTTCATAACAACTTCCTCTCTTCCATCAAGCACAACAATTAATTTCTAATCCAGCTGGAAGAGACCAAACTGCAAAGCAGAATATTGATTTGTATTCACTGTGATAGTGAATAGAATAATCCATCTGTTTTAAGTATGAAAGTGTCAGACACAAATACTACCCCCATTTTTGAAATGGCATTCTCATCACAGCAAGGTATTCCACAGTCCTAGTGCACATAGCTTTAAAATTCATTGTTGTAAGTCACATAAGATCACAGATCTGATTTTAATAACTTGCATTTAGCACTGTAAGCAGAAGAAATCCTACATATATTTGTCAAATCTTATAAACAGCAGCAAAACAAGTTCTCTTAGTGAAAGTATTAGTGCAAGACACAAGTACCCAGGTTAAAAACAAAGAAAATAATTTAAATGCAGTACACAAAACCTTAGCAGAGACTTTTGTCAGCTAAAAATCGCTCGAGTCTCTGACCTCATTAATGATGTGTTAAATTCCACGGCCAGCACCTTGGCATGTGAAAGTTGAGTCTTCTTGTTCTGCACTATAGCAACACAACGCTCCCTGGGAAGCAATGCGCCCAGCTAACTTTCAGATTCCAGCCTACTCCAGGCATCCTCAGTTTTCTCTAGTGTGCAGCACAGACTTGACCCTTGCCTCTGTGTGCTGAGAAATCTAGCATGTCTGACAGTAGCTGCTGTCAGTGTCATCACCCTTTGTCAGCCAGCAGAGGCCTGCTGCCTTCACTGCTGTTGTAAGAGAAAGTTTGTGTGATTCTCTTAAGACAATGGAAATCATGCCAGAAAAAAGCAAGCAAGAAACAAGTCTTACTTGCCCTTACAGATAACCTGTCAAATTCTAATGAAACTAGGTGATGCCTTACTTTAAGGAGATAGCTACAACTAAACTGTGAATGATAAACTTTGGTCCATGCTGAAGAAAGAAATCAGGTTTAAATATACTTCAAACATTTAAATGAAAATTACCAGAATTTGCGGGTACAATTTCACAGAAACAACCTAATACAAACACAAGTAAGAGGCATTTGTAGTGTTCAGAAAGCTGTCTCAACACCAAAAGAAAGATGACTTCCAATTCAAATGGATCTATACTGTATTGCAGTATATAGATACTGTATTTCAGTGTAGGTCCACGTAACCTGCTATTGTGACTTTCCTTACCTGCCCCCATGCACACACTGTCCTCCTCAGAGTTCATGTTGGATAAGCTCAATTATACACTAGTGTACTGTGAATCACAAACATGCACTGTTACTGTAGCAAACTGTAAATCTTTAAACATTTTAAACCAGATTTTGTATTGAATAAATTAGATTTAAGGGAGAAAACCGTACCTAGGAAGGAGTGTAAGCTTCACACGAGGAAACAATTCACATTACTATAAACACCAATAACTCTAGTTTTAAATTATCTTCAAAAAAGCCAGACTTCCTACCTTCACTACAGGGTGTCCTCCAGTAGATGCTTTTACAGCTCCTCTGCTTCCTTCTGTTTCGTAGTGAGCTCTGTGATGAGTTTTAGGCTGGACTTCTATTTTCAATTCACACTGTCCGTAATGACTTGGTAAAGGCCAGTCAAGAGGCGGCAATGAAGATGTGCTGGAATCAAAATAAGCACACCATGGTTACATAAACTATGCAGTTTGGCTACAACACAAAGAAGCTTCACTCTTAAATATAATTATGCCACTTTCCTGACAAATGACCACCAAATAGCTAGTAGCCTAAAAGTGTTACTTGGAAATGCCAACATTTTACTCATCTATTAAAATCTTCAATTCAGTGTTTCTTTTTTCGTTGAGGGGAATTTCTTCCTTCCAATACCAGATTATTGTGCAAGTCCCCCCAGCCCCACATTACCAGTGCTGTTCTATAATGCCTTTATGCTAATAATTTATCCTCAAGGATATCAGCAAACAAGTTCAAGCATTGTTTAGAAGGAACAGACTAAATTCACTAAGTCATTAAATGTTAACTCTCTGCATTATCTTACAGCTTGTTTGGTTTTTCTAAACTGCTAAGTACTGCACTTTGCTAACCATCATTAAAATGAACACTCTATGCTGATCTAAAATTTTAAAGCTAGTTGTCTAAGCATAAAGACTTACTGCAACAGACACCTCGAGTACACACTCATCTTCCCCACCAATTATAGATACCCTTACGCACAGCAGTAAAGTTACTTCAGGGAAGGACAACAAAATGCAGTAATAGAAGTAATATGGAAGAGCCTCAAAGGGAAGCAAGCCACATGGTATCACCAGTGTTTTCATACCTACCCTTTTACCTGCACAGATTTATAGGCTTACAAGTCTAGTAAGATGAACAGCCAGATTCAAATCAGAAACTACCCAGCAGCGCAAATTAGTTTACGAACACGTAAAAGTCAATGTTTATAGCATCATGTACCAAACAATAACACTTACATAGAAGTAAGCTTCTGTTAAAATATTTTTGTACTACCTTACTTCGACCAACAAGGAAAGCAAATTGGGTTTTAGAGAGACAAATTGTGCTGTCATGATCTGAGAAAGCTTGACTCCATTTCTTTCCACTTTACAGCAAATCCCACCACCAATCCAAAGCCACGCAGAATTCCACAAACATGAATAACCACAGGTCCCAGGAAGACAAACTGTATCTTCTGGAGAATTTGGCTAAGACCTCTGAAACATATCCACTGTTGAGAAAGGTGATAATGTCTGGACTGAACAAAAAAGAAAAGGAAATTCTGTCTTTAGCAAGTACCTGGATGGACTTGGGCTCAGCCTGCAGCACCATACATCTACTCTTTACTGTAAAAATCACCATCACTAAGCATGGGAAAGTTGAAGAAAGGGCACCGCTGGCTGACCTCCTCATACAGGAGAACAACCTACAAGCCTGCTGACTTACTGCTTCATGAAGTGCCTCTTATTGTGCACTCCAGGAGAAAGCTCATGTTGTAACACCATGTTAACTTAAGCCTTATCTCCTGAAGTACCATTCTGAGAGCAGTGGGAGGAACAACAGTATTTCCACCCAAAAAATCCAAAACCACACACCACCAAACAAACAAACCCCAGAAAGCTTCCATAACACATTTCTTCAAACACAGTCTTCGAGGCTGTGCTGCATCAAACTTTTGTTTTCTAGGTGTAGCAGACTAGAGAGTTATAGCTGCTGCCCTTTGGAGTTGGATGTTAGATACCCAAACCCTTGTTTCTTTTCAAGGATTTTTCTTGCCATCTTCATCGTCCTCTACTTAGCAGCAGTCATGCACCTTCCTGCCCTTTGAGGATGTCAAGTTTAATGTATCTCTGCTTCTGCATTGCCCTTTCACTTTTGAGACAAATGCTGTTGAGATACACATTGAATTGGATCAGAGGTCTAACTTCATTATATTCTGAAAGGTAAATTTTTGAATCCTGCTAATTTAGCAAGCCCCAACTGTCTATACAGCTTCTTCAAAGAGAACTAGTGGGAGAAAAGCACAATGGGAACTTCCTAGCCAGAAATGCCACCTTCTCTGAGTCACATGGACCTACAAGCTTGGACGCCAAACAGATTTTAGAAAACAGCAGAATACAGCTGACAAACTCTTGGGGTTTTAAAATACTCTTTAGAAATCAGTATCAAACCAGAAGATTCAAAACAGTATTTGGGAAGCAAGAGCTAACAAGCGTGCGTGTATTTTGAACACTTTATAACATGAACCAACATTTGTTTCGTGCCAGATGTTGGCTGTGGGACAGTAAAGCTGAAGCTGATGGCTTTACTGCATTTAAGGATCTGTTCTCGAGAGAATTTTGTTCAGTCAATGTTGTTACATGAGGATGAGTGGTAAAACTGGTAGACTTTTAACTGGGTAGCTTGCAACAGTCTTTTACAGAAGTTTCTCTAATCCTTTGTTTTCTTTAAATGAGTTAAAACCTTATTAACAAAGTGAAGCACCACATCACATGTCAGGAAATGGAAATAATGACTGTCATTCTAAAGCTTTCATTAAATCAAATCTTAGCGTGTTGTTGAAACAGTACCAATCTGTAAACCTACAAATGTACTTCCAGTAATACCAAGAGTCTTATAATCTGATTAATGCAAGCCTCCAAGAGCAAATACTGCTATCACATCAAGATTAAAGGCTTCAGAGTACAGCAGCTATGAAAGGAAACTTGGAGGTAAAGAAGGAGAAGCAGAAGCCACTGCATTTAAAATTACCACTTCAGTGGTGATAATTTTATTAACTGATTCGTTCCTCCTCTGCAATCATTATCTCTACAACAGAACTGATTCAGGCTGCACAAGCTGATGAGGAAGTATCTGATGTACAGCATAGGGACAGCCAAATGTGTCCATATGGCCTTCAGTATCCAGAACTGTAGACACCGGCCCAGCTCATAGGCTGACTGTACCTCTCACACAGCAAGAAACAAGCCCCAGGAACAAGACTGCTTATTTGCATTTGACTGTGGCCCTGCTACAGTACATGTGGGACAGAAGGAAGAATAATGCCTATGACAGCCACTAAAAATAATCCAGTTAAAAACCTAAACCATTTACCTTCCATCTGTAGCACTCTTGCTGGGTCATTCCTTGGACAAATAGTTGGGGCTCTGTGCAAACAAACTGCTAATGCTGGTGCCTCAGCTGAAGCACATGTGTGATTGATTAGCTTAGGTGCAGTGTAATATGCTCCTGGACTCCTGGTTAGAAAGTTTCTGAACACAGATGGAACTGACCCAAGAACTTGATTTAGCCACTCTGTATGAACAGGTTCCCCCCCTCTGTAATCACCAATTCTAGTAACAGCTTTAGAGGTATCCACTAGAACATCAAATGCTTGTGAAAGTTCTTACTTCCCTCATTGGTTGAGATTCACAGATCACCTAGAACAACTGTTCTATTATTTCTTAGTTGCAGGAAAAATAACATTTTCCACTTACAGCTCCTCCCACCACATCAAAAGGGAAAAAGCTGACTGACCACACAATGGATATTTCACATCTTTTCCTCATCCCAAGTTTTTGCAGATATTAACTAACAGCATAGCCTGTGACCAAGGCAATGTTACAACACAGCAAACCTCTGAGAATCCGCAGTCATAACTGACCCAACACTACAGTCCTTCTCAAGAATGCTTGTAGAGTGAGAATACTGCTTTGCTCTCCACCACCTAGAACAAAGCAATTTTTTTTTTTGCCCTCAGGGAGTGATTTTGTAGTTAAAAATTTTGAGTCCGTTCCAGTTGCCACAGTGGCTTATCAACAGACTTTAAAAATAGCATTTACATTCAAAGTATTACTGTTCTACTACTAGCAGACCCACATTTAACTATGTTTTCAGAGTACTGATGCAGGATACTGCCAAATAAAATGCATGTTCTGTCATTTCAGACCAAAGGAGCTGATTCACATGGTACAGCACAAAGGCTACATATCAAACACTACCTGAATTTCTCTGATTCATTAATGGTGTGTAAACTAGGCTATTGCTGTAATGGTTATTAAAATCCAAGGAGGTTCAAAGTTCTCTTTGCCTGTCTCACCTAAGTGCATCCTTATCTTCAAACTCATTGATTTGCAAATATCTTCACTTTAAAGTTTTGCTGACGTAGCATAGCTGGTGTTATTTCTGTTTATCAAGATAAGTGCTTAGCAGACCAGGTTTGCCTGTGGGCTGCTCACTTTGAAATACATATTCTTAAGACCAAAGTCACAATATTTATATTAGAACATAAATCTGTTCTTCACTAATCCCCAGACTTTCAAGAGAAGCAGTCAGGCAAGAGAAGTAATTTCTCAAACATTTGTCCATCTACTACTATATTTGAAATACTTTTTGGTTTTTTTCCCCCCTCCTGAGAGAGAAAGCAAAACTGTCAGCAATTCTAGTTTCCAATGGTAACTGCAGGTAAAATTGTCTCAAGTTGCCATTAAATATTCATCACTACAGAGATTCCTGAGCTGTAAATACATCTGTCAAAGCCGTTCAGTTCATCACCATTGGAACAAAGGAACCACTTGATATCCCATCACTTCTCAGTGCTCTAGATTAAATTTGTGACAGTAGCAGGAAGACAGTATCAGTTTATATAGTAGTTTTCACTTCAGTGTCTAAAAATTCCATGAGGGAAGACACAGTAAAAGAAACTAGGTTTTGTTTCAAGACTTCTTCTCATTAATAAGTATTTGCTTGGTTATCTACCAGACACAAAATACACCAGATGTTCCCACCAAATACTTCAGGGATTAAAGAAATAATAAATGACTATTTAAGTTTATTACCCTTTCAAGTACCTATCTACTTGAGAAACAAACTAGATTCTCAAGATCAGCTTTACAGAACATAAACTGTATTGTCCCACCAGCCATTCATGTTAAAAATCAGGAGCTTAGAGGGAAAAAACCAACCAACCAACCAACAAACCACCCCCCAAACCTAAAAGGCAAACTAACAGAACCTTCATGATTTCAATTGCACTGACCAATTTTCTAACAAAATGCCCCATGTTGCCTGTATTGGTGCTGGTCACTTCTGTGATGGTTGTTATCTACAGAACACCATAACCATGGTTGTTAACACCATAAACGTTGCTGATCTCTTACCAATTGTACTTTGAGTGACAAATCCTCACTGAAGGCATTATATTAATTAAGTGCTTGACAGAGGTTTCTGGGTCATCCCTGTGTTCTTTATTCCCCTTGATCAGGATCAAAATAGTATTGTAAAAAAACCAAAACCAAACAAACACACCCCCAAACATTTTCATTATTTGTTTTGCTCTTCCTTTCAGGGGAGATGGATGGGACATAAAAAAAGCTACATATATTATGGAAATCATGTTCTGAGTTACAATGTATTTATCACTTCAAAATACTACTTGCTACTCCTCTTCCTAATACAGCAGCATTGTACTAGAAGAGGCCAACTGGAATCTACACAAGCATCAGTGTTGGAAGAGCCTCCCACTATTACATGGTTTCACAGAGAAAGGAGTGAAAGAAAAAGAATTCAGTTAATAAAATCTGAAATAAATTTTATGCAAAAGCCTAGAAATCAGTATTTTAAAGACATTTAGTGGAAGGGGGGGGGGGGGGGGAAGAAAACAACAAAAACCCAAACAGAAATAAACAAACACCAAAAACTGTTGCACTGTTTCTATCCAGTGTCACTTGTCTAGAGTTAGGATTGACAAGGAAACACAAACGTGACTCAGGGCACGTAACACACATACAATTTTTGTACACAGATTATGTTTTCCTGTGACTAAATAAACTATCATCTAGGAACATTGTTTGGATGGCATCTGAAACGCAAGGGAAATGCTCAAAAGCATGTTACATGCTTTTGAATTTTGCTTATTGCTGCACACTTAGTGAACAGAGAAGAAAGAAGGAAAACACAGTTAGGAGTAGATTTCCAAAATTCCAGATGCATTCAAAGCAGAAAGTGCTATTTGCACACTGCACACCATGTCACAGGCGAGGCGAGTTACTCCTACCAGGGCTCAGCTTACTGTGGGCGTACTGTGCATGCTGCTCACAGTCACTTCAGATGCACTTCAGATGCACCACTTTGTACTTGACAATATCATTAAGACATTTAAAAAGCCGATCAGTTGTAAAATGTTGTAATTTATATTATAATTAATATATTTCTATATATAAAATATAATAAACTGCAATTACTATCCAACACTTCATGACAAATGAGGTGTTCACTTTTGGTCGCTGTCCTGAACTATTTAAGAAGCAGTGGATCTTCCTGCCTTTAATTTCTAATCAGAAAGCACAGAAGTTAGCTCCCCTACTTTTATAATAAAACACCAAAATAGGCAGAACTCTGTATTTTAACATACTTAAGATGCACTGTCCCACAGCACCCACAGAGCAGGCTGTAACTGTTAAGTAATTCGGCATGTTTTATCTACTTTACATGCAAATAGGTGTAGTCTACTTTTTAATGAAAGGAGTAAATTTGATTTTTCTTCAGTTCTGTTCAGTTCTCCTCACTACAAGAGGAAGCAGGTTTATCTGAATATTTACTCTTGGTCATCCCACAAAAGCACCATAGATCTACCATGCCTCTCTATTCATGTGCTTTTACCCTTCAGTAGTGCTCACCTGTCATGAACTATGTTAGCCTGCAAGCTAACAAAAGAGCCAAGTTTGGTCCGCTGAGTATCACACAAATACAATTCCAAAACACACATCTAGGTAAAAATAGTTATTGTTTTAGCTAGAATGAAAAGATTCCAGTAATAGACTGAGGATCTTTTGGAACCAGACAAGCAGACTGGAACAGAAGAAACCCCCAACACTTCAAGCCAGTTAAGTTATCTATCAACACAGTGGTTTCAGATCTGGTAACAGATTTTCCCAGCTAGCAGGTTTGTATCTTTCCTGTTAAACTTCCCATTCATAAACAGCTATCTGGAAGCTATACAGATTTCTGAGTAGAAGAGAAACTAAAATCTGTGTTTATACAGTTATGCAGAAATGACCACATGGCTAAATAAACACTGTTTAAATACATTCAGACATTAACAATCTAAGGAGGTTAACAACTTCTGAAGAAATTTTAAACCTGTGCTGCATATAAATTACAGAAGTTTTGTATTAATGTGCCTTCTGTGGGACACTGATCTAGAAACCAACACACTGCAGTAAAACAGAAAAGTTCACTGTTATAACAAAGCCAGCATGGCTTTACTAGGGGCAAATCCTGTCCAACCAACCTAGTGGCTCTCTATGACAAAGTGACTATGTCAGTGGATAAGAGGCAACCTATGGATATGATCTGTTTGGATTTCTGCAAAGCTTCCATCATAACATCCTACTTATGGAGTTGGAGAGATATGGATTTGATGGGTGGATAAGGAACTGGCTGGCTGGTCACATCCAGAGGATAGTGCTCAATAGCTTGAAGTCCAGAAGGAGAGCAGTGACAAGTGGTGTCCCTCAGGGGTCTGTACTGTTTAATATTTTTATCAATGATATGGGCAGTGGGATCAAGTGCATCATCAGCAAGTTTGCAAATGACACCACGCTAAGCAGTGCTGTAGATATGCCAGAGGGACAGGGTGTCATCCACAGAGACCTGGACAGCCTGAAGAGGTAGGCCCAAGGTAAACCTCATGAGGTTCAACAGGAACAAGTGCAGGGCTTTGCACCTGGGCCAGAACAATCCTATCAATAGAGTGGGGGATGAGGTCATAGGAAGCAGCCCTGCAGAAAAGGACTTGCGGTGCTGATGGAAAAGAAGATGGACATGAGCAGACAATGTGCACATGTAGCCCAGAAGGCCAGTTGCATCCCAGGCTACATCAAAAGATGTATGGCCAGCAGATTGAATGAGGTCATTCTGCCACTTTGCCCTGACCTGGGGTACTGCATCCACGTCTGGAACCCTCAATACAGGAAGGACATGGATCTGATGGAGCAGGTCCAGAAGAGGGCCATGAAAATTATCAGGGGGTTGGAGTACCTCTGCTGCAAAGACAGGCTGAAGGAGCTGGGGTTGTCCAGCCTAGAGAAGAGGAGGCTGTAGGGAGCCCTAATAACAACCTTCCAATCCCTGAAGGGGGCCTACAAGAAGGATGGAGAGAGACTGTTTACAAAGGCATGCAGTGATAGGATGAGGGCCAATGGCTTCAAACTACAGAAATAAAAATTTAGACTGGATGTTAGGAACAAGTTCTTTACCAGGAGGGTAGTGGAACATTGGAACAAGTTGCCCACGGAGATTGTTGGGGCTCATTCTTGTTGATATTCAAGGTGAGGCTTGACAGGGCTCTGGGCAACCTGATCTCATTGAGGATGCCCCAGTTTATTGCGTAGAAGGTTGGACTAGATGCCCTTTGGATATCTGTTCCAACCCAGACCATTCTATGATTACTCTAATGAACACTGAAGTCTATCTGAAAGCACCCATTAGAAGCAACTCTTCAGGAAGCTCTTAACATTATGATTCACTTCCATTTGTTTCAAGGCTGTTTCACTGTACCATAAAAGCATTGCTTTATATTTCACCCATTTATATGTATAACTTTCTTTGTAGGTGCTCAGCAGTAAAAGTTACAGCTGTTCTGTGTTTTAACACGTGGAAAGGGTCAGCAATACCAATCTTTAAATGACTGAGTACTCCTGTATTCCACAAGTTGGACGCTCCCGAGCACATCCATGTCCCGAGAAGAGAGTCAGTATTCTAACACATGTTTTCAACAGGCTCGTTCAACTGGTAAGTCAAGAAGAATTAATAAATCAAGATGTTAAAACGATAGAAGAATGACATGTGAATTTGGAAAGAACCACCAGAAATGGGGGATTATACCAAAACTACCATGCTGCCATGAAAGGCAGCATCCAGCTTTCAACAAGAAGGTCCCTAAAAGAATACTTCTTCAGTAAGCTTGGCTTGCTGGACAATAGTTCTGCTATTTTGCCGTTACTAAATTCTTCTGCTAAGAATTTCATACTCTGACAGCCAGGGAAATAAAAAGCCTCCTATAGTGGATCTCTGTCTGAAGTTTGGTCAGAAACATTTCTTTCCTTTTTTTTTTTTTTTTTTAATTCTTCAAAATTTTTATTTGCTTCACTTACTTTGGGGGAGGAAGTGGTAGTGGGGACAAAAATGTTAAAGCCATTAATATTTTCTAAGTCATTCTTTCTAAAATTAAAAAACAGAGTGTGAAAACAAGAAGTCCTTTGCAAAGGCAGCTCTGCACCGAGAGGAACAACATGTTTTGCCATTAACTTTTAGGCCTTAAGCTTTGCCTTTTTTCAAAATAAAACAAATATGTAGAGAACCCAACCCTATCTTCCTCCCTGTAACAAAGAAGAGTTGCTTCACCCACTACATCCTTAAAGAGCAAATCCTAAGCACTGCCAGTGGACAGAATGATACTATTTTAATCAAAGTTATTTTCAAATCAATGCAGAGTAGTATGGAAACACTGACATGTCCAGTTCTGGGCCCCTCAGTTTAGGAAAGATGTTGACTTGCTGGAACGAGTCCAGAGAAGAGCAACAAAGTTGGTGAGGGGTTTGGAACATAAGCCCTACGAGGAGAGGCTGAGGGAGCTGGGGTTGCTTAGCCGGGAGAAGAGGAGACTCAGGGGTGACCTTATTACTCTCTACAACTACCTGAAGGGAGGTTGTAGACAGACGGATGTTGGTCTCTTCTCCCAGGCAGCCAGTACCAGAACAAGAGGACACAGTCTCAGGCTGCGCCAGGGGAGGTTCAGGCTAGATGTTAGGAAAAAGTTCTATACAGAAAGAGTGATTGCACATTGGAATGGGCTGCCTGGGGAGGTGGTGGAGTCACCATCACTGGAGGTTTTCAGGAGGAGACTTGATGGGGTGCTTGGTGCCGTGGGTTAGTTGTTTGGGTGGTGTTTGATTGGTTGATGGGTTGGACGTGATGATCTTGAAGGTCTCTTCCAACCTGGTTTATTCTATGTATTCTATGTATTTAAATCTGTAATGTGACATTCATATGGATAATTGTGCTTTACAGACACTAATCTAAATGTACTTTTCTTACAAAATGTCCACACAAAACAATGTTCTTCCTCCTAGTACCTTCCTACCCCTTGTTTTTAAAACCTAGTAAATCAAGTAAAAAGTTTAGGAATCAAAGGGTAACTTGAGCTGATAAACACCATATCCATCCAGTAGCAATGCTGCACCCACTGCATGGTACTGGCAAAGTGATTCCAGTAGCTACACAGTTGGAAAGATCACAGAAATGCTCTGATCTAAAAAGCAACAGGAGAGAAAGGAAGGTGAATTTTTACCCCAGGCAAACTAGCTCCCTCTTCGGAGCCTTCACAAATCATCCTGTTAGGAAAAGCATGAATTAATGCAGTACCACAATGCTGGAAATACCTTTGGTATTCTGGCTCAGAAATCAGTCCCTTCAGTGCAGCATGCAATTATTTTTAAAAATTCTGTTTCTAGAATGCTATCAGCTCAAAGCAGCAAGTAAAACCAAAAGCACAAGCTCCCCACCTCTTTTGTGGTCTCAGTTTTATGAAAATATGTAAGTCAGGTTTCTTTAGCTACATTAAAACATTAACTGGTCAGATTAGATGGAACTGCAAGACATGAACAAAATCTGCACACATTTGATTCAGCTGGACTCTGTGCATGTATGCACACAAAGTAATTCAAATTAATCCTATGTCACAACTCTGTTGTGCATCTATTGTATTTTTAAAAGATGACTGTTTGGTGCATCTACTTAGTTTTTCCTAACTTTATCATCTCCCTGTCTGTAAGTTTCATTTTAAAAGTCTTAAAGCATCACTGAGATAAGCACGTCCACATGTTTATTTAAGATGCATAGGAGGGGAATAACGAGAGGGAGAGTTCCTAATGGCTTACCGGAATATGGGAGTGTGACCAGGTTTTGGTTTGTTCCAAGTAAAGTGCGAAGGAACAGAAAGAAATTGGTCTCCAGGCAAATCTTTTTTCAAGGTGTGCTGAGATCCAGAGCAGTCATCCACTGCAGCTTCGAGGGGTGCTGATAAGTTACCCTGATCTTCAGGACAGAGATCTAGTTTTCCAGATAAAGTGGCAGTCTGATCATCTGAGGTCTTTCTCGTTTTTAGAGGAATATCAGTCTCTGTACAACACTGAAATGGTGAAAGGCCCGAATTAAGGCCTTGTACATTATGGATGGAAGTGTTTAGCCATGTGTCTTCTGTTATGCTTCCTCTGGGAGAATGGCCAGGTGATGGAGTTGGAGAATGGTGAGGAGAAAGAGAACCAGCATAGCAAATTTCAGCACTGGAGTGTCGTCGTTTCCCACAGGGGGATGTAGGTCTTGACGAGGGTCTTGATGTTGGTCTAGGGCTTAGCCAATTTTCATCTGTAATGCTAGTTCTAGGAGAATGACAGGGAGACTGTCTAGGTGACAAGGTATGCCCAAATGCATAAGGCTGCTGCCAAGATTCATCGCTGGGACCTCTCGGAGAACCACCAGGAGATGCCAAAGGAGAGCCAAGGGTAAATCGAGCAGCTGCTTCGTTTAACTCTGAGTCTACATCATCATAAACATGGGAAATGGATTCACAAGAGGAAGCATCTGAAAACCAGCTTCTGGACGAAATGCTGCTGGCAGGGCTAGGACTAAGGGATGATTCCCTGTATGACGGCTCAAGAGGAAGATAGAGATGGTCCCGGGAAGGCCTTTCCATATACTCATTTTCTGTGCCATTTGTGTGCAATTCATCTTCACTGGCTTCAATCCCGTGGTGACAGTTAGGTGAAATTGATGTGATTTGAATACTAGGGCACTCAAAGGGTTTGGGTCCACCTAGTGGACTGTATTTGGATTCTGGTACCTCACAAGTTCCTTCATAGTTCTTATGACTCTGAAGTCTCGTAGGTGGTGACAGAGGAGAGGAGTGAGACTGAAGTCCATGGCGAGGAATACAAATTGGCTGATTTACAGAGGATGATGGTTGGTCTACATTAAAGATGTATATGGATGCACAATCATCTGACTCAAGATCTGAGAACAGAATGAAAAAGAGGAACAGAGTCAGAATGCAATACTTGAAAAATGCCATAAACAATTTTCCAGGTATGGCCTCTTTACAACACCCCAGACATTCGTCATTATGCTAGCCACAGCTGATTCTTATTTTCCTCAGACATATTTACAGCTAAATGGGACTACAGCATAGTGTTCTGTCATAAATTGTTTTTAATCAGATTCCACAGTTTGTATGTAATACACAGAAAAATGAGTTTAAAATCTTGACAGTATCTAAGATAGAAGACTCAATTCAACACCTTATCTTTCAGAGCTACAATCTCTTCATAATTAAGCATTTTAAAAATCATAATCCATTACAAATTCATCTTTTTTACATTAATAGGACTGTGACACTTTCTGCAAGCCCACTAATCATTAATTACAAACATCAGAACAAGTCATACGTAGTATTTATCATCTTTAACAATAGGAAACATCTTACAGTGACTTAAACTTCAATGAAGATTATAAACAACTCAAAACATTCAAGAGAGGCCCAACAAGAGAAAATTGAAGATATTATGAAGACTCTTACTCCAAAGATCATTTCTGATAGCTTAGAAAACTCTTAAGTGCCCACCTCACAGAAGAGCATTTTTCAAGGGCAGTCTCACAAAGTTTAAGCACAAGTTGTTCAGTATAAAAAAGGCAAACCAAAATATTCTCAGATCTCTCTAATTTATCCAAAACACAGGAAGTATTCCAAAGAAAAACAAGCAGTTGAGAGGGAGTCCAGTTCACAAAATCAGCAATTTTGTCTGACAGACCTGAAGCAGACTTTCTTGCCCTGCTTCTCAATACTGAATTAACTGTCCACCTGAGACATTCCTCTGAAGCAAAAGTAGGTACCACAGCTATTTTGGCATTTTGTAACCCCTGTGCTTCTGGTCCAATTTATTTCTTCTTGTGAAATAGAGCCTTCTATCACAGAAAGGAGGTATATAGGAGACCTCAGGTAGTTCAATAATCTATTATCTCTTAACAGATGAAATTAAATGTATTTGGAACATACCCACTAAACACTGAAACTAATCTCACAATCGTTAACAATATTGCTTCTACAACCTGAGTTATTTGTCTGAATGCTGAATCTTGAATATCAGTAGACTATTAATGCATGTTTTGAAATAAATCTACTCTCTCTCACGAGCTGATAAAATACACAGACAGGAAACCATGTATTTTGGGCCTTTCCGTGATGGAAAAAAATCATCAGTATGTTGAGTAGTCATTCTATTATCAGTTTGAATAATAGCCATCACCTTAAAATTAACTAACCCAGAAACAAACCGAAAAAGCATCTCTTCAGAGACAACAAGCAAACATTGGCAAGTGGAGAGAAAGTGAAACATTACCAAGCAAGGGGCCATGTTTCTCAGATTTAAAAAAATATATGGCTGAAGATTCACAGGCAGAGAGCAGCTCTATTAGTAATCTATCTATTAAAGAATGTACAAAAATCACATTTAAGACTAGTCCTAAGGAGTTTTGTAAGCACTGTTTGATTTTATATACACATGTGCTTTCAACACAGGAAATGCAGAGAGCGGTTAGTTTTCCACATCTATCAGCATATTCATATGCAAGATCAGATACCTACATTTCCTAGCTCATTATTAGTATCAGAAATGGAACTCAAGAAAGATAAAAAAGGCAGTCCTAAAACCTCTGCAATTATCCAGCTACTGAAAACTTAGAAATAAAACAGCTGCAGATACAGAAATTGAAATAATAAAAACTTCACAGGAAAGCAATGGTTGGAAATTTTATGTCCTGTGCATTCACCACCATTAATGGCTTTAGGAACACTATTTGTGCCAAAAACCCTATTGCAAAAGCCTTATTTCAAGATTTTATTATTGCTGCAAGAGAAATATTTAAGACACTGTTCAATTTCAGTATCATCGTAAAAAACACATGTAAATTCAGTATTTAAGTTTCATGCAAAGATCAGACTAGCATAGAAAAGACAGCTGGAAAGAAAAAGGGAAGAGATAGACAAGGCAGGAGAACCTTCTTACTCAGGTCTCTTTTGCCCTTCTCCATGACAAACAACTTCTAATGAGTTTGGCACCCTACTCTCATTACCCCTCCCCAGTGCACACTCAAAAACCAGGATGCTAGAAACCCAGAGTAAGAACTATACATCTAATGAATACCAAATCCCAAAAGTATGCTTTAATACTGTGGAAGCAATATATTGTAAAGTCTAAATCACCCAAACCATTTTCAGACACAATCAATAAGCAGTTAGATCTATTTCAGTTTGCACACAAACCCCTCCCCCTTATATTCATGTGATAAAATAACCCATTAGTTGCTCATGAAAAGGACAACCCTAACTACTAAGACCTTTATGAATTGTGTCATTAGTTCTACTAGGCTCTTTGTCAGTGATTATTTGTGCCCTATTAAGGACTATATAGAATACAGTCTGGAAGAGCCCTCTAATTTGAAGGCACTAGTAAATATACAAAATGAATATAACTTGGGTGAAAGAAGCAGGGAAAAACACCACAAAGAAACAAAACCAAACCCCAACTAACAATTCTTAAGATAGAAAGAGGTGAGAATAGCTAAAAAACCAAAACCCAAACAAAAGAAAACCACAGGGCTTCATGAAAGCAGAGGGTAAACAAACTCAGGGAAGTCTCACAAAAGGGAAGTGCAAGGCAAAAAAAAGAGAAAAAAGGTTATGGAGAACCCCAAGACAAAAAAAAGGAGTTATGGAAATGTGGTTACTTAATAAGAGAGCTATTGCATTCAAACAATCCTTTTGGGGGAGGAAAGACAGTGAAGTGAGAATGAGGCTGGCCAAGCCATGAGGCCTTCATTAACCATAAAATATAAGAAA
Source organism: Dryobates pubescens (assembly GCF_014839835.1). NCBI lineage: Eukaryota > Metazoa > Chordata > Aves > Piciformes > Picidae > Dryobates > Dryobates pubescens. The sequence goes on along the minus strand of NC_071630.1, from coordinate 22,174,388 downwards.
GAAGCATTCAATACGCAAACAAATTAGGTCAGATTACTAAGATAGAGCATGAAAACTACCACAAGTACAGAGGGGCGTGATGCTAGATAGGATAGAGACAGCAAAATAAAAAGACTACGAGAAACAGAGCCCTTCACATCAAAAGCCTGCCATGCCCCTGAAAAGGCAGGTGTGCTAAACACTTTTTCTTTAGGAAAAATTCCACTGAGTAAATCGCTACCAAACCAACAGCAATGCAAAGAAAACTAGGTTAAACAAAGGGTTAAAAAGCACTAGAAGAATCACGGTCCAGCAAGTTCAACTTCAATTTTAGAAGTAGCATTAGCAGTTTATTTGTTCCAGTAAGCATTTAAAAGGAGACAGAGAAACAAAACAAAAAGTTAGTGTTTGCTGAGAACAAAACTGCGTCAGACAAGTTTTGTTTTACTATCAAGGGAGGTGTTCTGGACAACTAGTAAAGAAATAAACTCAGCTTTGGTTTAACTTATTGTGGCTTTTAGCACTACCAGGCATAGAGAAGTCACTCAATCATTATGGAGAAGCCAATCAACTGTTTAGAAATTTAGTGAAGCTGCCTTCCCCACCCCAGGGAGATGAGATTGACTACTGGGGGATCACAGATCTAGATGCTCTATTGTCATGTAGTGCATACAAGTTATGTAAAGCTGGAGGCTTCCGATGCAATCTTACATCAGACCTCTGTGTCATCCTTTACCAATGAGATTCAGAAGGTCTGTCATTTTTTAATGTGCCTTTGCTACTGTCTGGAAACAGACTGGATTACAGAAGCTCTTTTATTAAAACAATGCTGGTTCATCCCATACTCAACTGCTAAGAACACTTCCACATAAGATAACTGGGGAATAAAAGTAATTAACATCTAGAACAAATACTCCTAAGATACATTTTGCTTGCTCTTTGCCTTATCAGACTGCACATTCAGGACTAGTAATGCTTTCCCACTCCTCAGCCATATCCTGGCACATGCACATGTGCAGCTGTACAGAGAGACAGATTTCTCCACAGAAGGAAGGTCAATTACTATCAAATGTCTGAACACAAGCCCTGTGCCAAAATTATCCAAACCACTTTTTTATTCTAGATTTGTAAGCACATAAACAGGCTCTGACAATAGAAGTTGTTATAAGGTAAGTAAGAAAGTGCAACATGACCTAGGTCTTATAAAAATACTACTGTGAAAAAAGGATCAGTAATCAAGTCCTTTAAATAGCATGAGGAAAGACTTGAGCATTGCCACAGAGATCATGTGTGTTCTCAGGCAAGTCATATAATCTGTCTCCACTCCTAAACTTTAAAAAGAACAACAGCCTCTTCTGTTTCTCGGTTCTGCCGTGACAGTTCCCATTATCTCTTTCTGAACAACAGGTATCATAAGGAACAGCATAGAAATGGCTGAAAATAGGAACAAAAAGCATATGCAGATTAATTAAAAAATTTCATTACCCCACTAATTTGCAGCAATTCATATAGTTCTTGGGGTCAAAAAGGAGTCTTAATCTTCACAAAAGCCAAAATATGCAATAGTCAGTCTTTTTTGTACACTCATTGATCAGAGTTCTTGTTGATACACTACCACACTAAAGCTCTACAACTGGTCATTTAACTCTAGTTTTCCACTGAAAGCTCTAAGTTCTCCAGAGACATTTTCTGCAAGCTTAAACACCAACAACCCCCAAAAAATCCTAAAAAATACAGCAATGCATTAGGAGCATAATTGACTAGTAAACCACTGAGTATGGCACTAAGTAGAACTTGTCATAACAATTAAGGTAGCAGGGGAAAGACATCCTTACAGACCGAAACAAAAAGCAGTAGTGCAAGTTAAACTTCCCCCAAAAAAAAGATGATTTGCAGCAACTGTCGCTTTATGAAGCAGTTCTCCCTCTTCAGTGATTTTGTGCTGGTTGATTGTCATATCAGATTACTCAAAATGGATAAAAATTACTTTTTCTTGTCAGTCAAGTATGCTAGAGGCAGCTTTGTCATGCCAATCAGAATTTCACTCCTCTCGTGTTAAGTGAAAATATTGAGAATATACAACAAAAACAATCTTCTCAATAGCAGGAGCTCCTCTGCAGACCTTCTCAAATTCTGGACCAGATGAGAATTAAACATTGTAATAATTAAGTAGAAATGCAGAAAAATAATGGAAGTTGCACTAGTTTAATCAAGAAAATAATACAACATATCAAATGTTTACAGCTGACATGGAATAAAATAAGCACATGCTGTTTCTCAGGGTGTAACTACATGTTATGTTTTTTTGAGCAGCAACTACCCTCCTTAACCTCCCACACACACTCACTCACCGAGGGGGGAAGGGAAATGAGGTATTTTTAACCCAGATGATTTTGGCAATCAGCTTTGCAGTGCACTAACGCAAACACCTGTGTGTGTGCATATATAAAAACCTGACAGGATGGCAAGCTTTAGGACAGGGGAGAAACCAGCAACCAGGTCACAAACTGCAGGTGTTCTCACTACAAATGTAATATGCAACTAAACCTTTAGGCCACAGGCTGGGATGCACTGTAATGGCTGTCTTAGCTACCCAGCTTCACGCTGACGTAACAGAATTAGCTTTCAAATAGGGAAATAATAACGATGAAATTTTATTTGACTTGTAAGAAAACCAGCCTACATAGACATGAAAATCAAATACATCTGCTTCAGCCATAAGCACATCTCAGAAAATTATGCACTTCTGTTGCAACAAATAGTGAGTATCAGTTGAGGTTTTTCCTCCCCTTTATTCCCCCCCCAAAAAAAAACTCATTTCTGATAATCTTTCCTAGTAGAGTGCTTTGAGATATGCTGATCAAAAGTCATATACAAATCAGGTAAAGAATCCAGCTTGGAACTAAGGTTCAACAAGAATTAAGTCATTCCAAGTTCAGTTACAATAGAGGGAAAAAACAAAGGGGGCAGGGGGGGAGCAGACAGAAGCACCATGCAGTGTCTGTACCTGTGCCTTCTCCAGCTCTCTTGGCATTTCTGGTCAATTATGAACCATGTCCTTAACTGAAAACTTTATGAGTATGTGATTCAGTATTGAAGAATTATCAATTAATACTCATAGCAGGTTAAAGAAAAAGATTTGCTTTTTGTTTTAAAAATCTCTAAAATGTAGAGGTTTCTCCTTGCTTCCTTTTTCTCTCTGTGGGTACGTCATTCAAGGGCCCATGGTATTTTATTGCACAATGCCCTGCTAGACAAAACAGAAGCTGTTGCCCTCCAGTCTGATGAAAGCTTCATTTGTCATTCAGTGTTAGAAATCCAGCTTAACACTACCCAATAGTTCAGAGAAATTAAAAAAACCCAACACACTGTGGCCTTTAGGAAGATTCTTAAAATGACCCAATATACATCCATGGAGCAGTGTACTAGCACGTAGTACCTACAGCCTGTCACAGGTGTTCTGATGATGAAGCACATCACTCCAGATGATTATTCCTTAGGATTTGTGATGGATCTGTAGTCCTGCAATCCCAGAGCATCCGGCATGTGCAGGCATGGGAGCTGAGAGAAGACTGAGCGCTCCAGAATGGGTGTGATGTGTCTGACACACCACAGGAAGACTGATTGTAAAGAAAAGTGAGGAAATTATGCAAATACTGATTGACTAGAATAAGTGAATTGCATACTTTAGTCCCCAGCCAAAGGCTTTTCTAAATCCTTGGTACTCGGGCCAGTTTATTATCCACAACCTAACTCTTCCTTTGTGAGGGAAAAACTAATGGACTCATAGAATACATAGAATAAACCAGGTTGGAAGAGACCTTCAAGATCATCGCATCCAACCCATCAAACAATCCAACACCACCCAAACAACTAACCCACAGCACCAAGCACCCCATCAAGTCTTCTCCTGAAAACCTCCAGTGATGGCGACTCCACCACCTCCCCAGGCAGCCCATTCCAATGTGCAATCACTCTTTCTGTATAAAACTTTTTCCTAACATCTAGCCTGAACCTCCCCTGGCGCAGCCTGAGACTGTGTCCTCTTGTTCTGGTACTGGCCGCCTGGGAGAAGAGACCAACATCAAAGTTCTGATTTATGCTGTACTTATAAACTGAAATCCTCACCTATCCACATGGATGCCTTTACCACTGATCAACTTTAACACCAACGTGATTGCTGCTTTATACAGACACCTCCAGGTTTACAGTTGTCTCCAGTCCTGAACCCATCACTGAGCAGAACCCAAGTTCCCAAGATCAGAATGATTAAGTAGGGCCACAGCAAATAAAGCAAGACAGGAGCATGCAAGAAAATGTGTATTTTAGTTTATAGGAGGGTATGGTGACAAAGGTCTTTGAGAAGATTGTTAGAAAAGGAATGCAACAAACTAAGGCAAGAAGTTAAGAGTGGGGAAAGGTTACACAGTAAGGAAGAGCGAGCAAAATGGGGACATCTCTGGTGTTTATTAAACAGAATATGGCCCAGAGGCCGAGAACCGGTATTGATAGCATCTGAACAAACTAGTTTGGGAACTCTTCACACCTTAGCAAAGTTACACTGTATTTCTGCAGCTGACCTGTAACATGACAGAGGGCAAACCATGCCACAGAACACCATAGAGGTAACTCAGTATTGTTAACATTACAGGTTTTCACCAATGTATTTTATAATACAGCTTTAATGTAGACTTCAGGTGCACAAAACTCAAATGCTCTGTACATCTAAGGTCTGAAATGAGGCAGAACGACAATCGGAAACTTTCCTGTTTTTCCAGCTGTTCACATGAACCTAGAATCAGAAACACCTTGAATTCACTTTGCTGATTGACACAGTAAGCAAACCAAGCAGAAATAGTAATCAAACAGCCAAATGAGAAAGGAGAGCCTGAAGCTGAGCACAAATGCCATTTGTTCAGCAGCTTTCAGAATGATCCCCCATAACACAAGGGAGCCCATATTTCAGCATGCTTCAAAACTGCTACGTGCAAGCCCTGAAACCTGCATCCCTTCAGAGTCCTGAACAGCTTGCATTTAATCCAGCAGGAGTGGATGTTTCACTGCACACTGTACCTAATCAGCCTAACCGCCTACCCACAACCAAACAAGCTAGGCAGTTTCACAGACATTAGAATTTGCTCTCAAAAGCCTAATTTTGACAAATTACACTGATGAAATACAGAGACACAGAGCAAGTTTAAAGAAGCTATGAGAAACAAAATGTCGACAGATTTTCTTGGTGGTTCTTTGGACTACACCACACACTCTCTTGTGGCCCTGTCACTCAAGTACAGTTATCCTAAACAACACTGTTAAAACCTTCAGTAACCATAGAATCATTTAGGTTGAGTCAAGACCTTTAACATCATTGAGTCCCACCATGCAGTTACTCCAGCTCCTCATCACCTTTGTGTTCCTGGTTTAGGAAACAACTACTAGAAAGCATCCAAGGTACATGAGTAGCTATAAATCATTGTAGACATTGTTATAGCCCATTATGTAGCCATCAAAAGCAGTGAATCACTGTCACTAATGGTTAATAAAGGCACTGTGACCATGTTATCTTTACAGCATGTTTGTATTTTGGGTTACTCTGTAAAACAGCTTTAGTTAGAAGGTAACAGTTTGTGTCCAGTGACAATTCCACTGAGTTTTGGAGTAGTCTTCTCTTTTGTTCTATTTACCAAAACTATTACAAATAAAACAAAGTAAAATCTGGGGTTAAAAAAGAGCATTTATCCCAGCATTCATTCCTAAAAGGCAGAGTGAGCAGCCACTAAATTGTGAAGACTCTCTTTAAGCAGTGAATTCAAAGTTACTTGCCTCTTGCACTCTTGGATAACCTCATACATAAGAAAACTGAAAGGTCTCTGTTTGGCAGGACCTAAGTCCAAAGAGGAATATTTACAGGATTTTGAAAGTAGCCCTCTCCACCAGCCTGTTAAACCAACAAAATGCGCCCCCACCCCAAACAAAGCAACAAACACCAAAATACACTCAAATCCACCTAGTAATTTTGCTATATTAAAAATATCTTATTTTTAGAAGTGATGACTAATCAATAAAATGCAGCCTGAGAAGCCATTAAAAAAATTCTTATTTGCTATTACTAATGAATGATTCCACATTTCTAGGAGTAATAAATTAGCAATAAGTACCTCTTCATGTCTCTAACTACTAATGTCTTTTATCCAGCCTTAAATGAAGCTTTTGTTTCTGCTTTGAAGAAATGCCAAAAGTGCAAAACACAAATTCAAACCAAACCTAGAGTTCTATTTATATTCATGTGTTGATAAAAGATCATGGGTTTCTAGGCAGATCCCTAGAAAATTTATTATTCTCTCCTTACCTCAGGTACATAAAAATGAGTTCTGAGCCTCCAAAAGAAAACAGACAAAAGTATCTTCTCGTCTACCAACACCTATCATCCTTTGTCTAATAAGTAACCATAAGCATTCAGTGACATTTAATCAGAAGTGTCACATAAATGCTGAGGTTCAGCTGTTTGGTTAACTCACAAGACATGCAGGCCACAGGACAGCCCCAGAGAGGCTGCTTATGAACCAGTGGTACAGGTCTTCAGATTTAAGCTCACCTCCCTGCATGACTTCGAACAGCTCCATTTCTTTAATGCTGTATTTCACCAGTATTTCAGACAAACACTCACAGATGGGCATACTAAAGGCAGAGGAGAATGTTGGCTTGTTCATAAGCCCGTTCCTATCTTGCAATTTTACTTAGCCTTACTGATAGTTTCACTCATCTTAAATTCCACTGACATCCGAACCCCACATGGCATGCCTGGACAAATGCAAGGACTTGGATGTTGTTTTACAGGCTGGGCTGTCTGCCAAGTCTGCTCCATGCACTTCCCTGGCCCACTAAGGCAGCTTTAGGCAAAAACTCCCATATTTATGAACAGCCACACTGCTGCTTACTAGTGACTCAGGCCTAATCTGCCTCATTTTCACTCATTCACAGCCATGTCACTTATTTCGCTACACTTCAGGTGGGATACAATGAACTGCTTAAAGTTGTACAAAAGGAAGAAGATGGTCATGTTTTAAGCAGAGGACTACTTTTAAGAAAGAGCTCATTTCCAATTTTCAGAGATATGAAGGATAAAAGCATTAGCACAAATGCATTTGTACCTTGCCCATCTCCCACATCCTAGCTCTCAGGATTTGTTTTCATTTGTGCTGTGCCCACAATTAAATGGGAGGGAAGGGGACCAAACATGAGGTGCTACCATGAATTCACACACACACAAAGCGACATTTTCTCAAATGGGATCTTTCTCAAATCCTTGCACTACACAGTGACTCACTACATAGTGATTTTCAATGCACTATGTAGTGATCCAAGAACCATAGGCCAAACCATAAAAGTTACAGAATTGTCCCAGGTGTAGCTACAACTGCTTCACAACAGCACATGAGATGGTTTGGTATTTTTTGAAGTAGTCTCATCCTGGTCAATTTTATCCATATCTGCTGGGAACTTAACACAGCAGAGAGGAGGCAGTCTAGAAGGTTCTTAGAGTGTATGAAGGACAGCTTCTTATCTCAGCTGCTGTGTGAGCCTACCAGGGGGAAGACTTTACTTACCTTCTTTTTACAAACAGAGAAGGGCTGGTGGGAGACATGGTGGTTGGAGACTGTCTGGGGTCCAGTGACCATGAAACAATTGAGTTTTCAATATGCAGTCAAGCTAAGAGGGGCATCAACAAAACCTCCACTCTGGACTTCCAGAGGGCAGACTTCAGATTACTTAAGGAACTAACACAGAAGGTACCTTGGGAAACAACCCTTAAAAACAAAGGGGTCCAGGAGAGCTGGACCTACTTCAAGAAAGTAATCTTGAAGGCGCAGGAACAGGCTGTGCCAATGTGCTGGAAGATGAGCTGCCAGGGCAGATGGCCTGGATGGGCAATGAACTTCTGAGCAAATTAAGGGGAAAAAAAGAGGGTGTATCGTCTTTGGAAGGAAGGAGAGGTAACTGATGAAATGTTTAAGCAAGTTGCTAGGTCATGCAGGAAAAAAATTAGAGAGGCAAAAGCCCATTCAGAGCTTAGACTGGCCACTGCTGGGAAGGACAACAAAAATGCTTTTACAAACATATTAATGGCAAGAGGAGGGGCAAGGACAACCTCCCCTCCTTAGTGGACATGGAGGGGAATAGTGTAACTACAGATGAGGAAAAGGCAGGGGTACTTAACACCTTCTTTGCCTCAAATTTTAATAGCAGGATAGGCTGTCTTCCAGATGACTGGCCTCCTGAGCTGGCAGATGGAGCCAGGGAGCAGTATAGTTCGCCTGTAGTCTAGGAGGAAGCAGTCAGAGACCTGCTTAGCCCCTTGGATCCCTACAAGTCCATGGGATCAGATGGGATCCATCCTATGGTGCTGAGAGAGCTGGCAGATGAGCTGGCCAAGCCACTCTCCATCAGTTTTCAACAGTCCTGGCTCACCAGAGAGGTCCCAGATGACTGGAAGATGGCCAACGTGATGCCCATCCACAAGAAGGGACAGGAGGAACCAGGGAATTACAGGCCTGTCAGCCTGACCTCAGTGCCAGGCAAGATTATGGAACAGGTCATCTTGAGTGCAATCATACAACACTTACAGGATGGCCAAGGGATCAGGCTTAGCCAGCAGGGATTTAGGAAGGGCAGGTCCTGCCTGACCAATCTGATCTGCTTCTATGATCAGGTGACTGCCTGGTGGATGTGGGGAAGGCTGTGGATGTAGTCTGCCTGGACTTCAGCAAGGCCTTTGACACCATCCCCCACAGCAAACTCCTGGCCAATGAATGGTGCCACATCCAGCTGGCAGCCAGTCACTCGTGGTGTCCCCCAGGGATCAGTGCTGGGCCCCATCCTGTTCAATATCTTTACTGATGATCTGGACAAGGGGATTGAGTCCATCATCAGTAAATTTGCAGATGACACCAAGCTGGGGGCAGGAGTTGATCTGTTAGCAGGTAGGGGAGCTCTGCAGAGGGACTTTGACAGGCTGAACAGATGGGCAGAGTCCAACGGCACAAGATTTAACAGACCCAAGTGCCAGGTTCTACACACTGCCCACAACAACTCCATGCAGTGCTACAGACTGGGGTCAGAGTGGCTGGAGAGTAGCTGGAGAGCAGCCAGGCAGATAAGGACCTGGGGATAGTAGGCTGAACATGAGCCAGCAGTGTGCCCAGGTGGCCAAGAAGGCCAAGGGCATCCTGGCCTGTGTCAGGAATAGTGTGGCCAGCAGGAGCAGGGAAATCATTGTGCCCCTGTACTCAGCACTGGTTAGACCACACCTTGAGTCCTGTGTCCAGTTCTGGGCCCCCAGTTTAAGAAGGACATTGAGACTCTTCACTGTGTCCAGAGAGGGGCAACAAGGCTGGTGAGAGGCCTTGAGCACAAGCCCTTTGAGGAAAGGCTGAGGGAACAGGGGTTGCTAAGCCTGGAGAAGATGAGGCTCAGGGGAGACCTTCTTGCCATCTACAACTATCTGAAAGGAGGTTGTAGCCAGGTGGGGGTTGGTCTCTTCTCCCAGGCAACCACCAACAGAACAAGAGGACACAGTCTCAAACTGCACCATGGGAAGTTTAGGCTCGAGGTGAGGAGAAAGTTCTTCACAGAAAGAGTGATTGGTCATTGGAATGGGCTGCCCAGGGAGGTGGTGGAGTCACCATCCCAGGAAGTGTTTAGGAAGAGATTGGATGAGGCACTTGGTGCCATGGTTTAGTTGATTAGATGGTGTTGGGCAAGAGGTTGGACTTGATGATCTCGAAGGTCTTTTCCAACCGGGTTAATTCTATTCTAAAAGGGCAAGACTTCATTTAGCCAGCACACCGTGACAAACCACAACACACTCAAATGTGCCAGCCTCCCAGGATTAAGAGATTAATCTGTTACTCTGAATGACCATGCAGCTCTGACTCCACTGATACCAGATTTGACTTCAATACACATTTTTCTTTGGTTCTTCCTCTATGTCTCTCTAAGCTATTATGAAGTCACAAGGTTCTTATCACAGACCCTCTATTTTTGGTCAGATGCAGCTGTTTAGTTTTCTCTCCTCCCCTGCATCAGAAGATTATATAACCACAGTTTATGACTGATTTGCATTGTGTCCCTGCTTGTCAATCTTTTACATGCACAGATACCACCTTGTAAAATAAAATGATAGTAACTGAGTTTCTGTTAAGTGGCGATTCCTACCACAATCCATTTAATGCTAAATAACTAATAATTAAACAGTTCTGTTAAAAAGCATCCTTCATGTCTAAGGGAAAAATGAAAAATAAATGGAGTCAAGCAACTTGTCCATTCATTCCTTAAAGTTGCACCAGTTGACCCTGCTCTTAATCCACATGAGTACTATTTTGTATAGCAAATGGTTACAAACCAGCAGAGACAGCTGGTTTATACGGATGGCTCAAATTATACACAATAACCATAGGGCTACCATCTTGTGCAAGACTTTCACTCCTATCAATTTCTACAGGCAACTAAATCTAAACAGAATTAAAAAGGTTTCAAAATAAATAGATTTTCAGGTGAAGCATTCAGGTACACAAGGTAGTCTGTTAAAGAGACTTTATAAGATCATGTGTTATGAGTTTCTCTTATTCAGCTAAGGAAAACAAACGTCATGTCAGTTCTGGATCAGAAGTATGTGATGACAAAAAAGAATTTAACCAACAGCAACCCTCAATCAGCTCACACCTCAAGTTTGAAATTATTGCCAGCATCCTTATTTTCCACTCAATCTAATTATGAGACTACTCTTTCCTACCACAACTCAACTGCTTAATCACCATCTTAGGGAAAAGAGCAAGAAGTTTGAGCACACTGCAAACTCCTCTAAGGAGCTTTGGCAGTTTCCTGCTCTCTACCAACAATTCCTGACAGCAATACCTGTCACAAATAAACACCAGGACGTGAAAATGAATGCTTTGCATATCAATGATCAAGGTAAAGCCATAAAGACTAGTGCTACGGTAGTGTTTCAGCACAAATCGTTGGTTACAAGACTTTCACTAAGTTAAATCACACATATATAGTGCCAGTCTTTTCTACAGAGAACCCAGCCTAGCTACCCAGGAAAAACTCAGTGCCTGCCATGACTTCAGAGCACTCAACCCACAGACAGGGGGTAGCTGCTGAGCAGCCAGACATTGAAACCTTCAAAAGAAAAGGTCAGGTGTTACTTTGACAGTCACAATGGCAAAATGTGTTTCAGCCATGATATTTAGTAAGAGCCTCAAACCAATAAGCTAATAGCTCTAAGTTAGGGGGAAACAACTCACAAGGAGAACGAGAGTATAGAGGCTTTCAAACAAACTAAAGACTCAATTCCAGATACACTGTCCTCATCCAGAGTGAGGCTCCAACTGACAAAGATGTTTTGAAATTCACTGAATTCATCACAGAACTGAGACATTTTTTCACACTTTTCATAACACACTTTTCAGGAGTGAAGTAAGAGAAATTGTGAGATGTATCTGTAAAAAGATTACTCAATAGCATTACTTAACCAAATATGAAGTGAAAGGAAATATGGAGAACCTCTTTTCATATTGTTCCATAGTTTCCAAGAATCCAAAACAGATACTAAAAATTAATGATCCAAGGAGGATACTTTTACCAGTATTTTTAGATCAGCCTTTTTTTCCCCTTTTATCTCTTTTTGTCTAACCCTAACCCAGCCCCACTCACCCCTCTTTGGGGGTGGGGGGATAAAACAAACCAAGGATGATCATTAATATTGGGAGATAATATGAATGATGACTTTTTCCTCATCTACTTTACAACCCAAGAAAACAAGGGAGATGTTAGGATGAAATTCCACATATTATTGTGTTTTAATGGGTAACAAAACCTTAACCCTTCTTTTGTTTTAAAAAAGACTTTATCAGAAATAACAGGAACATTTTAGACAGGACTCTGAACAACCATATCAATAATTCATCTGCCAGAATTTCATAAGTAACTGGATAAGTAATTTTCTAGATATTTAAGTTTGCAGCCTCTACTTTCAGGCATCCCTATCTGACATATCAACAAGAGATCATTTTATTACAGAACCAAAAAAGATGCAGAATTCACAGCTTAGCACTACATACACCAAGATCTTTAAAAGCTCTTACCTTGTAAAAACTCATTCCTTAAAACAGAAGGTGAACTCAAAATAAAAGTTCAGCTAAAGAAGCAATCATAGCAACTTGTCTTTGCTCCCCTTTTGCAGCCTGGCAGTATACTGCATCCTCAGCAGTTTTTAACAGCGGTGAGGAGACCTTAATGCAGCTTATTTGTTTAATGCTTAAGAAGTTCTAGGCAACTTCCCAACACTGAATAGTATTACAAAACTGGAGGGGGGGGAAGACAACGAGGGCATCATCAGGAAAGTATTAAAGTTAAATTCAATTATTCAAGTGCTGCACATTATATCTCAAAAATATCTTCATTAAGAAGACCAAACATGATGGCATCTCAAAGTAACTGACAGAATTAGTTATAGGATAATCCATTTTGGAAGATGTACAGGACCTGAAGGATACTGCAATTCAAATGCCTACTTAAGCATTTCAAATGCAACTGATACAAGGTGGCAAGATGCAATCAGATGCTACTGCAACTAACGAAACAGTTCCGCAAGAAAGAGTACACCAAAGAGATTTGGTTCGCTTCAGAGTGCTCTATACCATGATCTTCGGGCACCGGAGCCCCTAATTATATTGCCAGAAAAGGTACAGCTTTTTAGTACCTAGCACTGTACCACCCATTTTGAGTGCTGAATGTTGTAAGATCAAAGAGATTATTTCTTTCTTCTTTGAGACACCAAACTACCACCAAAAAGGATTTTTGCAGAAGGTGTTTGATACCCAACTTCCACTTAAAAGCAGATGAAGATGAACTTCAGTTCACAGGTTATATGAAATGGGCTATCCCTTGGATTAAGTGAAGTATGTTGCAAAGACTGTAGTGTTCATCTAGAGGCTTTTAAGCATCTTTAAATCATCTTTCATACATTTCCCTCTGTGGCAGAAACTACAACTTTCCCATCAAGCATGCAAGCACTACTGTAGAACGTTTAGTCTCCATTCCTGCCCCTTAGCACACAACTATGTTAGTTCTACTGTCCTGCATGCCACCGAAATGTTTCTGTTTAATAACTCAGAATTCCTGCTGATTTAATTTCTCCTACTGTCTTTTTAATGTCATAAAAAAGGTAACCTACTGCCTGGGACTAGCATTTTCTTAGTTGTTCAGGAATGAAAAGTTTACAGGAAATTAAAAAGTGGCTCACCTTTTCTTGCCTTTGATTAGCAATACAATTTGAGCTAAAATGGGTAAATACATACACTTATAGAAGCACCTATAGGAAATAATAAAATCTTCATACCACTACAGTAGTGTCAACATAAGAGAAAACATGAATGTGCATTGCCATGTTCTTTACACAAGAACTTAGTACTGGACACATCTTTCACAAGGACGCTAATCCCAAACTTCTAAAGCTAGGGCATGAAGTGTGAGAATGTATTTTCAAGCGTTCTCCGTCTGCCCAGAAAACTTAGTAATTTGGATATTATTTATTTCAAATTAAGCAACTCCCTGTGACCTACATGCTTTATTATTAGCATAAACTAGAAAATAAAATACCTTTAACACTTGCTTTGATGCACTTTGCAGTGACATCACTGAAAGAAATTATAAAATATATGCTGTAGGGAGAGCTAGTAATTTTTGTTCAACTATCTCATATACTTGGACAAGGGGGGAGGGAAAAAATGTAAGATTTCCAATATGGGTCCTGTATTCTATGAAATCCAGCTGTTCTTCCTGTATAGAATACATGGACAGAACTAATGGCCAAACTCTGGTGCAACCCTTTTAATAGATTACTTGAAGGCAGAGACCTATTCAAACCCTTTCCCTGAAGGCCACATCTGTGCACAGCAGGCAAGCTCACCTCCAGTATTTTCCAAAATAAGCAAATTACTGAGCTACAAATGCAAGATTCCTTATTGAAAGCTACAGCAAACAAGTTCATGGTCTGAATATCAGTTTTAAATCTGCCTTAAAAATATCAAGCATGAAAACTATCTATATTCAGAGTAATATCTGAACTGCTTCTTAAGGAATGCTGCCAGAGTACAAATATTACAAAAGTGAATTGAACACCACTAGCATTTCCAGTTTTACAAGCAACTTGTTACCTCCTCTTCAATGACAGAGGAGCAGGGTTTAGACTACCAGTTTTATGTGAAAAGAACAGAAACAAAGATGTCAATTATTTTGGTTGTACTCAACATTCTCCACTGTTTTCGTATGGGACGGTAATGCATTTATTTGGCCAACGGAACTTAGGCTCCTTTCCCAAAAGCACCATCTGCTATTCTACTAAGTTGGGAAATAAGCAAAGACAATCTTCTTTTACCTGAAGAAATCTCTAAAGTGAATCTCAGCATCCATATAGTTAGAAATGAATAAACTAATCCTAAGTGTCCACAAGGGATGATATACAGACTACATCAAACTTTTTATTTCTGATCAACTTATACAGACAACCCAAGTCACAGAATAAAACAACATGGCTGCATCATTTAGCCTGGATCCAGTCGTGTTTCAGGGTTATCTTATCATCTACCCAGTTAGACTTAAGACAGTGTATTACCAACTAGTGCTTGTTTCAAGTAGGTCAGAAAAAAAGGCATGCAGCTATCGAACTCTGGTACAGCCACACTGCACAGCTGGCTCTTATTGATTCCCCACATCACCATTTACAGGGAACACTGTATTTTCTGCAGTTTAAAGAAATACGAGGGGTTCTTAAAGCGACTTTTCAAACTGAAAATATTCCAAAACTGAATAAAATGGAAGCACTCCGAGACGTGTGTATACGTCCGTACAGACGGACCAAAAGAGCCGTCAGGTCTCAACACAGAGCGTTTTGCCCATCCAGACGCACGTATACAAAGTTTATAGGCACACACTGAAGTAACGATTATGCTTACATACGGGGAACAGTTAGGTTGAAACTTTTCATGGCAGGAGCCCCAGCCAAGCAGCCCCATCAGTATTCTGTTGCTCGCTGCCCCGTGCCGAATTTGGCGGCTCGCTGTACCTCGCCGGGACACCCCAGCCGATCAGCCTCCCCGCAGCGAAGGCGATCGCGATCGCAGCCGCGCCCCTGCCTGCGCTACCTGCGCCAGAAGCGACAGCGGAATGTCCGCGGACCAGGGAGAAGACCAGGCCCACCAGATCCCAACCGCCCCCCGCCTCGGCAAGAGCCGGGGCCTTTCCCCCTCGAGCCACCGCGCCCTGGGGAAGGCTCCTCCCGCACGACGCGAGTTCTTGGATTTCTTTTCCCAAAGAAAGTTGTAACGGCGGCGAGAGGCCCAATGAGTCCCGGCCCGGCCCTGCTAGCGGCATCATCCCCCTCAGATCCCACGTCCCGCGACCGAGGGGAGGGGAGCTGAGCCCTGAAGGGGCCTGAGGGAGGAGAGTCGGTGCCACTTCCCGCCCCAGTCTTCCACCTCCCGCAGCTGCGGGTCAGGCGGCAGCAGCCCCCCTCCCCGCCTTACTCGGAGGAAAACAGGAAGCCGACACCCCCGTCCCGGCCCCGGCGCGGCGAGAAAGCAACGGAGGAGCGCACCTGCAGGCCCCAGCGGCGGCCCGGGGCCGGGCTGCCCGTCCTCCCCGAATATCAGCCTGAAGTCGAACTCGTCGGTGGCGCCGCAGTTTGCCGTAGTCATGGGTTTGGCCGGCGAAGCAAAGGGAGACCCCGTCACCCTGCCGGGCCGCGCCGGACTCCTGCCGGGCTGCGCTCCCCGCCACCGCTGCCCCTCAGGGCCGCCTCATAACACCGAATGGCGCCTGGAAGAGAGCGGGAGAGAGGACGAGCGAAGAAGGGGAGCGCGCGGGCAGGCGGCAGCGAGAGCAGCTGCTCCTGCCCCAGCGCGAGCTCCCGTACCCGGGCGCCTTCTGTCAGTAGGGGGGAGGCGGGGGGGGGAGGGGGAGGGCGCCTACTACGGGCCGCGGCTAGCCCCGCCCCAGCTCGCGCGCCTAACGGCCCTACCCCCTGCGCCGTGCCCCCGGGCAGAGCCGCCCACTCGCCCTGCCCCTCGCCGGCGTTTCCCACAGTTGGTCTCTCCCTGACGCCGTGACGTCGGTGGTACCGACAGCGCCTCGTGACCCACACCAGCGCTGCTCGGAGAGGAGGGACGCCGCGCGGCAGGTCACGTGGCGCCAAGCGTCTGCCTCCCGCCGCTCCTTTTTTCCCATCCTCACCCCCCACCCCCCTACCCCTCCTCATCGCGGTCGCGCCGCGCGGCCTGCCGGGGGTTGTAGTTGGTCGGCCGTGCTGGAGCGGGCGCCCAATCCGGGGGAGCCAGCTGAGCGGAACGGGGTGGGGTGGCTTCGCGCTGCCACGTGTCGCCCCCGCCGCCTAGCAGCAGCTGCGGAGTGGTGTGGTAAGCTGCGCTTGCTCTCGGCGAGGCCGCGGGACTCCGCGGCTGAGCCTTTCTACAAGGCGCGGACTGTCGCGTTTGGGAGCAGAGTCCCCCTGAGGATGCAGATTCTGCGGTAGAGACTTCAGAAACCTCGCCTGTAGATAGGTGCTGTTCTTGATTGGGTAGGTTGATATAAACTGAGGAATGTGGCCTGGGTAACGAATGTCGGCTGAAGGACTCCGAGCTGTTAGCCATTTACCTTCCAGGCTACTTGGAAACAGTAGCGATGAAGCAACTGTAAGGAACCCAATTAAAATACTTTCACCAATGTATGCCATCAATCAAGGGAGCCAAGTAGTCATTAGGAAGAGCACAGAAGTTTCAGAATGCTCTGCCTGCACAGTAACATACCGTCAGTTACTGTTCTGCCTCGCATTAAGGTTGAAACACAAATAAAAGGGGTGGGGGGGAGGAAAGAAAAATTTTAAGTTGCTTTTGCAGCAGAAGCCTGATTGCAGCAGAAGCCTGATCCCAGCAGTGGATGGCAGTGTAGAAACTAGCGTGATGTGTCTGGAATTTGAGTCTTAAGAAATCCTGGAACTTAATGAAACTGTCACTGGGTGCTGTGGAGTTAGTAAAAGATTAATTCTCAGCAGATGTGATCTAGGGAGATTTTAGGTTTGTGCTGAAATGGCCATTGATGGGAACTAAGGCTACTTGACTGTAGCTTGTTACGGGACATTTTCAGTTTTCTTGATCTTATGTACTGTGAAACTATTATTAGCCAGACATACCATGGTTATGCCTTTTAAACACTAAAGGACCAGGTTTCATTACTTGAAAAAATTACTGAATGTTAGTGTATCATGACTCCATGGCCATGAGTTTATCTGTTAATACTGTTAGATTCACAGATTGCATTGGGTTGGAAAGGACCCTCAAGGGTCATCTTGTCCAACCCCCCTGCAGTCAGCAGGGGCACCTCCAACTAGATCAGGTTCCCCAGGGCCACATCGAGTCTGATCTTCAATGTCTCCAATTTATGGGGCCTCAACCACATCCCTGGACAACTCGTTCCAGTATTGTACCACTCCCATTGTGAAGAACTTCCTCTTTATGTCCAAACTAAATGTACCCTGCTCCAGTTTCAAACCATTGCCCCTCATCCTATTGCTGCAAGTTCTTCTAAAGTTCTTCCCTAGCCTTTCTGTAGGTCCCCTTCAGATATTGAAATGTAGCTAGAAGTTCTCCCTGGAGCCTTCTCCAGGCTGAACAGCCCCAACTGCCTCAGCCTGTCTTCACAGGAGCGGTGCTCCAGCCTCACACCTTATTTTGGTGGCCTCTCTCTGGACACGCTCCAGCAGGTCCATGTCTTTCCTGGGGGGCCTAGAGCTGGACACTCTGGGTGAGGCCTCAACAGAGGAGAGTGGTGGAACCACCTCTCTCGACCTGCTGGCCATGCTTCTTTTTATAAATAACCAATCCAAATAGTTTCTCTACATAGGATTGTGTTTGTTTGTTGCTGTTTGTCCAAGCAGACATATCATACCCTACCCACTGGTATCTAAACGTTCCCTTTACAGACTATGAATGAAAGTGAGAACAAGGCAGCTAACCTGAAGGGAACTGGCTACAGTCCAGCAGGCTGTTGTTACAAGAGTTCACTTAATTCTGTCTGTGCTCTCATAAGGAAGATGAGAAATCTATGCTGAAGAAGGCATGCCTAGTGAAAAGCTACTTTGTCACCCTACAATTCTAGTGCAAACAGGCAGCATCATATAAAAAAATCCTACGTAGAACTTGGGACAGGAGTTTGCCCAAGTAAAAAGGGGAAGCAGCTGTGTGTTCATCTTGCAGTTGATCTTCTAACACACTGTCCTTTCTATTGTCACTTCCCACACCCTCCCTATTTCTTTACCTAAAATGTATGAGCAACTACAGCTACTGTTTCCACAACACTTAAACCAAAGGTTGATGCTCCTGTTAGGGTAGCCAGTCCCCTCTTCATAAGGAAGCCCAAACCTTTATAAGAAGCTCAAACCCAGTTGCCCTGTAGCCTCTTTTTACCTCTAAATCCAGGCTCACGTAGCAAGACAAGAAAAGAATGTATAATTGGATTAACCATGGTTAAGAAAAACCTTTGTGTGTTCTTGAATGAAAACAGGTCTATGATAAACAGTTCAGTAAAATATACTATAAAATGGATCTTAGCAGCTAATTTTATCTGAAAACCTCTGAGTAGTCTCACATTTTCAGAGCAGATACATAAGAATTTGTCTTACTGTTAAATAATGGTTGTGTCAGGTTACAGCACGTGAAGTAACCATAGCAGTTTCCTTTTCTGCTACACCAGTAGATTATTCATTATGCATGTCCCTGGAGAAAAATACAACCAAACTTCCCATAAGGGGAAATTAGACCAGCAACAAGTATTTGATATGTGTTCTTTGATAAGATGCTCACAGTGCATTTCTAATGAGTAGGCTAAATTAAAATATGTATGTATGTATGTTCCATTCCTTTACTGTAAACCAAATATTTTGTCCCCTGTTTGAGACAGTATGCATTCATCAACCATAAAATATGCAGGTCATTAGGCAGTGCTTTTAGTCCTACCTACAGCTGCCAACTAAAAAGGACTATATATCCTAAAATAAAATATGCTAATTGCTTGTGTCATCTACCTAACAAGAATTTACAGGATATGTAGAAGGTAAGGTGGCAGAGTAAGCAGTTTGGTTTTTTGCAGTAATCTTCACAAAGCTTTTTACATAAAAATCAGATATCTCTGAATTTGAGTTCAGATCTTCCATCTCTTGACAGCAATATCCTTTGTTTTTGGCTTCTCTTCACTGTATTTTTCATTTTGCTGTCCCTCTCCTACTGCACCAAAATGTGCATCCTTTCTGAACTCGAATTTGCAAAAAGAAAAACACCTTCAAGCCCTTTCTATACAGCTAAAGAGTAATTGGGGCGTGACTGAGAGTGAGTTGGCAGAAGCCCTAAAACGACTGACGTGGGCTTACATCAATTTCCAGGGACCTATGTCAGCCTCTGTGCTTGAGGTCCACAGCATGGATGGCTGATTTGCCTTTTGCTTGCTATTGAGAGATGAAACAGTGGCAGTAACAAGGCCAACTTTATTTCACTTGTGGTTTTGTGAGAAGGGGGTGCTTTTATTTATTGATTCATTTAGTATGCATAGGTGGTTTCTGTCCTTATTGCTTTTAGGCTGTGTTATTGCATCCAGATGGGGATATACCTTGATCTGGTCAGAAGCTGGAGTTATTGCATGTGCCTTGAGAAGGAAGGAACACGCTTCCTGTGGTATTTGAATCCTTTCCAAACTGGGACTATTTTCTAGGCGTGTTGTGACTTTCAGCTCCAAAAACCTGAGGGCTACATTGTGCTGTGTTTTATTTTCCACACATCATCCGATGCTGGATAGCTAGGAATTCTGGATCTGCAGCCACATCCCAGATCTGTATTTGTGTTGGAGAAATAGGGATTCCTCCCCCCTTCCTATGGGCAGCAAATCAAACCCAGCTGTGCAGTTGTAGCCAGAGCAGGCTTTGGAAGAAGCAGGGCCAGGCATTCGTTCCGCATGATTCAATAAACCAAACAGCCTCGAATTAAGAGTATAACGCATAAGGTTGTATTTCATGTGCTTGATCTCGTTCCCGCTTGCGGTTGAATCTGGACCTGTTTAGAAGCCATACACACCAGCATGGTACAGAAAGGGCAGATGAGAATGCACAGAGAAAGACTCCTGGAATCAGCAGATAGCATTTCTTGACTGCATCTGTGGTTATTCCTTTTACAGCTGCAATTGGAAAAACCACGAGGACAAGAAGGGTGATTTTTGGACCAGCGTGAAGGCGCAGTTATACATTTAAAAGTTATTTGCAAATGGCATACAAACAAAATTATCACAGCCTTTGTGTCTCTTACAGCTAACAAGGCACATCCATTTTTTAAGCATGCAGAATGCTGTTATGCAGGAGAAGGATACCATTTCAGCAGAGAGGCTATGTTCAAGGAAGTCAAATTCGGCAGTCATATAGGGAAGGGGCTTTCACTCTGCACACAAGGCTATAGGTTGTTTATATTGAGTGTGTTGCATCTGGCATTTAAAATAATTTCCATGGGTAATTACCAGTGCCTGGGTGAAACATGAAACTTCAGCCATCAGGGAATTAAAAGGAAAACAAAACCTAAAGTGGCATAGCATTGGGAAATTTTGGAGGAAAATTAGGACTTGTCTTCATTCAGGCATTAGAATACGTGGTAAAGGAAGACAGAGTAAAAGGGACTCATTTGAATGAACTTGGATAAACTTTAAGATTTCCATGAAACTTTGCCACCATCCTTTCAAGACCCCCTATGATTGTTCATTACATCACTCCTATCTAGATCTTGTACTCAGCCCTTGATCAATGGGGCATTTGTAACAGCAAGATTACAAAGGTTAAAACAAAATAAATAATGCTTACAAACACACCTCCATAAAGCCTGAATGAGCTCAGTCTCATTCCACCATTTTACAATTTTCCCCAAGAAGTTTCACCGCTCTCCTAAACTTACTGCAGCCACATTAGTACACTTCAATTTTTTTCTTCAATATATTTTTACATTGAACAATCATTGCTATGCTTTCTTGTTTGTTTAACATCCTGCAATGTAAAGCAGACATTGCTTCATGAAGTTTGCTGCTACTATACATTTCTATAGTTTTATGGAGCAGTTTGGAATCCTCCCATTTGGAAGTTACAATCAGGTGTGTTAAAAGGACTAGAAGGTCTGGAAACCTGGCACTTAACTGCATGGCTCTCTTCACAGACTTTAGATCCACAGTAATTTGCTCTCAGATCATCACGTGGAAGCAAAGGAAAATTATTGGCCGCACTGTTACTGATATCAATATAAAAGGACACTCCAGGCGTGGGTATTTGCTTCTGAAATGATTGCTTTTACAGATACCGTATTACAAAGTCTAAAGTGGTTTGTGAGTGAAATCAGATGGCAACTGAGATTGATACAAGAACAAGAACAAACTCCTTTAATGCACAGCGATGTTTGCATAAGATAAATATTTGCAGAAAATCAAATGATGCTTCATAAAAGCTCTCAGGTTTGATACAAAGTAGTCTGGTGGCATTTTACTTATTTTTCCATAGTTTCGACTGTTCATTACCCAGCAGTCCTCTTGTACAGGACTGGGATATACAAAACAACAGTTCTGTCCCAAGCTTCCAGTTTCTTGTAGTTTAATTTTCAGACTTTTTCAAAGTGGCACAAATAACTTGCTATTTATGTAGACACAAAACACAGACTTAGTTTCCCTCTAAAGTGAGGACAACACCACTTCTGTTGTTCCACTTTCCACTTAGATTGCAAATGCCTCTAATTAACAACTCTAAAGTCTGGAATATTTCTTATACATAGTGTTTGAACAGTAGAGCAGCCTGGGTAGAAGATTTGGGCTGATATTTCTCTTTCTACTGCAAAAGGAGACATATTAAACAACTGTTGTAGCAAATTGGAACTCCTGTGTCTCAGCCTTTAGCTGTTCTATTCTGGGATGTATATGTACCATGATACTCATATGATATGGTTCTATTTTGCTGAGCTGTAATGCATGTGTAGTGTAAGGTGTGCCAGGTTTTTTGTATTCTGTATGTGTATTTGCTGTCTTTTGATTAACTGAGATAAAACCACAGTGTGCTTCAGTCATTCCTCCTCATATACTATAATTTCACAAATGACACATAGCCTTTGCTTCTCAGTGAATTAAGGTTTCTTTATCAGTATATTACTTGTCTTTAAGGGTTGCAAAAGAATATTTTCCCTCATTACAGATGTTCACCATAACTCATAATAATCAACCAGATTAAAAGTATTACTAATCTTTTCTTGACATGTATATTCCCAGGCTTCTGCATGAAGTCTGATGGGCTTACTCTTTGTGAGGACTGCTGGCCTTGAGCACATCATCCTTTTTTCTTTGACTTGGATCAGACTAAGCCGACACTAAACAATAGGTTCCAATGCTGTGGAAATCTTTAAAGGCTGCCTGGTAGTTTGCATCTTGGACTTCTACCTTTTGTGCTGTGGAACTGGACCGATTCTGCAGTCCTCAGACCACATGTGCTTACACAGCTTGCTTCATCTGTGTCTAACGAGCTTTCTGACGCAACATCTCAATTTAGATTCCTTTCAGCTGAAGCCTGCTTTAACAGGTGTTGAACATGATTGCCATCCCAGCTGTGGCAGGTGCCTCTGTGCCTTTCTTGCTGTGATCCATTCCAGTATAAAGTCAAACAGTCCAGCCAGGTGGTTTACAGTTATTTTTTCCCTTTGCATTGGAATGGAGGCAGTAGTTTTTATGAGCAGCACTTGCCTTTCAGGTTTTCAGTTGACTGTGTTTCTGCCTGGCTTGCTGTCCAGATTGCATGTAAGAGGGTTGATTCTTCTTTGACAGAGCAAGAGCTGGGAGGTTCATTTATTTGATTTGGTCACAGAATCAATTTTCACTACAGTCAGTCATCTGATATTGTGCTGCTGGTCCAAATCCTTATCTTTCTACTCTAATCCTTTCCCCAGGAATAGCCTTAGCTGCATCCTCTGGCTCCTTGTATGTCAAATTGGATTGGGATAAAGGTACTGCTGTTAATTACACATATATGGAAAGCAAAACCAACAAAACACAGAAATAAATTAACTGGTTAAATACTATCTCAGTGTTGTTTTAAGCTGAAGAATGAGCTGTTCAATCAATGAAGTGATCTCAGCTCTGGAAAAATATTACTCAGTAAAGGCTCACCCATTTACACAAATTTATTTTTGTTGTATTTGCATATCCTATATATTAATTCACCAGATATGTATAAAGAATCATTTAGCTGTTGATTTATATTGAACAAAACACTAGTTTCAATGAATGCTCACATAAAATGGTTTTTTAACATGTATTCAAACTAGCAATCTTATCACAAGGATTCATGTCATCAGTCCTTTATCAAAATGCCACAGGTGTCTGAATATGCACAAATCCTCTGTCTGCAAATGCAAAATAAAAGCCTGACCTGCTGCTTACTTCTTTGGAAACCAGGGCATAGTGCTCCCATATGTTAAGAAGAAATAATACCAATAAGCTGTAAGAAGGTAACTAGCAATAAGCTGAAAAAAAATATTTTCAGATTAAGAAAACAGGTGAGACAAAAGGCTAAACTTGTTAAGTTCAACATTATGATGTTATTTGATCAGTAAATAATTCTGTGAGGTCCTTACCACAGTTAAATAGATTATCTTCCCATTAAAAATGAAATTTGTCTGAAACAATTGTATAAACCATGAGATGAATGGTGATTCATGTTAAAATAAAGAATGCATCCATTCTGTAGGATCATACAGACTTCTGAGTGGTCAGAGTGTTTTCCCATGTACTCCATTGCATAATGTCCTTTTGTAATATCAAAATTGCTTGGGTTTGATAGATGGAAGATATGATTATGTGTACAAGAGGTTATGTACCTTTACCACCTTTAAATGCAAACTAGGTAAAATTGTAGGTGTTCAAGACAGCAATGGTTAGTGGTTAAAAAAAAAAATCCAACAACTATTCATTTTTATTCTTATTTGGTTAGAGAGAGCATTTGCTGATACCAAAATTCACAACATATTGATTCATCAGAAAGCAGCCAGCAATTGCAAGATGTGCCGTTAGAGAATTGCTCAGCACGAAGGCTACTCTGTTTTCTCATTTACATCTGCCTCCTGTCCTTTTTATGACAAATGTCGTAGTCATTCCATCCACCATGGTAGTAACAACTGGGAGGCAAAGAATATTAGATAATGGAAACTGGTCACCTCCATGATAAAGGGGATTGGTAACAAGTAAGTGAATATCCATAAATCAAAAGCACTATTAGAGAGAAAGTAAAATGGAAAACAAAATACGTATTGGAAAACCTCTCTATTCTATGCATAAGTATAACCCACAAAGTAGCAGAAACACAGTGTTTTGTCCTTGAAAAATTAAGTTCCTTAAACAGAACCAAGAGGGAGGCAAGGTTTGTAAAAGATGTTGACAACACCAAAGAAAAGTGGTAAGTACAAAACCCAGTTTAGGTAGCAAATTCTAAACAAACCAGTGCCTCACACAGTGAAGTCCAATGAAGACACTTCCGAGATCTCTCCATAGCAGGAACACTGGCACTGGCCATAATGATTCCAGAGATGGAGGTGTCTATTGATACCTGCAGACTAACACTGCTAAAGAATTGGTTAGAAACAGATTCTGCTCAGAACTGATTTGGTAACAGCTTCAACCAATATTCTGAAGATTAAAAGTTGCCATATATTTCTGCAAACTACTTTAAGGCCTTCTGCACAGATGGAAGACTAAAGCAAACCAGAGTTTTAGCAATGACTGCTATGAAACAACTATCTGGATGTTAAAATGCAAAACTCCCGAAGGTCTACAAAAATCAGAACTAATACTGCTCAGGGGAGTTGTGGAATCTCCTTATCTGGAGACTTTCAAAACCTGCTTGGATGCATTCCTGTGCAGACTACCCTAGGTGATCCTGCTTTTGGCAGGGGGCTTGGACTCGATCTCTGAAGGTCCTTTGCAACCTCTAACGTTCTGTGATCTGTGAATGCATGGCACAAAGTGTTTTGTTAGAGACCTAATGAGGTTTTAAAGATACATTTTTGATAAAGAGAATACAACAGAGAAAAATTCACCAAAAGAGAAAGTTTGATGACCGTCTGAGAATGGAAAAATAACCATGAAAACAGGGAGAAAGATATTCCAACTAGGAATTTCCCCAACTACAAGGAAGGAAAACTTGAAGACTATTGTTTTGTCTCTTCAGTTTCCCTTCACCCTATTTTTATAGACTAAAAGCCAAATAAAACATTATCAGAAAGATGGGTAATTTTTCCAGGTAAAATATCCACTGCTCATATGGCATCTTACTTTTATGCTATTATAAACAAAGAAAATAAGCAAACTGTATGAGAGTTTTAATGTAAACATCTAGAAAAGGAAGATGTTATAACAGGGAATACTGTAGAGATGAGTCAACATAGGCACCACTGAGAGTGCCCTCCACAGAACCACAACAAACAAACCAGTGTAAATAGGTGCCACATGTACGGACTCCTAGTCAGCCATTAGCAGGACTAGAAGGTAGCAGACTGAAATCCAAGTAGGACAACAAAGGACAGACTTTGCAAACGATTGCCATAGTGTCGTGGCTGGCTGGGATAGAGTTAACGCTTTTCCTAGTAGCTGGTATAGTGCTGTGGTTTGGATTGTGGGTGAGAATAATGTTGATAACACCCTGATGTTTTAGCTGTTGCTAAGCAGTGTTTACACTAAGTCAAGGACTCTTCAGCTTCTCATACCACCCCACCAGCAAGTAGGCTGGGGGACACAAGAAGATGAGAGAGGATGTAGCCAGGGCAGCTGACCCAAACTGGCCAAAAGGATATTCTATACCTTATGATGTCACTCCCAGTACATAAAGTAGGGGGAAAGTTGGCCCTGGGCTGCTGCTCATGAACTGACTGGGCAGTGGTTGACAAGCAGTATGACTGAAACACTGTCATTGTAAATGTATATTCATGGCACACTAGCTGGTGATAATAGATACCAACCTATTTCCCATTTAAATCAAACCAAACCTGCCTCTTTTCCAAGTCTTGGTCAGTCTGAAACTGAATAGTCCAAGATGTCTTCTGAAACATGTAAAGAAGAGTACTTTAATCAGGGTGAGGATCCTGAGTAATAACCCATGTTTTAGCAACAGTGTGCACAGCACTAACGTGCATTGGGTTAAGTTCCTCTTAGAGCAGGAAGTTATGGGTTGAAGCAGTTTGAAGGGAAAATACCTCATAAATACAGTTGAAAAAAAGGAATTAATTAATCCATAAACCCACCAAAATGACAGGTTTCGAAATAAAAGGATGGAACTACGTGTTTGTTTGGTTTGGTTTTTTTAATATTGAAATATTGATAAATAAGACAAAATTATAAAATATAGGGAAGCCCTAGTACTTTCATTAAAATGTCTCCATTACCTTAATAAACCCTTTTGCTGAAACAAATACACTCACAGACAAGAAAAGGCAAGGCCTCTGGACTCAGCTACTTGGTTTCCATTTGAATTAAAACATATACATCTTTTCCAGTTTTGCTCAATTGAAAAAGAAGAAACAATCAATCAGCCATGTAGTGGTTTCTGCTGGGCAGGGATTCAGCAGGAAGTAGTCAGCAGGACTGTATGTACCCACAATCACTATAATGCATGACTTTTTTAGTAGGTAGTAGCATTAAGCTGTCCTGATGGCTTTGACATGCTTTTTGCTCAGCAAAAATACGCTGAAGAGAACAACAGCTGCCCTTCTGGGTGCTCTCCTACAGGCAGACTCTAATCCTCTGGGTTTGTACAGTTGTTCAAGAAACACTAAAAGGAAAAGCCTTCTAAAGTGCCAGAGGCACCAAATGGGAAGTTACTTGATCTCAGTTTTAGCTATATTAAGAAAAAGTGTATTTTAGGCTTTTAGCATTTTTGCAGTAGCACCTTCCAAGCCCAGTCCATGTATTACAGATCCCTATCACAGAACGCTATTTCGGATTTGTTATCATAAAGGGAGGGGTACGTCTGCTCCAGTATGGCCATAAACTGGAAATTAATCTCTTCCAGTCAAGACAGTACATGAAAGCTATTAGTCTAGCAGCTTCCAAAGTTGTAAACCCAGTTCAACTGGCTACCAGGCTCTGACTGTGCTTGGTACAAAACAATTGCTATGTACCAGTGAATCAGACAAAAGACCAAACTAAAAATAGTTTAGCCACCAGTATTTATATACCTTCAGAGGATTAAAAACAGCCTTACTGGATTTCTTGGGCTCTTTCTCATTGGGAATGCCTTAACAAATTACACTGAGGCTGTTATAAAATTGGTTGTAAAGTTTAAAATTAAGCTTTAAAATTAGAAAACAATTGCAAGCCAAGAAATGTTAAGAGTAAAACTTGAATGAAATCCAAACTTGCTACGGCGTAGAACTTCATATAGTATATCTGAGCAAAGTTAACTCTTTCCTGTAACAGTCCTTTAGCTGGAAAAGAAATTTGATCCATCTTTTAATATGATTTTAATCTGGGATTACAATCTCTTATAACAGTAAATGATGTGAAGCATTTGATATTAATGTACAGTAATGTACAGTGTTCCTGGGGTCAGTAACTTTGTGAAACATCTAAAACTTTTCTATTAATTAAGTGTAACAGCAATTCACTGTGTGAGGCTTCATGTTAGGAAATAGTAGCTATATGTGGTTTATATTGCTAAGAATCACAAATAAGAAAAGATCCTAAAAGGAAAGGAATGGTTGCCAGTAAATTGTACAAGACCAAAGGTTAAGTTACTCTCAGAACATGAGGTTATGGGTCGAAGTACTTAAGGGGAGAATATCCCAGAAATACATTTCAGAAAATGAACTAATTAACCCATGAAGTCACCAGAATGACAGGTATTTAAACAAAAGGCTAGGAATAATTCCTTTTTGGGAAATCTGCTTCAATATTTGTAACATAACTGGCCCAAATATGACTCTAAATTAAAAATTAAAATTACAATTGTGTAGGATTTAAATTCCTTTGCACTTAATATCTGCATTTTTCAGCAGTGGCTAGATTGCTCAAGAAGAACAGTATTCCTCAAGGGAAGCTTTTATACTTTTTGTGCTTCAGTTTAGGGTGTATTTCTCTAACACCTTAAGTCAACCTAATTTACAGTTGCTATAGCCTGGCCCTCCACCTACCCTCAGTTGCTTAGTGATTTTTGATGATGTGAGCACTGTGCAGCAAGTCAGCTCAGGGATTTGAGCCAGTTAAAAACAAGCTCTCCAAAGAAAGCAACTTTTTGTCTCAGTTCCTTGAACTGGCTCATTGAATGATAGCATGAGTGGCACAAGGGTTGGACCTTAGCTAGCTCAGTTTCATGCACATTTGATAGAAGGTCCTAGAGAACCCCTGGGACCATTGGCTGTCCAACAGTCAGTGGCTAACTATCTTGTTATGAGCCCCAAAGTTCATAGTCTAAGTAGTGACTTAAAATTATAATTAGCTTTAGGTTCCACTAATACAAGAGCTAGTAAATGAAATGGATGGAACTTCACTAGATCTGACAATAGAAGAGTAACATCTTTCAGCAGAATGCCACAAATCATCCAGCGTGGCTAATTATAAATGGTTAGCTAGAATCGACTCAACAGAAGTGCAATGCGATAGCTGCACTGGTCTGATACCTCCCTGTTAGGGAAAGGAGGGTTTCTCCGTGTCTTCTCTCATGTCACCCTCAGAGAACTGACTGAACTCACTAAACCAGATGGAAACATCTCACTCACTTTTGCTGTGGTAATTCTCTGCCTGGGGCAGTATCAAGTGGGAATGGACTTACTTTCATTTGGAAGCAGCAGGTTGTTTCATCTCTGCTCAGCTCGGCTTGCTGCCTTTGCCTCCAAGGCTATGGATGCATGTCCCGGTCTGAGTGCTGCTGGGTTCCATGAAGAGGTTACCTCTCCTAACCACCTACACAGCTCACCCAGCAAAGCAGTGAACACTCCTACTTCAGTTACAGTTAAAATAAGCCACATAGCCCACACAGCTTAAACAGCAGATCTATCTTCCTTAACTGCCTTTGAAAATCGTCGTGGCACCTGTATCCTGGTAATAACCTTAGTTTTCTTCACAAGCAACCCACCTGCCCATGCCCCAGAGAGTTCTTCAAGGTATCTTATGGGTGTGTACCAGAGCGCTCCCATTATGCACCTATTTTGCAAGCAGGACACAACAATAGTGAGAAAGACAGAGCTTTGCATATAGCCCTTTCCTGTTCCTCTGTTGTTGTGCCTTCTGCAAAAGAAAAGGAAAAAAAAGAGTTTGTACCAACTGACCTACCCAGTTTCAAAACAATAAGGTACCGATAAGGATGAAGCTGCTGCTTCAGCATAACTTGTCAATTGCTTGCCTTGTGCCAAACTGGAGAGAGAGGGAGGGAAAAAAAGAAAAGAAAATTTAAAAAAACCCAACCTTAAACCCAGGTTGGATCAAAGAACAATCTGTGGAGAATGAATACAAGGCAACAAACACACAACTGCAGGTTTCTGACCTACAAGACTGGCAGGAAAAGCCAGCCCCAGTCAGGTATGGTGCAGAAATCACT
The DNA here is from genome assembly GCF_014839835.1 of Dryobates pubescens. Classification (NCBI taxonomy): domain Eukaryota; kingdom Metazoa; phylum Chordata; class Aves; order Piciformes; family Picidae; genus Dryobates; species Dryobates pubescens. Next base: position 22,144,717 of record NC_071630.1, on the reverse strand, counting down.
GGAATCAGTTCAATTTGACTGAACGCCAGAGCACGCTCTCATCCAGGGAACAGAGCCAGACCTGACCCCATTTGCAGGACCTTTGTTGCTGTTTTAAACATGTATCGTTGGTGTGCCAGATAACAAACCAAAGATGATATTAACTTAGCAATTAAAGAATAATTAGCAAAAGAAGCAATGCTTTGAGCCACACAAGTTAGCCAGCCATTAATGCTGACTGGGTATATTAAATATAGATCTTGCTCTAACAATATTTTAATCAACTGGAATAAATAAATTAGCTTAGGCTACACAATAAATTAGAGCAGCTAAGTCTCAAAATCCTCTCCTTTACTCACTTTTACTTAAACCCAGCAACCTAGCCACTCAGGTAAATTACAGTCATAACAAGAAGTACTGGGGAATAAATTTAATATTTACATCTGTTTGTACTTTGAGACTAATAAGAATATAGTGTTAGGCAATACCAGCTTAATGTTTTCTTCCCTCCCTCTGCACTGCAGAAGCATGCCAGCTGCTCAGCTGTTTTGGCACAGCCAGTTGTGAGACCACCCTGTGAGCCAGAGCAAGGAAACTGACCAAGCTTAATTCTTTTTTTGGGGGGAGTGGGGGAGGATTGTTCAAGTCAGATAAGTTCCCTGATCTGATCCACAATGGGGCCCCACAAAAAAGCTGTGTCAGCACAAATGTTCAGGGACAGTGTGGTGGCGGCGGTAAGCAACGCAGAGCAAGGATATCCTAAGTTAGTAATGCTGCCAAATGCTTTGTGTCATGAGACAAAAGGGCAGGAACAGTACTAGTCACTGAGCATGCCTGCAAGGGGCAATGGCTCTGGAGAAACACTAATGCAGTGCCATCATATTGATGTTCTTTACAAATGCCAGTGAAAAACCTGTAAACAAGCACATAAATGAACAGATGGCATCTAAGGATAGATGTTGTGATTACACTGCTGCAGAGTCACTTTAGAAGAAAACCTGTGATGAGACTGATCAATTCATAGTGGAACTTGCAGAAAGTGAGTCTGAAAAGTAAACAATTAAGTTTAATGCAATGATAACTGAAGGGTTAACAAGGGCTACTGAATTATTTACTTTAGGATTTTCTCTTGTTCACCTTAGTTTTACATATGCATTTTGCATTCAGGATCGATACTTCAAGGAATCATTGTCAGAAATAAGTGATACACAGTAGTGAACTATCAGGAAAAATGGACTGAAACTTCAAGTAAGAGAAAATCTTTAAAGCAGTTAGACAACAATTCATTAAATCATGCTTCTCCCCACAATTCATACCAGTACCTGAGAACAAACAATCTATTCCCTAGTGATGATTGTTGTTCTAAGCCATGGCTCTAGTGAATATAGTTTTCAGTCTCAGATATAAATAAAAGCTACAAAAGGTTAAAAAATGTGGGTATAGTTCAGATAAATGTCTAAGAGTGTGGAAAATCATCTGAATGCTTTCTGTCAGAAAAAAATGTGCTGTAAGTCTCATGAGAAAAAGGCTTATTTGTGATGTTGCTGGCACTTTTATTTCTGTTCTCAGCTGGAATATGATGAGAGTAGTCAACTTCTCACATGGTGTTTTGTCTTCAAGAGTTGTGGGGGAAAAGTTCATTTCTAAAATTAGAAAGTCAGGGTGAGACTCTTCTCCTATGCAAACTGACTTTTGCTCTTGTTACTAAAAGAGACAAAGGGATGGTAAAATTTTGGTGAAAACAGAAAACTTGCATGCACTTAAAGAAGAAATTATTGTTTTCATTTTACAAGGTAAAAAAGGCCCCACATATTCCAACCTGAAAGACAACTTCTGATTTTTAGTTACATAGCACTAAAATCAAAAATGCCTCTGTTAATTAACTTGAAAAATAACTCTGACAACCACCAAGTTTCTTCCAGCAGTGCCTCGAGATGAAGCTGGGCTACACACAGCAGTAGGAGTAGGGTCTTAGTTATGGATGGAATAAATTGACCACAGTAGGTAAGTTACTTCTAAAAACTGAATTTCATTTCCAAAATGCCTTAGAAATTTATCAGTCAGTTTATTAGTTCTAAAAATGGTACTTAAACTTTGAAATTACTGACACTTGTTGAAATTTCTTTACCACCAGCTTTGATTGACAAACACACCTACTCGTAGGGCCAGGCTATGGTGCACACCTGTACACAAAATTGTCATGCTGCAGCTCCAGCAGAGCTCTGCCTCACCAAGGGCAGTTACTGAAACAGCACATCACTTCCATGAGAGCAATTCTCCTTTTTGATAGGTATTTTTTCATTGGCACAAATTGGTATGGTTTATACTTCCTTGGACTAGATCTACTGAAAATTCTTAACAGATTTCTGATGTCACAGACATCCATGACAAAGAGGTAGCTAATATCTACAGTCTGACACATACTGCTTTTGTCAGCAGTGCTGACTTAAACCATCCTCCCTTGAGGCTCTTTGTTCCCCTCCTTTTATTTCTCCCTTGTTGCTCCCAAACAAGTTTGGAAGCCTAGTGAAAGGGGTCTGGAGAAGAGGTTGTTTTTAACCTATATCCATTCCCTACTCTGTTTTACCACAAAATTCCATTAACAATTTTACTGCAACAACAGAGACATTGATAAAGATGTGGGGAACGAACACTTGGGGATTGAGGAGCACTGACACAAAAATAGGTGTTCATTAAACTACAGCAGCCATCCTGTCTGATGCTTCTACTTACCCAGGCAGCCAATTAAGGGAGAATTCTTGGAAAGCAGAAAGGTGTCAGTTAAACATGGCAACAAAACTTGTCACTTAAGTAATAAAACTTTGAAACTGAAACCATCGGGGTGCCATTTAAATAGTCTGAGCTGAATTCAGCGACTTCCTTGCATATCTGCACTTCTAGCTGCTGCTTTGCAATTCCATATTCGAGCACACTTACAAAATATGCAAACCTGGGCTTGTTTACACAGGGCCTGTGTGGCAGAAACTGTTCTTAGCAAATTGTAAAATTGTTACAGGGCCATATTGCTCAATGTTTCGTAGCTCAGCTGGCATTTTGTCTGTGCACAAACTACATGACATAGCCCTTTTCTTCCCCCAAAAAAGAACATCTACCTATAATTCACACTCATGTTGTAAGATAGCCGCTTAAGAAGGGTCACACACAGTCAAGATCCCATTGTAAGAGACTCCCTCTGCTTAGTCTTCGAGGGGGGCTCTCACCGCAGACACCGTTGCAGCTGCATATTGCCTTTGTATGAACAAGCTTCTTGTTACTGACTCTTGCCATTTATTGGAAAATTAAAAATTAAAATATGCAGACTATTTTACAACCACACATAAATCTACAAACTTCTAAGGTCCAGTATGCTTGCCTATTCCCAAACCAGATTGCACAATACAGGCGTTTGTAGGGAAAAATTCATAGACAGATTTTTAAAGGCTTTATAACACTCAGAAAAGAACTGTTAAGCAGCTGCTTTTATGAATCCAGGGCTGAGTTATTACTCCCTATAATACTGTACTTGTTTTGGCATAAGGTAGGAGGTAATCCCTAATGCTTAGTCTGTTTACAGGTCATATCTGCCTTCTCAGTGATACTGCTGGAGCCTGGTCAATTTTCTGAAGGGCTGTGGGACTAGACTGTGTACCCTTCACATACTGACCAGTGTATATGCTCTCTTCATAGAGATTCCAAAGAATATGCTTTTGTTTTAGGGAACAGAGAGACATTTTCATTTTGCTCCTCTCCTCTCAAATCTTTCCCTATGGAAATGATTCTTGGTAATCCTGCTTGTTTGGGGGTCTTTAATCTATAGACAAAAATATGGAGCCAGGAGTATCAATCTTTTTAAAGGAACTTCTATCCTACCTAAGCTTATACAGATGTAGCAGGAACATGGAGACTGGAGCCAGTCGTACTAGTTTTGCCAATCTGCCTTAAAGTTCAACAGTGAATAATGTCAAAAAGTTTATATGCTTTTGCAGATATTATATGGTTCACAGATAACAATGTCTCGTTTGTCTGTCACCTGTCTCAGCAGCTGTAAGAAGTACCTGGACCCATCAGGAAGACATCTCGTAGAAAATGTCATCACCTCATTCGTTTAGAAAAGCACAGATTTCCAGAAGCAGCATCAAAGAGTATTGAAAAAGGATTAGTGTGGATCCTGGAACAAGTTTTATTTCAATTATTTCCTCTGACCTTGGCTTTCTCCTTATATTTTTCCATGCCTTATTCTCTTTGGGACCAGCCCAGTATGGAGAATCTCTCTGCAAACCTTGGCTTCTGTTACTCTAGGGACTGGACAAGGTTCTCACTGACAGTTGGTTACCATGGCTATTAATACCCCGAAACAAAGTGAATGAATGCCATGATTTAGAAAAAAGGAGTAAAATCTCATTAAGAACCCCTAGGACTATCATAGCAGTAGGCAACAGTATAGCAGTTTCTTTAAAGAGAGAAACTGATGACCATCTGGAAAAAAAAAAAGTATATATTTTAATGATCTGCAAAGTTTAGCCTCTGGCAGTTCTATTAAAATAAAAAAAGAGACAAAATCCTTTTCCAATTAAAACTAGTTAACTCAGAAACTGCTGTGAGATGAAATATATTTGATCTCTAGTCCACATTTTGAATTGCTGTAGACTCACCCCCCTCCAAATATTAAATGCTGTTATTTTGTATGCATACAGAAGAAGCATCTGTTACCCAGTCAAGAAACAACTCTGATTGCCTTGCTGCCAGGAAGGACAACTCACTTTGTGTAAGAATGCTGTTTGTCTGTTAGCCATGCAAGAATCCACTTAGCTTCCATTTCAGCTCATTTGTAGTTGCCAGTATCTACTCTTTAAATACTTACAGCTGCCACTCCTGTGTTGAAAAAGAGAGATCTATTTCCATCTTTCATTTAGGAGTGAGACACTGTCCAAAGCATCTGGTAATGTGAACTGTGGGGCCCTGCATAGCCCAGGAACTATCTAGCCTGGTTCAAAGTCATCCTAGAGCATTTCATGAGCAGTTCTTCTGGCAGCAGTAGCCTTGCTTATATGACTATATTGTCCTGCTCTGGCAAGGGGGTTGGACTCGAAGATCTCCAGAGGTCCCTTCCAACCCCTACCATGCTGTGATCCTGGTTATCAAAACATTCTACCCAACAAAACCACTCTGTTTTGCTGGTTTGTTTTTTACCCCAGTCTAGTTAGCCCAGTGGTTGCACACACATAGTTGCACTTGCAGAACTTAGAGGGAAATGCAAGGGCAGGAAGGAATGTCCAGATTACTCTTCTAGAACTCACTTCACAATATATGCATGTAAAACTGACTCGACCAGTGTCCAAACCATATGCAGAGGACTTCAGCCTATACAGACACTAATCCAAACCTTTTTGAAAGCACTAATTCTCTAGACAAACATACAGAAATGTGCTGTGGATCCAATAATTATTTCAAAATATTCCTCATCTTCAAGAAACAGTAATGGGAGGTCAAAAGAGATAAACTAAGGCATTCAGTTTTAAATTCTAGATTAGTCTGAATTTTTTATCGGTTGCCACGATCCCTATTATGAACTAGCAAGCTGCTGCAAAATACCTAGGGCTTAACAGTATGGTCTTCCCTAAAATCACAGTCTATGCTCAGAGATGGAGATTCCATCACAAGCTTGCATTGCTGCCATATGCATCAAAACCAATGGGCAGTCCATCAGAATCACAACTATTTTACCATTAACGCAGGTCCAAGCCTACCAACTTCTCCCATTGTGACTGAGAATGCATGAACACCGGAGACGTTCTTAGAGCTACTGCTTGTGCAGGCACAGCCAGCCTGGCCATAAAGCAGCTGCGTGAGCTGTTGCTAACAGAACTCCTGCAGCACAGATTTCATTGCAAAGGTGCATGATGTTCTATAAAACTGAATAAATACTTGAGAAGTTTAGGCAGCGTTGAGATCTGTTTTGTTCAGGCTGTTCTACCAGCAGCCAGTCATTTTACCTGGTATTTTAACAATACAACTTCAATCACATGGCAATAACATTTGTCTTAGCTGCTCTCAGGAACTGCAGGAACTTGCATACCCAACTGTTTCCCAGAGTCCAGTGTTCTTATTCAGGAGGGCTAATTTGAGGGATAATTTGATGCCAAAAAATTACAACTCCCATCTGACTAATATGAACCCTGTTGATAAACAGGGCTCACAAATGCAAAGGTTAGGCTGCCAGGAGGTGTTTCCCTGGGCCTGATGTTAATGGCTACACTAGCCTCTCCCAGGTGAAGAATACTTCAGCAGTCCCCATTTGCCCTCCTTAGGCACTCTCCATTCCCAGGCACCCTTTGTTGCCTAGGTGCCATCCTTGCTGTTGTGCCACCACTAATACTTGTGTAGTTCCAGAGTGAATCAGATCAGGGAACTGATTCACCTGAAAAATAAAAGCAACCATAAGCAAGTGTCTGTGCTGGCACAGCAAAAGAGGCAGTAAGTGATAGAGGCTGCAATAAGAAGCAGGAGGCAAACACTTGATAACTTCGTTTGAACCATAGCCTGGATAACCTAAAATGTCTCTATGCTAACAGAGGAACTGGAACTGCAAAGGGATAAAATTACTGAATAGCTCAACAAAAGAGCTCAGAACAGATGTCAAGTCAGCTTTCACAGCCCCTGAACTTAGATACATCTCCATACTTCCCAAGAAAGAAAGTGTTTAATGTGTTTCAATTTAATGCTGCAGCAATTTATTTAGAAGCTTTAAGTACCTGCAAGATTTGTGTATTGTTTCAGGAACAGTCCCAAGAGTATATTGGCAACACAGTTCAAACACAGGATTCTAATACGCTGTGAGATTCAAGGATAGGTAACACATTCATTAATTGATGGTCAGTCAATACCCCTTTCTGCCATTCTTCAGTTGACCTCCCATCTCAGTAAAATAAAATACATTCCACAAGAAATCTCATGCAGTCCCCATGAAGTACTGGATACCAGATCCTTCTTTTAAAGCTGACAATTGAAAAGTTTCAAAGAGAAGAGGGCTTGAGGCAAAATTCCTTGCCTAAACAGCTTTTAAGTTTGTGAGAACTTAGAACTAAAATATGTTGCTTTAATCCATCTAATTTAGCCAGCATTTCATCCTTTATAAGCAGTTCAGGCTCAAGTTTTATAGTTAACTAGTGAAAACTTGAAATAATGCTAATCTCCACTGTAAATAATCTCCTGTCAAGAACCACACATGAGAAAGTATGTCACTGCTTCCCATATTTGTCATGGGTTGATCTGAATTCAGGACATTACCCAGCATCTCAGAACCATATCTAAATCACCAATAAAAGCACTTAGGAAAACAGTAAATCATTTTACTCTGACATTGATATGACTTCATGTAACCCCAGTTCCAGATCGCTGACTATTTAAACTTTCCTCTCACTGCTTTGTCCAACAACACATTCTTTAAGCTGCTTTATATTTTAAGGTCTTGGTTATGACATGAGCCTAATCTGAGTCCCTTGCCTTCCTGCTCCTTTACCACATCCATCGCTGTGACAGCACAAAAAGCATGAAAAGATGTACTCCAACTTCTCTTGTACAAAATGGGTCAGTCAGCTTTGTACTCCTCCCTACCTTCCACCCTTTGCACACAGTTATATCCTGTCTGCCCTACCTTTAATGTCTGTTGCCCTTAGATGGTAAATTCTTCATAGCAGATGCTCCATGTACTCCTAACTCTTGGCCTGGTTTGGATGTTGCCATAATATATACAATCAAACTATATTCCACACGGACTTGAACTTCATCTCACCACAAAAAAAAATCCAAGCCTGGTGCATAAATCGTTAATGTTTTTAAGTCACAAAAGTAATGCTGGGATCTATTTTTAGACATTGTGTTAAGATTCACTCTCTTTCGACAATCTGCATTTTCATTTTGTGGCGTTCTGTTTGGTTTATAGTTCAGAAATTGCATGTTAGATCTCACATGATGACCTTTAAAGTAAACCGAGCTTAACATCTTGATATCCACAGCGGCGTGGGAGTCTAAAGATGTGGTTGAAGATACTTGTTTCTCGTTAGGAGGAAACTAATGACAGATCATGCCACTTCCTCACTTATCAAGGAAGATCCTCTTGGTGCTAGTTTTATGTTAAACTACTGCAGTACATGGTGCATTCTGGGTATATTTATAATATATATATACACATGTTGTTGACAGAGCTCAGTACTGTGCACTGTTAATTGACTAATATATACAAATTAGCAGAACAAATTTTATAGCTTTTTATCTGCCGCACAAAGGTCATGAACATGGCCACACAATGCTGAGCAGTCAAGAGATGGTAAAGATCCTGGACAGAAATACACCAGATAATTTCCATTTCTTGAATCACAAAGAAGCAGATCAGACACCTGCACATCCATGCACATCCAGTTGGTCTCTATCTTCTCATGGCACAAATTTCTGTGCCAATTTGCATAGAAGTGCCAAAGAATGAAAAAGATAGTATGCTTTTAGGAGATCAGCTACATCAGTCAGTAACAGTACAAACTCCACAGAAGCCTGTATCACTGACCCTGAGTCTTGATCTGGAGGTACTGTACTTGAAAGGACTGAAAAATATTTGAATTGCCCTTTTCTTTTTCTGCTACTGATGTTTGTGCTGAGGTTGTCAACAGGATGTTTCATACGGAATTGAGCTGTAACCAGCAGCTCATTCCACTTTAGTTAAACCATCCTTACTGCCTGCATTGGTATTATCATGAGTGCAGGTTGCTAGAGCAACAGGCTCCCTATCCAGGAGTGTTTGCCATCTTCATAACTCATCTGAGGTAGTCTCACTACACTGCTGTTCTACCCAGTCTTTACATATCAAGCAAGGCACTTGAGGTGACTGACTTGTGGTGGCAGATTTTGTTTAGGCCACTATCAACTGTCTGTTCTGCCTCTGTACTAGATGCCTACGCTGAGGGGATACATGCCTGCTCTTGAAGGTCCCAGTGACAGCACAAGGAAGTAACATAATGAAAGCCAACACCAACATCAGTTGAATGCTATCAGCTGTGCACTACTCAAGTCAAGGAAGAAGTATTTTTGCTGTTTAAGGTCCTCTACCTACAGAAGCAATCATTGCCAAGCAAAGGTAGGAAGACAACAGAAATACTTGTCATCCCTTCCTTCTTGAATGGTAGTCAACACCTGCAAAATACTGTCCTAGTAACTCAGATGTAACAGCTGCATCACCCAGAGATGCAAAAAGGCTTGCAATGGAAATGCTTGCATTAGCACAGTAATTTAGTTCAGATAAAAAGATTGGTCACCTTGACATGCCTACTGTAAATATTGAGGTGTAAGCAAAGAATGACATTTACAAAAGCTAACTTTAGCTTAGTGAGGCTAAGAAAACAACTGAGCAGAAACCATTCTGGACTACCGTTTGAAACCCCACCCACACTGACCTGAGTGAAGAGCAACCTCAGTAAACTAAGATTAGCTCTTGCCAGTATCCCATAATCTGTTAAAGTTACAGGCAACTTCTCTAAAGGCCAAGCTCCATTTTGTGAAAATCTGCTTGTCACAGTTACAGAAAGGCCAACCAAACTTACTGATGCTGCTTTCTGGGAATCCGGCACCAAGGACAATAACAAATAAAATAAGAAAGCATATCACACTAAACTAAACTGTTTCTGATAGGCACTTTTATCTTTGCAACCAGAAGGAATTAACTAGAGGCCTAGGTGAGAATTCTAGCCTTGGAACAGAAACATTTTCTGTTGGCCCCAGGTAGTCAGTTTCTAAGAATATAATTAGAGGATTAAAATATCCTAAACCAAGACAGCTACTATGTTACCTCCCTCATTTTCCCAGAGGGGAAGTTTTCATGGCTTGAGGATCAGGTTCAGCTTCCATAAATCTGTCACATTTGTAAAGGGGAGGGTTCACTTTTGTATATGCATTCAGACAGAAACATCATCATTGTTGTTTTGTTGGGCCCTACAGAACGTCAGCACTATGCCAGCATACATGTGAGGCTCTAAAGCACAGGGGAAGTGAGAAGAGTGAACCGTGTGGGCGAAACGTTCTCTGCGACCGGGTGATCCGGTGAATTCATGGGCTGTGCCGAGGGGCAGATGGTACCCATAATGTCAGTCTAGCAGTGATACGTGAAGATGTGAGATGTGTTTTAACAGGATGAGGTTAGCTCTTCCTTTCATGGAAATACATCAGCCCTTTCTGGAGAATCTCCTTTTCATCTCAATTACCTTTTTTTTTTTTTTTTTAATTAGGATGTATTAAAAAAAATAACAAGGTGGGGGTGGAACAAATCTGTTTGTCTTCAGTGTGTTTGCCCACAAGAAGAAATGAAATGGAAACTCTGTCCTCCATCATACTTGAGCTGCACCTGCTTGCATAATGCAGCAGCATAGGGCATCATTTCAAATAAATGCTGTATTATCTTCTTTGTTAGAACCAAAGTGTAGAGAATCCCTCTACTGTGGACTCACAAGAGTCTAAACACTTGATACAAACATGAGGAAAATGCTGACTCTGTGGGTAAATATTGAACTGGTACTACTGTACAGAAAGATTGCAGTGTCTAGTTGTCCTTTTTTTTCTCCCCTTTCTCTCTTCATCCTATAATGGCAGTGATGCTGAGGTGGAAGGATACCTACACCTCTTGGCTCACTCTGCATAGTCTTGCAGGTTAGCTACACTAGTGAGTGACTTCCCACTGACTTTACAATCTACATTGCAACATTTGGCATGCTGATGAATATCAGTGGGAGAGAAGATGATTTAATCAATCTCTATTCATTCAGTATTCATAATGAAGTATTTATACAGCCTAAGAGCTATAAACATTGTAAGTTCTACAAACTTTTCCATGCTAAAGCAGAGCAAAACGAGAAAGCTGGTATTAGTTGTAACAGGCCACTGAGACAGTAAATGAGAATTACCATGTCACTGATAAGTGACAGGTAGGCATCGTAGTCTAATTGTATATGATTGATCCTGTAGTCTCAATGTTCCAGCTTTCTGAAACCATACCATTCTGATACCCCTGCACACATTCCCTCTGCCCTTCCCTCTCACCTAAGGGTCTGAATACTGAATGTTCAATTAACTTCGACAAAACCCCCACAAAAACAGCAGCATTGTATGCCGTACAGGGAAATAAATGAACATTTCTGCTGAAGAGAAACTGTCCCAGACTGTTTTTAACACTCTTAAGATCTCATGGGTTTTGTGGTTCACATAGGTACCTCTACCCAGACATGTTTACTTGTGCTCTGTCTGATGTCCAGGATTTGGCTCTGTGTCAGCACAGTGAGAAGAAAACACTTGCAATGGTTTCAGCTTTTAAATAGTTTGTTGCCTCAAACTTAGAAAAATATGCAACTAAAGCAGATACAAGCATGGCCAGGAAATTCTCTTGACATTTTATAACAATTTAGAGAGCTATGAAACAGTGAAGTACTGAATAGCATTCATGTCTTTGCTGCCTGAGAAGCTTTAAAGATAACTGCAGTAGTTAATTTCTGAAGTCAATAAGCGTGCACTGAATCAAACCAGGTAAATCACTGAGAAGCTTCCCAATTAACTTTGATTAGAGACTATTTTTTTTTCTAACTCAAAAGAAGAATGTTGCTTGAAATTAATTAAAAAGCACTAGCCTTTAGGTTAGTATCTTTTAAAATCTTGCTTTTCTCAGACCACAATGAAGGAAACCATTTTACTAGTTTCTCATCAACAAGTTTCACACAAAGACCTATGATCAAATGCTAACAGTCCTTGCTAACACCTGTGCACAGAACAGAGCGTGGCAAGGACAGAGGCATGCATGGCACATGCAGCATCCCAACACTGAATAGATCATTTGACAGATCAACAACAACAAAAAAATAATCTTAGGACAGGTAAAATGTTTATACAGTTTTAAACCAGCTAAAGAAGTACAGATTGGAGATCTGTATTCAAATCTAGTTTTGTGGAACAGAATACTACTTCCATGTCTACAATTATAGATAGATTATAACCATTTCAGTTACAATCACCAAGCAGTGAGTTTTTAAAGGCAGTTTAACGGGAAGTTCATGTTTCATATCAAACACCATGACACTCTGAAGCATTGACAAACATATGGAGACCATCAAGGAAAGGTAAAATGAGTAGTGTCCCACCTGTACTGCAGTGCATTGTGAACTCTTATGAGAGGGTATTTTGCAGACAGTAACTCCCTAAAAATGGAGAATAGACTCTCCTGCCATACCAGGGCAAGGGATTAATATTTATTCATCTGATAGTTAACAGACAGATTCACATTAACTTCTGTAACACAATTTAATTTGGGAGTTATACCATAAAACTCTATTTTTTAAGCCTGCTCTCATAAAAACACTGAGACGAATGCTCCTTTCAGTAAGGAGAAATGGATTAGACTCCCTCTGGAGCTCATCAATTCACCTCCTTAACTAACCTAGCAACTGTTGTTTAACACTACATGAGGCATTCCCTCTCCACCAAAAGGTTTGCATCTTGCTTTTACTATTTTTTTATCAGCTTTGCCGTCAGAAACTCTCAAGAGAAGCCTCAAACATCAAGCCTCTGGCACTGTGGTACGGAAGGAAACTTAAGCCTTACAGGCTCATCAACAGAGCTTCTTGACTTGAAGTCCAAACAGAAGCAGACTTCTGTTTAATAAGGCAACATCTCTGAAGTACGTAGAGCTTCCAGATTTGATTAAAGAAGCAATGATAAAACGCTTCTGTGAATGTAAACTTCCCTCTAGCTAACACCTGTTTGGTACCTCTTGCAGTCTTGCCTGTTTGTGTCTTTGGAAAGCATGCCCTTCTGCAGGTCAGAAGGGGTAAGTGAAAAACAAACCAAAACAAAACCCATGCTACCTCCCCCTCCTGCCCAGCAACCCAAGGCGTGCTTACTACTTTGAATGGGAGAGCAGCTGAGCCGACATGTGGTTCAGTGGCCAGCTTTCTGAAATTGCAGGAGTGGGGAACTCTAGGATTTTGATACTCAGACTCTGTATTTGCATCGCCAACATTTCACCTCGCATTCCAGGGCGGGGCTGGGCTCACAGCCCGGGACATTCCAAAAAGCATTCCAGCCAGCAAGGCCCTGGAGGTAGCCCCACAGTGAGCACATCTATGCTAGAAGGCTAGTAAAAATATCTTTGCATTCCCATTCACGTTTCTAACAAGGACAGCACATGCAGGCAACAGGGGAAGACAAGTTACAGCTCTCCCCAACCCCATGGATCACACTTTGGCAGCTATTAGTACAGTTTCTGCAGCATTGGTATCAAGAAACAAAACACAACTGTTTTTTTGTTTGCTTGCTGTAGCCTTGTGACAGAGTTCCATGGGATTAACAGTGAGACGTTTTCACTAGGCAAACACTTAAAATAGAGCACAGCTTTGGTCAGTATGGACCAAGTATCAGATGCTTGCCCAGTAAAATTAAAAAACCCCACAAGATTTCCGAACAGTGACGCTGAACACGCTCCAACACAACTCTGGGCTCAATTGCCACCCTATGCAAGAATGCAAAAGAGCCATGGCTGAATCATTAAATACTGCAGAAGTCAGCAATTTTTCTGGAAGAAGGAAAAAAAACCCCAAAAGCAAACAAAAATCTGCCACCTTCTGTTTAAGAAAGGTACAGCAGCAAAGAGAAGCACGGGAGGAACTCCTACAGCCATCACCAGTGCAGTTTGCGCTGTAAAGCCTGTGTGAAAAACGCTGGTCACTGAAATACTTCAAAGCCAGCACTGGTAAATACAATCATCCTAGCTGCAGAACTGCTTAAGGATGAATCCTACGATCAAAGTAGGATAGTAAGTCACACATGAGTTGTGACAGAGTTAAGAGGAAGGAAAGCATGTAACAGTCATTAAACACTCTTGACATGCACACACCTATGTATCTCAGTATCACTAAGGTTGGACAGTTACAACTCTTTCTAGTTCATTTTGGAACTGATGAAGGGCATCAAACACGTTATGCTTTCTAGCCATCTGCCAGAATTTATAGCCCTTCTATACTTAGCATTGATGTCCATTCCAACAGAATGACTCCTCACTCTCCTTTTCACTTGCTGTCTATGCCTGGCTGTGGCCACCCATAATTACAGCACAGACAATCACATTAATGTATGCAACTATTGCAAGGAATTAAGACAACTAAGCTAAGTAATGGTGACCAGAGAATAATTTCAGTAAAGCTTTGAAAATGAGCACTTAGGAAAGAACAGAAACACATCCCCCAAAACTTTTATCACCCATCTGATTTAATATCAATTCAAAACGTATCCTTTGAAGACTGGTGGTGACATGGTATTTGTTTCAGCTGATCAAGAAAGTATTAACCACTCCCCATCCACCAAAGGCACATACACTGTGACTAGTGCCAGGGTATTCCCACAGCCTCTCTTAAGGTGCCTATCTTCAGCTACAGTTCCGTGTGAATTTTTGACAGCATGCTGCAGAAATCTGCTCATCTGCTCAACAGAAAACCAAATTTCACATGTTCTCCATTGCCATTGGAGTCACTCATCTCTCACCACAACCATATGCTCTGAACTGCACTTAAGTCAATTGCTGGAAGGAAAAATGTGAAAAGTCTGCACAGTCTACCTCACTAAGGAGGCAGAAAGATGCATGGGTTCGCATCGCTTAACAACATACTGTTATGAAGATCTTGGCTCCTACAATGAACAATCTTATTTAGGCATCATTTCCTATAACAACTGGGGCTTATCCAAAGAGTCAATTTCAGGTTTTGCCATCAATGCTGACAAGAAATGAAGCCAGGTTCTTCTAAGCTGTGGGATGAGACAATAGGCACAAACTGAAATACAGGCTATTTCATGTAGACACACGAGGAACAGAAAGTCACTTTTTTCCTTCTTTTTTTGTACCATAAGGGTGATCAAACACTGGAGCAGGTTGCCACAAAGAGTTGTGGGTGAGTCTCAATCCCTGTCAGTAAGCAAAACCCAGATAGGCACAGCCATGGGAAACTTGTCTAGTTGACTTTGCTTTGAGCAGGGGGGCTAGACCAGATGACCTCCAAATATTCTATGAACCTCTAACATTCTCTACTTACATGGTATCATATCTTGCAAGCCCACTTCTAGCAGGACCTCAAATGGCTTTTTCTCTAGTATTCTAGGGTGGCTCCAAATAGTCCTGAGAAAGACAAGATATCCAGGGAGCACTCACAACAGGAAAATGGCTTCTTCTGAAATTTCTGACTAATACAGCAAATTCTTTCGCTGCTCCAGAGTGAAATTCTACCACTGAAGTTGTATCAGATCTATTTAACTGCAATTACTACAATATACAAAGTGAATAAGAAAACCTTCCTTCTCAGACAGCAGAGATGTACTACAAATTACTCTGATTTAAAGAGAAGGTATTTTAAATATGAATACCCCTGTATTTAATTCACAAGTCTGAATGTTATCTGGTGAGATACTGTTCTTCTGTTGTAATAGAATAGTTCAAGACTGGCACTATTACCTGAGGAAAAAGATGCAAACTGTTGAACAGGAAGATTAATTATTAATTACATTAAAATGATTAATATTCTGTATGGTTTTTATACCTAAAGGTCATGGGATGATATCCCTGTCCTGTTGTTTTCAGACCAGAACTGAAAATCTGAAGATCCCTCGCACAGTTGAGGGAAATTAAACCAGCATTTCAATAAATGATTAATAACTGAAATCCCTGACTTCCCTTAATCTATTAGGATATTCTTTGGGGCATTTTACTAACTCAAAGCAGACAAGCTCAGCTAGATTTCCATGAAATCAGACTGGGTCTGTATATTCTCCTGGCATGTAACATCTACTTGTAGTTTACTTTTAATGGGAAGTTATGATGATGGCAAATTAAGGAGAGAAGATTATGTGCCTTTGATTAAGGCCACCAGTATCACCAACAGCTAAATACTGAGGCAAACTGGGTCAGCATTTCAAGAACAAACACATAAAGCCATATATGGATGTCCATCACTGCAAGTAATGTACATGCAGACCTTTACTAGAAGTTCCAGTTCCAACAGTACAAAAATCTCCAAGTGCCTTCATTCAACAAATTCATGGCTACCAGACTTCACTCCACAATTTCTTACTGGAAAGGCACAAATGTAACACCTAAGAGCTGGAAACAATGGTTAAACCTCCTGTCATATTTCTGGAGGTTAAAATGTTGTAGAAATTATGAAACAATCTTATTTTCATGCTTAGTGTTATAATTTCTACGTCCTCTCTGTAAAACCTTTTTCTTGCTATAAGGTGGATGTAAATAAAGTCTGCAAGATATGAATAAAACTCTTCTGACAAAACTATGTCTACTTGGCTACTACATTAATTTTTGTGATTAACTACAGAGTTCTCTAATGAATTCATCTGCTTATGGATGACATCTTCAAACATCTCATGTCTTAAAAAATAAGAAACAAGTAATAAAACCAATGACAAAATTGCTTTGAAAATAGCTGATATTAAAAAAAACCACAATTATTATTTGGGATAACCTTCTCAGTGTTCTTTAAAATCAGGCTGCTAAGCCATCCTGTCTGAAAGGCACCAAAGGGACACTGGTGAACAGTAAACATCTCGTTGCCATTTTTCACAGCTGGGGCATTTATCCGTCTCCAAGAGAATCCAAATGAAATGTGAACAGCAAGATATACAAATAGAAGCTAATTTGTAGCTGCCTAGGTGTGAAACCATGCTATCGTGGCATCTTAGGCAATTTCATGTCAGAAGTTTCTTCAATGAAATTAGCTTTTTTCTGGGAAGGTTCAGCAGGATCTTCTCCGTGGTCTCTGTTATTCAAGTGCTCCTGGGCTTCCCTCTTGCGTTTGTTAATCAGTTGATTTTCTCCCTCACACAGCTTTCCCTCAGGGACACCCAATGTTCTCAGACACACAATAGCTGCAGACTGTTCTGCTAGTTTCTTTGACTTGTCCCTGAAGAGCAAGCAGACAGAGCACAGGTGAAAGTAGAAAGTCAAACCTCTACACTGCCAAGAGACAACACTTTCCTGCCTCTGATGCAACATCATGAAATAAGGAGCATTTGTAGTCTTCTCACAGCAGGACAAAGTCAGCCAGTTCCGGAAACTATCTCAGTTGCTAAGTGTTGACGTTGATGCATCACTCCTGATGTGAGAGTCCTAGAAAGTCTGTTTCTGTCAGGTCTTAGATCTCAGACACTCTTCATTTCTAAGGTATGAAGTCAACATGTTTGGCCCAAGTGGCTGCAATTCTCTGGAAGTTAGCTTTTACAAATATGATCACAGAACTAAACTAATGGAGTTCTGAAGGCTCACTTTTCTTGCAAGGCAGCAGGCCTGTATATAATCTCTAGAGGGCTTACAAGGTCATTGTCACTGATAAAAGGAGGAATATTCCATAATGGTAAGTTAAAAAACTAATATGAAAATCTGTCACTTCTGAGGGGGATTGCAGACCTACTTGCTTGTGAAATTCCATATCTGAAAACACTTTCTTCTCAGTTTCATCCTAGCTGAGCTTAACTTTCTGAAGTCTCTGAACAGGAATGCTGCAAACACCAGAAACTGTTGTGTGCATTTGTCCTCTTTAAAGCGTTCAATGCTGAGCTCTAGCTTTGCTGTTATCAGCTCAGGTGCAAATGCCTGAAATCAACTCAAGTATTAATAGATAATCACACACAAGATGCCACAAAACTTCAGAGCCACTCTGGATGCAACTGTTGATTAAGTATGATTCCTGAGAACCCACCAAACAGTCCTCTGCTTCGTTGTATGTAGACACTTAATCCTGACTTGTTACTGAGAATGAATCAGTTGCAGTGGCAGAAGACATTACCTGTCCTGAGGTTCCCCTCTGCCTCTCTTGGTTAGCTTCTGAACTCTTCACAGACAAAATTCAATCTGATCACCTATATGCTCTCCTTCCAATACAATTTGTGGACTAGTGTACTAAGTGAATTAAAACCTGTAATGGGTTACTTGATTATGCTACAGCTTACTTCCTCTTGTCACATTCAATTCTCAGAAGTTTTTCATCCTTCTCTCTCTCAGAGGGAGCTTTAAAGAGAATCTTTTAGTTGACTTTTATTGAGGTCAACTGGAATAAACTAAAGCACCCTTTAACTGCTAGTTTTAAGCAACATTTCAGAAACAGTTACAACACAGCTGCAGAAAACATTAAGGATAGCTTACCACAGTGTTGATCTGTATTTTTGCTCAGCTACTGTCACTACTGAACAGAATAATCTATCCAGTGGTCTTTGAACCTGGAAGACAAAAAATAATTAAAAGGGAAAGGGTGTCAAAACCCAGTGATGTCATTTACAGAACACCACCACTGGCAAGCTTCCTTCATAGTTGTCATTATGCCACAATCAAGTGATACTTTTAAAATTACAGTAATTCACACCTCAAATATAACCTTGTATATTTGAGCTTCAAAAATAGGAAGAAATCGTCCAAAGACCAAGTATTTCTTCATGAGCAAAAAGCCAATCAAATAGTGTTCCTCTCCAGTACAGTTCCTAAATGTACAGTGTGGAACAAGAGAGAAAACATTCTGAACCCAAATCCTTTACTTCAAAGTCATGGACTCCTACGTCATGACCTGTTGTGACAAAAACTTCTTTCACATGTGAATCAAAACCAGACTGAAGGCCTGACTTTAAATTTTCATTTCTAATAAAATAAGCTGCTATTTTCATACATATGTGTATTGTCATTTCTGAAACTGCTTAGTCAAGAGCCTGGGAAGCAGAATTTCCCACTACCCTGAGTCTTAAATCACTTAATTTCATAGAAAAGGCAGAGGAAGTGGTTTGAAAGGGTTTCTCCTTTAACTCACAGTTTCATAAGCAGGCTGAGGATGCTTTTCTTTCCTACACCATTCCAGAAGACACATTTTTGGAGTAATCTGTGGTGGATATTCTCGCCTAGACAGAAAAATTTCTGGTCAACAACTGTGTGCAGAGCTCTATTTTAACATTGCTTATTATATTACTACCAGTGATTCTCTGTGGTTTAATTTTACAGCTCTAAGAAAAATGCTGCTTCCTTATAATCTGAGTCATGTGTCTGACAACATCTAAAATTAAATCTAAACTTTCTATTAATTCTTCCCAAACATTCACATCCTGTAGTAATACAACTAGAGAAGATACTAACCAGAAAGAAGAGTCTAACTAAATGTATGGCACAGAATAGAGATACAGTTGGGCACTGCTTATTATAAGCAACAATACAAGATTAAACACTAGAAGCAAGAAAGAAGAAGGTGCTTCTGTCCTGAAACAGTGGAATTATCAAATGAACAAGGGTGGGAAAGGTAGGCATTGATTCATTTACTGGCAGAATCACAGCCTCTTGTATTTTACAAAAAAATAGTGGTATTGTAAAACCACTGTATTCAGTCCTTGGAGGGCTAGCTAATAGAGCCTGCAAATATTCATAGAATCATAGAACTAGTAAGGTTGGAAAAGACCTCAAGGATCATCAAGTGCAACCTATCACCCAACACCTCATGTCTACTAAACCATGGCAACAAGTGCCACGTCCAATCCCCTCTTGAACACCTCCAGGGATAGTGACTCAACCACCTCCCTAGGCAGCCCATTCCAACAGCTAACAACTCTGTCTGTGAAGAACTTCCTCCTCACCTTGAGCCTAAACCTCCCCTGGTGCAGCTTGAGACTGTGTCCTCTTGTTCTGGTGCTGACTGCCTGGGAGAAGAGACCAACCCCTTCCTGGCTACAACCTCCCTTCAGGTAGTTGTAGACAGGAATAAGGTCTCCCCTGGGCCTCCTCTTCTCCAGGCTAAACAATCCCAGCTCCCATGTCGGGTGCTGCACTTTGGCCACAACAACCCCATGCAGTGCTACAGGCTGGGGGCAGAGTGGCTGGAGAGCAGCCAGACAGAAAGGGACCTAGGGGTACTGGTTGACAGCCAGCTGAACATGAGCCAGCAGTGTGCCCAGGTGGCCAAATGCTGTTATGCAAATTGTTGTTTTCAGAAAGGTGTAAGGCACTGTCAAATTCACATTTTCATTTACAGATTCAGGGCAGTGAAAACCATAATTTATATGCTTACTTGTCAAATCTAACAGCCATTTTTATTACACCTGGATCTTCCATTTGGTCATCTTCATCCTGTGACTCAGTTTCTAAAGATGTTTTCTTTGCTTCAAAAATAGCTGTTGTTTCTTCATAGAAGTCAGCCATTTCAAAGGCTTCACTGTTCCAAAAGAATTACTTTGTGTTAAAGATCAGATTATGAATTCTTAGAGAAGACTAAATATGGAAATCAATTGTGTTTAAATAGAGTATGTAACTACAAAGGAATCATGTGAAAGTGCAGCTATATTCTGCACAGCAACACATTGTTTCTCCCTCAAGTCATATCAGACACTGTGGAGCTACAAAGAGGAAAAAAAGAGGTTTTATTTGCAGCATTATCTATTCAATTTGCAACCCGGAATCAACACTTAAGCTATTGGCTTAATTAATAACCTACAGGTGGATGAATCAGCAAAGAAAATGACTCCTGGGGCATCAGTTCCACAAGAATATGAGTGGGGAAAAATCCCAAAACAGTGACCAAAAAGCAGGAAATACAATTCTTCTCATTTTAGTTTTAGAAATACTTCTAAGCAATAAACACTGCAATATCCCAATAGCTCACAGAGGTTACCTTCACACATGGGTCTGAGTTTATCTGCTGTAGGTGTCTATTTATCTGTAAGTGTTCATTTAAAACAAACAGCTTGTCACAAATATTCCAGTAACACTGAAAACCCCAGATGCAAAAGGGATAGTTTAAATAAATAAATATCTCTGGAAGAAGACATGCTCCCCAGTATTAACTTCCAGACTAACATCAGAGAGTGCTAAAACTCTTTTCATTATCCAAATAATGGATAAACGCCTGTCACTCAGTGAAGCACCACTCAGATTAGTATGCTGAATATATAGACAGCTTTAGGATTAAAGCTTTAATACCTGAGCATGCAAGATGCCTGGAAAGGCTTAGTGCATTATTTCACATCCCACTAACTGGATTGGGTTTTATTTTGTTTTGTTTATTTTGGGGTTTTTTGTAACTTCTGAAATTAAATGCCAGGCAGTGCTGCAAACAGCAAAGTGGTTTGCAAGTACAACTTGTGCTTCTAAAGCAGATGCTTACCAGATCTCCTGTGTGGACTGTGCAGCATGCAGCTTCTTACCCTGAGTAGTTTCCAACTGCTCTCTTAACATCTGACACAAACAATATTTTGTGTTGGTATAGTGGTTATCATACCTCACTGCCTGAAGGAGAGAAGCAAAGTATATAAGACCACAAACCCCAAATGTTACCTTACAAAATACTCAAGTTTCTTCATTAATTTCAAAATCATTTTTGAAAGGCAAACCACTATGCACCATTTCCTCAATAACATTTTCAAGACTACTCATGAATGTGAGTATAATCTGATTATTTTGGCATGCCTTTGTGAACAGAATTCCATTTACTCATATACTTATGAAGAAAGAGTTAACCAGCTGACAGAACTAACTGGCAATGCTGTGATATTTTAGTTAGCAACTCGTTAATGACAGTTCAAATTTTCAAAACCCAAAGAATCTTGAATTGATGTAATGAAACCCACAGATTTCTGATTAATTGCCTATTGTGTCATTAAAATGGTGTATTTTGAATCATAGAGAACACTTTATATAATGGATGACTCATCTAATTAAGCTCCAGTGCCACAACGCAGGATTACTTTATTGGCAAATCGTTGCCCTTGCCTCCCTGCTGTTAGAAAACCTTGACAGTATTTGTGAAAAGCAAGTACTTTCTAAAATTGAATCTAGCAGCAACCAAGTGCTTAATATTCCTTCGTTTTTCTGTTTCAACATTATTTGTAGCATCAAGAGTTGGCCAACACACCATTAACTTCAAATTCCTAGACGTTTTTAGATAGCCTTGTGAAACTCATAATGTTCCCAAGAAACTACGGCTGCAGAGCATGTTGCATGAGAAAAAGAATGATCAGAATATAGATGTCTGAACAAAACAACACAGAGGAAGCAGGGTTGATTTGCAAGACTAGTGGCATGTACAGTAAGTTAAAATAGCCCTGGAGCCTAAACCTTTGAAATGAAGAGGAGTTAAAACACCTAGTAATGCTTGGCTAGCCATTCCAAACAATGTTAACGACAAGCAGGATCTTCTTAAAAACATACATATTTGATGTAATTTTGCATGACTTCCTTCAAGGGGAAGAAGCCCTCTTTTCTGAAGATAGATGGGTTCCACATGGCAGCACGAGCTATCATTACTGATGAGGCAGCTGTTGCTTTCTGGAAGGTCTCAATGTCTGTATATTCTTTGATGAAGTCATGAGATCCTCCACTAAAAATGAACATCAGCGTTATAATCACAGCGTGCATGTTTGCTGTCAGTTCAACACAGCCTTGCATTTTCAATGTGATACTGCATGACTCATAGTGGCAGTCTAGGATACTATCTCACAATTAAGAAAATAACTATATCTAAGAGTTTTATTAGCAATGGCTCATCAGAACACTGATTATATACAACATTTTTCATTAACTGCACATTTCTTTTTCAAACAGAAAATTGGTTTTATGAAGGAAGAATGCAGTTTGAGTTTTACACAAACTATGTGTTTTCACACAGCTGTTAAGTCACACAAAGAGTCTTCTCAAACAACTTCCATGTTGTTTGAAAAAGGATACTTAGTAATTGCCAGTCTGTAACCTTCACACTACCAGAGTACCACAGTACAGGAGGGGCTGGAAAGGACCTCTGGAGATCCCTTCGACTGCACACTAATTGTGTTGGCATAAATGATACTGAAAACAAGTTAAATATGGACAGCATCATCTCACTTTGGCACTAACCTACAGGAAGTACAGGTAGTACTTCTGGATCAGTCACAAAGCACTTTAAAGTTAAAAGAAAGTTGCACTGCTTCTCTTGTACTGTCTGCTTCCAATTTAGCAAGCCAGACATGTAAATAAACAAAAGCAACACTGAAACCATCTTTTTTCTTAAAAATTTCCCTTCACAGTATCTTTGAAATGTAAAACAGAAGTTGGACTTTTAAATTATGGCAATCACAGTGTGAATTTTGCTTGGTTTTTTTTTTTTTTTTCATTCTGTTTTATTAAAAAAAAATATTCTGAAAACTATAAAGGAGATGAACTGCTGAAGAGTGGATCAACATTGATTATGAACACAGAATATTTCCCTTGTTCAGTACAGGAACAAGTCTTCTAAGAGGAAAAACTGATTTTCACTGTATTTCTACACAGACATGTGAGCAGAAAAAGTTCTCAAATTCCTGATGCAAGTATATGGCTTGCTGAGATACAACTTTTCCATGAAACTCAAGATCAGCAAAGAATGAACTTCATTTAATGACCCTGCTTCTCTGGCCAAGGGCATTCTACTGCCATTTATAAAGAGGTGAAACATCTAAAGATGTTGGGCAGGCAGACTAGATACAATTCAGGATAGTTTAATACCTCTGCTTCCAAAATTGCTCTTAAAGCTCACCTGTTTGTAGCTAAAATTAATTCTAAGAGCGAGTTCCTTATTTTACTATCCCAGAGTTACTGAAGGATCTGTCAATACAAGCAGATTCACTGGGATCATGTCCTTACTAGAGAGCACTAAGGAAAATCTGAGGCCATAGAATACAACAATGCCTTTGAGAAGCAGGACAGATCATTTCTCATGTGCCCAAGATAAACAGTGGTAGGGTTATAACCTGTCACTGCACAGGGCTTAAATGCATAGAGAATTCAACTGCTGGATGCAAACAGAAACAACTTGCATGGGATAGACTGTGACACACAAAAGCAGTGTTTTTGGAAAACACACAGAATTTTTAAACTAAACACTAAGGTGTGAAGATACTTCACAAGGCTGCTCTCTGTCACTGCTGCCTCCATTCAGATTTGATCTTTGTAATGTTGTATTTGCCCTACCCGAAGAGCCTCTCTCATGCACTCGCAAAGTTTAAGTGAAGTACAGGCATCTGCCAATAACCAGCTAATTAGGCCAACTTACTTTGCTATTACTGGAATGGAGACTGCTTCAGATATGGCTTTGATCACATCACAGTGGACAGGGTGCTGAGGCCTCTCCTCCTTCTTTCTTTCCAACAAACAAAAAAAAGAGACAAGACCAAAGATTTCCTATGGCGCTTTTAGCTACCCGAATCACAGCAGACATGACTTAAGGATTATTGGGACATACTTATCTCTACTTCTTTATTTTATGTATTTGATGTCATTTCCCTTTTCCATATTGTAATCACAGGAGAATCCTTTTATATTGAATACCTTTTCAAACCTTGTTACTGTCATTTGATATGCAGACAAGCAGCATTCTTTAGACACAGAGCACTCAAGATTATTTTTAGTTTTATTCTGTCTCCCAGACAAAAGTTTTAGAAAAATAGCAGCAAGAGGTTCAGATCCCCAGTTACTGAACTTTAGAATGGTGGTGGATAGAAGGGGCCTCTGGAGATCATCTAGTCCAACCTCCCTGCTAACTCAGATTTGCCTAGCTCAGGTTACACAGAAACACATCAGGCACGTTTTGAAAGCCTCCAGGGAAGAAGACTCCACAACACTTCCGGGCAGCCTGGGGCAGTGCTCCAGCACTCTTCAAAGTAAAGAAGTTTCTCCTTAAGTTCAAGTGAAACCTCCTGTCTTGTAGTTTGTACCTGTCCTGTCACTGGCCATCATGAAGAAGAGCCCAGGCCCAAATTCATGACCTCCACTCTTTAGATATTTATATGCTTTTATAAGATCCCCTATTACCTGCTCTTCCAGGCTGAAGAGCCCCAGGTCTCTCAGCCTCTCCTCATAAAACAGAGGCTCCAGTCCCCTAAATAATCTTTGTGGCCATCTGTTGGACTCTCTCCAATAGTTCCCTATCCTCTTGAACTGGGAAGCCCAGAACTGGACACAATACTCCAAGTGTGGCCTCACTAGGGCAGAGTAGAAGGGGAGGAGAACCACCCTTGACCTGCTGGCCACACTTCTTAATGCATTCCAGAAAACTACTGATCTTGTTGGCTACAAGGGCAGGGCACATTGCTGGCTCATTGTGAATTTGTTGTCCACCAGCACTCCCAGGTCCTTCTCTGCAGAGCACTTTTCCAGAAGGTCAACCCTTAACGTGTACTGCTGCAGAGGGTTATTGCTCTCCAGGTGCAGGACCCCACACTTTCCCTCGCTGAACTTCATGAGGTTCACTACTGCCCAGCCCTGCAGCCTGTTCAGGTCTCACTGAATAGCAGCACAGTCTGACTGGAGGAATCAGGCACACCTCCCAGTTTTACATCATCAGCAAACTTGCTGAGAGTACACTCTGTTCCTTCATACCAATCACTGAGTGTGTTGAACAAGACTGGACCCACTATTGACCCCTGGGAAACACCACTAGCCACAGGCCTCCAACTAGACCCTGCAGTGTTGATCACAACCCTCTGTGCTGTGTTCTTCAGACAGTTCTCAATCCACCTCACTGTCCACTCATCTAACCCACACTTCCAAAGCTTCCCTGTGAGGGTGTTGTGGGATACCGAATCAAAGGCCTTGCCAAAGTCACGGTAGACAACATCCACTGCTCTCCACTCATTTACCCATCTGGTTATACCATTACTGACCTGATTTATCTACAACACTGTTTTAGTTAACAGCTGGATTCAGAACCACATACTTCATGTAGAGTATACTCTGGTCATACCTTACTGTGCTATGTTCATCAGCAAACTAAAACATCCTAAAATGGATTTACCTTCCATGGACTGCAATGGCAGCAATGCCAGTCTTCTCTATTCTCTTCACCAGATTCACAGTATCCTCAATCTGAGGGACAAGAAATGACAGAAAAAGGAGTGACTACAACATGATCATTGCACAAACAAATGTCACTTCACCGGTAACTTCTAAAATGCATAACCATTTAATATACATTTCAATGTAAGAACTACATATTATGACAAAAAGAAGAAGCCATTTTGAGTGCCTGAAACCACAGATCTCAATTTTTTTCAAACCAGGTTTCATAATACTCCAGTAGAAGAGTATTTTCCAACAGGCTTCGAGATTGTCCCTTGAAAATGATACCGAACACTTGTTAAGCAGTACTCTCTAATGACTGCTCTGCAAACTGTAATTAAGATCAATCTTAGTATGAGGATGCCTTCTGAAATCATTGCTACATGAAATCAACAAGTCAACAAACAAACTCCTGGATAGGTCTCTAAGAGGTTAACTTACATCGAAAGAATTCTATGATATTCAGACATGACCACTGAACAAAAGGTACAGAGAAGAAAGGGGAAGCTCCCAGTGCATCTTCAGACCTAAGATGCTGTTACAAGGCAGAAAGGAATTTGGCACACTGCAGCTTCAGAGAAAGAGAGAATGAAAAAAAATAAGGCAAATTTCCTCTTCAAAAGCTGGAGAATGATTTGTGGTTCATCACAAACCCAGCATATTCAATCCTTGAAAACTAACATTCACCAGCTGGCACGGCCGTAAGAGACAGAAGCTCACCTGCTGTTCTGATGGATGGCATCTTATGCAAAAGCAGCTTGAAACAAAAAGAAGAGGCTCTAGGATACTTGTAGAAAACAAAAAGGAGCTGGCAATTCTTTGATTTAATACCTCAGAGCCAAAATTGTCTCAGAGTTATTGATTCTTTTGACAAAGGCTTCATTTGTTCATTTACTAATTTTAAATGCATGTGTAAATGACTTTTGAACAGTAGCTTGCTCAGTTATAGTGCATCCATCTGCAGAAACAGCTATCCAAGTCATACACAATCCTGCTATCTAGGCAGGTAATTCAACATACAATTGCAAAGTAAGTAGTCATTAGAAGAGATGCCACATCACCCCCTGCTAGTTTAAAAATATATAGGGAATTCAACTGGGAAAAAATGTAAATCCCTAAGGAAACTACATCAGCTGTAGAAAAAGAAAAGACAACCTACACATTTTCAATATATTCTTAATATAAATGTCTCATTGTACCCAAGAAGCTACCCAGAATGTAAGTCATGCTTACTGCAAGGAAAATGTTGCTTCTGAGAAGGAAGGTTATGAACCTCTTTGTATAAGCAATTTCAGTGCTTCAATCTATTGAAGAGTTTCTAAAAAGGCTGCAAAAGTTGGTTTTTAATTTGTGTATGGTTTGGCCCCCTTCTGAGATCCAATGCATTTGATATTGGTATCTTTACTATGAACATACATATAAACATGCATATAACTGCTGTTATATTATTGATTTGCTCCACTAGTGCTAAGTTTGTAGTAAGATGTAACAGCATATACTTGTTTGGTTGTTGCTATTATTGACTGTTGTTCTAATTGTAACTGATTGCTGCTATATTAAGCACCGCTGTTACACTCCTGATTGTTACTACTACTAATGTGAAATAATTTGAGATAGAGATGTCTGTATCTAGCTTTATAAATCACAGGTACATTTGCTATGGTGATTTTTGTAGTATTTGTGGTAATCTGTAATAAAGTTCAGAAATGCAGAGAATAAAAGCCTCTGTGCACTTGTGTCTCATGGAAACCAACAAACCCACAATCATTCTCTATGCACCCACAAGTCACTTAACCCTTTAGGTTGTGACAGCATCCCAAACAGAAACTGTAATTCCAAGTGTTATTTCATAATAACAAGTCTCAAATGCCAATGTATTAGAATGAGATATACTCTAATGGATTTTAAATCACAGAAATGACCAACACCTAAACACTTCAGAATAATGATTGATGTTCTTACAGAGGGCAAAATGCGGATCTTGCAGGTTACTGGCTTGCAAATTCCTTTAACAAGGGTAGTCAGTATCTGGAAAAAGAAAAATGAAGAGAAAAACATGATGAGAATGACATTAAGAGAGTTCTACTTCTTTTGCTCTTGAAGACATAAAGAAGTTAGAACAATGTAACAGTAGCTACAGCTTTTCAATAAAGAATCTACAAGCAGTCTGTAATTGAGTATATAATTTCATCTGATAAATATACAAACTTATTTCTAATCCAAGCCATTTTTATTTCCACTTCTTTTAGCTGGACTTTTGCAGAGCAATTAACTGCTGCTGGAGTCTCAACACTAGTTTTAATATGAGGTGGCCATACTATCAGTGAACTCTGGTAATTTCAAACAAATTGCAAAAGTTTTTCATTTTCATGCAACTGTTTCCACAGGCCTCTCTTATTTGAATTGTGAGTTTGTGAAAATAAAATGGAAGCATTCCTGATAAAGAGTTTTTTTGGGGGAGAGAAGAAAGCATTTAAAATGAAAAAAAAAAGAAAAAAAAACAACAAGAAAATGTCAAGTAACATCACTGAATCCTCTAAAGAAAACAAATACTGTAAACTGAATTCCATGCTTAACAGAAAGCACATTTTATTCAGTAAACTCAGAATAAGCAGACAAACAAGCAATTGTTTCTTTAACTATTTAGGAACTGAGCTAAGGGAACAATCTTTTCACAAGCTGAATGCAAGTCCAGCAGACCACACTTAAAAGGGTCATCTAATGGCCTACACATTTAAATCCCTGAGAGGTGAACTGTAAACAGAACAACAGAATTTATGTGGTTAAAAGAGAACTCAAAGACCATCCAGTCTAACCTTCAACCCAGGGCTGCCACTAAACCACACTAAAGGGTTTCAGCCCTTTCATGAGCCTTGTTGCCCTTCTCTCAACATGCTCCAGCACCTCAATGCCCTTCCTATAGTGAGGGGCCCAGAACTGAACACAACACATGAGGTGTGGCCTCACCAGTGCTGAGTATAGAAACAGTACAAGAACTGCCCTCAGGAACTCTGAAGGAAAGGACACAGTGAGCAACTAAAAGCTGAGGGAAATTAAGACAAAGTTCACAGTCAAGTCATCTGAACTGAGAAAAATCAAGTCTTTAAGAAGAAAGAAAACTATATGCTAACAAAATCTCTGGAAATGCAGAGCAACCTCTGGACTCTGTTTCATCTGTTTTAGCTTAGAAGTATTTGGGGGTCAAAAAAAAGAAAGTATATACCTAAACCCTCCACATACTACATATCAATCCATATTACATATAGGTAGATGTACATGCATCTTTTTCACAAAGGTTCATACAGAGTTCTGTATGGATGAAATATGTGCACACATACATGTATGTATGAACCTTTTCCCTACTAGTTCATATAGGGTTTTACACAGATTCATTACATATGCACATAAAACTCCTCCCTCTGCAAAAACAGCACCACATAGTGAAAGTTTTTAAGCTGAAAAAGAAGAAGGTGGCAACTTCATAGTTCAGCCAATGACAAGAACTAAACAAGGATTCTTTATCCATAACCTTCATTTCAGTACTCAAACCTGATTATTCCAAGTTTGTCTTCCATGCATTCATTCCTGCTTCCAGCAGAGCACAGTACATAACACTTTCCAAGGCAGTTCACAACCCACAAGGTGATACTTACAGACTCTATTTTGTCAGGATCAGACAGCAGTGCTGCTCCCATACCTCCCTAGGAAAATATACAGAAACTGTTACACACTAGGCAAACAAGTTTTTCATCTCAATTATTTTGCCTATTAGCAGACCACAGCAAAAGCACAATGTTATATTATGGAGGAATCTAAAAATGCAGGAACATTAATGAACACTTTGCTGAAGCATTTCCTAGAACTGCAGAGCAGTAATTCAGGGCACCAGGCCACTCCCATTATGGAGTAGACAAGATTTCAAAAAGCCATTTTTAGCAACTGTAACCATACAGTTCCTACTCGGTGACAGCTGAAGAGATTTACTGCATTAACATTACACACCACATCTGAGAGGACTTGATGTGAGTAGTTTCTGGCTATACACTACAAGCAATTATTCTTCAGGGGGCAACCCAACCTACAGAAGCAAGAAGTACAGAAACAGAAAATCCCCCTACAAATCAATCCATCCTATGCCTTTCTCACAGCATGGCCTGGTACATTCAACACTGACAAACTGCCAGGCTGAGGCTGAGGCACTATTAACTTAAAAGTGAAGATACTAAATATCTGAAAGGTCTCCAACATTCTCATAAATCTCACATGCTCCAAAGGAAAAGCAATCCTCTTGATGGGAAAACATCATCCCTCTTATGTAGTCTACATCAACTCATAGGAGCCCTTTGGTTCTTCTATGTCAAAACTCCATGACATTAATTTCTCTGAAGTGATGTGATCCAAATTAAGCCCTTCACAACTAGTTTTGTCAAATAAATGCATTTAGACAAAGCATTATTTCATCTTGGGTGAAAAACAGGGTGGAGGATGATTCACTTCTGTGGAGACAAGTCTGTACAGCATAATGCATGGTTCAGGCATGTTTGGTTGCATCAGCTTTGGCCTTTACTACTCCCCTTTTTAACAGTATTGCCTCCATGCCCTGGATACCTCATTTCAGTCAGCCATGTATTTATGCCCCATATATAATAAATGGCCACAGAATTCCCGGTTGTTTTTTTCCTACTCTGAAAGGGGAGGGGGGAAAAAAGTAGTTTTACTTGGCCTGCTAGCAACTTGGTTTTCCAAAAGCAAATATACAAGCTCTGTAAGTACTTAGGCTGATACTAGGAATTAAGACAGATGTCAAGTCAGCATTTATATTTGTGCTCTTGCTTCAGTAAAAGGCTAGTAAAAAGCATCCAGATGTAAAGACGGTAACCCAGGATTAGGAAGTGAAAATGCTGTCTATGTGGATGTGCTTTTTTCCTGTTTAAAGGATGAAACAGTACAGCTTCACATGGCAAGGGACTTGCTCCAAATGCTAAAAATGCCAGCACTGCAAAGACAGCTTAAACGAAACAGCCAGGCTTCTTCTCTGGAATAAAGTTTGAAGTCTTCTACGCTGAAGTTCTTTTTCTTCGAGTGCAAAATTTTTCTTATCTATTCTGCAGAAACATCTGACATAAAACTGGAGCTCCATGGCCTAGTATCTAATCTGCTTGCCTTGGTAGAATATTCTTTTGGGCATCCCATGTTGATATCAATACCAGCTACATCACTCTCCCTGAAAGAAGAAACAATAAAAATATTTTTCAGTGTATAAGAGAAAGGATCAGGAAGTAAACATCTTTTCAAGAAACTTGGTCCGTCAGCATGAAGGCTTAAAGGGTAAGTTTTCATCTGAACTTCTGAATTTTTAGCTTCTCATTGATATATTTAACAGTGATGTGAAGATCAGTCTGTCCACAGGTTTCAACCAGTGCTGCATAGAAGCTGCAAATACTGATCCTAAAGATGTTTATATAGGATTAAGTACATTCACCACTGCCACTAAAGCAAGCCCTATCGAAACTTCCTTCTGTTTAAAACAGAGGCTTAAAAACACCTTTTGAAAAGGTTTGAAAGAGATTTTCACTTCTGCACAATACTTTAAAGGGAGCTTCAAACCACAAACAGTAGGAGACATTTTCGGACATCCTGATCTTCCTTGCAGCTGTGTGACACCCAGGGAAATTCCCCATTGGACAGATCAAGAACACTCTCATTGCACTAGCAAAAAGCCATCAATCCTTGTAAAGAACTTAAGCAGCTGCTGGTTTGAGCAAGAATTTAAATAGAAGCTGCAGTCACACCACTGGTCTTTTGAGATGCTATACTTTACTGTGCAGCTCTTACTTTTCTTGATCCTATTAAGGCCTACCATGACCTTCCCAATCATAAGAATCCATCTTCTACAGCAATTCCTCTATATGTAAAAAAACAAATAAATCCATGTGTGAAGGGATGAGAGAAGATGACTTACACAAGCTTAGCTACTGCCAGGGCTCTTTCAGCATCTGCTGAACCCTGTTGGTAAAACAAGAAGATTGATGATTACAAAATCTGACCAGATCACTTGCCCATGTGTACAACTACATCTTCTGCTTTAGACTTAATGTTGGTAGCACTACTTAGTTTAATTATTTTGCTATTAGAAGAGCACCTGCAGTTTGTTTCTTACCATCTGAAAAACAACACGGTGCCTCTCCCTCTCACAAGTTCTGAAAACAACTCTTTCATTAGGTGCAACAAAGTCCACCGTTTCAAGCACTTCTGTAGGAAAGGAGAAACAGACAAAAATTAGATACCCATGTAAGCACAGAAGTCTAATCACTCTGTAACTTGTATATAAAACAAATGCTATTAAATAAGTTCTCCAGAAACAGTCCTTGCAGTATTGCTGTTCACCTCCCTTAGTACTCCCAAATCACCCCCAGCCTGTTTCTTGGGCAAGCGTCAACACCAGACAAGTCTAACAATGAGTAACTCAGAACGACTGAAACAGTACCATTTCTGGGAAGGGACAGGAGAGGAAAGCAGATCTGTAGTGCACTTGTGTTCCCCAGCAGGGACACTACAAAAAGCTCTCATGCCACTCAGCTGGGAAGTCTCAAAGATGTCCTCTTAAAGAACTTCTTTGTGAAAATCACATTAGGCTGGATCTAGCCCATGGATCCCAAGATAATAAAATAATGCTGAACAGTGACATCCTGCATGTCTTGTTTCCTTCTTGCAACAGACTAAAAAGCATGTCCACTGTTCTGTCACAAACAGCTAAAACATACCAAGTCTCACAGTTGGAAATCGTCTCTGCTGCACCCCTAATGAATTCTTTTTTCTTGGAAACTATTAAACCTTTTTTTCCCCCAAAAAACCCCTAAAGGGCTTCGTAACTAAGGTTAGTAGTTTTGCTCAGGAAATTTGATTTTATATTAACACATGTACATGTAAAGTTCCTAGGGAAAAAACCCTCAAACAAAACCAAAAATGCCCCAAACAAGAGTTTTTACTTTCTGTTCTTTACTGAAATAGTGCAAAAGGCAGCAGGGCCTGAAGCCACTATGTAGATCCAGAATCAAGGGAGGTTATCTGTTAATTACAGTTTTATTATTCGTTTAAAAAACTCACACAAAATGAAAAGCTTCAATGTTTTAAATAATATACTGGAACTTTAAAGCCCTATCTATTCCCAGCTACTAGTTTCTTTCACCTGCTGCCAAGAAGCATAATGCTGAATCATCAGCAATGCATTTCCAACACTGATCCCATTTTTCTTTTTAAGAAGAGAAAGATACAGTGGCAGGAGCTAAAATGATGAAGTCTTTCGCTTCAGAAGGCCTGTCCCTGCACACCCAGGGACCTGACCTCTGTCAAAAATCTTAACAGAAATCTCACTGAATCCTTACAACAAACTGAGTCCAAAAACATTTATGGTTTTCCTTGAGAGACACTAACTGACCTACTGAAAATCCTTAAGGGAGACTGAAAATTTGAAACTGCAGAGCAGCAGACAGGTGTAAGACAGTGCTTCAAAAGCTTGTTAGGTCCCTAAGGACAATTCAGAAATCATAAGTATTAATACTTCCCTATAAAATTACTTCAGAAAAATAACTCTTTTAACTGGAAAAAAAAAATGCTTACAGACATTAACAAAATAAATGCTCTACTTGCCATTTACAACCCTTTTGCACTGCAGCATCTTTATGTCAATCAGCTCCTGAGAAGAAAAAGAGTATCTCAGTGAGGTGAAAGGTTTAAGCCATCCAGCCCTAGCAGTTGCCCGTTTTATAACTACCTAGAGATACCAAAAATGGCAAAAAAAAATATCAAACCAAGTATTTAACTATACAACACACTCAACTGAAGTTTCAAAATATGAACAGAACACAGGAATATGCTATGTGTACACAGTTCTAGGACTAACTTGTTCAAATACCTATCAAGCTGGAAACAAAGCAGAACCAACCACCCAAAGTGAAAAGGGAATTTAAGTTAATGCTGAAGAGTAAAGCACATCAAGAATCAAGGTAGGTTTGTACTAGCCAAACACACAGAATCACAGAATATATCTGGTTGGAAGAGGCCTCAAAGATCATCCAGTCCAGCCTTCAATCCAGTACTGAAGGGTCAACACTAAACCATTACCCTAAGCACCAGGTCCATGCATTGCTTGAACTCTTCCAGGGATGGTGACTCCACCACCATCCTGGGCAGACCATTCCAATGTTTTAGAATCCTTTCAGTGAAGAAATATTTCCCAATATCTAGACTATCACGGGTGAAGAAACCAGTATTACTCTTAAGACTTTTTTTACCTTATTCCTGAGTTTCAGCAATTCTCTGCATTCGTTAAAAGACAAAAATTAAGCTTTGTGTTGACTTATACTGGAGAACCTAATACACAGTCACCATTCTACACCAACAATAACGTTATCAGGTAAGGCTGCCTAATCTGCCCATCCCTCATACCTCACAGTACACGATATCGGCACCATAGTCTAGAGCAAGAAGTCGCATTGGTAATGTCCCCACTCGCACCATTGGAGCCAGGATCTTCTTTCCTCTAAAGCACAGCGGTGAGTTCACCGTCATTCCTGGTGCGGAACCACCTGGAAGAAAAGATCCGGGGCTGTGCGCGCGCTTCCCGCCACACCGGCTCCTTCTCCCGGGTGGGGGGAGCCGGGCCGTGCACTGAACCCCTCTGGTGCGACCGGGGTCTCTGGGTGTGTATGTGTGCGCGCGCTTCCCGCCACACCGGCTCCTTCTCCCGGGTGGGGGGAGCCGGGCCGTGCACTGAACCCCTCTGGTGCGACCGGGGTCTCTGGGTGTGTATGTGTGCGCGCTTCCCGCCACACCGGCTCCTTCTCCCGGGTGGGGGGAGCCGGGCCGTGCACCGAACCCCACTGGTGCGACAGGGGTCTCTGGGTGTGTATGTGTGCGCGCTTCCCGCCACACCGGCTCCTTCTCCCGGGTGGGGGGAGCCGGGCCGTGCACTGAACCCCTCTGGTGCGACCGGGGTCTCTGGGTGTGTATGTGTGCGCGCTTCCCGCCACACCGGCTCCTTCTCCCGGGTGGGGGGAGCCGGGCCGTACACCGAACCCCTCTGGTGCGACCGGGGCGTCTGGGTGGGTATGTGTGCGCGCGCTTCCCGCCACAGCGGCTCCTTCTCCCGGGTGGGGGGAGCCGGGCCGTGCACTGAACCCCTCTGGGCCATGTTTCCTCCCGCGGGGTGCGGCACGGGCGTCAGCCCTCACCCCTCAGCTCAAAAGGCAAACATGAAGGGGCCGCCGTGACTGCCGCTTCCTGAAGTACCCCCACCCCGCCCCGGATCCTCCAGAGGTACCGACCACCACCGCCGGAGGTACGTACCAGCGCCGGTACGCACTCAGCAGCCTCGCGTGGCTCCGCCGCGGCTCCTGGGGGCGGGGGAACCGCGGGAAGTGTCTCTTCATAGCGTCATCGGGTAGCGCCGCGGCCAACACGCGAGAGGCCGCCATGGCGCTGGGCCGAGGCGGGACATTTTCCCGGGTCATTCTCCCACTGCTGCCACGGCGCCTGGCGGCCACCCGGGCGACAGAGAGCGCGCAGCCCCCCGAGGCTGTGGTGCGCATCCCCTGGGCCCTGCGCCAGCGGCTGCAGCGGGGCGTGCAGCGCCGTCGGCGTGGGCCAGGGGAGGCGGCGGCAACGCGGCCTGGGAAGCTGCTGCTGCGGAGCCGGCGGCCGGAGCTGAGCCAGCCCATCTGGCAGACTGTGGGGCGCTGGGAGCAGCCGCAGCTGGTGTCGGCGGGCTGGAAGCACAGGAAGTCCCACGGGGACTACTTCCAGCTGGAGCCCTCACAGGAGGTGGCTCCTGCCCTGAAGGAGCCGCAGGATGACACGGTGCAGGGCCCATCCTTCACCGAGATGGGGTTGCAGCCAGCGTTACTGACCGGCCTAGAGGGCCTCTCCATCAGCCGCCCCACGGCGGTGCAGCGCCTCGCCATCCCTGCGCTGCGCCGGGGCCGCAGCGCCCTCTGCGCCGCCGAGACCGGCAGCGGCAAGACGCTGGCCTACCTGCTGCCGCTACTGGACAGGCTGCTGGCCTGCCCCGAGAAGCTGGTAGGGGCTGCGGGGCCGCCGTCTCCCCGTGGACTGGTGGTGCTGCCGTCGCGGGAGCTAGCGGTGCAGGTGAGCGCGGTGGCGGCAGCGCTGTGCCGGCCGGCGGGGCTGCAGGTGCGCGGGCTGATGGGCGGCGGCGCGGCGGGCGGGCTGCGGAGGCAGCTGCGGGCCGCCCCGCCGGGTCCGGCCGTGCTGTTGGGCACGCCCGGAGCGCTGCGGGAGGCACTGCGGCGGCGGTTCCTGACGTTGGAGCGGCTGCTCTGGATGGTGCTGGATGAGGCGGACACCTTGATGGACGAGACCTTCTTGGAGCCGCTGGAGCAGATCCTGGCGCATGCTCCTCTCAGCGCTGGAGCTCCCGGGCCGACTGGACCAGGGGAACCGAGGACCCAGATGGTAGTGGTCGGAGCCACCTTCCCCGCGGGGCTGACCGAAACGCTGGAGAAGTTCTCCGATGTGGGCCGGTTTGTCACCCTCACCACCCAGAGCCTGCACCGTTTGCCACCTCATGTCCAACAGAAGTTTATCCGTGTCAAAGGCAAGGACAAGCTGCCTGAACTGCTGCAGCTCCTTAAGGAGCGCTCAGCATCTAGCGGGTCTGTTCTCATCTTTTGCAAGAGTGCCAGTACTGTCAACTGGCTAGGCTATATTCTGGATGACCACAAAATCAAGCACCTGAGGTTGCAGGGACAGATGTCAGCAGATGCTAGAGCTGGCATCTTTGCCTCCTTCCAGAAGGGTGACGTTTCTGTCCTTGTCTGCACAGACCTTGCTGCACGGGGGCTAGACACCAGCAGTGTACAACTAGTGGTCAACTATGACTTTCCAGACACCATACCATACTACCTGCATCGTGCAGGGCGAGTTGGACGGGTTGGCAGCAAGGTGCCTGGAGCCGTGGTTAGTTTCGTCACCCATCGGTGGGATGTGGACCTGGTACGGAAAATAGAGACTGCAGCCCGCAAAAGGACAGGTCTCCCAGGCATGGACTCTTCTATTAATAAGTATCCACCTAAAGGAGGTTGACTCAAGATTGCTAAGCAGTAATAAATGGCCTTGTAGGGACTGGGATTGAAGTCATTAGGCAGAGTGAACTGTTGTAAGTTAGT
Organism: Dryobates pubescens; assembly: GCF_014839835.1. Classification (NCBI taxonomy): domain Eukaryota; kingdom Metazoa; phylum Chordata; class Aves; order Piciformes; family Picidae; genus Dryobates; species Dryobates pubescens. The sequence continues at coordinate 22,107,664 of NC_071630.1, read as the reverse complement.
CTGAAGGAATGGAGAACTGAGTTTCAGAACCAGATGATGGGCTTAACTGTGCACTGTTCTGGATGATGCAGTAGTCATATCCTTAGGCATGACAGCTTTGTGCGAGTAACAAAATGCCTTTGGAAAAGACTGAGGAATTGTCAGACTTTTTAACTTAAATTCAGATCAGAATGGAAGTGTGCCTGCATGATGTGCAGCTCTTGCATTTCATCTTTCCCACCACCAGCAAAATAAAACTTAAAAAATACTACTCTGTTAGGGGGAAAAAAGAAAAGATGTGACTAACTTTGATACAGCTTTGACCAATTCTAGATACATGTAGAAAGACTGAAGGACAAGTTATGTTTGATTTTCTCAGCATGTAGTGGTTCATTCAGAGAATTCTAGACCAGATGCCTCTAAAGTTTGGTGGGAGTGAGAAAGTACAATAAAGCTGTTAAAGGCTTTTTTAAGATCTTTATTTGTCATTTAATGGTTACCTTTCACTGAGGATCCTGCTGCTTTGTATTCTATTACTTTTTTTTCTTTTAAATCTTAAGTGTTTCTACTCTTTTTTTTCTGTATGCTATAATGACATGTTGGGTGTCTGATTGTAAAAAGACAAAAAAAAAAAAAAAAAGGCCAACTTGCCAAAAAATGTCTCCTGTTAAAGGAAAGAAGTGTGTTGAGTAATGGAGTGAATATGAGATTTCTTTTTGAATGTTGTGTTGTGTTCTCTTCTGCTTTAAACTGAAAGGATTAAGGGTTATTTCCTACCTAGCTGCTAGTTTGTATCCATGGTAAATAATAACACAAAAATAGCATTATAGAAATTATATTGGAATAGAGCTACATAAAGAGAAGACTTTTGGGCATACAGTGGTGGCAGGTATATACAAAACTAGGTCACGAAGATACCAAACCCACACCAAATCTCAAAACAGGATGCTTCTTGCTACCTGTTGCTTATTCTACAAAATACAAGAAACGTGTCCTGGATTGTGTCACCAGATTCAAGACAAGACAACTCTTCCTGTCTGCTCCTGTGGTTTTGCACATAGCTCTTTTGTCGACTGCATGTGGTCAAAGTGATGTGAGTGATGTCTTGCATTTTAGCCTTGCATGGCAGAACAAGGTATCTTGATTTGGGTCCTTGTATGTGATGTATTTGTGAACACATACACGACTCTATGTGAAAGGCAATCAAATCCCAGTGCAGTCTGAGGAGACATACCATTCTGTGTAAAAGTTAGAAGCAGACCACCACCCTGGAGAGGCACTATTCTGTCTGGTGAATACTGGACTTGCTGGTGTTTAGATAAAGAAAGGTGATAAGATATTACAACTTCCCTGGAGTTTGAGCTTGGTCTGCCCTCATTTGAAAAACAGATTCTGTGACAGCATGAAAACACTTCATTATCTTCTCATGGTCATAACCTAGTTTAAAGGTGGTTCACAAAGCTATGTTGGTTACACAAGATCATTTGTTTGGTTCATCTCCTAATACAGCTTTTTCTGTAACAAGATAGACTCTCAGCTGGCCAGCTCTAGAGCATAACAAAATTCTGCACTAGCTCTCCTGAGGAAATCCTCCTCTCATGCTGTGTAAGTAGCCCTTTTAGTCAGTCATTCCAGACTGCATCACAAAATGCTGCTTAGTATAAAAGATGTAAGTGTACATGCTGCACTTTAATTTGCAAAAAGTTTCCATGCTTTCCAGATGCTTCAGCCTCATGTCAGGTTCTGAGGCAGCTAACTTAAAATACTAGCAGAAAACATTGATTTATAATTTATTTATTTATAGTTGTGATTTAGTAACTTCCCTGAAAGACAGATCTTGCATGAGCAATTTTACTTAGTTTCCAGTTTGTTCAGCACAGTCTGAGCAAGAGGCACAACTAGTCAATTTTAAGAACATTAGAAGTTCCATCTAAATGGGAGGAACTTCTTTACTGTAAGGCTGAGGGAGAACTGCAACAGGCTCCCCAGAGAGGTGGTGGAGTCTCCATCTCCAGAGACATTCAAAACCCACCTGGATGTTCTGCTTGACCTTCTCTAGGTGAACGTGCCTTGGGTAGGGAGGTTGGGCTAGATGATCTCCAGAGATCCTTCATAACCCTTGCCATTCTGTGATTCAGGTTCATAATACTTCCAGGGTAGGAAAATAACCTCTACTTGTATCTATTCCCAGTACAATTGGTTGCACATACATGGCCACAGCCAGGGCGATGATCTGTGACATCTCCTGGGAGGAAGAGGAGAGAGAGAGGGCAGAAGGACTGATATCTGAGGTTATGAATTCTCACTGTCTACCAAAAAGGCATGCTGGAGCTGACTTAGGAGGGCTGGAGAGGAGCAGTGGGACAGAGCAGGCTTCCTTGAAAGTGGGGAGGGGGAGGTGAATTCACATAATGAGAATTTTCCTCCAAGTTCTAGTCTTTGTCTAGCTTTTACTCTAGTCTTTACTCTGTGTATAGGTGTATATAAATGCAAAAGCTATTGTTTTGTTGGGAATATTAGTTTCAGGATCAACACTTGAAACTGGAAAGAGTTTTGGAAGACCTTGGCTCCTTCAGTGTATTTTGTTAAACTGGTAAAAAGGCTCACAACACACACAAACAAACAAACCAAAACAACTAAACACCACAGTTTCTATTGTCTGCTTACCAGCATACTTCTGAGTGACTGACTTGGCTTTCTTCATGGAGTTGCATTTTACATTGGCATTTTCAAAACACAGAGGGAGTGTGTGTGCCTAAGTGTTCAACAGATGCCAGAACCCTACAATGAAAATCAATAGACCCTAGACTCTTCCAATGTCCCAGGGTATGCTGATGGGCTTGCAGAATGATTTTCTGGTCGAAATGTCTCTTTCCCAAAAATTGAGGGGAAAAAATGCTGCCCTGTGTGGCTGTGGGTGCTGCTACTTTAAGTAGTGGCTTTGCTCATGCTGAAAAAACTGATACAGGAGGTGGCAGAAATAGAGCTTTGAGAATTCTGCTTCTAAACAGGGAAAAATGCTTATATAGGAATCAGTCCAAAGTGGGAAAACATTTTTTTTTTCCCCCTAAGTACTTTAGAAAAATAATTCTGGAAGCCTTTTCAGTTACAATTCTCAAACTGAGCAGGCAACAACTTCTGCTGTCCACAAGGCTTTTGTGATCTATTGCTTTTAAAAAGATTTTTATTGTCTTATTATGGGGGAGGGGTGGGGGGAAATAAGCACAAAGAAACCCAAACAAAACCCTTCCTCTCCTGAAGCAAGCTAGTTTGTATCCTGGTTCACAGAATTGGTTTAAAATCCTGGCAGTTGACGCTCTGCTAGATCAGTGTAGGTGTGATTTTTAGCCGGGACGCTCCTGCCACCTGGTGGCAAGAACTTTCACCTTTCTTGATTCCAAAGAGTTGAACTGAATACCTGATAGCTGTGTAGAACAAAAGGGAGAGCAGACACTTCGTTTGGCTTGCTTTGCCGTTTGAGCACTATCACTTGTGAAATAAGCATCATTTAGATAAATAGATAGGCTTACTGCAACCTTTTTTCCCCCTTTTCTTTCTCCCCCCACCCTTTTCCCTCCAACACACTATAGAAATGAATTCTGCAGAAACAGCACTGAGCCAGGAGACTCCACAGTGACTCTGCTATTTGTATAAACAGTTGTTGACAAGGACCATTGATGGGTGTCAGCATAATATTAATTTCTGTTCATCCATTTGAGAGAGTGATTGCCCATTGGAACGGGCTGCCTGGGGAGGTGGTGGAGTCGCCATCATTGGAGGTTTTCAGGAGGAGACTTGATGGGGTGCTGGGTGCCGTGGGTTAGTTGTTTAGGTGGTGTTGGATTGGTTGATGGGTTGGATGCGATGATCTTGAAGGTCTCTTCCAACCTGGTTTATTCTATGTATGTTCTATGTATGTTCCTTCAAGGTGTCTGCTTTCATTATGCTGCTATTTGCTTTCAGCTGTAGGGAACATTTCGCTATAGCTTCCTTCCTAGAGGCTACAATGCTTTTGTGACATCTTGACGTGCTTCACAAAGACTTCTCTCTGTTCAGAACACAGAAAATAAACCTGGGATCTGTAAAGAGAAGCATTCGATCTTTGTACTCCTTTCTGTTTCTTTTGCATTTAGTGATTGGTGCCAAATGATGTGGCTCTGTATGGACACATCCTGAGAGTACAATCTACTGGCACAATCTAAACTGTTTTCATGGATGCTGGTCAAACTAGGGTTATGAAAATGTGGCAGCTTCAGCCACCTACAAGATGGACTAACATGAGAAAAAGTTTTTCACTGACTTGGTTTGGAACATTTTTGATTTCCCAAGCTTAGATTATTTCTTGCAAGGTCTTATCTGGGAAACATGTTGCAAATATGCTTATTTGAACAGATTAAGCCAACCAACCTCCTATGACCACCCTCTTAAACTGTGAGCTCACTCCATTTTGGGACCTGATAGGAATACTGAGATCTGTAGAAGAAACAGATGGAATTTAATTCGCAATAGCTAAGACAATTGCTAATTTTATGCAAACAGAAATCCTGATACATGGAATTTCCTTTTCTTAATGTGTTCTAACAGTTTCTAATTAAAACACTGACAGCTGTGCAGCCCATGTGCTGGTAAAGTATTTATGCCAAGTTCACCAAATTAGCAATGTACAGCAGAATTCTAAGTGATGTGAGGGTTTCTGTTTACATTTTTCAGTTAGTGGGAACCAGAGGATAGATGTTCCAGCTAAGACATGACTTGTGCAACAGCTCTGTGGGGATTTTGATTGCGAGGCTGGGTGATTTCTCTGCAACAGAATCAGAAACAAAAGCATGTGGCATTTTTGTTTTCTGTACAAAGTATGAAGTAAAATAAAAACAATGATAAGCAAACCTAACTTACTGCAAAACTGCAGGATCATCTTTTTGCATATATTTCTTTGTTTCCAAACTGCCAGCTCCCACAAAGGGAGTGAGAAGTCCCAATAGGTTCAGAAACATAAGCACCTCTGAAAGGTCACCTGTACCTTAGAAGCCTTTTGATCCAGCAGCTATAGAAATGAGGCCAAAATCAGGTTAGCAGTAAGGTGCACACCTGGACCTGTGTTTATGTTCAAATCTAAGAGATTCTTCTCAGAGCTTGTCAGCAAGAGGATAAGATGCAACCCTCACAGATTGCAGCAATGGAGATCCCAGCTGAATGTAAATGGAAAAAGAAAATAATCACAATGTGAATAAGCAGGCACTGGAACAGGGGCCAGGAAAGCTTGTCTAATCCCTTTCCTAGAAAATAATCACAATGTGAATAAGCAGGCACTGGAACAGGGGCCAGGGAAGCTTGTATAGTCCCTTTCCTTGAAGACATCAAAGTTCCACTGGACGAGGGCCTGAGCAGCTTGATCTTTGAAATTGCCTTAGCTGAGATCAGCGGGCTGGACTAGATGATATCCCATCAGAAATTCTTCCAAGCTAAATTATTCTCTGATGAGGGGCACCTGTTTCACCGCAGGACGAAGACAGAAGTGTTACCCACCCCGCATGGCAGCAGACAGATGGACGCTGGGCTGTACCAGCAGCTCGCCTGCCACCAGAGGGAGGAGGCGCCGGCTCCGAACGGCACAGCCCGAGGCCTGCGGGTACCCGCATGGGCGGTAGCCGGGCTGAAAGCTGTCACAGACCTTGTGTCGTCTGACGGGGACAATCTCCAAATGCCTTTTGGGGTGTGAAGCCTGTAACGTGAGCTAAAGGGCTAGAGGACGCTTCTTGGTTGCTGCTCTGATGCCAGGAGGACCTGGTGCCAGGCTTTAGCTGTTGCATCCAACACAGCAGCACGTGGATTTCTCCCCCGCCGCATTTTCCTGAGAAGGTAACCTGCTGCAAGGAGCCTTTAGATAAACAAAGAAAAAAGCTGTACGTCTCATGTCAACTTCTGTTGTGCAATTCTGCTCAGTCAGCTGGGTGGGTTTTGTATTTTAAATGCTGTTTAATTAGGAGTGCCTAATATACCATGTTCTTAATTTTGTATAGTGCTTGCAATTCTCCTTCAGGTCTCAAGAAGTGATTTCTGAATGATGATGTACTTAATTGTCTTTCTTTACCTAAATGGTTTCAAAGGCAAATAACTCTTACTGTCAAAGGATATTTTGCATGAAACCTTGGAAGATACTTTTACATAGCAAATCTATAGGACATTTTTGTAGCTACCAAGAACAGTGTTTTTGTATGAATGCACAGAATGGAGAGTTAGAAATATATACATCATTATCAATCAAACTGCTTAAAGAACATGTAGGTACAGTTCATGCTTAAAAATCTTCCTGAAAATGGCTATGGAATTCATATTGATGGAAAAACAGAAAATATTGGGACTGAGATTTGCACTGTGTAGCAGGTTTTAGAACATCAGGACAGTGTTACTGTGTGAACAAGGCTTGCTACTTTGTCATTAAGCACTTTGAACGGACAAATGCTGTGGATTTCTGGAAGAGCTCTTACACTGTACTATGCCATCGAGTACACAATCAGCTACAAAATCTTAGTGATCCCTTTAGAGTCTTTTTGTCAGGACCTTGCACAATTCTAGAGATGAAGGTTGCAGACTTGATCTACATTTTAATTGCAGGAATTTGAAACAAGAAATGCCTGCAGAAATTCATCTGCTTTTGTAATGCCAGCTTGTCAGGATTCTGATGCTTGGGCAAGTTCTTGAACTTTTCTTTTTAGTATTTTGCATCCTGAGCTGTCCCAAGCAAATATAACATTTTCTAGAGAAGAGATACAAGGAGGTTTAATTTTTTTTTCCATTGTGGTAACAAGGTCTGCATTTGTGGTAAAGAGTGAAGTCTGTATTTACACTTTGATGTGTGAGGGAAATCTCTACAGCTGCCACAAAACAGAAAGGAAACAACTTCTGATTGCTCTCTGTCCTTCACTATTCTGTAGAAGTGTTGGTTTCACAATGCATGTGTATTTCTAATGCATGTTTATGGGAAGAAAAATTTCTCTGAGAGTGCACATCTGAGGAAGGATTTTGAAGATGATTGTGTTTCCAGTAACTGCTGTCCCTCAAAATCCTGCAGTTCCTTGCCATGGCTGAGTGAAAACAAAGTGCTGTCTCTTAGATTGGAAAAATGTGAGACAGAAAAGAACAGAAAGGAGAAAAGAAAAGAGGAAAGAGAAGAGAAGAGAAGAGAAGAGAAGAGAAGAGAAGAGAAGAGAAGAGAAGAGAAGAGAAGAGAAGAGAAGAGAAGAGAAGAGAAGAGAAGAGAAGAAACCAAAAACCCCACCCACCAAAACCATAGAGTTGTGTTTGAAAATGCTCTTTTTAAAACCGTTCATGGCCATTTCTACTGAGAGCTGTCACCTGAGTACTCAAGTACCCAAATGGGCTTTATTGTGCTGAAGCAAAGTTTGTTACCTCCTGTGAAAGCAGCGTTTCCACAGGTTCCATCCATCATGGTGAAAGTTGGTTGTTAATGCTCAGTAATGCTCATCCTTGTGGCCTTTGTCTGGCTCTCTCTTTTCCAGGAAGTTTGCCACAAGCCATCCTGCTTGTTCCTTTCTCATCCCTAGAAATCCTGGAATGCCTTCTGACCATTACTGCATTTATTCCCTTCTATCCCTCTTTTAAGCACTAAGTTGTCAGCACCCTGTTGTCTCATTGCTTTGTGTCACTTCGTTGCACATTTGCACAGGCAGGGAAGCAGCAGAAAGTTGGAAATCTTGATCTGTGAACTCTATGTTATGGCACTTTATATATTTGATTTGGCACAATGATTCAACAGATTCAAGTATTAATGTAATGGCTGTCATGAAGTGCTTTAACAAATAAAGATAGAAAATTTGGACTTGACATGGGATGAAAGGAATGCCATTCCTAAGTGAGATTTGCTGCACTTACATAGCAGCTATTTACTGAACCTTCTGCACTGTGATCTGGCCTGCCTGCTGCAAAAGGAGAAGAGGGGATAGGCAGCATGTCTATACTTCCAAAGATGGTAAATGACAGAAGCATGCAGCAGAACATTCCTTTTTCACTGTGAAACTTTCCATTAACTTATAGGGCAGACAGGGCCATCTTGCCCCATTCTAGCTCTGTTGTCCCTGACATGGGAACACTCTTGTGCAATGCATGCTTTCTCAGAATTCATGTTTTACTGATCACTACTCATGAAGAGCTTGGGGAATGTAAACCAGCATTAGAAACTAACTTGTGTGAAGCAATATACTTTGCGTGTCTGCAAAGCCTCACTGTGCCTACTGCAGCTCTCCAGGGACTGTCACTGTTTGTTCTGTGGGCTGATGGCTTCTCTAAGCCTGATGCCCCAAAATCGCTGTGCCTATCCTGTGTGTGGGCGTGGTGGGGATGAAAAGCAATTATGCATGAAAGATGCAAAGGTAGATATGAATAGATACATTTTGGCTCTGAAGTGTAATGTGGAAGAAGATAGAGAGCTGCATTTTGCACCTCCCTCCTTAGCTCTGCCACGCTCTCTGTGTCTGTATGTTGCAAGCCTGTGGTATTTTGTGTAGCTGGGGTAAAGCTGAAAGTAAGAAGGAAGTTTTCTTTGTACTCATTGTCCCTTGTAGTGTTACACATATTCCTTTGGGACAGACTTTTGGTCTGTGGGGGACTCAGCTGCCTAACTCAGAAGTGAAGAGATGTATTTCAGTTCCTGGAGCAGGATCACGAGGCTGCCTCTGGGAATTCATGGTGTGCTTTATGTACCCCAGAGCTGGGAGAGAGGAACTGGGCAAGAGAAGTAGCAGGCTGTTGGGCCTGATTTACTGTCTCCACTGCACAGTACCTACCCATTTTCTGCATGAGGTTAATTAAAACAAATCACCTGTAAGCAAATGGCTGCAGTTTTAAATGCAGGTAAGATTCCAGTGAAATTCTGCTTATCTTTCAATTCAGAATGTGCCCTCTTGCTTAAATGGATTTGATTGAAAAAAAAGAGAAGGAAATCAAAGACCATGTCATAGTAGTACAATAGAGCTCCTATTCTGAATGTGGGTTTTGCTGTACCCAAATGGAATTTAAGTTTAAGCCCAGGTATCCGTGACCTGCCTCATCTTGTCCCAAACATGTAATCTATAAATATTCAATTTATTTGAGTAAAAGTGTTATTAGAGGTCAACTTGTTCGGCATCGATATGTCCAATACCAGTTGTTTCCAATGACAAATCAAGTATTTTTCTGCTAAAGGCATTCCCCAAAAATTGATAGAAAAGGACCATCATAAGAAATTTTTCCCTACACAAAAATAGAAAGCTGTGGCAATGACCAAGAGCAGAAAAATCTCCCTTTCAGTCAGTCAACATGGGAAGAACACAGAAGGTTCCCTTGGTTGTTGTGCAGACATGAGAAGAATAAGGGCTTCTTGTATCAGCTATGGTATGAATCCTGGATGTGAATCCTGAAGTGTTGTCAGGGAAAAAAACAGTCTGAGAATCATAGACTTGCTTAGGTTGGAAAAGACCTTAAAGATCAAGTCCAACCAATAATGCAGCACTGCCAAATCCACTACTAAACCATGTCCCTCAGCACCACATCTACATGCCTTTTAAATCCCTCCAGGGATGGAGACTTCACCACTTTCCTAGACAGCCTGTTTCAGGCCCTGACAACCTAGCATCCCAGTCTTGAAAGGTCCGCTCCTTATTCTGACCCCAGGGGAAGTAGTTGTGCCTGCAGGAAACCATTCCCATGAGAAACCCCAGATGCATAGTCTTATGTAAATTGACTCCCATATTGTCTTAAGGGCTTAGCCAAAAACTCTTTAAGTTTCATACAGATGAAAATAAGCTTGGGGCCAACCATGTCTGTTATGTTTGTTCATGAATGAGAAAATAGAGTGTGAAGCATTCTTGGGGGGTGAATCTCCTTCTAGAGTACTTTTCTCTATGTAGCACTACTTCACAAACCGTCTCAATGGCATTCCTTACATTACTTTTTACATGAAAGAAGCATTAAGGAGTGAGGTTTATTAATTTCCTTTAGTTAATGCCACAGGTCCCTTGGCATCATGTTTAGACTGGATCTTCACTGGTGCCTACATGCTACTGTGTTTATTCAGCTGTCCTAGAGCTGCTTTCTGAGAGCACTTCAGGGCTGATTTTAAACCTGCCTCTCCATCTATGCTCCCTTTTTATTATCCTGTATATTCCCACTGTTCAAAAGTACTTCCTGCCAGATGTCCCACAGTTTAATGTATTCTCAAATCCTGTGAAACAGAAAACACGTGAGCCAGATTCTCAAAAGGGGAACCTTAGAAATTTTTGGTCAAAGGACTTTTTGTTCCTTCCAATAGCAGTGTGCACCATTCTAAACCCAAGCCATAAGGGTAATTTCTTAATATTTTAAAATTTTGGTTTAATTTTTACATTATTTTAATTTAAAGTATGTGCAAAATGGATTCATTTCTAGTTTAAAACCTTTTAATTGCACAGCTCAGTTAAACTTAGACTGGCTTATTAAATATAAGTCCTTTATAAACAATACCTTTTATCAGGCATAGGCAGGGTAAATTAGCCAATCTTAAAAATATGATTTTCACTGTCCTGCTTTTCAATATCCTAGTTACAAGCCTACTTTTATTAAGGCTTGAATTTTTATAATCAAAATGTTCTAGTAAGTGGAAGACAGAAATGTGTTTAGACAGGATGCAATCAAGAGGTAATCTGCTTAGCATGACTTGAATTTGCTTCTAATGCTACCACCACCTATAGATGTCCCTTGAGATATCTGACCTCATTGATAAATATATGGCTTTCTATCAGGAAGCTGTTTCTGGATTTATGTCTACCTCCTGTTGCTGTAGAAAATTTGTTTAAATACAAGAGAAGCAAAGCATGCAGGCAAGATGATGGACTGCCTTGTAATTGTATCGTATCTTGGATATCTGCCATTTGTTTTTACTTCTGCAGACAAGGAATACATAAACCCAACTTCCTTTATTAATAAAAACAAACTTTGATGCTGTGATAAGAAAGTTTATAATAAATGTCAAAGTCTCTGACTCATAGTGGAAAATAAATGAAAGGTCAACATTCTTTTATTCTGTTTTTCAGTCTTGTTGTCTTTCGTAAAAGTTTGAGCATGGCTCTGCAATATTGGAATTCCAGCCAAACATCTTTGATTGGCAAGAATGCACAGGGCATGTGCATTTCATTAGGATGTCATTCCAGTGAATGAAGGAGGTATCAGTTCCTTAGCTTTACAGATAATGCTGCCAGAAACTCTGAAGGGGGGGTGGGGGTAAGCCCCCAAATAAGCTTTTCCCGGCAGAGGTGTTTTTACCTCCCAGTAGGTCTTATATTGGCATAGCACAGCAGGTTGACACCTGAAAGACTGTTGTCCAAGTGTTTGAGTACTGTATTTTGAAATGGAGCAGCAGGTGAAGTGACATTTTCAGGTTTGGCACATACTGGCCTCTCTAAGATGTGAGAAGTGTTGGATTTCAATAGCTTTCCTCTGAAAATATTCTGACATGCTCTACGTTTTAACAAGACCTTTTACTCAGGAGCAGCTGATTTGTGGGATTTCTCAGAAACAGCTTCAGTGTTCACTTCAGTGTGAGGACTGCCAGATACTGAGAACAAGGCAGTTAATGCAATGAGTAAACTATCTTCTTGTACTGTTTTGGTATCTGCTTTTTGGGACATGTGAGTCAGGGTCCGTTTGGCTCTCCCTGCCAAATCTCACTGATGAGTTGGTTCCCTTCAGCAGTCAGGTGGTGGCAGCAGCAGCGTTTAAGGAGTGAGCGTGCAAAACTACAGCCAGAGACCTTACAATCTTTGGAAGATGGTGGCTGGTTTACAAGTTTTGCTACCTTCCCTTCTGTTTACTGTTTTCTTTCTTCCTTTTCTCCTGCAGAATTCACCCCAGTCTTACGAAAAGGAGAGGCATTTCAGCTCTGCTTGTACTATTAAGCCTACAACTTCTATAGACCAGAAATCTTGCTGCTGCATTGTCATCAGTGAAAAATTGTGATATCTCTTTGCTTCATCAAGCTGGAAAATGGAAATGAAGATAATTACAACAAAGTTGCTGTGGCTGTTGATGTTATTCTCTGATATTGTGCCATTCAGCTATGAGAAATCAACGAGAGAGCGAGCTATTGAGCTGATGCAGGATGCACGTTTAATCGATGGGTACATGAAATACGTTAAACTCTGTTTCTATCTTGACAAACAAGGAGGAAAAGCTGAAGCGTGTTTGGATCAGCAGAGCCATAGGCTGTTGCTAGCATACAGCAGTTAGTTGCTGCTGCATTGATTTATCCAGAAGTTTTGGTTCAGAGGATACTTACAACAGGATCAGGTTATTCTAAATGCATTTGTGATTTTCTGCTCAGGTTTCACCACTTAGTTATTGTTCCCCTTTACACAATGTCCCTGTCTCCTCCCAGTAACTTAATGGCTTCTTTCATTAGCAATGACGTCTGTGCAGAGCCAGAAAGGGTTCATACCTTGAAAGGCTTCCTTCACAGCCTGAAGGAATGATGTCTGTGGTGAGTGTGTTTTGACCTGGGAACACAAACACGGATTATTCTAGCACAGGCAGCTCTGATTATTCTACCACAAGTACTAGCTTGTCAGGAGTGTAGTGGCTGATTTTGGTTCTTCCATTCCTTCAGAAACAATAGGGACAAAAATAGATACAAACAGCTATAAAAATGAGAGAAGAAAAAAGTTTCTTGCTGTCCTAATTAAGAAAAAAATCTTGTTTGCAAAAGAAGGGAGAATTAGGCATAGGATTATTGGCAATAAATGATCTAGGGGACAACAAACAGTGGAAGAAATTATGTTTGGGTTAGAAGGGGAACAACTTACTTCTATCACGAGCCCTATTTGTTCTCAATTCTAGGCACAATGACTTTGTATTGCAGCTGAGAATATTTTACCAAAATAGACTCAGTAGAGTCAACTTAAGAACACTCAACAAGACCCACACAAACCTTGCAAAACTTCAGGCTGGTTACGTGGGAGCTCAGGTATGTATTGCCATGGTCGTGAGTCTGAGGACGTATTTTTACATTTGCCTCTTTTCCAGTCACAAAAGAACTCTGGCCTTGGTTTTGGCTCTTTCTGCTGAAAAAGGAAAACCCATGAAACTAAAAAGCCACAGACACTTTTCCATAACATTAGTGTTTCAAAAGCTTGTGTTTTTTAACCAGGTACCCTTAACCAAACCAGCAGCATTTGTGTTGTGATGATTATATTACACTTAAATCTGCTTTCCTGCACATAGCGTGGAGTAGCAGAGCATGTTGGGGGGCTCTAGTCATGTCTGGAGCAGATGCTCTTGCCTTACATTGTAATTCTTACTTTGGGGAAAAAAAAACTATAGTGGCCACTCCCTTGTGAACTGTAGGAAATTATTTTGGTCTGTGCTCATGAACTTCACTATTAGCAAATGAAAGTTCCAAGTTGAAACACAAGTGATCTAGTTTACTTGTCAATGTTTCTTTCAGTTTTGGTCAGTGTATGTTCTTTGCAGCGCTCAGAACAAGGATTCTGTGCGTCTGACCTTGGAGCAAATTGATGTTATCAAGAGGATGTGTAACAGCTATCAAGAGCTTGAACTCGTGACAACTTCCCAAGGTGATGCTCTTTTTTGTGACAATCGTTTTTTAAAATGGGATGGCAGGAGGCATGTGCAAAAAAGAGTAACTTTTACTTCTGTTTTTCCACTGAACCACAACTGGCTTTGTGCAGAGTCCTGACCCACTGCAGCCTTGAGAACAATCGCCACGTAAACAGGCACTAGTACAAGCTTCTGTTCTCTGCAGACGTCAGCGTTATTCCTCGCGATTTACAGGAACAGTTGTGGCTCAGTAGTGCTGGCTTCTCATCAGTCCTGCACTGACTCAGGAATTATTTTCCCTTGCTGTTCTCAGGTATTGCTGACAGCAAAAGGATTGCATGTTTGATTGGGATAGAAGGTGGTCACTCCATTGACAGCAGTTTGGCAACACTGAGGATGTATTATGACCTGGGTGTTCGTTACATGACTTTAACCCATTCCTGCAATACCCCCTGGTAATTAATGTGCATGTTTTTGTGTGACCATTTAATGCAAATTGGTGGCAGCTCCTAGGTCTGTGACTCTGAGTCAAGTGAAGGATGATAGGTTTGGGGGTTAAATCACTTGCTATGTGTGAAGTGGAAGACTGTTACATAGTGCTTGTTATGTTGACAATTTGGGAACTTTTACACCTTGTTACCAACACTAAGATGGTAAAACAGCTGTCCTCTTTGCTTTATTAGAAAAGTTGGGGGTTTTTTTGGTCTGTTTTGCCCTAAGTAAAAGCACTGAAAATACACATGATATATATCAAAAGAGAATAAATTCTGTGTAAGAACTCAGCAGCCTTCAGCGCTGTCCTGTCTGGCCATTTGAAAAGCATAGGTCCCATATGCAGCTACACAAATGAGTAGATAATTGTTGTATCAGAATATTAGCACCTACTCTTTGCTGGATTGACAAAACCTCTTCTAGTACTGACTCAGGGGAAGGGGAATTGAATACTGAGAGGGCTGAAAAGCAGGCTGTGCATCTGACAGGTAACTTACATTTCAGTGTACCTACATTCTCTGATGGTTTGTTTAATCAGAAAACTTCTGACAAGCATCTCTTTGTTTTTCTTGCATTGCTTCACAAACATAAAACACTCCTGAACCTTAAGGCACTGTGTGAACAAGACAGCTATTACACAGATCATTATCCCTACAGTTGGCTATATGATAATGATTTTTATTGTGTGCCTCAAGAAGTTGCAGTTACTGATGTTGTCACCACAACAATATGATGCATCTCCCTCCTCACTCCCCTTTGTAAGGTCTGAATCATCATCTAAGGGAATACACAACTTTTATCCTGGTGTTACTGGTCTGACTGCATTTGGCCAAGTAAGGATCTCTTTTGAATGCTAACCTCATAATCAGGAGCTGATCAGGGTTCAGAACAAATTCCCTGTGCTGCTCCTTAGGGTAAAAGAAGGACTAGATTTAATTATAACAATTGCTTTAATACAGATAGGATGTATGAATTAATATGCATAAGTAGTGGGATGTGAGTAACAGTTCAAATGACTTATCGAAGTCCTTTGAGTACTTAAAGGGAGCTATAAGAAGGACAGGGACAGACTTTTTAGCAGGGCCCATTGTGACAGGACAAGGGGTGATGGGTTTAGACTACAGAGAAGAAAAAACTGTTTTACACTGAGGGTGGTGAGACACTGGCCCAGGTTGCCCAGAAAGGTGGTAGAAGTCCCATCCCTGGAAACATTCCATGTCAGGTTGGATGGAGCTCCGAGCAACCTATTCTAGTTAACTGCAACAGCTTTGGACTAGATGACCTTTAAATGTCCTTTCCAAGCTAAAATATTCCATGATTCTATGATTTTAGATTGCTTAAGTTTTGAGCATGAGCTAGTTAATTGTGAGTGAATAAACTAGAATAAGTAAATAGAAATAAAAAAAAAAAATAGAAACCCATACAGGCATGGCATGTTTATGATTAGCTGAAGAATGTATTTATCTCTTTACATGTATCAGCTAAAGAGTTTCCTTTAAGGAAACTTAATACTGACATTGTTATCTGTAAATCTGTTTTAGGAAGTGGTAAAGGAGATGAATCGCCTGGGTATGCTCATAGATTTATCTCATACTTCATATTCCACAGCAAAAGCTGCACTGAGTATCTCCAAAGCACCAGTAATTTTCAGCCATTCCTCAGCATTTTCTGTTTGTAATCACTCAAGAAATGTTCAGGATGATATCCTCCAGCAACTGGTGAGTGTTACAGGTTTCGGGGTGTTTGATCGTGGGGTTTTTGGGCTGCTTGGTTTTGTGTGTTGGGTCTGGTTGGTTGGTTTTATTCTTTTGTTTCAATGGCAGATCTCTGAGCAGTTACATGTTCACTTCTGAAACATTTTCTTTGTGTTTTGTCTTCAGTACAAAAATGGAATGTTTGCAAATACTTTGAAATTCTGTCTGATTTGACATAGTCACTGGACCTCTGCTACATGACAATATAAGGAATCCAGGGTAAAGGACAGAGATGCAAAGCTTTGCGCTGCCACCTGAGCTTTGACTTGCAATGTTGTTATGCTCACTGGGGGATGGATGTAGAAGGATCCATATGTGATGCCTGTCTTCTGAACAAAAAAGTGTCCACTTATCACCTGTCTCTTCATATCTTTCAGAAAAAGAACAAGGGAATTATCATGGTGACTTTCAATGCAGATGTACTGGCCTGTGGCAGAAAAGTTGTTAATATTTCTACCCTTGCAGGTTTGATGTTAATATACAGTAGTTTTTCTGGCTGCCTTCTATGACTTTCCTGGTGTCTGCATCATTTTTGAGATTATATGGAAGGGAATATCATGTGGAAGGGAATAAAGAAGCAAAGTAATTCACGTGATCTCAAAAATACCTCTAGGTATTTTTGGAGCTAATATTAATTAAACAATGATGTACAGGGTATGTATCTGGAGCCTGGTACCATTAATCCCAAAGTAGCTGTTACTGTCTGGAAAACAACTTAAACCTTTATAATTAAAGAGTTGAAAACACAGGTCTGTAGTGGGTAATGTGTGGGCTGCTTGTTTACAAAGTCATTTTTCCAAAGAAAATAGATTAATAATGCTGCTATGATGATCATGTCTTTTCCCTCATTTGCATCTCATCAGCGTAGCTGTTATCTTGATGATTGCTGCCAACATTCTTATTAACAGAGGTCTAGTTAAACACCAGCACATATCTAGACTGGGCCAGCTGCATTATGAAACTTCAACATGTATTATCAGTAGGTCTTCTGACTTTCTTTAACGAAAGATTGATTAAGAACCAAGAATGGTTAAGGAGAACAGTCACCTAGTGCAAATATGCCTGAACTGTATTATTCCTTCTTGCCAGATGTTTAGAGATTGTTTTCTTTTATATTTTCTTTCAGATCATTTTGACCACATAAAGCAAACTGCAGGTTCAGAATCGATAGGAATTGGTGGTGACTACGATGGAGTGGAACGGTTAGTAAAACTGTACATATGCTGGCATCTGCTCCTTAAATTAGGAAGGTTTTGATTCTCTTTGGGGAAAAAAGAAGACAAGCTAAAAGAGTTGTAGCAAATTGTCTTGTGATGAGTACTAAACCAAGTTTTATGACAGAAGAGCACAATGATTCCTTTTTCGAACTGTACGAAGCAGTGCTACAAATGTGGAAACAGATCCTAATGCCCTGTGAACTCTGCAGTTGTGTGCTATAGGCAGTGGTCTGCACATACAAGAACAGAGACAGAGGGTTCTGTCCTCCAGAAGCCAGTGATGAATGACAGAAAATCTGCCTCAGCCTTCAGATGTAAACAAGTCATCTCAGGGAGATGCTGCAACTCTTTCCTCCCCTATCACTTTCTAGCGCAGAAAGCCCAAAGCATTTTGGGGCTGTGAAACCACTCCAGCTGTTGGGGCTTGAGAAGTGTTTGAGGAAAGTAGAGTATGGTGAACAGTATACAACATAACCATTCCTGATCTCTCCTTGGCTAGTGTTGCTGGAAAAAATGCAGACTGGGTGGCATTTGCTGGTGTAACTCTAAAGCTTTTTAAAATGTGCCACAAAAGGACACATTTTATTGCATGCATTGTCACAAAGACCATCAGTTTAATTGCTGGAGGAGTTGTTTAAGGTCCTAAGTCCTGTGAGAAAACATGGGCACAGATATCTGGAGATATGCCTAGCACCACACAACCACAGAAATGACAACAGAAAAGAGTAGTTATCTCAAAACAAAATCAAAACCTCACAGAAACACAATCTAAAGCAACTGTTTCATGCAGGTTTTGCAGCCTCTTACTTCAAAGTCCTTTCCATTCTGATAAGAATTGTCACAAGATGTAGGTCAATTTTGCTTATTGTAGGTTTTTTCTGTAGAAGACTCTGCATGGCTTTCTTTTCACTGCCTGAATTGCTGAGTTCAAAGCAGCAGCATTATTCTCTTTTCTTTGGAAAAATGACTTTGTAAACAACAGAGCATACACGATTGCCTGCCACTCCTCACTCATGGTCTATTTGCAGGCTCCTTTTCTTCTCAGTTACACAAGTGGTTTGCACCACCTCCATCTGTGATGCAGATGTTTCCTCTCACTCTAAAAGCCCAATATAAACAGCAGACTAATGCATACATAAGTTTTTGTTTATTTTTTCCTTTTGTTTTAATATCCTCCATGCTGTTCTGCCTACAGACAAGTGCATCTTCATTCCAGAATACACGGTTTTGTTCTGATAATGGGATCCTCTGTGCAGAAAAAGGGTTTCATTGTGTCCTGGTCCTACTTCTGTTTATGCCAGCTGAATTCTTAATATTCTTTTTTTTTTAACTCATCAGAGGAAGAACTGGTTCCAAAGTGAGCTCATGCCAAAAATTATTATGTGCAAAAGACTAACTAATTATTTCTACATGTTTTAGTGATATGTATTGCATGTTCTTGTCTGACTTTTGCTAACAGCTTCCCCGAGGGATTGGAAGATGTTTCTAAGTACCCTTCTTTGATTGAGGAACTTCTTAGAAGAGGATGGAATGAAACTGAACTGAAAGGGGTCTTAAGGGAGAACTTCCTCCGTGTCTTCAGGGAAGTGGAAAATGTAAGATTAAAGACTAAACTGAATCTTGATTCTAACCAAAAGGGAGAGAGGAACTGTTGATGCTTTGCTACATGTTTTGGTTTTCTTTTTTCAGTGAGAGAGCTCTGAGGGAATACAAGCACTTAACACAAAAATTTCAATGCTGCAAAAGAAACAAAGATGTCAATAGAGTGTTAGCAGAATAAAGGGAAGAGAGAGAGAGCAGACAAAGCTCTTGGGAAGTTTTTCTCTCTGTGGTAATCTGATAAGTACACAACACGAACTTCTAAATAGAATCACTTCATGGTTTGGAGGAACTGCAGACGTACCAGCATCACAGTCTGGCTGGTGCAGTAAAGAATGCTGACTCCTGCAAATCAATTTAATTCTTGTCATGGGATTGGGCTGCTATCCAAAAGGCTCCTGTCATGACCAGATTACTAACAAGCCATAAACATAACAACTAGATCACAACAAGCTTAAGTGTAAAGAGTAGGAGCAGGGTAAGGGAGGAGGGAAGGAGAGTGACTGCATCAGAGTAGGAATCCCCTAAATGGTAACTTTGTCAAATGCCTCTGTTGAAACTTGTAAACTGCTCGCCTCCTACTGTTTTTATTCACAGGGATAAGTAAACAGATATTATACACAAAGCCTTATAGACAGCATATATTTTATAGTGATCTTATTTTCAGGTGCCTTTTGTGGGGGTATGTTAGATGAACAGAAATCAGGGAAGTTTGTGCTGTTTTGGCTAATCTGCCAAAATATCTGCCTATGGCCGAGTTGCATGTGGTAGACTGACACCATGAAGAGGTTGAAATTCAGCACACCTAATCAGTGAGATTTAGTCATTTTTTCCCCCTTTTAAATTAGAGATGTTTGAAGCTCTGTCCTGAGACTGTGAGCTGACTTCAGAGAGGAAAACTTACCAGTTTGTTTTCTTAAGGTTTCCCAACTAATGCATCCATATGTGGAGGGTGCCAAGACAAACAACAGCCAGAGCTGTGACTCTTGCCTGAAATGTATCTGTACTGAATTCTGGGAAGTGTTTCATTGGAGTGCAGACATCAGGATAACAACATTGAGTTGGTTCACTTGAACTGGCATTGAATTTGCTAGCTGCTTAGAGCTTTCTGCTGTTGTACCAGTCTGCCTTTCAGGGGTATCCCTTTGAATTTTTCTAGGTGAGGAACAACAGCAGACTAATGGATGTAGGTGAAAGTGAAATTCTGCAAGAAGAAGTACAAAATTCCTGTCGCCTAGACCTACATAATCATCAGCTCCAGAGAACCAGGTCCTTTGGATTCCCTTCTGTGGCACAACCTTGTAGTCTGGTCCTTCTAATTGTATTATATTTAATATTGGAACTGGAATAATTGGAATTTAATTGGAGTCTAGGGAAAGATATATGGAGTAATCTGCAATGCCACTAGTTATCTTTTGGGGGTTTTGTTAATGTAAAGCTATGCTAATGGTTTCAAAATATAGTTTCTATTAATTCACCAGCATACTTGGAAGTTAATTTAGATTTTAAATGTTGCAGAAAAAGTATTTAGAATTTGAAGTGATACATTTTGTGTCATCTTGGGTAAACCAGGACCAACATTGCTATTAGAAAGTATTCAAATCAAACAAATAAGTTCTCTAACACACGACACGTATTTGGTAAACACCTTTTGGTGCAGTGGCCCTGTTTTGGCAGTACTTTCACACAGAAACTAGAGAATATGATTAAGGCACCTGTGCTGAGATGTTTGCAGATAATACTTATCAAATCACACAACTTTTATCATCAGTCAGTGAGATCTAGGTCAGAGAAGACAAATCCCCTGGTCCATCTAGAAGAGATGGGTGATAAGATGGATGACAGGGCTATTTCACTTCAGATTTCATGTCTACCACTAGCTTTAGGGACCCTTCTTGCAGTAGTAAACTCTTGGGTTTTAACCCTGACCAGGACAATGGGCAACTGGAGAATTATGAAGGATGAAGTTAAAAGTCTTGCATTCACGTACAGGTGACTCAGAAATGTTGTAGATACTTTTCTGTAATTTGGGGACTGCTGCATGTTCATGAAGCTGGGAGCAAGAATAAGGCAGAAATAGTAGGAATTTTAACTGATCAGAGGGCGAGAGCTTGTTTGGATCATTTTATTGCGGTCTGAAAAGGATAAAATTAGTATTTAAACAAAACTGTTACTAGAAATTTCCAAGGCTTTGGGGAAATTTTCACATTTCATCAATGATCCTGATCAATAACAGGTTTAACTAGTTTTTATTCTAGATGGCTAAAATCAGACCATTGTCAAAGGACTGACAGGCATGAAATTACAAAGAAAACTTTGTATTATAAATCTTAGCAGCTTCAGCCTTTGGAACACATGCTCAAATACACAGGGTATGTGAGGTTAGAAGCTACTGTCATACAAATGTTGTGCTAGGCCTGTTCTTGTTAGGCTGATGTGGCTCTGATCTGGAATTTTAACCAAATATCCTGAGATCTTTGTATGGTCATGTCCCAGTGTTTGATGGTGAATGCCTTCTCCTGATGCTTGCTGTTGGTTGTGATTCCTACCCCACAGTATGTGCTTTTATTTACCGAGAGGACATTTCTAGAATTTAGCCTTAGTATAAAATGAAAGCTCTCTAACTGATCTAAGGCCAGCATTAACAATTGGAAGACAAGGCTATGCATGAACAGAATGGGAACAATGAGTCTCTTGTTTTCTTAGTCACTTGAGACTGTTTCTGCCATGCATTTCTGCATGTCATATACAAGCAGAGATTCTGGAAGAAGACTGTGCTTATATTGCTTCAAAATGAAGCTTCATTAATTCTTCTGCTAAGGTAGTCTCCTTGATAAGTGTATTCTGGATATACTACTGCCACTTTACTGAACTCTTTACAGAACTTGTTGACTAATCTAGAGGCATACAAGGGCAAGTTTTTAAAAACCATTACTCAATAAATGCTGATCCTGGTGGTGCTTCTACAGGGGGCAATTGCTACACAGACTCAGAAGTCTTGCCTTCCCAATGCTGCTTGACTAGCATCAGAACTTGATTTACTGGTAAAATGAAGAATTCAACAGGGCAAATTGATACCTTGCATCAGTACTTCTGCTAACAGCTTCATAAACCATAGGAAACCTGCCATCCATGGTCTCTCTTCATAGAATTATTCCTGTGATAGTGAATTCATTACATATTTGAAATGTAAGATGCTTTCTTACACCATTTAGCCCTTTTCTTTCTGGCCTGCTATTGTTTTTTCATACTACAGCATGGATTAAAAATGTATTATTTTTTTCTGAAAAATCAGGATAATACTTTTATATGACTCATTCCACACTATAGATGCTTATTTCCTTGGTTTATCTAGAGTGTATTACACTTCTTTGCTTTATGGAGTGAGTAATTTGTAACCTTGTGGCAAAACATACAGATGAAATGTAAATAAAATATTGTCTAAAACTGTATATAGATACTGGTGTAGTCTCACAAAACAGTGTAAATGATTAGAATTCCAGGAAACCCTGAAAGTACCATGAAACACTGCTGCAGAAGGAAAGAGAGGATATTGTGAGGACTCTGGACCAGCTCCTCACAGGTAAGGCAGCCTCCCCAACAGTAGGAGAAAGTCAGGTTTAGCCCTAGAGCATCCTGGATGTAGGCAGTCAGCCTTCTCTTCACTCAGATACTGACTAACCTCTAGAGAGGTCTGAGCAAGTGGGAACGTGGCTGGCTTGGTTAGTGCAGTGAGTCCATGATGACAGTGCTACTTGCAGCAAATCACTTGGTCAAGGTCGTCAAGTCATAGAGATCAAGGCTTGTGGGGAGCTAGGCAGGTTGCCTGCTCTAAGGTTAGGATAAACTTCTACCTCACAGCATTTCTTACAGATGTGTTATGACCTAAAAGGTTCTTTTCCCATTACTACTTACAATGTTAATTCAGGATGCTTCTGTGGTGGGTTGAAGTTTTCCCCCCAGCATAGCCTAAAACCACCACAGCTTCAAACAAGCTGCTTGGGTGAAACTAACCTCAGAGTGTAAAATCGTCAAGAAATGAAATCTTGTGCGTCATGCAATAATTATGTACATGCTATCTAACTTATCTAATAGATGCAATTAGTTTATTTTTATTCAATGACCAGAATCACACAGCTTGAAACATGGTAGCAAGCTGTCTCACCAGAATTCCATTTCAATAGTAAAATCATGTACAATATGACTGTGACTGCTGTCAGGAAAAACCATTTTGACCCCTCAGTCTAAGTGTCTCCAGTCCTGTCAACAGCAGCCTGTAGTAGCAGTCATCACAACACTGCATTTCCAACAGCTCAAGCATGAAATGATTGCACTCTGATTTCTGCTTCCCAATGGAGAGGATGATTCATCATGAAATTGAATGCCTCTGCCCTGCACCAATTAATAAGGACAATTTGCATCGGTAATTTGAAATGCCTGCTAGCTCAACTGACAGATTCCATTAAGGCTAGTGGTATCTGTTGAACTATCAGTTATGACTGAGATACAAACTTTGTAACAAGCTGTTTTGGCTGCCAGATGGAAGAATGCAAGTCATTATTTACCTGTTCTAAACAATGAGTTGTGCTAACGTGAATTCTGAAACATAGTTATTCCTATTTCTATAACTCTCAAAATTGATTTACTATGCAGCACTTAAACATTATTTTCTAAGCAAGAACAAACTTGAAGGCATCTTGAACGATCCAAGGCTCATGCTTTCACATATATGATGTGGAGAGCCAAAGACTACAGACATAGTATTGATGCAGACTATTGATTTGGTTCTAAAAGGCTGAGGCCAGGGCCCTGCCCAGTACTATCCTTTTACAGACTAATGAGCTGTGGCATCCACAGAAATAAACAACTTCTGTTCTCCATTGTCTCATCTGCCTAAGTGGTGATGCTAGGAACCAAGCCTACATACTTTATTGCTGCTCCAACACATACAGCTGCTCTGTTACATAAAACCTGGGTAGTTCAGTTCACATACCTAACTTTTACTTAGTAGGTGTCTTGTTTGGACCACAGGAGGACTTTTGCATGTTTAACGTTGGGACTACTGAACTGTGCTGGTGCTTAACTTCTGCATTTATTCTTGCATATTATTATATTTCTGTGTTTCAAGGCCAGGAAACATCATGCATGAAGTCTAACCACCTAAAAAGTTCAGTTGGCGTCTGCATTACAGAATCAACTTTGAAAACCTAGCTATCACTGCATCTCCATCATCTTATGGAGTGAGGTGGAATGCCAGAGCAGCACATGCCAGTGTCAACTTCAGCTGCTGCAGTCCTACCCTGTTTCCTTGCTGCATGTTGTCTCCTATGTCTTTTGGGACAGCACTGATATTTGTGTAAGTACTGCTGTGTGGCAAGCTGGCTCAGAGAGCTGATCTACCTGAAAACTTTTTCCTCCCTCATGTCACTGGGTTAACCATGTTCAGAGTTAGGGGAGGGGAGGAGGGGAGACGAAGAGCAAAGTGAGACTGCTGCAGCTTAGATTTCCTCCATTTGCAGCAGCTCCTCTGTTTGCTCTTCTCTGGATTTACACATACAGAAATGTCCAAACAGCTTCAAATTCTGAAAATGTAGTATGTTTAAATTACAAAAAATATTAAATAACCAAACCCACTCATCCCACTTCACAGTACCTTTCCTTTGCTCTTAAAATTTGTTTGACTTAATTTGCAGACCCAGAGCAGCATGTTAGTGGCTCTGCTGAGCTGTGTCCAGGACAGACTGTGATGATGGGTAACTCTTCTTCAGTGTTCTGGAAGGTTTGATTCAGTGTTTTAAGAACTATTGTGGTTTGTTCTTTTAAACTGTTTTTTGGTTTTATCTTGATATCTTACTTATAAACCTTACATCTACATGGAACAACCTGATATGGTGGTGGGTGTTTGGTGATCCTGTAACTTTAATTTTCAAACCAGAGAAATAGAAAAGCTTTTACTGATCTTATTTATTTATAAATTCATGGTGTAATTTCTGTCAGAAAAACAAAAAGGCAATAGGAAGCATTTTTGTCCCATTTTTTGTCCTATATTTTGTCCCATATTTTAAGGATGATCTGGATCTTCAGGGATTAAGCTACAACCTCTCTTGGTCCAGTATGACCAGATGAGGTGTTCACAGCCTGTTTCAATTACTGGCACTCAAATTGCAGAGGTGGCAATTCCTCCCCCAGTTTGAGAAATTATTGCAATCTGTGTTGTTTTTTTTCTTGCAAAGCAAAAGCAATAAACCCTCTTCTCTAAAGCAGTGACCTCAGAGTGGTATTAGACTTGGTTCAGCTGCTTCTGTCATGAGTCAAGAAAAGGTGGAGGGGGGTGGAAAAAATAGCTATGCAAACAAAGTTCATCATTTAGTTGACATCACAGAAATGCTGCTGCTTCTAATCAAGGCTTTAGCACTTAATTTTGCTCTGTTTCTGTTGCTTCTCCTCATATTGTTTTGCAAACTTCACTAGGATGGTTCTTTCCCCTGTATAATGGGCACTTTTCTTCAAAGCAAAGCTTTTCTGAGCAGCTGGGCTCACTGTTTTCATCATGCATTTCTGTTGCTACTTCTGCAATGAGAGAAAAGCAGGGAGCCCAGAAAGCGAGAATTCAAGTTCCCCTGGGGGGTTGTTACTTAGAAACACAAGAAAGATTGAAATAACTAAGATTAAAACTGAAGCTAATACAGATCTTGTCAGATAAACCAAAAGAAGGTCCCTTTAGTCTGGAATACAAACATTTGGGGAAAAAAGTTTAATACAGCTTTGAAAAGTCCATTTGGCTTAACTTTCCTGAGCGTCCTACTGCAGTTAAACTCAGTGTGTAAAGAATCTTGTCTAGGCCTATGCTCAGTGTCTTCTCTAAGCCCTTTATTAAAAATTAAGGAGACCATTACAAATCTATCCATGCTAAAAGTGTAACTGAAAATAGATCCCTTAAAAAAAAACAACCAACAAAAAGACAAAATACAAAAGCAAACCAAACACAACAAACTGCTGAGTAGTATTTTTGCAGTATCTTATATGTGGAGTATCTTAATCCTACCCTGAAAGTGACTGCAATGTTTAACTAGTGTAAAAAACCTTTGATCTGGTTCTTCCTATTTCAATTTATAGAATCTGATTAAGCAGGGGGAAAAATAATCTCAAAGATTTGGTAACTTTGCAGTCTCTAAAGATAAGATTAGGATATCTCTGTAGGAATGGCTATTCTGTGCATCACATATGGTTACAAGTAATTTTACAAGTGAGGCAGAAGTTGCTTGAAGTAAGTAAATTCTGAAGACAAGTGGCACTATAGTGTCCTCTTGTGGTCTTTTAACATCTAATCTGCAACATGCTTTTCCAGGACCACAGAAAAAATTTCTGTTCCAGTTAGCATATCAGCTGCTGTATAAAGATGTGACCTCTCCTGGCCTTACTGTTCTCCTGGAAATGGCACCTAGAGGACTGCACATTGCATCTCCCATAAGCTCAGTCTCCAGTTCTTTACATGTGGGTGTTGTAGTCCTCTATGAAGGACCTCTAGCAGTGGACTGCACCTTTGAAATGGATGATGCACACCCTGATCTCTGTTAGAGGTCTTTGCAGTCAGGCTGCCAATTTTTGGCCAGCTTTGTCCACAGGACTGGTGTGATCTTCAGAGGTGGAAAAGCAGAAATGTGCTGAGAACAGAAGTTCACTTTGGCAAAATACTGGCCATGAACTTGCAGAATTTCTGCCAAGCCTCACATCCACATGAGTGGCAATTTTTGTTATTGTTTCCAAGGCTCAGCTCTGGACTACTTGTAACCCAGGGTCCACTCAAGTGGGGAAAAAACATTTCTTTCAAAACAATAAAGAACAGCTCTGGATCCCCTGTTGTGCATATCCTAACTTTTTTTCTCTCTACAGTTTTAAGTATCTGTGTTTATGCTTTAAAAACCATGTTGGCTTCAAAACTTGCAAGTATTTAATTCTAGGTATCAGGGCTCTGCATCTAACTGTATGGGAGAGAAACTGAGCAGGGCTTCAGTATCCCAGAGATGTCTTACTCTGTCAGATCTATTCTGTATATAAATCTGCAAACCCTTCTGTAACCAATAACCCTATTTCTGTTCTAACTGGAATATACGTGTTTTTTTTCAGGACCACTACCCTGCCACTAACTTAATGGTCCAGGAGATCTCAGAAGTACTTTTCATATCATATGGTTTAGAAATTTCCCATGGTTCCAAAGCATCAGCTCACTGACTGCCCCATTGTCAAAGAGAAGAGAAGCGATACACTGCTCTGTATTAACAGAGCTACAGTGATGGTTATCTAAAACATCAGCATGCAGATATTCCACTCAAGTGTTGGATAAACACAGTTACAGATGTTATCTCTCAGGCTTCTAGGGTAATGCAACCTGTGCATACACCTCTGAACAGGCCACTTAAGCTGCCTGGGGACATGAACATTACGGTCAGCAACAACAGCAGTAACTGGGCAGGTTACTCTACCAGTGAGGCATTTCAAAGCTTCATTTACAGAAAGTTAACATAAACTTTGTAAAACACTTTGTGGAGGTGTTTTGTTATCACAAAGCACTCCAAACAATGCTAAGGACATTTATTTTACAAGTTAATTAAAAAAAAACCACCAACCACCAACCGAACAAAAAAAGCACACACCAAAAAAACCCAAACCAAGACATGATTTGAATTGTAATTTTGGGACATTTCTTTCTGAGGATGATACTTTTTGGTTAGCCTTGTTTTCCCAAGCCAGAAAAAATAAACTAGCTTATCTAAAATTTAGGCATCATCCCAAGAAATTCAGAAAGAAGGGAAGATAAGAAAAGCTGTCCTCAGTTTCAGATGCTGGGTCTGTCTATCCTTAAACAAATGACAAATCTCTTTCTGTGAGGAGTTGAAACCTGTTCCTTTTTGTTGTTTGATTAAGATTAACATCATCTGTTGCAAGTCCATAAACTAACAATACTACAGAGATCATTTACAAGGGCCTTCCAATGTTTGTGAGGGCTGAGGCAAGCTGTTCCCTCTGCTATATCCTCAAAAGCCATCACTAAAGCTGATGTTAATCCTGCACTCACTTTCTCCCAGGCTGACTGTAGAAGCAGCACAAGCTGTGAATTGCTGTCTGTCAGGGGAGGGATAAAACCCCTTGCACCGGTATGTCAGGCCTGTTTCTCTCACAGCTGATGCACAGTCTCATGCTGGGCTGCAAAACCAAACTGCCTTTTTTTTAATGCTTGAGTGGTGTCATCTCTAACACAAGGTGTTAAAGGCAAGAACCTGACCTTGCTTGCCTGCTCTGAGGATTTATGTCAGGTTCTGCAGTTTACCCATCTTCTGGAACACCCAGAGATTCTCTTTTCCTGAGTCCAATGGCACAATTGTTTACTGTGGAAGCCTACTGTCTTCTCAGCTGGAAGCTTAT
Source organism: Dryobates pubescens (assembly GCF_014839835.1). Taxonomy (NCBI): domain Eukaryota; kingdom Metazoa; phylum Chordata; class Aves; order Piciformes; family Picidae; genus Dryobates; species Dryobates pubescens. The sequence continues at coordinate 22,079,616 of NC_071630.1, read as the reverse complement.
ACCTACTTAAGACAGTTCACAAATACCCAGTGGCTTACTAATTAAAACCTAAACTGTCTTTGCTTGTATGATTTGTAGGTAATAAACAAACAGTTTAAAAAGCCCTTCCTGAGCATGCATCAGAGAGGAGATAATGGATTTGCTGATCTTTAGGCTGCTGATTTCACTGATGCTATTAAGGTACTCTAGAGTACTGAAAATGCAGGCCTTTTCTCACCTTCATTCTTCTAAGCCAGCCTCAGTATTTTTTGCAGTGAAATCAACAGCCTTTTTCTTAAAAGTGAAGTTTTTCTCTCTTGGTGTGTGTGGGATGTGGTGTATAGAGGGGAAAAAAAAACCACAAACCAAAAGAAAAAGGAAATAAATATTATTCTCTCTGCTCTGTTTTCCCTGACCAGTCTGTACCCACATGAAACCATCATCCCAAAGTCCATTTAGCTTTGTAGAAAAACAGGCAATTTTCAACCCTGTCATTTAGTGAGATAGTGATGTTGTCTTAGGCAAATGCTGCAGTACTGTAGATTCATTTCAGCCTCACATTCATACCAGGTAATCTTTAAGCTCATGATGGCAACTCATACCATTCCCAAGTAAAAAATGTGACCAAGGTTGACATTTCAGTTTTTTACAAATCAGATGCTGAACAACAAAGTTGATACTGGTAGGTGACTTACCTTTTGAATATGGGCTTTCTACAGGGCAGTAAAGAACCGTTGTCTTTAGACAAAAGAACTATTTTGCTTCAATAAACTTGAATAGTTTCCCAGGGCTAAATTCTCTCCTAAGACATTTGGCTATAGTTTCCATTCCATAGAGGGGAGCTGCTGGTATATGTGCCTGAGCTCCATTTTCTTTCTTTCTTCCCCTCCCTTTTGGGGTACAATTTCAGCACCATTGATTTCATGATACTAAAACATTTTGTGGTAGCACAGAGGCATTTTTGGCGCCTAAGGAAAGTGAGCAAGCTCCTTGCCAGACCTGCTTTGAAAAGCAAGACGTAAGTAAGTGCCCAGTTTAATTCTTCCTCCTCAAAAGCTATGACTCCAAAAACACTGTCTTGAAACTTATTTCTGATAAACTCTTTTTTTTCTAGGACAGGTTATTTATATCAGACACTTTCACTGAAAAGCTTTGTAAAGTGGAAACCGGGAAAGAACAAAGAAGACAGAAGACCAAGCATGAAGCAACTTGCTTAAAGGTGAGTTACCAGCTTGCTTTTTTGCCTATGTAAAATTATTCATCCCCTATCAATTAATACTTAATTTTTCTCTTTTCTTGGTGGATTCTACCTTTCTAGGTCATATGTGTTATGAACACTAATGAAACACAATTCAACCAAAACCAGATAAACAGGAAATGCTACTTCTTGGCCAGTTGTTCCACTTTCCTTTGGGAAAAAAAATATTGTGGCAGATAAGAGAGTGGACTAAGTGGTACACCAGCATCAGAACCAGTGCTTCCAAAATTAGCAGGAATGCTTTCTAGATGATCAGAATTGGCCCAACCTTGCCCACAGAAATTGCTGGTAAAACTTCACAGACCTCAGTGGGACTGTATTTACAAATGGGCTCATTTTATATTTACTGGGGAAAAAAAAAAACACAAACCAAACCAAACCTCATCCCAGGTCTTCAAGACACCACGAGTTTTGAACAGAGAAAAATGTGGGGCTTTTTATCTCCTCCCAAACTGATGAAGCTGTTACTTAGATACATGACCACGTGAAGATCATTGCTGTTCTCTTTAACAGAGCAAGAGACAAAACTAAAATGTAGGCTGTGCAAAAACACAGGAGTCTTAGAAGTCTTTCCACCTGTCTGATCAATGCTTAGAGGTGTAATTGTACTGCCTTTCCCCAGAGGTGGTCTACCAACAAGTTTGTGTTAAGTGAACTTGAGAGACCTGTACCCCCTTGGCAGCAGCCACTCCACAGCATGGCTTCTTCTCATTTCAAACCCAAACTAATTAAAAGTAATATATTACTCACTTCTCGTGGACAAAGCATTCTCCCTCTTGTCTTTCTGTGCTCACTTCACATTCTTTTCTCCAGGTGACCTGGGGTTTGCTTTGTCAAAAAAGGCAGGACAAATTCAGAAAGCTTAGGGTTAGGCTCTTCTGAGCACAGGAAATGTGTAGTTTTATCCTCTTCCTCTGCTCTAAGCTTGTATCCTCCTACAGACTCCTGTGCAATCCAAGGACAAAGCATCAGTACTGGATGAACTGTCACTGTACACAGATTTTAGTCAAAACTCTACAAAACTAGTTGGAATTGATATTTGACAGGAAGATGCACAAACTGTCCCCTAGAGCTTTTTTCCTGATGATTACATAAAGCATTAAAAAGAGATCCATTTACTTTCAAGGCTAGCTTTCAAACACATAAATAGCATTATCAACGATTAATTCATGTTAAAACTCCATGTATAAAAAATTAAGGCAAAGACAGCCATGGCTGGCGCCAGCTTTTTCTAATGTGAAGGCAAAATTGAATTTTGCTCCCTCGAGAACAAGAGGTTGAGGCAGGCATGCCCCAGGCTTTATGGACCCCGCCGCCTGTGGCGTGCGCCTTGCCGCCGGGAGGGGGTGGCGCACCCCACTGCCCCCATTAATGGGACAAAACAATGGTGCAACGCCGGCTCCCAGGCCCCAGCCTGAGCAGCAGGGCCACAGTTCACCTGCCCTAGCAGTCTGCTGCCTTAGCAACTGTCTGCTTTGCATGTAACTAGAAATACCCTCGGCTCCAGCTAACATGCAGATTTCCCCACAGCCGCGCTTCACCCCCACGCCTCTGCGCAGCCACGGTCCCCGGGGCTCGCTCCTTCTGTCAGAGGGTTGAGGCGGCGGAGGCGGGGGGTGCACGCGCACGAGGAACCAGCGCGCTGCCGCCGCAAGCACAGGAAGCGGCGACAGCTGCCGCAGCTGAAGTTAACGATAACTTGCACAAAAATAGACCCGCTCCGCCTGGCTGTGCACCGCTCATCAGGTTGGTGTTGATTAGAAGCCTGGGGTTTGGCAGGGCTACGAGTCGTCAAGAGTTTTTAATTGGCGGGCCCTGCTCCTTCCCAGCCCCGCAGCTATCCGGGGGCTCTGCCAGCTTACCGCTCGCTGATCTGCTCCCCACACACTTCTCTCCGGGTTTCTACGACCACCCCGCCTCTGCCAGGAAGCGCGGAGGATGCACAAACACCACCCCTTTTCCCCAGGGAACCGCCACTTGGCCAGATGCTTCGTCCTCGAACTGCCCTGCCGCCGTGCCGGGGATCGCTCCCCCCTCGACCCCGAAGCCGCCTCCCCGGGCCTGGGCGCGGCGCGCCAACGCCCTCCTATCGCTTTAGCTCAGCAAATGGCGACGGCGGGGGAGGGAGTCGGAGGCGGCTCGGGGAAACGGCAGAGGGAAATTTGCTTCCCAAGGCGGCCCAGCAGCGCCGGCGAGGGAGGGCCGCGGGCAGAGGGCGCGGAGGGGGCCCGCCCTTCCCCGCCCCGCTCTGCTCCCCTCCCAGCGCGCCGCGGCTACTGCCGCCCCCGGGCCCGGCTCCTGTCACGATGACTGTGAGAGAAAGGCTCCCCCTTCCCCGCGCCGCCTCGCCGCCTGCGGCCCCTCCTCCGCGTTCCTGCTGCTGATCGCGCCCGCCCGGTGGGAGAGACACCCCTTCCTCCCTCCCCCGCGCCCGGTCCTCGCTGCGGGGCGGCTCCGGTCCCGGCCTGCCCGCCCGTCGGCCACGGGGGCGGCGGCCGCCGCGCCGCCTTGCCGCCCCGGCGCTCGGAGGGGAATGGGTGGAGTTGAGGAGCGCGGTTTCCTGAGAGGAAGTGACCGCACAGGGCAGGAATGCGCCGCCGGCTTCGCGCCGCGTCCCGCCTGCCTCGCTGCGGTGCCGCGGGGAGCCCTCGCCGCCCCGCCAGCCATGCCGCACTTCACCGTGGTACCGGTGGAGGACAAGCACCGCGCCGAGTATGATAGCGTAGAAGGGCTCAGCTGGGTGGACTACCGGGAGGCAGCAGCGGCGCCTGTCGCTGGTGATTCTTACGACACAGTCAGCTCCGACGGTGAGCGGACACGGCCGGGGCGCGGGGGAACGGCGGTGTTGGCCGCTCCCGGGAGGATTCAGGTCAAGCCTGGCTGCCCCGCTCCGCTTCGCTACCGCCGGCGGCGGCAGACAAAGGCAGGGGCACCGGCAGCGGTCCTCTGGGGCGGCGGGGAGCAGCGCGCCCGGAGGAGGAGCCCCCGCGAGATCCGCCCGGCCGGGCGGCGGCTCAGCCGTTGCTGGGGCCGGGATGCGCCGCCGTGGCGAGGCCCATGGGGATCCCGGTCGCCGGGTGAATGCTACCGGATGAATGCTGGGAGGGGGGCGCTGTCAGCCTCAGTGGCCCGGGCCGCGGTGGGTCCCATGGGATGCGGGTGGACGGGGTGTCCTCCGGAGCCGAGGACAGCCTCCGCTCCGCAGTCACTTGTTGATAGCCCGGGGGTACAGCGGCGTGCGGGGCCGGCTCGGGGGACGGGCCTTATCACTGCTCCCACAAACTGCAGCCTCCAAGAGGCGATAAGAGTATGTGGAGATGCCCGCAAATATTTGCAGCGCTGCACTGCCAAACTAAAGGAGTGGGAGAGGATTCAGTTACAGTAGACGAATCTTAGTGCTCTGCTTTTCTTATGTCATCTTGAAAAACTCAGCTGCCCAGCAAGGTCTCTCTCCCTCAAACCGAGCCCTGCGATACTAGAGCATGTGTGTTGTGTCTGAGTGGCTTTTATAACTGCCCGGGAAGGCAGAGCTGCTTTTTGTTAGTGCTTAATTTATTCCAGTTACAGAATAGGATCACGTAAATTGGAGGGGATTTTGGGTGGTGAGAAATACATTCTTTTATCAGGCAGCTAGTTGCTCTGCTCAGCCAATCTTTGTGTTTTGCTGTGGCTTTTGGGTATAAATCAATTTTTAAAAATCAATTAAAAAACAGCGTTTGTGGTGTTTGTGGACACCGATTCAGAGAGTAGAGTAGTTCGGGTAAAAGCTTGTTGTAGCTGTTTGTGAGATATCTTCCTGTTTTCTGCCTTAGTTATGTTTAGTACTGTAACCTTTAGAGGATCTTCCCATGGGCTCCATGCATCTGACTTGCCCTCTGTGAATCATGTGTGATTCTAGGCAACAAAAAGAAAATCAGTCAACACCTGACCTATTCTTCCTCACCTGTGCAATCAGAGTTTTTGGAATGCAAATGTTATTAGATGTACAATAATCCCTGAAGGGAGCCGGCACTGCCCAGGCCTATGCTTCAGGAAGAGAATAGCATAATTCTGCTGAGCGATACTCAACTGTCATGAGATCAAGGTCCGGTTCCTGCCTTGTCACCTTATTCAGTCCTCTGAACCTGCATCAGTCTTCAACATGTGCCATTCTTTCATTAAATGTTAGTTTTCAAAGGAATTTTGCATTATATACAAAGTAACTACATAGGCCTCATGTCCATTACGGTTATTTCCAGATCTAGTGTGGGCATTTTGGAATGATCAAAGATAGGTGCTTTTATCAACATGTCTCTTAGTGGAGACAATTTGGGACTCTAGCCCTGAAGGCTGTGCAGGGCCTTGACTTTGTTTTGTAAAGATGGTCTGTTTTACTGTAGGGTTCGTTAATGTAGAGCTCACCTGTCTGAGCAGGTTGAGGTGGAGGTCTCATGGAGTACTTTTTCCAGCCAGCTTTGTCCGTGTGTTGGTAAGTGTGACTTGGAGAAGGTACTGCCATGGTGGATCTTTACCCAGGTCAATCAGACTGGCTGTCCTTTGGATATGAAGACTGCCTGTGGGATGTGTCCACAAGATACACTTCAGCCTGCTCAGCTGCCTGTCACAGCCTATCAGTAGCTGGCGAGCTGTGGCTGTCTTGACTGCAACATTGCTGGAAGTTAGCTGAGACTGTTGTAAAACTGACAAATATCTACTAACACCTCTATTAATATATAGTAGTTAGTTCTGTTTCTGTTTGAGCTATAACTGCCCTCTATTTTGTAATTTACTTTCACAGTAATTAAGTGTTGTTTCATATCCTGAGGGTGTACATATAAACATATATTGTCTTGGCTACTTGTACTGAGAAACATGTTCTTCCTCAGTAGCCTTTTCTGCCTCTACCTTGATTTCTTGGTTCTGGGGTTTATGGCTTTGTAGAGTGGAATCTGAACTCTCATGTTACTCCTTTGGGTTTTGGTGCTTCTATCCACATTGCATGCAGACACCTTAGTCTCTCAGACTGGAGGAGTATTGATAATACAGTATGGTAGAGATTGAAGCTCTTGTTGAAGACTCAGTATTTCATATTTCACAGCTGATTAGTACTGTCTGGGAGGCCAGAAAGTGACCCTCCAGAGCATTCTGTGCATCTCTTTACAGGGTTCTTGGAGGGATCTGTTTGTGTTGGTGCCACTCCTGATTCCAGATGAGGCACAGTAGCAGAATTTTGGGTTGTGGCCCTATCAAAGTATATATGATCCATGCTAGCACTGCGCAGAGCGGTCTGAGCCATGTTGATTGTCCAGACCTCCCATGCCATCCAAGTAGTGCCACTGTAGTCAGTGTAAGAATTGGCTGAAGTTGTTCTGGAGACTCTTCCTGGGAAGATTTTTATCAGCTTGCCATTCAGAACCTTACATAAACACTTCTTCAGGCTGCTCAGTTTGATCAGAGATGGGTTACAGTGACTCAGTAATGGCATGGCCCTGCAAGCCTATGGTCTGTGGTGGTCATGCAGCTGTTTATAGCTGGTCTGTAACACTGAGTAAAGCAATGGCATCATTGTCCAGTATTCCTTGCACAGTCTCTTAGGCTGTTGCTTATAATTCAGACAGATCCTTAATTCACTCTGACCTTTTCACTCCAACTTTTATTTGCCGTAGCCTTGGTTTTGAGTGGTTTTTTTCTGCATTTTGCTTTATTTGTGACATCAAGTGATGCCTTGTCATCTAAACACTGCAGATGTGGAGCCATTCTGCAGAGAATTTCTCTGTCAGCCATTTCCATCAGAAGACATTAGTCAGTGTGCAATAACAGCCTTCCCAGATAGCTCCAGTGCTTGCTTGTGAATAAAATCAGTCTTTATTTGCTAAGCAGGTTCCACCAAATTGCCACTGCTTGTAATAGATTTTGACATCTTCCATTTAGAAAAAGAAGTACAAAGAATTATCTTGTGATCCTGTGATGAACTTGTGAGTCCTGCTTTATGGATCGGCAGGGATGAGAAATGTGAATTTGGCACCTCTTTGGTCTTTGAAATAATGCCAGCACGTTAGGTTCGGTACACGGGGTAAGAAGAGGGACAGTGGGGCCTGGAAACTGCTTAAAAAAACCAAATAAGCTTTGGTATAATAGGAATCTCAGCTCCACAGTGATTATGCTCCCTGTTAACCAAAGTGCAGCAATGTCATGAGCCCTGTGGGAAGTTATTTATCTTCCTGTGACTTTTGTTGGTGGAAACGAGACACTAATCAGCTTGGTGTCATTAACCAGCTTTGGTCAGCTGCCACCCTTGGTTTTTGCCAATGAATTACTCTGCTTATGTTCCAGTTATCACATGTCTTCTTTTGAGTCCAGAGTTGTAGCTGGACTTGAGACATTTTCTTCATGTTTACAGTCTGCATCAATATGTACAGTGTTCTCGTGCAGCTGCAGATTATGCTGAGCATCTACAAGAAGCTATTTTTGAGAAGATGGAAAAAGAAAATTCAGTGCCCATTTACTTTAAACTTCTTGCTGCTTCACTGCTTTTTAGTATGTGGCAACTTACTAGTAAAGGCTTAATGTCTTTTCAAGACTTGAAATAAAGATCACATAAAATATATCTGAAGATACTTTCAATGAAGATACATAAATAATTCAAAACTTCCTTCTCAAAGCACTTAATTCTTATGTGTAGGTGTTTTGGCAAAGTCCAGAGATAAGATAAGATTACTCATGTAACGATTTAGATGCTGTAGCTGAAGAGGGGTGACAGATACATGTGTCCAAATATATTTTAGGTTATCTTAAATTCAAGAACTTCTGTTAGAAGCAGTGTTGGTTAATGGTGCTGTTACAGAATTCATAGCAGGATATTTTTGCAGAACCTGTGTAGCATGAGCACCTTCAGCATTTTTCGTATCGCCTCAGAACTGCAGAAAAGTCATGGAGGAGGGAACTTGGGGAAGAGTTGAGGCAGAAGCTCTGAATTCTATGGGAGGAAGGAAAGAAATACACTGATGTCAGTGAGTTGTCTCTTCTGGTGGTTTGTAAATGGTACGAAGACTGCGTCTCCTTCAGTTTTGTTTCATTTTGATATAAAAAGTTGGGGGTTTTTGTCTTCCTGTTCTGCTAAGCAGCTGTTTTCCTTCTCTGTAAAGTTGAGTAGGTAAATTTGAAGATACTAAAGGTGTCTTGTCAGTGCTACGTAAGTCAATATTTGTTCCTGTTCTATAAATACTTGTGAGATAGACAGCAGTGGTTTTAATTTGAAATGCAGATCCTGAAAAGGGTCTTAGCAGCAAGATGATCCCTGTGAAGCCCTTTATTGTTTTTCCTGTTTGTGCAGTTGATATTTAGCAGGGCACTGATAACAGTGCCAAACTCCAGAATCGTTTCAATACAGGTGCATAGATAAGTGGACTCTTGCTTCAGATAAGGAAAGATAAGAGTGAGGTATGTAAAAAATGAGAGTGGAGAAGTCTTTGTGACGCATTTAGCTGTTCATAACACTTGAGTGGGTGAAAGAGATGATACTTTCTTTGTAGCCTGGCAGCAAAGGAATTTCCTGAAGAAGCTCATTTTAGTAGAGTCCATGGCAGACACCTCGGGTTTCTTTTAGCAGCAGGCAGTTTTGTTAGGTTCAATTAATCCATACAAATGCTTGTCTAGGAAAAGAAAAAAGTTCATGTTACTGCATAAACTGTTACTTTTGCTAAGCATGTCTCGCATTCTTCTTCTAATATGTGCAGTGATTTAGACAGAGCTGGAGAGGCTGCAGCTGTCCGGTACCGAAGGGAGCTTGCTGCCAGCTGCTGGTGGCCAGGAGACTTGGTTAAATATAGAAAAATATGGCCCTTTTTGTGGGTTCTCTGGTATTTCAGACATTTGGAAACACTCTGGAAGGATCTTCATGATATGTCTTTAAGTGATTTGATAGCAAGTCCTGTAGCAGTGTATGTATGGCTCTGTACGGTGCAAGAAATGAAGACCATGACAACCTTCTGGTGGTCTTCTGTAGCTGCTGACTTTGTTGTGTTTTGGAGGACACCTGTGTTAGAAGGCCAAGCAATTACACATGAAAAGACATGAATTTTCCATTTAATTCTGCTTGTAAATGCTTTCTTCTTTTGACTTGCTAAGTGCCCGTTTCAAGCTTGAGTTGAGACTAAGTGTGGGGATTTTAATTTGCTGAGGCTGTATGTTTTAATTAAATCTCTTCACTTTTCTGAAGAAATCCAAATAAATTTTGGTGTCTTTTATGGGGAAAAAAATGCACCACTGTAAGATGTAGTCTGAAGCCTGTTGGAATTACATTTTAGGAGCATTTCCATTGACTTCAGTAACCTCTGAATCAGGAATGTTGAATCTCTTCGTTGCACTAAGCTGATTTTTAGTCTCCCAGATAAGAAAGTGTCAGTCTTTTTTTGTCATTTGATTTAGTAAAATCTCTTTATTGCTGGTTTTCAGTAGGCATCTGTGTGAATGATGCCAAGTGATCCCTTGGCAATGAGTAGTACTGTTCTTGTTCTTTCAGTTGAGCTGCTTTGGACGATTTATTTCAGTATGCTTGGATTTTATCATGCATGGAGGACTGTGCATCTTTCACAGTGGCTGCTGCAGTGAATGCTGAGCAAACAGGATCTGTTTTTTAAGCAATCCAGATAATGAAATGGCAGACACAAAGAAATGTTAGTCTGAAAGCAAAATCAAATATTTGACATAAATTTAATACATTATGCCTTTAAATACAGAAAGTCCACATGACCAGGAAAAATAACATCTCTTAAAATACATGTAGGATAAACTTCTCTGTATGTTGGATATGATCTATCATAGCATTTCATACGCTGTAATGTGGTGCAGGTCCCCTTCAGCCATCCACTTCACGCCTATGCAGAGGTTTGTAGGCTGCCCACTGCATCTATGACCAACATAAACATTTGTTTTCTGAGTTTCAAACTGTCACTTCTCAGCTATAAAAAGAAGTTATTGGAGTTAAAGTAACAGCATTTTTTTTTTTTACCTGATAGGCCATATAATAGGGCTTTAGATTTTTATGGTAGGTATTAGGTTTGGCCTGCAAAAGAAGGCTGTTTACTTTCCAGCTGTCTTAATTCATGTCCGAGCAGAAGAGGTGTATGTTAGGACAGTTATGGGAATGTCCCAACCCCACCCCCCACCCCGATTTGTGTTGCTATTTACTTGGTGGAATTTTTTTTGAATCATCTTTTGGTCTTCATTGTGCTCTGTAGGACAGAGAGGTGGGGTTGGATGTGCAGAATAAAGTGCTAATTGCCCCAATTAGCTTATGGATGAATGGGGAAGGTTGATAACTTGGCAGTTTTGCCAAGCTGGCTATACTTCGCTGACTGGAGGCAACCTAAGACTTGTTGGAAATGTAGATGGAATGGCATTTTGTTGAGCAGAAGATGAGAGGCAGGCTGTGCTGGGCAGCTTGGGGAAGGGATAAGGAAAGAGATTGCTGGTACTAGTGAGGAGATGGTCATCATCCTGCCTTTGTATTGGCGATCACAGTGCTCTGACAAGAATTGGGGAAGCTTGTTTGCTTAAGGCATGGCCTAGCAGCATTTCCAAAGGTATTTGGATTCTGAATTTGCCAGTGTTCCCTGGGAGTTAGTGCCACAGGTCCATCCCCTTGAATCCAGAATGCTTCATTTGGCCTCTTATCCCTGCTCCACCCAAGTGACCTACATTGTCCTAGAAGCCAATCTCTGTCATTGATTGACACGAGGTCTGTAATATAATTATAATGCAATCCATCGATTACTTGGAAAATGAGAATCAAAGCTGTAACCTGATGCTGGAGGCTGCCTCGCAGGAAACCCTGGCAGGGATTGTATAACAGGATCCTGGCAGAGGGGAGGTGACACAGAGATCTGTGTGTAGGGCAGAGACATGCTCTGCTATGCATAGGTTCAAGCTAATTATGCCAGAACAAAACTCTGTTTTTCTACATTCTAATTACCAGCCTTCATTTTCATCTCCTACCAGGAGCCAGCAATTTCTTGTGTTTATCTGGGGTGTTTAGAGAATTGCTCAGTCATCACAGGTATCTACTTACTGTAAAGCAGGTTAGACTATTCACACTTTTGTCTTCCATGTCAAAGGGAAAAAAGGACTTAGGGTGTGCTATTAGAGTGCCCATTTGCTGAGTTAGAGTAACTCTTCAGGAGGGCAAACTTGTTGAGGCTTGCTCTTGCATACTTGAAATTGCTGATTGATGCAGTAAAACAATTTTTACGCCCTGGAGTATAATTGTTTTTCATAAAATTATCTATGGCAGTGCTGCTTTGTGTTGTGATCCTGTCTGTGCTTGCAAGCTGAGCAGCCCCAAGTTTAGTTGCTGTGTGCAAAGTCCACTGCTGGGTTTCCATGTAGGAGTTCAGATCTCAGTCAGGACTTTGAGTGATTCAAGAAGATGGTGTTATCTGCTGATGCCTCTGATGGAGGACAACACATTATTGTTTCTCTTCTTCCTTCTGCCTTTGCACTCAGGAGCTTTTCCTTCATGATCCACTTCTAAACAATAACAACTAACATCACTCTTACTAGTAATTTCTGTAGTATATATTTTTACCCAGACCTGATGCAAATGACAAAGGCAGAAGTTCTTTGATAGGTTTGCAGGTCTAGTTTAAAAACCTTCTTGCTCCTGAATCTTTTCAGCTTTCTTCTGCTAAGGTTTTCACTCCCCAGTCTGTGATTATACGATGTGAGGTGTTTAGCAGCAATGTTACTTGTCTGTCTCCCCACCAAGAGGATCCCTTACTTTCCTTTGGTATTTGTCTTCTGCACCCTGTACTGGGGCATGATCTCCAGGACACAGCTGGTTTTAGAGCATCACAAGCTAACCCTTGCCAATCTTATCCAAATTCAATTTCCACATGCACATAAGTTATGTCTTGGTTACTTTGCCTAAACCAGACGCAAGCCATTCACTTCTGATGTGGATGTATGCTCCAGAGAATGTGGTGACAATGTCAGGGATTAATTTCGTGGGCATTGCATCCAAACATGAAGGGAGGTACAGTTGAGCAGTGTTTGGTAAACCCCAACACTATGTAACTAGACAGAGGGTTGATTGTCTGCTTTGTGTTAAGATGTCTTCTAACGCACATGCAGGGAGCTTCAGAGCTGTTACTCAAGGCAACACGTGGAGAATAATTTAATTGCAATATTTTACATTTGCCCTGTTAAGAAACTGTATTCTGGTCTTTGTCATAGAAGTATGTGTCTAGCAGGAGCAGAAGCACCATTAGAGGAACCTGAGTTTCTTTGGACTTAGATTCTGTCGCATTGATTTAGTTCCTGACTGCTGGAGCAGAAGACAAATGATCTAATGTTGAAGAGTTTCTGTAAGAAAACATGCTGTACTCAGTTTGCTCCAATGAACTGTCTGTAAAATGATGATAAAAGCCACTGTGTCTTGATCTGTGCTGTGCTGCACAGTGTGAAATATTTTGTGCTAATTTGAAAGACCCATGAGCTCTTTATGAATGTCTGTTTGAATATAAATGCATTTTACAAGTGCTGTGGTTTGTTGCCTATCATGTGCAGTGTCAGAGTGCTCTCCACCCTCTGAAGTGTTCAGTGGGATGGAATGACTTCCTTTACTTGGAGAAGTTTCATGCTGACTTGTACTTTCTTTAAGTATTATGACCCGAGTTACAGTGAGTTTTGGCTGTTCATAGCACTTCACACTGAAAGGTCAGTTCTTCATCCTTGGAACATATACAACCTTAGCTCTTCTTTTCCTCCTTTTTTCCTTCTCTCCCCACTCCCCCTAGTTAAAATCTCTTACTTTGTTTTCACATGGAACAAAGTACTTTTCAAATGTAAGAAATACCTGATGTTCAACACTTTCCATGTGAGATAAGTGAAAACACTAATAGAACATTCAGGGCTTCAGAGTGGTAACCAATCACAGATGGCTTCTTACTGTCTTACAGCAATGGATAGTAGATGTCTGTTACTGTATGTAATGCAATGCCATTTTCAAGCTAATTAAATCTCCTTTTACTGTTCTGTTCAGTATGACTGGAGATGCTTAGCACCTTGGCTTATTTCTGTATTTCTTCCCTGTAGGAAGTGTTTAGAGCTGACTTGATGGTCACTGTTTACATCTGCTTGTTCTAACGCCATGGTTTGTGCCTGTGTACAATTGTTTGTGGCACACGTGGAACTGGAGAAGGGAGCAGATATGTCTGAAATTATGTTCTGTGTTGTGGGGTGGGGTTTTGAGTATGGATTATTTTTGTTCTTGTTTCCCCCCATCTTTCTTACTGCATAGCCATGAACAGAGATAGGGCTGAAAACATTTCTCTGTATTTACTTTTAAGAGAGAATTGATTATTACTTGGAATCTGCATGCTGATCTTGTAGAGGTTTATTGCTGTCTCAGGGAAAGTGTGAACACTTGACAGCAAGGTAAGAGGCTCGTCCTGTGGCAAGGAAAATGCTAGAATCCTCCTCCCTGTGGTGTATCTGAGGTGCCTTCATGCATGTGAAGGGACAGAGTTTCAGGGAGGATAGTCATGACAGATTATTTGGAATCGTTTCACATGAAAGAATCTCTGAAGTGGATTATAGTGAAGTACAAAGGTTGTTTTTATAGTGTTTTGTTTGGTTTTGGTTTTTTCTTTTCTTCTTTCTTTCAGCTGGCAATGACAGGTTATAGAATGAAAGCTCCTAAGTGATGTGAGTTCCTAAATCCAATTTCTCAGAAGTGTCTTAGCATCTTTAATTACATAGGCAGTCTAGGTGGCTACACCTACTGCATAACCTAGGTGAGTGCCAGTGCGATGTGTGCTGGTATCCAGTGATTTCCTCATGAAGGAGCAGAAGGGAGTGGGTTCAGGTAATTATGAAGTGCTTAGAATCATTAAGTTAGTGTTTACCTTAAGTATCTTACATAAACCCTCATTTCATCATGCTGGTGGCCCCCTTTTTTTTTTTTTGGTAATCTTGCATATGATTTGGCCATTAATGGATGAACATATTAAAAAGTATTGAAGATGGAAAGAAATGCATCACTGTTTTCACTTGAAAGCTGAAATGCCTGGAGGGCTAACGTCACAGAGCTACACTTTTCATGGCATTAGCAGGTTTAAAATGCTGTCTGCATCCACACTCAGCACACAGCAGATTTGTGGCAGAGCAGATGTGTGCAAACAGAGGGTAAGGTGCTTCCTCAATATGGCTAGGTCTGGATTTCACAAATAGCATTTTCAGTAAGATCCTGACACTTGGATATTTTCACACTGTTGAAAGGATTATAATGCCAGGATTATATCGGTGTTAGCTTAGCTTTCTGTAAGAAACCCTTTTGCTTCCTGAAAGAGATCAGTTCCAGTCAGCATTGCAGCCAGCAATTTGTCAGAGGAGGTGGAAAAAAAAGTTCTTTTGGGAATACAGTGTCATTAAACTTGTCCAATCCTCAGGACTTCACAGAGAAGGCAATTACTAAAGCATGTCCTAAGAGCAGAAAGAAGAATAATGGTAAACCAAATTACTGGAAATGGCAAAGAGCTATTGCTAAAGGGTAAGTATTTCTTGTTGGTATTAATACCTGCAAAAGATTATAGTGTTCTGAAAATATCAGTGTGTCTTCACTGGGGAATAACATTGTCACACTTTCTGAAACACAGGGTAATTCAGTTGCTAAATCCTTGGAGTTGTATACTATCAGCCAACTCAACTGGTAAAGCTGTTCTCTAATCTAGTTCTGCAAAGTACAGTAGAAGTCTGGTAGTAACTTCATACCATCAGCATTCTCTGCTGAGTTGTACACTTAATTCTGTACTGTATTGCAGCCTAAGTGTTGCACTTTGGCTTTTTCTTCTGTAAAGAGCACAAACAAACGCACTCTCTAAAACTCCAATTGTTTCAGAGTGGAACTATTGTATTATCAGCAATGCAGCTTTTAAATTTACTTTTTGGTTAAAATCTGCTTTGTTTTTGTCACTTCTGTAGATGCCAAAGCTGATTAGAACTATATCCACGGTGTCCGCAGTGTAGCAAGCGCACCTGCACTTGTTGGGTAAAATTCAGTTACCTCAGAACTTTAATGACAGCATCAGTTTAACAGTGAAGTAAATAATATTATGTACTAGTCTTAACATTGTGAGTGAACATACTATATTCTTTAAAAACCCATGAATGTCAGTAGTTTGGCCTTTAAGCTGCACTTTCTGTTGGGAGTGTGCATTTGAGCCTGGCGTGTGAGGGTTGGGTGTCATCAGTGTAACTGATAGTACTGCCCAGAAGTTATCCAGGTAGAGGTCTGGCCTTTCATTCTGTTACACTTTCCCCCTCTCATACAGCCTTACTGGAGCACAGGTTGTTACCTAGTGCAGTGGTGGCTGTTAATTTCATAAAATACTGGATCTACCTGGCAACAGAGCTCATGCTTTCTGCCACCTTCATTGAAAAAGATCTGGTTGCCCATGGTCTTGTGTGGAATGGTATTAACTAGCAAAGGCCAAGGAACTTGTTTAGGGTTTTCAGTTCTTCACCAATAGTCAGTTCTGCAAAACATTACTGCTATGGAGGGAAGCAAGTTTTATCTCAAGTGCTTGGGAAAGGAGTACCATTGTTACATCTGAAAAGTGCTTTCTCAAGAACTGTTAGAACTGTCTTTCTTCTGTAGAAGCAAGCCGAAACACCCAAGTGTAATAAAAATGGACACAGACAGCTTTTTCTGTATTAAAGGTTTAACTTTCAGGCTGTAAACATGTCTTTAGAAATAATCTTGGGACTAATATATTTCTTCACTGCATCATCAGGTAATTTTTCTACCTGAAAATTATTCCTGTTTGCAGCAATCCCTTTGTTCCTCTAATGCTTCTTTTTCTCCCCCCTCCATGGAATACCTGTCTTGGGTGTATCCACTTGCCCCTAGGTCTTGTGAGAACAGTAAACGTAGCAAACCTATTTTCTTTTTGTGGTCAAAAAATGAAACTGAATTCTGGCCTAATTGCCAGTTGTGTCAAAATCTGCAGAACATTTTGATGCATGAAAATCTGGAAAAACATAAATAGCACTGAACTGACTTGCTTTCCAAAGTGGGATAAATTTTGCATGCCTTAAACCATCTGTAAATTAGGGTTTTAAGTTAGCTCTGTTTAGAGGTAATATGCAGCATACCAAGGTGCATGCGCATGAGAGGCACTGGGGGGGGATCAGCTAATTGAACCATCTCTGAGTAAGAAGAGAGCCTGCATGATTAGTTGACTGCTATTTAGATAGCTGAAATCAGGTTAAAGCAAGTCTGCACCAACTGCTTGGGTATCAACTCTCCTTTCTAATCTTAGAATATTTACAAGATGAATGATGTTTTAATTAAAAATAATAATTATTTTTTTAAAATGAATTCTAAGCTTAAATGTTTTCTACACATGAAAATGGCTCAGTTTGTGTCTGCAGCTATTCACAGGCTTTGTGCTCAGGGGTGTCTGTAAAATAGTGTGTGAATGACAGAAAAAGGGGTGCTAGCTGCTATGTACGCTATTACATCACAATCATTTTGTACTGTGGTGTACACAAGGGAGTCTGTACATGCATAGTACACTTAAAAGTGCAATCTTAGCTCTTCTGCTGCTCCAGAAATTAAATTGCATTGAAGGGAGGAGTGTTGGGCTGTCCTTTTGAGATGGTTTTCTAGTAAATACCTGCTGTTTGTCAGTAATAAAGAGGTAAGTAAACCACCAAGGTTTGTTTCTTTGTCAGGCCTAGCATTGAAGTTCTAATTCTGATTTGTAGTGATTCTTGAGAAATTGCCGTGGAGAATTGTAGCCCCTCAGTTAACCTTTAGCTGTCAAGATTTCAAGTAGGGAGGATTAGGGCAACTCTGCATCCCATCATCGCAGGTCATAGCCGTATCCGGAGCTTCGCCCAGTTTTCTTGCCCAGCAAAGTGTGTCTGAGAGTCTGTGTGTTCTGCTTTAAATCCACAAGCACGGTGTGTGTGCCTCTACCAACTTGCATTTAATTAGCTGAGATATCTGCCTGTAAAAGCACAGTGGCAGAAACAAAGCTTGTTATCAAAGTTCAGCCTGCTTGGGAATACTTTTTAATATTTTAAGCCTTACTGCTGCTTAATTAGCACTACTGTATTTTTCACTTCTGTTAGCTGCTGTCTAAACGAAAGCTAGTCAGACTAGGACCATCTGTTCCTTCAGCGTCTCTTCTCATGTAGATAGGGCCTCCATAAGAACAAGGTGAGCATCTCTCTACGTTAGTCATGTCCAAATGGAAAGATCTGAAGTTGTTTTAAGACATACCAGTTTCCCCTTATTTAACTGAACATAAAGAAGTAAGGGTGTGGTGGTTTTCTTTAAGAGTTCAGAAACTGACAGTAGAGGAGAATAAAATGTCAACAGGTTGAGTCATGCAACCTGCTTCTACCTCCCACCTTCTCACAGGGCTGATTATTCTTTTAGTAGTCTGGCTGAGTAGACTTTATCACTGTAAAACTCCTTGGTCTTTCTTAATGGTAGACTCACTGTGCCTAATTGTTCATCTTTCATTTATCCTCACTAATCTGTCTTCTATTTACTTTCATATATGTGTTTTGCCTCTAAGTCTATCTAAATTCTGGGTTTCATCCCTTAGTCCAAGGAAAATACAATGGCTTGCATAGAAGACTTGCACTCAACATGTTCAAGCAGTGAGATTGTCTCTCTGGCCTAATATCCTTCCAGAAGGAAAGCAATAATGTGAACACTGTCCTCTGTGTACTTAATCTTTTTCTGTTCTGTTTTTGTTTTGTTTGTTTTGAAGTAAAGACAACACAAACCTTTTGGAGAAGAACAAACCAGGACCAGTCAATAGAATATCCGCTGCAGTTTTCCATGGTGTTTTTTCTTGGCACTGAGATAAAAGTTTGGACATCCATTTACTTCTTTCATTCTGTCTCTTGGGCTTGTGTGTTTACATGTGTGGGAGTATGCACATTTAGGATTTTTAGGTTTTGTTCCATGAACTGTCTTTGATGTTTTATGGAACTCAAGTGATCCACACCATGCTGAACCTTGTTCTGCAGACCCGAGTCTGTACCTGAGCAAGGGAGCATTAAAAACTCCAGGGAAACATTTAGATAAGCTGTGTAGTTGTAATGGTGGCTGCAAACAGAATTTTGGTTTGGAAGAGAACTGGTAGCATTCAGAAATAACATGCCTTAATTCTTGAGAGATGATGAACGGTGAGAAGCAATGAAGCAAGCGAAGAGGAAACCTTAACCTACTTGGAATATAGTTTGCCTGCCTTAACAATTGCAATTCAATAGGCACTAAGGCAAATAAATTATTCTCTGTTGCAGAGTGTATAGCTCCCTCTTTAAGAAATGTTCCTTGCAAAACAGTGTTGCATGATGAAAACTAACACCACATAGCTCCAGTCCAGGACCAAAGACTTGATTTCTAAGAATGAGGAAAACTGTACGCATGTCACAAGATGGGCCTTGCCCAGGAGACTTCATGCTTCAGAATGTAAACTGTCCTCGTGTGAAGCTGGGGCAAGAATTCCCCGGAGTAGCTTTCCGAGGTCACCTCCGCTCTCTTCCAAAACTGATGGAGATAACAAGCTCTTCCCATGCAAGTAAGTCTCTTTGACGCTGCTGGTATTGCTCGTTGGCAGACCGAAGATTGTAGTCACGTTCTTATTGCAGTACATATTGTATAGTGTGCTGCAGTCTGCTCTGTTTTGTCAAAGCACATTTGTGATCCTTGCTGAGGAAACAGTTGTCTGACATAGGTTTTACTTGTGAAACTGGAAACAGAATGCAGGAAGAGAGACAATAACACAAACTCTTAGGTGTTGTGATTTTAGGACGTGACCGAAAAGTAGAGGTTGCATTGAATGTGCAACTGTAGTGAAGTTGGTTTTGACTGTCTTTGAACTAGCTGTATTTAACTTAGCAATGGAGTATTCTTCCTGAATCCACACAGATCTCTGCAGCACCCAGTTGTGCACATCTGTGAAGTTAAAATCGGGTGTCATTGTGAAGAACATACGCTCCTTTGCTTCCTGTTAAGGTGTGCAGGGTTTGAGAGGGGGTTAATGTGGCACTTTGTTGGATTAGGAAAACCATAGAGTTTGGAAGTTCATTTTTGCATTGTCCACAGCAATTCAGAATCTGTAGGTACTTGGAGGGTAGTGGAGCTAGTGCTGTGAATGCGATAAAAAGCCAGCTGTTACTTCTCCATCATCTGATTTTTTTTGCATGCCCTAGCAATTGGAAGAACAGTACTCTAGTTCCAGTCACTAGCTGTGATTTGTCTGTTGCAGTTTGCCTCGTTTGGGCTTCCTGTGTGCAGGAAGATGTTTAAATCAAGCACATCAATGAGTCAAATTTAGTGGGAAAGTCGAATGGGAAGATACTGGGTGATGCTTGAAAACAGGTGGAGAAAGAGACAGAAGCTGGAAGCTCTGAGACAGAGCTTGTGAAGAGACTGATTGTGAAAAAATTCCTGGAGGCAAAGTGAAAATACTTACAAAAGAGCCAGTTAACTTGAAGATTAGTCTGAAGTCACTGATCTTTGTCAGGCTCAGGTGGTATGAAGTAATCTTTCTTAATTGAGGATAGGCTATACCAGTGATGGTAATGAGAGGCTTGGTATTTTGAAAGAGCAAACCAATTGTCATCATGTATAGAAATGTGAGATTGAGTGTATGAGTTACCTTGACAAGAGGCTGACTTTATACAGGGTGAGAGTTTCTGTAGGCATTACAAGTAAAGGAACGCCCATTATACTTTTCTGAGACAGTGGTAAGCTGCATCTGTAAGGTAAGGTTCCTGATGGAAGAACAAGGAGAACTAAGATAGCTGAGAACGGATTTAAAAGTCAGTCAGTGTTTTGAAAAACATTTAATTACCAGAGAGAGTGTTTAGGAAACGAGACAACAGAACCAAGTTACTCGTGGCCTTGCTGTGTTTGGTAAGCGTAATGATGAAGAGATACTGCACAGGCCAGTCTTGAGCAATCAGGTAGCCAGGATTGCTGTTGATGTCCCTGTCATTTGTGTCCAACTTAGTAAGTAAAACCTATATGGCAGGAAATGAAGTTCCATTTCCTCAGCAAAAATTGCAAGTGCTCTTCACCACATTTGTACAGAGCAGACTGCAGCAGTGCTAACAATACATACCGCAACAAAACTGAGCTTGCATATGCCTTCTGCCAGTGTAGACAGAAGAAATACAGCAAGCATGTGCTGATTTTTAGTAAATATTTTGCTTTTCCTTTTTTGCAACTACTTTGCTGCAGTTGATAAACATTTTAGTTTGAGGCCGCGTTGCTAAGCTTACTGATACTTTTCTAGCTGTGTGAACAATTCTCCAATGTACAGCAGTGTGAACATCTCTTGCGTGTAGGGGAGGTCAGCAAATAAGCTGAGCCCACTTGTGCAAGGCAGCTGCTAATTAACATTTTGGTGTTAACTTGTCAGAGCTCTGAGAAAAGCAGCAGGCATGGAAATGGCAGCAGACTGCTCCCTACGAGTATTTTTGGTCAGCTAAATGCTTCCAGAAGCCTAAGAAGACCTCTGTTGGTGACTCTTGTTTTTCAGAGTTTTGTTGAAAACACCTGTGAGCAATGCCTGGAAAATTGTCCTGCTTTCATCCTCCCTGCCCCTCAGTAAGAAGAGGACTGATCTTTCCCATAGTTGTTTTGCTTATTGCAATTAATTTTGTAACAGTGTGGTGTATGCTGGTCACTGTGTGTAGGGGAGGAGTGAGTCTTCTATGTCCTATTAGCTTCATTTTGTAAGCTGATTCAGATTTCAAAGTGTAGCAATACTTTGGGATTATTTTAAAATAATTCAGTGTAGCCTTATGGAATTGTGTAACTTAATCACTGAAAACATGCCCTCAAAAATCCATCTGTTAAATCCATCTGTTTAATCTCTTGTCTTTTATGTATCCAGCGTACAATACTTCTTGAACTTGCTGTATTTTCATTTCAGATGATCAGATTTTTCTTTAATTTTAAACTTCTTTAGTAGTTGCTTTAAAAAAAAAAAAATAGAAAAAAGTATTCCTTGGATTGAGCCTTCCTTAAGGAGATACTCTTGGAAATCTCTTTAGTTTGTCTTGGCTGAAAGAGCAGGGAGTGAAGAGTTACAGAAAGGCATCTTTGTTAGTCAAGCAGAGTGTGATGGGGGCCACAGGTCTGAGAATGTCTAAATACTGGAATCAATAATTTTTTATACTTATTATTTTTTCCTTCTTTTTTTTCCCCCCCTCCAGAGCTCATTTTACACTCTAGTACCTTTAATTTTTTCCCCCTACATTACTACGTGCCAAAAAAAGCTGTACTTCATCTACTAATGCTTTGCTTTTGCTGTGTGTAATGTTAGGCTGTAACTTAGAAGCATAAGGAGCATGTGTCTAAAGAATGCTCAGTCTGAATATACAGAATGCAGTAAGGTAAAGGCATCATGAAGTGAGCATGTTTGGTGCCTGGGATTGGTGCCTCAGTCTGAATAAACAGAATGCAGTAAGGTAAAGGCATCATGAAGTGAGCATATTTGGTGCCTGGGATTAGTGGGTGTAGTGGGGAAAAACCCACACCACCACCAACAGAAGGGTGGAGATTTTGATTGATAGTTGTATTGTAATAGCAGAATCCAGTCTTTGAATTGCTCAGTCTGACTAAATCTGCCTAATCAGTTTGGACTTACTGTTCAGAAATTGCTCTAGCATGAGTAACAATTTTGATGTGCTTGAGAACTGTCTTGTCAGTTGTCACTGCTCCATGTAAGAAATAGTTATAAAAAGGAATGTGAGAGTAGTGTTGTAGCTGTGACCCTACAATAGAAATAGAAAAAGCTCTATCTTGAAAGTAACATCTCTGCTATTATTAACAGCACATAACTTTAGATGTTAAAAAGAAATAGATTTAATTGACCAAACAATTTTATCCCCTACAGGTTTTGTAAAGGTTGCAAAATGTCCTTACAGGATCTCTTTCTGCTCTTACCAAAATCTCCTGCTTTTTTGTTTCTTTGCAGGTCATGGCAACCATAAAGAGAACAGTCCTTTCCTGAACAGTACAGAAGCTGGCAAGGGAGGTGATTACTATGACAGAAATCTGGCCTTGTTTGAGGTAATTTCTAACTGGTTTTCATACTTTTCATGTGATTTGTGATCTTCCAGACTGGGAAGGATTGAGCACATTGTATTCAGTGGAGTACAGAGCATTGCTCAGCTGCATGCAGTGGGCTGGTACCCCATTCTCATCTCAAGACAAATCTAAAAGCCCTTGGTGTGTTTAAGGGTATATCTGCAAAGTAGCAAAATGTAAGGGGACCAGAGGTTTAAATAGTGAAGCTGTGGCACTGTTGGCTAATCAGTATGGAAAATGAGCATGGACTGATTTATTGTGATAAGAAAAACTATGTTCTTTGTGTAGGGTGGTGCCTAAGTTCAGGTACTCAGCTTAGTCTGGGTATCCTGTATTATTACAACAGCAGTATGTCAGTAATGATTTTTTGTGGATGTCTCTCTGTTGTCCAGAGTACCAGTAGGCAGAGATACCCCATGTGGTGGAGAAGCTGTGGTGGTGTGAGGTAGAGAGGTACAACTCTTTCTGTGGGAAATGAGGAGGACCAGAGTCTCATGTGGGAGGCCCATTGCAGTCACAAGAAGTTCAGCAGAGTCCTTCTCCCCATCTTTACCTTGGTGGCACTGCATAAAGTACAGATACATCACAGTGCACATATATAATGGTGGGCTAAGCCTAAGTCCCTGAAAAAATGTTTTCAGAAGCTTAGTTGCTGGGGAATAGTGCAGAGATTCTCTGTGTGGCTCTGCAGCTGGGCTTCTGAGCAGCTTCACAGCAAGACTGGAGGCATGTACCCTGTGTTTCTTGTTCTGGAATTTGGTGTGGGGCAGCCTGAACTGGCCCTGCACCCTGCCAGGCTGGCACCTGCAGAGCTCAGCTGTGTGGCATAGAGCCTGGACAAGTATAACCAGGCAGCTGCTAGATAGGAGCTCACTGGGGAAGTGCTGCAACCATGTCTGCAGGCAGTGTGCTTGAGATAAAGGGCTTTGAAGCGTGCTCCCAGCTGTGGTGTCTCCTCCCTCCAAGGCATGGGAAGTCTGTGATCAGGATAAACTCACTTGTAGGTCATAGAGGGTTGGCCTCTTGTGGCATGGCTGTTGCTAGTCAGATGCCTGCCTTTTTCATCAACAGTAACACAGTACCACAGCAGGGCTGCAGGCTCTTTCTCTAGTCCTAAAGAGAGGGAGGAGCACCCCAAAGGCCACACTGCTCAGCTGAACAGCAGGCATCTTGCCTCAGCCACTTTCTGGAAAGAGTTGTAATCAGGTTTTGAAAGATGTGAACTGCAAATGAGATCAGAAGGAGGAATAAGAAAAGGGACATTTGGAGTCAGTCTCTGCCACTGGGTACCAAGCATATAACACTACCAGAAACAGGAAGATACAGCTCCAGTGAGATACTCATGACTCAGGTTTTATTTCCTGTGCAAAAAGTGGTTTCTCCTTACCATGTGTTACTCACTGTGCAGTTAACATGTAAGATGATTTGATGTCCAGATATAAGGGGGAAGGAAGGGAAAAATTTTATTCTGATTTTTTCAATACTTATTTTTACCCCCAAACTTGCCTTCAGAAACAGAGGTGGGATGGGATCAATGTAAAGGTGCAGGTACAGGCCCTCTGTTTATGTGCCTTTTGGGGGTTTATGTCTAGATTCACATCTATTCGCTGGCACAGTTTGAGAAGTGTAATAACATTATCAGAGTGATGCATGCCAACAATGAACAGAGTTTAATCACTACATGAGATTTGTTTGGCAACTTGGCCTTTTAAAAAGTCTGTCTGTTGATAGAAACTGACATTGGAGATTTCCCTGCAGTCCCAAGGCTCAGGCTTCCTTGCTGCAGCTCATGCTTTGCAGCACCTAAGGAGAAGGGTGCATAGAGTGCAGACCTGTTGGCGCAGGCTTTTCCTGTCAGAATTGGCCTCCTCTCAGAAAATTAAATCCTTTCCCTCAGTGGTTCAGGCACAATGAAATATTCTGTCATTCCCTGGATGATTTTTCCCTGGCAGCCTCAGGCATGCCAAGAAAGGCATGACCCCAGACACTCTTCATAAGTGATGTGAATTGCAGAAGGTGAATAGTTGTCTTCTTCCACAGGAGGAACTTGATATACGACCGAAGGTGTCGTCTCTGCTCGGCAAGTTGGTCAACTACACAAATCTTACCCAAGGTGTTAAAGAGCATGAAGAAGCAGAGAGCACTGATGGCTCAAAGAAGAAAGTCTCAAAGGTAAATGGTCATTTTCTCCATGGCCAGCTGGTGAATGGGGTTATTTCCTGTGTGATTTCTGGAGAGTGGGACTCCTGTTTGCTTTATCTTAGCCTCTGTCAGGAGTGTTGCAAAGAAATTAGATAGAACTCTGTAGGTAACCAGATGCTATCGAAGACCCGGGGCAGATGCAGTGGTTTAAGTGCTGTTCTCGAGGGCGCAGTTTTGTGCACTTGGTATGGAGTTAGTTAAAGAGGATGGGCTTTCAGCTGGGAACAAACAGCAAAACCAAACACCTGCTTTTTCCTACTGCTGTTTTAGTTGCCCAGCAGTATCTGACACATCTCTGCTGGAGACAGCACCCTTCTAGAGTGGTGGGTGGAGGTCAGATTGGGCACCCTGGGGCAGCTCTGGTGTTAGGCACTTAGGGAGCTGAATTCTGCCCCAAAGGATCTGACTTTAGATGGTTAGTCCATCTGGGCTGGCTTTGTAATAACTAGGTAGAAGGTGGAGTTTGATGGTTGGTAGTTAGAACACAGCCCTCCTGATAAAACTCTTAACTGTTCTTTTCAGCGCTGCGGCAGCCAGGTAAATGTTTCAGTTAGTGCTAACTTTCAAGTGGCATGGTTGCATTTTATGGCACTTGCAGGCCTGTCACTTTGCATGCAGATTTTATCAAAAGAAAGTTTTCTCAAAAGCTAAGATAACACCTGAATGCTACAGATTTTGTAGTTCCTGCCATTCCTGAAAGAAAGGGAAGCTGTAAATGTTGAAAACCAGCAGGTTGTTCTCAAAGAGAATGCTTGTTACCCCATGCTGCACACCAGATTCCATCTCCTCTGCACTCCAGTTCTTTGCTCTGCACTGTTTTGTTACTGGGGTTAATGAAGTGTTTAGTCAACATGAAGCTTAAAAATCAGTTTTATCTGAGACCATGTGCAGGAAAGTCCTGTAATGTTGTGCTTAATACAAGATCTTTGCAAGAGGGAAGGTCATCTGAGAACAGCAACAACAGCAACTGCATTCTTGTGCTATAAGCTTACCTCAAAAAGTAATTTAAACTTCTTAATTGTGAATTTCTTCTGTGTCATAGTTGCTGAGTATGTCTGAAGTTGTTTTATCTTCATGTCACTACTATGTCAGCAGCATGCTTTTTGGTACGAATAATGTAGGCATCAGCTGTAAACACAGTGTTAGTGCATAATCTAAAGGAACTTTCAGCCTCTGCCTATCAAAAGTATATTGATTGTTACCCACTCTGCATGTGGGGAGATCTGAATGTGGGGAGATCCAATAGATACTGTCCTTACTATTTGGAGAAAGATCTGATCACTTTTTCTGTTTATTTCCTTATTAACTGTCTGCCTGAACACCAGGGTAAGATGCAGTCTAGTGTGAAAGGGAGTCTCTTATGTCCCTGTTGGAAAAAGAGTTGGGAGAATTTGGTGATGGGTCTGCAGTGTAAAGTTTATTAAAGTAAATGCAGTACAGCTTCCTGAGGTAAAGATGGGGCAAGAAACAAACAAGTTACAACTGAGAAGTTGTTTTAAATCCCTGGCAGAGTAATACATAACATGTAAGGTTCGCTGTTAGTGTTTCTACACCTAGGTATGATTTCTGTCAATGCATATTTTCAGGCTGTTTGCTGCCATAAGAGATGGACAGTTGTCCTTGTGAAAGCTACGGTTCTGTGTTAAATACAGCTCGGGCTTCATTCCAGGGTTGTCCTGAATTGTGCTTTCCCATGTCTCAAAAGTGCATGTTCACATACTTCTCTGATGTTTTTAGTGGAATGGGTTGGGTAACCATTCCAAAAGTGACAGTATCCTCTTGTATTAATATCTTGGTGTTTTCTGTGTAAACACTGCAGTGACTTTTTGCCTAGCATGTCAGTCTCTGGGATAAATTGCATCAGCTGCAGTATCATAACTGTAGATTGAATTTCTTCTCCCTCTCTTGCCATAAGCAATATGAAAATTTAAACATACTGTAGAATATAAGAAGGTTGAGTATCAATTTGGGCAATAATTCTAACCATTAAACTCAGCAAATTCAAATGCAGTAACTGCACAATGCTATGGACTGAAGGTAGCCAGAAACTGTGTGGATGGGATTCTTCTACACATTTGTTTTTAATCATCTTCAAGGTATAAACCAATGCCCTGCTGTTTCTTTGTCCCATCTGCCCATTAGTACAGAAGTGGGAATATCCATCCCAGCACAAAGCAGGTCCTGGTTTTAATTGCCAGCATTAACTGACTCCTTGAGTGCTGTACTGGATACTCCCAGCAAATCCATTCCCAGCCAGTGTAACAAAAGGTAAGCTTCCTGATCTGGTGTGTCACTGTCATCCTTTAGACAAGAACTGGAGCAAGGAGGGTGAGCAGACTCTAGAACTGTTACTCAAAACTGGAATAGAAAAAGCAGTCCTTTCAGTCGGTGAATATGCAGTTCATCTTGCAGTGAATAGCTTTTTGAGTCCTAGCACACCCCTGCCCACCAACTCATATCCAGTCAAATAAAAACCTAACAACCCAAAATTCAACAACACCCCCCAAACCAACAGAGAAACACAGACACACACAAAAGAGACAAGGCAGTTGTGTGCACGTGAAATGGCTGATTCCCTGAGGGGCAGTACAGAACACAAGAAATCTCTCTTCCAAATTTTAAGCTTAAAGGAGTAGAGAATGGTGTGCTTGAGCTTGTGGAGATCATGATTGTCAGCACCTGCTTTCTACCGTGACAAGACCAAAAAAGCCCTGAAGGTCTCCACCAGCTCTGGAAAATACATTTTGTGACTGTTCAGCTTCTAATCTCTTGGAATAATTGCTGCAGTTTGTGGAAGATGCAAATGGAGATCAGGACAATTTCAGTGCAAAACAGCTTAATATAAACCTATTGCCCTGGGTCAGCATTCCCACAAATGTTTTTGGTAGTAGCATTCAGTGTTAGATACACAGCAAGTAAAATTCACACTACTGATGTAGTAGGGTAGAAATTGGTTTGCTTTTTATCTTTTCCAAATACCATCTTCTACTGAAGCACTTAATAGCTGCAGTGGTATAAAATCCCCCCTTGTCATGCTGGAAAAAAATGAAATTAACTATATTAGTTCATGTCTCTTTAATGAGGCAGTTTGTTTCTGCACTGCTGTCTGTCCTCACACTACGGAGCAACAGCGAGAGCTGTCATCACTGATCAATGGCCCTAGGCCCTGCAGCCAAGTGCTGTGATAACCTGTCATGCTGGCACGATGGAGTGTCCTTCAGACTGAGATCAATATTTGTATCAGTTATGTGTCTGCAGCTGATTAGAGTGAGCAGGCACACCATTTGCCTCGCTGAAAGAGAGGCTGTTTTCCAGATTGTTCTCTTTCTTCTTGGTTGGGTTAACCCAGCATTCTTCAGGAGGTCTCTGTGTTCTCTTTTCTTTCTGCAGCGTATGAGCTGTTTAAATTTTACTTGTGGTATCTGTTGAGACTGAAGATAATGCCCCTGCTCAGGCCAGACTGTGTTCTGTTCAGACCAGCGCTGGTTTGGGATCATTCAGTGATTATACGATGCTATTATAAAACAATCAAGTCCCTGCAGATTGCTGGCATTAAATATTTCTGTGGGCAAGCTGGTTCAAGTAGTATGTGTGGATCACTCTTTCATAACAATATGTTTATTGCACAGGGTAAGAAGATCCAGAGTAAACTCTTATGCCTGAGGTGCAGTTACTAATGCTGTGGCTTGGGTTTTACCTGCAGGCAGGCACATACATTTCCTAGGCTGCTCTGCTCTGCAGTAGGCTCGCAGCTATACAGTTTCTCTTCCTCTGTAGCTGGAGCTAGCCAGTAATTTGATCTGCATAAGATGCCACTTAAGAGGGAGGGGGAGAAAATAAAGAACAGTAGAGCAAAGCTGCAGGCACCACTGAGGGCAGAAGAGCTGAGCTAAGGTGAATTCTCATGCAGGGGAAGCAGATGCTGGGAGATGTGTAAAGGGCAAGCTGAAAACTCACCTACTTCGCTAGTACTTGGAAGACTGTCATATAGAACATACAAGAACTGTGCTCCACCTGCTCGGCATGTGTAGAAGCAAGAGATTGAGCTTTTTTCCCTTCCTCAGATGCCCATTTTAACAAAGCCTTTAGAAACCCTTTACCTCTGAGAAACCCACGTTACTGCTGGGCTCAGAGGTGGTGGAGAGGGGTGACTGACAGATGACAGAGAGATGCCAAAATATCTCTTTAGGAAAGTCAAAGAGAACATTAATGTGACAATAGGAAGCCCTTAGGGAGGGCAAAATTTCCACACTGCCTACCAGTGTTTATTCCTTTCTCAGTTAGTAAACACTAATGTTGTTGATGAGACAATGTGAATCAGATGAAGGTGTTTGAATCAAAAATATTTAAACCTCCCCTTCCTGAGGAAACAGGTACACTAGGAAGGCCACCCTGAGAAGATCCTCATCCAGTGTAGTGTCACAACCACTCCTTGAAAAATCCTTACCATATCCTGACCAGAAAGTGCATTACCCTGACTTATGTGCAAGTGTCATTTCTGTTAGTATCAGAAGACAACAATTCTTTTTGCCCTTGTGCATAAGCATGACAAAGCTGATGAGGTTAGTTCTGTAGGATAGTAATGTTTGTACAAATGGCAGGTGATGTTTTAGGGGGGTTTAGTGCTCTATCATTGCAACAGCTGAGTTACAGCTCTCTGGCCCCACACTGGTAGATCTCATAGGGTGAGTCCATTGTAAACTGTCGGTGTTTGGCTCTGTTGCCCACTTTAGGAGGTTCACCTGAGTTGAAGTGTGTACAGAGGAAGTTGATCTGATTTACCCTTAGTCACACAAGGAATTCAGCACTGATTCAGAAAGAAAACATGCAGTAAATCCTGGTGTTTCTAAAACAAAGCTGTTCAGATCATGTTGTTGGGCACAGTGGTCAGTTGTCTCTAGCAGAGCAGGTCCCAGATGAAGATGAGGAAATTTCCATTTGTTGCAAGTCAAAATCCTAAATTCTGAGGCTGCTTATTGTGATCTGGTGATTTTGTAACCATTTGATTTTTCTGGGATTTTGAGCTGTGTAGTAAAGTACACTCCTGACTTACCTTAGATAAATAATTTTTCTTCCATAGTGAAGACAAGGCAAGAGCAAAGTTCTGGATAGCTGTTTCCTGGCTTGAAGAGTCAAGTGTTTGTCTTAAGTGCCATTGCATTTTTTCATGACTAATTTGTCTGTAGGGGTGCAGCTGACCTATTTATTTTTGCATTTAGTTAATGCTGTGTGGAGTCAAATTTGAACAAGTGTTGTCATCTCCTCTTAATATCCTTCCCATTTGGATGACTGGTGATGGGTATCTTTAAATGCTGTCTGTCAGTAATATGTTTTGGAATTCAGGTTTATTTACAGAAAGAAGTATGAAAAGCAGTGAGCCTCTGAGAAGTTCCACTCTCTGTTCCTGTGCTTCAGCATGCTGTATAATTTTAAATGCAAAAGAAAACTTCAGAAGGCAGAAGCAGTGAAATATCTTGGCATGAACCCATAGAGATCTGGGTCTCTGAAATGCTGCTAGTGCTGGGTGTACCAGCGCAGGCAACACTTTTGTATTCCTTGTAATAAAACCCTTAGCAGTGGTGTTTTGACATCATCATTTTGGAAGTGACCCTCCTCTGACAAAAACTGTGCAAACTGTGTTGAATGTCAGTTGTGTGCTCCCTGTGAATTCACCTAACTAACTTGGATTTTCTCAGTCACTGTCAGAAGTCATTCAGAGTCTGATGTTAAACAGGCATCAAACATTTAAGGTTGGAATGGTTTGCTTTACATAGAATATATAAAATAGAAGAAAATACATTAGGTATAGCTCCAAATTGCATCCAGATCTTTTCTAGTTGTAATATTACAAAAGGATGTTTTCCATGAAACGTGGAGATACCTCTGAGGAAGCTTACTTGGAGTCTGCAGCACTCAGTTGGTTTTGTACCAGAAACTCCCTGGTTCTCCAACACAACAAATGCGTGTGTGATCCCTTGTTATGATCAGTGTTAAATGCTGAAGATAATTACTTGAAATGTGAAGATGTGATAGGGTCAGCAGTTTGTTGAGAAATCTCTGGGTTTAGAGTTTGTTCCTCCTTCTGGAAAGTATTGGTGTGTGTTTAGCTTAGGTTTCCTAAACTGCTGCCATTTGCAAACCAGAAACCGTAGGGGTTTTGCTCATCTGTGCTTTGAACAATTGCAGTTAATGGATGTCAATGAAGTTGTTTTTTCTCTTTTGGTTTTTTTGTTTCCCCTCAGTCACCCAGCATGGGCACCCTCATGGGTGTGTATTTACCATGCATGCAGAATATCTTTGGGGTTATTCTCTTCCTTCGGCTGACCTGGATGGTAGGAATGGCTGGAGTTCTTCAGTCCTTCCTGATTGTGTTACTTTGCTGCTGTTGTGTAAGTATATAGGTAAAGTAATGCCTGTGACACAACCTCTGTGAAACTGTAGAGAAAACTGGAGAGGCTGCATTGTAGGTGCATGTATAAAGAAAAGCCATCTTTGTGCCAGACACTTCTGCTGTGTCTGTAGCCTTGTGATTTCTTCCCCTCTCCCCTCCTCCCCCCACCCCCCGGTTTAAACTTTCCTTTATCCTTCTGTTTTCAGTAGTATTTCAGTTAGCGCTGCGGCTGGAGGGACACCTGCACTCTTTCATCTTGCTTTGTCTTTTGGCACCCATTGTTTGACCTGATAAAGTCATCTCTCAAACAAATATGTCTTAACATCTGGATGATTAAATTCATCCTACCCTTGTTTTCATTCAGATAATGACCTGTTGAGGCAAAATAGAAATACTGTATTGTGTAGGCAGTAGCAGCTTTGCTCCACCAAGAAATGAGGTACCTTTTAAAAACTGCTACTGAGACAGTTGCTTCCTTTCCCTTGTTTCCTCCAGACTATGCTGACAACCATATCAATGAGTGCCATTGCCACAAATGGTGTTGTTCCAGGTATGTGTAGTAAGCAAACCTCTCAGTGGTGTTTAAAAAACAACAGAAGAGTTGCAAAGAGCTGTTAGTGTGGCTTTATTCCACATGAATGTGATTGAGCCAGGATACAAAGTCTGAATTAGTATCTAGTGTGTCTGTCCATATCTAGTATGTCTTCTTAGCATCAATTATGCTAAAGATTAATTTATTTGGTTTATAGTTGCCCATGTGCTAACAAAAAGATACTTCAGTAGACCTCCCCCAAAATTCAGACACACCAGCACCAGAACAAGAGGACACAGTCTCAAGCTGCACCAGGGGAGGTTTAGGTTGGATGTTAGGAAGAAGTTCTTCACTGAAAGAGAGATTGGCCATTGGGATGTGCTGCCCAGGGAGGTGGTGGAGTCACCCTCACTGGAGGTGTTTAGGAAGAGACTGGATGGGGTGCTTGGTGCCATGGTTTAGTTGATTAGATGGTGTTGGGTGAGAGGTTGGACTCGATCTCAAAGGTCTTTTCCAACCTGGTTTATTCTATTCTATTCTAAATGTTATATTCTTGCTGTGATTTTTTGGTAATTTATAACAATAAGCAAATAATTTTACTCTTTGTTGTTGTTGTTTTGTAGCCGGTGGGTCCTATTTCATGATTTCCAGGTCATTAGGCCCGGAGTTTGGTGGAGCTGTTGGGCTGTGCTTTTACTTGGGAACGACATTTGCAGGAGCAATGTATATCCTTGGTGCCATTGAGATTTTACTGGTGAGTGGTACTGCAGTTGTCCTGCTTTTATGCCAAATAGCATGTGGAAATCCCCCAGTGTTCTTGTCCCACGTGTAAGCACAGAAGGTCTCCAGTGTCTCAGTGTCCAGTTCTGTACCACAGGTGCTTAGCCATAGTGAAAACATAAATGGAGTGTGATTTAGTCAGAGAGACATGCTCATCATTGATGAAGCTGGCTTAGTCATACTACTGAAATAGAATGGGCTTTTCCTATAAACTGAAGATGCCTGATGAAGAGCACGTTGCAGATCGCAAGGTGATGTACATTTGTAGTAGAAATACGAGATCACTACAGTAACATGGACAGAATTCTCTTCCTGTGTTCCTTCAGCTGGCTTTCTTCTTTTTTTCAGACATACATTGTGCCACAAGCAGCAATTTTTCATCCCTCTGGTGCCCATGATGCCTCCAGTGCTATGCTAAACAACATGAGGGTCTATGGGACTGTGTTCCTCATCCTGATGGCAGTGGTGGTCTTTGTAGGTGTCAAATACGTTAACAAATTTGCTTCCCTCTTCTTGGCCTGCGTAGTGATATCCATACTGTCCATTTATGCTGGAGCTATCAAGTCCATCTTTGATCCACCTGAATTTCCGTGAGTAATGCTTCTGGATGGGGAAATAGCTTTGACTACAGGCCTGGAAGGTGGAGTTCTGTGGAAGTTACTTAAAACTGGTGTCTAGCATGTTGTCACAGCTACCTTTTTTGTGAGTTACTTCAGATTTTTTTTCAGCTGAATACAGTGACCATGATAGTCTGCCACGTGCAGAGCTCATGGAAGAGAAGTTTCTTAGGCTAAAATGAAGGCATTATTATGTTCTTAAACTGTTTGGTCGAATGAAACCTTGTGGGTGTGTAGATTGGTGGAGGCTGACACTTCTCTGTTTCCTGCAAAGATAATCCAGTATCTTGGCCTATGGCTGGGGAGTTATATTTTAGCAAGAGTTTTGCTGGGTTGTTTACAGCAGATTGCAGGAAGCAATTTGGCAAGTCCAGTTTCCCCAGACCAGTCAGAGATGATGTGCTGCCTTTGTGGTTGGAAAGTCTGGTGGTGTGATGCAGCTGCTTGCTGAGAAACAGGGCATCTCTGAGGAATGTGGGAGGCAATGTGGGGGCCATGCTGAGGCTCCAGTGAAACTTCCCTAGTCTGAAAGAAGAGGCTGCAGAGGAGTAGCTCTGCTCTGCACACAGCATGTGCTCCTTGGCATATTGGCAGCTAAACATGTTTCTTAAACTGGGAGCTGTAGCAGCAATGTGGAGATGTGTGCTTCACCAGAAAGGCAAAGAGCATTTCCTGATGCTGCTGACAAGAGGGGAATGGAAACAGAGGAGGCGAGTCTGCATAGCTAGTCACAGCTGAAGATGTTGTGACCATAACTAAGCACTTGCAACCCTCAAGTGCTCCCTTTAGACATTTAGGGCCCAATGATTATAATGTTTTACAGCAGTGGCAGGTTTACAGCAGTAAAAATACAACAATGTTTCTATCTTCCCCCTCATTATCTCTTGGACTGCCCTCGAATGTTCTCCCTATCTTTCTCTTTTCTTCCTTGAGCTGTATTACTTTTTCTTTGGGTGAAGTGACTAGATACTGTATTTGTTTTTAATTCTGGAGGGGAAGACACTTCTGGAGTTACAGAGAAGTCTGAAAACCCAACAGGAAAGGGCCTGTCTCTTCCATTTTCCTGGCCTTGGTGATTTACAAGATGTGTGAAACGATTGGACTAATTAAAATGGAAGAAACAATGTATTTTTCAGTATTTTTTTTCCTGTCAGTGTTTTGTGGCACTGGGAAGGGAATTTGAATGGCAGCAGTCTGTGAGGTTATCTCCCCATGTGTTGTGGAACCATCTTTGGGGAAGTGGATTACAATTCTTCAGTGCTGGAATAGACCACATTTGTGGTTAGGTGAAACAGAGCAGGCAGTAGAGGGTTTTAATGATTGTTCAGAGTATATTATGACAATAGGAACATTTGCTTGTTGTGATTGAGATTTATGTTCCTAGTTCTGAAGCTAAAACGTCAGGGTCATTTCAGTACTGGTGTACAGAAACTGGGATAATAGGATTCCAAATACCTGTAGATACTTTCAGTACCTAGTAATTGAAATGCCAGTTTGTCCTGCTGCCAGTATCTTTTTGAAACTGAGGAGTGATGTAGCAGACTAGAGCAATTTAAGGTCTCCATGATATGAAAGAAGAATTATGGGAAAGGGTGAATATTGCTTGCTTGGTTCCTTATAACACTGGTTTCTGTGTTTCCCTTCAGGATTTGCATGTTGGGCAACAGGACTTTGTCAAGAGATCAGTTTGATGTTTGTGCAAAAACAGTTGTTAAGGATAACATTACTGTGGCCTCTAAGCTTTGGGAGCTCTTCTGCCACACTACCAACTTAACCACTGAGAACTGTGACGAGTATTTCCTATACAACAACGTCTCAGAGATAGCAGGCATTCCAGGAGCTGCTAGTGGCATTTTGAAAGGTACGGTAGCATAGGGGTTTTCTATCTAAGAGGAGGCCTGCTGAGCAGTTGAAATGGGCTGAACTCTTCCCTGCTGGTTCAGAAAGGACTGCAGAAATGTAATTACAGTGAAGAAAATTATCTTCAACAAAGAAACCCAAGTCTTATAATCTTTAAAAAGAGCAGGGGCACTTTTGTCCTGATGTGGTACTTGTCTGCTGTAAAATTGATTGAATTTGCCTTGTACATCTCACAATTTCAGCAGGAAGTCAGCTCCAATTATAAGCTATGCTAACATGAGCAAGTTGTTAGTTTTTCAAAGCTCTTTGTCGCTATGACTCTCCATTTTAGACAGGTTAAGATCATGTCCTGAAAGATAAGAGTGCTTGTGTAAAAACAGTGTAACCTTTTCTTTGCCTGCTCCTGATTATAATATCCTTGGGAAGCTCCTTTTTGAAAGGAGCTCCAGAGAGCAGCTGCTCGGTGCCTGTTCTCACAGAATGCAGAGGTCTGGTTTCTGAAATGGACTCAGTGTTTGTTGGTGACATTTCAAATGACAAGTGTTTAATTTTGTCATTCTGCCACTATCTAAAGAACAAATCTGTTTTCAGAAAGCTGGCCAGTGCTGCTGCTTTGGGTTTTCTGAGCTCCTGCCTGTGGCTATGGTGGTTCACTGAAAATAGTCATGGTACTTTTTCAGGTTAAAACAGGTGTGAAGTTAAAGTAAGGCTACCTTTAGTAATAATACAGGTCTAAAGCACTTGCACTTCTGCAGGCTATCCATCCATATTTATTGGCTTTGTTACAGCAGCATAAATTTTCATTCACATAGCTTGTGTAGGTCTTAATGTGTGTTGATCACTGCATGTGTAGTCTTCAGTTCTGGACCCATGGTGATGAGAACAGGTTTGAACCAAAATATGCTTTTCTTTTTTCTGTGGTGTGATAATAACATTGAAGAGAATTTATGGAGCAATTATTTGGAGAAAGGAGAGATCCTGGAGAAAGCACATCACCCATCTGTTGATGTAGCAGGCCAGAAGAACAACCTTCACCTATATGTGCTTTCAGATATAGCTACTTCATTCATGGTGCTGGTTGGCATCTTCTTCCCTTCGGTGACCGGTGAGAATGCTGGGATTGAGGGGGCATCTTGGGTCTCTGAGCTTTCCTTTCTCCCACAGTCTTACATCCAAAATGTGTTTTCAGGTATCATGGCTGGCTCAAACAGGTCAGGGGACCTCAAAGATGCCCAGAAATCCATCCCCGTTGGAACAATTCTTGCTATTGTCACCACATCGCTAGTCTGTATCCTTTAAACATGAGCAGAGTCCCGGCACGCTGTGACTCGGATGAGTGGCTGTGTATGGTTTGGGGCCTGGTTTGGGATGATTGTATGATCAGTGTGAGTAAGATTGGTCAGTGAGGAAGAAAGCAACCAGTCCTGTTCTCTTGCATTTCCATGGCTTATCTTGGCTATGCAGTGACCTGTAGCTTTTCAGGCTGGTGGAGTACAGGTACACGTTTTTATTTGGAATGCCATGGATGAGGGAAAGCTTTCATTTGGGGGAATCACAAATGTCATTTCCTTTTTCATTTAAAAAGAAAGGGAAAAAAAAACACAAAAGAGAAACAAACAAACAAAGCAACCACATTTTAGTTGAGTGATGTCAAGGAGCAGAGGCTTTCCTGAATGTTGCCAGACAAATGCAAGTTAGAAATTCAATGAGCTAGTCCCCATGTGTGGGTTTTTGGGGAGGGGTAGGGGAGAGGTTTGTGTGTAGAGTCAGCTGCTCACTGGTACCAATGACATTATGTATTTATTTTGAAGTCAGTGAAATAGGATCACCTTGCATCAGCTTACAGAACTGGGTTGTTAGGTTGTCTCCCTCTTGGATTGGAACACATTTGCCTGGTTTGATCCTTTTCCATGATTCTTACACACATTCCCATGAGCCAGGTGTGGAAGTGTTACACACACAGTGCTCAGCAGTGAGCTTCACTGCCTGTTTCCGCTGAGACTGGAGCATTTAACTTGCAGAATGTGAGGCAGTTCCTCATACCAGATTTCTGGGTGCTGAGTCTGTGTTCAGAGGAACAGCCTTTGTCCCAGTTGCAGTTTCTGGATTTCATGTGTGGTTAAACTCTTGAGGGCTTAGGACCGCAGGAAAGACTGTCTTCATCTCATGTCCTGCTAGAGAAGAGGTAAAGCCAAGGTCTTTCAGCTTCATCTAGCTGTTGGTGTCCTAAACTACAGTTTACCAACACAGGAAATTAGGGGGGGAAATGATTGGTAAGAGCAAGGACTTAAAAGCTTATTTGTAAGAGCTTTCTGAACAATTCCCAGCCAAAGGGCAGGTGGCAAAGACGGTGACTCCTTGAAATTCTGCTGTTTCAAGCCTGTTGTCTGTTGAAAATTGCCAAGCTGTGAAGCAGGATCCCAGCTCACTTGTCCCAGCTTCTTGGAAGCACAGCCTTTTCCAGATGTTGCTTTGGGAACTGACTCTCTGTTAGGGAGCCTGCAGCTCCTATGAATGTAATAAATAATACAGCAGGTCACAGATGTAACCCCAGCTTCAGCACTGAAGTATTTGCAGCTCAGACCTGATTTTGTGGTGGGTAACTTTATATGTAGATATTCCTACGCCACCCAGTGGAAGGTTTACACCAAAATTCACCCTAACAATTCTATGAAATTCTCAGGATTATTGATCTTCCCCCTTTAATACCCTTTATCCCACTAATACAATTGTAAAGTACAGAGTGTGGGATTTAACCCTTCGTGTGAATGTAAATCACAAGATCAAAAACCTCACTGAAATACCCAATCCGAAATCCTTCTGAAGTATTTTAATACCCCCTGGCCTGGAAGTAGTACAACTTCATAGAAGGCTGGAAAAGACCTCAGAGATCATCAAGTCCAACCTATCACCCAACACCTCATGACTAACTAAACCATGGCTTCAAGTGCCACATCCAGTTCTTTTTTGAACACCTCCAGGGACAGTGAATCCACCATCTCCCTGGGCAGCACATTCCAATGGCCAGTAACTCTTTCTGTGATGAACTTTCTCCTCACTTCATAACCCATAAGACTTGGTGATGTGAATGCCATCAAAGATCACAAGGGCAAGGAGACCATTTGCTAGATGTTCAAAATAGCTTCAGACACAAGAGGAGGAGAGAGAAAAGGTATTTTAATACCAGTTTCTGTTCTACACCAGCTGATTAAATCAACATATCCTATAAAATTGCTTCCTTTGAATTTATATTCTTTAAAACTTACCTTTTGTAAAAAATGGACCTCAGAAAAGTAACTGTCACTGTGGTGTTAGATGGTGCATCTGAGCTGTGAGACACCAGTTCACTCACCACTTTCACTGTGGTGTTAGATGGTGCATCTGAGCTGTGAGACACCAGTTCACTCACCACTTTCACTGTGGTGTTAGATGGTGCATCTGAGCTGTGAGACACCAGTTCACTCACCACTTTCACTGTGGTGTTAGATGGTGCATCTGAGCTGTGAGACACCAGTTCACTCACCACTTTCACCATGTGCTTCTGGAAACGCTGCAGTGTGAATGCTGTGGGACAGAGGCACAGACTGAATGTTCCACAATACTTTCTCTGATGGTTGTCATCTGCCTATTCAAGCCTGTTTCCTTAGCACTCCCTGTACTCCAGACTTCAGTTGTGTTTTACTGTTTGGAGCCTGCATAGAAGGTGTGGTCCTGAGAGATAAGTAAGTTTTACAGCTTCAGTGCTCTCCTTTCCTTTTTTCTTTGTGGGGAAGATATGTTCATTCCTATCTCTCCCTCCTTGTTGTGTTTCTCTTGGCTTTTTTCTTTCTTTTCCTTCTGGGTGCCTTTTAAGCCATGTTTGCATGTAAATAAATTGTAAACAACATGTTGGGAATCTCCCTGCAATGGGATATTTTCTGGCATGGCTTCCTCAGATACTCCATTGAGTGTCTTAATTTCTCCACCCCTCCCAAATATATTCTCTCATGTTGACATAGACTTTCCAGGGGTACTTCTTCAAAGATCAGGTCCCTAGCAGAAACTAGAGTGAACTCTAGATTTCTACTCTCTTTCTCCTGAGACAAGCAGTAATCAATGATCGTAGCATAATCAAGAGTGTTTGACTTGCTGGAATTTGGCTGCTGACACTTCCTGTATTAAAAAGAACTCCAATTGTTTGTTACTTTTCTATTTTATAATCAAGTAAATATATTTAAATGACATCTTAAACCACTGAGTGAACAAAGAGTGAGTTTCAAGATGCTCCTTTGTCTGTCGGTTGCTCTCTGCAGGTACGGCGATGCAGTGAACAAGAACCTGGTGGTTGGCACCCTCTCATGGCCCTCGCCGTGGGTCATCGTGATAGGATCCTTCTTCTCCACCTGCGGAGCAGGTTTGCAGAGCCTCACTGGAGCGCCCCGGCTGCTGCAGGCCATAGCAAAGGACAACATCATCCCTTTCCTCTGGGTCTGTACATGTTAAAGACAAAACAAATCCCTCCCAAAAGGCATTCTGCATTGAGTAACTAACCAGCTCTTTCACTTCATGCTCTTGGAAATCAGATCTAGCTTGCCTGGTTTGCAAGTATGGAAGCAAAGGTTGATATTATTGTTTTTGTAATGCTTTGCTTTCTTTTGTTACTAACCAGGAATGGTTTTGAAGGAGTTTGAATAGACAGACATGGTAATTTTATGAGGAAGTCTAACATCTAATTCAGTGAGGCACAGAAAGCCATTAGAATAATTTGTTTCCTTGCTCTAGGGGAAAAAATACAGGACAATGACTGCTATGTTTTTAAATGTGTTTTTTCCCCATTATAATATGAAATCCTTAGAAGCTATGCTTAATGTTTCTCTTTCTTCAGATTTTTGGTCATGGAAAAGCCAATGGTGAACCGACATGGGCTCTTCTGTTAACAGCATTAATTGCTGAGCTGGGAATCCTGATTGCTTCTCTTGACATGGTGGCTCCAATTCTGTCAATGTAAGAAATAGAGAGTTACTGTTTAAGGGGAGGGAAAAAAAAAAGGAAAAAGAGTGATACTCTTGAGTTGTGCTAATTTGGTTGCTTTTCAGGACCGTATCTTAAACCAGTAATGCAAATTACTGGAGCCAGAGTTCCGCTATTCTTATTTCTATGAATTCTCTGACTTCGGGCTCTGCATACAAATCTGTTTCTGCTCTGG
This sequence comes from Dryobates pubescens, assembly GCF_014839835.1. NCBI lineage: Eukaryota > Metazoa > Chordata > Aves > Piciformes > Picidae > Dryobates > Dryobates pubescens. The sequence goes on along the minus strand of NC_071630.1, from coordinate 22,039,706 downwards.
AGTATTCTGTGAATAAATATGGTTATAGTATAGCTGGATTGTTACTGTCTATGGGAGAATGTTGTTTTCATCACAGAGTGAAGGCCATGTTGATGTTATGGGTAGATCTAACTCTATCCAGTCAAAAACACTGTTCAAACTCCTTAGTTCAGGCTAATAAAAACCAGAGGGATAGTGACACATGGCAGAGCAGCTGTATTTTGACTGTAAATTGTGTGACTGTAGTATGTGCCAGAATCTATAAATGTGTGTGCTAAAAGCTTTTCTGCTTTTTTGCTGCTGCAGGTTTTTCCTGATGTGTTACCTCTTTGTTAATCTAGCATGTGCAGTACAAACACTCCTTAGGACTCCAAACTGGCGGCCCCGATTTAAGTACTATCACTGGTAAGCAGAAAGCAGCTCTAACCTACAAGTCCTGCAACCTGCCTGGGGGGGGGGGGCGGGCTGTGGATGTGTTTCATTTCTGTGGGTACCAGTTCTAGACAACAGTACATCAATGTAATATTCATAGTGGGCCAGAACCAGATATTTTTGTGGCATGAGAGTTTCATTCCAGCAACTGTCAGGGACTGGGGAGATCCACTGGAAGCTTTGTTTTCACAGCTGGTGCAGAATAGGCACTGTAATGAAAAAAGAGCAGCAGAATAATTAACTGGTTTTAAGTTTTTCTACCCCACTACTCACTAATCTAATCTTTGCTTTGTGTTTTAGGGCCCTCTCATTTCTGGGCATGAGTATTTGCCTGGCGCTGATGTTCATTTCATCTTGGTATTATGCTTTGGTAGCGATGCTTATTGCAGGAATGATTTACAAGTACATTGAGTACCAAGGGTAGGTATTAACTGGGTAGAAAAGGGCAGGAAAGACTTTTGTGAATTATTTCTAGCTTTCACATTAGGAAAAGTAACTGTCCAGAGCTAGGACTCGGTGTTTCCCATATGAGTTCACTTTTTTTGTTGTTTTACTTGTGTCAGTGCCAAACAACAGCCCCTGAAGTGCTTTGTTGTTAAGCCTCTAAAGGCATTTGGTAAAATTTGAGTGACAGGAAGCAGAAACCCTGCCTGAGATCTGTCCTTCTGCTGTCTGTCTCACGTGATTACTTCAGACCCAGAACTCCTGAAGGCAGCCAGTTTATGTGGTGCAAAGGTCTGTCTAGAACAGTCCCTGAAAAGCTGACTCTGCTTACCAGGCAGAGTAGTCAGTTATATAACCTAATTTTAACAAATCAACTACTGAAGTTTCTGTTGTCTTCCTGCTTGGGAAGTGTTCTCTGCAGTGGGGTGTTGATTGCAAATTAAACAGGATGGAGGTGGTGTGGTGTACATTTGACTGAAAGATTTGCATTTCTCATGTGCTATATGATAAGTATCACATATAGACATGGACAAATGATAAATATGCATGTGTGGCATGCTGTGAATCACATTACTAAACTTACAGGGTAACGAGTTCTCTATAGCATGACTGTAAGTGTGCAATCAAATGCTCATGCAACCCTAGGCTGGCTAAAGTGTGTGTTCTCCACAGTGCAGAGAAGGAATGGGGTGATGGTATCCGAGGCCTTTCGCTCAGCGCAGCAAGATACGCCTTACTGAGGCTGGAGGAGGGCCCACCACACACAAAGAACTGGAGGTACTCATTGTAGACTAAGAAAGTGCACTGTCATGATTATCTACTGACACTTAGGGAATTAAACTGGACTCCAGACAAGGTGCTGTACTTGAAACAGCTGACAAAACAATGCAGCAGAATTCTCTCAGTCTTTCAAATCTGCTTTGTATCAAGATGAATAAAATATCAATTAGAACCCTTCTGGTGTGCGAGATGCAGAAAAGATGTGCTGTTCCAGAGTTCAGATTCGAGCACAGCTGTCAGGAGGAGAGAGGCAGATAGTCAGCAGTGCTTTTTGTTTTCAAAAGACTTAGTGAAAAACACATCTGCCTTTTGTTTTCTCCAGGCCTCAGTTGCTGGTGCTTCTGAAACTTGATGAGGATCTGCATGTAAAATACCCCAGACTGTTAACGTTTGCATCCCAGCTGAAAGCTGGCAAAGGTTTGACTATCATAGGATCAGTGATACAAGGCAATTTCTTGGAAACTTATGGAGAAGCCCAGGCTGCTGAACAGGTCGGTGTCTTCAATTGCTTAAGTGAAAAGGGGTGAGTGGGCAGGTAACTTAGAAGTTTCATAATCATACATGGGAAAAAGGCCTATCAGTAAAGCTTCCTTGAAACACAGGACTGGCCAGGTAATACTACAGCTCTTCAGGAAAGGGCCTGCAAATGTGTTTCAGCTGCCACTCATGGCTTTGGGAGTATAAGATCAATACTTGCAACTTGTGTAAACAGCCTTGCTGCATGCATCTGTCCTCATTTATAAGAAATAATTACCATGGAAGCTGATGTGTGCTGGTTAACAGAGGGAAGAGGGCTAGTGAATTCTCTGAACATAAGAAGAAACATTTCAGTAACTGTCAGTTACCACAGACCTAGCCAGTGTGCTGTCTCCTTCAGTGAGGACATAAATCTATTGCACTAAGCATTGAAGCATGGTACTGAAAATCAAGTAATAAATCATTTCATCTTCCTCACTATGTAAACATGGCATCACAGCTCTGTTTATACCTGTATAATGTCAGCCAGCACATCACTTCTCATTCCCTAGGGGCATTTTTTGTACAGGAAAACTATTATAAAGGGGAAACTAATTCATAGATCTGTGTGTTGAACAAGTTTGTTTAGTTTTTAAACAAATAAAGGATATGGTATTCCTGACAGGTGTGTGGAGTTGGATGCTTGTATTTGTAAATGGACTATAACACCCCAGCATGTTCCAGGGAAATCTGAAACTGGAAATCTGAATGAAGTTAGTTTGCCTTGGGTTTAAAATGGTGTTTTAGGATTAGAAAATGGAAAGTTAGATAGTAACACAGATACCACTAACTACTGCTGTCAATAACATTATAACACACAGCAGAAAGCTCTTATCTTAATCTGTTGGGAATAATTATGTTTGGAAGGGAGCTATGTGTTTGTTAAATAAGTATTGTCACTGTCAGTGGGTATTTTCTCTTCTATTGTATTAAGGCAAGTGGATGAGCAGAACTTTGAATGTGTTTTACCTGTGGACGTGTGAACCAGGAATGTACGCTGTAGTCACATGATGGAGAAACACTTGAGAGTCATTTTGGTTGTGAGATTTCCTTTTGTCTGTCTTGCAGACTATTAAGAATATGATGGACATTGAGAAGGTGAAAGGATTCTGTCAAGTAGTTGTAGCCAATAAAGTTCGAGAAGGAATTGCCCACTTGATCCAGTCCTGTGGACTAGGTGGCATGAAACATAACACTGTGGTTTTGGGATGGCCTTACGGCTGGAGACAAAGTGAAGATCCAAGGTCATGGAAGACCTTTATAGGTGAGCTTTAGAGGTTCTTTGTGATTAAATGTGGTGAACAGAGATCTTTATTATAAACAGGGGATTTCAACAGAATCCTTGTGAAATTGGTTTGGGGTTTTAGTTAGTTTTGTCTAGAGTTGCTTGTGAAATAGACGATTTCGCTTCACACTGCTATTTGTTTGGCATTACCAGTCTTTGTAAGTAGAAGACCTGTGAAAGCTCTTCAGAGATTAATCTAGCAGCTAAAATGCATCAGTCTAATGAATGCTTTCAGAATTACAGACTTGAGAGAGACTGTTTTTATGGCAAACTGTGAATTATTTCCTAGATAATGTCTGTCTTCACAGGTCCTAACCTATCCATCTCTCTTCACTGCTGGAGCTAATGCACTTCTTGCATAAGTCCCTGCCTTTCCCCTGTGACCCAATTACTTAACTCTGTCAGATTAGAGCACAGTAGATGCTTTCTCCTCATCCTTAGCTTTGAAGATAGCTGCTTTTATTTCTAACATGAAGCAGAGCTTTTGTTCTGTAATTCTGCTTTATCCTAACCTGTCTATCCAAGCCTTGCTCTACACGCTTTTCTTAACGTAAGCAGTGACTTCTATGGTTTGCTGACGTTTTCTCAATGAGCAACTTCTGTTGTTGCTTTAAACCATAGTTCACTCTTGCAGAACTGGAAGTAACTGTTCGTCCTTCCCCATTTTGGCAGGTACTGTTCGTTGCACAACCGCAGCTCATCTAGCTCTGCTGGTTCCCAAAAATGTGTCTTTCTACCCCAGCAACCACGAGCGTTACAACGAAGGCAACATCGACGTCTGGTGGATCGTGCATGATGGAGGCATGTTGATGTTGCTTCCTTTTCTTCTCAAACAGCACAAAGTAAGGAGCTAGCCATAGCGTGTTTGTCACCAACTGCGTCTGTGTGCATTAGTGTAAAGAAACAAGGTGCAATAGTAGAGCCTGATGAACGAGAGTGGATATGTGGAACAGTTTGTTTTGTACAGCAAAATATTCTTAGCTCAAACATTGAGAGCTTGTTCCCTAACAGGTTTGGAGAAAATGCAAAATGAGGATTTTTACTGTAGCTCAGATGGATGATAACAGCATTCAGATGAAGAAGGACTTGGCTACTTTTCTCTACCAACTCCGAATAGAGGCAGAAGTAGAAGTGGTAGAAATGGTAAGGGATTTGAGCTGGGTTTCACTTCATGGTGCAGTTGGTGCTGTTGGGTTATGACCTGAGTAGAAGCACAACATTTTTTTTTCTTATTTTGACAGCACAATAGTGATATTTCAGCATATACTTACGAGAGAACTCTTATGATGGAGCAGAGATCTCAGATGCTGAGACAGATGAGGCTGACAAAAACAGAAAGGGAAAGGGAGGTATGTCATTTGTGGTTGATTGCTATGAGCTGCTGAGGTGGATGGCACAAAGTGCCTTCCTAGTACTGTTTTATATAGCTGTTCCTTAAAATAGAACTCCTGTATTCGGAAGGTGTGCAGGAGTACTCACAGTGTAGCTTTATTTCCCAGGCTTGTCTGTAGTCATTGAATAGCCTGTCTGTACCACAAAGCTGTGCTAAAAATTACTGGGTTTGGGGGGAAGCTATGGCAGTATATATGCTTTAGAAATTACTTGTATTCCCTTCTTCCATGTAAATGATGCTCAGAGACTTGAGGACGTAAGTTCAACCCTGCCCTGACCTTTTTATGTGATGTCCAGGGTTTGTCTCAATTTATCACATATCTTGCTCTCCTGCTGAGGATTTCATTCCACTTTGGTCTGTTGGGACATGTAACAGTGAAAGGTGCAGATGATTTAATTTGTTCTGCATGTGTTTGTCTAACTTTATGTCAGTTTTGAGTCAGCCCTGTTCATTGTTTCAGACTGTGTATAGAATCATAAAACTGTTGGAAAAGGCCTCTAAGATCATCAAGTCTGACTCAGCCAACACCACCATGGCCATTAAACTGTGCCCACAAGTGTCACATCTACACGTTTGGTTTATTAACACTTCCAGGGACAGCAACTCCCCTGCCTCTCTGGGCAGTCTGTTCTAATGCCTGGTCCCTCATGATGTGTGCTAGACTGTCTTTTTTATCTTGTATAGATACAGACCTCTGTTAGTCCAAATTCTGTGTGGCTTACACCCATCAGAGCTGTTTAAAGCCAATTTGTCAAATTATTTGCTGATTTGACTACAGAATAGAGCATAAAATGGAACAAAAAGTCTTTCATTGCTTAAATAGAGCCAGAGAATGCAAAATGAAGTCTCTTGAGTTCACCTTGTTGTTCATGTTTAGGCTCAGCTGGTAAAGGACAGACATTCAATAGCACGTCTGGAGAGCCTCTACTCAGACGAAGAAGATGAAGGGGACCCAGTTCCTGAGAACATCCAGATGACCTGGACAAAAGAGAAGTGTGACGCTGAGAAGCGGAACCGAGGCAGTGCTGTGGGAAGCTTTAGAGATCTCATCAGCATTAAGCCGTGAGTCTTGTCTAAGTCAACAGCTTGCACCTCTGCAAACTCTAGATGTGCTGTGCTGTTCTTTGTCTCCTAATCCCTTTTTCAGGCTTGTGTAATAAACATTGAGACCTGAGTGCTGAGAAGTCAGCAGTTAACCTCCTGAGATTTCTCCAACTAACTGGGTACACAGCCCTCAGTATTTTACTTGGTATAGTCAAATTCTAAACTGGAGCTGTTAAATCCTATTGTGACTTCCCTTACGTCTCTCAAGTACCTCAAGAAAACACATCATTAAAACTGAGCCTCACAACTTCACTGACCAAATCAGAATTGGCAACAAGACTAATTGAACTGTCTGAAGTGTAGTGCAGATGTTTGACGCAGTGAGGAAGAGGCTGTGGAGATGCTGAAGAGTGGTTGTGGACAGAGGATGCGTGTGACAAAACCCTTCAGGACAGAGTTGCTGTTGCAGAAGCGCTGACAACGGCGTTAGTGTTGCCACATGCCCCTTGTGACAGCTGAAAGTAAAGCTCTCTTGAAAAATGCTCAAATCTCTGTCACCCCCTTGGTGTACCACATCTTACACCAAGAGTTTGCTCACTCAAGCTTTGCATACTTGGCAAAGATCGAGATTTTTCTTCTTCATAGATGAGTGAGAATTCAAATCCAATTTGGGCTGCATTATACTACAGAAGTTCTACTGAATTTGGTGTTAACTACCTGTACTTTTTCCTCTTCCATGCTTTCAGAGAGTGGGAAAACTTGTAAGTTTGTTATTTAACTTAGAAGTACATTAAGATGGTTGAAAGGCAAGACTTCATTTTCTCAACAAGAAGCAGAAAGCTGTATGTAATTATGGAAGAAAAGGAAAGGAATTATATTTGAGCAGTCTTAGTAATGTTTTTAAAGTGAGCAAGATTAGCCACTTAAGCTAAGCATCATTATAAATAGCACATAACAAACTACAAGAGTTGTCCAGACAAGAACTAAGTTAGGATAGAAAACAATTACAGGTCTGAACCTATTTTCTTAAGCAGAGTATGACACAAGAAGTGGGAAACATTACTCATTCAGAGAAGCTCTCATTCCCCAACACTGCTCTGATGTTGTTTCTGGCAGTTTCTGAGTGCTAAACAAACCCTTAGAGCCTGCACTGTCAAGTCACTGAGGAGATGCCAGTTTTAAAAGCCGCTTTAGAGGATACCAAACCTTTAGTTTCCAATTCCTTTCCCAAAACTAGAAGTAGTTAATAACAGTGTAGTTTCTGGTGCTGGTTTCTTCTTCACTTCCTGTAAACACAATCTGGCCTCTGTGTTGTCCCTGACTTTCTGAAGCTGATGTGGTGAAGACAGAGGATGTGTTTGCTCTGAATTAAATAAGAACATGAAATAACAGTGAGGAAATTCACAGGGTGTGAATTATGCTGGTAGTATAATAAACATCCTTCTTACCATTGCGTCTTCTGTTTTCTGTCTGTATAAAATACTTCTTTGCAAACCTTAATCTTAGAAAGAGCAGCAAGGTTGCTGAAGACTTTATCACTCATACCATGTAAAATTGATTTAACAAAACTACAGATTCATTCTTGGTTCCTTTCTACTAATACTTAGTTTTGATATATTAAAATGAAGAAGAGAAAGCAACAAGTGGAAAACCCTCAAAGCTGCAAATAGATTCTCCCTTTGATAAATCTATTTCTGTGTTGTTTTTCCTTTTATGTTTCCAAAATAAAGGTCAGTTTCCTGCAGGAAGGAAACATTCTCTGGCTGAAAATCCCTGAAGGATACTTTCCACTTCTGTTCCTGCATGACTTTGTGTTACTTGGTGATAATATATTCTGAATAATTCATCCTGTTACCTCTCTTAGCCTGGATTGTTGAGGAGCAGAGGCTTATGATACCATGCTGTGTCTGTTCCTTCTCTCCCAGAACTTTTGAACCAACTGGCTACTCAGATTGAGGTGTTAGAGATACTTGGGTCATAAGTGTTTTCTTGTTAATAGCCAAGGAGAGAGGTTGGTTAGTGTCCAGCTGAAGGGAAGGTTAAAAGCCATACTGTACACCTGTAGAAAGCCCCATAAGAGAGCCAGGTTTTCTCTGGAGCAGTCAGCTGCTGTTTAAGACGGAGACGAGTATACTCGTGGGAAGTGTGGACTGAGTGCAGCAGTGCTGGTCCTCTGCTTGATTCTGATGGGTCTCTGAAAAGGAGTTTTCAGAATTGAGTCCAGAGAGATGTATGGTCTGTGCTGCCATGGGAGTCAGAGGATCCAGAGCAGGCTGCCTGAAGGGAAGGCTCTGCAGTCACAAGTGTCTGCAGTCCAAGAGCATGTCCCTTTGTGCAAATGTCTTTTAACTTCTTATGCAAGACAGACTACATAATCTTTGTTAAAACATGCTTCCTGAAGAGCAATAGAACTTCACAAACTGAAGACTCCAGGAAGTCTTAAAACCGAAGGACCTGCAGTACCTAAACAACTCTGAAATCTCTTCTGTATCTTTATCATGAACTTTGGAAAAAATGTGCTGTGTGTTGAGTTGACATTTAACAAGGTGTTAGGAGGTGTAAGGTGTGCTTCTGAAGGCCTTTTTAGTAATTCAGCTTTCAGAGGCATGTTTCTAACAGTAAATCCAAATGTGCTTCTTTTGCAGGAACCAGTCTAATGTCCGAAGAATGCACACAGCAGTGAAGCTAAATGAAGTTATTGTAAATAGATCCCATGATGCCAGACTTGTTCTGCTCAATATGCCTGGTCCTCCAAAGAATACTGATGGTGATGAAAACTGTATCCTTTCAGGAAAGGCCTGGTCCACATAGAAGATCTTTCTTTAATCTGTGCTCTTGTTTTTCTACAAACACTCTCAAGCTGTAGTATGTGACAAGCTGTCCACCGAGTGGAAGGTTCTGGCTTGTGGCTCTCGTGTAGCAGTTTCTTAAAGCAAAGGTTGCCAGTGGTTACTCTGGGAGCCTTGTGGATTGGAATTCACTCTTGTCTAAATTCTTACTGAATTTTATTAATTTATTTAATTAAATTCTGAAGAGAGGCTGTAGCAGCTGCTTAAAGTGGCATTCACAGCAGGCAGTGCTCTGTCTGCACTGGAATGAACAGGAATTCCTGAAGGAGTGAAGGTAACTCAGGAATGGCTCCTACTCTCAGACATCACAGTTTGGGAGCTTAGCTCACAGCACAATGCTCTGCTAAGGTTGACATTCAGACCCATGCTATTTAGGCACTTAGAGGGATGCTTGCACTGTGTCCCTAAGCAAGGCCAGAGCGGTGGGTTATTACCTGGTGAGTGTGTTGGTGTGGCAATTCTCTGTCCAGATTGTTTTCTCCTAAGTTAACAGTGGTGGTAATGTCTGCTTCACAGTGTGCTGGCCCAAGAAAGAATAAACACTTCTCTTAGCTTATGGGGGTTTTATCCATAGCTACTACAGCTTAGGAGAGATCTTAAACTTGAGGTTATGGGTAAGGATGCTTATCCCTTCACCCTTCCCTGGAGAGGCTGAGCCACCCTGACTGAAAATCACTCCATATCTGTGGAAAGCAGCCAGGAAGGACTTTGTCTAACCTGGTGCCACCAGCATCACTGACAGGCTCAGCTTTGAACAGTGGCAGGTTTGATTTAGAGATGGCTGAAACTTGCTGTGTCCTACATGAGGGCAGCCCCTGGTCTCATCTGACAGAGGATGCCCCTGCAGCCTTCCTGCTACCAAAACTTTGCCATAAAAACCTAATCCAGAGGCTAATCGCTGTGCATTTTGGTTTCGACATTTCTTTTGTCCTTGACTTAGCTGAAACAGACATGGAATTTCTTGAAGTCTTGACTGAGGGTCTGGAGAGAGTACTACTTGTTAGAGGTGGCGGCCGAGAAGTCATCACAATTTACTCCTGATTTAGGATGAGCTTCTAATGCCGGTCTGCGTTAACCTTCTTGGCGATAACAGACATTCCAGTTGTAAATGGAGAAGAAAAAAAGGTTCTTTTGCCTACCTTTTTCCTCATCCAGTCCTATTCATTGTCCTTCCACGTGCAACATACATATCGTTTGGGATTGCAGTAGTGTTACACCACCGATTAGCAAACGTTCTTCATCGCAAAGCTGCCACGTTACTCAGTTTCCGCTTTGGTACTCCAGCCTTCGTGCATGTAGCTAATACTAAACCCCTTTCTAGTCAGCACTGCTGTGTGCAGTATTTTTAGTACCTGTATGTAAAGTTAGGACATGAAAGCCGGTTACTGTAAAAAGATTTTAAAAGCTTTTTATATTAGGTTTGGGGGTTAGAATTACATTCTATAGCAGCTAGTTTCTGCTGAACTTCAGCCAGAAAGCGTTTTCTACCAGCACACTAAATTGTAAGAGGACTGAAAACAAGCTTTGTTTTTCTGGGTTTATTTCCAGAACTAAACTCTCAGTATTGGGTAAGAATTTATACTTTTAATACCTTTATTGATAGAGATTTAAATAAATTATGTTGATATAGTTGAAATTATGTATGTAGCTTGCTACAAACTGTATTGCTTCTGAGACTTGAGGTTCCGTGAGGCCAGAGCCCTATTTATTTTTGTATTTATTTGTCAGAAATACTGGATAGGCAGATGCAGACTGTTTACAATAAGAGATCTCACCACAAATTTGGAGTCGTTAGTGGATTGAAGGACTGGTCCTGTGCAGTTCTTCTATGCTTTAAATCTCTTGCAGACCATCCATCAAAGTACACTGAGCATGTTGGAGTCCCGTCTGTAGAGCCAGGTGCTATGCTGCACACACAGCGATGGGATTGCACTTGCACAAGTACAGGGGACCTGCTGCTTCATTGTATGCTTTATACCCTTAGAGGAAAAAGAAGAAAAGAAGACCCATATTCACCAATAAGTCTCTGGAGAGTTTACCAAGCCCATGAAGTTGTACTTTATGTACAGAACATTCGTATTTTTTCAATAAAACGTTGCATACACTTTGAACCTGTTCTCTGCTTTGGCTGCTGTGGTGCAGGCTGTAGGGAAGCACCATCTGCACTTCCCTGCTGTGAGCTCACCGCAGCGTATCAGCACCAGTGTGTGAGGGGAGGATGGTGGGGTTTACTGGTGCTCACTCCAGTGGCACCCATACTGCACAGAGGAGGTGTCAGCTCAGTCTTGGAAGCAGCCTGGAGGTGTGCTGAAGTGAGTAAAGGCTCCTGGCTCTGGAGTTCCTACCATATGTATTAGCCAGGTGGGCCTTCACACCTGTAGACTATGGAACACACAGGCTGGTAACCTCCCCCCTGATTTCCAGCTGTCTGGGAAAGCGCTACTCCTGTTGGAGGGACGTGTGTGAGCTCACCTCTGTGGGGTGCATTTGTAGCACAGGAAAAAACAGGCAGAGATGGACACACTTCTGACCCGTGTGCTCGTGGAGTCGGTATACTGGTCGCATCAGTCCCCTTGTGACAGTACTCCTGCTTGTTTCACTGCTGACAGCATGGCCAGTTTGTCTGAGAGACAAATATGAGAAACTGTCATCCAGGCTTTTAGCTTGGATAGTGTAATTTTAGAATGCTTTTTTCTGAGAGTTTTACAATTGGAGGCCAAGTTTGTTCTCCTGTGAAATGGAACCTGCCTGATGGGAGCAGGATGGCTTTGGTGTGTGCAACATCAACAGCCAGGAAACAACTTCAGGGTGCTCTACTGGGTATTTATTGTTTGTTTGTTGTTTTTTTGTTCAAGTCTGCAGTTTGTTCTGGGGGTTTGGTTTGTTTTCAAAAGCCAAAATTCATTTTACTCACACTGTAAAACCAGTGCTGAAGAATAAATCTTGCTTATTTGTAAATAGCATGCTATTTGTAGAGGGATTGTTACATCTTCAGAGGACTGAGTATGTATGGGTACAGCAATCATGATGGCTAACAGCTGTTTGCAAGCATCCTTTTGTAGGAGTAAAAGTTTATGATAACATTTTTATTCCTCAGACTTTTGTAGGTCTGACAATAACTTTCTGATACAGATATGCACTTAGGAAATCTTGTGCAGTTGGATGACATAACTCCACCTCACAAAGGATTTCAGTGCCATGTATTACCTGACCCAAGGAACTGGTTTGTGGCTTGACTCTTTTTAACATCAAGACACCTGAGTGAGCATCCTCACAACTATATTAGATGAGGCCTTCAGAGGTGATTCTGTGCAGTGTGGATTAACACAAAGGCCTCTTCAGCACCATGTGGACCCTAAGGATTTAATGGGCTCTATGTAAGACCTCTCTATGTATAGAAGGTTCCAAGTAAGTTCCTGCAAGTCCTAGCTTATGCCTAAGAGCAAAGTCTAAGTGCAAGTCAGTGAAAACTGGAAGTGGCATGGAAAAAGTTGTGTAAGAAAAAACATCAAGGGTAAATACAATTTCTGGTTGAGCTGGCTTCTGTGAGGGTAACCAGGGTCATCTTCCATTCCCATCCCTGTGCTAAACTTTTTTGGTTTAGGTAAGGGGATGAGAACATTGCAACTAAGCACAACCTGCCAAAGTGCATTTAAGCTCTTTGTGTATGGGTATAGAGAACTGAACGTAAATCTTAGGGTAGTGCAAAAATGTCACTGCTTTGTCTTTCAGCTCCAGAAAACTCGCAATCAAATAAACCTGCACTCAAAAAGCAGTTCGGTTTTGTGGGAGGGGCTGTGTGTCGGTTCCTGGCATTGCCTTAGCCGCCGATAGCCACCAGAGGGCACTGGGCTGCCTCCTTTGGTGTTCCCAGCCCTGCAGCCGTACCACAGCAGATGCCCAGATGCCTCGGAAATGAACGTCGCGTGGTGGCTTTTCATACTATTCATCTGAACAGCCCTTCTCTGAATTCTGGGATGCATTGATAGGAAATGAAACGTGATAAATTACAAAACGTCCGTTTAAACACTACACCCTCCTCCCCTGCCCCCATTTCTCATTTTCTCAGCTGCGTCATCCCCAAATCTGTTTGCTTCTTCAGCTGTTCCCTGGGGAAAGGAAAAACTGTCTCGTGCTGTGTGCTGAGGGTCAAAAGTTCCCGTTCCCTGCTGGAGTAATTATCCCCCTGCACAGTCCCAGGCCCAGGTCTGTAGGCAGATGCTGCCTCTACAAAGTGCTGCTTTCCTCTGGGGAGAGCTACCCCATCGCTCTACATTTACACACCACACAGCAGCAGTCAGAACTACACTGCAGTCTGGCAGATGAAGGGGTTTTGAAGACAATTTCCCATCAGAGTCCCACTCTGTACTGCAAGGTCAGGCAGCTCTTCAATAGCATGTGCCTTGCCAGGGGACAATTACTAAAGTGGAGTCTGGCTGGCCACTTCTGTCCAGAGTTCTCTCTCCACTTTTAAAGGAATGCAGGCAGGCCTCTTGCTGGGAAAAGTGTCATAAGGGCATATCTTTTCTAGCTGTGGAAGGTGGCTGCCAGCTGGGCAGAATCTGCTTACTTCTTGCAGGCCTGTTAGAATAGAATAGAATAGAATTAGAATAGAATAGAATAGGGGGGAAGAGACCTTCAAGATCATCGTGGCAACCCATTTCAATGGCCGATCACTCTTTCTATGAAGAACTTCTTCCTAACATCCAGCCTAAACATCCCCTGGTGCACCTTGAGACTGTGTCCTCTTGTTCTGGTGCTGGGTGCCTGGGAGAAGAGACCAACCCCCACCTGGCTACAACCTCCCTTCAGGTCATTGTAGAGAGTGATAAGGTCTCCCCTGAGCCTCCTCTTCTCCAGGCTAAGCAACCCCAGCTCCCTCAGCCTCTCCTCACAGGGCTGTGCTCCAGACCCCTCCCCAGCTTTGTTGCCCTTCTCTGGACACCTTCCAGCAAGTCAACATCTTTCATAAACTGAGGGGCCCAGAACTGGACATATCTTCTGTCAGCTCCTGATGCAAGCCTGTCCTAGTGCTTCAGGAGGTGCTAGTCAGTGCATTTACTGTATGTGATTGGCTAAATTTGAGCTGAGAAATGGGTGAGTACTGAGGGAACATGACAATTTTAACAGTAAAGGGGTACCAGGGTAGTGCTGAGCTGCAATGGGAAGTGTCCCTAGTTTATCTCTGCAAAGGGTGTTGAGATTCTCTTTCACCTCTCTGCACCATCTCATGGGAATCCTGAGAGAACCATCAGTACTTGACACCATGAGGTCTCAGACTGTCCAGCTTGCAATGAGTTCTATTGTTCCCTGGCAACATCAATCATATTTGGTGTCACTATTGACACAGAAATGGGGCAGAATGTGTTGATGGCCCATAGAGACAGCATTGCTAGGGGCTAATAACAAAACTAAGAGAACTCAGAGAGAGGTCTAAACCTCTTAGAGGTCTGTGCCCTGCAAGCAGCCCAGTGATTCTTTGTCATTGAAAGAATGGATAGAGGGAAAAGATGGGTCTATGTGCTGCATACATCTTAATAAAATAAGTTAAAACAAAAGTTTTATCTCAGAAAATAAAGTGTTTTTAGAGAATTGCTAGAAGAGGAAAATACCAGCTGGGCTGTTAATCTTCTAGGCACAGGCAGTCAGGAGCTGTGACAAGATATTCTGGGTCAGCTTTAACAGGGAGATGAAAGCAGCAAGCTACCAGTTTGATACACAAATATCCCATGCTTGGATACTATTCATCTGTTTCCTTTAACCTAGCCCAGGAGATGCCTGTTTCTGCTCTCAGATATGCATATGACCATTTAATTATCATTCAACCTTGCTCTAGGCTCAAATCTAGGGAATTTCATGAAAGGTTTTGAACTGCCAGAGCTTGCTACTGCTTCTGGAGGCAGTCCTGCCTGCCCTTTCCTGCTGCACCTCATGTCTTCTACCTCTGCCCATTTTGTGCTGGCACAAGCAGTCAAACTGCCATGTAGCAGTGGGATGGGAGCATGGCTTTTGGCAGTCACAAGTTACACCTAGCTAAACTGCAGCACTGGATGTGAGATACAGTTTAAATGCCTGGCAAAGTCAGTCCTTGTAAAATAATGCTTTTAAAGATGAACCCAAGTAGACAATTCACCATGTATTTTGCCTGCCACCTCCAAGCTGTGAGATGTCCTGTGGATGTAGCTTCTTTTCTTGTCTATAAAATATCACTGCCCAGAAGGACACAATGTTGTCCATACACCACCAGACATAAGGCAATCTCCAAGGTGCAAATACAGTAATGTGTAGGAGGGATTTGAAGCCTAGCCAGCACAGTGTAGGGAATGTGACACAGATACTCTTAGTGGGAGGGCTCAAGAGAAAAGCCATCTTCATATTTTTGTAAGATGGGTTGGTCTGTCCTTGGCACTTCTGTAGGAGGTCAGGGCAATGAATCTGAGTGAAGTTCACGTCTTTCTAACCCAACCCAGATACTTAAGTTTCAAAGAGCAATACCTTTGAAAAGCAATTCTCTTCAGCAAACTGAAACATAGATGACCCCTTAATTAATGCTGTCTGCCATGCAAGAGTGTCTGCATCTGTTCTACAGACTCTGACTTCTGCTTGGGTCTTTCAAATGTCAGGCAGTTGCCACTTCTGCAGAAGACCTCTCAATCAGCAAGTGACAGTAAGGATTATAAGAATTATATCTTAAAGTTGAGAAGCATAAATTCTAAATTCAGGACTTCATATAGGTAATGATGTAGCAGGTTCTAGCATGTAGTACTTGGCCAAACTTGCCTATTTTATATAGCCAAATACATGGGATTTTCTTGCTACACATCTGAAACAATTTCCTAAGTGCAACAATTTCATTTGGCTTTTAAATTTACACTTATGCTAAAATACCTTTAATTGCTTTCTATTAGGTTTTTAAAACCCCAACCAGTTAATAACAAATCAATTGCTGAGGCTTAAAAAAGAAGGAAATAAATTCACCACAGAAACATTAAAGATCTAAATGGAATATGTAAATGGTCCCCATCAAAATGAGGTGGCTACAATCAGGACTGAATGTGTTTTCAGTTGGCTCCTTTCATGTCCCTCACCAAAGTCCATACAAGCTTTTCCCACAGTACAGCTCTTTGTGCCTTATCTGCTCTTTTCTCTCTCAAGGACAAGTACAATGAGCTTCCTCAGAGGCCAGCTGTGCTTGGGGTGAAGTATAAGCCTGTTTATTGTTTAGGGACTTTAAACTAGCACAACTCCTGTCTTGCCAGAGTAGCTTCAGCTCTGCTTTCCTTAGAAGTGGGTTTGGTTTGGCTCCATTCATTACCATTTTCAACAACTTGCTTGTGATCGTGGAGATACTCCTCACTTCAAAAAGAGCTCACTGGAGTGGTCAGCCAGGCCAGTTAGCTAAGTGAACACAATGAAAATAAAAAACAGAGGAACCTGACTCTGGTGTTTCTTAGGTGGATTCAGTGTAACTTGCTTTTCACGTACCAAAGGTAAAGCTGGGTAAGATTCTGCTGAGAGTGAAGCTTAGCAGTTATTTTGTTCCCAGGGTGGTGTATAGTTTCTATTTTTGTTATTAATTTCCCCCTCAGATTTTAGAAACAACTTCTTTAAGCAGGCATGATTTACTCCTTGTGTTTGCTGACAGAACACTCTCTTCATCTATTTTCCTCTTTCTGCCAGCTGTTAAGTTAGCAATTAATGGAAACTGGCATAAAATCCATACGGTAAAAAAGAAGTGTTTTACCTCAGCATCTGTGCAAACATGCCATACAACTTCAAAATGCATACTGAGAGTACAAAACACTGTCCTGAAAGTCAGTATGGCTATATCCTGACATGGCTACATCCAGTTCTGGTGTTGGTATTTTAGCTGTCTCATGCACAGAATTACTTCTGGCTTCCTAGACAGGCTGTACCCTGGGCACAAAGGCAGCCCAGAACGGTGGCTTTGGGGAAAGCAGGTTATTTTTCTGTAGCAGCTAGAGAATTTTCCCTAATCCCCATGGATGTAAAGTTAATATGCAAAATCAGGGAGATGAATTCAAAGTACAGCATCTGATCTAAAGCGTGCCAGTGTTTAATGTACATAAATAATGTGCATTATTCTAGTGCTGTTGAAAACTGTGTCAGAGTTGGTTACTCTCTCATGGCTGTAAAGACTTGTTGAAGAGGAGGTGGAGGAAGGATAGGTATAACAGATGAGAATGCCAGGTGATAAGTTTTAGACCAGGTGCCCTCTGAGGATTTATTTCCCCCCACTTTCCCCTCACCTTTAGCTTTCCTCTGATAGCAGAATAATGTTCACTTTCCTGAACCCCTGATTTTGCAGGAAGTTAGAATTAGAGTGGAGCAAGTGAGAGAAAACTTACTGGAAGACTGAAGTTTGAGGTATTCTTCTCCTCACCTCCTTCACCTCTGTCAGAGAAGTCTGCAAAGAAAGTAAGTTCTGTTAGAATCCACAGTGCTTGTTTACTTGGACATTTGTGATTATGCCAAGAGTTCACTCCAGCAGGAGTATGTATGGGGGGTCCTTTTTTCATACTGCAAGTCAGTACTATGGGGTCACAACATGAATATATTTGTGTGTCTGATTTCATAGCCAGCACAGCATTGTGCCAATACTTATCAGACTACATTTAGTGTCACAATCTAGTTAAAGAGAGGCAGCTCTTAGTGCAGAGTCTGTAAGGAGGAAAAAGTCACTCCTGTAATCTCTTCAAAGTCTAACACGATTAGGAGACTGACCCTTCTCACATCAGGCTTAAGGATCAAAATCTAATTAGAATCTCATTTCTAACCATATGCCCACAATCAAATCCTGGGTACTACAACTTGCCTCTCAGTATTTTTAGGAAACTCAATAATGTCTTTAAAATGGGCATGCAGTAGCATATTTTCTAAGAAGCAGAGAAGGCAACTTAGAAAGTCAATAGTCCTACAGATAAAAGGTTTAGAGGAAAAAGCCTACATATTTTAGCAAAGCTGACCTTCTCTTGATGCTGACATTTATTTTGCTTTAAGGTGTATCTCACAGATACCAAAATTGGCTAAGAAATTGCCCCTTCCTTTATAACTAAAGAATTAGACATGCTTCAACTCCAGATTTCCATGCCATTTTGTATATTGACATCATCAAAGAAACCCATGTCAAACACTCTTAAAAAGATTCCCAACCTGCTCCATTAAGATACCTAGCCTGGGACATCTATTCCTGGAGATAGTGGAGCTCAGGGAACTTGTTGAACAAGACCCAGATGTCATCCTGCTAGGCTGGGCCAATATTTCAGTTAGATTTTGGAGTTTAAAATGAACACCTGATGTTCAGTTTAAACCCAGAAATTACTCCAAATGTGATACTGGAGGCAGAGAACATCTCCACAGGTTAGTCTTACCACAAATAAACCAAAAAAAGAGAGAAACCTTAACAACATCCAGGTACTTCTGATAAGCCAAAGCAGAGATTTTCTTTTGTTGAACTCCTTTCCTCATCAGAACTACAATTGGGAACCTTATTTACTAGCACAAAGACCTGGTCCCTCATGTTGCTTGTTTCACTGTTGAAAACCAATCAGACAGTAGCAATATAAAAACCCAGCTCCTATTTCAGTCAGCAGGTCCCATAGCCTTCCTGTGTTCCAATAACCATTCCTTTCAAAAGGACAGCTCAAATATTCTGGGTTTAATGTCTTTGTTGCCATATAAGGAATGTGAAATAAAACTCATCTTCATCATTGCCTGACAGACCTTGTACATCCTCAGGGAGAAGTTGAGATTTTTCATCTTTGTCCTCAGCAAAACCAGTCTCTGGCTCCCACACAGATGATGTAGGGGCCACTATTAGTACATGCACTGAATGAAGTCAAAGAGTCTTTCTGCAGCCAGGCTCAGCAGCATGGAAAACATCTGTGCTTTTTATTTGTTGAGTTGGTTTTGTAATAAACATTAAACATGTTATGAATGGGCATGAGTTCCACTGATGTCACTGGAAATGTGACATTACCTATGTCATATCTCTAGCAGTGACTTTTTCTACTTCTAAAAGCTTTCTGAGTTATGAAAGAAAATAAGGATGTGCTCAATCTACTGAGTCATGTGTCTCAAGGCATGCCATAGGAATAGGAACCTTGGGAATTTATGTAATTTCTCATTCACAACTGGAATTGTGCAATTGACTGTTGCTTATTCTTCCACATTTCAAGATGTGTTATTTATGTGTTTACTGGTAACTGCACAAAATTTCCTATTTGAACACCTGCTTTCTGGAAGAAGTTTGTTTTTCCCTGAATTCATAAATGTCAACAAAAGGTCTCTTAGTCTCTTAAATGAAACTTGCAGATGCTCAGCATATTGCTATGATGAAATGTGAACAGAGGGAGCCAGTAGTGCCACTCCGTAGGGGCTTCTTTGCCTGGATACCACTGTCAGCCTTATCAGCTTACTGAGTTTGTTTCTGTTCCAGCACCTATTCTCAATAACATTAGTAGAAGGCCTCTCTTTCCTCAGTAGAAGGCTGATCCTTCTCTGTTCCACATTTGCTCTTCCCCTCCAGTACCTTCTCCACACTGTATGTTCACACTGTTGCTGAGATACCAAGGCTTACACTGTGGCCTTCTGGTTGCACTCTGCATGCTATTTGGCAATAGGCCCTAGCTGCTCTGGAAGCTTTGGACCACGAGGGCAAAAAAAATCCAGGGGGTTCTGCTCTTTAGAAATGATGTACTTTAGACAGAAGGAAACCAAGTGAGGACACTGTAATAAGAGGTAACAGAAGGGCTTTGCCTTGATTTGTTCTGGCAATAAATAATCCATTTGGGTCATATGTGCTTGAATTGCACTGTGCATAATGTTGCATGAACTGACAAACATGAACAAGAAATTGCACAAATATGAAGTTTCACAAAAAATGGAGACAGTACTTTGTAAATGATACAAGGCTTCTGCTGCAGCGTGGGAAATACAACAAGTGGACGTTTAGAATGTCAATAGTTGCAGCATTTATCAGAGTCCTGGTGTTCTAATAGTCACTGTTGGAGCTTCTAGTTTTTCCAAAGGCTTCTCTTAAATTCCCTTAGCAAATTATTGGCAATCTGCTCATCTGTGAAGAGTAACATCCCCTTCTGGGACTGCAGCTATTGGAGAAACAGCTCTTCGTTGTCTTTGTTATATTCCACGAAATAAGGTCAACCTTATAAAGATGGTAAAGCTGGGCATTTATTTCCTACTCCTTGTATTTGCATTTTGCTCTAGACCTGAGGAAAAAGTTCTCTGGGTTATTTTCTTATGTGTTTTTTGTTTGGTTTGTTGTTGTGCTTTGGTTTGGTTTGGTTTCTGAAAGTGTGATGTGCGTTAAAATCTTTCTTTAACGGCCAAAAGTAGTAGTCTGGGTCTTGGAGGGGATCTCATTCCTCCCTGAATTTGGCTGGCTTTTGCAAGTTCCTTCCCTCTCTGTGGCTTAGTTTTCAAGATTTAAGAAGTTAAAAATTAACTTATTTATATGTTAATAAAACTATGTTGATATTAGTGTCAGGAAGAAATTCATTTTGATGACATTTGTAAAGACTATAGAACTTCTCCCAGTATTTTATAAGATGACAGAGGTGGTTGCCCTTCTGAGAACGTAATCCATACTCAGTTATTCAGTGTTTTGTGACTTCTCATGAAGGACTTACTGAATGTTTTTCTTATTACTATATTGAATGTAAAAGAGGCTGAACTAACCATCTGACAGGAAGATGCTGGGAAAACCAACATAGCTAACCAAACAATTCAGTGCCATTCTCACTTTCAGTGTGTAATGCTTGTTTCCCATACACTTCCAATACAGTTTCTGCAGTGTCTGTACATCTTCTGGGCACCTGAGTGCTCATTTCAGACTAAGAAAGTAAAATCTCTGGTGTGGAGATCCATTCCACAGAGTTCCATATCTACACCATGTGAATCTGTTGTTTACCATGAGAGACAAAATCATCAGGGTCTGTATGTGGTGGAATATGGTAAATGAGAAGCAAAATGTAGTTGAGAGGTCTGAATGGGAAACAAACTGAGGGCAACAGTAGGTAAATAGCTGGTATTCATGCAGAAATTGTGAATGGGCTGAGGAAACTGGGATGACAACTGAAGTGAGACAGAATTATCCTGGCTTCTTTGAAGAGACAGTTGGAAGAATCGATGTGAGTAACAGATGAGAATAGCAGGTGACTGATTTGTTCATCTGTATCTGCCTGGGAAAACACATGCTGCAGGTGGGCAACCTCTCTCTGAGTGGAATCAGTGAAAGGGAGTTGACTCAAATCTTGACATTCATCCTCTAACTCCTTTGCAAGAGAAGGGGAGCTGGGTTTGTAGCTTCCCTCCTCTTCCACACAGCAATAAGCTGAAATAATCTTAAAGATCTGTGGATATGCCAACATTCTGGTGCCTTGTCATAGCCCAAGTGCTGTTTGAAGTTTTATGTAACTGGCCATAGGATCTCTGAAGTGAAAGCTGTGCAACTTCCTGTATTTCTCTGGCATTCTCAATTAGTATGTCTCTTTCTTAAAAGCAAACAAAGCTTGGAGCATGCCTCCTGCACAGACGTTGGGGAGAAGTGGAGCTGGCAGAGACACTCAAGCGTGAGCTAGGAGCAGACTGTGCAGAATGTCATGGGAGGAAGGTCACTCAGGCCCATTTCTCATAAAGCTGTAACTGAATCTCTGTTTTATCCTGTCTCTCCCTTGATACTGCTCTCCCCCACTTTTCCACTTGTTTGAAAGCCAAGGCAGCTGTGTTGCACTGTAGATGTCAGTGCCTTGTGGCTGGAAGGGCAGCAGCTAGAGCTGGGGTTGGATAACTTCTGTGGAATACACTTTGCATGCACTGATTAATTGCACTGTGTCAGTGGCCTTGAACTGCTGCTGGAGATGCTGTGGTGCCTGCAGGTTTTCCCAGCAGCTTTAGTCTCTTTGTGTCATGGAAAGATTAATGCTGTGAGACACATGACATAAGGGTATGAGCTGACCTCATATGCCTCATGATGACTTTTGGAATTGGTAGATAAGATTGTATTCCAGCTTTCTTGTATTTAATGAACTATTATCTTCCTGCAGGATCCTGCAAACAGTGCAATGACTTCTCAGTAATGCACAGGGGCTAAAAAGATGTCCTTTTATGGTAATCTCTTAGATATGTGTGGTGGATTGAAATTTGCCCCCCCCCATTAACTTTGCCAGACAGCTCAGTTGGCATAGTCTAAAACCACCACAGTATGATACAGTTTTCAGTAAGGAGTTAATGCTGGAAGATTATTATTACTGCTGCAGTGGATCACACAGGCAAGTTTCATTTCTTGGTGTCTTTGGTTATAAAATCCATAAGGAGAGCAAAAACACCTGAAGCAAAGTTCTTGATGACATTAACACCTACATGACCTACTAATGACAGGGAAAAGGAAGTGTAAGCCTTATCCTCCAGCCAGAGAGGAGTGAATACAACAGCTGTAATGAGCTGTTCTTACTTATATTTTCAGAAAGTCTCATACAAATCAAACCCTCTGGATGCTCACCCTTGAACAGAAGACGAGGAAGAATCAGCTTTTTCCTGGGGAGGCCCTCAGTATACTGATGAAGTCCTTCTGCAGGTGACACATTATTAAGAGTTGTCTTTGGTTCTGTTTCCTGTTGAGGGAGTGTTTTTAGAAATGCTCGAGTGGCTTCTTTAAGAGTAAGAACTTTGAAAACTAAAGGCATGCCTTCTGGTGCTTTCTCTATTGATTGTCAATACAAACCCATATGTTGTTTTTTTAAATATATATATATTTAGCAAATGAGTGGGAAGGAAAGAGTTTGGAGAACTAGTCACAAATCTTACTGTGTTTTAAAGTGCCTTTGAATGCCTTTCCCCAGCAGGACTATTGACAGTCTGTGATTTAGCAGATGATAATTCTATAAGGTGAAACTGCCAGTTGCAGCTCTAGTTGCTGTATAGTATGCAGCAAGTTCTGCTTATAAAGACTTGTAAATCTGAGGAAAATTTCCATATGAAGGGGTTGAATGTTGGAAAGTAGTTTTCATTTCAGAGCACACTTCTGCCTTGTCTTAACCCATATATTTTTCCATTATTCTTTTTTTTTTTTTCCCTTTTTTTAACTTCAGCTGAGTCAAATTCAGTCTGAAGTGAGCAGATGATGATTTAGCAATCCAGCCTGTGATTGTCCCTTGCTTTCCAGACTCAGCTGTTGGGGGTATTTCTGAGAGTGGAGGAAAAAAGAAGTCAGACAATAGCTAATAGCTATTAGTTTAGTTCCCATTTTTCTCTTTTCATCTATTGTGTCTGTTGTGTTCTCACCAGGTGAAAGACCAGGGTCCTACCATCGTGATGTAAATGACTCATATTAGCTAACTCAACAGGCAGTGAAGCTGTAACCTGCCTGCTTGTAAATACAATTTTGCTTTGAACTTTCATACTCTTTCACTGTCTCTAGAGTCCTGCAGGAATCTGTATTATTTTTGCAGCATTTTCTACTATTTTTTGCATTGGCTGAAATGTATTTGTTGTTGAATAGATTGAACTGGAGACTTTCCTACTTGGCTTAGATGTCAGTGCATGCCTTAGTTAAATAAGAGGACCTTATCTGGTCTGAATGAAACCAAATTAAATGTTTGACATGATGGTTTCTGGTGCTTTTGCCTGTCACTTTCATTATTAGATGTGTCAGGTGTTTCTTTAAATACAATCTTGGTCTAAGCTTATTTTCCTGAAGGTACCACATTTCCTGCCTAATAAGGGTATAAGATGCAGCACAGGGGAAGATTTTTGATTAATCCACCAGGAGAAAGGCACTGATAAGATAGGAGAATACTTTTATGTATAAACTCTTATGTAGGTGATCAGCAGATAGGGCAAAAAGAAGGTAGAAGTAATAAAAAGTGAATGTATTTGCAAATGTATGGAAAATAATAATGTGTAAGACCTTTGCTTGTATGAGAGAGAAAAGCAGTGCTGCTCAAGGAGAAGGCTGCAACTGAAATGAATCTTGAATCAATAGCAGCTGTGTGTTCTGTGTTAACCAGAAGAGCCAAGAAGTTGTATTAAATTAACTGGTTTTCCATTGGAGGGTTTGTAGAACTTCTATGAATAAGCTTACTTCTGTGGGAATTAAATACCACAGCATTCACTTCATCAAGAGTGTTTAAGAGTAAGGCAGATCAGGGTTATCTAAACTTATGCCACAAGTCTGAAAGTGCCTTCAGGTAACATTATGGACTTTCACAATAAGGATTTTAAATTGTGTAATACTTATTCAACGTTAAAAAACACCCCACATAACATTATACTGTAGGGTACTTCAGAGTGTGATCTAACACCAAATTTTGCTATCAGTGGGAAATGCTGGAAAGAAGAGCATCATGAGGCTAGAAAGTACTTATTTGTTATTGCGAAAGAGCTCTCTTCTTCCTCTAGACGTTGTCGTCTAAATAGGTTTTGTAATAAAAAGCCCCAGTAGGTCATGTCAGGCTTGTTTATTATCATTACTCCTAAATTTTCTTTGCTGTTATTTTTATGAAAGCCAAGCAGTGTCACAAATAGCTGTGGAGCCCTATGGTGCTAAGAAAGTCTGAAAATGAGTCAGCCTGAAATAATTTTTAACAGACAACGATTGCTCTGTTTCCCAAATATGTGAAAACTATTAGCAGCTGCTACACAAGTTAATTTGACATTTAATTGCATGGCATTTGTCTGTGAGCCAGAAAATATATAGAGCAACCTTTGTTTATTGTCATGCTATGCAGCAAAGGCACGTGAGCTTACCCCCCAGGATAAATACCAACTCTTGCAGCAAGAATTTTGCATTTGGGAACCATACTCTGTGGTGGAACTGTGACTTGTAAAAAATTTTGCTGTGTAGGAAATTACACATGACTTGACTTAGTTCAGTTGGCAAGACATGGGGAAAAGGGCAGATGAGTTGAAATAAAATTGCTTATTGTAACGGTTTTGCCATGTGGCTGTTTCTTGGGCATCGGTGGTGCTGTGTCTTAGGGAACAGAAGTCACAATGTTTGTGTATCTTGCACACCAACCTTAAGCAGTGTATGTGTGTTGTGATTATGTATCCATGTGCTCCTCCTCCTGGTCTAGCTGTGTCAGTTATACCACCACAAGAATTTGTGATGGTGATGGAGTTCAAATATTGCCAGTGCTCTTCTTTGGGACAGTGAAACCATTCTGCAGCTCACCACAGCCTTCATGTCTGCAAACAAGTTTTATTTATTCAGAAGGGAGAGGGCATTTTGTTTTGCAGGTTAGAATTTTTCTTGTGCTTCAGACTGGCTTGCCAGGTCAGAGGCTTCAAATTCTTTGTCCAAGTATAGCAGGAATACAATTTCACTTGAGTTTCTAAACCCTTTAAAGATTTTAATCTGGTGACTTTGGAACAATTGCTAACATTTTGGTAATTTTTATAGATATGTGACAAGAGAAGTGTTGTTTATAGGGATCCTAGATGTAGCCCATGGTAAACTGTGTAAATGTCTGAGGCTTTTTTTCTGGGAGATTTAAATTTAATAGTACTAAGATGGGGAAAGGGAAGCTTCCATCTAAAATTCTAATAAGGCTGTTCCAGATTTTGGGGGGGGGGGGGGGCAGGGATCATAAAAATAATTCCGGCAGCAGCTAATGAAACGTTAAGCTGCTTGTTACCACAATTATGTCAATAACCTGATTCTTGTGTAATCCTGGAGACACTTTTCTGGGAATTTATACATGCTTTGTCTTTGGTTTGAGTGAATTCACCAGAGAGATCCATTTGTTTTCTCAGAGAAAAGGGCAGTGTCTTCCAGAAAGGGTGAGAGAGGGTGTGTGATTCCTTCAGAATGTTTGGAAAGCATTTTGCCATTCATCTGCCAAGGCCTGGAGTGTAGGTGACAGCAGCAAGGAATAACCTACAGATGTTGTTCTACTGCCTCAACTGACAAGCTAACAGTACAAGTTTGTTTAGTATTTTCAAATAGCACAGAATGCAAAACAGAACCACATTTAGCATGAAACTATAGGAATAACTATGGTTTCAGATTAAATATTCAGAAATTCCTTTGCTATATTCTTGATTTGATGCCCTTTTCAAGTGTTTGTGTAAAAAATAGTTTATAATTAATAAGATTTAAAGAAAACAATTGATCTAAACAGAACAAAGCCTAAAGTTCTCCAGAGTTAAATGAAAGGCTTAATCATCATGAACTGCTGGAAGCTCTGCTCATCTGCTTCATATATTAGGCTTCAAAACACAGCTGTCCAGCTGTTAGTGATTCACAAAACAACCTACCTCCTCCCTTTCTTCCTGATATAAAACCTCTGTTAAAGAGATTAAATCCTTTAATGATTTTTTTTGTTCAAAGTTCCTTTTCATTTTATTTTTTCCCCAGTTCCTTTAAAAGTGTTATTTGAAGCGGTTAAATCAAATGTATTGTTATTTACCTGTATCACTCAGGAGTGCTTGTGCTCTCAGACTGTCCATGTTGGAAGCAACGCCTGCAAACAGCTCATCTGCATATCCAGCTTTTTCAAGAGGGCTGATGTTGGGGAGGGTAGCATTTGGTGGCTTACTTAGGATGCTAGTCCATGTGAAACGTGAATCTCTCATACCCTAAGTTAGACTCATAACTAGAGGTTCTAGTTGACCAAGTGCAAAGACAAAGATATTTCAGAAACCAGCCTATTAAGGTTCTGAATCTTCAGTGCTCTCTGGTGATGCCTTTTTCTGTGGACTGCAGAGGAAGTAAAAATGTGTATACATCACTATTTAAATTCATGTCAGGATTACACATTTAATACATCTTTCCTGTTTGTTTGTCCTCAAATGTTCTGGCTTGCACGCAGCAGTATTGAGGCAGTCTTCAGTGCATCTTACCTTCTGTGGTGGTGTTCAGATCACAGAGGTGGTGATCTCACTGTTTTCAATAAAATAGAAGATGTTTGGCTTTTCTTATGACTTTAAAGCACTATATGGCATAAAAAATTTAAAAGCCATACAGTCATTGAAGCTTGTAACCCCAGTTTTACTGAGGTGAGTTACTGCAGAGCTTTGGGGTCCCAAAGTATTCTATAGGAGTTTAACATAATCTATTGATTGGATGGAAAAGAGCCCTTCAGGAGCTTCCTTCAGTCTTTGAGGGGAACAAGGCCTTTCATCTTTGCAGAGACTTAGCAGTTAATAATTTCATGTTGAATTCCAATGGATAGTCATGCAAGATGTCCCCCTCTGTTTCCACTGCCCTGCATTTTATGTGTGTTTGTGAGCATTTCAAAGGAGATTGGCTGTTCGGTGAATGACAAAGCCTGAGGATTTTCTGTAGATCTTTTAAATGCATTTTGCTAGGCAGGTATGAGTACGTTCACACAGCCAACTCTCTTGTATTTCTGGGTGGATATTTGATGAAATTATTGCTGCTGTGAAAAGATGAAAGCCTCATCTCTAGGATTGCACTAACTGTGCTCAGTGCATTTGAGTTTATAGTTTATCAAAGAGAATTATTAGAGTTCATCGCAATTTATTATCTCAGACAAAAAGCCTTACGAGGAACAGATGGGGGAACTGCGATTGTTTAGACTGGTGAAGGGGATACCTCATCGTTCTCTGAAACTCTCTGAAAGGAGAATGTGGTGAGGTGGAGGCTGGTCTCAGGTGACAGAATGAGAGGAAAAGAGCCTGAAATTGTGCCGGGGGAAGCGTAGGTTGGATATTAAGAAAAATTTCTTTACTGAAAGAGTGGTCTGGCTTTGGAACAGGCTGCCTAGGAATTGTTCAAGAAACGTGTGGTAGCTTTATCGCCTCAAAACCGGTGCGGCAGGGCCTGACAGCGCGGCTTAAGAGAAGCTCTTTCTGCGGAGGCGGGAACGCGCGCTTTCCCTGCTTTGAGAGCTCTGCAACAGCGCCGCGGGAAGGCCAATAGGGCGCAGCGCCCCCTGCGCAGCTCCGCAGGCAGCGCCCCTGCGCCGCGGGGTGTGATGGGGGGAAAGACAGTTTCCGCGCGACCATGTGTTAGCAGCGTGCGCGAGCGTTCTGCTCGGCAGGGCCTGCGCAGCCAGCAGGGCCTGCGCCGCCGGCAGGGCCGCGCCGCCCCACGCCACCCGCGCCGCTGCTTCTCTGCACCGTGAGTACAAAGTTGTTTCTAACCCTCTCTGTAGAGGATTAAAATCTCTATGGATTTTTTAATTTTCTTGTTTGTTCGATCTAATAAGCATTCTTGTGGGTCGTCATCTCGTGTTTGGCCCTGCAATGGGAATGTACTGTGAGTTAAAGGAACTCAGGATCCAGTCAGAGTCATTTAACTTCCTCAATCATCTCTGCTTATTTTGGTCTTACTAAATACATGAGCAAAAGTCAGCTTTTCAGTATACACAAAAAGACTATTTTTGCTCAAATTGTAGCAAAATGTTTTCCAGAACAAAGCAGTAAATAATTTCTCCTCTGCTTTGTAAAGAAAGGCATTTCTGAAGTGAAAATTTGGGAGGGGTAGCTTAGGTTTCTTGACAGAAGCTTTAGCTTCTTGCCTAAAAATACAATTGAAATTTTACAGGTTAGTTAGCTTATAAACCTTTTGCTCACTATACTGAGGCCCTCATTTGGTCAATTTGAATGTTGATCTTATGGAGACTATGTTGCTAAGCTTGTTCTGGTGTGGCTACAGGATATGGAGGTGGGTTGAAGGTATTCCTTGATATGGAGGTGGGTTGAAGGTATTCCTTGATATGGAGGTCATATTGCTAATGGATAGATGCTAGTGATAGCTAATGGAAAGAAGCAGTGGTAACTCATTTGTCATGGATTAGAACTCAAAACCTGAGGAGCAAAATAGGTCTCTTACAAATACGAAGTCTCTTTGAGGCAGGCCCTGTATAATACCTAAAACATGTTCGAAGGTTTATTCCTTAAAGGAAGACATCTAGAATAGGTGGTAAGGTATCTTTGAAGTTTTGTCCTATATGGAACTCTTATGTCTGAAAAAAACCCCACCAAAACCAACCCACAGAGCCTGAACTGAACTCTTCCTGACCTGAACTTGCCTGTTATCCTTACTTGTATTGTGAGGAATGTCAGAGCCGATGTATCCCCAAGCGGGCTCTTCACGGAAGGGGTGAATGGGAGCAGAAAGGCTTGACCAGTATTAGTTTTTCTTTTCAGTTTCTTAATAATATCCTAGCTTTGTATATAGTGACTTTTCTGTGCTACCTGTTTCTTGATGACAACAGCCTCATGTACTTAAAGGGTAATGTTATTTGGACTTTAGAAGGCATTGAAAAGTCAGTGGAAAATGTGAACTACTGAACTGGCATATTGCAAAGACAAAAAGATTAAATCAAGTGAGCAGAAAACAGCTTGTTCTGTTCTTGGATAAGAAAGAGTATTCTGTGTGCCTAGAAGGGACATTGGTATATCAGTTTTCATTTTTAAATAAAATAGATTTAAAAAATAAATAACAGAATAGTTTGAGGGATTCAGGGTCAGTTCAGTAGGTGCATTCAGTTATTTGCTCTATAGTGTACCTAACAAAAAGCAAAAGAGTAAGTAATAAAAGATAGAGCTTGAGATTCCTAGGCTGCTTAAGTGTTTTAGACTAAAGCAAGGCTAATGTGGGCTTCTGGCCTTTCTGGGCAGCACCCAAGCCTTTCTTGCCATTCTTTTGCATGAGACAATGAGAAATCAAAACATATGCTGTTCTTTTCCAGAATTAGGAAATAGGAATCCTTAGACAGCCAATTTTCAGCCTTATTTACTCTCCTGATAGGGAAGGGGCCATTGAAGCTTACTGCAACAGGAAACCAAATGGAGTATTTACATACTAAATAAAATCAATTCAGCTCTTTCTGATGTTCCAATGTAATGGTTTTCAAATGCAGAGCCTTATCTATGGTTTTTTGTTTTTTTTTTTTAGATTATGGAATGTTCTATGCTTCATTCTGTTTGAAAGGGATGGCAGGGATGGCTGCTCTATTAACTGTCCTGGAGCAACTGAACTCTAGCCTTAAACAGCATAAGTAACTTGAAGCCTTCTGACTAAAGAGGATTAGGAAACCCATACAGAGGTTGCCTAGCTGGCAAAGGAGAGGAGAGGCAAGGCCCGTGGTATGGTGCAGTGCAGATAAGGGTATCTGTACAGCACTAATGTGAGCTAGCAGAGCTGACCGCAGGCAGTGTGCCATGGCCTTACACCATTAAAGCTGTGTGTTCTTTCAGAGGGTTCTCCTTTTCTCCAGATGAAAACTCTGTTTTTCACCACACAGCCCCATAATGACTTTGTCCCTTTCAGGATTTTCATCACTGATGGTAAAGGCAGAATGAAATGAATGTTGTTCAGCTCTCGGGACCAAAGTTCTAATGAAGACAGTAGGTGGCAGAAAAATCAATCAATTCTAGGAACTAAACCCAGGACATTATCTGGTTAGCTTGCAGTCAGTGTCTGTTTCACCTCAGGCTCAAAAATTCTGTTCTGTGATTCTTTTAATGTGTGTTCTGGAAAGAAGTTGGGAAATTGTTTAGATGCATGTGTATTTGGTTGCAGGCAAATTACCCATTATTTACTTTAAGCTTTCATTCAAGATGTGTTCCCCTTTTCAGGGAGGGAGGAATTAGCCTTGGTTAACTATGTATTGAACAGACTTCACTTTTTTGTCCATTATATGGCACTTAAAGAACAGAAGCTTTCTGTAGAATTGGGTCACCTGTGCTCAGGAGTTCCTAGGCAGCCATGTTAATTTGGTCTGTTTTGCTGATGTGCCTCATAAACAGGGTAGATTTTTCTTGTCTTGATGTTGAATGATGGTATCTGAGCCTCTCTGCAGAGGTTTCAGATGGGCATCTCTCATAAAAGGAGTCAGTACTATCGGAGAATTCTGCTGTTGCATGGGTAGAGATTAGAATAGAACCACCTCCTCAGTTTGTAATATTTTTTCTGTCTATGATTTTTTTCACTTTTCCAAATTAAAAATAAAAAAAAAAGAAGCCAATATTGATTGAGAAACTTCAATTCTGCAGCAGATGAGCTGTAGCTGTAATTGGTTCCAGTCACATTTAGTGACAAAATATATTTCTCAAAGATTCACAAGCACCACAGAATGAAGTGTCAAGTGTCTCTTCTTTGAAAGGTAGTTTGATTGTTTCTCTGCCAGAAATGACACCTTTCTGTCATTTCTGCTATCTGTGTGTGTTTTATTTCTGCTGGAGCTGCCTGTGAGTTATAGGTAAAAGGTAGTAAGTTGTGAACCCCCAAATTTAATAGAAATATATTGATATAGGTGAAATTTCCAAGAAAATGCAATTTCTTGTCAATATTAGGTGACAGTAACAGGTACCAAGGAAATGTAAACTGCATAGTCACTGCCAGATTCAAAACAGGGTCAGGAACAGCTCACTGTAATATTTGGGCTGGAAGCCAGTCTGTGGCACTGACTCATAATGAATAACACTCTGTAGATAGATAGACCTCTTGAAAGTGAGATTAAAACCAGGTCTGCTTGAATTAGAACAGGACCTAGATCTCTTGCATTCTGTATAAGTGTCTACAAGTTGGATACAGGGAGTGAGGAATACAACCCCCTCTGTGTATGACAATATGCATGAAAATTGAAAACAAGACATTTTAAAAAAGAGCAATTCTTGCTTTTTAGTGAGTCCTCTTCTGAAATGTACAAAAAAGGTTGAATATGCAGGTGATGGCTAACACTAGTTTCACTGTGTTGTCTTGGTCTTGCCTTAAATGTGTGTTATTTTCACATGTCCTGATCCAGGCTTTATTTTCAGGACATTTGGCAAGGCCAGTGGGAAACACCTTTGCTAGCTTCGTGTGGGTGATGATTCTGTTCTTGAAATTAGACTACCAGCCCCAAACTTGGGGGCTGGGGATCCACATTTGGGAAATCAGACTCACTTTTTGGATTTTGATGTTTCTTTCTAAAACTTTTACTGCAGCATAATAAATTATTAGCAATAGCAGCAATCTATTACAGCCAGATTATTACATGTGGTTTGTATCTAATGGCATCTCAAAATTGATCATTCCATCTTCAGAGAATAAGCTTGATTAAAAGGCACTCATTGCTTTTATATGGTGAACTATTATGCATAGCTGAGAAAAATGTGTTTTTCTTGTTTCTTTAACATGGTATAGTTGGTCATTGTAGTGAATATGTGGATGTCTTGTGTATCTTTCAATAAGGGAGTGATTTGTGTAGATCTCTTCTAACCTTAGTTATACTGTGATCATGAGTTTCTGAAAAATCATCCTTTGAAATAACTCAGAACAAGCTGTTAGGAACCCTTTTTTTGACCTGCTCCTTTTGTCTTTGGCCAGTGTATACAGTAAACAAAGCAGTAAGGTAAATTGGGTTTTGTCTTTAAAAGCCAAGTAGTGACTCAAGTTCCTCTGCAAGCTTACTTCTGCGTGAAAATCTATCTTCTTAAAGTACAAATATTTCAAGAACAAATACTCCCATGAACTGAGTTGGAATTACTGAATAGAAGCATTCATATTGGGAATATTTCTTCCTTCTGACTTTTAAGTTCAGTCATTGATCTATTTTTTTTTTCTCTGTACTGAAATAATTACACTGAACTAAAAAGACAACCTGTTTAAGCATCTTATGACTCTGTTCTTTCAAGTTGAAGGACTGGGAGCTAATCGGTCAGATGGGGCCTTAATTCTACCTATGTTCACAGACACCGATCAATTTAAGAGAAAAAAGCTATAATCAAATTGTTAAGGTATAGGAATTAGGCTGGTGTAGCTGATCCTTTGCCATCCACAGTATAACAGACCTGGAGAATAGATGACTGGTCATGTGTCAATACTGTGGGTCACTGGCAAGATCCTAGTCCTTGTTTGAATGCACAAAACTAAGACTTCATGTGAAGGTGATCTGAATTCTTCCATGATCTTTGTGTGTTGCTCAGCTGCCTAGAATCAGTGAATTGCAAAAGTGGCCTTACAGCAAAAATGGTGTTCTGCATATTTAGCTTGGCAGGAAAAGGGCACAAAGTGATTTAATACTAAAGTATTCTATGTGCTAGAATAAAGGAGCTCATAACGAAACTGGATTTCAGGAGTGGGTTTTTAGCGCAGATGTATACAAAGGGGAGGTTCCCAAGGGACTAAAACACTCTCTGTGGCACTGGAAATGCAACATCAGCCACAAAGGCCAAAAATCAACCTGTCAAACTGAGTAGTCCAGTATTGTGTTCCAAGCTGTCCAACGTAGAAAGGCACAGCTGAGCAAATATTTCCCCAAATCACTCATAAACAAACACTTGAACCAAAATGTCAGTTTTGTTCTCTCTCGGTAAACTGTTATGTTCACATTTGTTAATACTGTGGCAAATAGCTGCTTGCAGAAATACATGTAGAGGCAGTAATTATCACATTAGTATTTGTGGAAAGCAAATGCTTTTGTGGATACAAATTGAAAACCAAATTCTGAGCGTTCATCCAATGAATTTATCAAAACCAATATTGTGTGTCAAGTAGTTAAGACAACGTGAACTTCAAGTGTTGTTTTACAAGCTCGTCTATGGGAAATTTGTGATCAGGAATGTAGAAAAACAGTGTTGACCAACAATATTCCCAGCTTGATTGTTTTCTGGCTTAGGAAGAAAGAAAGGAAATTACAATAAGCGGATTTTCATTTTTAAATGTTGCAGTGTTATGCAAGAACCTTGAATTATCTTTTGTTTTTCTGAGTCTCAGTGACTACAAGTAATAAAGTCTCAACATTGCCTTCTGAAAAGGTAGGCAGTGTCACACATTCTGGTTCAAGTTGACATCTGTCCATGTAGTTTGAGAACTAAATCTTTACTCAAATGAAAATCAATGGCTTGGGCACACCTTTTTGCCTAAAATGACTTTGAACTTCACAAGTGTATTTCAACATGACTCTGAAGAGATGTGAATGAATGGGTGGCTGAACATTTAGTCTGCTTACATGTATAAGGAGAAACTAAGAGCAGTAGGTACTGATGTTTGTCTCAGTGATGGTAATTTCCATAATGTGGAACAGCTCTTTGTTAAAATCTGTATGTGTTTCCACAGACATTTTGTAGATGCTGAAAAAAAGTGGTTGTCTTCTTTTGCTCTTTACTGCAAACCATGGGAAGGGGAGAATTAGAGTTGGGTAAGTGCTACTTACTCCAAAGGGATTTGTAAGAGCATGGACTTCCCCCCCCAGTTTTCTATGCCTACGTTGAACTAAATCCCCCAACATGTGTCTTGCCAGTGACTCAAGCTGTGTTCTTAATTGGAGTTTTGAGGAAACATTTCCTTTTTGGGTGGATAGTTCTGCAGTTAATGTGTTACTGTGTTTCATTTTTGCATTTAATTGCTCTAGTTCTCCTTTGGAGGCAATGCGATGCAGACCTGGAAGAAAAAATGCCAGGTGATAGGTGGGCTTAAAGGAGTAAACTGTTCAGCAAATGTTTTCCAGAGAATTTCCTTCTGTGTTTTGTAGTGGAGACAGCAGAAGTGTAATGAGCACCCAATAACTATGCTTGCTTGTGCGAGTAACCCAGGCCATCTGAAAATCACAAGCTTTATGGCTATGATTTGAGCATCAGAGGAACAGGTTACTTTTTTTTAAGGTAACTCGGTGTGGGAGGAGGAAATAAATCATAGAGTGGTTGGGGTTGGAAGGGACTTTAAAAATCATCTAGTTGCAAATCCTGGATATGGGCAAGGACACCTTCTACTAGATCAGGATACTCAATGCCCTATTCAGCCTGGCCTTGAAAACTTCCAGGGAGGGGGGTGGGATCCACAACCGTTCTGGGTAGCCTATTCCAGTGCCTTGCTACCCTCACAGTGAAGAACATCTCCCTCGTATGGAATCTAAATCTCCCCTCTTTCCATTTAAAGCCGTTACTCTTCATCCTGTCACTTCAAGCCCTTCTAAAAAGCCCCTCTCCAGTTTTCTTGCAGGCCCCGTTTAGGTACTGGAAGACCCCAATTAGGTCTTGGAACCTTCTATTCTCCAGGCTGAAAAACCACAGCTCTCTCAGCCTGTCTCTGTGAGAAGAGGTGCTCCAGCCCTTTGATCATCTTTGTTCCCTATCCTCTGGACCTGTTCCAACAAGTCCATGTCTTTATGTTGAGAACTCCAAAGCTGGACACAGTACTCTAGATGGGGTCTCACCAGAGCAGAGCAAAGGAGGGGAATCATCTCCTAGACCTGCTAGACATTTCTTTCAATGAATCCCGGACACGGTTGGCTTTTTTTGGGCTACAAATGCGTGTTGCTGGCTCATGTTGAGCTTCTCATCAACCAATACCCTCAAATGATTCTATTTGTTTGGTTTTGAAATTATAGCATTAGAACAGAAAATGGGCTCACGATTCAACAGATAAACATTTTAGAATGAATCAAGCAAACACTTGGAGCTGGCAGCATTGTCAGATGTAAACACAGTAACCTGTGTTTCTGCATGCTCATTTGGTGCCTTGGGGTTTTGCTTGATTAGAATGGACCCAAAGCAGGACAATCAAAGGCAATCAAGCTGGAAAGTTTTGCCGTTTGGTTTGTTGTATATTTAATTTCTGGCTTTGGAAAAATGTTCATTTGCTTCCAGAAATGTTTGGGGTTTGACTTAGTTGTTTATATTTTCTGATTTGTCTTCCTGGGTATGAGTGTGCAATTCTGTCCCTCCATGATGGAGCACTTGAGTGTTTTAAACCTCAGCTTTCCTTTTCTCATGTATTTCAAGCCTTTACAATGTTTATGCCCAGATAGAGATAGTCTCATATGTTTAAGTCAGAAGAAAAAGGAATTTTCTAGCAAGATTATCCCCAAAAGTAATTCTGAAAATAATCAAGCACTAATTTATTTGGTTGTAGCACCTGCTGTGTTTATTTCTGTCACATCTCATTCTGTTTGTCCATCTGCCCACTGCTGATATTTTGCAGCCTCGGATGAAAGTGGTCATGTAGATTATGCTTGCATTTAGCATAACAAGGTGGTTTGTGGATGTTGGTTTTTTAAATAAAGATTAACTTTATGCAGCTCTAGAAAATACCAGTTTATTTTGGATGTTCAGCAATGCCTGTTCCCTTCAGCAACCTGTTTGTGTAAATGCTCCTTTAACTTTGTTCTTACTGGCTCCAGATTTTCATTGTTGGCTGAGGTGGATAGTTTGAGAGGATTAATTCCATGTCCTGTTACTATGAGATCTGACAGAGCTGTGCTGCAGAAGGGTTATGTTAAATATAATCTGGTATCTAGAATGATTCAGTGGAAAATTCAAGACATTTGGATGTATGGCCATCCACAGCCTATAAATATATTGCATGCTATTTTTGCTGTATTTCGAAGAGGCTGCTTGGTTTCTTTCAGGAGGATACTGAAAATCCCATAAAATGCAGAGATGACTCTGAAAGTGCTGAATTAAATAGGAGTAGGAGAAACAGGCATATGGGTGGATTAGAAGAAGAGGAAGCAGGCAGCAGAAAATAGTTTTGTGGGAAAGCTGAAGTTGCTTTCAGAACCAGGTAAAATGCAGACTCTTTCAAAGGCACAGTGATTTTGCAACTCATATGATTTACAGTCCTTAACTGCAAAGAATACTCTTCAATGCAGAACTGAAATAAAACTAGGGCAAATTTTTTTCTGAAACATAGGAGTTTTTATAGTAGGGTGAAACATTCTGGGAGGTTTTGGTGCTTTAGTAAGTTTTAATAAGTGCAAGAGTGAAGGGTTGTAATGTTTGGCTTTTGTATGCTGTAACTGTCATCTGTCAAAGGTCTTGCAAAACTCGGAGATACGCAGCTGGAGGTTTTAGAGCTGAGGAAGCAGAGAGCCTTTCTCTTCTTTAAGAATGATTTTTAATTTATCGCTGGAATTAGGCATCAGAGGATTATACAAGTGAATGTTTATGGTTGTCAACTACAGCAGTACACTTTTAGATTTAAAATGGTTTTCTCTGTGAAAGTGTTACTTTTTACTACTTTTAAACAGACCACATCTGGTATTCTCTTGTCATTGGATTTGCATCCACAAGAGTTTACTATCTGAACTTTTTGGCAGCACTGTTGATTTATGTTGTAATGACGAAAGATTCAGATATAGTCTGACTTTTTTCCCAGCCTTCAGTTTTCTTTTCTAAGATATTTTTTGTTGTTGTTGTGCTGCTGTTTTAAAAATTAACTGAGGTTATAAATATTAGCTTAGGTTAGAGGGCAAACTGAAGTTTCATGTTGACGTGTACCGATCTGAAGAATCATGGTGGCTGAAACATCTGTCTTTACTACTAGCACCAATGGTACCTAGTCTTCTACTTCTCTTCTGGGTGTTGCAGAAGGATATAAGTAAAGTTCCTGCTTTTAGAGGAAATTAGGAGACTATCAGAATAGATGATGTAGTGATCCAGATGCAGAGAGCAAACTTGTTTTCTACAGTGCTTCCAGGAGGACAAAATTCCTGTTTCTTTAAGCAAGCCCTGTCTACTTTTACTTTCAGAATAATATGGGCCTACAAGACTATTGGTTGGCTGGAGTTTGGTCAAAATACTAAATAGGAGAATGGAGAGTAGTGGCAAATGAAACTTTTGTGATCAGGCTTTTGTTGAACAACAAAATAAACTAAAAGAAACTTCCGTGAAACACTTGGAAATTAATTTTGTTTGCATTGCTTTAATACTGATTTATGGCTTCAAGTGTTTTACAGTATTAAAAAACTAACATGCAAACATTCAGTTTTTCAGATGAGAAAATAAATTAAGCCATGTTTTTCTTAGTTGCTTGAAGGCAGTAGAATAGAAATAATTAGTAATAGTGAGATCTGTTTAAAAAAGGTGATTATGGAATTAGATTAGTCTTTGTATGGGCAAAGGGAAATTAGTACGTAGATAATTGAGACTGTCTACTGAAGTGTACCTTTGAAAAGAGTGCTGCTTGTTTTGTGGTGTTCTGTGGGGAAATAAAATTATTTTAGTAATTCTTATCCATTCTTCCTTCATATTGGATAAGAGTAGCTGTTTCCTGGCTGACCCATGAATTAAGAATGTATGGTTGTTACTGCTGGTAAAGTTAGAGACAAACGGAACTGCTTTTAAAAAGGACACAATATAGCCATGGAGGGGTTACATCTTTTGTGCTGTGCATTTTGATTTGTATTCCTAAAAGATCTTATTTCCTTTCAGTGTGTGGTTGTGAAAACTTCATTGCATTTCTGTAATTACATTCCTGAAAGGAGTTCATGTGTAGAAATCAATCTGTTTGCTGCACTGACTGGGCACTGAAAGGCTGTCAGCTGTCTCATGAACTTTTTCAGGGAGAAAAAGAGTTTATGGTCATAGGAAGAAGGGGCAGGCTACTCAGGAGGCCTACATGATTGTTGTGCAGCTATGCAGGGAGAAAATTAGAAGGGCCAAAGCCCAAGTGGAAATTAAATTGGCTTCAGCTCTTGAAGAGAACAAGAAATCGTAGTAGCAGCGAAAGCAGGACTAAGGAGAATCTCTTTCCTTTGTTGAATACAAAGGGGAACTTAGTGGTAAAGGACGAGGAAAAGGCTGAGGTACTCAATACCTTCCTTGCCTCAGTCTTTAGTAGTTAAAGACCAGGTATTTGCTAGGTATCCAGCCCCCTGAGATGGAAGATGGGGAGCCCCCAAAATCCAGGAGGAGATGATTGATGACCTGCTGCACCACATAGACATACTCAAGTCTGTGGGCTGGAGCAACCACCAAAACTTTCATTTCAGTTTTTAATCGACAGTCATAAATAAATTCTTGGTCCACAAGGTTTTTCTTTATACTCTTTTTATGTGCATATTTTAGTTAAATAATTTTATACACAATATTGGAATAAACTGTTACATTAATGCACAGATTAAAACAGTTCTTATGTACACTGACCACAGAAAGACAGAGGAATGAGGACAAATACTTTACATTCACCATCTTTATCAGCATTTTAAGTATAATGAACCAGCACACATCAAGCACAACCACAGCCATATTTATAAGAAATGTACTTGTTGCTAATTACACATGGGCATATAGACATCTCCCTTAAAAAGAAAAAAAAGACAAGAACTGAAATGCCATTTCCCCAGACAACCAAAGGGTTGCTAAAAACCCCAACACACAACCCCAAATCAAAACAAAACAAACAGAAACCCCCAAAAGGCAAACAGACAATGGACCTGCAGATTTTACAATGGCCTTGGGCATGGAAATGTGGTAGCTGTATGTGAACACTTTTGGTCACTGGGGCACTTTGGAGGGTTTGGTTTTTTTTTCCACTAGTGACAAGTTTTTAACTTCCACGTAAACTTATTCCTGACAATTGCAATATGATCTCTTGCTTTGGAAGTGGACCTACTGGAAACTAGCACATTTAGTTAAATCATCTAACAACAAGAAATTGCAGCCAAAGAAGGCTCTGGATGTTTTGGGTGTTTTAGTATATGAATTTAACCCACACGACTACTTATAAGATTAAGGCAGCACTGGAGAACATCGCACTGCAGTGCGCGTTAGCTGTAGGTAATGTTCTATTCTCCTTCAGCACAGTTCTACATTTGTAAGCAAAGACCAACATACTGAACTAGACTGGCTGACTACAAAGTTTTATAACAGAGAAATAGGTGTTGTGTGATAACCTTGTCACATCAAAGCAGGATTTTTTTGCCTTACAATATACACTTAGATTCTAGGAAAATTAAAAAAACTGGTAAAAAGATTAAAAGATTTCCTTTACAGAGGTACCCTTGGCTAAGGTAAAGTCTAGTCACTGCTATAAAAAGGCATTAAAAATTAAGTAAAGCACTGGTGTAAACCAAGTAAATGCTCACTATAAAGCTTTTATTTGTAAGGCAAATCTTCATCACACCTATTAGAAATACATTATTTGGAGATTCTCCCTTTAACTGGTACTACCCATAGCTAACAACAGCTAAGTCTTGCAGAGAGGTTCACAGAAAGTGCAACATAAATTACAGCTGCAGGTCACCTGCAAGTTTGAGGCCTCTGGCAGTGACTGAGGAACACCAGTACATAATGAGTGGCTACCAGGAGAATGGAGACTCTCTTTTTACAAGGAATCACATGGAAAAGACAAGGGGTGGTGGGGAGATTCTAATTGGAATCCAGAATAAAATTTTTCACTGTGAGAGCAGTCAGACATTGGAATCTCCTTGCAGGGAAAGCAGTGGATTCCCCTGCTTTTAAGGTGCAGCTTGACAGGATGCTGGACCAGCTCATTTAAAGCACACAATCACCTAGAAAGGTTGGACCAGATGATCCTTAGGGTCCCTTCCAACCTGGCATTCTGTGATATTTTGGGTTTTTTTGTGTGAATATGACACCTTTAAGAGAGCCAGCTTAAGGCTTAGTTATTTTCTTATTTCACTGAATTAATTCTGTTCTCCTATTAATGAAATCATACAACCAAAGAAACGCTTTCAGAAAGGAGGAAAGCAAAGGACAGAGATAGCCTTATCTTGCTGTTAGTGCAAAAAAGGCCCGTGTTCTCATCATGAAAACAAGGGGCAGCAGTGGTTAACTTGAATGAAGACTGGATTGAGGCTTAAGCCTCTTGGTTCTTCCCCTTCTTGGCTCCCTCACAGGCACTTGCATCTAGACACCTACGTATTCTTCTAAGAACAGTTTTATTCAATACCATAATATTTAACACAGTATCTGTGTAACTTAACAGTCTTCTGTCTTCTCTGTATACCCTCATTGCCACTGGTCTAAACACTGTTTCTAAATTGTGAAGGACAACTGATCAAATTCTGTACTTAAAATTACAGTGGTATGCTTTCCTGCTGGTTGCTAGTTCTCTGTAGTTACCTCTGCTGCATATAGATCCATCTAAATTCAGTCTCAGGCACTGAACAGTGCCACTGCAGAAATTAAGCACCAGCTATGGAACTTTATGGGGAATGTTGGTCCTACATTGATGTAATTTTTATTTGGGACAATGTACAAAAAATCTGAAATCTCCTGGCCTGGGAAAAGTTTCTTTGTGCGTGGCACAGCTTCCAAGTCTTGTCATTAGCCAGCTAAGATCAAGCAGGGATACCCAAGTTATGTCGGTGCTAAGGAACACATGCATGCCTACTCAGTCAGTCTGAGTAGTCTTGGCTAGTTGTCAGCAAGTGCTTGGTGAAATGCTCCAACTGAAGTATAAGTTGCAACAAACTGAAATGACTGAGCAAAATACTGTTTTCCACAGTACAAAACCACTCAAAAATTCACATTTCAGATACAACTTATTCCCTGTGAATAGTGATGCAAGGTCACAGATGTAACAAGGCTTATCTGGAGGTTTAACTTCTTTAATTTCTAAAAGCTTTTTCAGAGGATTTCACAGTATCCTGTACTAATGGATCTTTGTCCTAACGGAAGGCAGAACGTGGCTGTCCTCCTTATGTACCAGCTAACAGCTTAAAAATAAAGAACTACAACAGTTCAGGTGCCCCAGCAGCTCACAGATTCCATCCTGTATGGTGATTTCTGGCCAGCATTCCTTGAAACTTTGTCTTCTATATAGATATAGATATGAACCTAATAAGGTCACTTCAAGGTCCTGTTTCTGACTTCTGTGGTGTATTATTTAGCTTCGTTTCCTAACAGCTTTCTGCTGGTTAGTGAGGTCAGCAACAGGAACATGTGGGTCAGAGGAAGGTAGACTGGAAAAGTATTTTCCTTTACAGGAGAGTTTCTGGAGGTGTTTTGAGATCTGTCTCCCTGTATTATAGCCAGAAGGTTCCAAACTTGTGCAAGGGTCTAATCTGAAACATCACATGGACCTTTAAATTAAGAAGATTGAGTTCTTGTATGGATTGATCTGTGGACCATAGATATTCTCAGCCCTGAGAAAATAGTGTGTTACAGCAAAAATATCCTACTTTACTGTTCTGAGAACCTCAGACTGCAGACCTAGTTTCTGCAGGTAGATTCTATTCTGTGTCTTGTTGAGCTGGGATAACTCTTGTTATGTCTGACTCTTTCAGGCTCATTGTCCAATAATTAAACAGGGCACTGCAAATAAAACATTTTTAAGCCTCATCCTTTAAAATTGCTGATCTGTGGTTTACCTTGGCTTCTTAGGAAAGAGATTCTTAAACATTTGCCAATGCCACTTGAAAGTTAGTGAACCAGTCTAAGATATGAATGAAAGTTACCTACTGCCCAAGAAAGCAAGAACCTGCTAATTGCTGCTCTGTGAATTGGAAGAACTGCAAAAGAGACATGAAAAGCAAAAGAACTTACTATGGGGCCACCTACAACCTAAGAGAATAAGGAGGTGGTTCTATATACAAAATGTCTGGGCTTGACCTTTAAATGGTATTTTGCTGAGGAGAAATGACCAATTATAGGAAATTTCCTCTGGGAAGATTACATCCAACATACATTGCATGTGCAGTCAGGGAGCATATGCAATAGTAACAGCAAAGTATTTCTCCTACATTCTATATTTAAAAGTTTGATCCTGGATTTCCTGCAAAGTCCCTTGCTATGGTAAGATGGCTTTCAAGTGTTGCCAGGGTCTGTGCCTCAGGACACAACGGAACAAGATGGGCTGACAAAATGGGGCTGAACACTCAATAATTCAAGTGCTTTTTGGGCTATTGCCTATGAAAGATCCACTGCTGAGTAACTTTCTGTGGTTTGATGAAGCAATATGGATCACAGGCACATCTTCACTGGCAGGATGGAAGGCCAGAAGAGATGCTGATGTGTGGCAGCTGCTACCTTTATCCAATTAAAGAAAACACTTTCAAGAAAATATTTTCTGGAACTGACAAATGAGCTCCCTAATTGCTTCACTGAATTCTTCACTCATGCTTGTTGCTTAAAACAGCCAAGATAATTAGCAAGCAAATGGTACTTCATCTTGAATAAACTTGTATTAAAAAATGTTACTCTGTTGGAAGTGGACTGCCTACTCCATCTGCATGCTCTTGTCCCACAGGGATATCTGAGAGAGCACCAT
This sequence comes from Dryobates pubescens, assembly GCF_014839835.1. Classification (NCBI taxonomy): domain Eukaryota; kingdom Metazoa; phylum Chordata; class Aves; order Piciformes; family Picidae; genus Dryobates; species Dryobates pubescens. Next base: position 21,997,032 of record NC_071630.1, on the reverse strand, counting down.
TCCCCAGAGCAGGTCTGTTTCCACACCAGGCATAGCTGAAGGGAAGAGTGAGCTGCTTGGCTGAAAATTCAAGATGGACTTAGAGGAAGACATGCAGTTAAACCAGGTGGGTAATAAAAGACCTGAACTGAAGGGAGATGAGTATCTTAGTGGCATCTGATATTTTCTGTATTGGGAGCTCAAAGAAGGTGCTTAAGGGTTGTTGGGTGCCAGACCTGTGGTTTCTTGTTAGAATATCTGTGCCATATCACTAAGTGGAAGCAAAGAATGTAACCTGGGCTTTACCAAGGTATTTGTCACCCAAATGGATGCTAGCTTGTGTTTAATGGTGTCATCTATTGTCCAAGAGGCATGAGGTAGTTGAGTATCTTATTCTGTGGAGAACTGAAGATGTTGTTCACTTCTGGGACAGAGGTCCTAGTTTTTGGAGGGAGACTTATGGGCAGCATCTTGAACTTAAAGCCTAGCTGTGCAGTCATGCATTTTGTATTACCTTGCTTTGTCATTTGGGCTGTTCCTGGTAGTAAGATTCTTGCCTTTTCTAATTCCTGTGGTCTTCTGTATAAATTGCAAGTTGTCTGTCTATAAAACCTCAAAACAAGATGGCAATAGTGCAATGCATCCTGAGCTATAAATACTACACTAAACCAAAGAAGTGATACAGTAATAGAAATAAAAATAATGCAGTAGGTAATTGCCTTGGTAGTAGCTATTAGAAATACAATCTGACCCTAACATGGTGGGTAAAGATGATTTCACTCCCATGTTAAGAAAGCTTTGCTCCTGTTTCAGAGTGGAGTGGTGAGGAAATGGAACTTTTCTTGTGTGGGTTTTGTGGTATGGCTGGTGGAGATGGAGTATGAACTAAGTGAACATTGATGCAGGTTGTTAGCATTTCCAGTCATGAGCAATCCAAATAATGTGACAAGCTATCAAGCCTCCTTGGTAAAAGGCCCCCAAGAGCTTCAAAATGTGGTAATTCTATGTAACCTAAGAGGCTTTTAAGCCATGCCTAGCTAGTGACTAAGAAGCTGTATTATTGAAAAGTAAACTTCATAACAATTAGAAAATTCTTATGTAGTCAGCAAACAATTAAAATGGCATTAAGTCTGAAGTTGGTGGGGTGGCCTTTTTGAAGGCCTCAATGTATTTTTGCTCCTTGGCCTCATGGGATTACAGAGCTAGAACCATGACATTTGAAATTCCTATCTTATTGAAATGTTTTTAACAAGAAGTTGGCCATCAGCTGGCCAGGAAAATACGACTTCCTTTATAATTAGAAGAAAATGGGTTTGGGTTTAAACCCCTGTTTAAGTAAAGCTGCTCTCAGTCACAGCCACTCTTTTAAAGAAAAAAGCAATACTTGATATGTTCCAAAGTATTGATTCTATTGGAGGAAATGGATTTCTGTTTTGTTTTGAACAGAAATCAATGTTAAATGGAAAAGGCTGAAATCAGCTGGGGCTTTTAAACTGGGCTGTTTTAAGAGAGACAAATAAAAGCTCTCAACAAAAATTGTTTTATAAATAACCCCCCCAACCTTTGAAATGATAATAGAAAACCAAACCAAAACCTGCCAACCAAAAAAACAACAGAGGAAGCACTACTTACATTTAAAAGACAAGTTGAATTGAATGCATAGAGACAAAAAACTTTATCGGCCCAGAGGCAGACTGTGGGCTGGATTCAGCGGAGAAGCTACTGCCTCTGAAAACTACTGTAGTTCTAGTGATAAAGAAGTATAAGAAATAACTCAAAACTTTATCAAATGTAGTGATCACTGGGAAGATACTACAGTGTTAAGTGACCACAGCATATAACAGCACCCAAATGCAGAGTTTGTTCTGTATCTTCTACCTTGCATAATACTACCAGAGAGAAGAGCTGGAATAGGCTTAGAGAACTGAGTATGCCTAAAACACCCTTCTAATTTATTCAGCACAATCCTACTATGTTTGGCTAGGTGAATCCATCTTAAATTATAGTAATAGCATGTTCACAGCAGGAGAATGAAGCCAAAGTTTGGTATTTTGGTGGCTCTGGGTAGATTATGTTATGCAAAAAAAAAAAAATTCCCTCTTTCTGTGTATATTCCATTCTTTTTCTGGAATAAAATATAACAGAAGATGAAAGTCTATCTGCATTAACTTTCATGCTTAGGTGAAAAAGTTTGTGGACTGTGGATTATATGATAAAGCCATTTCAAATGTTGGTATAAGGGAATGCATTTTTCAGTAATGGTGTGTTGTCAAACCATATCTTGCACTTAGTAGCTATAAGAGGAATTCTGCTCCTGCTGTTCTTCAGCTTGTGCAGTTACATTAGACAGAGAATGGCATGGGCATATACAGCAAAGACAACCTTCTTCACCAAGAGAAGAAACTAATAAACCACTGAAAATGAAGTGCTGAGTCTTCACTTCAGAAGAATGCAAACTCATATCCCAAAGGATAGTATGGCAAGAAAGCTAATGACATTAGTACACAGTTAAAATTGCTCTTTTCTCACAACTGAGATGTACTCATTCCTTACATCTAAGAACGTTCAGGTGTTGTTGGTTTAAAATAGGTCATGGCATGAATATCTGAAGTAATTATTACTGTCAGAAAAGTTTAACTCACTTCTTCACAATAAAAGAGCATTTAACTTATGTTGATTGCTTTTTTTTCCTCTGCTCCCCCCTCCTCCACTTCTGCCAATAGCAAAACTCACAAGTTTTGGTCAGTGTAGGGATCGCATGGCACCAAAGGATGTAAGAAAAATTAAACGGGGTCTTCAAAGGTTGTTTAAAGCCAAGTAATAGAAGGGAGGCATTGAGAACAGAGAGCAGATGTCTTCCCTCAAAGAGTCTGTAGATAAGCTCTGAGCCAGCCTGGTCCAAGCATAATCGAGGGAGCTTTGAACTTTCTGTATTCTCAGTTGAGCTTAAAGTATTGGCTTTTTTCTCAGGCTGTCAGTTGTCATATTGTTAGCCAGTGCTGAAGCTGTAAGGAAACAGAAGTAGTTGCTTAATAACATTCTTGATGCGAATTTTGATAGTGAGAGATGTTTTAAATACATTGGCTGACAAAACAGAGTCACAAAGAGGTTTCAAAATAATGGATTGCAACTAAATTTCTGTGGTTTCCAGTTTGCAGGGAGAAATGTGCTGAATATAAAACCTTTTAGAGGTTTTAAAACTGCTGACCATGTGTGAGAGGGAAACTTCTTACTTGTTTGGTTAAGGTAGTGAATACTTCATTTACAAACTTTAAACAATGTAAACAAAGGACTAACTATGCTTCAGCAATAAAAGAGGTGTCTATGTGTTTGTTGAAGACAGAAACAAATTAATGCACCCCATTGTTTGTTGTGGTTGGAGTTAGCACTAGGAATTTACTTCTGTGTATAATCTTTTCTAATTTAAGTGAAATTAGTTTCCTTCATTTTTGCCATTATGGATTTGGGTTCAGAAGATCAGTACTGTGCAGGAATAGTTGTTTATAGCCCATGTGCACGGGAACATCTGCTTCTGGAGCAATCAGGTTATTACTTACAGCTGGAATGTTAAAGCTACAGACAGCTGAGGGCAGGAATGGGGGAAAGAAGGCAGGAAGAGGTGCTGTTCTACTACACATTCATGGCCACATCAAATAAATTACAATCGTGAGAAGAGGAAGCCTTTTCTTCCTCCTTCCATTCTGCATCCCATAAATCTACAGTTGGATTATTTCCTTTAGAAATCAAAATTCTACTTCAAACAGCATTTTTTTTTTTTAAATAAGCAAATTTATTTTTTCAATAGAAACCACCACTATAAAATCTGGGTCATGTTTTGAGGTGATGTGTATAATTCCAGTTGCTTTCAACTTTGAAGACAGAAAATGGTCCAGATGAATGCTGATAAGTGTGACAAGCTTCATATTTGCATCCTTTTTATCTTCTACAAAAAGGACTTTATTTCAGCAAGCTCATTTTATTTGCTAAAAGGAAAGCAGTATTTGGAAGCTTGTAGTGTGTCTTTCATGGCTGGTTAAGAGGTCTCCAGCAGTGTTTTTAGTTAACTGTAGGCCTGTGGGGAAAGCCTATCCTTCATAACCTAGCACATTTCATCATGGCCATAATGTCAAAGCTCTGACAGTGGCTGTTTGTTTTGCTGTTTACCATGTGGTGGTGTACCTAATTGGAATTTAGGAGACACAACTTCAAATTTCTGTGCAGTAAATGAGGGTGAGGCTCTGACCTGTACTCATGCACATAACAGTTTGGAAATACCTTTATCTTTTAGTGACATCTCACTGTATTTGGCTACAACCTAAAATACTGGATTCAGGTCATCTGTAAAATTGTGGGCTCTGCATAGTCAAAGAAGGAAGGTGCCTAAAGCTTTCCAACAGAGCTGGTGCATGTTGTACTGAGCTTCTTGCACCTTGCCATCCTGGCAGAAAAAAAGAACCACAGACCTGTGAAGGCATCCTCAATAAGGGGCAAACCTGTAGTTGTTGTTAAAGACAGGAAGGAGTTAGTAGTGGGAGAGGAAGCACAGTGAAAGTAGCACAAACCTTAAATTGCCTGACATTTCCTTGGGCCACAAGTTGGTGCTCATTTTCAGGTGTGATGCAGTAAGCTAGTCTCTAAACCAGATGGGAAGAAGAGGAAAAAGTCAGCTGTATGAAATGAGATTGTCTGTAATCCCCAATCTATAATAAGAAAATAGCATGAACTTTATTTAAACCAGTAACTTAAATCTTTAATATCCCTGCATCATGCACCTTTCACTTCGTTCCTGAGCGAACAAGCTTATTACATGCCCCTTGGTATTAGCCTTTAATATAAGAAGTAACAGTAGAAAGTTTATGCAAATACTAAGTCCAAATATTTAGCAAGTGCATATGGAAAAGAACATCAGGAGCAAGTGGGTATCACAGGCATTACATCCTCTGAATTCACCTTTACTGTTAGTGCTGAAAGGGGGCTGCTTAGTCCCAGTGGGAGAGGAAGGAGGTACTATTTCCCATGTCATGTCTCTTGCCTACTCTGTGCTGTATCATTTGGGATCCCATGTAGATTTTGGTTTGTCATGAACTTTCAATCAACTTAAGGAGTTCCCATTAGACTAAGTGTACATTTTCCCATACTTTTGAAAGCCACAATTTAGGCCACCATGTCTTACAGTAGTTATGTGGATGCAACAGACTAGCCTTTTGCTACATTTCTCATGGGCAAACTGGAGAGTTGCTGTCTGCCGAGCTGTAAAAGACAAATCAGAACTAACACTACAAAATTAGAGTCATAGAATGTGGTTGGTTGGAAGGGATGCTGGAAGACCAACTGAGAAAATGTGGTTTTGTCCAAAGGCTTCTGCATCCCAATATCAGTAAATTTATGAAAGCCTGTTGGTCTACTAGAAATTATTCTTTGACGCTTTGATGCTACTAGAAAATGGGTTTGTAAACTACCAGGTATGGAACAAAGCAAAGGGCTTACAGAGCTGCTAGAGATGAGAACTGAGAATTGTATGCACCACTGAGATATTGGAGCTGATGAAAACAAGACAGATGAAGAGGAGTTCCTGCTTTAGGTTGCTTTTCTGAGGTGAATAGTAAATGAGGTGACTGCCAGACCTATGTGGGGGGGATGAGCTCTATGTAGGGTAAAGGGTCAGACTGAATTTCCTGCTTAATTCTCCTTGTGGTGGTGGCTCAGTGATTTGCTTAAGAGTGTCAGTGTCTTGCTATACCCTAATATAATTCCAGTTGTAGGAATGGAGAGCAATAGAACTAGGTATAAATCAGAGTCTAAGTTATAAATTTATGATATGTGATGGGACAAAAACTGGTGCTGTATAATGGTAAGGAGTCTTGAGCACCAGTAGAGGTTTTAAGACTATAGATAATTTACTATGACAGTGAAGGTAAAATTACTATGATCAGTGAATCTTAATCATGTGCCATTTTGAGCTGATAAAGTAGGGAGGGGGTGAAGTGTCTGGCAATATAGATCCTCCACACCCCCCACCCCTCCCACCCCCAAAACTGGTTCTTTTAAATAGGATCAATACATTAATATAAAACATAGAAGTGAAGTTCAAAGATTGTAATGCTAGACTTACTGTTAGGCAAATAATTTGAATACGATGGGCACAAATTGATTCTCCCTCAGTTTCTACTTTATTCATGCACAGACCAGGCATGAAGTGATTGTTTTTTTTTTTTATACTGAAGTAGTTTAAAAGCAGGTTAGATAAGACCACAAGCAGTGCCTGTATCAGAATTTGCTCGATTTCTAGACTATTTCAGCACCTTGATCTATCTTGAATATTCAGTTTCTTCAAGCATTCTGGTATCTGTGCTGAACATAATAGGAAATAGTAATTCTAGCCTTGGCAGAAACTTGAAATAATTCCAATAAATAGAGGATAAAGGTATATACTTGACAGAGAAAATAATATACAAAGTGGCTGCTGTTAAAGACACAATACTGGGCTAAATAGATCTGTTGCTGTGACCCAGTAAGGTATTTCTTCCATCCTTGCTGGGTGCGTATTAAATGAACAAAGGCTCCTCTGAACACAGGGCTACTCTGGGGGCATGTTCCCCCTCCCAGGACGTGGATATATGTTTAGAGAATCTTATAATACTAAGAAAGGAGAGATCTGAATTAACTTAGTACATTTACCAGTTTACAACACTCCAGTATAGAGCGATAAAGCATACCTTGGACTGAACTCGTTTTAGATAGAGCTGACTGAAGACCATACCTCAGAGCAGAATATGAAGATTCCATAATTTGCATGGGTTTTTTTGGTTAATGAGGAAGATATAATCTTACCAACTGGATTAATTACATCCATCAAAAATAATTTTCCAGAATTATTATGGTGCTGCCTGGGGAGCTAATTCCTGTCTAGAAACTCAAACAGCTTGCAGTAATCCTACATCAAAACTCCAATTCATCTGATGATTGAATCTTAAAGGTCACTCAGAAGTAATAAGTTTCAGGAGTAAGAGAAACAAACTGCCAACTTAGACCCAGCCATTTCATTTCATAGCAACATTTCATGATATTTTGTTAGCATTCTACTTACTTCTTTAAAGGTCCCACGTGCATTTGTAAATTTATAGATAATATAGGCAGGCACAAGTATCATGGAAGATAATGCTATTCCCCAGCCAATGCGGTTTGCCCAGAGGGGGAAGGTGTAGTCGTCATAGGTCAGAGGTTTGAAGTTTATTATGCTGACTATCACGACAAACTAGGGAAGAAAGAAGAAAAAGAACCACACTTTTTGAGATAAAGATACTTCATGGAAAACAGATTTCATGTGTTCAGTTAGGCAGCCACCCTAAGGTATGTCTCAAACTAACTTTACCATTTACCTTCATCCTGTTTACTTTGTGCCTCTTACTGTTTAAACCATTGAAGTTCTTGATGCATTTACTAGAATTAACAGTTCATTTTAGCAACTCTGGACTCAGACTATTTTATATTTTAGTAGAAATATCAAGTGATTGTTATTTCCTCATTTAAGCTAATGTTACAGATAAAAAGAGATTCTGTACTCAAGAAGAATATCTGCAGGTTCCATAGTTTTTCCCTTTGTTTCTCAGAGGCAGTAGGCTTCATTTAGTTTTGTACTATTTTTCAGTGAGAGGCATAACACAGATTCCAGCACGTCACATTTACTGAGGAAAGGCCATGCAACCTTATGGTCTGAAAAACACAGTTGGGTTTTTGTCTTTGGCTGTTACCCTGTCCAGTACTGGATGGAAGAAGTAAAATTTGGGGAACCACCCTATTTCCCTCCTCCCATCCATATGGTTAGTGTGATATGCACAGCTCCTGAATTTGGTTCACTAGGCCTATACATTCTGTCCCATGTAGCTATTTCAAATCAGAGTATTTTGAGCCTGGAGTTTCAAAGACTATACAAGGAGAGTAATGGAGTGCATTAAAGGAAGCTAATAGTATGAAATTTGGTTAGAAAATACCAATTCTATCTTGAGATTTTTCTTGGAATGATGTACATAGCTTCAGGCAGTATGGAGAAAAAGTATCAAGATGGTATTTCCTAATATCACATATCCAGCCCACTCCAACTTACCTTTTCATAGAGAACTGTTCTCACTAGTAATGTCTATAATGCATGGTATGTCCCAAACAGGGGCCATCTTGCACTAAGCACACATGGGATTGTTAAAGCAAACACTATACCAAGCCTGACAATTTTATAGCCTTTTCCAATAAGCTATATGAAGGTCAGAGTGACAGTCACTTCAGCAGTTGCTAGCTAGTTTGCTGGAACTCTTTGTAAAATGTAAAATTTTCAAGTCTTTTAAGTGCAAAACCTAAGGTGCTTAGTGCAGCATTGTTTTGTTCTATTTGAGTCAGCCTGTCTGAAGTGCTGCAGAATATAGTTCTATGCAAGCTTCTTTATTGAAGAGTTTAAAAGGGCAATTAATACTTTTCTTAAGTTCTTACTGATAAGTTGGGGCCAGAAGCTTTGATGTTAAAAAAATAAGCTCACCTGAAAGCTGTCACAAAAGCCTAGCCAGTGTACCTTTAGAATACCAACACTGCTTGAAGAATGTGCAGCTTTAAGGATCTCCTGAAGTCATAGCGGAGTCAAATTTCCGTATTATTCATCCTGACCTTTTGATTTACAAATATGCTTAGGAAAAGATCCCAATATAAAACTAAGTTTAGTTCTGAATCTAACCTTTACACAAAGCAACCCAACTCACACTTTGGGATTTTTCCCCCCAAATGAAATGAAGCACTTGATTTTCACACCAGGCATCTTACAAGGTGTATTTAATGCATCTCTTCAGTGTTTTACAGAGCTATAGTTGTATATTATTTTTTCTAAGGTGTCATTCCCCAATTCAGGGTTCTTGGTATCCTCCAACAGAAAAAAAATTACCTTGCTAACACAATCTTTTGTCCCTGGATAGTTTATTTTCCCAACAGAACTTGTGTTTAATACACATACTGGGGGCACAGAGAGGACACTGTCGAAGTGTTCAGCATTCCCTAGAAAAGCTGCTTTATTTAAATCCTGCTCCAGGGAAGGAACAGAAGATGACCACAGCCACAATTTGTTCCTCTTTCACAACTAAACTGTATTCTATAAAGTATAACCTATGTGATTGAGGAGAGAAGGATTAAATTGGAATGTCTTCTGTTCATCCTGACAATAGCTGATCTAACAAAAATCCTAGGAAATGACGTACTATCCTTCTTTCCACAGGAAAATAATTACTTGCACTTACCAATAAAAAAGCAGGGCTAACAAATTTCCAGCACAATCTCCAGTAGAGGCCTGGCTTGAAACCCATCATTTGTTGGATATCTTCACTGAATCTGTCCACACCTAGAACGGATGTGAATATCAGACTGGCAAAAATGCAAACCGATGAGGTGCTGGCACACCCCCAAAACTTCGGCTTTGTCAGAAAGCAGACATGAACGATTTCCAAAGCAGAAGACACATGAAATAATGATTGTGTGTGTGTGTCATAGAATCACAGAATCAGTCAGGGTTGGAAGGGACCACAAGGATCATCTAGTTCCAACCCCCCTGCCATGGGCAGGGACACCTCACACTAGATCAGGCTGGCCAGAGCTTCATCCAGCCTGGTCTTAAACACCTCCAGGGATGGGGCCTCAACCACCTCCCTGGACAACCCATTCCAGGGCTTCACCACTCTCACGGTGAAGAACTTCTTCCTCACGCCCAGTCTGAATCTCCCCACCTCCAGCTTCATTCCATTCCCCCTAGTCCTATCACTACCTGATATCTTTAGAGGTCTCTCCCCAGCCTTCTTGTAGGCCCCCTTCAGATACTGGAAGGCCACTATAAGGTCACCTTGGAGCCTTCTTTTCTCCAGACTGGACATCTCTGTACACAAAACTGAAATGCCCATGACCACTTAGGGCCTGTTGCAAATAGCATTGCAAAGTGGCATTTCACAGTTAGCTAGAGTTTAAGTTGTGAATGAGATGCCTGGTGTGTTTGTTGGTTTTTTTTTGATAGTTGTGGGCTACTGTACCCTAATTACTCAATATTGCTCTGAGTACACAGAAGGAAAACCCAGACCCTTTGCTCAATAGACTACTTGCTGATAATGAGGTGAATTCATATGATTCTTAATTTATCTAAGGAGGCTTATTTGTACCACTTAATGCCATATGTTACTTATCTCTCATGTTTTATGTTTTACTGAGTACCACAGAATGTTCATTGTGTCTACAACAAATGGAATTTCATCTTTTATCACCTTTCCAAGGAAGTGGGGAGATGCTTCAGTGGGATGTTTCCCATTTCCAGTACTTACAGAGCACATTTTTGCATTAGGTAATACACTGGAATTTACTATGCAAAGCAAACATGGATTTTATAGTGAGTGTAGAATATTCATTTGAGTGGTGGCTACTTCTCAGATTTTTTTTTTTTTTTTTAGTTGGTTCTATTCTGGTTGGATTTACCAGTATGAGGTGTCTTGTAAAAGTTAAGCCCATGCTATTTGTCCTTCTCATTTTTCCTTAAAAAGAAAAGGATCTCTGATCATATTCCTTAGAGGCACTGGCTTACAGAGAAGTAGTTCCCTCTAGTGCAATCTGTCATATCTACTGCTAGTTTGTCATTTATTGTACTTGATGTGTAGACAACGTTTGTTGTTAATTCTGAACCCCGTTAGGTAAATAGCAGAAATGTTTTGGGGTTTTTTTGTCATGACAGTTTGTTTGCTAGAGAGGATGTATAGCTGAACATAATAAATGTTTCACTTCATTTGGATTAGATCGACTGGATTTACTTAGGGTATTTAATGTACAGCTCGAGTTAGTCTTTCACATGCAGCCAGGATGTGATGTATTTACAAGATTTGTACATCTGAGTGTCAACTACTCTTTGATTTTCATCCCCTTTATTATCTACAGGTGAAGCAAAGAAGCCAAAAGCATCTGCAAATGCTTTCAATTTAATCTAATTCTATTTGCAGTGCCTCCTGTGAACTTTAAAGTGACAATTTCCACTGCTATGAATACTGAGTGAAATTTATCAGTGTAGAAGGTCAAAGACAGGACTAGATATCTCCAAATTGTTTTTTTATAGGTTTCCATGCAAATGTACCCAGAGTTCAAATAGTGCTCGGTGCTCAGTTTCTGCTGAAAAGGGGAGTAAGTAGGCCACACTCTCAGACTGTTTTTGCAGCAGCATGCTCTTTCTATACTATACCTTCAAATAACTGCTCTAAGAATTGACCTGTAAAACAGAACATAGCTATAGCTAGAGATGATGGCACCTACAGGGTTTGTATTTTTCCAGTTCTTGAAAGTGTTCACCTAGTTAGAATATTTACTGGAACAATACCACCAGGGTTGTAGAAGAGGAGAAATGGTAACAAGCTAGCAGTCATAACTGAAATATGTCTGTACAGCAAGCCCAGCTAGCTCTCCCTTCTCTTACATGTGCAGTTGGCCTTTGCAAGAAGAAACTTCATGGTAACTGGCCATACATATAATTTGGACTGAATGTTCATGTTTTTGGTCTGTGCCAAAATGTCAGTGCTTGCCTTCAGGCTGGCTTAATATTTGTCTGGGTCATTAAGGCAAGTGAGGTCTATCAGAAAAAGGAGGTAGACAAGATCATGTCAGTTTTAATCAGTTTAAATAGCACCCCAGGCTGTTAACAATTCTTTATAAAGCAGCAGGTCATGCTGTAAAAACATCTGTCAGCTACTAAGACAAATGAGTGGATCTTTTCTTGGTTATGGGGTGGCAGGTTGGAGAAAGGAAAGGATGATGTACCACATAAGTTGCAACAAATAAAATTTTACTAACCTTGCCTTAGTTTGTGAATGATGTATAAATCCTAGCTATTGTCAAGTGCAGTAAATCCTCTTTTAATAGTGGCAGAGGATAACTTGACCTTCCTAACTGGAGAATATTTTAATCCCATCTGCTTCCAAGCTAAGCTATGATCATTCTTCTGCATTCACCATGTATTGCAGGAGTTGAAGACACTGGCACCTCTGCTATTTTCAGAGGGAACAGCATATGAGCTGCTAGCTCCATGGTGATGTTGGGTGACAGCATTAGTACATTAAAGCTAAAACTCTTTCTTGAGTAGGTTGAATGGTTTTATGCATTAACACCATTCTTTCACCTCATTGGTCATAAACAGTTTTTAACTGCAAGGAGGAGTTTGACTGGAAGAAGATGGTGGCACAGAACAGATAGATAAATAGTGGTTGTAGGAGGTAAATGGCAGTAAGAGTGATGATGTCCAGGAGCCTTCTGAATCATGCATTAACTATAAATAGTGATTAGAAAAAAAGATTAATTTTTGGGGAAGAACCACCTTACTGGAAATCAGGGCAGCCAGTTCAATACAAACTTCAATGGGAAGGATACATGCAGGCTGCTATGACAATGAAATCTGGTAGTAATGAGAGATGTGACCTTCCAGAAAGTGTGACATGAGAATTAAGAGGAAATCAGGGGAGAAACCCAAGAGCTCAAGAGACTTAAATAATCTAGCAGCAGGCAATTTCAGATACAAGAAGTTACTTGAACTGTTGGAGTGAGGTGTCTTGTAAAGGATCTAAGATAAAAATGTCCTGTTGCTTTATTTGGATAAAATGAGATATTCTCTTTGAGGTCTTTTATAATTTTACTAACCCTGTCTGTGTATGAAATCCTTTCACTGTATGAAACTGGCTTGTCATGGTTTCATGTATACAAAGGTGTACTGTTTTCCCTTTAAACATCATGTGAGATTGTCATGAGCACTTGGAATTTCAGAAAATGAAATTTGTTAGGTTTTTGGTTTTTTCAATGTTGAGGTGCAAAGTGAAGGGCTTACCATAAAACCAGGAAACTCCAATTGCCTCCATTAGAACCGCAAACAATATTGAAGTCCCAGCTGCAAATGTGTCCAGCAGTGTGAGCACATAAATTCCACCCTAGCATTGAGGTTAAAAGATGAACAAAAGGAAGTTAGAATCACCTCAGTAATTTACTGTATAGTTAGTAGGTATCTGCTTCACTTGAAACATTATCTTAATAGGGAGCTGATGGTGCAGACAGGTTCACATTTGCAACTCGTGTGAAGAGGCTTCTTTTCACCTATATCCTCTCAAGTGTGGAAAAGCAGCTCAGCTTGGCATGATTAATGAGTGCTCTTGGAAGCTGTAGGCAGTGCCTGTTTGGGGAAATGGTCAGCAGCTTGTAGGACAGGGCCTGTCTACAGCAGTTAATGAAGGTCTTCCTGAATTACTGTCAGGAATGGAGCACTACAAAGGTTTCCACAAGCCATTGTCACTCAGTTTCTTCCTAAGAGTCATTATTCTGTAGTCCAGTGAATCTGTGTCTCCTTTTCCTAGACTGCTTGCATCTCTCCTTCCAGTGGTCCTGTAAAGGGAGCAGTTCCATGTTAAATCTGTTACTAGTCCCATGTGGAAACACCTCTGCTCCCTTTCTTGGCTGTGGTATTAGCAAGTTTTTCTCAGTGGAGGGAGCAAACGAGATCATCTTCCTTCACATGTTTCTGTTCTCCAGTGGTTCAGTACTGAGAACTGAAAATGCTATTACTGAAGTCCTGTGTCACTCATAAAAAAAATAATTATTAACTGCAATTTGACTCCTTTTGGTCTCATTTTACAAAGTGGTATGAATTTTTGTAAACTACCTCTCTTTTTATTTAGTTTGGGCTTAATGAGGAATGGAAGACCATGGCATGTTTATGTGTTTCAAAATGAACCTGAATCAAGAGTTTAAGGACGTTTTGTCACATGTGAAGAAGTGAAACGTTTGCAGTTGCAGCAGATTTTTGTTAAAGTCTTCTCTTACAACTAAACTTGATCTGGCAAGAGCTGTTCAGAATGGGAGGAGCTGTTCTTAACGGTGGTTTAACTAGCCTGTACTGTTGAGATCTCTAGGTGATTTTGATCTCTGCAGTGTTTTGTTGTTTTTAACAAAAAGATGGTTTATGAAACAGCTGTGCATATTTACAAAAATAGAGAGAACAGTGCTTAGGCCTTGTCTAGGTTTTGAATTCTCTGGGGTCTTGTACGGAAACTAAATGAACTTTGTTGTGTTGGAAGGAAAATGTTGCTTATTGAATGACGTTTGAGTTTGACCTCATGTTTTTGCTCTTACGACTGTGCTAAATGAATGCCATCACTGTCAAACATAGTGAAGTGAATGGGAAATACGGTTTGGTATAAAATGTGTTGAAAACAAACTCAAGCAGATTAGTTTAATCCAAGGGGATTTAATTGTATTTTGTACACACTAGGAATGTTCTTCTTCAGTTACGGGAACCAGTATCTTTGGACAAGGCTGGGGGGTGTTGTACTTTCCAGCTGGAGCTGAAGTTTAAGCAGGTGCCATTATATAAAAGCTAGAGATAGATTGTTATCTTGAACTGCTTTATCTTGCTTGAAGACCATGGAATTGCACCCACTGACAGCTGTTCAGGTTCTTAACCACTGAGCTGCTTCTGATCACGTAATTTGGGAAGTTTTATTCCATTATAAACTTTGAATAATGAAGAAACATGTTCAGTTCTTTAGATAACAATTGGGATAGCATGGCAATAAAGGGACAGGTATTTAAATTGAGATACCTGTTTTTAGTATTTCAAATGTTTTCTAGTTTGAGGAAACTAGGGAAAAATATTGGGGTATTCTTTTAGGGAATGAGAGATTTAGGGAATGAGAGATTTAGCACATCTGCTTTCATAGTGATGACCTCAAGTTTCAGTTGTGTACTGACAGTTTTGGCATCTTGCTTACAGGTTTTTTTTTCCCCTCTTGGCAAAAAAACCCCAAAATCATCAGAGTTCTCTCCAGCCTAGAACTTTGACTCTTACCCTTTAATTAGTTGTCAAAAGCCTCATTAGGCAAATCATTCTGGATGATGGTGGTGATAAATAGAGGTTATTAGATGTTCAGGATAAGTTATCTGTGTGCTTTCTGTATTGTTAAGAATGAGATAAGATCTAGGTTTATGAAGGAGCATTAAGAAAGCATAAGGGAGAGGAGATCATTATTCTGAACTTTCACAGGAAGTGAGTGCTTATTATCTGTTTCAAGAAGAGAATAGCAAGATGACTAAGGATCTGGACCCATGAAATTCTTAGTTCCTTAGATTAATAGGATGTGTAGGAGCAAGCACTCAGCACCTTCCTGTTTAAGTGGTTTAAAAAAAAACCCAAGACACATAAAACTGAATCAAAGCAGAAATAGCTCAGACAGTTCTTTGGAACACAGTCTTGTGCAAAAAACCATGGTAGCCTCATGTAGATAAGACTAAAAGTCATGTTCTGACCATAAAGTTGTCTAAGAGTTAAAATTTATAACAAAAAGTCACCACTCGAGCCTTTTCAGACTTCTGATGAGGTTAACTGAATTTTTAAGGTAGCTTGTTGAAAATTTTTGTTGCACTTACATTGGTGATGCAGAAGAGGGCAAGTAGGAAAGTGCCAAAAGAAACACCAAAGGTGAAGAGCTTTCTGTGCTGCTTCAGGATTTGGAAATCATCTGCCAAGCCGGTGATGACAGCCTCCATTCCTCCCATCTGAGAAGGGGAAGGCAAGAGCTCTGCTTAAACACTGCTGACCAAACAACATCAAGCATCATGTATAATTAATTGCAAACTACTACATGATTTCAGGTGTAAATCACTGGTGTTTGCTTTCTCATGATACAGAACTGAGTCAGGCAACTGGACATCAAGTACCACACTTGTTGGCTTGATTTTAGGCAGTACATTTCTTTCTTTATTAAGGTAGCTGATGGTCAGAAGTAAAATGTCTCATGACCTAGAGCAGGCTTTTATCCTCCAATGTCTAGGGGGAGCGTCGGTGAGTGGCCTTCACTTAAGATGGGTTACTATTTGCCGTTCTCAGAAGCTATTGCTGTGTTGGCACTTAAAGATCTTGAAGATGGGAATGGAAAGACACAGCTTGTCTTATTTTGGCAAAGGACCGCTTCTTAATGTAGTGTGATTTACACACCTTGTTAATTCCCTATGCCAAGCTAGATATCTACTCCAAAAACTGTTTGCAAACATTTGTTCCATTTTCTGTCCTTTTCATTGCTGCTTACTCAGACTTGCATGATCAGATTTCTCTTAGCTTAAACATTTTGACAGTGACATTTTTGTACAGATGTTTGTATTTTTGTGCCAGTGCAGACTTATATGCATGAATAAATATATTCAGACATTATTATTCCCCTTTAGCTTTAGGGTTGTTTGACTTTTAGCTTTAAAAATTTTCATTTTGCTTTCAGGGCTTGATCAGTCAAATGTTGGAGGAGAGTTGAAAAGACCATCATGAAAAACACTGCTTGACCTAAGTTTTCTTGGGTAAGTGATGAAAAATCCTGGACAGATTTATTTCTTTACATTGCCTTAAATGTATTGCTGTTGAAAAGTTAACTCTTTTGGATCTAAACATTTCTGAGCCTGTATTTTCTTCTTAATTCTGTCCTGTTCCTGCTGGTCATTTGTGTCCTTCCACTGTGCCAAACTTTTCCCTGCTGTCCTTCATCTTTGCTTGCAGTTGAAAAACGTGGGCTACAAACCCAGACATAATCTTGCCTCAAACTTCTGAATAAGGATACACATCTTGGTGTCTAAAGACAAATTTAATTAACCCTGGGCTGTAATCCAAAAATCCATGCACTTTGGAAGCATTTGGACCTGAATCTGACATTTACAGCTCAGATCTCAGTCCAAAAGGTCTCATCCAGCTATGCGCCAATGATTATCACAGTTTCCTGCCGCAAACTCATTTGTCTTTGCTTTGTTGTCCTCTATGTCAACTCATTCTCCTCCCTTCTTTAAAATTAAGTTTTCTGAAGTTGTAAGCAATGGGATCACTGCACTTTGCCATTTCCAGCAAGAAATTTCTAGACCAGCTTTGTACATTCAGGACTATGGAAGCTAATTCTGTGCTTCAGAGTAGCAGGAAACCCCTATGCCTCTGAAAATAATGTTTGTTCCTGGTTCACTATCCTTTAAAAACTGATTTTTCCTGACATTAACCAACCTTTAGGGTAGGGTTCTTTGGCAAGAACGAAGCCCTACAAAAGCTGTCAGGAGATTTGTGATATTTTCTGGGTTGATGTTTCTGTTGATCATGGTACAGTAGAAGTAATCACATTATGGAAAGAGTGAACGTATTTGTTAGACGAAACATTTCACAGTAAGATAGAAGCAAAATGAAACCACTGTGGCAATAGTTAGATGTGAGTTTTAAATTGTGGCTACATTTATAGGAATTTCTATATCATTGCATGCAGGAAAATAATAGATTGCCTTCAGTCTTTGTCTGCCTTGTGCAGATTAATGAATTTCAGCACTCATAAAAATCTCTTCTAGAAACCACTCTACTTAAAGTCTTACTATGGTTTATGTTTTGAAAGTAGAGTTCAAAACCTTCCTGCAGGTTTGTAGTAGTAATAGTTCATAGCATTGATGTTGGGTCATACCTTTAAGTAATAATTACTAATGAAGAGCCTCCTCTGTAAGGTAAAAAAATAGCAGTGAATAATTATTTGGGGGCTTCTTAAAAATCCAATTTTTTTCCTAGGCCTCTTAAATATTGTGAGCCTTTAAATATACTGCCAGGGGTAATACTATTGGTATGTTGGCTGTGATGGTGAAAACAGTTGTGGGGAATGTACAGAATGTTTTATTTGAAATATAATAAATCCTCTGCTTAAGGTTGATACCTCTCCAGTTCAGATATAAGTAAAGGAAAAATGTCAAGGCTAAAATAAAAAAGTACTTACAGAACTGTCGATCCCAAGTGTGAGGAGCATGATAAAGAATACCACAGCCCAAAATGTAGATCCTGAAAGAGTTGAAATTGCCTCGGGATACAGGATGAAAACTAAACCAGCTCCTGAAATGGAAAAGAAAAAGTATTAATAAATGATGTTTCTTAGCTTCAGAAAAGTGTTATTTTAATAAGGTAAAAGTCAATTTAGCTATAATTTGAGTCCACCTCATACTGAGTAGCTGTCAAAACAAAATGTGCATTATACCAGAAATATATCCAAAATGCAGTAATCATCCAAAATAAGCTACTCATTACAGTTTTGTTTAACCAAAAAAAAAAACCCAAACCAAAAGGGAGAGAGAAATCTATTTTTTCCCCACTTCTAATAATGTTTTGGGGGATTCACAACCTTACTAGCTATTTTGATGTTGTTGCAAAGAAACCTTGTGGATATGGGCTCCAGTGTTTTGCAGGAGAGCTCTCAGATATGATGAGAGATACAGGAGCTCAAATTGAGTGACCTTTTAATAGTGAAAGGATTCTACAGCTAAGCTTACCACAGCCATCCAAAACAATAACCTATGGCAGCAAACAGCAATGCTTTCACAAGATACTGTATAGTGGTAAACACCTGCTGCAGAGGCCAAACTTGTGAGGGGCAAAATGATGGGGAACTTCAGTAGGTGAGGTGCATCAATACAATTCAGAATTCATTTTTCAGCAAGACTTTTACACACAGAGTTCTAGTTCCAAGTGAGTTAATTCAAGTAATTTCCATGAGATTTTCACATGCTTATTTGTACTCACATTGGCAAAGAAATGGTGGACAGAAAGGGCTAAACCTCCTATAAAATTCAATTCCTACCTTCAGTAGCTACATCCTCGATTTTAACTTTGTGCTCATGAGCCATGTAGCCCAGTATGGAGAAAATTGCAAATCCTGAGATGAAGCTTGTGACACAGTTTATGGTACTAGTCAGCAAAGCATCCCTAATGATGGAGAGAAGAACAGTACAGTGAAGAAAAAAAACCAAATGTGTTAAGAACTAGATGGGGATTTTCTTATAGCAACAGGAAGAAACTTGTGAAAATGCTGAATGTGCAATTATCCTGGTGATCAAAAGCTCAAATCAGCATACTGTGCTAGGGAAATGACCTACTTCCATTTGCTTTTTTGATTTAAAACTGAATTCTATTCAAAAAATCCACAAAGCTATAGCTAATATTAAAGAGTAATGTCATTATCCTAGTGGGTGGCTGTAACACAGCAAGAGTGTCCTGAAGTGACAGAGCTTTACTATTCATCAGTTGGTGTGAGCAGATAATATAGGGAGCTGCTGTGAGATTAATGCAAAACTATGTGCAGAAGATGATAAATGGCAGGGTTCTCAAACCTGGCAATATTACCTGCAACAAATAATCAGCACCTTAAATTTACTCAGGGCTAAGTTTGCTGAAGTCATCCAAAGGATTCCATGATTTTGGCTTTGGATCTGTTTAAAGGAATTCAAATCTATATATTTTCTTGTACCTTTTCACTTTAAGTTTTTTTTCCACCATCCTGCAGTTCACAATGTATTTATAATACATGTGCTTTCTGAATTTATATTTCATGGGAAAATTGAAAGTGATGCTTGTTTTCATTCCAAAATGGAATGTTAACAAAACTCGAGCGGCTCTGGTTGAATTTCCATGGCGGTGATTCAGCAAAACACTTACAAACTGACTTGATTTAAAGTGCATTTCTAAATTGGAGCTGAACATAAAATACCAGAAATGTTATCCCAAAGCACAGAAACACTTTTGGAAACTGGAATCCTTCTGCTTTTCATTCCTGGACCAATAAGATTTCATTCTGTGTTCACCGTTGCACTTAATGGTACTTTTGAAAGGCTAACACAAGTACAGTTTACACAGCTGTCTAAAGTGCAAACCTAATCCCATTCTGTTTTGCTGTACAGCAGATATCTTGGCAGGTTCAGTATGATGACGGTGTTTCAAGATTTGGGTTGGTTGCTATGTCTGCACAAGACTGATCATCATTAATAAATGACTGAAGATAACAAGATAGCTTAGTTCTTAATCCAGCTGCATTAAAATAGTAGCATTCTAAAGCAGTATGAAAGAACAGGCTGTCTTACCTGTAACAGTTGTTGTCAAACTTATTGTAACTGGCAAATGCGATTAAAACACCAAACCCAGCTCCTAAGGAGTAAAATATCTGAGTAGCTGCATCAATCCACACCTGCACAATGACACCAACATTATCAGTGTCAGTCCAAAAGATACATGCAAGAAGTGTACAGAACAGCTGTCTTTTGAAAAATTACTACCATTTATGCTTACGGGAGTGGAAGTGCTTCTCAGCCCCCATGAGACATCACAGGGAGCACAGTCATGGTCTGGAATGGCTTAACCTGAAATCCTAAGGGCCAAAGCAATGGGTGAGTTCTCAGTGCCTGCATTCTGCTACAGCAGTAGAGTGTGCCAGTTGGGTCTATATTTCTGAGCATTTACTGACTACTAAAATGTTTGCATGATTTTTCTTCTGGGTGACTGAAATACACTTGCAGTAGTTTTTGTTTGAAGTTAGTTTGGAATGTACAACTAGAAACCCAAAAATAGCTAATGGGTCAAGAGTAATGGGACATTTTCTTTCCCATAAGACAGCTTTCTTCATGGGACTGTTAGTATGCTTTGAATGATGCTTTCTTAATTCAGAAGCTGAAGAATGACTGACATGCTGTGAACAGACCTGTGTGGATCATCTATCACTTTCCTCCCAGGAGTTATTCCTGTGATAGTCACTGAATGTCAGTTTAGATGCAGTTTGGTCATTTCAAGGATTATTCCCTAGGGAACATAGGTTTTTAATACTGCAGCATTTTTGAGGTGACCCTTCAGCCAAACATCCACTCACTCAAGGTATGCAGACAGCAGTCAGGAGCAGTGCCACAGTGCTGGTTGCCTGAAAATAGCCTGCTCGGGCTAGTGAGGGTTTCACTTACACAGTTGTTACACAGAGGTATTTAAACAAATATATTCAACAAGGGTAATGAAGCCAATGGAGTGAATAACACTCAACATTACTCAAAAGGTGACCTGCAGTGTTTAATCTGCCACGTGCTCAAGACTATGAAAACCACTTAATCTCCTTCCATCTTTACAAGTCAGGTGCAGTCTATCTACTCAGCAGCAGCTTTCCAACAGACCTGAACTTAAGAGGTCCATCTGTATTGGGATTTAGTGCTAAGCTTTCACATTTGGCCCAGTGGTAAAAAATGGATTCACATGGCACTCTCTCTATGCTAGTGAGCTGGTTTTTTTCTGCATGTAGCTGATTGATGGTTTCAGGTACTGCCTACTAAGGGCTGTGAACCATTTATTGAACTCTGAATTTGTGGAGAAACTTAATTTTATGAGCCATTGAGAGTTAATTACTTGAAAGATAATATGAGGAACAATCTCTGTGTTTATTTCAAACCAGTGGATGATAAGCATTTTTTTTTTTAACTCAAATTGCAATTTATATGGGGCTTTTTGGTGTCATGGATTTCTTTTACTAAAGAACAAAACAGTCCTGTAAAATTAATTCCATGCTCATTCCTTTTATATGCTCAGTTATGTCAGAATCTTTGTGTGGAGATAGAGGATTGAGTTCTAATAGGGTTGTGCTCTCTGGAGAGTGTTTCTGTGGATGAGAGTGCAGGAGGGATGCAAAGTCATCTGTAATTTTTCTTGTTTTTTACAGCTTCTCATAACTGATGTTATTAATGAAGTTTCTGACATTTTCTTAGAAAAAAATTTTGCTTAAACTGTAGCTAAATCTCCATGCTGCTATCATAAGGTGATTTTAGTGGGTTTCTCTCTCTTCTGTGTCTTGCTGGTGTATGAGCTGTACAAGATGTACTCATACTTCTCCTTTCTTAGTATCTGAACACTGTTAAATGTGTGCTTAAGTCCTCTTGATTCAAATAAGAGGCTAGCATCTGCTGCTTACCAGGGGAGTTAAACATGTGCTTACATATCAGTTGAGTAAGTCTTGGCTCATAGTAGGTGATTAGGAAACAAACTGAGAAGATCAAGAGGAATGGAAAAAAAGAGCAGAAATGAAAAATTCCTTTAGAAGTAAGACTAAGTGCAAAAGATGCCTGTGTTACAACACAGCAGGATGTGAGAGTGGGGCTGATTGTTCTGCAGTTTCCCCCCATGTTTTCTGGTCATTTCAGCTGTATGGTTTCTGCTTGATGCACGGGCTAATGGATTTTATGGTTCAGGCTGGGGGCAGAGTGGCTGCAGAGCTCCCAAACAGAGAGGGACCTGGGGGTGCTGATTGACAGCTGCCTAAACATGAGCCATCAGTGTGCCCAGGAGGCCAAGAGGGCCGATGGCATCCTGGCCTGCATTAGGAATAGTGTGGCCAGCAGGAGCAGGGAGGTCATTGTGCCCCTGTACTCTGCATTGGTTAGGCCGCACCTTGAGTACTGTGTCCAGTTCTGGGCCCCTCAGTTTAGGAAGGGCATCGAGACACTTGAACGTGTCCAGAGAAGGGCAACAAGGCTGGGGAGAGGCCTTGAGCACAGCCCTGTGAGGAGAGCCTGAGGGAGCTGGGGTTGTTTAGCCTGGAGAAGAGGAGGCTCAGGGGTGACCTCATTGCTCTCTACAACTACCTGAAAGGTGGTTGTAGCCAGGAAGGGGTTGGTCTCTTCTCCCAGGCAACCAGCACCAGAACAAGAGGACACAGTCTCAAGCTGCACCAGGGGAGGTTTAGACTCGAGGTGAGGAGAAAGTTCTTCACTGAGCGAGTCGTTTGTCATTGGAATGTGCTGCCCAGGGAGGTGGTGGAGTCACCGTCCCTGGAGGTGTTCAAGAGGAGATTGGATGTGGCACTTGGTGCCATGGTCTAGTCATGAGGTCTGTGGTGACAGGTTGGACTCGATGATCCTCGAGGTCTCTTCCAGCCTTAGTGATACTGTGCGATATTGTCTTCACATGCAATCTTTCCAGCTTTCTTCATAGTGGTTTATGCTATTACAACTTCTGTACATGTTCTTTCTTGTGTACGTGGGCTTAAAGAATTACTGTTCTTTGTGAGGAGGAAACCTGGTGCACACCTCCAGATAGTATGCAATATTCAGGGAACTTATGAGGGTATATGAAAGAGCAAGAGTCTGATTTAACTCTGTATTTAATGCTGATCCTTTAGCTGAAGGGAAGTGCAGCTGCAGTTTCACACAGATGTTTCATGTATCCATTTGTACAGTGGAGATGAGTATTGTGACTTTGTAGCTCCTGGACTTTCAGCAAGTAACATAGCTAGGCATTGGTCTGGTTAAGAGATCCCCAACTGAGTATCTTTCTCTCCTTCTTATACACATACCCTGTGGATTCAAAACTGAGATGTCTCAGGGCTTGCTAACTGCTGTGCAGTATGAGGTAGACCTTGGCAGTGATCAGGATGCTCTAAGGTGTTTTAGAAGAGCAGGGGCAGGGGCCCTCTGTTGGTCATTACTGTTTGTAACTTAAAATATTTGTTTGCTTTATTCTTTGTTTGTGGAGAGAAGATTCATACATCAGAAAGATTCAGGGATGCACTGATGTAGAACGGAAGCAGTAGTGTAGTCTTTGGAAGCTGAGAGCAAAGATTAAACACAAGCTTATTGCAGCAGCAATAGGTATCCCAGCCTCTGAGCGGGAGAGAGCCTGATGTAACAGAGCAGTCTGTGCAACCTCTTACAAGTAATCTTCAGTCTTTTGTTTTTAATTTCTTTGGTTATTGTCTGACAAATACAGTTTAGAAACTGAATTTCAGGCTCATCCAAATGGCAGCTGCAGAATGTTAAGCCAAGGAGCAGTGCACAGAATATCCTCCCAGAAGCAGAAAGCATGATTATGGAGGCCTAGATTTTGAGGTGATGCAAGGTGGCACAGCTCCACAGACTTCTAGTTGTAAGTCACAAACAGTGATGACCAACAGAGGACCCTGCTACTGCTCTCCTAAAAAACCTTAGAGCATCCTGATTACTGTCAACAACAATTTGTGAAACTTAAGCACCTCCTTTGTTCACCCTTGTGCCCTTGTATTCATACTTATGCATAAAAGTGATCTACTGAGGTGGCTTCTTGGTGACAAACCTGGATGGAAGTCCCATATTTGAAGTTTGGTTTGTCAGTTCCAAAATAGTGTGAGATGGAGTCTGACTTCTGGTGATAACTTCTGTAGTTGAAGTTTCAAAAAATTTAGGATTGCAAAATCTCCAGTTACCAAATTTAGCATTACAAAGCCAAGGAAGAATTGTTCTGCCAGGAGTAGATAAAAAAGGATTGTATTCTCACACTGAGGTATTTTTAATAATTCAGGAAATTCAAGATAGGATGCATAGGAAATGTGTAGTACAACTATGTCCACACTACAGCCAGCTCTGAAAGCTGCAAGTATTCCAGATAGTCCATCTCTTTCTAGTAGAATGATGTTCTTGCTTTTCAGGTTTGTAATAATTTGTATGGCCTTTTGACCCCTCCACAGAGACACCACTGTGTGGTCAAGGATTTATGATAATTTTTTGAATACCACAGTGGTAAGATCTCTCTGGAGTTGTCACATCATTGTTCTGATAATTCCATGAGGTAGTGACTATACTTGTAGATCTTGCTTTTATAAGGGATAATGTAGTTCTTCTATCCAAACCAACTCCATTTGGGGAATATCTTGGAAGTAATGATATATTTAACGAGTTGCTGTATTTAATAACAACAACTTGCATCACTGTTAAATGACACCATGCAGTGTTTATGACTTTCAATATCAGCATAACACGGTGCTTCTAAAAATCTCATTCATGTGTAAGACCATGATTTGATGAGGTGAGTTAATCCTGATTTAGTAGATTTAGCAAGGCTTTCATAGGCCAGGACTTCTGTGCACTAGGTGAATTTCTGTGATACAAGCAGCTGGGGTCAGGCTGAGATAGTCCTGTTACAGTGTTGGGAAGTTAGACCATCAGGGCAATAGGCTAGCGCTTATGCTGAAGCAGAAATGTGGCCTATATAATTTAAGAAACTTGCTCTAATTTTCAGTTTTAATAACCCAACAGGCTTAATAACAAGGGAATGAGAGTGGAAGAGTACACTTACTGTGGCTTCTTTCAATCTTTTGAAATCTATGTGCAGGTATGCATTTATCCCATTGTATGCACCAGGCAGGGTTATTCCGTGTATCAACAAGACAAATAATACAACGTAAGGCAAAGTGGCTGTTATCCAAACAACCTGCAGACAACAGAGAGGTTAATCAGCTGTTACAGAAGATTTTTATAATGAGTGAAAAATGCATTGTCCCTGTCTTGAGTTTTTTCCATTTAGTTCAATGGCGAAGCTCTACAGGATGTGTTGGGGGAAAATCATGAGTTTTTCTGTACATATGTTTACAGGTACAAGACAGTCTTGACAGAAGAGTGCTTAGACATTACTGCTATGTATTAGACTGCTGATTTAGCTGTTCAACATATTATTTACTCAACAAGTGCAGTCACTGCCTGGTATTAGGTGATACAGTCATGGAAAATTACTAAAAGCTCTCAGATGTCTCCAACCCTAGAACTTCTTTTGAGGTGCCTTCTGAAGGATGTCAAAGTAATTTCCAATGACTTTCATCCGCTATGTCTCTTGCCATGGCATTTGATATCTAAACCAAAAGCATTTTAAACCATTGAAACCATAGTACATTTGGCTATGAAAAGGAGGCACGTTTAAGGCAATTTGCAGTCTTTCAAAATACCTTCTGGATGAGACTGATAATGTTGAATTGAACACCATATACTAATAAAACTTCCAGTTGGAACACCACAGAAGGAAAACTCGTAAATAAAGTCAAGGCTGAATTGGGATTGTGTATTTTTCACTGTACATATCTGAAGGCTTCTCACATGGTTTGGTCCCTGAGGATCCCTCAGAAGCAGACTTTTAGTCTCTTGCTTTCTAAAATTAGGCTTAAAGAAAACAAAGAATGCAGTTGAGATAGAAGGACAATATTAGCTCTACCTTTCCTGAAGTCTTCACACCTTTCCACAGACTAAAGAAAAGAATGATTACCACCACCAAGAGGCAGAGGGAAAGTTGCCAGCGAGGCAAGCCAAGGTCGTGGATTCCACGGCTTTCATGCAGGTGTAGAACTCCTCGCCTACATACCAGATACAAGGAAACAAAGTGTAGTTACTGGAGGGAAAAGGCTTTTCCATCTCTCGCCCTGTGGGCAGCAGGAATGGATGGTGACCTGCGGTCATAGTTACCCTACTGACACTACCAGCAGTTGGTGAAATTTGTTTTGTGAAGCCACGTGTCCTGCTTCTTCACACAACACCTTTATGGTCTCACTGGCCCATCAGTATCTGTTTAGCACCACAGTGTCATAATGATAGCCTTTTCTCCTCCACTGGAGGTGAATTGCTAACTTGTGGTTCTGTTATAGATCTACAGGATGCTGGCTCAGGGATTTAATTTCCTAGTATTGGACTGCCCAGCCAAATAAAATGGTCATGACCTTCCTCATCTCCTCTCCCTTCTCTGTCATCTTTTATTTGCTATGCACTGCTTGGGTAAAACAAAGTTGATCTCTGTTGGCTTCAATTGGTACCATGATAGTACAAACAAATTAACTCAAGGAAGCCCTTTTCACTGGAGGAGCTTGACGTGTTTTATGGAGGTAATGATATTTTAGAGACAGAAGTACTGGGTGTTTTTCCTGTGTAACTGCAGACATGTAGAGACAGAAGCCTGAGAAGTCTAATTCTAGCCCCACTGGCTGTCCCCATGCAATCTCTTTCTGGATAGATGGTGCTTTGGAAGCAACTTAAACAATTGTCATATCAAGTCAGATATAAGCGAGATAATGGAAGAAGTTCCCAGACAGGGCAAGCGTATGTCAACTTCAGTGGGGAAAACTGAAAAATATCACTGTACTATTTAAACTGTAGAAACATGCTGGGAAGATTGAGACCTCTTAGAACAATCCATCCAGTAATAGAAGAGAGTTGCATACAATTCCCTTTTGATCTCTTAAAGTATCAAGATATGATCAGCTAAGAATTTTAATAGTTGTTCTTCTCACATTTAATAAGGAACACTGTATTTTTGATCTGTTTCTATGATTAATTCCAGGCTGGATAAGATACTTGTAGAAAGCACCCTCCTAAATTAAGCAGCTGATCTGTCTCTGTCACATTATAAGGCTAAGAACAAGTGTCTGTGGCATATATTTAGGAATGTTCCCATTTAGAAGATGTAAGGTGAGTTTAACTCTTACTAGACAACAATATAGATGTATAACAACATAGCTGTTACTGTGGAAACAGTAAAACATAGAGGCAGGCTTCTTGATACCTCTTCTAAAACTCTAATTAAATGTGAAAAAGTAGCTGGGACTCATTCAACTTTTGCTAAGATTGTGAATGAAAGCTACTTGTATTTAATAAAGTAAAATTTGCCAGAGGATCCAGAGGTGTGAGTGAATCCTGAGTGGGGATGCTTGATTCCCTTTTAAACTTGGCAGTTTGGGCAATGGTAAGTATAGCCAGAAAAACTTCACATGTTTCTGATCAGAACATTTGTCCTGGATTTTGGGAGGCTTTTGGCAGACTGTACTGTGAGCAATTCAGAACATACTCTTTATGGAAGTGGTGAGTGTTTGAGTGTACACAGGGAACCAAACCGAAGGGAAAAGCAATGCCAAAGGTCGTGATCTGAAAATTGCTCTGTCTTGTTCACTCCAGAACATTTAATACATAGACAGAAAAGAGGAAACAAGACTTTCATGTCTGGAAGTCTCCTACACTTTTTTGTCAGTCTGGTACTTTCAAAGGAGCCTTTTGTATTATTCATTCCCTAGTCAGATTTACTGCATTGGATTTTGGAAGTTTAGAAGGCTTTCTACAAACAGATCAGTTTAAAGGTCTTGGAGTAGGCTTTGGGTTTCTACTCCCAAATCAATGACAATTTTGTTTCAATCAAGATATGGTTACAGGCTCATTCTTTCTCTTCTTATGAAACACAAAAGTTACTTGCGTCAATTTTATATGCTCAACAGGAAGATGTCTTTCATTCAAACAATTTTTAGATGTGTTGTAACAGATCTCTTCAGGTTGCAAAAACATTATCAACTTGTCAGGAAGTTACTATGCTAATTAACAAATGCCTTTAGTTAACATATTAAGTACTTCCAAGAATTTTGAAGTATTTCTAGAAGTTAGCAGTCACTTTTATGGGATCAGCCCCAAATGGCTTGAATATCTACAAATTGGCTAAGATAAAAATAGCGGTAGTCCTGGTCTCCTGAGCTCAATCCCCTCTTCTGGTAGTTTTTTATGACTTAAAACTTAATGCAAATTGTAGCTGGAAGATGCTGAAAGGACTGTCAGTTTACACAGTGTGCAATCTATAGAAATTAAATTACAGACTCAATTTAGAAGGCAATTTGAATCATGATAATTGTGCCTAATTAAAAGGCTCTCCTACCTGCATCTCATGTGCTGTATGTTTGGGCAACTGGAGTTCAGCTGTCATTGCTGCCAGTTCCCTTCAGAGGATGAGATGGATTGATTTATTTCTCAGTAAAAGCTCAGGCTGTCTGCATTAAGCAGTAGTGGATGGAATTCTTTTTGCACAGTTTTCTAGGCTCCAGGTATTTTTGCTTTGGGTACAGCTCTGCTTAAATTCAGCTGTTATGCTCCATGGAAGTTTTTGTCCATAATATTTATATCTACAGCTGTTTGGGGCAGAGTTTGTGGTGCCAACCCTGCAGACCTGTGCTGGCTCCGTGCAGATGGAGCACCAGTGTCTCCTTGCTGTGAGGTAGCAGAGTAGCTTCCCCATGAAGTCAGACAAATTCATCAGGGTTAGCCTGGCTCACACCTAGCTCTGACATATGTACAGCTGCTGTTTGAGCTGCTTGGGTACCTGTGGGTTCTTTATAAAGTGCATTGATGGTGGCAAGCCAGCTGAGGTGCACTGCAGACCTCTTCCCCATCTGAAGTGCTGAACGTGCTTCAGAGGCGTGTCAGGGACTCTGCACCAGCCACCTTGGGTTAACCTGGACATACTGACTCCAGGTTTGTTAGATGCTGCATTGTCTTTTGCCAACATCGTTGTGGTTTGGATTTTCCTGTTCAGATATTTCAGCTCCCTCTTGTGTTGGAGAGTGGACTTCAAACTAGATTTTGGGTATCACGCATAGAAAGGTAATTTCCCAGTGACACCCTGGCTAGCCTATAATAAATTACTTGTACTGAATGAAACAGTTTTTCTTTTTGGGTCTTGATAATCCTGAAATTATATGTGGCCACTAAATCTTTCATTCACTGAGGATGTTTAACTTAACTCACTGAAGTTGCTTATTTCTCCCATTAGCCTTAGTCATTCTGACCTCCTCTGCTGGCTGTGCCACACTTGAGCACGTTCAAGCCTGCACAGCACTCATGAAAAGATTTTTCAAAATTTGCTTTTAAACCCACTGTAATGAGACCTGCAATTACAGACCTAATGAATACTGAACTCTGAATAATGTGTGTTTGAAGATACATGGCAGAATACATAGAGCACATGTGGTCCCTACTGCCCCATCCCTTAGTCAGCAAGTTACATAGTCCTTCCAGCAGCATTCTCAATGGATCAGGTGCTGTCCTAAACAGGAGCATCATGGAAGAAGAACTCCAGCCTCTCCAAAGAAGCTGCTGAGCTTTCAGAAGTTTTACTGGTTTCAGAAGAGCTGTACAAAAGGCACAAAGTTGCTGTAAGAGAAGTCCACCATAGGAACAGGTCCCTGTTCCACAAGCTGAGGCCCACTGACACATTAAAACGAGGGCTCACTTTATGGTTTGACATATTTAATATTGTTGGGTCCTTTACACAATGAGGTTAAGGTTGTAACCTTTTCACAGAATAATTGCTAGAGGTGATAGCTTTGGATGAGCAAACACTTTGCCTACAAGAAGCAACACATAAAACACTAGTGGTGATACTGTGCTGATATTACAGTGTTGTAGAGAATGCTACAGGTGCATACAAGTAAATTGGTATTTAGGTGCGGGTGACATCTTTACTGGCTTTGCCTCAACCAGTCTGTGCAGGGGGTATGCTTCTGATTGCCAGGTGTTAAAATGCAAGGTAATAAAAGGAGAGATGCTGCTGAACTGACCTCAGTGGCTGTAGCTACTGCTCAGAGCTTAGTCCCACTACCTTGCTACACAGGGTTCTGTGTGTAAAAATAAGCAGTTAAAAATTCCTCCTCCAAGTTAGCACAGAGCAAGCCAGTTGCATAATGTGCAGCTCCTGACATTTGCAGTATCTCATAACGTCCCTCTGCAAATTTTAAGTTGGCAAAGTCATTCTCCCAGTCTTCTGGATGGGCTACACAATAACATGTTGTGGTTTAGGAATAATTCCATTAAGCTCCCCAATACCCAGGAACATGTGTGCACACTTACGTGGATTGACTTTCACTGTACTTGCACTTAATTTCTTTCCATGTAAGTAAGTAAATAGTCAACAGATGTGAAGATGTGAGCATAACTGACTAGTAAATTTCAAAGCTGCACAGGTAGGTATTTGTGGAATAGCTGGTTTTATTTTGTGCACAGAAACAATTGGCTAGATCTCTATGAAGATACACAGATGACTTATGCAACTTCATACCTGTAGAAACATCTGCCAATACAAGAGTAAATACAGAATGTATAGGGATGCAAATGTATTAGTCTCATTAGTCTCAGATTATAGATATGTCAACAATGTACCTAAACACTTTCTCACTATGCCTGTGCAGTTAATATGAAATTGATACCTAAAGCAGCTTTTTCATTGCTGTTTCAGCAGTGTGGCTATAAAGTACCCACAGAAGGTATTTAATAGCGTGCCTGATTCTAAGCCTGCTGAAATTGGAGGGGTTCTTCTGTTGTGTTCAGGGAGTTTCCTGGAGGTGGGGGTACAGAACTTCACCAGAGTTGTTAGTCTTTAATTGTGTGATCACAGTGGAGACACACAGATGACTGCTATGCAACTTCAGACCTGTCAGAAACATCTGAAAACTTCTCTTTCAATTAAGATGCAGAAGATGAATAAGTCCAGATGTCAGGAAAGGTTCTTAATTTCTTGCTGTTCACAGCTCTCTAATTGGTTTATAGGATGTGAGTGTTGTGTGAAAAAGCATCTTAAAGAAGCTTCAGATGTATTCAGTGGAAGTTTGTTGTCCAGCAAAGTGGTGTAACATTGGGAACTTGTGATCATGTTTATCCTGAGCTTAGAATCTTTTCTTACTAGATGCAAAGTATAGGGCTATTCACTCTCTTTAGTTCTTGTTACCTCATTTGGTTTTTATAAGCATTTATAGGTACCTATTTATGCTCTCTTTTAAAGAGGTGTTTTCTTTCTTTTGTGAGAAATTGTTTCACAGATTGTTTATGAGGGTAGGTGTCTGCATCTTCCTTTGGAACATGTAGTATTAATCAATCCATTTGATGTGTTACTGAATTATGTAGACCCATTGGTCTGTGATGGTATTTCTGGTGAAGACTTGCACTCTGAAGTACAAGCCTATGAGTTTAAGGAAGAGGTCTTTGCTGTATAGAGTGAGGTTTTCCAGGGTATTCTTGGTTCACACAATTCTCATACATTTATGTTTATAAATATAATAGATGTAGACTGTTGGGAGTGAACATTGTCTTTATTCCTTGTTCTTAGATAGCTTTGTGCAGTTGTGTGTTTAATTCCAAACCCCTGAGGAGGGATGTAACTAAAGTGATGCATGTCTCCAAGGAAATGTGGCACGAACATTTGATTGCTTAACTGGATTTCTCTTTTGACTCACTATTACTAGCAGAAGGGCAGCAGTTGTTATCAGACTTTGGAGTACTTGCTTTGCTGAGTTTACAGTGTACAAATACTTAATAATTGACTTTAACCATCTCTAATGAAGTACTTCAGAGCTTCCTGTGTAACTCTCCTGTTGATGTCAGTAGCACCTTCACCTGAATTAAACCTGAGTGACTGAAATCAGACTTAATAAAACAAAACACTGTAGAAAGCCTAAGTGTAGAACTACTTCAACCTGACTTATTTCCCAGCTCTTAAGGCTTGAAAACAAGCCAAATGTTTGTTGAAGTCTGCCTGTCACTGCCTTGGCATCAAAATTACAATTTCAAGTGATTTCTTCCAAGTCTGAGGCTTAGAGGTTACTCCCTGCTTTCCTTCCTTGCCAGCTGAAAGAGTTGGCCAAGATTCCTAGCAAGTCTTCCCTTCTCTCAGTCAGATGGTAAATGGTGAGAATCAGCGTACTACTTTTGAAGTTAGAGGTGCCTTTCTTGGAGTCTTAGATCGCCTATCGCGTATACAGAACTCCCACTGCTTCCTACAGTTTATTCCTGTGCTAGTGGAGATAGAGTCAGCTCTGGCAGCTGTATGGTTTTAGTAAATGACCTACTCTAAACACAGTCAGCTTTGTGTGAAGGAATCAAGTTCCAGAGAGTAGTATCTCCTCCTCTGAAGGGTAACTACACCTCCTTTTGCTTTTGGCCTGCTTTGGAAGTACCTCTTCATTCTCCAACTGCAAAAGAGGTGTTTGTCATTTCCTGTCTCCCTGCCCACCAGAAGGCAAAAGTTTGCATATGTTTTTGATGTAAATATACATCTAGAGAACCATGTTCAAGCTGTACCACTTCCCATGTAGTCTTGAGGCTGAAGACTTCAGTGCTTTAAGGAATTTTCCATACATTTCAGTGTATCCCAGTAACCTAAAGCCACAAATTCTTGTCACACTAGTTACTGTAACTAAAAACACCACCTCAAATATGCCAAATTGGATGGTCTTCCATATGCCTTGGTAGTACTGAGGAGAATAATAGAACTTATTGTCACTTCCACTGGCAAAATCACTCGCTTTCTGTGATATTCTTACAGTAGGTGCCAGTGATGTTGCTGTTTGAAGTCCCTGTTTTAATAATGCTAATTATCATGTCTTGTGTCAGTGCAGACGTTGGGCTTATGTAGCTATCCCACTGAAGTTTGAGTGGCAAAGCTTGATTTCCTTCTGGTATAAAAGCAGCTGCTCTACTTCCTTGTTTTTCTGTATAACTGATCAAAGCTCAAAATCTGAAATCTGCCATACAAGTTTGGTTCCACACCTGAGCTGTACAGCTGGACTTGGTGAGTGAACCCAATTATTGGGTAAGTGAACATAATGCCCCTTGTGAATCCCTGGTTTTACAGCTGGGAAAACAGATGTTACAGATGATGTGAGTGGTTATTCTTCTAATTGTTTGCAATATAATTGAGTTGCTAGTAAGTACAGGACTTGGGGACTGAATTACAGCCTCAAAATTCAGGAATCAAAGTGTAATGAAGTGTCAGATTCCCTTTTTATTCTTACTTTCTGAAACCTACACCTTGAATCTATTTTGTGGTTAGGAAAGAGCTCTGATATTCCAAGTTTTAGTGTACAGACAGAATCACAAATTGAGTTGTTCCCCAGATCAGTGGAACTAAATCAAAACATTGATTCTATCACAGTCTCACCCAGTACATAGTCAAAATCATACTCTGAGCATGACATGGTAATGGAAAATGTGTACAGCCACTTTAAAATCATCAAGGAGCAAAGTAAGAACATGAGAGACTACATTTTGCTTTACAAAGGCTTAAAGCACAAGGACATTTTAAAGACAACCTTTTTCTTTAACTGTATGCATATATATAGCCTTTTGCTATAAATGATCTATCTTTACATTTGTGTTACAAACACATATATATTGTCTCTGTCAGGGCAGTAGATGGCCTAGCTCTCATGATTTACCATTGTAATGAGTTCCATTGAACTCACTGCCCCTTACTGTTGTCAAAGCACTGAGTGTGGTTTACCCAAACCCCTGATACCAGTTTGTGTATCGCTACTCACCTTTCACTGGGCTGTTTTTGAGGAGAAGTAGCAACCACAAATGTTGCAGTGGTATAAACACAGACCTCATGATCCCTACTGTAGGCAAGTGTGGCAAGTGTGTGCCCTGATAGTCTTCTATTCCCAACACAGAAATCTTAGTTGACTATTCAGATCAAGTCGACAGCTGATTCAATTAGCCTGATGCCCATCCTCCTTTCTTTATTCTAACAAAATCCCATTTTCTTAGGGAGGTCTGTAAAGTAACTACTGATACACAGATCTTTGCAGATCAATTGTCAATTTGAGTTTTGATTCCAAGTGTTTGATTTGAGTGTGCCTTTGCCTGTCTTGGCCCATAATGCAGAATGCTCTTTTGCTTAGGAATTAGGAAAAGCCCATCTTTCTAGAACTGAGGTGCTCTCCTCCTGCTCAGTGCTTCATCTCACTTCATTGAAGTATTGAAGCAGCTGAGCAAACAGAAGTCTACTTTGAGGTACCTTGCAGGTGAAGAAACAGGTCAAGTCTGTTGAACAAATGATTGTTTTAAAGCCTTAAAGTCTTCTCAGTGTGGCATGCAGACATCTTTGCCAGAACATTGCTGAGTTTCCTTGCTGGCAAAATTTGTGCAAGCCAGAGAGATACATCAGGGAAGATTTATGTTTTTTGTCCAATTCTGTTTTCCTCAGTGGCAAATTACAACTGCATTTTAACCTTAGGCTTTTGATGCCTGTTCTAGAGGTTGCATGCTAAGTGATTTTACTGTCCAGAGGAAACACACTTAGACAAAATATTTGGAATAAATAGCAAAGTTAAGTCAACACTTACTCATAAAATTCAGCTGCAGGAGTGAGCTTGTACTTGGAGTATTTGGTACCGTTGCCAAGCACTGATGCATTGAAGAGTTTGGGATCTGTACAGTTTGGACTGTTCCAACTGTTGTGGCAGTTTGTCCAAGGGAGTTCAAATGTGAATGATGAAAATAGATAATACAGAGACCAAGCTATGATAACATTGTAGTAGAAGCCCACGTAGAGAGCTATGAGTATCACTGCATAGCCTACACCTAAAGACAAAGGAAAAGTAGATTATGTGTTGCTTTAGGTGCAACAGTATATGCAAACACTTCAGTTGAACTCAACCATACATAGCTGCAAGTTTTCCTTCACTGGTCTGAAGATCTAAAATAATATTTGACATTCACATATGCAAATGCAGACACAATCATTGGCCTTCAAGTAAAAGAATAAGATAACATATTACTGATTTTGGAAAATGACTGTCTTTTAGCAAATCCAGTTGTTTGCCAGAGAAAGAAATGAGTGCAATGTCGATATTTGCTCATGTCCAATTCCATTGCTCATTTACTTCCAATGCAGAAGACTGCAAGCCCATGTTAGGAGTGGAACTCACTTCATCTTCATAATGTCACAATCCTTGGCAACTTTTCTTGGAAAAGTAAAGCTCAAGACTTAAGTGAAGTTTCCCTGTGGCTCACGTTCCCACCCTGAGCTAGTTTGGAACAGACAGCAATCCCTCTCCTGTTTCTTTCGCATTGTGACTCCCAGACTGGCTTCCATCAGCATGTAAATAGGTCCAGAACACACATTAAACAGTCTATGCTTTTCCCCTTAAGGGCTCCAAGTGGTTGCTTGGCATGCCAGTAAACCTTGGTGAATATTGAGCTTGGGGCTGAACTGTATGTGGACCTTCAGACCACTTTATAGTCTCCACAGGATTACAGAATCCCCACTGTAAGCATTTTCTTTTGATTTTGAATGTTTGGTTTGTAGTTTTGTCTACTCCCAAGTGTGCTTGGAGGGTCTCTTTAAGGAGTGTGTGTTCTTCTCATGAAAATGGACACTTTTCAGTGGTTTGGGACAAAGCTTTGGTACTATGTCAGAGCATAACATAAGTTTGTTGTCTGAATTGTTTAGGAAGCTTGCTTTCCCTTGGCTTTTATCATCTTCCTTCATTCTGTGCAATATTATTCTCTGAATCCTACCCCAGAATTGTATGTATTGAATACGAAGTAAATATTACAGCTGTTTTGTGACTGAAATCACTGTACTGTCCCAGCAGGCACCTAGGAGTAAACATTTGCCTCTAATTTTCTTCAGATTGTTATTTTTTTTAGGCCTAACAGTGGGATATTCTGGGCTTTCATATTTCTTGATAAAGCAGGGAAGTGGCACACACTTGATTTAAAATTTGCATAAGGATCAGATGCTGACCCTGAAGAAGCTGGCAGTTCAGAGACTGCTGCATACACCAAAGCCTCTTCAGGAGGCTTTTAATACGTAGACCTGTTTGCTCAATCCTAACAAAGGATTGTGAAAGTAAAGGTAAAACTTCACCTTTAAATTCTTGGGGCTTATATGAATCCAATACATCTATCACTAGAATTTGAGTGTTAATTATGATCAGTAGAGTGGAGCAGAGGAGAGAATCACCCACGGGGCTAATTCTTAAATATTAATGTGAGTGTTGAAATAAGTACAAACAACTGAATGTTGCTCTGAAATTCAAAAAGCAGTTGTGAAACTTCTCCAATTGAAGAGGGCAATGATAGCTATTTAATACCAGGATTAAAACATACTGGATCAAGGGTATCTTAAATGTCACTGCTCTGAAGTCATAAGAATGTTCAGGAATTAATTTGCTTTCCTGTTTCTAAGTCTAGCTTTTCTTTAAAAGAAATGCTGCACCACCCACTCAAAAACAGAGCCTGCAAAGTGCAGGGATGGAGACAGACTGCATTGCAAAGGTTACAGAGTGTATTTTTAATTGCATGAGAGCATCTCATTGGAGGTAGAGCCCTTAGAGTTCACTGCAATAATATTCATAGCTAAAATTAGTCCTATAGTGCTGTTCATTTAGAGACACTGTTATAAATCTGTGTAGCCTGTGTACTTCTCACTTGAGTGAGATGTTTATCCTAGAAATTACTTAAAAGAATTAGCAGTGAAATACATTTGTGTATTATCAGAAGACTTGCCCAAAACTTTAGAAGTGCTGAGTTTATTCTAGCACTGAGGTGCAAATACAACTCAATGCCTATTACTGTTTGAGAATCAAATAACTTATGCTAGTCTACATCCTAGTAATAAGAACACTTAAAAATCAACAGTAATGTATGTTTAGTCCACCTTGAAAATGTCAGCTTAAAAACACAGCTGGAATGTCAACAAGAGTATACATGAAATAAATTCTGTTTTCCTTTCATCTTTTCAATCCCGAAGTCAACAGATAGAACACCTCCGAGCACAGTGGTATTTGGCTCAAACACTGAGATCCTTCAGGTCTAATTTTTGCAGTTAGATTTCAAAACCCTCGTTACCATCCAAAGGTATTAACTGCTACCAGCAGGAATTCTGATAGAGCAAGGGTCTTCAGCTTCTGGGGTGCTAGGATGAATTCTGTCTCCCGAAGGGATTATGAAAGGGTTAGGTAAATCTGTGTGGCTGGCACATATTCTATAAAAGCTTGCTTATTTTTTATTACAGCTCTAATTTTCTGTGAGCTTTAGGTTTGACTGATTAAAAAAAACCCCAAGCATGCAGTTTTCTTGTTCTGCAGCACTAGCCTCCTTGAAGAGGAAAACTGTATTTTGAGAAAGAAGGCTAACA
This sequence comes from Dryobates pubescens, assembly GCF_014839835.1. Taxonomy (NCBI): domain Eukaryota; kingdom Metazoa; phylum Chordata; class Aves; order Piciformes; family Picidae; genus Dryobates; species Dryobates pubescens. Next base: position 21,959,711 of record NC_071630.1, on the reverse strand, counting down.
TTTACTCAGTGTAACCTATATCCAAGCGCTGGATCTGCCGAGTTTGGATTGCTGGTGTTAAGCTCCTCAGCTTTTGACAGTGGTGGGATGGACATGATCTGAATTTTAAGCTTCTACATTCAGCTAAGCTTGACTGGTTTAATTTCAGATAGCTCTGTGTTGAAAAGGCTGCTACCTAAGATTTTTAGGTACAGTCTGGTGAAGATATAAGGGAATTTACAGTTTTTGCTGGTAAGCAATGCTTAGGAAAATTCTTGAGGCTCCTTAACAAATACTTGTTTCATGTACAGAAAGCATATGGCCTCTCTCAGCCAGGGAGATCCCTTTTATCCCTGATGTACCAAGCACACTGATCCAAACACCTAACCTCACCTATTTCTTTCCTGCGAAATGATAGCAACTCAGTGCACACGACACCACCCCACAGTTTTTTATTCAGTGATGCTGGAGAGTTAACTCTAGTTGAAAACACTCAAGAGTAATAATAATGTTCATGTTTTAATAAGTGCTTTTCATTGCTGGATTAAAAAGCCACTTTACAAAATCAGAATCATTGCCCCCATTTCATAGGCAGGAAAACCGAGCTAAGGATCCACAGATAACTTGTGTGTTGTTCAAGTCTAGTGGCTGAACTGTAGGCTTTACCACTCCATTTTAGTGTTCTAGCTGCTGTGGTACGCTGACATCTGCAGAGAAACACCACACAATAAACTGGAGTCAGTGGTTTTCTTAGTCCCTGGGGACTGAACTGACCTGGATGGGATTTGGGGTTTCTAAATGTTTTGTATTGTCAACTCTTTGCACTACCTAGAGATACCCAGTTCCTCAGAGTCCCCAGTATCCAGGGGAAAGGGAGGACAGGGATAAACTGCTCCTGCATGTTGCTCTTTGCACTCAGCAATTACCCTGAAGATGATTTATGTGGCTTTTCCATGTTGTGGTCCAAAAAGATTTCTGGTTTCAGGGGTTGTGGAAAGGTCACCAAATACCATACTGTCTGTAGAAATATTTGAGACCTTTGTTTGTGATTGTGTTTGGCACCCTCACTGTGATATTCAAGTGAGCAGAGGGATACTTACCTTTGAAAACTGGGCAGATTTTCCACACAGTGGCAGCCCCTTCTCGGTTATATTGGCCCAGTGCTAATTCCATGTAGAACAGGGGCATTCCAGCAATGATTAAGAAGAGAATATAGGGAATAAGAAAAGCACCTGGAAAGAGAATAGTTAGACGTTGTAATCTATGTTTGGGCAATGTTTTGCTTTCCCTGTTACTTACTTACACTGGCTAAAGACAAAGCCTCTGCCTTTGGGAGGTAAAAAGGAGGTACCAGCAGGGAAGAACCCATGGTCTCTTGTCCCTTCGCTGTGTTGTTGTTAAGATCTCACAGACAGAACCCCTGAAATGAGCTGCAGACCTTGTTTGTTGGGTTTGTGTCTGGTGGGGTTTTGGTAGCTCCTGTTTCCCCCTAATGTTTCCCCTCTGCTGTGTGGCTTCAAAGGGAAATCAAAGTGTCCCTGCAAATTAATTCCTAACTGCAGAAGAAAAGATGCCGAAGACACTTGCAGAGCTGAAAGGGAATGGGGCTGTGAAAACTTGGAAGTGTGGGGGGGTTATTTTTATTTAATTTTATTTAGTATAGTATGTTCAAAAGAGAGCATAGAGGCCAGCAACAGAAGAAAGAAAATGTAATGTGAGTTCCTGTAAGTGTGTGTCTGCAGGTACCTCTGGCTTGAAAATGGTGTGGGGATTCCATGGCACATTTGGGGGGTTTGTTGTAAGAAGTTCCCTTATTCTTATGAAATGTGTTAGACTGACACACCCCTTTCCAACCTAGTGATACTCAGTGCCATGAATGTGGAATATGTACTAGGTTACTCTCTTAGGCCCCAGTACAGCATCCTCGTATTACAGCGGGATGGTGCTAGGCTTGCTTTGACCTTTCTGGCATACATAACTTCACTTGATTGAGGATTCCTCTGTGAGTTCATGCCAGGGAAACTGTCACCTGTGGAAAAAATCCTGATGTGTTGATGCCACTATCAAAGAGTACTGCCAAGCAAAATACAAAAGGATCATCTAATGTAGAAACTATCTGAAATTGTAGTTATTTTACATGATCCATGTCACAGAAAAGACTCCTGTAGTGTATGGCTGCATATGATACTGTAAAACAATTATAGTTGGTGTTGTGTTTAATGAATGCTTTGTTAGTCCTCTGCTTTATAGTACCTCTGTGAAATGTAGCTTTTATCTTACTGTGTAGCATACTTGGTCCAGAAGAGTCAAATTCATCTAAAATTCATCTAAATTGTCTGTATAAAAAATGATTAGGTTGGTTTGATAAATCAGGAGCTTACAGAGTAACTGCATATGCTGAATAACCAACTGCTGTCCTTAGGAGTTATGTATGAAAAGAAACTATATTGTGAAAATCATGGTTAAATTACTCGGCAAAAGAAAGCAGCAGGTGTCTATTTCTCCCAAAAGCAACCAGTAGGAGCTCTTGCAAACCTGGAAAATCTGCTCTCCTGGTTCAGTAATTTGAAAACTTCCCTTGGAAAAGGAAGCAGTTTAGTGCTGCTTCTCAATGTATAAATGAGGAGAAGGGGTGTGTTATCTATAAATGTATAGAAGCTAAAAGTATGCCTGTAGCTATCTATAACATGCCAGTTAGCACAACAAACTGCATACCTAAAAAGTGCTTCTGAAACTAATGTTGTGCTTCTAAAAGTCTGAATATTTGTTGCACCTTTAACCTTCCATGTTAGCTTCTCACAGATATTAGTAGTGTAAGCTGCCTAGCATGGCAGAGGGGGGATTTTGACCATATACTAGAGAATATGAACAGAAAAACAAACTGTTCTCTTAGTCATGCCACAAATCCACTTCTGAAAGTAACATGCTGTAACATAATGGTGAGGATAATGTAGTCAGAGTTAAGTCCTAAGTTTAGGTATTTCAAAGTTGAAATTTTGCAATGAAACAGCCACAAGATATAGCAACAGAAATAAAGAACAGCTTAAAGCTTTGAGAATGTATCCTAAAAGCTGGAATGTATTGGCTGAGGACAAGGATCTTCTTACTCACCATGTTTGTAAGGAGAGTAGTGTGAATGTAGCATGAGTTCACAAAGGCTGCTGCAGTACCAACGATACACATTTTAACAGTATGGCAGTGTTGTTGATAAGCTGCTTTCTGTGATCATCAGGCTGGACTGTCATATGTTTGACTATTGTGGAGAAAAGATTTGCATTCAACAAATACTTGATACCCTGTAGTTCTGAGCTCTGTGCAGTGATGAAACATTCTCAGCTAAACCTATCTGGGATAGCAGATTTTGCTTTCACTCTATCTAGTATCTAGAAAAATTATTTTAGGTGGTTTCCCTGGCAGATTCCTTGCAAGTGACAGCCTTTGAAGTGTCTTGCTTCGACAGTATTACAGTGTGTGGAGCTGACTCACCAGCCTAGCTTGTTGGGAGGGATGGAGTTTGCACAGAATGCTGTTTGACTAACTTCAGTCTCAAGAGACTGGAAAACATGATGCCACAAATGGAATAAATTTGTGTGAGAGAAAATTAATCCTGGAAATGTGTAGTGGACATAGCTATTAAATGTTAGCTTAAAATACACGGTTTTTAAAGTATGACTAACCCCATGATGAACTGTGAGTGGTACTGTACTTAGGCATACTTGCCTAAGCGTCATCTCTTTGGCTGCGAGTCATTCCAGGCTTTAGTGAAAGGAGGTTGCTTTCTTTTTTTCCCTTCCCCCGCCCTGCCCCCGCAAGGCATTAGTAAATGTGGTGTAATTTTCAGCAAAGAGCAGTTAGAGTATAGCAGGGTTTCATAGCAGGGTTGCTTTTCAGGTAACTAAATGATTGAAGTATTTTGAAATTGAGATAAATACCAAAGTAAGGGTGCTTAGTCACATGAAGTTGACTTTATGTTTTGGAAACTTCTGGAAACTTCTTGTTTAGCAGCTTTTGCTGAGGTGAAAATTACCCCCTCCCAAATGAGGTATTTCTAAATATCTAGCTATTTCCTCTTCTCTTTTTTTTGGCCAACATCTGGAACCAAACTTCATGGTGATCGCTGAACCCTTTGTGAGATTGTGAGCACTTCAAAGGAAAAGAAATGATGGTCAAAGTATCGTTCAAATTACTACTAACCAGCACAGTATGTAAATGCTTATGAATAGGGTATGTGTGATACATGATCAATCTCTCTCAGTGATTTCACAGGGGCTCTATCATAGGACTATCTTTTTCTAGTGGTGCTAATTGACAGGGAAAAAAGGTAACAGGCACAAACTTGAACATGGGAAGTTCTGTTTAAACATGAGGAGGCATTTCTGTACTTTGAGGGTGGTAGAGCTCTGAAACTCGCTGCCCAGAGAGGTGGTGGAGTCTTCAGCTCTGGAGTAATTTAAAGCCCACCTGGACATCATCCTGTACAACTTGCTGTAGGTAAACCTGCTCTGGCAGGCATGTTGGACTCGATGGTCTCCCTTCCAATCCCTGTCCTAGAACCATATAATGACATAGGTTGGAAGGAGCCTTAGAGGTCATTTACTCCAACTGCCCTGCCATGGGCAGGGATGCCTCTCAGTTAGACTCAGCTGCTCAAGGCCTGGCCTTGAATATCCCCAGGGAGAAAGCATTGTCAACCTCACTGGGCAGCCTATTTCAGAGTCCCACCACCCTCATACTGAATCATTCTGTGATTCTGTGAATGGTTTGTGTACAGTGTCTTAAGAACAGAGGTATTGCATGGAAGGAGATCTCATACCATCCTGCATGTGTGAACATCCTGTGGGTCAAGGAGGAGGCAAATCAGTGTCATGCTGGATCTCTTGCTTTAGGTCCAGTGGTATCAATCTGAACATCTAGAAGACTGGACATGATGCCAGCTCTTTCACTCCTGCCCATGCCACTGGCCACAGAAGCTGGTGTGCTTTACTTGCCTGAATCTGAGGGGCCACTTGGATTTATGTAGCCCAGACAGATGAACTCTGAGGGAGCACACACTTTGGCTAACACTTCACACTAGCTGGCCAAGATCTACCAACCTTAGAGAGCTGGGGGAGTGCAATCTGTGGGATTTCTGTGTTGGCAGTAACATACAGATAGCACTCAAGGGGGTTCCACTCCCCCACTGTGTGGTGGGATGGGACTGAGCATGCAGCTGCATCCCACAAGGCAACACTGGTCTCAGCGGTCCCTAATGGTTCCTGATTTCCTTTTACAGCTAAAAATCTGAAGAAATTAGCATCTGTATTACAGCCCTGGCATAACAGCCAACATACTTGCTACTGAGTCACAGGCAGCTCAAAGGCCACAGGCTGGACTTGGGACTATTGCAAATTGCTGCAATCTCAAAGAGATTTTGTGGGATCCATGTACATCCCCTAAGGTGTATATGTTGAGTTGAGACAGCTTTGTGTCTTACACAAAACTGGAGGTCAAAGCCTCATCTTCTATGAGAACCATGTGAAACTTCAAGTGGAAACTAACACAAAAGTATTTAGAAAAAACCCCAACAACAATTGCATGTAATTAATGCAGGACAAAATAGAAGACAGGGTTTGCATTCCTGTGTTCAGTGCCAGAGCAACTTCTTAATTTTGGTCTGACAGAATCCACACAGAGAACGTCTCCTCCCTCTGTTCTTCAGCATTCTAGGGGGTGGGAAGCAAAAAGGAATACAGCTCTAAATACTTCTCTCAGTCCTACAGGGAGGTCTCCTCTCCCTTCTAAATACCAGAAAGAAAGAAGCATTAATTTACTGATGACTGAAAAAAGATCATTTAAACAGCTGCTCTTAGCCTGAAAAGACTTTTTGCTGCACACACAAGAAGACGGCCAGGGGTAGTTGAGATGACTTTGAACTATTTGTGCTTGTTAGCCTTCTGCCTTTGTTACCATGGTTATTCAGTCAAAATGTTAACTGGCAGCAATGTCTACTAAAACAACAAACTTTGAGCAAATAATACAGTATATTTTCAGATAGGAGCATTTCCAGTATTTGTGGAGGAAAAGGGTCTAAAAACAAAGATCTCCCAACTGGTGACCTGAAATAGAAGCCAGTCTCCATGTCTGATCAACACTGGTTCTTTCATACAGTATAAATAGGACTTCAAGCACTATGAGCAAACACTTGATAGAATGCAATACATTTGCTTGAACAACAAGCAACATGTGTGGAAGCTCTAATCTGTGGAGACTCCTATGAATGAAAAGAGTGTCCCTGATGCAGAGATCTTGAAATCTGGACTGTACAAGATCAGCATAGGTAGAAAAACTGAGTAAAGGGAGAGGCAGGTGTTTCTTAGTTCAGGCTCTGCAGCAGACTAGCTACCAGCTGGCTTGTACAGCCACCAAAGGCACTTCTGAAGGAGGCAAGCTTGAGCCTGCTGCTGACTCCTGGAAAAAGGGGTGGAAGGGCAGGCCTGTACTGACATGAGATTTTAAACCAACAAGGGTTTGTGTGGTACAGCAAAGTCAGAGATACAGAGGAGCATGGTGTAACCCCACTGTCAAAGCTAAGCATGTGATTACAGCAGCACTGTATAGTGATGTTGAGCCCAGCCAGCAAGAGATTCTAATAGTCAAAAGTTTTTTCTGCAGAAGAGATCACATGACATCCTATAAAATCTTCAGCAGCACATATAAAATCCTTCAAGTATACCATAAAACCTTACAAGTATGCAACCTCTTTCATGGAAAGTATTTCTGAATCATAAACCCAGTGGAGCTATACTATGGTGAGTGACATGTTTCTTTTGAAACCCTTATATTTAGCTACTCCCTCCAACAAACTGCTGCTAGGTTTCAACCTATTTATATTTCTACTCTCAATTTGGGTTCAGAGCTTTCAGTTTTTCCAGAATTCCAATTTTAATAGTGTTCCTTTTGCTCAAAATGTAAGTAAAAACAAATACTTTTCAGAAACATTCAGTGCTGTCTATGGGCTGATACCAAATGAACCCTACTTTTTTTTTCGGTCTTGAGCAGCTAACCTGCTCCTGCCTTGAAATCACTTAAAGTGACTTGTAGTGCAGTGGGTTTATAAACTGGCCAGTGGGTGAGGATTATCCAAGCCCTTCCATGCAAACTCAGTCATCTCTTTGGCTTTTTGTTACAAGTGTAATGAGCTAAAGAAACCCGTTTGTAGCTATTTTGAACAAAATAATGAGAGTTAAATACACCAAGCCACTCAGAGCAGCATGATTCATTCATAAATAACTCCCAAGTTATCGGCCAAGGTTCTGTTTACATAAATTAATCAAACGATCACATTTACAACAGTGTGTATGTTAAAGACAATGAGAGGGATATATAAGAAGAGAGCCCTGGCCTTTGTTGTTTGATAGGAAATTAAAGAATAAACAGAGATGCAATGGACTTGAGAGAATACAAGTCAGGTTGGTTCAAGATTGCCACTGTGGCAGTGGGAGTTCTGGAGCTTTCTGGGGGGCTCCTGTTCCTCACACTGCTGCTAGCTTAGGAAATTTATGTTATTCCTATCTTCTGCCATGAGAGTGACTGAAACCCCAAATGTCTGCTTTACAAGGTTGAAGTGATAGCTTTTATTTTACACCATGCCTCCTTTTAGCTGAGGTACTATTGAGCTGGCCTCTGCTTCCAAATGAATGAATTAGCATCTAGGTGAGTTTTGACAGTACTTTATAGTTTGTACCCACGTGAAGATCTAATTATTAACATTCCTGCCTCGATCCATCTTGTTGATCTTGTGCCTTTTTTTCCTTTTTGTAACTACCTGACTGATTTAACTAAGAGAAATGAGTAAGTGTGCTGCAACATGGAGCCAACTTTTAGGCTCTTCTGCTACGTGATTTATGAAATCTCTACTCCTAATGTTCAATAGGACAGGGTTAGTAGGAGTGGTGGTATGCTTTCCTGGAGCAGCTAACGCCGCTGGGAACAAGCATCAAGCTTTCTAGTTCATAAGCTCTTTGGAAGCTGTTGGTCAGGGGAAGTGCATGGAACTGGACTGCCAGGTCAGAATGCAGGTGACTAGCTCCAGAATGTTGCTGCTTCACAGCAGACATGACTGTAAGCTTAAGAGATGCTAAATTAAGAGGCAAAAATACTATTCTATCATTTTATTAATAGGAGCATTCGTGTTTTTCCCCCAATCTTGCAATTATTGGGGGTGACACAAGGATATATTCACCTGCAATTGCATATCACCAAAACCACCCATGTAAGGTGTAGGTTGTACTTGAGATGTGCAAAATCAGGTGTCTGTCAAAATGTACCTGACTTACTGGTGGCAGAACATCCATGGCTAAATATAGTTCTGAATCAAGACATCAGGAGCTGTTTGCTGTGAGCTTATGGATCAAGATAAGCAGGTTTTGCTGGATTCCAGCACTAGAAAATCTGTAACAATATAACCACATGTGGTAGTTTTTAAACACACATATTTCAAGGAAGGCTTATTTTCTGTGAAGTACAGAGTATAGCCATGTGCAGGAGAGGAAATCCTGCTTGATCAGCTTTAGCTGTCTCTTAATTGTAGGGAAGTCCTTGCTTGGTGCCAGCTACTAGTTTTACTTTGTTCAGGTATAGATTGCTAGTCTTAGCTTTCTCTTTGTTCTCAAAGAACTTCTATGTTCACTTATGTTTGTTCAGCTTACAGATGACTGAGATGAAAGTGAATGCTTTAAAAGTTCATGGATACATCCAATTTTGATGTCAGAATGGACTGTCAGATACTTCCTGTCTAACATACACCAGAGTTTCAGACAGGAAAATACTCAGTACTGATTTGAATATATGAGGCAGATCTGCAGCTTTTTTGGTAGCTGATTTCATAGGTTAATAACTTCTGTGTTATAACAAATACTCTTGTTTGTGTAGTTAAGAAAATAGTTATTTCTAAGCTGAATATGTCCTATATTTGCCTGTGGTAGTGCCTTCCCTAATAAATTAAAATGCCCTTCACTCTGAAGATTCTTAAGTACCACAATCAAGTAGTTCAACCTTCTTTTCTTAATCTGAAGAGATCTAATGAACTAAGCTAATACAGTGTAATAGTGATTCCTGCTTTTCTCTCTACAGTTTTCACCTTATAGGTATTTCTTGGTGTAGCAGGCTCAGACACTGGCAGGCTGAAGAGTTATATCAACACTTTTTGTACTCACATTAAGTTATAGTTCCCACTTTGAGCTGTGCGTTAGTTGTTTCAGGGACGCCAAGTTTATACCCCTGACATGTTCCTCCACTTACCAGAAAAGCACCTGGGGTGAATCCTGTGAATCTCTGTCCCTCATTTAGGCAGTCTCTGCTTTGGTTCTTATGCTCTAACATTCTCAGGATTGTCCTTGATGGAGCTGCTCACTGTCCTGTGTACATTGCACAGGTACATGGAGAGACTCGCGTCCTAGTTGTGCGGCTTGCCTTAGCTGCCTATTATGAGGTGATAAGCATGCCCTGGCAGAGCTGATCTAGTATCTGATGTGCACAGTGAGACAAGGTGTGCTTAAATGTGCTTTGGTTTTCACGTGCAACAGTGCAGTTTCTGATTCACAACAACCTCAGATGGAGGGTGTTTCTCTTAAAGACTGCTTTTCTTTGGCAGTTGTCAGAATGAAAAATAGCCCCGATGTTAAGCACCCTCTGGAGAGGACACAGTACTCATTTTAGCCAGTATGAGATTCATAACTGTGCCAGGGTAAAACAAAGTGCTTAAGACATCTTAAATCAGCTCTAGACAAAGTGCCAGGCAGCTTTCAAGAGGATTAATGTGTAAACTAATAGAAAGTAAATGCCTTGAAATTCTGCAAGAGGAGCAGCAAGTATAAACACTCTGAGATACTCTTAAACTTACCTTACCATTTAGTGATTAATCCAGTCATAGGTTGTAACTCTATTTTTTTGATTCAGTGATCAAAGCAAAACATTTCTCATTCTTCCAGGCTTTACTAGAGATTTACCTCTAATAGTGTAATGCTTTCTGTGCTATCTTACATTTACAAACTCTTTCACAACAGCATCCTCTAAATTCTTTCTATCAATAAAGGGTTGTGTTCTGTCACTGAACTCTGAGACAGTTACACATTCCTAGCTACAACAGATCTAGTAAATCTCTTTACTCTCAATCATGATCAATGAAGCCTTGAGGATGAATGTTCTTTCTGATGCCACTGAAGGAAGCAGATTGTCTGCTGTAAACCACATATAATGTGTGTTTATACAGAGCTTTAAGGCAGAAGGCAGACAGTTGCGTACCATAGAAAGCTATTCTTCATGTTTTATTAAAACTCATCTGTTTTCTGTCAACACTACTGGGAAGTATTCCTGATGTAGTTTTCTGGTGCACCTGTATTTCTTAGATATACTATGTAAACTACAAATTATAGATTTTACACCCATTTTGAAATGAATAGTATGGCATCTAACCATAAATAATACTTTCTTATGTGAGACACATGTTGCATCATTTCAATTTATTTGGCAGCTTCACTGGCTCTGTGTGATGCTGTTAGCAACAGTTTTGACAAACTTACAACAATGTGTATGACTGAGTAATTGCCTAGAAAAGTGAAAATCCCTGTGCCCTTATTAAAGATTATGGTTTCTATTAGATGGTTCTAAGATTTTGGAATGTCTGGGTGAGGATAGCTTCCAAATGATTGTGGCTTTGCTACATTGTACCTTTCTATTAGCTCTGACCACAAGAATTTCACCAACTGTTACAGTGTTCTTCATAGCAACTCTTTTCACTTGGAAAAAGTCTTTTTAGCCTTGGGTAGTGCTGGTATTATTCTGTGTGCAGTGCCATCAGGTATGGTCTCTGAGAATTTGGGCATTGTGGGCACAAAGCAAAGCTCTAGTATTGTCCCTGTGTGAGGAGGACTGTAAGAACTTCTCTGGACATTCCCTTGCTCCAAAGGGCAAAGTGAGTCTCACCTAGACCAGTACAAAACCACAACAGCACTGCACCAATCTAGCTGTACTGGGTAGCAACACCACTGCCTTCTATGACAATTAAACAGACTTTGTTTTTTATTTGCATTTGAAACCCAAGCTTTATGCTTCCTTTTATTTAAAGGACCATTTTCCTAACAGGCTTCAAGCAATGAAGTAAATTTTCCCCTCAGTCCAAGCTGTCCAGTACATACTTTATCACTGCCATTCTACACAGGGCCTCCTAGCTTGAAATGCCATAGAAGAATGTGAAAGTGACCTCAAGGGGCTCACTGTCAAAACGAAGCAGAGGCCTATCAACAGTGTGAAGCAAAATCCTTCTTGTTTCATCACAGTGCAAACTTTTGCTAGGGCAGATTGCAGGTCAATTTTGTTCACTGATTACTCACACCTTATGATAAATCAGTGTGGCTGAGCTTGAGGTTTTCAGCATATCACACAGCTTTCTAATATTCCTAAACAGCTTTTAAAGGCATAATACCTCATGACTTTAAAATGGTAATTAGAATGAAAAATGTAGGTGGTCTTGAAGATCTCAAAATTCTTAAATTAGAGCGGGAGACAGTGGTTTTGTCATCAGCTTCTCTATGCGTCAGTGGAGAATTAACTTGCAGTTTAGGAATAGCCCACTAACTGCTTGCTTTCACTTTCTTAGAGGGAAGGGTCAAACAAGAGAGAGAGTAGCTGATGCCAACTATATTCCTACAACCACTGATGTCAAAAGTTGAAAAACCATGGATTAGGCCCTGGAGTAACTTTAAAAATCTTAAAAATGTAAGATCTTGTATTCCAATCCTTTAATTACCTGCTGGCTTTTAGTCTAGAACTCGCTTCTCGTTTTCCCAGCTTTTCTTTTTTAGCCTTGAGAGCTAGAAAGAGATTCTTGCCTAATCATTTGTCTCTCTGGAACTGAGAGTGTAAAAGGCACTTCTTAAAATAGTACTTTTTTTATTGCTTGAGCCCCACATAGGAGAATGCTGAGGTCATAGTTTAACTCTCTCAGAGTGAATTAATTTTGTGCAATAATGCTCTTCATCAGTGTAAGTGCTGACATTTGGTTTATTAGGTGAAGTACTGAGCTATGGCATCAAGTGGTGATCAGTTATTAGTCAGTGAAAGTCTTCTGTATCAGTTCAGTCTGAACAGATTTTTGTTGCTTTACTCTGTTTTTCCTCTCACACACTTCTTAGTATGGAAATTCTGTCTACTTAGGAGTCCTTAAGAGAGAGAGAGACGTCTGTTATTTGGGTTGAAATCCCAGCTCTGGTGACGTCAATGGAAAAAAGCCACCCGTTGACTTCAGCTGGGTCAGGATTTCTCCCTTGTGGTTTACAAATCTATTAACTAAGGCTGTAGAGCTACACATAAGAGAGAAAAAACCTGCAGGGAAGGACCAAATGATCAAACTCTCCCCAAAACAAAATCCTGGAGTGTCTCTGGTGTCACCAACACCTGCCTCACGATCTCATTGACATATCTGCATCTCCCTTTAGAGAGTAGACAAAAGCACTGCACAACACAAGCTGGTCCTTAGTTTTGGGATAAATCTGGTAAAGAAGACGCTTATGTACAGCTAAAATCACCCTGCAGGTGGGAGCATGAGCTTTTGAGCTCTCTTCTAGCATCAGTCTTACTGGACATCAGTAGACTGATACAGTCCTGCATGCTGACAAAGAATAATGTAGCAGAGGTACTTTAGAGTATCTTCTAGGCTGTGAACTTGGTGTTTTGATAAAATTTGGTCATTCATTTTCTAGTATCATGGTTAGCCCAATATTATTTTATATACTTGTACAATAAACAATTGTTCTTGTTTACTGAAACTCTTTGCTGTCTCTTACTGTTGTTGTGAAATCGTAACACTTCTGCCAAGAAGGCAAGCACAGAGACCTGCTGGAAGACAGGCTACATCAACAGGGAAGAAAGTAAAAACCCACAAAAACAAAAGCATGGCTGTCTGCTGTAGAGGGGTAGCAAAAGTCTGGGCGGAGCTTGTTTGTTTTCCAACAGTAAATATTTTGAGGGAACTACAGAGAACTATCTCCTAACCTTAGAGTATAAGAAATTGTTTTCTCCTGTATCATTCCTTGGGGGGAGGAGACTGTATCTCCATTTTAATGTTGTGTTTGGGGAGTGGCATTTTCTTATCAGGGACTGTATCCTTGCTGTCATCGTGGCCATGCTGCAAAGTGAGCTCCTTGATGTGAATTAAGCATTACTAAAAGCTGCCACTTGCATAATGTCCTAATAAATGAAATGAAGCAGGAAATCTAAGATAGTCTGCTTGGGAACAATCATTGCTATTACTGGGCAGCTCTGAATTTGGAAGTCATAAGCCAGCCCATTAGGTCCTCCAGTAATTCTTTGTTTGCTGTAAGTGCAGTAGGTTGTCCTCGCATTATTTACTAGGGTCGGACCTGCCAATATCTGTAAGGATCTGCTGCTCCACCTGGTGGTGTGAAAAAAGTTTTCTCTTACTCTGCTCTGTAGAGGGGTGTGCTGGGAAAAGTCTGCCTCTCTCCCTTGTTATTAAATTGGAGTTTGACTGAAATCTGTATCGTGCCTTTCCTTGAGACACTGACGTTAAGGGCACATAATGTGTTATCACTTTCAGCATGCTTCAGGATGAAGAGTGCAAGAGGTGTTCCAAGTACAGAGAAGAAAGAAAAGTCAGTGAAGAGTGTTACTGAGTACATGTGGTTCAGAATGTGCAGAATAGATGATAAATAGCAATAAGTAGGACACACATCACTTGGCTGCCTTCTCTAGCCTTTGGTAACCATGTTTGTGTGGTCAGTAGGTGTTTGGGGTGTGCTGCTGCTGGGTCAGAACAGCAGCACCTTCCCACAGGTCTGCAGGCTTCAGCAGAGATTAATGCTATGGGTTTGCCTGGCCACAATCCTGCCTGTACATCAATGTCACAAAAGCTGTTTCTCGGGCTAACAGGATAGCTATAGCAAGACCTGATTTTTTATTCACTCTGTCACTAATTGCAGTGCTTGGAAAGAATGCCTAGGAAGGAGTAATGTCCTCCTGCTGTTGGAATCACAGCTCCCGTGTGCTTCAGTGCAGTGGGATCAAGCCAGTACCACTGTTCTGATGCTGGGTGTGTTCCAGGGAAGCAGTTCATAACAAAGCAGTCCCAAAAAGCTTTATGTATTCAGGGAGTGTTGGATCCTGTTACAGACACATAATTTAACATATATTCCTGAACAATAGTAATAGCCAAAGAATAGCAATTAATGCATACCTACATTAAGGGCACATCTTCTGTCAACCACTTGTGCTGTTGAAAGTGAGTGGTTGTGCTTATAAAGCCTTGAAGAGTAGGAGCACTGGGAAAATTACCATCTTTTATTAAAAGGCCTCTTGTATAATGAGGGCAGCTTGTCTTACTGCATACCAGCAATAAAAATGCTAGTCATAAAAAACATTTATGGACTGGCAAAAGATAACTGCCTGACTAGTCCTGTCTGACTTTTGTTTAGTAATGGTTTGTCACAGAGTTCTGCACGCTGGGAAGTTGGTGTGCTTTGGATAAATAGGAGTGCAAAGAAGTACGTGGCTTATGTAGCCAAGTCTCCTTGCTGACAATTTCTGTTTCTGAAGGGTAGACCCTTGTTCTCAGTGGTGTACTGTGCTGTCACCTTTGTCATGCTTCAAGAGAGAGATTGCAAAACTGGTTTAAGCAGAGAATAGAGGAAAGGAGAGGGAAGAGTGAAAATAAAACAAAGGATAGCTTTGGTATATAGTTGAGAAGTCATCCATGGCATGCTCCAGGCTACATTGGTAGCACATAAGACCCTTAATGGGAAGCTTGTGAGTTCAAGCCTGCAGTGGACACTATTGTCCTCCCTACTCTAGTCATGGGGTCTGTGGTGACAGGTTGGACTCGATGATCTTTGAGGTCTCTTCCAACCTTGGTGATACTGAATCTATACTGAGAGGTTCTTTCCTCTTCGTGAAGAATAATACATCATAAGGCAAGGAGCTTAACTGTTTCCCTTCCATTCCCCCCACCTCCTTCCCCTTTCTTTATGGATTAAAGGTTTACAAATCTGTATAGCTGAAAGGAAGTATGTTGAGTCTGTACAGAAGGTAAGATGCTGAATTATGCTACAATATTCTCTCCAGAATTTCCATGAGAACAGGGACTTGTTCAGCATTACTGGGGGTCTAGGCACTTTTGGTGCTGACTTCATGAAGGACTCAGATACCTATCTTTAGGAAGTCAAGTTCCAAGTATCACTGAAACCTTTTGATCAAAACTATTCTGACTTGGCACACACATATAAGACCTACACAATTAGGATGAAATCTTGCCATGAAAGGTTCAAGACTTAACTTGGAGGCAGGGAGAAGGAAAGGGGAAGATCAAGCAAGATCAAGTTGTAGTTGGAGAAGGGAATTGCAGGTTATCAAGACATGGGTAATAGGTTACTAACAACAGTACTTTGTCCCAAATGCTCTGAGGAAGGGAAACTGCAAGTTTATAATCAGCATGATGTTCCTGGAATCTTTACTTACTCTTCATTGAAATCAGACTGGGGCACTGGAGTTGCCCTGATTGTAACTTATAATAATTTCTTGTTGTCTCATTTCAAGTTTAGAGATTTGCAGGATTCCTCCAGATTTATTCTCCTGGTTTTGTTTGTTTTATATGAAGGATCTGTACAGAGAATGCAAAGTACTAAGAGCAAGGTAGTACTGAGAGATCTAGAACTTTGTATTACAAAGACACTCAATTTAATTTGTCTCCTGTCTCTTGAATTACAATATTTGAATATAAATATATCTCTTAAGTATAGAATTTGTTTTATGGCTTAATATTTTGAAATGTGGTTGAGTGCAGTCACATACAAGATCATCCAATAATTACAATGTGTATAAATGCTCTGAAGTTTACAGTGCAAACTGATATTAGAGGGCTACAGCACAGTTCTGAACTATTTAATCAATTAATTAGCCTGGGACAAAGGCTTTAGAGGTGGGAGTTTCTGATGTGCTTTTCATTAGACAAAGCAAAAATGAAGGCATGAACTATTTGATGTTGCTTCCCAGAACTGCTCAAAATTCTTTAAACCATTTATTTCTGTTTTAATTTACAGCAAGAGGTTCAGTAATTTGTGGGCTGACTTTAATCATCCTTCCCCTCACAGCATATCTAAACACTCACTGAAGCTGTATATTGTCTCTGATCTTGTGTAAGTAGCATTCTGTTTCATATTGGTAAAAGTACAGGGAGGAATGTATCTGTCTTGAAATAACATTTTCCGACTGCTGGAGCTGTATTCATGTACTCACTAAACTGACAGACAGGTTTGTGATACTTTGTCAAAAGATGAAAGGGAAATTCTGCCCTAAAACCACGTAGACCACATCTCAGTGTCCTTAGAGGTATTGTGTGTTCTTCAGTAAAGAATGGCCATTGGCTGCTACACTCCTAATATGGCCTTTCTGTTTTCCATTGCTCCCAACAAATTTAATGAAGAGCTTAGAAAGATGTTGGTGAGAAAGACTAGAAAAGCATGAAGCTGAAGTGTGCTCTTTCAGTTGGAATGAGTATCCAAAATCTGAGAGTCCTAGCCCAACCACAAGAAACTCCTGGTTTTTTTTTATAGGTGTTAATATGAATGTGGAAGGCTTATTAATGTGAATTCCAGAATTTACCTGCTGGGATGGGATATATATCCTGTTGGAATGGCTTTCTAGGGAATATTGCAGTACTTCAGTCTCTTGGCAGAGCTGAGAAGGGCATACAGGAGTAAAAGTGGAGTGAGGGCAAAGAGACTTTCAGCAGAGACTTTCTATTTCCAAACAACAAACCAAAGTGTACTACCTGATGTCTTTTCTGCCTCTTTATTTAGAATAAACTGCTTCTGAGTGGTAATCAAAATATGTTCATTTGGCATGCTTAAAGAGGTATCTGTGCTTTGGTCAGAACAACTCATTTGGTTCACATCACTTTTTTTCTTGTCTTAGTAACATGGAGGAGCAAAGGTGGAAAACTACTTTTGCTGATTGGTTGGAGCACCCCATAGATAACTTCTGAATGCTTGGTCACCGATATAGGGTGGGCAGTGACTGGCTTGAGAGCAGCCCTGAAGTAAAGGACTTGGGGGTGCTGGTGGATGAGAAGCTCAACATGAGCCACCAGTGTGCACTTGCAGCCCAGAAAGCCAACTGTATCCTGGGCTGCAGCTAGAGAAGTGTAGCCAACAAGTCGCAGGAGGTGATTCTTCCCCTCTACTCCACTCTGGTGAGACCCCACCTGGAATACTGCATCCAGTTCTGGAAGCCCTGTTACAAGGATATGGACGTGCTGGAATGTGTCCAGAAGAGGGCCACGAGGATGATTGGAGGGCTGGAGCACCTCTCCTGTGAAGACAGATTGATAGAGTTGGGGCTGTTCAATCTGGAGAAGAGAAGGCTCTGAGGAGACCTTCTTGTGGCCTTCCAGTATCTTAAGGGGGCCTACAAGAAAGCTGGGGAGGGACTTCTTAGGCTGTCAGGTAATGATACGACTAGGAGGAATGGAGCAAAAGTAGAAATGGGTAGATTCAGACTGGATGTTAGGAGGAAGTTCTTCACCACGAGGGTGGTGAGACACTGAAACAGGTTGCCCAGGGAAGTAGTAGAAGCCTCATCCCTGGAGGCTCATCCTTGAGATCCCTTCCAACCCTAACAATCCTATGATTAATTGTAAAATGGACCTCTTCAAGGGCACCATCAGGCTAAATACTATGTATCTTGTCTAGAACCTTTCTTTGCTTGTACATCTGTAGAATCTTTGTAATATTGTCAGTCTAAGGGTTGCTGGAATTCCTTAGGGACAAATAATTTCGCTGTTCAGCCAGGCATTTAGCTGAAAGTCCATACAGTGTCTAGTGCATGGAATCTTACACTGGAGTCAGCAACCAGAATTTCAGAACTGACAAAATATTTGGGTGAGAAAAGTTCAGTTCTTCCTTACCAACTATTTGTAATGCATCATACATAGTACTTGCATGACCTAGTGGCTCTTAGCCCTGCAGACATTACACTTCTGAAGATGCATTTTGTGGTGCCAACAAGATGTAGAGGAGAACAGGGAATTTCAGAGAAGTAACTGCCACCTGCCATGTGAGCTACACATGAGCTGGTTAGTGGCTGATCAAGGAAAGACAGAGAAGTGATGAAGTTGTGTGGGAGGGGAGCAACTGTGAGCTGGCCACTAAGCCAGCTCTGGGGAAGGAGGTACTGTCCCACAACACAGCTGAGCATCGTCCCCAGTGTGACACAATACCCAGAAGCCCAAAAATTGTGGCCACAGTGTGGAGATCAGCATAACAGTTTATGCTGTCTGAGGTTGCTGATTTGATGTGCTAACAGGAATTGAAACCCCCTTATTAGGAAACCAAAATCACTACATTTGTATCTACGCTTTGACTGACTGATGAGTCAAACTACTGGCGTAGGCTTTGCAGTGAGATTACTTCAACGTTGATTTATTATCATCATCATCGGTGTTATTTTGGAATGTAAACCCTGCTATTGCAAGGCAAAGGTCATCCACCTTTGAAGTGTGAAGTGCCAGATCATACTCTTTCTCAAAACAGCAATTAAATGTGGTGGCAGACACTTGGCAAAATGTGGGGGACAAAGCCAAGTACAAAGGCAAGGTGCTTCTGGCCAGCATCAGAGCTCGGTTTTGGTGAGGCGGTGCACTGGCCAGACTCACAGCTCTGTGGGAGGTTGTACTTTCACAGGTGGCATACTCAGTGTGTGACAACTCTTGGCTCCTGGCTGTGTGCTGGCCTTGTTTGGGGGTACTGGGATTTGGTTGTACACTGTCTTTGGTAATTGTGCTGTGGACTGCTTGGTCCTACATCATGGCTTACAGAAGGACGAATAGGAAAGGCAGCATTAGGATAAAAGATACTTCTCTTCTAAAGCTGGCAAACTGTTCTTGGAAGCAAATGATTTCTTCTAGAAATACTGTGGTCTAAAACCACTTTAAATAATGCTTCAGAGGAGATTAAAAGTTTATATTATGATAGCTAGAGAACTGCTAAAATATTTATCTGCAGCTATTCATGGATTCATGAAAAGCCTAATCTGATTCTTATGATACAATAAGTCTCCAGTGACTAATCCGACAATTACATGCTTCCTAATGAGTTCCTTCTGAACATGACTGACCTTGCAAATGCTTTGGCTCACAAAAAAAGTACTTCATGTTGGTAAATCCTTTTTCCACAAATTTCAATGGGAAATAGTAATTTTGCCTATGCCTGTGCAGGGAAACGAAACAAAAATTAACAATACTGAAAGTATTTTGTACAAAAACTACAATAGCTTTGTTGAGGAAGCCTGAGCATCATCCTCCCCCACTGTGAGCACATCAGTTAATCATACGAGGCATTACTCAACTTCATTTGCTATCAGTAACATCTTAGATATTATCTACATATCAGGGTAAGTCTTTCCCTAAGTTGATAATAGTCTAATTTTACTACTCATTCTTTAATTCAGCATAGCCTCCTGAAGAACTGGGTACAACTTAAAAGGCTGTGTTACAAAGACTTGTTTTGAGTATGTTAATGTTGACCACTCACAGGGAGAGTCTCACAGCTAGGGAGTCTCTTCGTAGAAAAGGGGGTTTTACCAGAAATCAGTTCAGTGAGAACAGCCAGCAGAAGTGACCATAGCCTATCACTTCTCCAGCAGCATACCCTGCTCCTTGAAACTGTCATATCTGGACTGCACAAAAATGATTTGTGCTTCTCCTTTTTCTGCAGTCAAACACGTGTAAGTTAGGGTGTTTATTGATTGGCCAAGCAGACAAGGTGGTGATTGGGAATTTCCCCCTTTTAGAGCCTTGCTGTATCTGCTTAAAGACAGCTTGTAGAATTTTGTCATCTGTATAGAGCCTCCCATTTTATAAAGTAGTTTAGAGCACACAGTTGGCATATCCTGCCCCCAAGAAGCCAGTGAGGGCAAGGTCCTATCCCCTATGTTCATAGTAAACTGTCCTGGAAGTTTTCTGTGGCCTGTTTAGTGTTACAATAAACCCCCTGGATCGGTCTCTGCCCTTGTAAGGCAGGCAAGTCCTGTGGAAATAGGCAACCGATACAAAAAATAATACTCTAGCTTTTTAGATCATTACTGAAGTTTGAGGTTGGTGTTTTTGGTTGTTTTCTTTTTTTTAAATAGCAGAAGAATGTTTCCAGTTGCTCACAGAAGGGTTACATTCTGCCATCTATCTTTGTGCAGAAGTCCCATTGGGGGTCTCTCAGCAGGCTACTCACAAAACACAGATGTTTTTGGCTGTTCATTCAGTATTTTACAGTTGCTGGACACTTCCTGCTCTCGAGCTTTTTGTTACTGGGAGCTTGTTAAAATACAAGTAGGATTTTTGTTAATGCCATTGGTGCTGTCTCCGTTACCTGCCATGAAGTCTGTGTAACTGCCACTGGGTGGTGTATGCCTCATGGAAGTAAAACTCCCTGAAGAACCAGAGTTCTGTAGCTGTGAATCTTCAATATCTAACCCAAAAGCCTGTATGTCTGGTTTTTAATCAGGAAATTTCCCTTATCAAAGAAGGTAACTCAAGGCTTTGAGTAGTGTAGGAAAGTGGGTAAACACCATGCATCCATGTCCTTCTGCTTTGAATGAGGGAATACAGCGTGTATTTATACTTTCCTTCTGTTTCTGTAAGTTCTCACGCTTTATTGAGAACCACCTATTTTTACAAGCATGGAAAGGCTCTTACTGTGTCTGCTGACATCTTAAATTAATCATAGCCAGTTCTTAGGAACACACAGCAGTCCACATGTCACCCATATCACTTCTTTCAGATGCAAAGAGGAGTGTAATTTTCTACCGTTTTCATGTTCTCCATGCTGTTGTTCAACATCTAAGAGCAGATGGATGTTGATTTTGGAAGGATAACAGAATTTCTTTCTGCTAGATAGCACAAGCTATGCTGAAACAAGTGTTAGAATACTTCAGTGGCTTAGGACTTCTGGCATTGCAACATGCTTCCTTTTCACTGCCTGTTTGTGTCAATGTGTGGAAGACAGACAAGTTCGTAACCCACATTTGACTATCCTAAATTCAGAGCTAGCTGAGTTGCTGAGATGGAGTAATTGCTGAGGCTTTCAGAGTAAAGAGAAAAAGAAACCTTTTTCCTTCACCAATTTACTTTATACAGGCCATCCAATTCAACTTGAATCCATTTTGTTGTGCTGGGGGTTTTTAACATTTACTTAGTAGCCCCTTATAAATATCAAAAGGCAAACTGTAATCCTACTGTGAACATCTTGTAGAACTTTTTAAAGAGCAGGTCTGAACATGCTATACAAGTAGAAATGCCACCTGATTTTGTCTCTTCAGCTTGCTCAGGAGTCCAGAAAACTACTAAGATAATAAAATTAAGCTTTCTCCATGTCTACTAGTACATTTATTTGTATTATATCTTCTGTATGGAGATGTGCAAGCCAGAAGTTATATAAAACCTGTTGGATTGTGCTTTTGAGGTAGCAAAACTTGCTCTAGTGCTAGAAAGGTTCCTTCCTGCAGTAGCAGTGTTGGGAAAAAAAGTATTAAAGAAAAGCTGTGATTTAGGACTAGAAAGATATCAATGAAATTTGACTATATCTTACGGCTTTGCACATTGCTTCATGTTCTTTGGTCTTGTAAGGAAATGTATCCATACAGCAAACAAGCTCCCAAACCCCATTTGAAGGAGAGATGTGACTGAGTTGGCTTGAAACTCAGGAAAGCACTTTTAGAACCTGACTTTTGTACAGGAGTTTCTATTACAGAAAACTGATATCTGTGTCCAACATGGGAGGGAATGGATCAACATTTTTAATATACCGTTGAGACAACTGTAAAGAGAAGGTAAAGACCTGTTAGTCAGTCCCTGGCTGTATGTCCATTCCCCACTTGGCAGTGCAGGGTCTGTGCTGGAAATTCTGTTGTGACTGAATGCTATTAGCTGACATGCTGATGGAGATACCCTATCAATCGGTGTAGAAAAAGACAAATAATCTCACTATCTACATATTAGTAAACTTCATTAAGCCAAACACAATCAAACTGTAAAAATCAGTCTTTCCTACTACAAGCCACAGCCAATATGTCTTTGTCTAGCTTAGCTAGTGTGTGTCTTCCATGTGAACATCTCCACAGGAAAAGCCCAATGTTAGTGGGTTTTGACCATCAGGATTATCCCATCTTTCATTTTGTGGTGAAATGAGGGGTTTAGTACCAGTAAAGGATGTTGTGATACTACCTATGTGTTCAAGATTGACATCGTAGATGCTTCGTAGTATGGCTTATTCTCTGTTGCAGAGCAGAGTCAAGGAGTGTTTATAATCTCTATACCATTAAGCAGTTCTCAGTAATTTCTAGACTTTGGCAGCATAGGACCTCTCTAATTTTGGTTGTAAATGACTAATTTCCCTTGGATGGTTTGGAGCAAACTTTTCACTGAGAGGTGCCTCTTGAAGTTGTGTAGTAACTTTCTCTCAATTGCAATTTGGAAGTATTTGAATTAAAAGATGCTGAGGAAGACCCAGGCTTCTCTAGCTGAATTGACATGAGGTAAAGCATGGACACTGACCAAAATGCACGAAAGCTGCAGACTGTTCCCTCATGTGCCTGAGCTAGCAGCAGATGATAAAGAAAGCAGGTTAGGAAACTCTGACCTAAAATACAAATGCGTTGAAGCACTCTTGTGTCACCTTGTGCTGTGCAAAGTAGGGGAATATATCCCAGTCCCTAACAATGGCCAGATGACCTGGAGATCTGGCAGTGGAGCATATGTACTAAGTGACATGAGTGATGCTGCCACTACATGTGCACCTGCCAGCTGTGGAAGTCTGCCGAGCTTGTAGTGCTGCACTGTGCTGCTTTGGTCTAAATTGCTGTAATTGGTTCTGGACATAATGAAATAAGAGTGGAGATTATTTTTTCAGTACTAACTACTTCCTTCAGCCTGTCTGGGTGGTGAGCAGAGAGATTTTCTGATTCCCCTCAGAAGTTTTGGAGGTGCCAAACTAGACCAAGTGTTTAAGTACCATCCCTTTCTAGTATCCTAATCAGTTCCAAGGATGAGTACAATTCCATGTTAATTGATTGGGATTTTCCCATCCTGCATTCCTCATTTGACAGAAAGCAAGTATTTTGTGTTACAAGTGTAAAAGATTAGCCATTATCACCAGGCAACCACATTACGAAGCCATACGTAACTATCTTGCAGAGCATGCTTTGCTCTAGCAGTTCTGTCTGTATCACTCACCATCCCCGCAAACAGCTCTCCATCTGCTAGGCAGACTCTGTTCTTCCTATGTGTGATTTGAGAGCACCCCAGGCACCTGCCCGGCTCGCAGATGGTGTTACTCCATCACAGTGTGGAGTCATCGCAGCATGTTGCAGGGGGATGAAAGGGGATGATGGAGTTAAAAGTCTTACTGAAGATGTGCCAGACAATCTGAGCTAACTGTAGTTACTGTGTGTGTGGTTTTTTGTTGCTGTCATTGCCAAACTGTGCAGGAGGTGAGGTTTTGTTTGTAATAAGTCTTCTGCCTACTTTGGAGGGGCGAGAACACCCAGACTGAAGAACGGAGGGCAGAAAGCCAGATTTGACGCCAAAAATGCCCCCCCCCGAAACCTTTCGGTGGACGGGTGCTAACTTTCTTAGTTGCCCTATGTCTGCTCAAGTGTTTTTGGTTGGTTGTAGTGGTGGGGTTTTTTTCCCTCTCTCTCTCGACTCTATTTTTTTGCGAACGAAAAAAAGCGTTAAGCGGGCTGAAGTGGCAGCAGAAGGCAAACTCGCCTGTGCTCCAAACTAAGTTAAACTCGGCGGGGTGTGCGAGCAACCCTCGCCGTGACTGCTCGGAGCGGCACGGTGGGAGCGGCCGCCCGGCTGCTCGGGGGCCGGGCGGGGAAGTGGGGCAGCGCTCCCGGGCACCGCGGAGCAAGCTCTTGGCTGTCCCCCCTAAACTCCGGGCAGAAGGCAGGGGTGGTGGGATGGTGGTGGAAGCCGCCCTTGCGGTGGTGCGGCTGTAGTGCGAGGGGCCGGGGAAAAGAAGCTCGCAAGCGGCGCGCTTACCCCCTCCATTTTTGTAGCAGAGGTAGGGAAATCGCCAGACGTTGGCCAGGTCCACGGCGAAGCCGATGACGGAGAGGAGGAAGTCGATCTTCTTGCCCCAGGTCTCCCTGTCCTGGGGGCCGTAGCGCGGCGCGGGGGCGGCGGGCAGCAGGCTGCTGCTGGTGTACTGCACCCCGTTGTGCTCCTTCACCAAGATCAGCTCCACGTCCTTTCGCGGGGGCGGCGGCCCCGCGCGCTCCGCCAGCGGGGCCACCACCGACACTTTGCGGTCGGACTGGCTCGGCTTGTTCATCCTCGCCTTGAACATCCAGAGACGGGCCGCTGAGGCGGGCTGGGCGGGCGCCGGGAGCGGGAGCGCACTTCCCGCTGGAGGCGACTCGGCGCTCAGCCCGCCGGTGTCAGCGCGGCAGGAGCGAGGCACGGCCGTAATAAGAGCCATGCAAATGAGGCGAGAGAGGGGGGACCGGGGTGCCCCCGGGGAGCGGGGCTGCCTGCGCCCTTCCTTCGCGGGAGAGCAGCCGGGCGCGGTGCCGCTGCCCACAGCTCGCAGAGCCGTCGGCGCACCTGAGGCCACGCCGCTTCTGCGCCGGCGGGCAATGGGCTGCAGTCTCCCGACCCTACCCGGCTGCCGGCCGCAGCCCCTCGCTGCCCCGTGCCCACCGGCGGCAGTTTCAGCCGAGACCCGAACAGTCAGGACTCGTCCTGCCGCGGTCTGTCGAGCTGCGTGTCCCGCCAGGGAAGCGCAAACCCTTGGGCGGTCAGCTCGGAATTGCCCTTAACGGGCAACAGGTAGGGCTGATCCGCAGCGCGCACTGCCCTTCTTCCGCAGCAGATTGCTCACTACCCTTCTTTCCCAGTAGACTGCCTGCTCCCCTTCTTTCCTGGCAGATTACTCACTGCCCTTTTGTGCTGGCTGAGCTTCACTAGGAAGGCACCTTTCCCCTGTCTGCTAGCGTGGCTTTAGTTAAACAGTGGAATTTGGCTTTTGACATCAGAACCTGGTTGGATGTAGGCCGAATGGCAGAGCTGGACACTGCTAACACTCCTGTGGCAGGATGTCCAGCTTTTCTGGCGAATGTGGGGCAGAGGTATTTGCAGGACATAAACTACTTTTGCTATTGCAAGTGGGACCTGAATCTTTTACATGTAAAATGAACAAAGAATTAGCTGGCAGAGCAAAAGTGGTTGTTGCTGAAAGCTGGCTAAATATAGCTCCAGAAAGGGGTTTTCAGGGGCTCTTCCTGTTACAGCTGTGAGCAGTAACTCTACATTCAACATCTGTGAAGGGAATAGAATTTGAGCACAAAAGGCATAAACTGCCTCCCCCTCCCCAATGTTAAATAGATTCAGTTCTGCCTGGCATCAATAAGAACAGGTCAGAACACAGAGAATTATCAGTAGTGCTGCAGCTTACCAAGTCCTTATTCACTCTGCTAGGATTTATCAGTGTTTATCAGTGTTGCAGTATATGAAGAGGTACTAGTCAGAGTTCACAAAGGAATACCAAGTTCCTCTGCCAACTCGAGATGTCAAAAAGTATCCCAACTTAGAGTTAAAGCTCACGTATCGACACCTTCCTCCTCTCTTTAGGCCATAGACTACAAATATCCTAGTGAGGTAGCTATTGACAGTTTTCAGGGTTTTTTTGCCTTCACAGAGAGCTCTTGGTTCAAGGCCCAAGATCTAAGCTGTTAGTTGGATCCCAAAACACTCACCTGGATGAAGTAGTTGAGCAGTGGCTTTACTGTTTCAGAGCAACTGTATGCTTAAAATATGCAGCTCATATGTTCTCTTTGGCTGCTCCACCGTATCCCGCCCTCATTTTCTCCAAATACACTACATAAGAATATTTTCTCTATTCTTTTTTGGCACTTCATGCCAAACATGCTGCAAGTACTTCCTCTGTGTGCAGTCCTGACATAGTGCCCTGTAGGCACCTGTAGTTTGATTGTGCCATGCAACCCCTATGTTTACAATTGTGTGCAGCTACATTGGCTGCTGCCTGTTCCTCATACCATCAGCCACTGCCACCTCATGCATCAAATACCCATGTTCTTTGCAGTGCCCCCAAATATGCCCCTCATCCCTGTGTTTCTGTGAGCATGAGCTCCCATTCTCCCATTGCAAATAAAGGATAAACTCTTCTCTGGGTGTGAGGAGAGCCTCTGCTCCCAGCCTCAAAGCCCTGAAACCGCCATGCTGAAACTCACCAGGTAGCACTGGGGATGCCTCTGTCCCATTCCCTGGTACCTATGGGGAAGATGACTGTTGGGGGATTCCTCCTTCTTGGTTCCACCACTCTGGGACTGCAGTCTCTCTGGGAGCTGAAGCTGTAGCCTAGCCAGTAAGGAGCTTTTTAAATCTGGTTCCTCTCTCTTCACGTGATGATTACTGCCTTAATAATCTGCACAGACTTCCTACACTAGACAACAGTGCTCCCATATTGCTTCTGGAAAAATAAGGCCTTGCTAAGGAACACCCTTTTCCCCACAAGGTCTCAATTAGCTGAGCTTGATCATGATGTCTATGGTGGGAGGAATCTAGAAAGCCCCCGCTTATTTCCTAAGAGAATTAAGTCACTGTGCATATATATATATGCCTTTAGTTCTTGCATGGAAAGTGTGCTCAATCTGGTTAATGTAATATCTGCTGCACCCTCAAGGTAAGAAAGTCCTCAATTGGATTTTATAAAAAAGTTGCTTAATCTTCAATCTGTCTGGATCTTGTTATGCCTAATGGAGCCTGACAGCGGGTAGAGTTGAAGTCAGAGAAGGGAATATTGTATTCAGAAACCTCCGTGGAGCCAGGCAGGATGGTAGGGTGTTAGTGATATTCCACTGTGGGCTGGGAAATAGGGTACAATTTACTTAAAAAAAATAGTCAAGTCTTGCTAGCTTAGTGACCAGGTATTCAAATTCTTGTCTGCCATTCTCTTTGCAATGTACAGGAGAACATACTGTAAGCTGTAACATTAAGTTGGGATTGTCACTCTGAAACATTGGTGTCTACGAAGGAAAAAAGCCCTGTGAACAACAACGTAGTGCGTACTTCTAGATCTTTGGGCTGCTGCTGTGAAGGCTCACTGTGCTTGTTGGCAGCAGGGTTTGGATTCCCCACCCTTGGCAGCACTGCCCTCTGCTATTGATATTACAGAACTGATACAGAACTAGAGGAGCTGGCTACTGTCCTTCCTGTGAGCCAGCTTTAGAGAGGGGCTGTTTCAAAGTGTCCAACTATACTGGAACTCACACTTGAGGGTTGGTGCATCTGAGTCTTGGTTCATGTTATGTCTGATACACTTGACAAAAGAGCTTGGCAGTGGAGCCAAACAAAACAGTGACTGAGACAGGGTTTGTGATTGCTTTATAAATAAATTGAGGTGTCACTAAGAAAAACCATCACCAACACCATTTAAACCAAAGGACAAAAGAAATGTGATAGAGTTAGAGGTTGAGATGAGTTCAATTATCAAAGCAGTGAATACACAAGGGACTAAAGATGTGCAGTTTAGGATGTTGTTTTATGGGCAGGGTTGTATGATGAATTTGCTTGTGAGAGCTGGGATTTGGGCTTGAAGACCCAGGACATCATTTTCATATTATAATCCAAGACACAATGAATAGAGTAAAAGAGGGCAGGGGACATACACACCAACTATGTAATTTCACGTCCTGGTACATCCACAGACTGTGAGCTCATTTTGGCCTTGGGGCTTACCAGCGCTGAAAGATATTTTTCAAATGAAGTAGGTAAACTGAATAAAGTTAGCTTTGGTTATTCTGTGCTGGAAGAAACTTGGGGAATAGCCAGTTGCTACAGGAACTGGGAACAAAGTAGACATCAGCCTTTTGACTGAATCAATGGTAAAACAATTTCACAGTGATGGGAACATGGCAGTGGCAGGAGTGCCCATCTTTCTAGGTTAGAAGGTAAAGATTACAACACTGTAGACTGTACCAGACACCTTTTGATGACAGTAAATGTATCAGCTCCAACTTCTTGGAGTGTTATGAGTGAGTTGAGCAGGTTTGCTTCATAGCATCTCTAAAATCACATTGCCATTCCAGTGGTATTTACAAGCTTTGTGTTGTATTGTTAGCAGACTCTCCTTATAGCATCTCTATCCTGGAGCCAAAGCAATGCATCTCTTTCACTGAGAGGGTCTGTCTGGGCTGGTCCAACCCTGCATTTTGACAGTCAGCGTCTGTCATGCGACAAACAGACTTCACGCTGAAAATAGTATTACAAAAGCGGGTATTCCATGTGTGCAAGAATGCCAAGTTACAGGGTAAGACCTGGTCTCTCCTTCTTTCTTATGATGGTGGCATTTGTATTTTCCTTATCAAGCTGCTTGAGATTGTCACAAATATGCACCTTCCAAGCTTCGTTTGCCTGGTATCTGCTACCCCTGGCACCAGGTGAGCTTTTTCAAGGGAGCCACCAGTGTCATTCCAGGCAACTATCCCACATAGAATATGTGTGTGTGTATGACATTTATCCTTCACAATTGCACCACTGCCCCCTGCTCTATAGGCACACCCTTTTCACCTCTCTTTGGATTCTTTCCAGCTTACTAGCACTGACTATCTCTTAAATAAGAAATCTACTCCAAAACATTTCCGACCACAAACAGTTCAGTTTCAGCTTTGGCAATATTCTTCCTCAGAACCTGTTTTGAATCACTAGCTTCTTGGTGATGCTTTAGCATCAGGTTTATCTCAGGGATAGTTGTATGAGAGCAATTTACATAACTGCATGTCAGAGGGGTGAAACTCCCAATTTCTGTCCACCCTTCTCCCTTCATCTTGGCTTGCGCAGGGCAGAATACAGGTCCAGAAGGGAGCAAGGGCACGCACTGACCTTGTCACTTGGGTCTGCTGTAGTCCATCTTCTGTGTTCACCATGGTCATTGTTCAAACAGTATTTCTCTTTTCCCTTTCCTGAGAAAAATGGCCTAGATTTCAGATAATTTATCAACATTTAGTGAAGCAGTAATAATCCCCAGGATTATCAGCCAAGATTTTAATGAGAAGAGGATCTTACTTGCCTTGTCCTCACCTGTATGAAATGTTTGTCCAGAGACAGGTGATAAACCATTTTTCTCTGTCGTTTCTCTAATTCTTAAAGGCCAGATATTGATTCCATCCCATTTCCATTACTTCAGCATTCCTTTTTTCCCTGTCTCAATCCTGTTTTTCACTGATTAATATTGCCTGCCAACTTCATCATCTCCAAATTTCATGAGCAAACACAAAGTTTTGGGTACATATTATTAATGCAAATATTTAATAAGCTTATTCCCAATAACAGATCTTTCATGATGGGTAATCTCACTCCCAAGCCTGTAATTATCCTTATAGCACAACATAGTATTATATCCTCTTTAGTCAGTTCCTTTTCTGTCTTAATAATTCTATTTGTCTTCATCTCTTCTGCTCAGACTAACAATTACAAGTGTCATTGTAGCAGCTGCTTTTGTGAAGTCGTGATAGATTAATACCTACCACATTTTCCTTGCTTTTACAAAAGGCAGTAGTCAGAAGGCGGCACCACATTAGCCTGGCTTCCTTTGGGAAGCTTGGTTTGCATGTAGCTGCCTTCTCTGCTTGTATGTCTGTGGTTATAATTCATGAGAAGTGTTTGAACTTGGGAAGTCCCTAGGACTGCTGTCATAGGATTATATGCAGCTCCCAAAAGCAAGGCTTTTGTAAGGTATTTCATAATTTCTGTCAGAATTCTGTCCGACGCTGAAGGCGACACCTTGCTTGCTGTCCAAAGCCAGACTGAGCGGTCACCCAAAATACTAAATTATGATGTGAAAACTCAGTGAATTTCAGATGATACTAACATAAGGGTTTTTTTAAACTGCACTGCTGATGGCAAAGTGCTGAATATTATTTTCCTCCTGGTGAAAAGACTGAACAAAACCCCAGAAGCAATCTGTCCCTGCTTGCTGGGAAGACCTGCCCTTTCTCTTGGTGCCAGTCTCTTGCTGATTTCTCTGTTTGTACAGCAAGTAAAATATGTCCAATGGTGCTGGCTGCAAAAAAAAAAAAGACTGAGAATGAGCAATGATAACTTGCTTGCTTAGAAATAGGCATGGGCTTCTGATCTCAAGTTTGTTGTGTACTACCCTAATAACTGAACAATTCAAACTCAATCTGTATGTAGGCATTCATTTTAAGAGTCATCAACAGAATCACAGACAGGTTTTGGCTGGAAGGGACCTTAAATATCATCTAATTCCACCCCTCTCCCATGTGCAGGGACCTATTATGCACCTATATACGAAGATACAATAGGGCTCATTCTTCTTCCAAATACAAAGCAGCTGATTTCTCTAATTACACCAAAGCCCAAGCAAACAGTGAGAACATTTAAATTATTCCCTGTTGTTACTTTCTGCTAGGCCTAATATTAACATTTGTGACCAGATTACTTCCTTTGGTATAGATACAGAACTTGCTTTGTGGTCTGCACGTATCTAGAAGCAATTAACTCTCCATTGCTGGTAGCTCAAGAAAAAGACCACTGTGTCTGTCAGTGGTCCTAAAGCGGCTGATATCCGTAAGCTTTTGATATTGTGATTGTATCTCTTTGAGATAGAAGGAGAAAAAACCACAATAGCTAATTGAAAATAGTCTCTACCAAAACACTGAACAAGAACAGTTCTTTATTGCTTCTGAAGACAAAGTGAATCTGTTACAGTATAAACCTTCAAAAGGATCCAAGTCTCATCAGGGATGTTAGTTGACAAGCCAAAAATAATTTCTTCTCAAAGTTCAGGAACTTCTGTGTTTGTTTTGCCTTACATAGATTTACATGTTCATTTTACAGGTGTTTTCACATGGTGATCTCATGTACATGTTTGAGTGGGTTTTACTTATTTTTACTGTCCAAAGCCTTTGTTCTGTAGCAACAGGTCCATCAAGTTGTGAACTGATTTAGTAATTGGAAACCTCCAGCTACCCTCAATTGTAGCATTTATCCAAGTAGCAAATTAGCTTCCCAGCTAACGCTGACTAGTTTGGACAGTTATAAGTAAATTGTTTTTGTTGAGCTGATTGTTTTAAAATTAAGCCTCCAAGCACTGAAAGAATCTGCAATGCCAAAGGAGACTCAGAGCCTGTCTTCAAAGTTATGACAAGTCAGGCACTTGGCAGTTTTCACAATGACCTATATTTTAATATGGGCTATTGGATTATTTCTAAAGAGGCTTCTTAGCCATAAAAGAATTATGCTCATTGGCTGGGCTGTGGCAAAAATACAATTGAATTAAGGATTGAAATAATTTAGGATCCAGCTGGACAAGTTGTCCCTGCGGCTGAGCAGTAACAGATGTATTAAGCATTGGAAATGGCACAGAAAAAAGTCTAATTGATCTAAGGTAACCTCACTACTTTGTATTAAATAAATCAATGCTGATAAGCCGAAAGGTTAGAAGCAAGAAGCTGAATTGAAGGGAGGTGGACCTGGGAAAAAGCAAGTTTAGGTAAAATAAGTTAACTTAGGTTCTAAATGTGGTAAGGACTGTGGACCCTTGAGCCCTGAAAGTACAGTGGCTGTAAGCTTCCAGATCCGCTGGAATGCTGGGGAGTGTTGGGGGAGAGCTGAGAATGAGATCCTAAATTGCACATCCTTGCAGAAGAGACACTTTTTCTAAGTGAAGGTGGGTGAAGAATTACAGTTAGCCATCTCTCTGTTAATTTGTGTGTCTGAAATCATTCATCACTGAAAGCCACAGGTGACCCATGCCCTCACTCTCTCATACATCTATATATGTCACTGCATTTCAGCTCAAGGATTACAAGGGAAGGCTGCCCATTGACAACCACAGTGGACAGAACAATAAGTCTTTTAGGGGTGCAATGTGTGCAAAGCAACTAGACCCAAAATATTGGCCAGTAATGTAGGATGCAGTGAATTCCTTTCAGAGACTCCCAGTAGTGAGTACCAGCAAATGAAGTGGCACTGGAGTATAGAAAGAAGAAAAAAGAAAAAAAAGTCAGAGACAAACTTTACACAGTGAGAGCAACTTCAAATAAACTTGTGTATGTATTTTATGCAGATGGAAATAATGAAGGGTACTAGAAGAGAGGATTTCCCTGTTGTTACTTACTGAATTTATAATGCCTTTTCTGCATTTCCAGAGTGAGCACAAATGGTTTCTTAGGCATTAACCTTGCTTTGTAAAGAATGAAAACATACAGAGAAGAGTACTTGCCTTATGTATTGCAGCTATCTTTCTTAAAGGCACAGCCTGAAACTATCACAGGTGTACATGTATTAAAGGGAGCTACTCCAGGGCTTTGGGTGTACATATCTTGAAGCAAACATATGCTTGCATGGCTGTTGAAGCTGAGGAAAGGAGGGACACAGCTTTACCGAGACAGTGTTGACTCCGTGAGGATCTTGCAGCAAGTTCTGTTGTCACGTGTCCCGCAGAGCAGGTAAAGCAGGCGCCAGGATGGGCTCCAAGTGTCCTGGTCGAGGTTACTAAGTTAAGTGTCTAGAGAGGTAACTGCAGTGGTTGGGTTTCTGCTTTCCTGGCAGGAAGCCTTGTGGAGCTGGCTGGGGACACACTTTGAAACAAGAGTGCGGAAGGCAAGGCAAGAAGCGTGTTGTTGGCTTGCCCTGAAGCTCCACCTGCTGGTGGTCCTTCCCTCAGCCTCGGGGCTGCCGGGCGGGCTCTGCGCTGGAGAGCACACGGCAGCTGGGGGTTCTGGTCCTCCTGAACCTGGAACTTCATTGGTCCTTTAAGGGAAGCTGGGGACTTGGGTTGTGTTCCTGTTGTCTTAACTCCTGTCGCGCACTGTTAACCTCTAAAAAAGCTGGAGCTCAGTGTTTTCGACAGAAACCAGGCACCTGCTTTGAAAATAAGGAGGACACAAACTTCCTTAATGCTGCAGCAAACACGCTGATTTCAAGCATGTATTGGGGACCCATGAATAGCAGTGTTAAAAGCCAGTCCTGCCTGCAAAGTCAAGCAATCAAAATTCAGGAAATGTTTTCAAGATAATGTTTTAGTTAAGACTTTGCTGTGGCACAAGCTAATAGAAAAGCTTGTGTTAGCACTTAGCACATGGCTGTGCCTTGGACATTCTTCTGCCAGCCAGCCCTCTCACACACCAGACATCTTCTGTCTCTCTGCCATTTCCAGGAATTGAAACTTCAGTGACCTGCTAATTCCATGTAAATTTTTGAAAGCCAATACCAAATTTTATTTGGTTGCTCCTTGTCCTGAGCAGACAAGAATCTTTGATGCAAAAGGAAGGGGAACAAAAATGCTGATTTTGAAGTTAGATTTGGAGAGCTGGCTGTTTCTTTGTTCATCTCAAATAAGTGAGCTGAGATGTAACCAGCAGGTAAACGTGCAGTCATCCCTCCTTGCAGTGATAATTTTGTTTTCAAGCTGCTCTTAACCAAGCACATTGTCTGAATCTTAGTAAAGCATAAACATGGGAATGACTAGACATTAAGTTATGTAATTAAAAACCCATGATTGTACTTTTCCCATCTGAAACTTCAATTTTTGTGTACAAACTGAAAGAGTAGCAACACTAGAAGATTAGTCAGCATGAGAGACATTGCACTCTGAAGGAAAGATGGGGCATTCAGGTGTATCCTCAACACTGAAAGTTGGTTTTTGCTTTCTTGAATGTTTGCATGCTTTGTTTTCTTGATGCCCAAGTTATGATAAGAAAGTGATCAAGGTAAAAAATGATTCATTGAGAAGCTGTGATGGTGAATTAGAATATACTCTGTACTGTCATTTCTGTGCTGCTTCTGAGAGAATATTGTGACTTGACAGCAGAGTCTAGAACCCTGTGGTAATAACGAGTCTACAGTGGATGTCATCCTGTGCTCATGAATGGTTAGAGACAGGGGCAGAAGATTGTGGTGACAAATCAGAGGGAGAGGAGAAGAGAGGCATAGACAGTGGCTCAGATTGCGCTGTGGAAGGAGTCATCTGCTAGTCCGTGGGCAGCATCAGATCCTCTGAGTGTTAATTCTTATCTTTTCTGCAGACTGGGAATAAACCTGCAGACTAGAAAGTCTCTGTTTTCCCTGCAATCTGTCTCCTGGGTAGCTTGGTGTTGGGATGATTGACCTTCTGATAAAAAAAGTTCCCAGGAGGAACCATGGTGGCAAGTACGATAACACTGGGAATTCACAGTGGTGACCGCAGCCCCACTGCACTTCATGACATATAAGGAGAACTTGTCCTATCCCTCCACAGGTCACTGTTGTTACCTGACTAGTCTTTGCAGCCTCAGCAGAAGAGTGTTCTGCCTACCTTCCCTGGGCCTGCAATGTGAATTTTTCCAGTCATAGAAAGCATGACTGTGTGCTGGACAGGCAGGGGAAGCTGCTACACAGCTTATCTCCAGGCATGGCAGAACACTCTGCTGTGCATCCACCCACCTGTCATCTGTGCTTTTGCCTCTGGGGAGCTATGGCCACTGTTCTTTCAGGATTTGGGTACAGAATGGGAACCCAAATGATTTTCTCCTGGTTTAAATGACACCATTTATATCCTAAGGACAGTGCAATGGGAATGGGACAGGACCTGGGCCTGCCTTCAGGGCAGGAACTGGGAGGAGGAAATTAAATCACTCTTACCATAGAGAAGTTTGGACAAGAATCTACCTGAGTTTCCATACATACTGCAGAGAGAAATGAAAGGGCTGGTCTCATCCCTCCTGCATCTCATTAGCAGATTGTAATTATCTTTTTTGGGGGGAAGTGTTGTATATATTCAGTGCCTCTTCATGAAAGACTCAGGGTCATACTGGGCCACACAGTAGTTCAACTCTAGTTGCTTCCAGTTCAACTCTGGACAGGAATTCAGAGTCTGTCCAGCAAGGGCTCTGAGCTAAGGCACTCTGAGGCAGATGAGTTGGGTTAGACTCAAAACTTTCAGAGAAAGTTAGGAAGTGAGATATCTTCTTTCTTTGCCTTTTTTGCCTTTTTTTTTCTTTATGAAAGAGAAAATAGGGAAAAAAACTACAGATAGGTATAGGTAGTACATGGTTAGCATCTGGACGTGCTGGCAGCTAACAGCTGGTTTGGTTTTTAAGGTTGCAGGAAGGAATGGGCTAGTGTATTTGATAGGCTCTGGTCAACACAGGAGCTCCTTCAATAAACTAATAAGTATGAAAAAGCATTATGGGGAGTTTGAGGATTGGAGGTTAAGTTGTTTGAGTGTGGGACTTCTCTGAAGCTTCCTGCATCTATTCCACTCCCCTCCCCGCCTTTAAAATCGGAGCTGTGCTCTAGGAGACTGTAGGTCAAATTTGCAAGGCAAACTGTACTTTGAAGGAATATTGTTGTGTTTAGTTATGTGAGTATATGCTGACTTAATGAGACTGGAAGAGAGAAATAAATTAAGTCGATATGGTCAATAGCTTCACCAGGGAGAGGGCTACTGAAGGCAAAACTCCTTGTGTTTTACTACATCTAGGTCAGTTAGTAGTTAGTCTGCTTCTTTAGGTTCTAGAATTGCTGCAGTTGTCTTCTGTATCTCCCTTACCTAAGGGCTTCCACCCCCGCAGCTCTTGATCTGTGTCTGTAAGGAAGGTTTAGTGCAGCAACAGCATTTCACTGTTTTCTTTCTCAGTAAATTAATCAGTACCATTGACCACTGACTCCCATATTCTTTATCTTATACTTTTCCCTATTTCCTCTTAGCCACATTCTTTTTTCCCCTTTTCTGAGCTGATCTCAGGAAATCTGTGTTCCAGTCCCTGCTGTGGGTAAGTCTCTGCAGTCCCTACAGGGAGGAGGAGAAATGGGTCAGAACTACAGGAGGCAGCAGCACAGAATGGCTGTCTTACTGGAATGAGTATGAGCCAGCAACAGAGAAGTGCTGGAAGCTTTCTGCTGTGTTTCTGTGGTATAATAACCCTGTTCTGATGGCACACTAATTCAGTTTTTTTACTTTTAGGAACCACTAAGGCAGTATTGATGCTTCCTTAACTGTGCTGGTTCATTATCATACAATGTAATTACACGATTCTGGTATACAGTTTGTAGGACCTATTTTCTGGGGCCTGTTTCTTGGCAGATCTACTTGATAATGCAGCTCCCAAAAAATGTACAGGAAAGGGTCAGACCATGGTGCTGAATAATCATTTGTGTTTTGGTGGGATTTGGGGCCCTGTTGTGATAGGCTCCATAAAATGTCTAACATAAGGCCAGTCCAAGCCGTAAAGGATTCAAGTTAAAACCAAAGCAAAACAAACAAACAAAAAACCACCCCCCAAAAAAATAACAAAGAAGAAAAATGTAATAGGTTCAAGTCAAAATACCAACCTTTTGGAAAGAATTTGGGTGTAAATGAGAACTCAGCAGCTCTGGAGGGTTACCATGTCAGTGCTGACAGCCTTACTGGGACTGATAGTGTCTGTCTTCCTTCTTGTTTAATAACCTATTTCCTCTTGGAGGAAAACTGTGGTGGTAAAACTCAGCAAAGCTACAATGTGGCTCCCAAACAAATTCATTTCCTTCTTCAAACATTGTTTCATTCAAGAGCAATACATTCAAAATTCCTTTTAGCACAGGGCCTTTAATGAGTTTCTTTTGCAGGAATGCAGGAGCCAGTCTTTGAACCTCCTGAAAGTTTGCTGAATTTTTTTAAATCTACTGTTATCTCCTGTTGGGAATGCATCCTTTACTGAATTGAGAAAGGGAATGACCTTGATACCATA
This sequence comes from Dryobates pubescens, assembly GCF_014839835.1. Lineage (NCBI taxonomy): Eukaryota > Metazoa > Chordata > Aves > Piciformes > Picidae > Dryobates > Dryobates pubescens. The sequence continues at coordinate 21,922,940 of NC_071630.1, read as the reverse complement.
GTTGGTGTATGACTTTATTGGAGTTTCGTAGGAAAACCCACATTTTAATTTTTAATGGTGAGCATTGCCTGTAAATGTAAAAAACCCCACCTCAGTACCCTTAACATTTCTCTAGAGGGGTGAAGTTGAGATTCTGGATAGTTTAATGATTTATAAAACATACAGATGGGGGAGATACATTTCTGGGGTAAGAAGATCTCCTTTCATCTGTCCCTGAGAAAGCCTCTGCTGCTCTGCTTCTCCTATAAATGTGTTTAGTGAGGCTCAGGGAAGGGGCAGCAGGACCCTTCTGTTTGTTTGACTCCATGTGTGATTTTGCTGTATTTCTTGGCTCCTTGACTTTTTTGCTTTTCACACAGTACTTTGATGTACAAATGTCATTTGAATACAGCTGGGTTTTTGTCAAGCATTTTATAAAATGATTTTTATTTTTTACTGAGACTGTACAGTCTGTCTGCCTCCAGTAAGTAAGTGTAGTTATTTGAAATGCAGATGTATCTGGGTTACTTCAGTGTGCTGTACAGAAAAGCAACAGAAATGCAGGGAGTGAAGGTAAAGGAGAATTTATATGAGCTAAATGGCTTTGTGGCTTAAGACTGAGCACTGGCTAAATGTGGGAGCGATAAGCACCCGTTTGGGAAGTGTTTCAGCAATTAAAAAACTAAATTCAGTTTATATTCTGCAGGAACAAATGAAATCCAGATTGCTATTTCCAGCCATTAATTGAAACAGTTATGCAGCTAAAGTTAACTTGATTGTAGTATTAATATTGCCTGGAAGAGCATGACTATTTCCTGTAAAGCTGTGGTTTAGTAGTTTGTATTCCCTCATTATGGGGTGGTTTGGAATATTTAAAATCTTTGTATTCACCCAAGGAGAAGCAAACATGCAGTGTGGCTGCAACCATCTAGGGCAGGTAAGGCTAAAGCTGTAGAAGGTCTGGCATGTAATGCAGGGCTGAATGTATTTGATTACAGCTTTCGATTAGCTGCTCTCTCATGATGAGTGGATTCAGAGAAAATCAGCACTGGATTTTGAACCATTTATCAATTAATGAGAGACCAAAGTGTAATGGTGAACACTGACTAGCTGTAATAGAAGCTCATAAGCAAGAGGCCAGAACAAAATATAGCACCATGGCAATGTTCCCTCCCCCAGCCTTGATCAGTGAGAGGAGTGACTGACTAGAAGCTGCTGTTGGAGAAAAGCTGGCACATGCAGACCTGCCTTGTGAGTTGACAGCAACTCAATGCCAGTAACAGGCATTGTGCTATATAAACTTGATGAGCTTCCTCATGCATCAAGGGGGCTTTTGGGACAATGGTGGTGTGTGGTGCTGGGTGGCAGTCACCTTCTGTTACCCGCATAGCAGTGTTGACTGGAAATTACCTTGGCTCACTACTGTAAGCCAAAAAGGATGTGTCATGCCTCTGCCGTGCCACTAGTTGCAGCTGTCTAATGCCCAGGATGAGAGCTCTTACAGTACTGTGGGTGCTTGCCTGGTTTCTCCTCTGTCTTTGTTGGTTCTGCACGAGCAGCGAGGGAAGCATGGCTTGAGCTTGTTGACCAGTCCTGTGCTTGTGTCCTTCAGAGAGCTTATTTTCACGATTACAGTGGGGATTTTCTTCTCTGTCACACCCACTTTGTACCCTGTGCTTGGTTTGGATGTATTTTCTGAGAAAACAGACTGAAAATGTATTTAGCAACCCTTGCTCTTCTAAACTGTAGGTAGCTTTTGGAAAATGGTTCTTTAGGCACAGGAGCACTGTTGAGCTTTAAACACAACCTTCTGTCTCCAGGTGCTTCCACACAGCATTTGTGTAGAAATGAAGGTAATTTTTTCATATTTGAGATGCTTCCTCTGAAGTAACTGCTTCTGAAAAGCTCTTGATTTTTTTTTAAACTATTCCACTCGCTCTGAAAGTGGGTGCCACCAGTGGGTCACAGGCAGCTGGCTAATGTCAACCTTCTAACCCAAAATTCTTGCTTGATGGTTCACTTCATCACTAATGATATGAGCTACAGACTTCTAGTAACTGAAGTCTTCACATCTATATGTGTTTGTGTTCCCTGGAGTGTCCTGACTGCAAGAGGAGAGAAGTGATGCTAACCTTATCATCCTGGCTTTATTATAGTTAAGTCTGCATCTGAAGCAATTGCCAAGGTGGTTTCTTTACTGATGGTTTTAATTAGGAAGCATCACCAAAATAAATCAGGTTCAGTTTTGTTGTATTCATATTGTTTATTATGCAGAGCATTGGGAGCTGAAATGTAAAGAGATGGTAAAAAACTTAATGTCATTAAGTTGTGTTGTGTTTTCTTACTTAGAAGATGGTGGGATACTCTGGTGGATATGCTTGTTACCAAATCATACTGCTCATCAAGAGTAGTGTGGCAGTTTCAATATGCTAAAGAAAGGGGTGAAATACTTAATGTACTTACAACACAGACTATTTTCAGGAAACTTCCAGTGTCTGGGAATGCTTCACTCTTGATGAATTGCCCTGCATTACACAGTGGTATAGCTAAAGAACATTCCCAGCTGCCTTCATGTTGCGTGGACATAGCACTTTGGGACATGGTTTAATGGCCATGGTGGTCTTAGGCCGAAGGTTGGACTTGATGATGTCAGAGGTCTTTTCTAGCCAAAACAATTCCATTTCATGATTCTATTCTATATGTTCCCCAGAGACTGAAGCACTTTCTAAGGAGGGAATACATTGTCCTCGTCGCATCAACAGTCCTTTCTTGGGAACATTGTGACATCCTTTTGTGGGATGTGTTTGCCCCCGTGCTGTATGGGAGATGTGTGCGTAATGAATCCCGTGGAAATAAACAGTGTTTTCCCCCTAGTGAATATTTGATCTATGATTTATTTATCCACCCAGACTGGGACTAATAGCATGTCAAATGCTGCCTGTTTGCTTTCCTGTTGACATATTTCTATCAGCAGTGTCTTCTGTATTATGGACAGGAAAAATATTAGCAGACCTATAAAACAATGGCTTAACGAGACCAGTTCTTTGATGTAAGCTAGATGGACTCCACTTGGGAAAATAAGAAGAGACTAGGTAGAGGGGAGGGGTTTTTTGTCTACTGTGAAATTGTTCGCATTAGGCTGGAAGAAGAGTAAATTGAGACTGACTGACTCCACCAGAAGGTCAGACACTGACCAGTACTGACAGGCCAGTGTCTGCTAGGGCAGAGCTTACTCTACTTACCCCTGGTTACCTGCACTTTAGTGTGCACCTACTCGTGGTGGAAAGAATCAGGCTTGATAACACTGAAACTGCCTAGTGACAGCCATCAAGTCAGGTGTAGCTGCAAGTAGGAAGTACGAGTACTTTGATACAGAAACAGATGCTAAAAGAGTCTAAATGTACCATTGTGCTGTAAATGATCAAATCTGTTTTGTCTGGGCTTTTCCTGATCTGATGCCGAGTTCACTTTCTTGTAGCTGAAAAAACCTAAAAATCAGTGGGGGTGTTAAAGCAAAGAATGTCACACTTGCTTACATGGGTGCTCGCCACAGGCACACAGCTATAATTCACTTAATCAGAAGCCAGAACTTGTGTGTTTCCATCTCTGCTCTGCTCATGTCCTCCTCTGTAACTTCTGGCACGGTAGGCTCTTCTACTGAGAGAGAAGTTTCCACTATTAAAAGCACAGAATTTTGCCTTCAAAACCTACAACAAAAATTAGAAAGAACAGCTCCTGCTGCTGTTTATTTCACAAGTTGCCTTAGGTTTACTGTGGCGCTGAGTTAATAATAGTTCAGACCAGCATTCAAACTGCACGGGTGGAAAGGCTGCTGTTTCTCTCTCCCCAGTGTATGTTGACCCTATACTTTTCTGCTTACAAGAGACAGGCTGTCAAAGAGATGTCATTAAATACCATGCTGGATGTTGGCATGCTTTCATTCAAAAGACCCGCCTCCAAAATCTAAACATTTCCAATCACTTTTGCTTTGAGTGGCTGCTGCAGTTCGTGGCTGGTTATCTCCTCTTTCAAAGACTTCCGCCATTGAGGAAAACAGCTTGCCTAAAAGCTGCTGGCACTTCTGCTGTGACTCCTTCTAGTCTCCCACACGTTTTCCTGTGCATTTCTTTTTTACATTTTAAGAAAACATTCTGAATTTCCCTGCAATCTTTGATATCAGGAGATAGGAGCAGCAGCACAGGCCTGTGTAGCTAATTGTGCACTTGGCCTTATCTTTGTCTGCAAGGCTGATGTTTACTGTTGAAAAGGAAATTATTCTTTTTGAACAATTACAGCCTCAAAGCTTTCATCGTGTCTCTAATTTGTAGTCCTTTGCTTCTAGTGCACTGTCAGATGCTCAGTGAAGTTTTAGGAAGATAATGTCCTTAGCAAAAAGGAAGTAATTGTTTTATTTGATTATTAGAATAAAGCTTTTAATTAACAACAGTTTGAGCTGATGAAAATGTTCAGCTGGTCTTTTCAGTTCAGTAAGGATGAAGCTAAGATACTGCAATAGTCTGGAATATGCAGTTGTAGGAAGAGAGAAAAGGGGAAGCTGGTTAAGGAGCAGTTCTTTAGAAGAGGCCCTAGGACTTACAGATCAGTCATAGCTGTATGTGAATGGGCAGTGCTGTGTGGCTTTAGAAAAGCCAAGCCTTATGGTAGATGTGTATGAGCAGGAATATTGCCTGCAGACTGCAGAAAGAAAGCTGCCTAATCTACTGAGCTAGGGCTGAAGCTGAAGTGCTGTCTCTGGAGAACCTAAATGAAAGTAATGAGTAGTCTAGAAAGTGAGGAAAGAAAGCAAACTAGAGGTTTTGCTTTTTGTCTTAAAGGCAGGGTGGGAAATGCAGGAGTGAAACAGGCATGATGGTAGGCTCTGGGTGTAGGTGTGTACAGATGGAAATAGTTATCCTGCAGAGAAACAGCAATGAATCATTTCTCCTTGAGCAAGGTGAACACCAGACCTGGTGACTTAGCCGAGGAGGTGTGCATGTCAGACCCTGAGAGGAACCTCTCTAATAGTAGAAATTGTTCAGCAATGAGTTAGATTGGCAGGGCTGTGCAGTCTGCCTCTGTGGAGGCCATTAATGAGGTTTAATCGAATGAATTATCACTTCTGTAAACAAATTCTGTCTGCTGGGACTATAGAAAGGGAATGATACTTTGCATGTTTATTGGATATTGTTTATGTCAAATTCACAACAAAAAAAGTAACATTCTCAAAATGCCTCTATTCTGCTCTCAAGTCCTAGAAAATACAAATTACCCAGTCTCCTTTACATAAAACCTGTGGCTGGTTTGAATGGTTTCTGGTGTTGTACTGTGACACTACTAAATTGAGTGTCATGCAGCCATTGTACAACCTCAACATGCTGAAGGAGACCTCTAGAAACTAGGGAAACAAGCTCTTACCTGTGCCCTGTTTAGAAGAAAATGATGTGCATGCAGGTGTAGCTTTAAAGGTGAGCCTCTCTTAAACCTTGTCTTAACACACAAAAGGAGTTTTTCAGTAGAATATTTTCTAGATAGTGTAATAAAAGTAAAAAAAATACTGGAACTGATTTACATTTCAGCACATTAAAGCATGAAATAGCATGAAAATGTAGAATAATCATGATGTGGTGGTAGAGGAGGGACACACATTTACCTTCAACCTGTTACAGTGCAGGGCGCTTGAGAACCAGACAAGTTATTAGTGCCTTGCTAAGGTAATGTGTCTTTGAAGTCTCACCAGGCAAGCCCTGTCTGTTACAGAGTATCTTGAGCTGAGAGGATGGCACAATAAATAGAAAGTTTGATGAAATAGAATTAGCTGTGGTACTGTTTTCTGTGGGGAGCTTGGTGTCATTCTTGCCACCGCTAACGGTAACTAGCTATGGAATTCTTCCCCGTTACTCAAATTATTAGTAGTATTGTGCACTTTGCATAAGTACAAAGTGTCTGGTTGATGCCAACAGGATTAAGCATACACTTAAGTGCTTATCAGAAGTTGGGTCCTTAAATGAACCTTCTGTATTTCCTTTGTCATGGCACTAAACCTGCTGTGCTGCTTGAACTTTAGCTGAGTAGGTGCTGCATACTGTATTCATATCAGACACATTTTTTTGTTTGCGTTTTGGCTTTAGGAAATGTCAGAATCAATCTTATACTAATGAAATGTCCAAATTTCATCTCAGCTATGAACATAGCTGCTAATCCTATAAGATGTTTACTTTCTGCCTCTCTGGCTATGTATAGTAACAGAGAGTCTACCAACTTAAGCACTGCTGACAAAACGTCTCCCTTCTGCTAGTCAGCCTACTAAATGTTATTTTATTGAGTAAAGGGTGAAAATTAATTAATTGTCATTAAAATCCCTTGCAACCTTTGACAAGTTTGCTTTTACTGCAGGGCAGTAAAAGCAGTTACCTGAATGCTGCATAAATACTTCCCGAATCTCACCCAGTTTGGTTATTTTTAGGCTTTAGTCCTACAGTTTTTAAACTTCAGTTGTTGCAGAATATGGCTTTTGATGACAGTGGCTGCATTTTGGGCAGGAACATGGAGGGACAAAGGAGAGGAAGAAAGCCAAGCTGTTCCAAGGGATGCAAAACTGACAGGAAAAATGGAACTAAAGGCCACTCTGAACAGTCTGGCCGCCCTGCCAGGTCAGACAGAGCGTAACTACAACTTCCCACACCTTTATAACAATTGATTACAACGTTTGCTGTGGCTTTCTCAAAGTCAGAGCTTTGTAGTTCTCAGCATAAAGTCTCAGGCTGCTTTGCTGGAAGGCTGTGGTCAAGGAGTTCCCAGGCAGACTGTCCACAGAGGAGTCTGGATGTGCTTGTGCATGTACTGACAGTTTTCACATTTAGGTTCTATGCTTCAGACTCTGGTTTTCCACATCCATGCATTCTGCATAGCTCTTGGCACCTATGCAAGCACTACCAAGCCTGCTCAGGCAGAATGGTGTATTTATTTACACTGTCATCGTGCCTGAGGAATTACACATAAATAAGGCCCTGATGTGCTGACCACCATAGAAAAAACATCTTGAGAAATATTTCTCAGATGTCTGATGCCCAGGGAACACTTTGTTTTAGATGGGAATTTCTAAGTAGAGGACAAACATGGCCAAGTAGCCCTTATTCTGTGCAGCAGTCCTTAGAATGGTCATTGGGCCTCTTGTGCAACACGACCTTCTTTGCACTCCTATGGTTCTTAGTTCTGCTGGGTTTCTGGGGGGGACTGAACATGTAGAGCACACAGCTATCTTGCAAAACTTCCCTTGAAAACCATTAGAGAACTTTTTTCTCCCCATGGTATGGAGCAAGATGATGATGAGTTAACACCCACAGGAACATTGTTGGAATACAGTTTCACACCTAACTTACTCTTATGTAGATAAGCACAGGTGCTCAGAAGCAGCAGTCACTGTCTGCTTTGGTACCTCTTCTATTGACTGTGAAAACAGAAGAACCATTTTCAGATGCTTTCCATCAGTGTTCTTGTCCTTATAGTTCTACTAATGGACAGCACCCAGACAGGAATTATATGATTTTGATAGTTAAGGGACCAGATCTTGTAGCAGTATGATCTGATGTGAAAACTGAAGGTCTTACCTCTATCTCTGTATTTATTTAGGCAGTGCCTGTGATACAGCAAAGGAAGTACAAATACAGTTTGTTTTCTTGGATCAGAGGATCTTTCCCCTGGTGTGGCCAGTGTAGACCCTGTTCAATTTACCTTCCTTAAACAAATTGATCAAGATTTTCTTTATTAATATCTTCTGTGTTCCAGGGTGAATAAGGAAGGACAACTTTCCTAGGTGACCCACTGTTGCCTTTCATGTGTTCAGAAACATGAGTCTAGCTTTAAAATGATGTAAATGAGATTTACTCATAAAATATGTACAGTTAGCAGGAAACCTGAGAAACAGCATCCCACGGGACTCTGTTCTTGAGAATTAGGTCTGTTTTCCTCTTGTAATTAAGGGTGAGAATCAGACAAGGACAAGTTAAGACTACTGGAGTTTCTATATACTTCAGTGTGTCCTGTTTTGGTATCTGTGAAGGACTTGTTATCAAATCCATGTTACAGCATGACAGAGAGGTACTGATTAAATAAATGTTTCCTAGAGTGACACAGGATATCTTTCTACTAGCTCTACTGTGCAGGGCTCAAAATAATCCGTAAGAACTGGCACCTCAGGAAGTCTCAGGGAGAAAGGTGACTGAAATCCATTTTCTGTTTAGTATTTTTAACCTTCTCCTTCTGTTTAGTTCCTGCCTGGCCACTTAATGTAATGCATGTTTATTGCAGACTGCTTTTAGTTTGGTCCTTTTAAAAGCTCCCTGAGGCACAATGATGCCTAGAAATTAATGTATTCCCTTCCCGCACATCAAGCAGATGTGTGTATATTGAGTTAGTGTCTCTACCATTTAGCTGATTTCTTTCTGGAGTGTAGCTGAAATCGCTGCTACGTACCAAACACACTTGTGGCCTTTCCTCCTGACACTGTAGGGATATGTAGATTTGTATACACAGTGTTTTATTCTTCAGCTGCAAAGTGCTTGTGTGACTTGCATGTTTTTATGAAGCCACTAGTTCTAAGTATGCTACACTCTGGGGCAGTGTAGTGCCACAGTTGTTGGATATGACCGGATTCAACAAGAGCATGCATAAGGTACCACTGACATTTCAAGACACCTTGAAGTGGTTGTCCTTGTCATCTCTGTCCACCCATCTTTTAATTACTGGTTGAATTAGAAGTTGTCTTTGAAAAGATTACTGCTGGTTGAAAAGTGAAGGACTTAGGTTAATGTAGGTAAAGTGTCCTTGCCAGGGAATTAACACAGCCAACTGCCGGGCCAGGTTAGGGTAATGTCTGCTTCTCCTTGAAAGAAAACTCTATTCTAACGTTTATACCATACTAACCCATAATTGTTACTTCTCAATAGTTGTTGGGATCATTCATTTCACCTATAAATAGTGATGCCTTTTTTTCCAGCAGAAAAGAGAGGTATCTCTCCAATACCTGCAAATCTTTGTATCAGCCCCTCTTGCTGAGGCCATCAACAAAAGTTACTCTTTGGAAGAGTGTCAGCCCTGTTCTAATTTTATAGCCTTACCCTAAAGAAAAGTGCTACACTCAGAACTCAGTCCATTAAGGTAGACTGAATTCCCTTCCCACTGTACTACAAAGATTTAGATGGTCAAGTCTTTTAAAAATATAGATTTATTTTAAGCACATGAAACATGAAGATAGGCACAGTTGTAAACACAGAAAGGTTAAACATGGCAATGAGCTTGCAGCCAGACAATGCAAGCAACAACTTGGAGGTAGAGGTTACCATTTCACACGTGAAAATCTGTGGCAAATTGGTTCTTTTTGGTATTAGACATTCTAGACTTTGCTCATCTCAGTTTTAGTTTGAAAATACCCTGCCACTCTACCCTTGCCAAGTTTTTTTCCTGAAGTCTTTGCATCAGTGTATGTTCAATAATGTATAAAGTGCATTCAGACGAAGGACGGACACAGGGAAAAGCCCCATTTCCAGTGCACTAGAGGGGAGCGAGGCAAAACATACTCAGATCGCTGACTAGAAAGAGCTTGGTTTTGAATCAAACCCTAAGAACACATTGAGTAATGGCACAGTAATGCACACATGGTTTCTAGGAGACAACTTCAGAGTAGATACTAACTACTGGACCTATGGCTTGGCAGCATATTTGCCTCTTAAGTTTTGCAGAGCAAGGTCACGTTCCTCTGTTGATAATTACTAGAATAAAATAATGCTGAAGTTTGAAATGTTCCTCCTGCAGTTGTTACTGTAAACAGCATTCAGTTTATTTTGAAATAGTGCATTAATTCTTGGGTCTTATTGTCTGTGTTTTCTTGTAGACAATGAGCTGCTGTCTTGGACTTCCGATTAGGATTTTGCTGTTAGAAGTGCAGCCATTTCCATCTCTAACTAGCCTCTAAGCCTAAAGCTGTTGCTGTTAACATCAGTGAATCAGGACATCTTGTTCAGAAGCTTAGGCTTTATAGTGCATAAGTAGTTAAGGGAAATCTAGGGACAGCTAAAAGCAAACATCAGCTTCAGCTTTCAGCTTCTTGTAACTCATTTGTGTCTCAGAAACTTGAGAAAGGCTGCCCTAGGGATACTGCAAACAAAAACACTCTGGCATCACTCTTTTCCCTTTAGACACATTGGGAATACAGAGGAATTGAGCAGCTCCAAAAATTCCATTTGGTTTTACACAAGTAGACTCCTCAATCTCCACTCTGAGAGGTCACTGCAGTGCTGGAACCTCTTACCCCTCTTAGCACACCTGTTACTTCTGTGGAAGTGTGAAGCCGGAAGATAGTGAACAACATTCCCAGTACTGTGATACTGACACCCAAGAGTTAGAGTGTTTTTTCCCTTACACCCGAACAGGAATAAATCCTCCTGATAGGATTTAAAAAAAAATAATTGTAACTTCCACCTCTATTTTATATCAATTGTGCTTATTAATAACGGGGGGGGGGGGAGGGGGGAGGAATCCTGTAGGATTCAAGAGCTGAATTCTTTAACTCTTCAGTCATCCTTTTTGTCAGAGGTACTTGAGTTGTCCTCTTCACTGCCTTCCGAACAGACTTTGTTTCTTGCGAGCGGTGTTGTTTCTGAGGCTGCGATTGTACTCCTCCTACCTGGACTGTGTTTGACTTCAGGTGACTCTGTGCCATCCTCCTCCAACATATCTGACTGGTATCTCTGTAGCTCTAGGTATGTAGTAAATAACTTGGCATATTCTGGATGCTTGAGTGCAAAGTTCTTGAATTCATCTGAAAAATACGAAACACAGATACTATAGTGCAGCAACAGAATCAAAGAACATTTCATTTTAACTGAAGATAATCTCCAGTTACTTTTCTCTGAAGCATCTCAGACACATCACCAAAATACCAAGGTCTGTGCTTCAACTGTGTTCTCCAGAAACACAGAGTATTAGAACCACCAGATAATTTCAGGGAGAAAAAAAGGCAGGAAACTCACTGTCAAAGTGACTCTCAGAGTGTTCTTTGTAACAGAAGGATGTAACTTACCATAGGACAGCTTCCCAGTCTCATCTGCATCTATTTCTTTAAAGAGCATAGAAACATCAAGCTCAGGCACCCCTAGAGCTGACTGAATGATAGAAGCAAACTCTTCTTCTGTTATAGTGCCATCCTCATCCATGTCAAAGAGCTAGAAAAGACATTACAGGTAGAAGTACTTCAGCAGCAGTTCACCTGCGAACCTTCCGTGCACATTATCCACCAGTGTTAGGTTTCTAGCATTCAAGAGGTGATCTGCAATCAGTGTTTGGGCTTTGAAGAATCACAGAAAGGCTTAGGTTGGAAGGGACCTTATGAAATCATCTAGTCTGACCCCCCTGCCATGGGTGGGGACACCTCTCAGCTAGACTTGGCTGCACAAGGCCTCGTCCTAAATTTTGGTACAAGTGATTTGTCACCCACTAAAGAATTACTGGAATTAACAAGGAATTTGGATGACTAGAATGCAGGCCATAGATACACCTTGATCATCCTGTCCTTTCCAGTGCAGTGACAGCATCTGCTCTGAGTCAACCCCTTGAGATGTACACTGCATGGTTGGCTGTAATTCTGAGCTACCTGTGTGGTGGGTTGACAAACGTTCAAAAAGTACATTCAGTGGCACAAAACCACACAGCAAAAGGAAAACAACAATTGCATTTCAGACTGAAACAAACTTTTACCAGGTGAACAGGTAATTTCCTGTGGAAACTGGAAATTAAAACAAATTGCTAATGTTATAATCAGAGCAACTCTTAAGATACTGAAGAGTGGTTCATAAACACAGATTAGTGGCTAGAATAACTGGATTGATACCAAAGATCACCCGAGCATTTTCCTATTTAGGACTCACTACCTGGGCATCCTTGGTCACATATTGCCTGCTTGTTCCTGAGATCTGAAAGGAGCTCCTGTTCCCTTGAATGTACTAGTAGGACACCCTAATAAAAGCCAATATAAGATCTTAGATGTAGCCAGTCCTGAATAGCCCTTCTTGATTTCTGACCCCCCTCCTCCTATTGAGTGCTTGACCTACAAGGGGATATTGCTCCATCTATTGTCTACTTATGACATTGAAGAATCACTGCAGGAAAAACCTCAGGCAAAAAACCTGCAAGTGCTGCTGAATCTTTTTTGGAGTTAGCCTGCCAGGTTACATATTCATTAGTGCCTTCACATGGCTTTGGAAACCATTATCTATGAAGCTGATGCCTGCAATTTTCCCCCTCCCCTTCACTTTCTAAATGTCAATTGGTTTAAGAGTCTATTTCACATTTGCATAACAGATTGAAGCTATAAACTTATGATTTGAAAGCTAACAGATTTACAGTCACTCTTCGTTTGTCAGGTTTTTAGATTTACACTAAATTGAACTTACCTTAAATGCCATCTGAATAGTCTCTTCTGTGTTGGCTGGGTTACAAAGAATAGACAATCCAATGACATACTCCCTGAAGTCAATGGTGCCATCTCCGTTCTGTTACCAAAAGCACGTGGCAGGAGTTAGTGTTGCAAATCACTTCAAAAGCTGTTGTATAAACCAACTACACAATGTGCACTGAGAGAGTTTCCAGTACTGGAAGTATTCCTTCTTGGAAAACAGAGAACCAGCTCATTTCATGCCTGTAATACTAGGACTGAAGTAGCAATGTAAGTATTTTCAATAGCTGGAGATTTGGTATCAATTCCTACCCTATAAACACCCAACCAAAAAAGACTTAAAACAGCTTACAAGGTTTTCTGTAGCACGTGACCTCTGACAAGCTTCTAACAAGAACTGGAATACAAGTGTTTAAGGTAACCATGACAGTTTATGTAGCACTGGCATTTGCTGAAGTTCAGGGACCAAGGCAACATCTTAGAATAATCAGGCCATCAGTGGGACTGTTGCCTTGAGTTAATTCTTCCCAAGAACTTTCAGCAATAAAAATATATGCCAGCAAAAGTACAGCCTGATGATGCAGTAAATCCACATGGTCTGTATCTTTAGCCTGCCTTTGAAGCAAATGTGTTGCCCTACATGCTGTTTTGAAGCCAGTATACTGCCCTACCTTTTAAGCTGTAAGTGCAATGAATTCATTGTAGCAGCCTCTCTGATAATTTCAGTTCTGAAGGAACATTTCCATCTGTGTTAACTACAAAGCTGCACCAACAAAATACGTGCAGCTCGCTTTGATGGGATTGGTGATTAATTCTATGTAAGCTATGTTATGTATTTGTAGATATGGAAAAGGGCAGATGCCTGCTGAAATACATGCTTCAGTCAACAGTGTTCCTGTGGCCACACTGAAAGTTTCTTGAGAGCTTTGGGAAACATTCTATTTGAGGAAAGGTCATATAATAAACATTAGGTGATAGGACATGGTAGTTAATGAAAGCATAGTAGGGATGATTAGTAGCTTCTGTTTTGGAACACTCAAATAAGGGCATTCATCACAAACATGTTAAAAGCAAACAGAAGTGGAAAGATTTTTAAGAAGTGGACTCTCTAGATCACAGAATCATTTAGGTTGGAAAAGACCCTCAGGACCACCAAGTCCAACCGATAACCCTACTCTACAAAGTTCATCTCTAAACTGTATCCCCAAGCGCCACATCCAAACGACCTTTAAACACATCCAGGGTTGGTGACTCAACCACCTCCCTGGGCAGCACATTCCAATGCCTGACCACTCTTGCTGTGAAAATTTTTTTCCTATTGTCCAGTTGTAGCTTGAGGCCATTCCCTCTTGTTCTATCACCAATTACCTGTGAGAAGAGACCAGCACCAGCCTCTCCACAGCATCCTTTCAGGTAGTTGTAGAGAGCAATAAGTTCTTGCCTCGGCCTCCTCTTTTCCAAACTAAACAGCTCAAGCTCCCTCAGTTCTCCAGGCCCTTCACCAGCTTCGTTGCCCTCCTCTGCACTCACTCCAGCACCTCAACATCTCTCCTATATTGAGGTGCCCAAAACAGTACTCAGGGTGTGGCCTCACCAGAGCTCACAAGGGGACAATCACCTCCCTATTCCTGCTGGACACAGCATTTCTGATCTGAGAGCTGCACAAAACTTATTCAGCCATGTGAGAGAGGGATGGTCTTCTGGGTAAATCTGGAGTGAGCAACCAGATCTAGATGCTGTTTCTGGCTCTCCTACCAACTTCTGCCTACTTGAGCACACCAGCTGTAAGTTTTCTGTTCTTGGTCTTCTGCTGGGGAATAGTGGGATATAGAGCTTGCAACAGGAGTATGCTAAAGCTGCTCTACAGAGCGCTCTGAAAATCTTGGGCTCCATGAAAATGAGATTTCTCTTACTGAATTTAGGTTTTAATATTACAGTTTCACAGTACATTAGAGCTTGGAAAGGACCTCCAGAGATCATTGGGTCCAAGCCTCCTGCCAAGGCAGGATCACCTAGGGTAGTCTGCACAGGAATGGGTCCAGATGGGTTTTGAATGTGTCCAGAGGAGACTCCACAGCCTTTCTGGGCAGCCTGTTCCATTTCTCCATCAGCCTCACGGAGTAACTAAGTAATGTGTAATAGCATGGTCAGTACTAACTTTCTTTACTAAGCTATAGATTTGACAGGATTTAAACCTGCTAGGATAAAAGGGGTTTTAGGCTTCAAATCCACTTCAGGACTATCTGCACAGATAACTGATTTTCTTCACGTTGATGTTCTTAACCAATCTCTTTTGAAGACACACAACCTTTGAACACCTTGTATTTTGAAAAACTGTGAATTTTAGGGAAACTCTTCAGCTAGCATAAGTCTTCAAGTTACTTTCACATGCATTAAAGGACTGTAACTTACCAGTTTTTCATTATTAGAAAAGGACAAGGTACTCTCATAAATGCTGTTGTCTTTACAAATCTCATCTCTGCTCTGACTGTGCTGCAGAGATTCACTTTAAATATTTTGGCTACATCATAATTCTCATAACAGAGATAAAAGTATCATCATAAACCTAAACTTTGAACAGCTGAAGCAGGAGTGCAGATAATAGTTGTTCAGAGTTCCATGGAATATTATTTTTGGACAGCTGCACAGACTGCTCTTAGCAATCTTAGGATTGTTTGATATGATTAGTGTATTTTTTTAAAGTTTATTTTTAAAGCTGAGAACCTCTATCACAGGGAAAGAACTGGAAAATAAACTTTAAAACAGTCTCATTAAAAACAACTTCTGAAAGAAATTAACACAGCTGTGGCTGCACATAGTATAATGCCAAGTGCCAATAAGGATCATGGCACATAGTATAATGCCAAGTGCCAATAAGGATCATGGCACATAGTATAATGCCAAGTGCCAATAAGGATCATGGCACATAGTATAATGCCAAGTGCCAATAAGGATCATGGCACATAGCATAATGCCAAGTGCCAATAAGGATCATGGCACATAGTATAATGCCAAGTGCCAATAAGGATCATGGCACTTTCATCAAATGTGCAAAAACCTAGTACACAAAACAGTGCAATCTGAAACACAACTCCAGCCATTTGAGTAGGAAGATGTACTTGCAAGATCATGTTGTGACTGGCTCTACTAAACCCTGGGATGCTGGATAACTTCCAAATGCTCTGGCATTTTGGTTAAGGGGAAACAATGGTGGTGGTGCCTGGAAAAAGAGATGGGAGTTAAACTCCAAATGCAGGAAGACCTTCAGTGCCTGTGTAGCACAACTGCAAAGAAGCACTTGCAATAGTCTTTCTAGTACAATATCAACAGCTAGGTACTTTCATTCATAAAATAATCTAAACCTCAACAACCCTTGTTTTCTTTATGGAAACTAGTTTTCTGCTACTGTTTTCCCTGTAGTTTCCCTCCTGTTGCTATGGTAACCAAGGTTTTGGTGTTGGTTTGGTTTTTATTTAATAGAGTAAATCTTACACTTCGGGCAACAAGTTTCCAGTGCCATAAGCAGTCCCCTGTTTAGAATTGCACAAAGACTGCAAAACAGGTGCAGTCAATAAAGTTTCAAAGACTACTGCCCCAAAAGTGCTTTTCTCACTACACAAAGTAAGGGGAAGCCCCAAGTGTGTGCACCAGTCATTCCTGTTCAGCTGAAGTAAACCCTGAATCACTGTAGGGCCACTGCAGCGAAGCTACGACTGGGCCATCTGGGGAGGACCTGCAGATGCACCCCCTGCGTTAATAGCCAGGCTCATCATGTACGAGGCTATTGCTGTAACTCCAAATGTTCCACCACCTGTTGATACTTGCAAGTTCTAACATGTCAGAAAGGGAAATTCTGAAACAAACATGGTAGGATGGTGCTCACCTGGAGGTGTCACACTGTCCCTTGTGCTCAGTTTTATGTTAAGCTGAGAGCAAAGGTCACTGTGGATGGGTAACTGTGCATTTCCAGTGAAGGACTGGGAGGAGTGTGAATGCCATTAGGAAGGAACTGACCTCTTCCATCACAGTTTGAGCCAACACAAATATTTTTACTGATTCTGTGACCCATCTTGGTATTAAATAAAGTACAAAAGGAAAAAAAGCGTGGGCTGTGAGGTTTTTTTCCCTCAGCTGCAAGTAAAAGGCTTCTGCAGGTATACCAGGGAGGAGATTTCATCAGTTTGGAAAATACTGTTTGCCAAATGCTAACTGCAAGATTTAGAAATCAAAGTGAGGGAACTTTAGAAATAAACCCAACCCAGAGTACACTATTAGCATTCAGATGCCCTGTAGGTCTTGTGTGGTATTTCTCAATTAGTCACTGATGTCTCCCTTGGGAGGGGCACCTGAACTCTTAACATCTGGAGACAGCCTGTAGTGGAAGATTTCCCTCCTCAACTCATCCTCTCACATTCCAGGCAGCTAGCACACACCCTAGCCAATTTTTGTCTAAAGTAGCAGAGCCCTGATGAGAAATCCACCTTGCTATGTTGCGGTGCAAGAGCAGTTTTCATCAACTGTATGTAATCCTTCATGCAAAGAAATGTTTCTTTGACAGTTAGTTACTCCTTGCCCTTTTACTCAAAAGTTGACACCTTAGAATGGCCTAAGTTCCCACTAGCTTTGAGCATGATCTTGCACCCTGATAAAATTTACCTGGGATAGCCAGAGGTTGATTTTTGGCTGGCTGGCTGCTATGTGACAGCATTACTACAGCAGGCATCTCTAAATATAAATGTAGTATTTTAAGTTGCTGTCATTATAGCTACAGTAAAGCTAGAAGGAAAGACTACTTAAAAACTACTTAATAGAATTGTACGAAGGAGGAAAAGGTTGTAGAAGTAGCCTTATATAAGTCTACCTGGCCAGCAGGTAGACCTGACAATACTACTCAGGTTTTGCTTCAGCAGACAAGCATGAAAAAGCAGAAGCAGTGAGGAAATGAAATAGGGTTATGTAAATTGATTGTTCATTTCAGTTATTGCAACTCTCATGTTTTTCCCCTTGTTAGAAATAACTGCACGACTCTCTTTACTAGCAACTGCCTTCAGGCAAAGGGAGTTTTATTCCTGCTTAGCAAGTGCTGACAAATCTGAACAGTAACATCAACACCAAACTTAGGAGTTTTTTTATATCCTAGTTATACTCAGGTATTAGTCACTTTACATGAAGAAATAACTAAGCTTTGAACCTGCAACACATTCCCTCACTTCAGGGTCTAGAGATAGTTTTCTATGGCACATGCAGCTGTCCAGCTGACAGAAACCCTTCACAAAACAGATGAATGCATGCACAAGAAGAATCACCACACTTTTAAGCTGGGCTATCTACTGCTAGCTACGTTTGCCCTAGAATAAGGAAAAGACTGCAGTTCTGTAGTACAGGATTGTTATCTTCTACGTATATCCTCCAGATGAAGCTTATTCTTCTCTGCTGTGCCTTCATGAATACATGGTCAGCTGCAGCCAGTCTTCCATGGTCATTTTGATCTGTCCACTTCCATCTCGATCCAGGGACTTGAAAGCCCGGAACATGCTGTCCAGTCGTACCAGGCAGCTGATGAAGCTGTTGAAATCCATGCTCCCGTCTTCATCGGTGTATCTGCGCACAATTACCTGGCAGAGCTGCTCGTTCAGATGGAACCCTGCAGCCTTCAAGGCGCTCGGCAGCTGAGCTCTCCCAACAGTGCCTGACTGATGGGCATCGTACTGCTTGTATACACACTGCCACTTCTTGATGTTGTTCCACAGGTACTTGAACTCTTCAAAGCCCAGCTTGCCACTTGTATCACTGTCCATGACAGCTACCATGCTACGGCATGTGTCTAAGCTGAAGCCATCTGTCTTCAAGTCTTGATGTTTGGAAATGACTTTGTTAAGAATGTCCCTGAGCTCTGCGGCAGACACTTCCATATCATCTCCAGCCAGCTGAGCAAAACAGCGACGAAACTGTTTGATTTCTTCACTCTCATAAGCTTCCACATTTGTGAAACGGTTGCGAGGAGGTGGAGGTGGCTCTGGATTATACTGAGCTGCTGCTTCACTTATCAGATTGACAAGACCTCCAACAAGTCCTCCAATATTACCTCCACGTCCACCTCCTGTTAGGAGACCTCCAAGGCCACGTGCAAGGTTTGCTCCACGACTACTACCAGTTGCTCCACTCAGCAAAGCTTTAGCGAGGAACATGGTGAAGGCTTGTGAAGGGAGCTCCAGCACTTCTGTAACTCAGGGGAGCTGTGTTGTGTCTGAGCTGGGTGTGGGCAAAACGCAGTTGTTCTGCCTGCTCAGACTTTACCTGTCTGTGCATGTCTGCAGCTGCCCTGCCAGAGTTCTCAGGTGTCAGTAGTTTCTGTCAGTTGTAAACATGCCTCTTTCTTTTTCTCTTCTCTTCTCTGTGTAGTTGGCTTTGTGATTTGAGGAATCCCCAACAATAATGAGGCTGAAAGCCACAGAGCAGAAGCCTCAGAATACTTGTGCTCCTAACAGAATCAATGTGAAAACAGCTCTGTCACATCAGTGTGACTGTTCCTCAGAGATAAACACAGCAAAAGCTTTCCAGAGCCTTGCCTGTTCTTGCACTCCTTTATGCTTTCAACTTTTTAGTGAACTGAGCATTACATTGCTAATTCTGGTCACTGGCACTGTTGTGCCAGATAAGGAAAAGTGAAAGGAATCTTGATTGCCTTAATTATTCTAGTTGCCATATGTACTGTGCTTCAAGACTCATACTAGATGTTCATAGGAGCTAATACCCCAAGGTGGAGAGGCAAGAATGAAGAAAGGATGAGTACCTAGCTCTGCTGGAGCTTCCTTGCAGACAGCAATTAAGGAAATTCACTTGAGTCTTCTCTATTTTAGAGCCTGTAAAATCCTTTTATCTGGAAAAATCCTGAAACAGCTTTAATCAGCATTATACAGTGCAGTGTACTCCCAAGGACAGGTGTACTGGCTAAAGCTAACTTGGTCAGGAAGAATGATGCTGAGATAGGAGAGCTCCTGTGATAAGAAACAAAAAACCTTTGCAGTACAACATGCTGCTTGTAATATAGCACATACTGGTGCCTAGAAGTAAGATGAACTCTATGCTATGCTGTCATCACTGATGCTTCTGGTATAGTCAGAGGGGCACATCCATACAGAAATTTTTCTCATCTTCAGAGGGAAGCAGGAAATAGGAGAGATCACCATTGACTATGGGGGAAAGCCTAACTGATGAGATTAACACACAGCCTCCTTTATGGCTGGAGGTAGGCAAGAGGAGTCAATGTCTAATAGCACCCTTCACAAACACAGCAGGAACATACACAGTAGTCAGCGTCAGTCTGCCTTAAATTACCTGCTTACAACTTCATCAGTTAATTAAGCTGTCAAGATGTACACAAGCTCATAATGTGGTGTAGGCAGAAAGAAATACTCAGCAAATGCCAGCATGAAGATTATCATCTGGTGGTAGTGCAGCAGCTTGGCCCAAGGAATGGCTGTCATCTCACAAGCTACAAACTGACCAGACTTTGTCTATAGGAACTATCTTGCCTGCAGGAGTTACTAACCAAGAAGCATTTACTAAGCTGGACATAACAAATTAAAAATCCTCTTGGGATGTGATTTTTAACAAAACCTTGTCAAGAAGTGATTTAGCAACTACTCACCCTGTCAAAGAGCAGAAACAGCTCTTTAAGGACATCGGAAATAGGCAGCTTCAAGTACTCTGCAAACTCCTCAATTCCGATTCTCCCCCCTTTGGAGGCACTTGCAATAGCAGCAAAGGTATCCAGCTGCTCTCTGACATGGTTCCATTTTAGGCTATGTGAACAAGAGAGGGAGGAGGTATTTGTAAACAGCAGATCTGGACAGATGGAATTTCAGTAGGAGTTACTGCAGTGTTCAGACAAAAAAATAGCCAAACAGAGCATGTGTGTACAGCATTAGAAATGCTGCACTCTCAACCTGATATTTTATATGAAATCAGCAATTAATGACAGTTTTTAATATTAAAAGCAGGCAGTACTATGCTTGGATAGATCAGATTTCCTTAGAGTCACTTCCCAAACCTAGAATCATCTGTGCAGTTACTAGGCTAGTCTAGCAGAGAGTTTTCCATTACCATAAATTTAGGTGCAGCACTATTTTGCTGCATCGTGCTCCAGGGTATTTCCTAAACAGAAGGGAATAGATCTCAGCGCCGTTAGCTGACTCTCCACCCAAACACTAGTATTGCTGCAGCCTGAGAACTGTCTGCTCTCTCTGCAACATATGCCACTGCACCTCAGTAAGAATAACTAGGATTCCCAGGTGTGGGATAACTGCCTAGCTTAATATGGGACGGGAAGGCAAGTTGATTTAGTAGTTTTGGGACCAAGGTCATTTGCAATCAGCAGGTGTTTGTGTTCGATGAAGCCCTGTGAAGCTGTCCCACCAAAGAGCTGAAGGAGGGAGTCTTATGAAGATAAGATGGCCTTGTTTTGGCTCAGACTGATGAAGCAAGGTTAAAATAACGTAAATACCCAACTTCAAAGAAATTTTGAATGCCAGGGTGCCTGAGTGAGGCCCTTTGACTAATTAACCACAATTTTAGTATTAAAGTTAACACCCAGAGCCAAAGTGAGTAGATGCTAAACATCTATTCCTGTTACTCTTCACCCAAATCATGCTAAACATCACCTAGAAGGCACTGTCAATATATGCTGAACTTCTGCTGCATCTCTATTATATGTCCAAGCTATTGCAAAAGTTTTGAGTCTCTGACTTTGTGTCAGATGCTACCCAGGATTCATTAACCAGAGATTAATCATCTTGCATTTTTCTTCTTGTAACACTGCCCCCCAGAATTACTTGGGATTAGTTCAAACTGGGCTTCTCCTCATCTCTGATTTCCATGTCGTTTATGTATGTAATTGGATCCATAAATACACTGTGTTATGCATGGCCAAGTCAATTGCCAGGTCATTTATCCTTTTGTAGATGGCCATGAACACCTGCAGAGCTGCAGTAATTACAGCAGCCAACAGTTACACTTTCTTACTTGAGCTTCTTGCTAATTTTGGTGAACTCCACCAGCCCAGCTTCCATGGGTAAAGTCAGCTGTCCAGCTGTAATCATCAGTCTGCAGTCTTCAAAAGTGTGATCAGTGACTGGCACATTCAAAGCACTGAAACAAAATTAAGAAAAAAGAAAAATCAAGGTCTTACATGAAAATGGCTTTTAGCTGAGTGTCTGCTTTCTGTGGGAACCTCTCTGGTGGGAAGTTACGATGCGGTACCAATTTAAACAATCTCTAGTGTCTAGACGGGATGTGTTTTAAAAGAAAGCCTTGCCTCTTTCAGCTGTGATAATTTTAGTATCACTGCAGTCCTTTTTACTCAAGAAGAGCTGGGGAAGATGAAATAATAAAGGACCCTTCTGTATCATTTTGTGAAGCTACATTATGGCAGTGTCATAATGTTTATTCCAATTTTCCTTGAATTGAACAGGCTACATTCCCTGCTTTATGCTCTCTGACACCTCTTAGTTAAAATCTAGGACAATTCCTATATGTAGTATGTGGGATTTGACTAAATTGTACTTTATGGATAGGATATAAAAGAAAGGTTCTCAGAGATTTTACTCATAACTGAGTACAGACCTTGCCATGTTTTGTCGGACTCTGTTGGCAAAAAGAATGGGATCATTCTTTTCTTCTTCAGTAGGAACATGTACAGGCATGAACTGAAAGACAGGAGTTTTCTAATCAATTCAAGAGTTATCCCTTTAACAAGAAATTGTCCATGTTGCTAAGATTGTTTTGGAATAGGAGAAAAAAACAACCCACAGCCATGCAATGAAGGAACTGGACACTAGAGGTCTCAACTGCCTTGGAAACCACTCTGGGTCTTCTGCCCTGGCCACATAAATGACATTTAGTCCCAAACTACCTGTTTAAGATTGAAAGAAGCTATTTCAATATGAAAAACCAACCTCCCAAAGCAGGAAAGTATAATAAATGTATACTTAGTTAGAAAGTTAAATGCTACACTGGCAAGAAAGTGAGTCTGTACACCCCTTTATAAGCAATGTTATATACCAGACTAGTGTGAGTACACTACTACTGCAGTCCCATCTCCTACCTGGTAATTGCATCTGTCAGCATGTGACTGAGAAGCTTCCTGTGAGCTTTTCCTCCATGAAAAAAACATTAAGGACTCTTAGTTCAGAATTGTGTGTACAGCACTAATCAGATACTTTGGAACTCCAAGCAGAGAGTAAAAATCCCCAACAAAACAAATCTCCCTCCTCACCCCTCTTCCCAAACCTAGAAAACACTCCAGATACCTAAGCGCCAATACATTCACTGCTGAGGATTTATTCCAGAGAAGAAGCTGAAGTAGCATTACACTAAAGATACACCATTGATGAATTATCTAATATGGCATGGATCAGCATCTGTGTGTGGAGGGGCATTTTGTTCTTATGACTTTGGCCTACAAGGTTCATTTTCAACTCTCTTTGATGCCTTTTCTTAGTTATGGTTATAATTTATATGAGTTCTGATACTCTCCACCCTGCAATCCTGCCTTTAAACTCTAGAATACAGTCATTCCAGAGGAAGTGTTGCTTACAGTTCATTGGAAGACAGCTCTAAGTTATGTGTCAATATGCTTCTTTAGTTCTACTGGAGTTGCTGGCAATGCACCAGTACAGAAGTATCTGTCCCATTAAATGCAGTCCCTCCCAAACAGCCTTTAGATGTTTGTTTGTAAAGAATGCTGCCTTTTCATGATTAAAACCAGGAAGTTTATGGAATCAGTTATCTGTCAAATAGCCAGAACATTTTTCTGTTTATGGCTAAAAGCTTTCTCCCCTGCAAGGACAGCAAAGGTCCAGCTGTGCACAGGAAGGTTTGAGATTTCATTTCTTCTGTAAGCAGTTGCCAGTTCTGTTCAGGGTCTGACATCTGGCCCTGTCAGAAATCACTTAGATAAAGGAAGCACAGGCACACTGTATAGACACAGAGAACTGTGTCATCACCAGGTGAGATGAAGTCATAACTGATAAGTTTATCTGTGCAGACATGAGTCTTGGTCTTGAAAGTGGTCATTATATCTGAGGTCCTGCTCAGACAGTAACCTAAATTTGTGAGGTTAAATATGCTTCCATCCCCTTAAAAAAGCCACCTACAATTAGGAATAAAACCAGTTTGCCAAAACCCACAGTTGGGGTGATGAATTTAGCTCCCTGGCATCCTGAAGTGGTATGCATGCTCTCTAACACACCCAGCTCTTACCTGCTGGAGTATAGCTTCCCTGTCGGATTGCAGTCCTGTAAGTAATTGCTCATGCTCAGTAAGTAGAGGCAGCTTAGGACTGATGGGAGTGGAGACCTATTTTCTTACTGTATGGGACAGCAACAGAAATGTCCACTCCTAAAAGGAGATGTTCGATCCCCTCCTTCCCCAAGGAAATTTCCCTCTTCTATTTTTAGGAATGCTATGAAAAAGGTTCTGCTTAGGGGACACACACAGTGCTACAAAAGATGCAGAATTTTCTCTGTTTCATCTTTTGGAGCACGAAACTCATTTTCTGACAGGCTAGTTTGAGTTCTGGTCTGAAGCAGAGGAAAAGGGGGGCTACATTAACTATTTCTGGTTCCCATGTATTTAAATGACATGGATACTGTACAAAATAATTGAATTTAGTTCTTTAGTGCACCACCTATAAATGTCTACTGCATGAACTAGACAGTAAGCAAGGTGCTCCCTTAAAATGAATTTCATTGTTTCACAACAAGACCATACTGCTGACTGTTGTTAGAAGCAACTCTACTTGTACTCAGAAAACTTGGCACAACTTTGCAAAAGCTGTGTGGATTGCTCCCATTTTTCAGGTCCCTAAACCAAATGACACTGACAATCCTTTGTGGTCTGGTAAAGAATGTAAACTGCAACACTTGAAAAAACCAATCTCACCACAGTTATCTGGCTCCTCACTGCTATGTTTTGAATGTTGATATTAAGAGGCAGCAGTTAAAATACTGCTACTATGAAGTGTGGATGTTCTAGTTGTCATTCATCTGTCTTTGTGGTGTGCAGCTGATTTTGATGATCCAGGGAACCAGTGCAGTATGTGAAGCTCGGTACAAGTACTAGTCCTTAAGTAAGCTCTTAGTTGCAGAAACCTCCCAGTTCAGTCTGGGAAGATGGTGAGGAAGACAAGGGTATTTTGAAGTGAGCAGGAAAAGAAGAGGCCGAGAAGTTACCTTCAAAAGAACATATTATAATTCTTAGTTCTGCTGTCTGTAAATGCATGTGGTGCTCATTAACAACGATTTTACAGTGCTGTAAAAATAAAGGCATTTCTGACAGCTTTCTTTTAGAAACTCAGCAGATTAGGTGCTACATAGATATGGACAACAAATTAAATATATTACCATGATTCTAGGTTTGTTGTTCAGTAACAGTGACTAATAATATGGTTTATATTAAAGTATACACTCCCTGTTTGCTGAGTACAAAAATGTTTCTAATTCTTACCTCAACTTCTACTCTTGTGAAGAGCTGACAGAGTGTCATTACACACAGCTCTTTTCTGCAAGCAAAGAGGAACAAAAAGACATTTTACATACTTAAACCCAAAGTATTTGTACATCAGTAGGTGTTACTTTTCAAAAACATGGACAAAAACACAGCCAATACTGGGTGAGGGTTTCAAATATGTTTAAGACCTTCAGTGCTTTTAGAAAAAGTTATGAATTTTAGTATCCACAGGTAGGGGGAGGAAGAAACTGCAAAAGAAGATGAAGATAATTACTTCCACTTCTGACTTGTCTTTTTCACTGTGATTTTTAAAGAGCAATGTGCATTTGCTCTTTATATCAAGTAAATTATAATAGAAAACCTTCAAGTAATCTCTGTTCTGTTCTTGGTTTGGATAAAATTGAAAAGAAAAGGAAAAGGCAGAACAGTGAAAGGGAACCTTTCTACTTTCTGTAGGGATCCACTCTTAATGCTTGATTTTTCTACCAGGTAACATTAGGTATTGCTCCCAGTAAGGCACAAAAGTAAGAAAGAAGTAGTACGTGAAAGCAGGGATTGTGTCAGGAAGTTTCTGAGGAGGAGGCTGGTAATGCCCCATCCTGGCCACAATACCCAGCATTTTGTGAGCTGCAGGTTTGCATGGAGGATGTTCTTCTGCTTCCAGTTACTTTGGTTAGGAATCTCTAGATTCTACCACATCCATCCTTCGTACTCGTGCAGGTTTTGAGCCTTCATCTTCCAGCTACCAGACTTAGAATGCTTTTCCATTTTCAGTGAACGGGCAGCTGCCTGCCCTCCACAGGAGTAACTGATTTACTGTCTTTCTTTCCCTATGCCTACACCATCACTCATAACTGAAGACACAGCTCCTTTTCAGTCTTGCAGTATAAATCCTTCACAGGAGAAATCTGTAGTGTGCAACTGAAATTGCAATATTCATTACTCTCAGTATGCTGGTAACTGTAACAGCACTAAGAGCAAAAACCTCTTGGGCAAGTGGGATGGGCATTTAAAGATTTGATAATATCCATTCTATAAGTGTGCAGGTGCTAGGATTAACTAATGATAGCTTAAAAGTGCTCATGATCTGTTCCACTACTTGAGATATATTTCAGAATTAATTGCCTGCAAACCTGTAGCTGTTGGGTGAATCAGTACTGCTGTACTGTCCTTACTGCTGTGCTGTCCTTACACACCCTACGAGTGCCATGGGAAAAGAAAGGATTTTCATTTTACAAATCCACATTTTAATGAATGTTCAGAGGGTGAAAACTATTTTCTAGCCATACTGTCAGTGCAGCTGTAAAGGTTTTTTAATACTTTGGTATTTTGGCAGATTAGAAAGCCACCTGCAGTGAGGAATAAACACAAATCTGTTGCATAACTGGTTTATCAAAATCACTGTTGTTACTTTAAGGCCAGATACTCTATATATGGGTGCTTCACTGGGGTCTCAAAGCAATTGCTTCCACTGAGTTGGGCAAAAGTAAACAACTGAAGGAGAATCCCAGATGTTTGAATGGGAAAAGACAGGAAAAATTAATCCTTGTTTTGCCTGTTTTCTTTATTTACTCTCACATGACTTCAAATGAAAAGGAGGAAGAATGAATAACCAGAGGGGATTTAAAAAATCTTTTTTTCCTTGTCTGAAGTTTCCTACTGTGTAGGAGGAACTTTCCTACCATGTCCATGGTTTCCTGCTATGTAGGAAACTGTAAATGTCCCTGGATTTGGATTGTTTCCCAAAGAAAAAGAATTTAAAATCTTTCTTCTGCTGCAGTTTAAAATGCAAAGCATTGGAGAAAATGAAAACAGTGTTAGTAATGCTTCCCCATTTGCCATCCCTCTCATTAGCCATTCAGATATGAAATCTACTGCATGACAGCATTATCCTCAAGTATTCCCCTCTATAAAAGCAGATGTAGAAGAACGCGTGTCTTGGCTTAGCTCAATCTGTTTGGCAGATTCTTTAGCAACCAGGGGAGAAATGTCTGTATGTAATATTCAGTAGGATTAAGAAACTTACAGTGAATAGCCCTGCCATGTCCAGGTCACAGTATCCTAAGGAAAAAACAACAACACAGAAATGTATGACAGAACCAGATGAAAGTTAAAGGACAGGTAAGTTACAATATAAAACATGCACAAGCTTAGTAAAAGCAGATGATATTTTCATAGTCCTGTGTAGGTAATCTACCATCCTTTTTGGTTTTCTTTGCTTTCCCCTGCCACTCCTTGCTCTATGTTTATTAGTTCTTATATACAAGTTTGACAAGGTATACTGCAGATCTTAAATCTTGTTAGTGAGATGCAATACTAGTCCCCTTTAGTAGTTCACTGTAGTTTTGACATTGATCTGTAAAAGGATTTTACAAGGGAATCTTTGTAAATAACAACAACAATCAGTTGGGTTACATCTTAAAAACCACTAGGAATGAGAAGTTTGGTCTTGTCTGGATTTGCTGGATAATTAGATGGTTAAAAAAAACCCAAAAAGTTATCAAGTTGCTGGACTCCTGTCCCAGCATTACATACCTGTCAGTGAAACAGAGCCACATCTCTGTACCCCAATACTTGGCAGACTGTGTAAACATTTACATGAGAAAACAAGGGAGAGATGGACAGAAAGACCCATCTGCAAAGATGCCCTCCCAAGCTGCCTAATGGGAAGATGTTGGCAGTACTACATGGCTCATCTTTGCTTTTGTTCAGAAACTTTGCAAACCCCTTTACAGTAAGAGTATTCTGACCTTAAACAAAAAATTATGACTAATAGGGAAGTTCTGTGAATTTTAGACTTCAAAGTACAGACACTGTGGCTTTGCAGGAAGTTTCTGACTTCCGCTGCAATACTTTCCTGTGCTCTCTCTTACTTAATTATAGTTAACAAGCCCAGCAGTAGGTTTTCACAGTCATAACAGCAACTGGGTGACACTTGGGAAGCCGGGCTGCTTCAGAGAGCTAGCTGTCCAGTGCTAAAGCTTAGGACAACAGATTCCTCAGTGGCAATTCAAAACCTTTATTGTGGGTAGTGTTTAAGTCAGGATTTTTATTTCTGTATTAGCAGCCAGTGACAGAAGAATGCTCTGCTTACCAGCTTGTTGGGGTAGCGGAGCAGCACAGGCTGCACAGGGACTCGTGGAACAAAGGCACCTGCAACCATACATTAGATTTGATTGTTAAGACTAATACAACAGTTGGGAGTGCTAAGTATTGCTGTAAGACATGGTTTGTGGAAAGAGAAATATCTAAGAAGCTGAAAAGAATGGGAAGTATTCCTCTTGTTGCAGTCTCTATGATTTGGTTTTTGGGTGTTTTGGGGGGGGGGCAATAGTTCACCCCCCTTTTATTGTTAAATCAGTAAAGCAACTAGCAAAATGTCAGGACAGTGCAGCACAATGTGATGCTACCAAGTACCTTTCTGTGTTAAAAATAATCTATTGGCCTGCCTAGATAAGTACTAAGAGCTTTCATAAATTGGTTGTTAAGTCTTGCATGACAAAATGTACAGCCATCTAAGATGGCATGACTGTAAACTGAGCTAAAAGAACATCATCAGAAGCATGTATTTTGGCAGTTCAACTCATAATAATCACAGTCAAGGTAAATTGGGTAAACAAATAAGATTAAGACTGTGCCTGGAAAAAACTTCAACCAACTAACCATATTCATCATAACTAGTTTGCATCCTACAAAATACCCAGAATCAGAACAGTAAACTGTCTAGTATAAAATCATGGGTTTAGTGGCACTGAAAACTTAATGACATAAGACATTACTACAGAGCTGCTGTGTTCCTGCAGAAGTATAGGCCTTACTAGAACCACCACACGAATCTTTCACACATTATTTTCCAACAACAATGCAAAAAAAATCTCTCACCTTGTTTAAAGGTGATCAGGCAAGACCGGTTTGTGCAGGTGCCTTCTGGGAAAATCAGTATCTTGGATTTAAAGAGAAAGAAATATGTACATATACACACAGAGATTTCATGAGAATATTGTACTTCAGCATCAGCTGCACACAGGCTGACTTTTTATGCAAGCTCTGTGACATGGTGCACTGCATCATCACTGTTTCAAAAGGCAATGAACAAAAAGGGAAGGATGCTTACAGTAATACTAACCTGATCCATCTTGATTCGGAAACCTGTGCTTTGCGAGAGTAGAATTCTGGAGAATGCCCTTTATCAGTTCAGAAATATGGCTTTAAGTATTTCACTTGAAATATTTAGTGTTGGTAATGATATGGGAATTATTTCTCTACTGGCAGCTCCTTACTGAACTGCTGGGTGTATAGACATCAAGAGTCTGGGTTGACATGAACTTGTGTGTTTGCAGGTATAGCATGAGTGAGATGCTGGCTGTGATAAGATCATAGCTTGCGGGGTAGCAGCAAAAGGTGGAGACAGAATGTGCAACTGAGATGCAGAGCTCTGAAGGTGTTACACAGCACTGCACAGCCTCTGAACCTGAATGACTCAGACACAAACACCCAGAAGGGTTCTGAACTAGTGTCTGAAATATACTGGGTTAGATGCACTGTGAGCTGCAGTGTGACACACTGAATCCAGCCCTTGATGGAATATAGGAAAGCTTTGTGTTTCTCATATCACTGTAGGATTGATGAATGAGTGTTTAAAAGTTAGGCTGACATTGCTTACCTTAGGATAAGATGGTTTCAGAAAGAGGAGTTGATGAAGTTATGCTAATGCAATCTATCTTAGGGTAAGAGTACACCAAGATAACTAGTTCCAAGGAACCTTACCAGGAATGAAAGGCTGAAGATTCCCAAAACACCAGACCTGAGTTCTTGAGAATTAACATTGTTTGGTAAAGTAAGCAAAGTCCCCCAAACTGGTGCCCTGATGTTGAACTTACTTCATTATAATATCATCATAAAATGAAGAATCACACCTCCTAGCTGGACAAGCCCCCTACCCAAATAGGCCCCTTATCCTCTGAGCATGTGCAGTGAATTCAAGGGTAGCTGTATCTTTAAGATGAGGCAAGAAAGGAAGTAACCAACAGCCAGTTAACAGATGTTGACATGAGGCATAGCTAATAAATGTTACTATGTAAATATCTGCCACAAATTTCAACTGGTATGCCATTTTTGTGGAATTCTCACCTAGCCTCTGTTCTGCATAGAACTAGAATAAAACAAACAGCTCAGCTCTATGTGTGGCACAGAGTAAGTAATCCTTCCCTCCTTCCCCCCTTCCCCTTTGTTTTGGTACAGGGTTGAGAGAAGCACTGATCAGAACCTCATGGTATTAATAAGCATGAGTGCTGCCCAGCCTGCTGTGTTTTGGTCTGAGGAGGAAGGAACAGAGAACCCAGCTACTCTTTCTTTTCTGTTGTGCTAAAAGAATGCAGCCCAGGCACTCTGGGGAGGATATGACAGATGTCACTTTGTGGTCAAGTTTCTCAAAAAAAACCCCAACCCCAGAGTAGGAAGAAGGTGTGACCAGGGTGCAGGACTAGGTATCACCCAGTGACACCATCATCTGTACTGATGACTCACTTTGGGAGATTCCCAGATTACTTGACTCATGGACTGTTGATGCTGTAACACATACCTAGTTTTCATCCCAAGGGCAGTATTGGTATCGAGCCAATTCCCCTTTCCTCCCTATGCTTTCTTCCGCAGAGATTAGGTCTACCAGGACTTTGCTGGAATCACTTTATTCATAACAGTTGAGCACATTATAAGCATCAGTGTAGTTTGTAAGCACAGTACTCAAAACCACCCCAAACCCTTCTTGGCTTTGACACAGGCGTATTTGAAATCTTCCCTTCCTAGCTTTGATGTGGACATGTTTAAAATCTTCCATATAACTGACTGACAAAAATAATGCAGGCTCTAAAAATATAACCTCTTAGAAAAAAGCATTTAAAAGTCAATTGAAGTAGCCTAAACACTATAACTAAAAGGCTTTTTATAAGGTGCTTGCTAAGTAAAAAGGATGCATGAAATGTCTAAATAATGCCAAGTCTGAAAAAGTGGCAAGTGTTGGTCTCCCTGCTTGCATGTTCTCTGTTTCTAGAGACTATTCAGAAAGTGGAGCACTGCATTCAGGTCTAGCTGTTGTCAAGATACCTGCTACTGAAGTCTAGAGTTTCACTGCCTCTTTCAATTTGCCTGAAAAGCCATTCACTGGAAGGAAAGTTGAAGGACAAGTTAACTTTTCTCAGTCATTTAGGATGTATTCAACTATGACTAAAGAGATCTTGTGACTTTAGCTACTGTATCAGTCACTTTGGGTTTTTATTCTAAGTGAATGAACTGCTAAGAAAACAAGTAAAGAACTAATTCCAAGCAGGACCTATGTGTTTATACACAAATTTGCACATGGTATCTTTGGAGACAGGACTTGTATTGCTGACCCTGTTTGTATAGCAGTGACAGTGATACTGTATTTGTAGTATCTGAGGGGAACCCGAGACCAGTCAATGGAACAGAAGAAGGCAGGGACGAAGCTAAATGAGATGTCAGTAGTTTCGCAATTGCTCCAGGTCTTAGTTCTTGCAAAGGATGTGGATTTCCACTCTAGCCCTCTGCCTGTTGTGAAAGCAGCAGACTTACTGCCTCAACACTTCTCTCCCTTCTGAGCAAGCCCTGCTCCATTTGTTTCAAGATGGAAAGCCATCCAAGGCCTTGAAGTGCAACAGCATCTTGCTGCTGAGGAATGAGCATGGGAAACACTGTGCAGAATCACAAACTATTGCTTCCACCTTAAAATCTTTCCACAGTTTAGACTGATCTGAAAGTCTCGGGTTTAGTGCATTATTAACCTAAAGAGTGAACTGAGCTCTCTTCCACATACGAAACTCAAGTTGTAAGTCCTGTGCATGCTGGAGCCTGGACAACCTTACCTGGGTTACCCATCTCATCAGCTGCTCAGTTAGGAAACTGCTATGTAACAGCTTTGCTTCTCCTGCATGTCCTAGCTTGAGGATAGGAATTCACATACACCACTGCAAGTTAACTGCTATGCTGAAGACAGCACGTGACTAGGGAGAAGAGAAAGTCAAGAGCATCTATGTTTGGAACAGCAGTTGGTACTGGGACTTTAACTGACCCATTTTTCACAACAAAAATCTTTCTGGGCATTGGCCTCTTGTCCTTTCCTAAACCAGTCATACACCTCAAAACTGATTTCATCTTCACATATGAACAGAATCCTGTTCAGCTGGGCACCCATGATCTTAAGGTACAAAATGAATATGGAATATGAGTACATGACAGAAGAGTGCTGGTATGTTTATTACCTGTGGCCACTGGCCTCTTGATAACGCCCGCTTAGTTATCTCAGTGACTGTGTTCTTCCGTGAATCAGGGTCTTGACGAGAAACTGCCACAGGCTGGAGGGAACTTAAAATTGCTGTGAAAGAGGTAACAAGTTTTATTTGTTTTGTACTACTGCTTAAAAAACAACTGGGGTTCAAGGCTTCCTTGTAGCAAAAACTTGTTATTCTCATGCTAGGAGACAGACTGTACAAATAGCTTTCAGTCTAAGTAGATAAGAAGAGCGTTATTATTATTCTCATTCTACAGAATGGGAAGTAAGATACAGAAGACACACTGCCAGCTGAGGAGCTTTACAATAGGTATAAATATGCCAAATTCAGCCAAACACCTGCTACTAATATCATTCTTATTTTTCACTGAGCATTTTCACACACTGCTAAGGAACAGACTTGATCAGGTCTCTGCTCGTGGGCTACTCTCAGTCCTGACTCATGCAGACTACCACCAACAAATAGTTTGAGCTATGCTGAAGAAGTAAGATATCCCTCTTCAGCCACCAAGCATGCACAGCTTCTGTGTAAGTTACAGAAAAACACCCTACTTCAATCAGAAGTCTACATCAGAATGTGGGGACCTATGGAGATGTGGTGAGAAACTTAGGGAAGAATTGTCTTCTATATCCCACTCCTGTGCTTTTAAGCGAAGATCAATATAGGTTATGTCCTACAAAGCACTTTTCTCTGGTGCCTACTGAATTTAATTGAGTTACTGTACAGCCAGCAGAAAGTCTACAGCTGATTCTAGTAATAATGCAAATGGGCATTCTTTTCATGCCGAAAGGAGGAGAAAATAATCGAAGCATGAGTCACCTGATCTTTTCCATTCTCTACATTTCCTTTTTGAGTAACTTCTCTTTTATTCTTTCCTTGTTTGGCTCCCATTAGAAAAAAAATCTATAGGAGTGCCTGCAAGGTTAAATTCATACGTATGGTATTTTCCAGAGCGCTGCAGTTTGGGTGTTTGGAAATGACCTTCACTAACCCCTGGTAAAAGACAGCAGGCAAACAGATTTGTCAAGCTACCCACTGGGAGAATTTTAAGAGAAAGTGCCAGCCTGAGCAGTCATGAAACATGCTTTTAGTTACAAAGCAAATTTAAAGTGATGCTATATTTCATATCTGAAAGGAAACAGCATACTTCTAGACTTTCTGGCAATTCAGAATGTTATCACAGGGATTTCACTGGAAATAATCCATCAATACAGATGGAGCCTAACCAATTAAAAAATCTGTTCCTGAATCAGAGAAACCATTCAGAGAGAAGGGTTTTGGCCTCATGCCACAATGCTGACTTCTAACATAATATTTTTTTCATAAATACTTACTGCCAAATACTGGAGCTGAGAGGTTCTCTGCTCTAGACACTATTGATGGCATTCCAGTTAGGGCAGAAATAATGGCATCGAAAAAGCTTGAATGAGGAGCTGCAACAAAGATGGGAGCTTCCGACAGACTTGCTACTTTCCCTTTCACTGTAACTTGGAAACCCATTATGAAGAACAAGGTGCGAGTCAGCCGTGAGAGGGCTGTCTGGATCATCCTCCTTGTGAACAGAAACACGAAAATGTTATCCCATTTTACAGTTAGTGTCTCTTTTGTACTTCAAAAGAAAAGTCCATAAAATACTTCTTCATTCTCACAACTCATAAGGAGAGTGCAGGGCTAAAGGAGAAGACATAGAAGTAGTAGGACTGAGAAGTAGAAGAAGTAGTAGGACTGAGAAGTAGAACCTTGCTTTTTCATGTTGAAACAAGATTAGAATTCTGAAGGTAAGACAATGTACAACCCCTTGCTAAGCCTATTTCCTTTGGTTATTGCAAGGGGAGGCTGGGTTCAGTATCCCTCCTGTAAGAACCTAGGTGACTCTGATACTGTTCTTTTATTAGCACTTTTAAACAAGTAAGATGAATGTTGCCCTTTTGGAACATGTTATCCCAGTAGGGGACATGGTCCCTTCATGGGACTCCCTGTAATCACTTGGCCTTGTTAGAATTCACTTCTACCTTCCTCTGCCTGCATGCAGCTACAGGGCAAGGCAGCTAGACGGGAACTTTATAACCCTGAGGTCATAAGCTGAGCAGCTGAAATCCAGAGCCCACAGAGGCCACTGTAAAATACTCCTTGAAGGACAACATACCTAAGAAAGGAGCTATCAAAGCTAACTTGGTCACAACATAGCAGGAATGACACAGGCTAAACAGAAACTCAGCCTATAGGACATTACCAAACACTTTTCTTAATGACTTTGTTCACTCAAATATTTTTATCAGTATTATTACTAAAATAAGTTTTGGCATACAAATAGCTTACAAAGATTTTTCTACTGATTTGTTTTAGCCATTACATAATTGAAAATCTACTTATTTATAAAGCTCCACTATTGCTGTAAAATACGTTCATCAGAAAGTGGCTTCACCTGAATGGTTAAAACTAGGATTTGACTGAGGACTCTTCTTTAATCAAAAGGAGAAGAGCAAGGGGAAAAAATAATCTTTAGGCTCTACTTCTTGTGTTATTAATAATCCAAAATGCACAGAATTTTCACAACTGTTGGTCATTTTTTACCTTCTCCATCCTTTAAGTGGCACAGATCCTATTCCAGGGTGACGGAAAGTTGCGATGGATGCAAGCAGCCATGCTAGCAGTAAGAGGACTATAATGCATATGGCACGGAGGGGTAGCAAAATAATCCCCTGGAGGACAGTCTGGAAAAAAAGAAGGGAAGAATCTCAAGAAATGGTATCAAGAGGAATGACAGTGATAGCTGTGTAGCTACATTGCACAGATGTCAAAATACCAGCACTGCAGCTGTGTGATTTGGTAAGGAAAGCACCAATGATTTCAGTGTTCAAGTATTCGAGTTTTTGGCTCGGATGTTGCTAGACAGATATGGTAAAGAGAGTCTCCTGCCTTTAGCTTATACTTGGACTTTGCAACATAAAACCAGCTCAAATGAGTCTGCTCAGCTGATATATATCTCCTGCACAGAGCCTTCTGTCACTAGAAGCCTGCCTAGAAGCCAACTGGGATTGTCAAGATGAATAAGATGTACTCTTGCCCTTTCCAAATGACAAGTCTGTGTTGAGTCACACTTGCTGCAAGTGACCCTCGCTACTGCTACTTGGAGTAGTGAACACACAAAACAACTTCACTTTTCTGAGCTAGGATTTCAGCAAAATGGTTTTCAGTAGTTTAAGGCAAGGTTCAGACTTTACTGTGCTGCTGAAGCTGCTGTAGCAGATCTTGGCTCATTGCCTCTGGAAGTTGTTTGCTCATGGTAAACACACAGCAGAAGCCTTCCGATTATCAAGACTAACTTGTTGCCTTCTGCTGAAGCATCTTGGATATTAACCTCTGTGCTGGGACCTCCTTGATTTTTCAGAATAAATTGAGGAAACTTAATTCCCTTTCCTCCTCACAATTGGGAAACTGTTACCATCTTGCTTTGAGACAGTTCTGTGACAGCTGCAGGCAGCCAGAATAGGCAGCCAACTCAGTATACAACAGATCCAAGCCTGTTCACCACTTCTTCATACATGTTTGTAATACAAATGGAGGGAAAGAGAAACACTAACATGCCCTGGTTGCAAATAAACATCATCCCCAGCCCTTCCCCCAAGGAATTTTTACCTTGCATTTTTTAAGGCACAGCTCTGGGAAACAGGTGCATTGGCACAGGGCTGTTAACAGGCGGCTGTGGTACAGGGTAGGGCAGGAAGAAATCCTTAATTGTTTCACCCCACTACATTAGGTTAGATTACTGTATCCTGAAGGCTGGCCTGTGTGGCACAACACAGCAGTGTGCAGATTGGGCAAGCAGGTTTGCTGCATGAGTATGTCCCAGTCCTAGCCCAGCATTCCTGTTAAGACAGTGAAAAGCTCAGCTCTCCTGCCACTCACTGAGGATCAGCTGTGTGTGCATACACGTGCACACAGTGACACACACGTGCACACAGTGACACACACGTGCACACAGTGACACACACGTGCACACAGTGACACACACGTGCACACAGTGACACACACGTGCACACAGTGACACACACCCAAGCAGAACTGTGATAGTGATTTAAAAAAACATTATTTGGGCTATGTTTCTAAAACTTCCTCAAAACTTACATGAGAGTGTTTCATGGTCACAGGCTGACAGCTCCTCCAGTTTTGGGAGGATGGTAGGAGTTACAGAAGGACAGTTATGCTAATTTAACTTCTGCTTCTGAGGTTACTGTTTTCTGTGCTTTACTGAAGAAAATCTGTAGCTGAGTAACAGTGTTCCTCTCTCAAAATCAGCCTTTCTAGTCAGCTTTTCAGCAAGGAACAGGAAAAGCAAGGCTTTTAATAACAAGTAAGTTTTACAAAGTAGTTTGCAACTTACTTCAGCTATGATATTAAGCAATGGTGGATTTTAAGTTACCTCCTGTCTTTGAAAAGGAACAAGTGTTTATAGTATGTCTGGAACACAAGCATCTGTAAGGATTATTTATCCAACTCTGTGATACACTAGACTAGTTCTAATTTTCCTTTCATCAACATGATCCTTTCCCTCCCCACCAAACTCTTTCCATCTTTACATTAAGTCCTTCTACTGTCTCCTGCTAAATATTCAGGAGAAGCACTGGCCTCTGCCTGTAAACCTTGTGATACATATGAGGAATCACAGGAATTCTGGGCCTCCAGGACTCTGTTCTGTGTTACAAAGGCGTGGTGACTGGCAGTGGATACAGTGTAAATTAGGATAAGCAGATGCAAGGCGTTGATGCTTATGTTCTGTAAGCACTGCCATATAACATGTTGCCAGGAGAGATCTGAACATTCAAGTATGATTATTTCTTTTTTATATAACTAGCTGTGGAATGGTAACCCTAACTTCATGGGCAACAGGAAAAGGACTGCTCTGGATCACAGAAATGGGTTCAGTAGCTGGGTATGAGAGTTATCCCTGGAGACCTGTTGCTCCCACTCTCTTTGATGCCAGTTGTGACAAATCTGAAAATGTCAGGTGGCAAATGAAACCAACCAAGACTCTTTGCTAGTCTTTTTCTCTTCATATGCATCCTCTTGTACTATGATCTCTTGTCCCCATTCAACATTCCAGGGGCATTCAGTTACCAATAGGTAGCATAAATCCGTATTTGGACTTAACTTTTTTTCTCTTTATGAAGAAAGAATATGTATGCACTGACCTACAATGAGCAATAAAAGATGCAACAGCAAAAGGAAAACAATCCCTTCCTCAAAACGTTCATAAA
Organism: Dryobates pubescens; assembly: GCF_014839835.1. Classification (NCBI taxonomy): domain Eukaryota; kingdom Metazoa; phylum Chordata; class Aves; order Piciformes; family Picidae; genus Dryobates; species Dryobates pubescens. Next base: position 21,885,441 of record NC_071630.1, on the reverse strand, counting down.
TTCATTAATCTATTTTAGGCAGATGCGCAGGTGGTACCAATTTGCTGATGCAAGCTATTGGCTTTCTAGGTCACTGTGTAATGAGGCAGAATTGATTTCTGCTCCATCAGCTGCAAAGTAGGGTAAGAAAAGGACAGAAAAGAGAAAGGTCAAGGTAGGCTAGAAAAGAAAAAGTATAGGAGAAGAACATACGAAAAAAATACAGGTTCAAAGTTTAGTTTACTAAGTAGGACCCAAGCCACTCCAGTTTCTGTATACAATAAACACAAAGGTAGTTATCCTGAGTCATCCAAAGAACCTTTTCCCACATTTGGAGTCACCTGTGTACTTTCAGTGGCATAGCTTGACACTGCAGTTGCTGCAGACACCTGCAGAAGTCTTTGCAGTCCAGGTCACACTCCCACTGCTGACTGACCCTAGAGCAGTACACAAGCCTACATTGTCAATGGTGTTAGGAACAGGCCAAGAGGAAAAGCAAGTCTATGAGAAAGCCACAGAATTCAGTTTGAAATTTAGTTCAGCTGATAAGTTATCCAGGAAGCAGCAGAAGAGTAGGTTGGGGAACAGAATGAAGCCCATTTCCAACTGAGCTGCTCTGACATCTGAAACTGAGGGACCACCTCCCAAAGCAGGCAAGGTCTTCCCTGAGCGTCCAGAGCAGTCACAACTCTGCCAGGCACTCTAGCTGCTTATTTCCAAGCACAGGGTCAAACACAATGTTTGGCATGCTGGTTCTGCCATTACCAAAATCCACTGAGCACTTCTTCTGATCAAAGTAGAATCTAGTAATGCTTTAACTCGTATTTGTGTTTTGTAGTTGCAGTTCAGAAGTTAGGAGGACAAGTGAAGCACCCAGGATGACCAGAACTAAAATGTTAATAAATCCCAACATTGAACTACAACCAGCCTCAGTCAGAGGATGGAAACCAGAACTATCTGAACAACTGTTTTAGAATCTTGTTTGGCAGGTGCAGATGTTCAGCACAGCACATTTGATCCTTGTTTTGCACATTCTAAAGAAAGAGAATAATCTCTTTGGCTGGTAAACTATTAGCAATACAAGGATTGGCAAAAAACTGTAAATCTTCCTGCTCCACTTTCCAGTCTGATAAAAAGCCTCCTTTTATATGCTAAGCCGAAAGAAATGCAGACGGCTCTCCTGTCTCACTTTGAAGCTCCATTCATCAGGGGACAGCAGCCCTTACATTCAAGGAGTTCACCAAGAAATGAAAAAACAGCTTTGGGCTCCCACAGAGGGTTTTGAAATTGTAGCTGGTTTTATCAGTGCATGTTAAAAGAATTGTATAGAATAAGGGGAATATAACAAACCAATTCTTTAACATGCAAGAATGGCAATACCCTACACTCAATTTAAATGGCAAGAGAAAGAACACTTCCCTTTCTTGAAGGTTATAGTAATGCTGTCTGGTAAGGCTCTGATTCCCAGCTGGTCTGATGCACAGTGCTGAGCAAGAGAGAAGCAGATATTCATAGGATAAAACAGACAGCAGGAAGTATCCGACTCTTTGTGACTACAGGGGGAAAGGAACAGAAGGGAGCAACACACACTGCAAAAAGGTTGTCTCTCTGCTTTAAAATTCTGTGACTGCTGCAATTTTGCTTAAGAGCTCACTAGCATCAGGCTATGGCCCAGCCAGATGCTTTTTCCTTCCAGGTGCATTGTAGTGTTATGTATGGAGCGTGTCTTGCTTTAAGACAACATGGTTTTTATCCCTTCCTCCTGAATGAAAACAAATAGCTTAAAATTGCAAGTTTTTGAAAGCAGTCTGTGTGTCCTCTAGAAAGAGCAGCCTGCACAGAGAGCTGTCCATTTCTGGAACCTCAGTAAGAGACTGTTTTCTTTGGGGTTCATGCCTACAGCTCCTGATTCAGATTCACTTGGAATATGTTTCAGACTGCTAGTGAAACACGTGAGAGAAAAGAATTTGAAATTGTTTTCCAGGTTTCTCACATATTCTCCACCCAGATACCTCCAAGGCAAACATTGTTTATAACTTGAGGAAGAGCTGTATGAAACATAAAATATTCAGTTGCACATCAGCCTTGCATATTTATAACAATCAGCAGAAATTGCTGTAAGATCACCTACATGATGATGTCCTCATTGTCCTCATTGAGGTATCAGTTCATGGTTGGTTATGAGCTCAATTTTTAAAGAGACTGCTTTCAAAAACCAAAGTCCAGAAATATTATTTACTTTCTTAATTGTCAAAGTACCCTGGTAAGTCTGGTGTGAATTCATTCACAAGCTGTGCTGGCAGAGGCTTCAGCTCAGAAGCCTCACTGGATTCAGCCAGTGGCACCAGTCAGTAACCCAATGGAACCGGGAATAGTTTTTTTGTTGTTCACTCTGTAATATGGAACCAAGGCATTAACTCCTTGCCCCTCCACAACCCAGGCTTAAAATCAGCCTGAAGTGAGTTAAGCTTCTGAAACAGGATTACTGCAACAACTTATTTTCTGTTTTGGCTTATTATATCAGGAAGAAGTTATCCTCATCTTCACTCCAGAGCTGAACCATCTGACACGATGGACAGATGGGTAGTAGTACATTCCTGTGATTCAAACTGGAAGCAAACTGGACTGAGGCTGGATTGTTATCTGTAATGATTATGCACATCTTTTGAAAAGCTTGTTGCAAGCTTAGTGTTAGAAGTTGAAGTCGATAAGCCTGTGTGTGTGCAGAGCATGCATGCAGTTTGGGGGCTCTGAGGAGGTATGGCTTCAAGAAGTTCTTTTCAGAAAACAGTGACTTTTGGACACTGAATACCTTTTGCATTGTTTCATTGACCATTTAGACAGCCTGTTCATTTTCTGCTGTCACTAGGCTAGATCCGGAAGCAAATTATGCTGCACTTGGGAAGGAAGCATCCTTCCTAGATGCCTCTTCCTCGAAAGGCCCAGAGCTGCAGATGTTTAATTGAGTGTCAGGCTGGCTGCTGTCCCTTCCCTACTCGGTTGCATTGCGGCGGGCCCGGCTGCAGCCCAGCTCCTCTCATAGCAGCGCAGTTTCGGCGGAGCAGGCGGCAGGTTTAAACCGTGTTTTTTCACACGGTCGAGTTCTGCCATAGGAAGGAGGCGTTTGTAAAGCGGCCACTGACCTTCACCCCGCACTGGTGACAGTCCCTGGGTTCCAAGTGGCGACAGTAACGCCGGTTTAGCCAAGCCGTCAGAAGCCCAGGCCCGGTGCAGCACAGCCGGGGCTGTCAGCCCTCCCCTCCGCGCTCCCGCCCGCCCCGATAGGCATCCCAGCGCCAGGCGGCTCCGTCCCCTGTCCGACCCCGGCCAGGCGGGCAGGGCGGGCCCCGGCACCCTTTCACGCGCGCGCTGCCAGCCTTACCCGAAGCTTGTCCCCGGCGCTCAGGCGGCGCGGGTGGACGAAGGGATTGGGGATGGTGGGCGGGCAGAAGGACTGCTGCCTGGGCAGCGGCAGCACCCGCGGCGCCATGCTCCTGCCGCGCTGCCACCCCGGGCGATTGCGCATGAGCTACCGCTGGGGGCCGCGGCTGCCGCGTCCGGCTCGGTCCGGCTCGTCTCAGCCAGCCCTGCCCACTGCGGGCAGCCCCGCCTCGGGGCAGGTGAGGGAGTGCCGGGCGTGCCCTGAGGACCCGGCGCTGCCAGGCGGGCGCTGCCAGCGGGCTCGGCAGCGTTTCCCGCCTTTCCCCCGCGCCGCGCGGCTGCTGCGCGCTGGCCAGAGCCGTGTGCACCACCCGTACGCAGTGCAACGCCGGTGGCCGAGGCGGTGTTTGCAGGCTGGTACCGCACTTGCGTTGTTCGTAAGCGCCGATTACTGGGGATCATGGTCTGTTACCTGAGGGAGAAAAGAGGCGAACGCGGCCATGCCCATCAGCTGAGGTGGGTTGTAGGAAAAGGATGCATCCCCATCACTGCAGAAGGCTGGTGTGGAGGTTCTGGCCCTGAGTAGATGAAATCTAGAGCTCTGCCGTAGCTTTTCTTTATGCACAGGGTTCACATTGTCCCCCCCATTACTGGGCATTGTGGAGGTCACGCCTCAAATAGTGGGTTCAGTTTTGAGCCTCTCCAAGAAGTATGTTGAGGTGTTGGAGCAGGTCCTGAGGGGATCAGCAAAGCTGGTGAAGAGAGCACAGGTCTTGTGAGGAGCAGATGAGGGAACTGGGGTTGTTTAGCTGGAGAAGAGGAGGCTGAGAAGAGCTCTCATTGCTCTCTGCACCTCCCTAAAAGGAGATTGAAGTGAGGTGAGGGTCTGGCTCTTCTTCTAAGTAACAGGTGATAGGACAAGAAACAGCTTCAAGTTGCACCAGCAGAGGTTTAGACTGGATATTAGGAACACTTTCTTCCTGGAAAGGGTGGTCAAGCCCAGGAGCAGGCTGCCCTGGGCAGTGGTGGAGTCCCCATCCCTGGAGGGATTTAAAGCTGTGTAGATGTGTTGCTGTGGGACATGGTTTAGTGGTTACCTGGTAGTGCTGGGTTAAGAGTTGAACTTGAACAGTTGAATCTCCTCAAGGTTTCTTCCAACCTAAACAATTCTATGATTCTTCCTGCCTGCCTGCCCCATAAAGAGGGGCCAGGACCTGCCCTTGCGGGGACAGCCATTACCCCAGGGCTGCTGCAGGCCAGGCACTGGGCAGCTCAAGATGAGGAGTACTGCACACCATTCCTCGCCACTTGCTGCTGGTCTTGTGCCTTTAAATGCTTCTGGTTTCAACCCAAAAGGAAATTTCAGCCTGGCCTTAAACTTGCCTTAGGTTCTTATGGAAACCCACTACAACGGTGGGGGTAAGCCTTCAGTCTCTGCACAGAGAGAGCTGGTCTAATGCTACTGGCTCCTGGCCTCTTACATGACTTTTGTTCACATGCTTTGTTTTATGTCACATAGTTCAGTTCCCACTTTGACGTGACTGTTTCCACAAAGGTATCATCAGAATTAATGAAACTTAATTGTTACTCTTATTAACTACTTATTTGTGATTTGCAACTGCAGGTGCTTAAGGAGTAACCATAATGATACATTTGGTCTAAGTACAATCTGTCTGTAATGGAAGCTTGAGCAGTGTACAGTTTGCCTTGTCTGGTTTCCAGGTTCTCCCTATGATTGCCAGTCCTTGCAAACAGCGCTGTGTACAAATCAGATCATCACAACTGCCACAGAAAATAAGGCTGGGGAAACACCAGGGGAGAAAGATTAGTTCTGTCTCCATCACTGTAAAGGGATACTTCAACATATTTTCTTACCACAATGTTTTTAATAAAGCTGTAATTCTTTCAAAGTAGTTCCAGTATGTGTCTGTTCTATAAAATGTGAGTAGGCAGAAGTATGTACTGCAGAATATCAAATACTCCAAACTAACAAAAAAATATCTGTCAGGAATTCCCAGATGAACCAGAAGCTAAGAAACCGTTGCCCTTTTTAGCATTTCCCTATTTAATTCTTCCGACTAGTGCTGTTTGTCTTACTTTTATAAACTGCACTCACAAAGGCATTTTTTGATAGAGAAGTTGGAAACCTGCTTTGTGTTTGACTTGCTCCCCTCTTCCATTTGATATGAGTCTGCCATCTGGTGGCCACAGCCGGCTAGTGCTACTGTCCGGGAAGGTCCAGGCAGCATCTGGTAACTGCCTGTGAGAAACCCAGGAGCGATTCCTCAAGGACTAGCCTCAAAACTTCTCCATGCAAATACTATTCTGATTTTCCTCTTTCCGTCTGTGATATTAGATGTGAACTACTCGTGCAAAATGGGTATGAGGCTAGAGATAGATTCTTAATGTGTTCCTATTGTCAGTTTAACTCTTTTTTTTCTTTCTTTCTTTCTCCAGGTATAAACTGGTCTGTTGTGCAGACAATGTCAGCTCCAACAGCATGCAAAATATTTGCCATGTAAGAGGAATTAGAGTGGCCCTGTACTGTTTCAAAATCTCTACTGATAAAGGAGAAATTAAATGGCTGTCCTTGGTGAAAAAACTCATCTGATTCTAGAAGGTAACTGAAGTAAGCATTACTTAAAAGTCTTTAGAACTAATATCTTTCTAGCATTGAATAAAAAACTACATCCATGTGAATGTTCAATGGTCTAGATAACACATTGTGTAATTCACTAGGGCTCCATCAATCAATTTGGTTCTGCTGGGAATCTGGCTCTGCACATCCCTCTGTAGAATGTGTCATTTAACCATGACTTCAAACAATAAAAGCAGATCTAGACTGTTTGTTTCACAGTGCTTGGGTACTTGTGGACTGGAGGATGTGCTAACTGGCATGCACATATGCATCTGAGCAGGCACACACTTCTGCATGCATACACACACAAATGCAGACACACTTTCTCTTTGATTCTAAGACTGTTGCAGAGATATGTGTATCCTGGATTTTTTGTTTGATGTTAAATAGAACTGAAACACCCTAAAGCTGAGCTTGCTCCTGGATATTCCTGGATGTTTCCTCTTACAGAAAGCAATTTCTGTGCCTCTTTCCCTTCCCCTTAAATGTTAGATGTTCTGTGCTAGTGTTGCATCCCTTACACCAGTGCAAGTGTTTGACTGGTAAGTTGCCAAATGATTCACTCCACTCCAGAGTTGTTTCTAGCTGTTTTTATGAGAGGGAAGTTGCTGTCCCAAGTCTCCATATTAGAATCCAGCCTGTAGGTATAGATAAAATTGTTCAGGAATATGTCTTAGGGTGCTGTACCAGAGAGAGGAACCTCATGGTAAGAGTTCCTTGGAGCTGCTTTTCTGAATTCCTTTCTTGTTGCACTACTTAATGGACAGAAGGCAAGCAAAATCAGAAGGAAGATCCTAGTCCCTTCAGTTGGCAAGTCCCACCTGATTTGACCTCCACAAAGTGAGACACTTCTGTAAATGCTTAGCTTGGCTGTTGTTAGTCCCAGAGGAGTAAGTAGGACTTGTGTTAGATTTTGGTACTAAGCAGGCAGATAGGTTGCTGAGCTAGCTCTGTAACAAACTGGGGGAAAAATAGCATTGGTCTTGCTGATGCTGAGTGAAAATAAAGGTAGTGTTATCTCAGGGAATCCACTGGGTACGTCCCCTTGGAGAATCCTCCTGTTAAAGTTCCTCACCTGAGCTGGCTGTGGAATGGGACAACTTGACAAGAATTTCTCTTCTGTTTCTGGGGGTAAGGAAGGCTCTAGACTGATGATGGGGGATCTCCAACTCCCAGTGGTCTCAAACTGGCATCCTTCCTGATTATTGAATTCACTTGAAAACAAAACAAAACAAAAAAGTAGATTTACAAGAAAAAGAGAGGCTCCAGTGAATTGTATGAGAATGAGATATAAAATTAACTGTTTTCTTTTTCCTTTGAACTGAACCCAGGAGCCTCAGTAAAGTTTACCCTATTTAAAGCATTAATTAGGGAGCTGACTGTACATAAAGATAAAACAGAACTCTTAAAGAAGTCTCCAGGGACTCAAAAAATCCCAGTTTTGTCTACATGAGGCAAAAGAATTTTAATTAGAAGAAAGTGAATTGAAGTGAACTGATAGGAACAACAGAAAGAGAATTTATCCCACAATGTATTCAGGGAACATAATTGAATGTTCATTAGCTAAGAGTTATATACTGACTGTTAATGAGCAGAAATGAATATGTATTATTTCTTATTAAGCTGGAAATGTATGGAACTAATTGTGTTTAAATATAGTAGCTATAAAGCTGTGTTTATTAAGTATCACTACTAAGAATAGGAAAGACATAGGTGAATTTGTATTCTTTACTGCAGTATTGTTTTAAATGTTTATTATGCTAAGTGGTATTAATACATTTCTTTTCCTGGAATGGTTCTTATGTTGTGTTAGTAGGACTTGGTGATGCTTTCATTTGAATGAGATTTATGCTTTATTTATTATAAATTAGGGAAGGGAGCATAACCAAGACAGAAGCTTTTGGATTACTGTAAGGCAGTGTTATTCTTGCTTCTCTTAATGAGAACCCTCTGTTATTCATGATCAAATGGCACTTGGCTTCTTGATATTATGGCTTGATAATCCCAGGAGAGAGTTCTGCTAAAGTTTCTTTGTTGGAGAGGTACAGGAGAAAGCCATTTTGTTATTAGATGTGGCACTGGAAGAACAGAAACAACACCATATTGACATGGTGGATATGCTCTGTATGCATCCAGGAAGGACCTGTGCCTGCCTGGGAAGCTCTACAGTTACATGGTGGTCTGAGCTTTGGTACAGCAAAGGGCTTCAAAGATGATTAGGAACTAGAACATCTGTCTTATGAAGAAAGGCTGAGAGACTTGGGGGGGGTTTAGCCTAGAGAAGAACAGACTAAGGGGGATCTTACCAATGCTCATAAATACATAAATACTTAAAGGGTGAGTGTCAGGAGAATGGGGCCAGTCTTTTTTTCCAGTGTTGCCTAGCAATAGGACAAGACACAGTGGGCACAAACTTGAACATAGAAGTTCCATCTGAACATGAGGAAGAACTTCACTATGATGAAGGTGGTGGAATGCTGGAACAGACTGCCCAGAGAGGTGGTAGAGTCTCCATCTCTGGAGTAATTAAAAATTTGGCTGGACACTGTCCTGTGCAGCCTTTTTCAGATGAACCTGCTCTGGCTTGGGGCAGGGGTGGATTGGACTAGATGATCTTCAGAAGTCCCTTCCAACCCTTTAAGTCTCTGATTCTGTAATTCTAAGAGGAAGCTGGTAGCAGACAGTGGACACTTCATCATGAGGGGCCATAGAGAAGCCTGTGGGAGTAGGAAATCACAGAACTGTTTAGATGGGAAGGATTCTTTTAAGAAAACTCATCCTAGCCCCTGCCAATTTAGTAGGGGCTTCATGAAGATGGGCAAAGCAGAGGCGAGGGATGATGTAGCTGGCTGGAGACTTGGGGCAAGGTGTGAAATGGTGTCCAACAGCTGGTGCTGACCTTTGCTTTCTCCCATCTTTGCAGTTTTGTGAGATGAGGGATGCTGTCTTTGAACATTTTATAGCTTTTACCGTGATTGCAGTGGTCTCCTGGGAAGGGAGAGGGACAGTAGAGGAAGAGTGAAAAGGAACAGAGCCACAGTACTCTAAGCAGGAAAGAAAATTGCCAAGGAGGAAAATCCTTAAAAATAATTCAGTAGAGGTCTGATAGCTTTCCAGTGCTGAGTTAGCCTGTTGTCTTCCACAGCAGCTGTGGAGTTCTGGACCAAGGCACACCTGGCCTGGACTTTGGGAACATCACTGGGGGCTGCAAACAAAGCTGGACTTGGACTCATGAGTATTCATTACAGCTGAAAGGGCACATCTTCTCCTGCATGGCAAAAACACAATTCCTTGTTTGGGCTGATTTGCATTTGTGTTATTTTACTTATTCTAATTTCATAATTATCTTTTCCTGATAAAATTCATATAGATTCTTGCAGTAAGCAGTGGTTCTACCTTTAGTAATCCAAAATGCTGTTTATTAATTTTGCAGCTATGTGTTTACTACAGGATTATGTAGTAGCAGCAGCAACTTCCAAGTTCAATTTTCCAAGAGATTGCAGCTTTTTTTCCTGTTCACCAGAGGGCGATAAATCCCCAGCCATCTTTATCCAGCCTCCATTAAGTCATTAGTATGTTACTGACAAATGCCATCAAAAGCAGCTTGCTGTCAGACAACTTACATACACACACACACACACACACACACAGAGATCTGTACAAAATACTGAGATTAACTTTATTTAATGGGAAGTGTAGGCCAGGCTCTGTTCATTTCATGCTACTGTAGGTCCTACTGTCAGTAGAAACTAAATGTTTCTACTGTCAGTAGAAACTAAACTAAATGCACTACAAGTGCAAGTGTTTTCTTCATGGTAGACTTCTAAACATGAAATATAGGTGAATGTCAAGTGTCTCAAATAATGCAATTTTCACCACACTCTTCAGGAGGATTTTGCATAGCCTAAAGATTGTTGTTGGTGTTTATTTCTTCCTCATAGTGTGTCTTTGGTAATCAGAATTTTCCATTTCTTAACTTTAATCCTTTGCTTCAATTAAAGTATCTCTTGAACTTCCCCTTTAAATGCATTGTTATTGCCTCCAAATGCAGTAAGTCCTGTTGTCATGATAATATCAGTATGGGAAGCTGCCAGTAGCTCTGTGATTCCTCTATTTGTGTAGATGATTTTATAATTACACTATTGCATTTGTCTTTCTTAAGTAGTTTCTGTTTTATATAGTGTAGGAAGAATAATTTCAGGAGTCTGACATGGAATAAGGTATAAGGGAAAGCAGAAACAACTGGTTCAGTATACTAGATTATTTTATGTCTCTGTTGATATTACCCAAGTTCATTCCAGTTTCTGTGTTCCAAGGAGATGGATTCTTTCTAGCTCTGAAGTTCGACGACCCAGCCCATGCAATTTTGAAGCTGTCAGTGTTAGAACAAATTCTTAATAATTTAGGGTATAGTGTGGCCTCTGAGGAATGTTTTCAGTCTGTGTCTTAATATGAAAAATAAATAAATGCCCAAAGTCTCTAGCAACGCACTGAGCTCAGCATTTGTTCAAGGGGTTAGTACACTGTCCATCTGAGTTTAAGAACTTCAAATGATGTGACTTCCAATATATCCCTTAAATAATAATACAAATCCATGACCTTTAAGGCTCTTTCTACAGTCTGAGTGGAGTTCTGGGGCTGTCTCAAATAGCTGAGAGAAAATCGCCCTCATATTGTCTTTCAAGAACTTCAGCAGTCTTTGGCTGCAGACATCCAGTCCTGCCTGGCCCCTTGCCCAGCCTTCAATTACCCCAGGCCAATGGTAGGAGAGAGCTGCCAGAAAGCAGGGCTACCCCTGCCTTATTTATTTTGATATGATCTTGCCTTTAACAACCTTCACAATTCACCTCCACCTCTCCTCACCAGTGTTTTCTGCAGAGGCTGCACCAGTGCCGGGGCAGATTTTTTCCTAAGAGTAGCACCGATTCTCCTGTGCTACTGCTAACTCTTAATAGGAACAGGGCAACAGGCAGAGCTGGGGGAGATGCAGACTGGATTTTTTTGAAGAAAAGCTTTACCTTGCTTACTGTACTGAAGTGAAATTGAGTATGCCCTATTCCCTTCCTAGTCACCAGACAAGGTCTGGTTAACTTTTTTCTCAACCCTAAAGCCAAATGGTTTTAGTGGGTGTCTTGCCACAGTCAGTAATTCCTAGGTTAGGAGCTCTACTTTAAATACAAGCTTCTTCACAGAGGTTGTCTTGCTACAGTCAGACATTTGGCTATTTTAAGACCAAAATTATATAACAAACCCATGTGACTGTGTCTGGTTTACCATCAGCTTTCCTCTACAGCAGCAGAGTTCTGTGTGCTTCACTAAGGTCTCCTAACTTATTTGGAAAATGCAGTTCTAGTTCTGCTCTGCATCCCAAGGGTATGAAAGTCTTAATTGGGCAAATTCAATTGTAAATATAATAGGCCTCATGGTAATGTATAACTCATGTGTTTCCAGCTAAGGCAAACAAACCCTTCTTACCACAAATATGTACCCTCCAGAACTCCATCCATATGTCAGAAGGATATTTGAGTCATATTTTTGTCATATTATTTCAAGTTTTGAGTACACCACAATGGTAGGAGAGCAAGTATGCAGACAGGCCAGTTCTTTTTGTGTTTGCAAGAAATGAAATGGAGTTGGGAGCAAAAACACAAGAGCAAGTGAGGCTCTTCCAACCAGTTCGCTGTGACTCAGCTTACATGTCTCAGGAAAGACATTGGTAACTATAATTAAGGGGGAAAGGAATGCATGCAGTAAACCCTTTTTATCTAGCAACTGTAGGAAGATGTCCTCTAACTTTGAGTAATTTTTGTGAAATCTCTATCCTGCAGTGGTTAGGATGAGAAAATCATCAAGACCTTGCTTTAGCAGTGGAAAGCTGGAGTGGTTACACTCACTGAACAAAAATAGTGGGAAGGCAACGACACAGCATGGGTTGTGTCAGACCACAAAGTCTTGTGTGTTGATGTAAGTGTGGGCACACCTTAATGCTGTGCTCAGTTTTGGGGCCCTTACCACAAGGAGGACATTGAGGTTGCTTGGAGCAAAGTGCAATGAAGCTGGTGAAGGGTCTGGAGAACAGGTCTTCCAAGGAGTGAATGAGGGAGCTGAGATTGTTTAGTCTGGAGAAAAGGAGGCAGAGGGAAGACATTCTCACTTGAAAGGAGGTTGCAGTGAGGTGGTTGTTGGGCTCTTCTCCCTAGTAACAAGTGATACAATGAGAGGAAATGGCTGCAAGTTGCACCAGGGGAGGTTTATACTGGACATTAAAAGAAACTTCTTCACTAAAAAGGTTCTCAAACACTGGAATAAGCTCCCCAGGGAGGTGGTTGAATTTCCAGGCTGGAGGTGTTTAAAAGATGCAGACACAGGGTGCTGAGGAACATGGTTTAATGCTAGATTTGGTAGAGTTAGATAATGGCTGGACTGTGATTCTGTTCTAGAGATTGCCCATTCTCTAGTGTTAAGAGTTAGCTGCTTTGCTCAAACACATTTATGGATGCCTCTTTCAGTGCTAACACTGAAACCATCCTAATGCCATTAATAAGACAGGTGTGGCTGCAAGATCTTTAAGAGAGCAGCAAGATTCAGGTGTGTGAACTCAGTTAACACTGATGGAATATACCCTTAACTTCATCTTCTCTTCAAATGCTGCAGATTTGTTGCTGATGGTGACAAAACTGCCTAACTAAAAGCAAGCCCAAGTGCTCATAGTGTTTGGCAGTCAGGACCCAGTCAGTGTCTCTTCTGCAGAGCTATGTACAGGTAAGGTTAATAAGACATAGGAACCAGCTTAGAATTTTGCTGTGAAGCACACAGCAGGTGAGTGTTCAATTACAGGTTAAAAGAAACAAAAAAGGGCAGAAAGAGTGGAAGCAATGACAATCTTGCAAACAAGAAGTGACTGCTAAAGAAAATGCTTCACATAACAGGGTGGTTTTCAGGGGCCTGCCGCTAGTTGTGTGTTAAGAATAAATGCTCTGCTTTTTTCTGCTAACTGTAACCAAAATTGGTAGAAGAGAGGGGAGGCTCTGAGGAAAAGCATGCACCTAATGGGGAAATTTCAGATGCTGATTAAGGTGCTCTGCACAACTCCCTCTTTCAAAGAGGGTTTGAGTCTGGAAATGCTCTGTAGGGTTAGAAACACTGCCTATGTTCTACCCATCTGGCTTGGGCATAGAAGGAGGGTCCACAGGCTAGGATTGGGCCCTGGACAGTAAACCAGTAACTTCTTTTCATTTATGGAATCAGATCACAGATGTGGATGTTAAAAAAGGATTATGAAGCTGTAGCTCAGCTCTCCTGAAGAGAAATGGTGATTAGTTACAGAGACTTGTGAGCTTACTTTTCCCCAGCAGCAGAGGGGCATGGGCCCGCAGGGGCCGGGTGTTGGAATTTCCCCCATGCTTCACTGGGCACATGACAGCGACTCTGTGCTGCTTTTCTAGTCTGCAGTGTGATGTGGTTATGTTACTGAAAGGATTGGAAGGCATAATCAATTGTAAAATGCATTGAAACAGAAAGTGCTATCTCAGTGCAAAGTGGTTTTATCTACTGCTGCACACCCAAAGGATTTAATTTTGAGGTGGGGACACATTTCTTAATGCCTGTGATTTGTACTGAAACAACTAGAAATAATAAAGCCCTGGTTTAGTGGTGTTGGAACCATGTTCTTATTGAGGTCAGTGGCAATTCTGTCACTGATTTCAGCAAGAAGGGATCAGGCTGCTTTATCAGGAAGCATTTGGGAAATACAAAAGCTTCCAAAACCAAGGATCTGGGATTTTTGAAAGGCTAAATGATGTGGTGCCAATTCTCACCCCAGTAGTCCAATGGTTCGGTATAGCCACTTTCTGTCAACTAACTACTGAGGGGTTTATTAACTCGAAATCTTAAGGAAGCTGCTAGCTTCACTGCTGTCTACAAACATGTGGAATGAAGGACATTTGATTCTGGCAGAAAGTGAATATAAGAAAAAGTATGTTAATTGAACAAAGGAAGGTAATTTGAAGAGATAGGTGCCATTCAAATGGATCCCATGGTCCATGAAGAAAGTTATAAATAGATACAGTGCACCATTCTTGTGGACATGGAAAAGTGATGCAGATGTGGAGAAACCAATAGAAAGAAGGATTGAAAAGAAAGTCCACAGAAGCAAACCAAAACAGACCTTGTGGAGATTTACTCCAACATAAATCTGGTTTAAAATGTATTGATATTTGGGAGATACCTCTGACAGTTGTGAAGTCCAGCAAAAAGCATGGCTTTTGCTCTGATTTCAGAGTGTATCGTCCTGCTAACAACTTATATATCAAAGCAGTCACCAAATGGGCTGGAGCAGAGCAACTAATCATTTCCAGAAGCTGCCATTATCAGGATGCAAAAGGAACATTAATCTCAGTGTTGCTCCAAAAGTGCATATTAATGCCTGTAATTTAAATAAAATCTGATTTTGATTTTGGTACGAGGGCTTAGAACTCCTTGGAATTGGCCTTGGAAATCTGTGCTCTAGCCATGTCAGCTGGAAGCTTTTGACATACAAATGATAGAAGTCTGGAAAAATGTCTAAACTCCATGTGCTGTCTTGTTAAATCACAGTGCAGTGTTTCATCTGGCCATGGAAGACTCCTATAGTAAGTAGGGCTAACCGAGAGGTGCACAGGTGACTTTCTTATTAAAAACTGGGATAGCCCTAGTTTATTTCTGATGTTTTTTTCTAAAGGATTTGTGCTTCCAGATGATTTTATGCCTTTGCATTCATTTCTTGTTTTGGAAAAGAAGTTCTTTTAATAATGTTTAGCATCAACCTCTCCCACCCCTGCAGTTTGCTGCTCTGGTAAAAGTGCTGTTCCTCTGCAAAAGCTCATAACATGCTATATGAAATGTCAAGAATGATAAAGCAAAACAAAGAACCTCTGAAAGAAAATGTGCTGCCACGAATATGTGAAATCTACTGAACCACTGCTTTATTATACTTAAATTTCAATAAACACTTTTCTTGAGAGCTTGTGTTTCAGCAGGCAGGGAAATGTGTTTTCTATGCAAATAGCAGTGTTTGCCTTTTCTTCAAAAAGTATATTCTCACCACAGTGCTAAATCCTATAAGCAAGCGAAAACACACTTCAGGCCATGAGATGTGGAATAAAAATCTCTGAAATCTCCCTCAGTGCTTGTTGGATTGCCATTTGTGGCCATAGAATAAGAATGCCTTGGAGAACCGATGTTCACAATGTTTATATGTATGTTCAAGTTTCAAAAATGAGAGTCAAACCCCTTAAAAGGGTGCAAATAAGCTCATTTTGCCTCTTCCTTGGTTTATGTCTTGCTCCAGATTTTATAGCTTCAGTTTTAACAGTTATGACGCAAGATTTATTTCTCAGTGCTTATCATCCTGTAGTAAAAAGCATTTAAGTTTTCCCATGAGAATGCTTTCAATTCACCTCTTCCTTGACAGCATTTTTATCCACTTACTTTACCCTGAAGTATCACTTAGAACGCTGCTCAGAGGTTGGCAAGGGTTAGTGTAACCATTAACACATTAAAGTTGAATGCTGGAGGTGTTAATGCTTTGCAACCTGTTGAGTTTCAGTGCTAGCTCTCTCTGGTGTCAAAGGACTTCCTTTCCCAAATGCAAGGCCAGCGTTGTCCTTGTCTGAAGCTTTCCTCAGCAACTCTACGAAGTCTCCGAGTCCCCACTTTTAGTTTCCTGAGAAATGGGGCTCAGAGCCTCGAACAGTGTATCTGCAATTGTTTTTACAACTGTTTGCAAATATAACTGGTTTGGTGGCAGTTTCAGCATTGCTGTTGCATCTCTGGAGGGGCAATTTATGAACCAAGTGGGAAGGCAAGTGAAAAGGGTAGAGTGTACCAGACCCAGTTTGTGACTCCATCCTTTGTAGATGTATCACTTGGATAATATTTTCAGAGTGTCAAGTAGAGCCTGCAACTGAATTTTATATTCTAATATGCTTTTGTACTGCTCTCCTTGAAGTAACAAACATCTGAGAGCTGTTCTGTGGTTCTTCAGGTTTGCACAGAGTCAAAAATGGCCAAAGCTGTAGTGTTCTTCAATCTGCTGATGGTTTATTCAGTGAGGCTGGATCAGTTTCCAAGCTGGTTTCAGAGATCTATTTCAATGTGGCTGACTGTCACCAGAGCAAAGTTGCTTACTTTTGTACCAATCTAAGGTATGTCTCCTTGGAGATAATGCCCTAAAAGAAAGTAGTTTAATGAAGGAAGAATGGGAACACTGGGGACTTCTTCAGGGCCATTTTGAGATGTCTTCCTGTTTGCTCTCTCGAACATTCTGGTTTTCCATGAGTAAGTTAAATTGTATGTCAGTTCTTCTGAATACGCTTGGATAGCTTAAAAGGAAGAGTCTGTGCCACAGCATGGTTGAGCACTAAGTTTGTGGCTGAGTTACAATGCTTCTGAGAGGAGAATCAATATATTTAAGGAACTTTGAGATAAAAGGGTGCAGAGCTTAGCACATGCCATTGTGCAACAGCATTCCAGTTTGTTGTGCTTCATTAAAGAGAATAAACAGTGTAAAGAGTTGCTGGTGTCCTGTGACATAGTGCTCTAATCACATGCCCCTGAGCAGATCTTTCGTACAGCATCGGATGGAGTCTCGCTGACATACAGAGAAAGCTAATTGCTGTTTTGGGCTGCTGGTTGATTGCATTATCTATTTGGCAATGTCTCATGTAATAACCTAGAACATGCTGCCACAGGTGTAGAATTTCCTATCATCTTTTAGAGAGAAACCAAACCTGTTCTTGTGTAATTTCTATCAGTAACTCCGAATGCTGAATACTCTCACCACATCTTTCTGAAAGGGAGTCTGCAGTCTGTAGTTCCTGCACATGCTGCAGACACAGTCATGACACCAGCTAGATTCTTTAGTGATGCTGGATTGGAAAGCTGCTGGCTTTTGGGCCAGCACTAGCAGTCTACCATTAGCTGCCCATAAGTGCAGCAAAATTAAGAAGCCTCATAATTATGAGGAGCACAGTCATACTTTCTTCTACCCTGCCTTGCCTGTTTCTTGCTGTACAAGTTTTCAAGGAGAAGGGATTAGCAGATGTTTATAGAATAGAATTAACCAGGTTGGAAAAGACCTTTGAGATCATCAAGTCCAACCTATCACCCAACACCATCTAATCAACTAAACCATGGCACCAAGTGCCTCATGCAGTCTCCTCTTAAACACCTCCAGTGATGGTGACTCCACCACCTCCCTGGGCAGCACATTCCAATGGCCAATCACTCTATCTGTGAAGAACTTCTTCCTAACATCCAGCGTAAACCTCCCCTGGTGCAGCTTGAGACTGTGTCCTCTTGTTCTGGTGCTGGGTGCCTGGGAGAAGAGACCAACCTCTGCCTGTCCACAACCTTCCTTCAGGTAGTTGTAGACAGCAATAAGGTCTCCTCTGAGCTTCCTCTTCTCCAGGCTAAGCAACCCCATCTTTCCTAAACTGAGGGCCCAGAACTGGACACAGTACTCAAGGTGTGGCCTAACCAGTGCTGAGTACAGGGGGCAGAATGACTTCCCTGCTCCTGCTGGCCACACTATTCCTGATACAGGCTATGATTGCTCTACAGTTCTTCAGAGCATGTGGTGTTCTGGATTTGATGTCTCATCCTGTAGCAGCTCAGACTCCCCAGCTCCACAGCAAACTCCCCAGTTCCTGGAACTCCCCTGTGGATTTATTAATTAATATTTATAATGTATTTTGATATAGAAAGTGTTGTTGTTATTACTTAAGGCTCTTGAATAGAGATTCTTAATATACTTCATAATACCTAAGGCTCCTTGGGATAGAGGTGCAAAACAAATAAGCTTCAACTGCAAAAAATATTTGTGCTGGGAAACACAGTCCCATTGTCTGAATTCCAGTGAGTTTTTCTTTGTGGTTTTCTGTTGCCATCCAGTCAACTTTTAAGATCATGTGATTTTAAAATGTTTGGTAGGGGGTTTTATTTTATTTATTTTTAAAAATTTAGAATGGAAGTTGCCTGATGTTAAAATACTTAGAACTATTCTGATTTTGTTTTGAATCGCACACAGAGCTGCTTTGATTGAAAATATTTAGACTGAAGAAGCCAGTGCCAGTAGGCTGTATTTGTGTTTGTGCTCAGCACTTCAGGAAATTGTTGATCTGTCTCTCCTGCTTGGCTTTCGAATGCCTTGTAATGCAAACAGCTTTTTCTTGTTGCTGTTTTAGAGTAAATCTGGTGTAGAGGCTTTGGAAACAAAATGCTGCTGACTTCCCAAATAATTCTAAGGGAGAAAATAGTGTAAATCAAGGTGTATGTAAGGTGTATTGTTTGTCACTCCCTGTATTTGTGTCAGAAGCCTTGGGAAGGTTAGAAGTAGGCTTTGCTGTGGGCAAATGATGTAACTGATAAGCTGAACCTGGGTCATCTGTTTAAAGGTTATTTTTGCCACTGCCTGTTCATCATGTGCAGTACTGCAGGCTGATGAGAGCAAGTGAGCTTCCTTTTACTTCCACTAATGAGGAATCATTTCCTTGATTCTGAGTTTCACTGGAAGCTGACAAGTCCAGACCTCCTATGTATCTTTGCCTGAAAAGATGGGCTGTGTAATGTACTGGAAAATCTTAGCTAAAAACCAAAAAGGGCAGCTACTAGTTGCATTATGTAATGTATTGTAATTACACTTTGAAAACCTGACGGTCACCTTGCTGAATGCTTTGGTTCTAGGAAGAGCAAATAGTTCTAGCTTCTGCTTAGAGCACCAGGGTTAGCCTGAGTTAATGAACATTGTAAACAAAGTTGCCATCAGGGTACTAACCTGAAGCATATTTTAAGAAACACATCTGCAGCCAATAATCTTGAAGGGTAAAGAGCTTTATGGGCAAATACGTTGAAAGCATATTCTGTACTGGATATGAAGTTCTTGTGCACACGTGTAAAAGGGGTGATTCTTGGGCTCTGGAGGCCTGATACAAGGCTTTGGGTAGACCCTCAGCCACCAGGGTTTGTGTGTTTGCACGTAGTTCATAAACAGCATGGTTTGGAACCCAGTCTTATCCTGTGGTTTCCTCATATCCTTCATGTTGGATGGAAAATAAGCTGTAATTCATGGCATTAGGGAAACAGAACTACTTAAAAGGACAGCCGTTGAATGTGGCAGATTTTCTGTGGTCTATAGCCTTTAAATCAGGGGTTGTTGCCTATCTAAAGATGACTGTGATAGTTGTAGTAATTGGTGGCTGAAATTTGAGGAGACATTTAAGGAGATCAGGCTAAATTATCACAATGTTCTTTCAAGAATAAAAGCTACAAAAGCAATACTGAGCAGATGTACAATCAGAATGCTATATACCACATATATGTTAAAATGGGTGTCTATTACTCTATAAAGGACTTGAGGGAGGAGGAGGAAGAGGCCTTTATTTTTAACCTACCTTTCTCCAGAGTCAGCATTAAGACTGAGCCATTTTAAAGTGCTGTGCAAATAAGAAGAAAAGAACACCCTTCCTGTATCCATCAGCCAATGCTGTTGTGTTGAATTCTAGGTCATGGTTTCTCCCCCACTAATAAACATGAGAAACTTGCATTTTGATAAACTAAAAGTGTGTTTGTGAAGAGCCACCAGCACTGTGATACAGATAAAGCTGTTCATGTTAATAGTTTACATCCATCCCATCAGAGGATTGGAGAGGTCTTGCCAGTAGAGATTAGATGGTGGTGGATACAAGACAGTAAGGGAGAATAGATTAATCTATATAAATGTGAAGTATTTAGTGGTATTCTTCAGCACCAGATAATGAAATGCCATCGAGGAGGCAGTTACATTTCTATTTATTGACAAGTATCTGCTGCAGTGAAGAGGCTGCCAGGAGCATGGTCTATGTTTTGAGTTGATTTTATATCCTGATAACTCCCCATATTTGTGTGAAACATGCCTAAGTGCTGGAATGAAATTCAGTGCTTCTGTTTATAGTAAGAATTTATCTGTTACCTTGTATATGATTATTCCTCTTCCAATGATTCTGCCTTCCAAATCATAACCGAAGGAAGACCTCTGCTTTGTCCCTTTAATGACAGCCCTTAGAGATTTGAGCTGCTTGAATATTTACTTTATACCATCAATACTTTGTTAATACTTCCAAGATGATTGAAGCTTTGGGATCTGCCTCAGTGTAGTAGCAGCTGTGAAAGCTATTTGGTGAAGAAGAATGATTTGTAGACTCAAGTCATAGCTTTGTTTTGTTCTTAAAGCTCTGGCCTTTACATTACTCTGGCCGAGTGATATAAAGGGTGGCATGACATGGGGGAGACAAGACCAGTGCTGGCTTTGTAAGGGTGAAATGGAGCCAGGATCTCTGTGATGAGCCATGTGGCTGTGTATCTTGGATATCCATTTACTCTAGCACTTCACTTGCTCATCCTCACTTCTGGTCTCTGTACCTTTTGGTTAATCCTGTGAAGTTATTGGCCGGTAGCTTGGTACTTTCCTTGTTAATCTGACACCAGATTGCACTGTCCATTGCACTCTCCATTGCACTCTCCTTCCTCCTCCCTCATTCTCCAAAGATGGAGAAAGCAGGATTTCTCACTCTCTGCTCTATGCTCAAACACACAAAGATATTCAGGCTGTATTTTCCCTGCCGTGCCATAGTTGTTCCATACCTTTTTTTCACAGAGGCAAGACTTCCCTAATTTCCTGTTCTTGAGGTGGGGAAGTTGGCATGCAGGTCGCATGCCAGAATCTTAAAGAAAAGAAGGGGGGAGAGGGGAGAAAGACTTAAATAAACAGTTTCATGTGTTGAATTATAGTAGCGAATTGCACTGAAGTGACTGGTTAAAATTTCATTCAGGTGCTATCAGTTTAAAGAACAAAGAATTTAGCAATGTTCATGTCTAGAAAAAAACAACAGATAATGGGTTGGAATATAAGTAGTGCATGGCTGAGATGATGCTGAGATGTGGGCTGGAGCAGAGCTGTACTGGCAGTACTCTGTGATGCTATAAAGACGATCTTTGCTCTTCAGACTGGCAGGAATTGCTGTGGGGCACTTGCCTCCTGCAACGAGGAAATGCCTTGAACGCGGCTCAGTCACTCCCCACCCTCTCTCCTGGCTGAAGGCTGTGCGGCTTTGGATGACTTTCCTTCTTTGGTTCGAAGGGACAGGCATTAAAATGCAGAGCCCGAGGGACACGGGGAGGAGGGAAGAAGAAATTTTAAGGGAAAAGATTTCTCTACGTAAATGCAGAGTATGTATAGCAGAGTATATATGAGACTCACAGAAGATAGTATAACAGTCCTTCTCTTTAAAGGATTGCCTTTGTAAATGCATTTTCACACTTCTTCGCTACAAAACATCGTTCCTTTTGATGTTTTAAGTACCTTTCATCTTTCTGAATAGCTTGGTATTACCCCAAAATAACTGACACAAAGAGAATAAAATCCTGCAAGCCTCTTGCTTGGCAGCCTCTTGCTCTGCATCGAGGACGGAAAGGGACACAGCTATTTTCTGTGCTGCCTTCGGTACAGGGCCTTGTTCTGGGGCTGTGATTTGGGTTTCGGTTTGGGTTTGGGCTTGGCGAAGGCGCTTAAGCTCTCGCCGGTGGAGCTGTTGCAGTGATTCATTTTAGCCTGCAGGTGGCATTGTTTGTCTGGTTACTGGACTCGATACAGCTGAGCACCTTACCTGGCGTGAAGGCTCTCAGGATTGCTCTTCCTTTTCAAATGTTTGTCTGTGACACCCTGCTTACTGACTGGGAATAAAATCAAACCAGATGCAATGCCGTGTCAACTGCAATCATTCTCCCTCAGTCTGCTCTAAACCCGTCAATTTGCAAAGCCTCTTCATGGCACTGTAGAGGTTCTTCTCTCAAACTTCGGGAACACTTCAGGCTGACATCCACACCTCATAAATGCCCTTCTGAATAAGCTGCCTACCTTGGGGTTCTATGCAGGGGTCTAGTGAGGGTGCAGCATATTTCCAGATTTATGAGAAAGTAGGACTGTGTAGGTCTCATGAGCTTTATTTATCACCACTGTAGTTTGCAGAACCTCCTTTGGCCTTTTCTTAATGTGCTACGTAGTGTCTACAGCAGCTCATTTCATGCCATGGTTATTCAGGTCATATTCCCTTATTTAAGTATGATTCTTCAGAATTTTATCATTGGCAAGCAAAGAAGCTACAACTTCTGTGAAGATGCAAGTATTCAAACTGTTGTTGTTTCAAGGAGATACTTCTTTACCTGCTGCAGTTAATTTTACTCCTATCTCTTCTCAACAAGAAAATGGAATAGAAATTTGCATAGTTTGCTCATCCTGGCATTCCTGATGCAGCTGAAAACAGTGCATTTCCCATTGGTCCCTTTGAGGTGATTTTGCACTTTTGAAAAACAAGAATGTACTCCTACCAAGAGTCTGAAAGCCAGAAGGGCCTCTTCTCTCACCAAATTTTGATTAAGAAACATGGAAAGGTGTATTGTGAAGAGGAAGGGATATGGAGCTGGCAGTCTGGATTCTCTTCTGGCTGGAAGAGATCTTTGTGGTTATGTAGCAAAGTATTTAGTAGGATAGTACACTTACAATGTGTGAATTATCATCTTTGTTCTGTAAGTAAAGAAACAAGGACCAGTGCAAAACAGAAATAAAGCTAAAGGTAATTTCAAAACTGAGCATCTAAATGGATGTTGTAACATCCATTTATTGTTCCCAAGCTCTTTGTGTTCCATATAGCATAGCCTTTTCCAGTCGTGATTAAAATACTAATGAAGAAGAATGAGATATTCCAAAGACATGAGGAAGGTTGTTTAAGCTTGGTGCTTACCTGTAAAGTTTAGAAAGGTGAGAAGGAAAGTGTTGCCTTGACTCTTGACTACTTCAACTACTTCAATTCCCCATGAATTCAGGACTGCACTGCCAGTGTGCTCGAGAAACATTATATTTGAACAATTTTCATTATGATGTTAGTTTTAATTTTCGGAGACCACATCCAGTTTTGCATGGCTAGGTTTTATGAAGCAGAACTTTTCAAGGACTGGAATTATTTAAAAAGAAGTATTTCCATTTTTTTGTGCACAGAGGCCCTGTGAGGTTTCAGAATCTGCACAGCTTTTCATTTCAGAGTATTCTTTCCTGTGTTTTCAGGAACTTTTCAGATTCCTGAATCTGGTTATGGGACTTTTCCCCTAATTGAATCCAGGCTGAAATGCTGGAATTGCATATTCTATCAGTTAGTGCAAATAAGTTCTCCAAAGTAATGTAGTGGGTGCAAATAGCTTTTATTTAGCACTGCACATAGTCTCCAGTGTGTTTTCACACTCATACAAAGGATGTTGGGATGTTCATATTTTGAAGCTTTCCAGGAAGGGCACAGGAGAAGAGCTATCCACTGGGAAAGTTAATTGTACAGTACCAGTCAGCAGTCATGCTCAGCTGCTGTTTAAGATGCTTTCATGAAGGTGGTTGAGCAGCAGAATAAGTTACACAGCTTTTCTTTCTTGAGATTCCCATTGTGTGGTTCCTTCTAGTCACTCTATTGCTGGTGGAGGCAGTTTTGGATACTAGGTGTACCACAGTTCTGAGCCAAGCCTGTGTGGCTTGGAAGGATGGTGGCACAGAGCCAGCAGTCTCTTAGGGAGAGTTTGGGAGGGTTTTCAGTGAAGGGGGAAAAAAAGTTTCTTTTATGTTGTGGGAGATGAGTACTACACAACTGAATTAAACGTGTCCAGGACTTCGCTTATGGCTGCCTTAACTAATGGGTGTCATAAGGAGCCAGCAGGTGGAAAGATGTGGTCAGATTGGCCAGGCAGGTGGGAACACTTTGGATGAGTTTACCTGCACACTTTCCTCCTCCCTGACTAGTTGTGTTGCTTTGTGACCACTGCTGGAGTGTTTTCGCATGGTTTGATTGTTAGCTCTTGCGTGGCAAGTGTCTGCATCCGGTTAAAATCCACTGCAGTGCCTGCTTCATGGCAGACCAAAGATCTCATGGCATTATAAGCAATTTGTATTTAATAGGTTTCTGGATTTATTGTTGAGTGTGGCTTTCAGCAATTTAATGTGAAGATTTGCTAACACAGTGGAAGAATCAATTGTATTTCTTGTGGTGAAGGTAACCTGGTAAGAATGTCATCTGCAAGCATCTTTTCGGTTGGCGTACAAGTGCACGAGTTATGTCAGTCTGTGGAGAGATACCAGTTAAGGGGTCTATGATGAAATGTTAATACTGCTTTAAAGGTGAGGTTTTATTCTTCATTTCCCCGCTAAAATCTGCTGGTGCTTACTGTTGTCATCTTTGTTTGGAAGTGTGCACACCTCAATCCAGTACACTGAGAATGGTGAATCAGCTCTTTATTACACTCTTACCTTCAAAGTCTGCAGGGATTCTTGTGTCGAAAAGAAATAGATTCATCCTGAGTAGAAAGTGTGAAGTTCTGGAGTTGTCACTTCCTTAACTGCTTCCTTTGCTTTCAGTTTTCATGTGAGGACTTTGTAAAAGTTTAGGGTTAAAATTTGGTAATTTTAAAAGAATAAATGCTTGGTTGTCTTCCCAAAGAGCATGTTTGCCACATAGCAAGGTGGGCTGTGTTTATTGTAGGCAAAGTGATGAATACATATTGAGGGCATAACCCTATGGTGACAAGCATCACCTTACCCTGAGAAATAAGTAGCTTAAAAAAGGATCTAAAATAACCCTGTTTTGAAGTCTTCAGATTAATGCAACCTCAGTGTATGTGATGATGTATTAAAACTTGCCAAAAGCAATATGGCCAAATGATGTAGATAGGCACCTGCTGGGCCGCCTTAAAAATGCTTCATGGGCTTAAGCAGGAGGTGATTACCTTGGTCTAGTTCAGGCACATCTACAGTTTTCTTGGCTCCTAAATACTTCAGAAAATATATCCTGAATCCTAATGTGCTATTGATTTCCTGTGCCCCAATGGATTTTCTGTGAGAGCTAGACAGACTAAATTCCTTGCCCTATTCTCATTTCTCCATTTTCTGCCACACTTTTTGTCTTGTTTACTTTAAATGTTAGGACCTTTGACACAGGGACAGGTTTTGCTGTCAGTTTGTCATACATTGCATACCAAATATCTACTCTTAACTGTGAACTTCTGTTTAATGCAGTTATACAGTATTTTATGGGTATCTATACATATTTATTAGAAAAATATATAATACAATACTTTGCATTAAAATTTTTATGTAGCCTTTCTGGCTTGAATATGTATAAATGAAACTGCCTTATTCTGAACTTGAATCAGTAGAAATGAAGAATCTGTGCAGCAGATGTATTAACAGGCAAGGGAGTGCTGATGTTTAAATGGAAAAGCTCTATTTGAACTCATGGTTTCACTGAAAAGTACAGCAATTCAGGCAGAGGATCTGCTTGCAGCTTCTGCACTGATATTTCCTGATATTTTTTCCTGTCAGTAGTAGAGAATTTGAAGGTGAGGTGGTCTTGTTTTGAGGAGTAGGTTTGAACTGGTCATTTACAGGTGATGGCTAACACCTTCTTGCCAAGGTCTCTTTTTGGTTTTTGGTCCCAGTATCTTGTTGTTTAGGTAAGAAACAAAGCTGAAAGAACAAAAGAGTAAAGAGGCGATAAAAGTGCAATGAAACCAGAACAAAATCTGTAAAGGCCATGAGTGCTTTGATATATTATGCATTTCCTCAAAGGACTTGCTTGAAGCAAAAGCCAAAGCAAAACCTGAAAGCTGATGATCTGTTAGGCAGGTGCTCTACCTTTTGGGTTGGAAATTTATTCCCTTTTAGCTTCAGGATATTCCTAGATTCAAAAATATGACATGAAAGTGAGAGGAACCAGAATTTACCTGTTTGAACGTAGAGCCAAGCTGTAATTGCACACACAGAATCAGTGATATGAGAGACTGAGGACAGAGACAGTGTTACACAGGAAGGCATCTAAATGTATAGAATGGATGTAAGGCATTATTTGGGAGAAAAGGGTTCTACAAATGGGAATTTAAAAGGGCATAAACAGAAGTCTCTTTGACCACATGGGAGACAACATAAGAAGGATTTTCAGGTTAGGTCCTCCCTACTTCATACTTTTTAGCTGTTGAACAAGAGAGTCGTTATTGGCCTCGGAAAGCACATGTTTCCTGGTGGAACAGAAAAGCATGCAAATGCAAGAATTTAATGAGCCTTGCCAAATCTTCAAATAGTAAGAAATCACTCTTTAGAGGAGTTAGTTCAGCAGTCAGTGCATTGACAACAGAGAGAAAGCAAGCTAATTGTCTTCCTTTGAATGCAGGACTTCCTCTTGCCTTGCTTGGTATGATAGTCAACTGCTGACCTGTTGCAGTGAACTCTCTGTGGTGTGGCTCTGCCTGAGTGCCTTTAAGGGACTTGAAAAGGAGAGCAATGGAAAGAGGCAGTGGCCAAAATTGTCGATCAGAAGTGCAGCCACAGAAGAAATGTGTCTGTGGTTTAATTAACTGTATGATGTGATGCTAAGTGGGAAACCTGTGGTTGAATTTCCCAATTCCTTGGCTAGTGGTGGTTAGAATGTCGTGCAGTGAAGGTGCTAGGTCCTTATCATTGCCTTTTGACAGCAGCATTGTGGCTGCTGTAATAAGCATAGGAAAGACAGAATAAAGCTGTGAAGCAATCAAAGGTTAAACCAGTGGTTAGGGACACAGAAACAAGCCCACTTGGATATCTTAATATTGTGAATTCCTGTCTTTTAGGAAGGGGAGACCACCTCCAAATAACTCCAGGGACAGACTGCCAAGCTCCAGGCTAATCTAAATTAAAAGATATTATCCTCTTACAATTTCAAGTTTATTTTGGCAATGCTAGCAAATTCTTAACAGCAAAGTGAGTTAGTCACTCAGAAGAAGTTTAGAGAAGTCCCAGAGGGAAGCACTGGGCAGTAAGAAGCATCTGAAAGCTCAACAGTTTTGTGCTTTGTCACCCTCTGGTTCATTGAGCAGACAGTCTGCAGCAGGGTTAGCAAAGGAAATACAGACCTGTAGTGACGTGAGGTCCTTTATTCTTATCTCCCTTTTTCACAGGGTCTTGTTGCTTGTTTGGGAGAGTTTGATGATGCATGTGGTGAAGCTGGCTGAAGCTAAACTTTAGGAGTATTCTAGGAGATGGGGGATTTGCAAAAAGAGGTGCAATAATGAGACAGATTTTTGTCTGCAGGCAGTGTGAATCCAGCCCTCTCAGCACTGCGTAGACTGGTGGTAGTGTTGGTAGAAGCTACTGTGACCTGAGTGGTCACTCATTCAGCTGTTGCAGCTATGGAGAAGTTATTGTTTGAGCAATAAAACCAATCAACTGTGGATTCTTTTGAAAATTTTGATTGTCATCTCCACTGTTGCTACCAAGAAAGAAGAGCTGTGCAGACTAAACTTCTACCTCACAGTACTCCTACCATGTGCTTTGCTCAGAATGTGGTATATTGTGTGAAGAAGGGAAAAACTGGCACAATGTGCTATGCAGGTGATGGTCAGCTAGCATTCAGACAGTTGGACTAGATGATCCCTGTAGGTCCCCTCCAAATGAAATACTCTATTCTTCCATTCATTTAAGATTCTTAATGTATACATGTAGCTGTGAACTGTTTGTGTATGTGTGCACACGTTCAGGCATCTATTTAATACATACAAGTCAAAAGTTTTTGTATATAATTCTTAGGATTATATACATTAGCTTTACAACCTAAGGCAGTCCAAGGCTAGAAGAGGCCATTGCTTTACTTAATCCAATCCTCATTTGGTCCAGGCTGGGATTGTTTTCCTGAATGTGCTGCATTATCACCAGAAATAGTATGTGTGTGTGAAGGGTATTTTCCAAAAAGGCAGGGAGCCTTCATCTCAAGACATAAAAAAACTTCAAACAAACACCTGTCACTTCTTTTGGTAGCCTGGCAGACAGGTTTATTGTTTTTACCACTAATTTGCTAGGCAATGGTTCATGGCATACCATTCTCCATTAGATGAATGAGTTGAAAGGTAATAACAAGGCTTCTTAATATTTGTCTCAATTAAGAAAAGACGAATGGGAAATCTTATTCAAAACCATTTTGATGTAGTGGTGAGACTGAATCCGTGTGGTTTATTTTGAACAGCATGTACCTGGAAGACATGAGTCTCTTTGTTTCTGCATGTAAAGACTTGCTCTTGCATCTGGGGTGGGTGGAAGCCACGTACCCAGATATTTGTGTGTGAGCTCATGGCTGGTTTTGTGCAAGTGTAAATCTCAGTTTATTCTCAGATGCCATTTTGCTCCCACTTCTGTTTTAAAGGCAATGTCAGTAGGAGATGCATTTCAAGTAATAGTATGTGACTCTGACAGGCTCAGCAGGCAGAAACCTTGTTGGCAGCTTTTGAGACTCCTCCAGTTTGGCCTCACTTTGCTATTTTCCTGACAGAGTCTTCTGATAGTTTGGGGTTTTTTGCTTTGTTTTTCTGCTTTTATGATTTTGTACTTACTAAGTTCCCTGCTTTGAAATACCTTTGTACTTATGAGCATTTTACATAAGCAGTCTGAAACAAGTCTGTTTCCCCTTGCAGATACAAATCTCTGCCATTTGCAGTGATCCCATGGGGCCTAGTGTCTGCTCATTTGTTGACTTCATCTCTTCCAAGAGACTGTTCGTTCACCTAGTCCTTGCTGTCTGAGTTCGTAGATAGAATTTGTCCAAAATGGGCCCAAAGGACCTACTTCCTCCTGATTTAAAGAACAGCACAGTTACAGTCAATTGCTTAAATTTATGGGTAGGTGCTGCTTTGTAAAATCATGACAGAAGAGCAAGAGGAAAACTTGGTTTTAATGAACATGGAGTGTTAGTGAGGCACAAACTGTTAAGCATCATTCACAGTTCAGGCTGCTGTGTCTCTTAAGGATTTAAACTAGGGCATTTCGTTATAGCCTTGAGTGCCTCTTCTGTGTTGTGACAGTGGTTACTAAAGCACTGTCTTTTCTCCACTGGATCAGAACTGCACTTCTGGGTGCAAACAGCCTGTCCTACTCAGAACTGAGAGAAGATTGCCCTCAGCTCAAGGAGCAAGACAGTCTGTGTTGCAACAAGCCCCTGTGCAGCCTGTGTGCAACTCTAGCCAGGCACCAAAAACTCTGAAGTGCCCCTGACTTTGGCTTAATAAAACTATTGAACAAGTTAGGTAAAGGCTTTGAGATAATTACTTATGCTTTTGGCCTTTGTTTCCTCCTCTGTAAAGAAAGGAGGTTAAAAATCATAACTCTGTCTGGAAAATGTCTTAGAAGAACATATTGAGGGCAAGAAATTGCAAAGGCAGTGGCCTCAGTGGTAAGGGCACAGTCTCGCCGTGCCCAAGACAGGTGAAAGGAGCAGGACTGGGGAGGGTAATTGGGTTCAGGCAAGAGTCCAGAGGTGACCAGAAAAGTCCAGAGTCAAACAGGGAAGCAGATCAGTGGGACTCATCAGCATAGGACGTGGCCAGGTACAGGCAGAGCTGCAGTCCTGCTCAGGCAATAATTTTCCATCTCATGGTTACCTCATTACTAGCAGGAAGTACAAAAGTGTTGAGGAAATGTACAGTTTCTTGAGTTTTGGCCATATGGAAAAGAAAAGCATCCCTAGATGCAGAAAATGCATCAAAGTAGCTTTAAAGTTTCTTCTCCATTATCATGAATAGGTGATATCCTAGGTGAAGCAGGTTGTTTCTGGGTTCTAACAGTTTTCAGACTGGCTGCCAGCAAGTAGAATTAGACTAAAAGACCTTTTCAGGACACATTTTGAGACTTTTGGCATTTCACAGGCCAAATAAGAAAGGTTAATAAGAAGGGTCAGTGTACTATACTTGGCAAACATTCCAGTTCATGAACAGAAACAGATGTGTGTACAAATGACCTGTGATAAGCTTAAGGTTGCCAGTCTGAAACTGAACCCAAAGAAGTGTGAGTTGGTTTAAGGATAGAAAGTTTATTTCTGGTTTTCTGCCAGTGATGTAGTCATTGGAGAATGGATTTTCACAGGCAAGAACAAAACAAGAAGCTGTGCAGAGCTCCACGAACCCACCAGATGTGCAGGCTTTTGTAGGATTGTGGTATTATTACAGAAGGTAAAGTGGTAGATTAGCCAATGTTGCAAAACATATATGCGAGCTGTAGATGAGAAGGAAACTATTTCAGTTGTCAGTGGAAATCTGATTTGGCAAGTCCAGAGCTGAAAAGGCCCTTTGGAAATGTTCCTCTAGTATATCTATATTTCAGAACACTTCCATATTAAATACATATGGTAAAGCATGCAGTTTGGGGCAGCATTGACACAAGAACATAAAAATCTTGAAGGGATGGCTATTGAGGATGTTTAAAACAGAGCTTGAATTCTCTAGGGAGAAATTATTGCATCACTCCAAGGAACTCCTGGCAGTCATTAAAGCTAAAGAATATTTTCAGCACTAGTAGAGGAAGATGTTTACAGTCAGGACAGATCATACATCCCTGCAGTGGCTCCAGAGACCCTGCTATCCTGAGGAGGTTTGTTTTGGGCCTTATTTTGTTGACTCTGATGCAGGACTAATTGGGAGGGCAATAAATGATTTCTAGAGAGAAGAGTAATGCTCAGAGGGACATAAGCCATCTTTTATTTTGGCTTAGATGGTTTATCCAGTAGTAATTAACAAACTGTCCCAAATCTGGACAGAGTGTGATGGAGGGATGATTTGGCAAATGTAGATGTTTTAGAAGCGGTGTTATGTCAGAATAAAATAGTAAAAAAACTCTGCTTAGAAGAGGAAGGCACTGAGTGTAGACATGAAGTTGTAGAGCACGTGAGAAGAAACTGGCCAGTTACTAGTCACTACTATTAATCATGGACTCAGTGTGAGAGATGTGTTGAGAAGGATCTGGTTTGACCACTTGTGTGATGCAGTCCCTAGTTTCACAAAGCATTTCATGTGTGGAGCTAGACAAGATCTATGGCCAAATGACATCTGATCTCATGGGCAGAACTCAGGTTTTACATCTCCATTTCTCAAGCATACGTTCCCTATAGGTGATACACACTGCTGTGTCTATACTCTTCCTGTCAGGATTATGGTGAAGTAGCTTGGTAGTGAGGGAAAGAGCCTGGGTAATAGACAGGCACATAAACTGTTCTGAGGAGGCAGCAGGCTTCAGGGAGGCCTGGGGTCATATCATCTCTTTAATGTGAACTGCTGCAGTTACATCTTAGAACTAACAGAGAAAATAAGCTGGGTTTCTAAATAAATCCAGCATGTGGTTATATACTGGGCTGATACTGTCTATCCTATGACAGGTATTTCACTATAACATGCTACTGAATTTCTCATTGCAGATGATACAATGAAGCCTGGCCATGAAAAGTGTTGACAGTGTAATTTGATTTTATTTGTATCATTGGCACTTCATGTGTGGGACATTCTTCTCTGGTTTATTATTTTTTTAAATGAGAAACATTCCATCAGATTCTGAAAAGAACATTTTCTGTTGCCCAGTGGGTAAGCAAAAAACCTAACCAAAAATTTCCTCAATATTATAAAGAACAGAAAAATAGACCAAGTTAAACAATAATACTTGACTCTTACGTATAACGCACTGACTGCAAAAATCTGAGTCATTCCATCCATATAAACCATGTTATAGAGTAGTAACAAAGTGCATGAAGCAAATTGCTAAATTTAACTAAGGTATTAAAATAAAATGTACTTTAAAACAATACTTTAACACAGTTTCTTGCCATGATTCCATCATGCATCGACACAAATCAAATCTCGAGGCAACCCGTGCCCTTGACAGTCTTTCTGGCTTGCTATGTAAATAAATGGAAGCAATGATCAAACTTGCAAGAGGGTGGAAAACATCAAGACAAACCACCTATTTATAACAGAGCTGTATTTAAAAAAAACCCAACAAAACAACAAACAAAAATCAAAGTGCACTGCTGGTACATCTGGTTTGAGCCTATTTGGGGAGTGTGTGACACAGGCGTGTATCCAGTCTACAATGCTTTCAATGCTTTGATTAAGCACCAAGGGAATCAAGAATGATGGATGTTCTGTTACTAGCATTATTATGACTAGCATGAAAACTGAAAAACTGTACCAGAATATATATGTAAACATCTTTTGTATACTGAGGAGGCAAACACTCTTAAATAATCTGATGTGTACAGTACTGGTACTTAATGTTTGGGTGCCAGTACCAGACTGGTCCAGTAATTAGTGTTCAGATCTATTTCTAATTACACATAAGGCATATAACAAAAAAGTAAATATTTGGTTATTAATATCTCATACAGTTTAGCAACCCAACCAGTCAGAAGTTATCTTGCCAATTTTAACAATCTTCAAACTCTTGTCTTCCATTTGTAGATAGTACTGATCTTTGAAGAAGTAGGTGTATCCTGTGAAGGTAGGGAAAAAAAGCATACTCAGTTTATGGAGCATGTAGTTCTTGATCAAAGCTTTTTTGTCTGACTCCATGAAACTTAATGAACTAGAAGACTTAGTTCCTAAAAAATGCAGACACAATAGAAAAGATTTGCTTTAAAAATATATCAAAATTCCCATCCTGGAGAAGTGGTCTTAAAAGGAGCTTGAAGTCAGATTACTGTTTTGTGAGCCAGAATTTCTGGGAAGAAATGTTTGCTGGCAAAATAGTTGTTGAAAATGTAATTGAGTCTGAGACTCATGTGATATCAGTGCTGCTTCCAGACATTTACGTGTGTCTGTGCAAAATAAGGCCACTCAAAAACATGGGCTGGGCTCTCAGCTGCAAAATACAACCTGTTTGTGCTGGTGATCAAGGAGACTTTCGTCCTTGAGTTAAGGTTGTGGAGAAGCATGGTGGTGCTGAAATGGTGCTGTGACTGCATGTTGGTACTGAGGAAGCTATGGAGCTGTTGAGTGGTTTGGCAGTTTCCAAGCCACAGGGATTGGCCTGGCCATGCTTTCTGGTGTTAGGACATCCCATGCGTCAGGCATTGGGTGGCAGGAGTTGCTTTAGCCTCTGTCTCAAACTATGCTAGAAAGAGAATTCTCCACACAGCTAATTTTGCCCATGCCCTTGAGCTTTGGGGACGTCTTAACACAAGATGTATGTGTTTTGTCTGACATTTGTTTTTCTAGGCCTGTACAATGCAGGAATGAAAAGCAGTAAGATGCTTCAAGACCCTTAAACAAGATAGTACATAGGTTTGGAGGTTTTTAAATTAAACCAAAGAAGGCAACATAGGAAACAGAGAAGATGCTGATAAAAGCTGTTTCTTGCCTTGTTAGGCTTTGCAAAGTGTTCATCAAGGAAGTAAATAATAAAGAGTAGTAGCAGATTGAAAGTAAATTACCTTCACGAAAAGGGAAATCTGCATAACTCGTTATTTGCTTGGATAAAAATGTTCAGGTGAAGGTATGTTCTTTAAATGCTTAACCTGTGATTAGTATATTAGTTTATCAACTGTTACTTAATGAGAAACTAAAGAGACACAAGATTTTTGTTTGAACCAGTAGCTTACAAAGCTCAGTGGC
This sequence comes from Dryobates pubescens, assembly GCF_014839835.1. Lineage (NCBI taxonomy): Eukaryota > Metazoa > Chordata > Aves > Piciformes > Picidae > Dryobates > Dryobates pubescens. The sequence goes on along the minus strand of NC_071630.1, from coordinate 21,851,948 downwards.
AACAATTTGGTAACAATGGCACAATTTGGCTCCTAATCACAGACCACAATAAATTAAAATCTCCAATAAATAATAATAATAGGAATAAGAAAGCTTGTTAATGACTTAATTCAGAAAGACAGCTTACCACTGTCAGCAAGACCCAGGACAGCATCGAGGTTATCTGGAACGCCATTCCAAGAGTCAGCGATGAATTTAGGGGATGCCAGCTCCATTTTCTTCTTCTCTTCATTGTACCTGAAGTAAATTACATCTCTGCATTACAAATCTGTATGTAATGTTAAAATTGAACATAATTTTTCAGGGACACCTCAGCAAATGTGACTATAAAACAGTCAAACAAATTTAATAACTGAGATTGTAATATTGATTCTGTTTCGTTATCATTATTCCCAACTCCTTGAAGCCCTGTGAGATTTTATGTCTTTCCTTCTGGAAATGCAGTTCTGGCTGAACTGAGAATACACGTTCTAGGCAAGACCCTTTTTGGATATGTAGCTTTAAAATTCCAAACATAATTCTAGGAAGAGTAACTTTCTCTTTGCAGGTAGCAGCCAGCCTCTGAAGATAGCAGATTTTCATGTTCAGCAGCTATCTTTTTAAACTCTTGCTTGCAGTATGCTTGTCATTCATGTAATTGATGGATTGCTATTGAAGTACTAACACATTTCCCTAACATTTCATTAAGAACTCCTATTATATTCACAAAGTCTCTCTCTCACTGATGATGAACAGATAAATGCCAAGCTAATAATATATGATTTTCTTTCATGGGGGGTGGAGTGGAAACCCCAAACCACAATTGCTTTCACAGTCTGTGCTTTAAAGACTTGAAGCTCAGCTGATGTAAATCCACCCAACTCTGTGGGAGTTGGATTTAGTTTGCAGCTTCCTTCAGAAGTGACTGGATCTGTCTTAATCCACATCTGCAGGTGGCCAGTTGTTTCATTTTACTCTCTGTGCTCTCCACTGTAGAAAGCAAAGAAAGGTTTCTGCAAAGCCTGTTTTGCACTTCCACAAACAAGTAATCCAGGGTTTCCCATTTGAATAAACGTCTCAGGCAAGCAAAGGTCCTTGAGAGTGAAGATGGAAGGAGCAGGACTGTGGCCTGGTTTATCTTTTTCTGTTTTGTAGATTAGAGTCAGTGCTGATCAGGAGGAGTGGAGATGTCCTAAGGAGCAGTTACATGGGATGTAGTTTGAACCAGACTTCCCATGTATATGACTCCTCAGTCACCCTGGCAGCACTTCCTCAGGAGCACTGGACTTCAGAGAGGACATCTTTGACTAGTACTGGAGGGAGGGAAGCTTTTATTTCCTGATTTCTATTTATCCATAACTGTATGTATCTCAAGTAGCCTTTACCTTATTACTCTATGGAACTACCTGGATTATATCCAGATGTACAAGTGAGCAATAGGTTGGTCCAAATCCATTTAAATGAGTAATTAAAATTGCCTACTGTTCTTCCCCCCCCCCCCCCCCCTTCTTTCTTGGATAGTTACAGAAAATCTAGTGCCTTGTTGGGTAGCTTTAAACTTCAGCTGTACAATTTGAGCCAACTCCTCTTTGTCTCCTTCACAGAACTCTGCTTTGCTTAGCAATCTTGTCATAATAACACTAAAATAGCTTGGGGCTGGAAGGAGGGAGAGGAGAAGGCTTCCAGAAAATCCATTTAAAGTAAGTGTGATAATAGCACAGGAAGGACTATGGTATGTAGCTCTTTTGCTTCTATGTGGTAGGGTCCTTGTATAAAATAAAACAGCCACATACTTAAGGGTTATAATGTCTGGTTTTTTCCCCCTGAAATAGTTGTCAGCCACTTGCTTTGTTCTTCATGCAGTCCCTTAAGCTTATTTTGATTCCTTAACAATAAATAATACATTCTGCAGTGATTGCAATTGATAAGAAACTTTGATAGAAATACTGTCTGTGGTTAGGGTGATGAATTACTTGGAGGCTCTGGGATACAGTTAATCAGAACAAAAGTTAGTACAGAGGAGAGCAGCAGCTTTGCTGTAAGATTTAGTAGGAATCTGAAGTATTGCAAATTGCAAAGCATTGCAAGCAGAACTACTTGCAAGTGTTTAAGATGGTCTCTAGAATAATATGTGAAAAAAAAAATGACATTCTTGAGCTTTTAGGTAGTTGGGGTTTTTTTCTTTAGATAATGGAGGAGAGTACTGTCCTCAAAGTAACTGAAAGTTATGATCAAGTGGCAATTATCATCTAAATGATAGGGTATTTTATTTACTTACAGGAATCCACAGCCATTAAGGTGTAATAAAGACACTTACCCGGTTTGATCATAACAGGAAATTAATGTTCACATAAAATGGACTCAATTATAGTGAGACTTCCTTGGATATTTTATATAGAACATCTGTCAGAAGGAACCCTTACAGCTTGGAGAATCTTTTAGATTTCTGGTTGGTGTTCCTGATGCTTAACTTTACATTGTCAGTTAGGGGATGGTTTGACTTTCAGCCTCTTATGCAATGTCTGCATGCCTGAAACCCTGTTCCTGGAAGGAACATCTGGTGGTGAAGGCAGGATTTAGTGCCTCTGTTTTCTTCTTGTGTCTTTCTGCTTGGCAGCATGAAGGTATCTCACTCAGTTCCTCAAAGCACTGTGAAGTGCCTCTGTGTCTTAATGTGATCTTTTGTGCCAGATCTTCCTTCCTGCCAGTTATGGTAATGAAATTCTATGAAATACAATTAATCAACTCTTCATCATGTGTAATGTAGAATATGCATTTCTACCACAGTAATAGCCTTGAGACATTTTAAAGGCATTCCTCCTTAATCTAGGAGGCCAGGATCTTTCTTGGGTAGAGCATGGTAGCAGGTCACCTGAGTTTGGTTGCAGCATGTTTTGTTTATCATCCAGTCTTGGAACAGGAGCCTTAGTGCAAATACAGGTGTTTGTGAAGCACCACATCTATGGTGTCCTTTGCAATAGAAACTTCTCTGAGCATGCACTGGAAACATGAAAAGGGTTGTAGAGGCTGTCAGGATGAATTGAAGCGAAGATTTTTCCCAAAGTACTAACAGACACGCTTCTTGTGGTTTGTTCAGATCTCTTCAGTGCCAACTCTATTATTAGAGCAAATGTGTAAGTGACTGGTACATTGGCTGCTGAAAGGATTCACAGTCATCCCCAGTGTGCTCTGCTGGCCACACTGCTGTTTCTTTTAACACCCAGCAGTCCAAACCTGATGTCTTACTGAAAGAATTTCAAAGACAATCTGGTCAATCTTTGACTTCATGTGATTTGAGACCAGTCCATTTTTAAGGAATTACTTTTGGAGTTTTCTCCAAGCAATTGTGGGCTGACAGCAGGGACCACTTGTCCCTCTTAAGAGTCTGAGACTGAGGTGGGGCAGTTGCTGACACATAAGGGTTGGAGAATGGGTTGTTAGCTGTGAGCAGCCTGACATGCTCCCAGATAGCCATTGCAAGCCGTTCTCTCCAGTACATGCTAGTTCCCTCCTGAAGTGCTTCCCTAGCTGTGTTCCCTGTTTCAGCATCCTCACCCATCACTGCTGTCAGTGCTGTCCTGGCAGCCCCCATTTTGTGTTCCTAAAGAATGAACGCCCCGCATTTGGTTCCTGCCTCTTGAACCTGAATGCATTTAACCCTAGAGACACAGCTTGGCTAACAGCATATCACCACCACTCCAATGCATCTTACTTCCAGTATCTGTCTCCAGCAAAAATGTATGTCCTCTTGTTTCTGCCCCAGTTGAAAGCTGCATCAACACGCTGCACATCAGGGGGTAGTCCCAGGTTGGTGAGTTTCTTTGGATAGCCCCTATCCAAGTTACTGGCTGAATAAACCCAGTACTCATTTCCTAAAGAGGGGAGAAAACAAAGTAAACACATGGAGTTTATTAATCAGATACAGAGAAGTAATTATTCTGTGCTTCATAATGGCACTCTTTATTGCACTAGCTGTACTACTGGTCTTTGGAGTATTTCACCATCAGTGAAGCTGTGGATTAGAGTGCAGGTGTACATCACCTCAGCATGCTTTTGCTTCCTCCCTCCTTAGCTGCCTCATCTTTGAAGGAGACACTGTCTCAGTAGAGTTGGGTTATATTAAAAGAAAGAGTTAATATTGTATAGGGTTTTTTATATGATGAACATGGTCTGAAACAAGCAGATGGTCTGTACATTCTGTCAATGCAGAATCTTGTGTTCAATAGCTGGTTTGTTCAGCTGTTTTGTTGAGTGATTAACAAGAAACTTTGGCCCAGAGTTCCTGTTTCTGGTGTCTTTTGTCATACAACCTTTTCTGATGTACATGGAATTACAATTTATCTAGTAAATACCCTCATGTACAAGCCATGGAAAGATCCACTCATCAAATGATGTCTCTTGATTTTGTGCTAGTCGGAAAGAAAGTAAGTAAAGCATTAATGTGAGAAAAGGGTAAGTGTAGCCTTTGAGTTCCTTAGAAGTTGCTAATCTGCTACTTGGGAGCAAGGCAGGGGTCTCAGTAGTATGTATTTTAAGATAGTTGGGTTACATGTAACTTTCCATCCAGTCTTTGTTTGTTTGATAGTTGTTAATTATTTGGGTTTTTAAAGCATGTTGATTACATTTTCCTGGAAATTACAAAGAGAGGGAGAGAGGTTTAGATGTAACAGGATTATATATAGTACATGCAGCATTTAAAATGTTTTGGCTTGCCTGAAATAAAACTCTTCTAAGCTTTTGTATTTTTTCCCCTCTCCATGTAAACTTGAGCAAATGGCCTGTGAGCCATGTGGAAGAGATTATCATCAATTTTTTTCCCCTCCTGTACAGAAAATGTACAGCAGCGTTTGCCATATGGTTTTTACATGATTGGAGATATTTAGTCATATTTTTAGCAGATACTGGAGCCCAGTTTTTGCTGGCTCAGTCTTTCATGTTGAAAACAGCTTCCCAGCCCCATGAATTTGGCCAGTACAGCTGAACCATGTGTGTGACTTAAAATGACAGAGTTGTGCTTCCTGTTACGCTCTTCTCCCATGGAGACAGCTAGCATGGCTGCCTGTGTCCTCTGCCTGATGAGCCACCAAGGCAGATAGTTGGAAGCCAGAGTGGAAGTCAGTCTTTGGCAAAGACAACAAAACAAGGAGAGGCAGCATACATAAGAGACAAGAGCTTAAAATGAGAGGAAACAGAAGAAAAACAGAGCAGTAACTGATGAAACAGAACTCCCACTATTGTTGCTTTTTGTTTTAAATAATAACTCTTGTTTAGCCTTGCTTATTGTTGAATGTATCTTTCTAGGTGCTTCTAGCTCCCCTTTGATGTAATGGAGGCTCAATGCTGTTCAGACCTCCAGATCCAGTGTTTGATCTAGAGCAATGTTTGAGATGTGTCACCCATCCTGCCTGGCTCACCTGGCTCTCAGGCAGGGCTACAGCTTGGAGGGAACTGAACTCAAATGCAATATTTATTCAAATAGGTACTTATATTTTAAAACTTCAGAACAATACCTGAAAAAAAGACAGCCTTCTCATCCTGAGGGGATTCATAAACAGCATCAATTTTCTCTGGCAGATCAGGCCAGAATGTAGCAACAAGAAGAGGACCTGTGGGTTTTCCTCGTGGGTTTACAGTCCTCCACATGAATCTGAAGCAGAACAGAACATGGTGCAAGATTTACAATGAAGCAATTCACCAGCACATATGTTTTCAATCATTCCTGGCAAAAGCCACATAGTTGTGCACGCACACACAAACACACATGTGTTAGCAGTAGTGCACACTTGGAGCTGTTTTCCTGCAGTGGCCGAAAAGCCAAATCATTCATTTAGAAACTTGTTGCTAAAAGTTGCACCAGAAGCTGCACATTGGACTGGAGGTGAAATTGAAATTGCTTGTACTGATTGCTTTGGAGTTCTTTTTGCATCAGGGCAAAATGTGTTCTGTGCTTCCAGGATACAAATAAACTAATCTACAACATATTTGACCGATTAGAGCTCTCCTGGTGTTGTGCAGGAAGCAAATGGATGAGGGTGTGTCAAAAGCAGAGATTTGTACTGTGTGAATTGCTCTTGCAATTACTATTGTAGTGACTAAAAGTTCAAATTTAATAATGGCACATCAGACTACTTGGAAGTGAGCTTGACTGTAAAAGAAACTGCTAGCACTAAAGATGTTCATTAGGGAAATGCAAAGGGTAATTTATTGGCTATTTTATGTATAAGGAGGATCATAATTTGATTTAAGCTTTAAAAAGCTGTAATTATCTTTAAATGGCAGAGCTTTGAGCTGAGGGGTTTTGCTATTACAAATGGCACTGCTATTTCCTCCACAGAATGAACAACTTTTTTCCCCAGCTGAACAAAAGTTTTGCCATGGTCATAAAATGAGGAATCGGAAGGCTGGTGGAGTCACTCTTGCACCAAGCCAGAGCTATTATAATCTCAGGTCAGAAGCTTTGACCATTATTATCTTGCTGAAGCTCAAGGTACTACTGGCATCCCATTTTTTTGCAGTGTGTAAGTCGTCATCCCTACCAAGAATAATTATACCTTTGAGAAACCCAGGATCGGGAGATGAATTTTGGTTTTGTCTAAAACATAGAGGAGCAGTCCTAAATTAGTCTAATAAATTGCAGTATTTTTATAAACAGAAGTTTGAGTGCAGACAGAACTAGCTAGGACAAATCCAACATTTAGAAACACATTTACAAGTATGATGAGTTGTTGCATACTAAGTTATGTTAATCTATAGTGTTTGATATGAGGAAGAGAACAACTGGCAAGTGCTTTGGGTTTTTTGGCTCTTGATTAAAAATACTTATTAACTTAACCTGATATATGGTTTTCATAATTAAGATAGTATTGTGTGACCTTACTCTCATTTTGCATGCATATATATACTTTTAACATGCACAAGAATGTCTCTGAGCATAACTCAGCATAATTGTCATTAAAAAAAAGGAAAGCCACAATTAAGGCATTTAGCTAATTACTCTTGCTCTTGACCATTTGAACATTGTGTTTACACACAAATAACATTTGTTTCATGCCTCATCTCTTTCTAGACATAAAGCATATCCAATATGATATGAGATGGCAGTCTGTGTAACAAGCCTTTCTAACACTATATTCATAAAAGTAGCTCCTTACAAAACCCAAGTTACGGAATTCTCAATCAAATTTGGCCCTGATTTATGTCTGAGTCAGCACCAATAACTTCTGTCTGCATGAGTTCCAAACTTTCCAGAGTGAACAGAGAGTAAAACACCAAGGCTTTTATTAAAGCACACATTTCAAGGGACTTGTTAAAATGGTGAGGTTTTCTCCTGGAAAGGGAAACTCTGTCAAAGCGTAAATGCCACACTTGGGCACTCTGGTTGCTCTAAATGATTCTGTACCCAGTAGAAAAGCTCGTCTGTTCTCTAGGGCCAACAGCACCTCCAAAAATGCCCTTTTATTTCCTTGGTCTGATGGGGGAAAGAAAAATACTTTCTGAAAACATTAGTCTGACCTGACCTCCATTTCTCTCTTTCCTCTCTTTGCCTGTGTAATCTGACAGTTGGATGCTACGGTCATTTCCATGAATCATAAAAGTCACATGGCACATGATGGGCCTTTGTTTTTGTGAATTCCAAAAATGAGTCATAATGCTGCTTGCCTGATACTTGGAGAGCTGCAGGACTGACAGACAAAGCCACTCCAGTGCAAAACAACTCAACAGTTGTCTGGTTTTGCTGCACATTAGATAAAGCATGAGTCAGTTTGAGCAGATTGCTTTGGTATTTGCACAGTTCTTTGACCAACTGTATCTGAATGTGAAATACTTCTGTTTTGTTGGGATTATATGGAATTGCTGAGTTTTAGGAATAGACTTTAAATCACTCCTTGTTGGTTGAAGCCTTTCATCATTACCAGTTTACGAAAGCAGAAGCAAGGTGGAGGTCTGCCTGAAAACCAGGCTAAAAGTGAGCAAAAGAGGATCACAATGCTGTGAATATGTAGAACATTTTTTACTGCTGTGAAAATGTGTTCTTCCTCAGAGGTGAATACTTGGGCTGTCTGATCACTATGCTAGCAAAAGAGGGCACTGGTTTTGGCAGATGTGGTAGGCCAGCATGGTGGGGCCAGCTCCATGCATATTGTTAGTGGAAGGGTCTGGTGCTGGCTTTCTGTGAGGCTGATTTGTTGGGACTGTGGGAAGATTTAGTAGCCGAGAAAGGGCTGATTTCTTGCTATTAGGGATCACTGGATTGTAAGGAATCTTAGCATGGCACTGATGGGACCAGGAGGAATAGTGCAAAAAGGCATCCCAGGAGACACAAATAACTATTACATTGCTGTTTTGCAAAGGGAATCTTGTTTGTGGTTCCTGCTTTCTTCAAAACTTCAGCCAGGAGCAATGAACAGGTGAACTGTAATACTTCCATCGGTTTCAGATGCTTGTGTATGTTTCTGTATGACAGGAGGCAATGTTTGATTTGGACACATGTAGTGAATGTGCGTGGGCCCACATCTTCAATGGCTTTGGGAGACAATGTTCAGGGTGAGTGAGGATAAATGATTTTAAATTGGGCATTGATTTATCGCAGGGAAGACGGAGCTTTAGTTTCTCTCACCATATTGCTGCCAAGTGCTGTACTCCTTAGGAGATGCTCTTTGGTGCTGAGCAGCTGGATAATACAGGCTCTGGCAAAAGCAGTGGGAGTAGCAGCTGTGCAGCCACCTCATTTTATCAGGAATGTCTCTGCTCTTACATCAAAAATGCCTTTTGTGTCTTCTGCCTTGGAGGCCTTGTGCACATGGAACCTATCCCAGTCACGAGTGTCCTTGATGTGTCAAACAGCCGTGAGTCACATAATGCTGTTATTTAATGAGTTGGGATTCAACCTGGATTAAAACACTCAGGGAAAAGACTTTGCTCACAGATTCCCATGACTGAATCTTTATGAACATGGGAGAGGAACAGATCCTCTTTAGACCAGTCTGTCGTAATGACAGTTGTGCTAAAACTGAAGATTTGCTAAAAGAGTGTCTCCACAGTGGAAGAGGAATTACAGATTATTTCCACTAGCCTCCAGAGCTCCATTTCACTGGAAGTGGGGTGCTTTCCATTGCTGAACTATGGCCCTTGTAGGTTTTCCTAGAAAAGGCATCCAGAAATAATTTGTAGGGTATAAATCCTTCTTTGGCAGGCAATAGTTAATGCATCTCTTCCATTGCTAATTTTGTGATTAACATTACAGATGCATAAATCTCTAAAGATTTTGGGGGTCATATCTGGTTTGCATAAACATTTAGAAGTTTGGATGTGTCTCTGAGCCACAGCAACCCTCATGTTACTCCACAGAAATCAGCAGAGCTGACACCAGAGTGTTTACTTTTTGCTCCTTAATCGGTAATATTGGGCAGAAGATACCATGAGAAGAGTCTTTTTTCAGCATGGTTTGTGGCATTTCCTTGTCCTGATCTTACCTAGAACTGCCATTAGCCCAGTCGTCATTGCATCTTGGCATGCACAATGCCAGTGTAGGGCAGAAAGCAGAAATTGAAGTGTACTACAAAACTGCCTAAGGTAATGACCAAAGTTGAAAATTCCAGGCTCTCAAAGGAGTTTGAAGAGTAGCTTTAAGAAAAGATGATTTTTTTATGGCTGAAAATAGCACCTCTTTCTAATTAACAGACAATTGTTTGGACATGAAGATGGTTTGGAGTAGTCAGCATGGATTCTCAAATGGAAATTTGTGCTTGACCAACCTGATTACTTTCTTTGATAAATGACTAGCTTGATAGATAGGAAAGAGCAGGTCAGAAAGGTTTTTGACCCTGTGTCCAGCAAGATTCTTACAGAGATGCTGTTGAAGTATTGGGTGAGCAAAGCAGACAGTGAGGTGGACTGAAAATTGGCCGACTAGCCAGGCCCACAGGGTCTGGCCCCTATGGGAGGCCAGTAATGGGTAGTGTTCTCCAGGCATCAGTACTGGGTAGCAGACTGCTTAGCATTTTCAGCAGTGATTGGGATGTTGGGGCACAGTGCACCCTCAGCAAGTCTGCTGATGACCCAGAACTGGGAGAATAGTTGATACACCAGGGGGTTGTGCTGCCATCCAGAGGGACTCTGACCCCTTGAGAAATGGAATGGCAGGAGCCTCGCACAGTTCAGCAAAGGTCACTTTGAGGTCCTGCACCTGGGGAGGAACAGCCCCAAACACCAATATATACTGGAAGCCAAAAGGCTGGAAAGCAGCTTTGTGAAAAAGGACATAGGGGTCCTGGTGGAAAGTAAGTTGGCCATGACCCAGCAGTATACTCTTGTGGCAAAAAAGGGCAGTATTATTTAACCATAAAACCAGAATTTGCCATCTCTTTCCCCCAGGGTTGATTCAGGACACTTAGCTGTCTCTGAACGCACAAAAGGAAGGGCAGAGGTTGTGCCCAAGAGTAAATGTCTAACTTTTGATGAGTAGCTCTGAGAGATTCCCCCACTTGAGGCCCCACTGGTAAGCAATCTATCTCACTTACCTATCTTTGAAGAAAAATATTTCTCCTCTAATTTGCGCAACTCCGTCAAATACAATGTCGTGCTTGCAGAGCTCTGGAGTGACCGGTCCCAGGGTTGGACGTGGCCCTGGCCCTGGGCCTGGCCCTGGTCCAGGTTCAACATCAGGTGATACTTCTGTAACGGTGAACAGGGAGATTCTGTTAGAGTGCAGACCATTGCTGCATAGGACAGACAGAGAACAGGAATTACAATATGCTCTAGAAGGGAAATAATCTGGAGGCAGTGCTTGAAGGAGAAAATGTTTTCAGGGGAAGAGTGGTCAAGTACAGCTGAGAAGCCCTTAGGTTCCAGTCCTGCCTTAATATGCTCTTTGGCTGCTTTTAAGACAGTGTGCCTGTGTGAGTGTCTGAGCATGCTGAGCTGCCTATTTACCTTGAAAGACATTCAGAAGTGACTATACTGGGTTCAAATGAAAACAAGGCAATTTTTTCTGGCTTCTAAAAAGAAGATAAATGAATTTCAAAGTCTACCTGTTCAGAATTATCTGCAACTCCACTGAGAGATGTCAAAGTGGATTTCTCTTCTTTCTAGAAGTGCCAATATTTTGCAAGTTACAAAAATGCATTTTGAGCCACTTTGAATGATCCTTCTCTTCTCATCGGTAACCAAAATGTGCTTTTTGGAACATGCACTTTGCCCTCTGGTTTGGTTTCTGTTGCTGTATTATCTGGCTGCTGCTGTGGTGCCTTAGGAGGCATCTGCCTTTTTTGCAGAAACATCAGGTTGATGAAATTAAGTAGAGTGCAACTGATTGGAGATAATTATAATGGATGAAAACAAAGGGGTTTCTGAATATCTGTTTTATACAGCAAGCAGCTTGTAAAGGGTTATATCAGTTATAAAGATGCAGCAAAGATAGTTTTGTCTTGGGTTTTGAAGTGTGCCTTGAGAGAACTGGGTTAAATTCTGAACTCTATCAAAGATATGCTGTGCGAGCTTAGAAAATTAACTTAACCTTGCCCGTGCCTCAATTCCCAGCCTTAATTAAAGCAGCTAAGAACAAGGAGAAAATAAAGATTCAAATCAGATATTTGATAAAAAAAGTGTCTCACATGGTAATCATTTTAGTATAGTCTTATTATCATTCCTGAGGTGTTGAATACTGTAGAATATAGTCACTTACAATTAGGAGGATATCTCAGTAGGAAAGTGAAAAGCACAAAAAGAAATGGTATAGATTTTTCTTTGACTGCTTAATTGACTGTAGCATACTTGTGCATCTATGAGGTAGAAGTATACATGTGGAAGGAACTTTAATAATAATAATAATACTTAATACTAATAATGTCTGTGGAGAAAACAGTGTTTTAAATGTGTACCAATATAAGAACACTTAAGTCCACTTTTTAGAATAGAATACAATTAACCAGGTTGGAAAAGACCTTTGAGATCAAGTCCAACCCATCACCCAACACCATCCAGATGCTTGCCAAAACTCCAGAAGCTTGCCAAATAGTTCTACACCAAAGTATAACACACTGTTTAATATCAAATGTTATTGTGAAGGTACAGCATGAATTATGGGAAGGCACTGTGAACTGCTTCCAAGCTAGGATGGGAAACAACTCACTTCTCCTTGTACAAAGAGTTGTAATCTGGGAAGCTCAGGGTGTTGTGGACAATAAATACCCAAACCAACCCATATCAAGTATTTCAAGCTAGAGGAAAGTCCAGCATTTCATTGTCCCAGTAAAGGCTAAGCTGAAGGTTGGTTATGGGCAGTTTTGGGCCTCCTGCTCAGTAAGTTTAGTGACCCTTCATTCCTAAATTGTGATCTTTGATTGGAATGGGAGCAGGAAGAAAGCAGGAGGAAAGGAACAGAGGGTGTTTCTGGCATTGGTGGTATTGTGCAGCAAGCAAGTCACTACAAGGTCTGAGTCCCAAATGTAAACCTGTGCTGTATGCTTTTTTGGATGGAGGACTTTACCGTATAGCTCCTGGATCCCTTTAATATCATCCTGAGAAAGCCGGAAGTTCTTGGTGTAGGTGTAGATAGGGGCCATCAGAGCTCCTGGATCCTCAGAGTGCTCTAATCCCATAGCATGACCAAATTCATGAGCAGCAACCAAGAAGAGACTGTATCCTAAATAACACAGCAAGATAGTATTAGCCGCTTGCCTTTAATAGAAGTGTAGCATGCAGGTTATTCATAATCGTTTAACTTGATTTTGTTAGGTACTCGTCAAAATCTCCTGATAGAAATATCATTGGCATTTACAGCGTCCAGTGAGGAATTCCATGTGTATTGCCTGATAGGACTTTTCATTCTAAAGAGATCCTGAAGCCTCTTACGTGGCTGATGTATGCTGCTGTCTCATATACAAGTGACTTTGACCATGGTCTTAATACTTCTGTGAAAAAGGGGAAGTTCAGCAAATAAAATCAGATTTTTACATTTTATTTATTTATTTTTAAGACAGAAGAATTAAATTTGCAATCTAGACCTCAAATCTTTTCTTCATGGAATGGCATGCAAGTGATAAACAGGTCTGTGTATTTGTGTGTCTGTGAACAGAGCCTGAATCAGCACTGTTGTGCCAGATACTGTCAGGTTAAAACAATCTTTTACCACAAGCTAACATTTTATCAGTTATGTCCAGTCAGTTTCTGGAATTTGGATATTATTTCCCTGCTAAAAAAATAATAAAATCTTCATCTAGCATTTGTTTGCAAATATGCTTAACTTCACCCATGTTACAAATAAGGCCAAAGATTAACAAACTAATTGGAACCACTGCCATTCAGCATGCACACTATCCACTGGCTCTCGCATTTTTTGTGTGGTTTTTCATCTTTGGCCAGGTCAGTCAAAGACGTATTAATTGTTTTTGCATGTAGCATTTGTCCTCATTTGGCCAACATCAGAGTATAACTGGTGCGATACTGTAGTGCTTGTGGCTTTTAGCCCTGGAAGGAAAACTGCTTTATTTATTTATTAAAGTTTTGTTTTGTTTTTTAATGCTTTGGAAATATGCTTCACAGTTGTAATTCTAGAAAATCTGAATGTTGCAGGCAGATGAGCTGTTCGTGTGACTTAACAACAGTCACGCATTTAAATGTAGGGGTTTTGCTCAGATTTTGGGGTGGGAGAAGTACTGCAAACAGGTGTGAGAATGAGGTCATGGTAAGTGTGGTGTTACTGGTGTGGTCACTGTGCAGTTACCATTGTATTGTTCTGACAGGCTCTGTTACCTTGATCTGGACAAAAGCCCCACTTGCGGTCATCATCATAGCTGCTGGTAGAAGCACACCACAGCTTGCCGTCATTGCGTCCTGCGCTTGTGCAGGACTCGTATTTATTCCCAAGGAAGATGAAGGGGAATACACAAGGAGCTCCCTCTGAATTTCCACCAACTGTTGACATGGCTGTGGAGAATGACAGAAAAACCGTGAGAAGGGAATCCCTTTTGTGAGATTAAGATGATGCACCTTCTTCTGAACTACTCATTAAAAACAGAAGGCAAGCAAAAGATCTGCAATCCTCCTAAGAATGTGAGGGGTAAGTAATATTTGCAAAGAAAATCGTCTGACACAGAAGATAAGGGAAAAGGCAAGGCATTGCCATTGCAGTGACCTTGCCAACGGTTTGGGTGGGAGCGAGAATGTGAGCCCTGGACTTAGGTTCAGAGCTTTGAAAAAGCAGCAGTTAATAGTGGCTTGTGGAAGGTGATTGCATAGCAAGTATCTTTTGATGGTCTCTCCTGGTGGTGTTTTAAAGTGTGTCTCTAATAGATCAGAGGCAAGTTTAGTGTCAGAAAGGTTAAAGGCCTATTGAGTATCCGGCTGGTTAGGAGGTGTCTCACTCAGGTATAAGCTTTGAAGTGAAAGAAAAAAACGCAAACCAAAACCCAAAAGGTTCAGGAGTCATACTGAATAAATTGAGGAATTGTTTTGTTCTGACAGCAGGGTGAAGCTTAAAAGCATATGGTTTAAAACATGTTCTAAAGAAAAAGGAATCAAACAGGGATGACTTCTTCATTTTTAACAGCTATTTTTTGGAAAACTTGTAAATTTTTCCCCTAAGTTTGCTCTCATCTATGCAGTATGTAGGTGGTGATATACAAGAAATGACATTTGTATGTGAATGCACACATATTTTCTAGAGGGAAGAAGATGCAGCTAAATTTAAAATTATGGTTAAAAGTAGTTATCATAAGCATGATGTGAAAAGAATGCAAGGCTCTGGCTACAGAGATTCTAGATAGATTGGTTCTTTTGTTAGAACTACCATGTACATTTCCCTCTTCTTAACTGTGCAGCAAGTCCTAATGGATGGGATCCTTTTAACAAAATGTTTTTAAAAACATCTGGAAGGTAAAATTGAAGGGTTACACCTGGTTATCAGAAGGTACAGGAAGCCACGTACCAATACTTCAAATCCCTATGGCAAATGGTTAGGCCGTTTTCTAACCACTCAAACCCGAGGATGTACACAGCCTTGGAAGTAGCTCCAGGGTGCTGTGGGGTGAATGTAGCATCCCCTTGGCTCTGTTGAAAGCCTGCGATTTTAGAACTGCCGCAGCCAACGTATACAATACTATGGCTCTTGTCTCTATCCTAGAATTGAAGACCTGCCAATCTATACAAGGCTATAAATTATTTTTTTGTCCTTTTATATAATAAAACTCAGGTTAAAGAATATAAAATTTTGTATAGAAAGCAGAAACCTATTTTCTGAACCATTTCACTTCGTTCTTTTGAATTCCTGAAAAGATCCATTAACTCCAGCTTAACATACTAAACAGGATTTCTCTTTTTCAAGTGTGAATGCTAAGTATTAAACTAAAATATTATTCATGCTTTCTTCCATCACATGAGACTTCTCTTCCAAAAAGAAGATGAACACGTTCTATTCATTATTATCCTGAAGTGGCAGACGTTTAGTCCTGCGATTCAGTGACATTTGTGTATCCTTGATAACCTCGGTGTGCTGTGGCATACTGTATCATTTATGTAGCTTGTTCCTCTTGTAGTTACACCTATGCTGAAATTATGCCTCACTCATCACCCCTTCTGTGGTGAAGGTGTAGAAAAGGGGGTTTGTTACTTAGAACAATGAGAAATTAGTCTGTTTCAGGCAAGTGATATTCCTCATACCAGTTTCTGGACAGAATCCATATTTCTTATCTCTGTCATAGTCTTCGGTGGTTCCACACCATCGGTACCCATCTGTCCTGCCTTCTGTTGTGCACTGGTCGTAGGATTGGCCCTGGAATTTAAAGGGAAATTTGCATGGCTGCCCGTCACCATTGCCACCCATCGTAAAAAGTGCTGTAGGGATAAGGAAAGAGAAAAAGGTCAATACAGAGTGCTAAATGTCACCAAGAAACCGTGATGTGCTGACGGTCACGTGCAAAGGTCTTGACAGGGATTGGACAGTTGTCATGTCTGCTGCAGTTTGCACTTAGGGTGTCTTCCTTACACCAACAAAGAGCTGCTTTGGCAAGACAGACAAGGGATGTTACTCTCTCACAAGTGTATAGAAAGATACAACTGATTGATCCTTATAGATGAACTGGGAATGGAGAAAATTCTAACAGGCTATTTGAATAGGGGCTGATATCATCCTTAGTAGCCTGCCTCATAACATGGAATTAATACATCTTCTTGAAATGTTTAGAAAGGATTCAGAGAAAGTCCCTCCTGTTCCTCAGTGCTTTGCTGATTCTTCTACCTTACATCCAAAATGTTTGCAAGAATGGCAGACTCTGTACAGAGCCACAGACAATCCTTTACTTAAGGTGCGTGAGGGGACCCCTTTCTCCCTTTTCTGCTCCCAGTTTGAAGTTACAGCTAGAACCCAAACGTGTATGTGGGAAGCCTTGGCAGGTTGTTTTTTAAATTTTACTGTTGTTTTGGTGACCAAAAGGCTGTTTTAGCCTTGGTGTCTTTGATTAGGCTTTGAGGGGATTTGCCTTTGCTTAGCCTGATCCATTGATGGGAAGAGGCATTGTTTGTGAGTGTGTTTCACTTCTTACAGTAGTAATACATAAAAACCCAAGACTTTTTCTGGCTGAAGGGTGACTGGGAAGGGTTCTAATGATAGAGTATTGTGACATGGATGACTCATTTTGCCTTTTCCACTTAAATCAGTAGCTGGCCTCAGTACCAGGGGCATGAACCAGTGATTTACTGAAGTAAGTTCCAATCCCACTGCGGAGAGCACTGGGAGCTCTGCAGAGCTCGCTTGCGTGCCTGAGTTTACTGAATTTCTGATCGGGCTGAACTCGCATTTGTGTTGATCTGCATCGGGATACAGCCACACAGAGGTCCTACACCTTAGGACAAAGATAACTGCAGCATGCACTGTGCCTTCCCAAAAGAGCAAGCTGCAAATGTTTTCATTGTCTCGGATGTTGCAATAAATTAGGAAGTATGCATCAACTAGGACTGTGGCTATTTGGGTCAAAGAAAGGCTTTATTTTTTCATAAAGGAAAGATAGAATTGGAAGACAAAATTAAACTGGGTTGTTTAGATGACTCATTTACCACATGAGCTGCTCTCAGCTCTAGATCTGTCAACCTCTGTAATTTAATAGCTTTTTTTCCCCCCCTTTTTTTTTGTTGTTTAAATTGGTTTAAATGTGGCTGGGCTACAAAAACTTTATGGAAAGTCAATCTCTTACTGCTTTGCACAGAGTCTTCCTGAGTCACAGTCAAAATGCAGTTTTTCATTTTGCTCAAGGTAACATCATGTGATGGTAACAACAATCATTTTTAAGTTTTCCAGTCCTAGAAAACTCTTTGCTTTAGTGTAAATGAAAGTTAGAGACTAGGTTGCTTCCCTCCAAAACAAACCAGACCAAAATCTTTACTCGTAAAGGGATCTTAAAGGGCCTGACTCTTTTTCTTACCATGGTAAGCCATTTAAAAATTAGGGAAGGTATGCTGATGTGAGAGCAGATTCAGACTGGACTGCACTGTTAGCTCTTCCTAGAAAAACCAGCCAGTTGTGACGTAAGGAAACCTCATTCTGGAAGGTTGCTTAAAATCCCGTGGAACAGATCCAAGGTGGAGGTAGCTACAGCTTCATGAGGGCTCTGCCTGGGAGAGCAGTTGAGCATCAGCCTACAAGGACTCTGACCAATGTGAGGGAGGTGCAGGCAGAGTACAGATGTCAGTAATGTTAGAAATTGAGGGACCAAATATAGGAGCCTAAAGTCCCTGTAGTGTCAGTAGAGTTTGGTGAAGAGAAGGATTCAGGATTCCTTGATGCCGTATGGCAAAGGAGAGGTTCAGCACACATGCCTAAGATTTGTGTGGCAGGTCCATAACTTCCTTCTTTGCTTACTTCTGCTTTGCTAAATAGTAGTTGAAGCATTTTGCAGAATCAGGGTGCAGATCTGGGATTTACTTTAGGAAAGCTTGGTTCAGTACTATACATTAAAAATGTTTCCAAACATGCAGCTTGCCTCTGTGAGGAGAAGAACTGAAACTAATGTCATTGAATTAAGTGGGAGAGAAACAAACACAGACAACTGGGAATGTTGCCCCAACATGCACTCTCTGATGTAAATCTTCCCCTATCTGAATTTATTAGTGGGATTTTAGCAAATGGTGTCTTGGAATAATGAGTGAACAATGCTGCTCTGAGCTTAATAAGAAACATCTGTCCATAACTGCTCAAGGATCTTGCGAAATAATTACATCAGAAACAAAAGGCTGAAGCTCTTCTGTTCTGTTTCAGAAACCCTGACACAAGCGTTTTCAGGAACATCAGCTTCCAAATCAGGTCTTCCTGAGAGTGCTTCAATGATTACATTTTCCTTTTTGTATGACTTTGGAATTTTTAAAGGGTTTCAGTCAGGGTATGTGGATCTGTTTGTCCAGTTACCTATAATCTAAGCTTCATTCCAAATATATTTGAGCATTCAGAGTGTTTTAAAGAACTAAGCCCAGTTTTGCTTTTTTCCAACTGGAAGTATTAACCTGAAGTAGAGGAGGTTTGGGGAAATGTGGGGAATGAAGGACATGGCAAAGTTTTAGGAAAAAATGATTGTGTGGACACACATACAACCTCCTGAAATAAGTGTTAGGCTAAAGAAGCTAGTTCTGAGATCAGCTAACTAACAATAATTAATACTTTAATTATCTGAAATTTAAGGTTCCCACTCTTTGATTTCTCATCCCTTATAGCTGTATAAATAATCATCACCATGGTAGATCTCAGCTCTAGATGTGATTTACAGTGGGCAGTTAGGGATTTGGAAATTAATATTGTTTTTATCAAGTTAAGGTTAGAAGACTGCTGTGTTGTACAACAGACTAGCTTTGTAAACCACAAGTATCCAAACCCAGTGTTGAAAACTACGTGATCTCACAAATGAGCTTGAGGATTCCCCAGAACTAGTCAAGCAGGAATCCATTTAGTGTTTGGCTGCAATAGGATACCAGAGCAGTTTAGAGTACAGGCTATCAGGACTTTTCCTAGAGTCACATATCTGTGATCTTTGTAAAAACAGTGTGTGCTTGACTGGCACATGCATGTTAATGCACATACATGTGCTTTTACAGTATGAGTTGAGGCTTGTCTGAGGCTTGTTGGGCTGTGCTTGTGCGTTCTTGCTCTGGCAAAACTCTGAACTTGTGTTGCTAGCTCTGATTCTTCAGCATCAATAATTTTCTTCCACCTCTCTGCATTCGCTTCCCTTGTACCGACTGCATGTCATCACCATAATATTATACATAATTTAGTAATGTTGTTCCAAGCAGGATTAACATGAGTCCAACAAAACCCCCATTGTTTTCTGTTTCATTCTCTTTCATAACTCTCTTCTTACTTGGTATGACATAGCAGTAGCAGGCAGGACTTTTCTGACCCTGCAGATCTGTCGCTCAGGATGCAAGGGAACAGGAGTGATGCAACACGCCCTGCTGCCAAAATCTTACTGCAGTTGGTTAGGTACAAAGGGGAAATAGCAAAGGTGGGAAACTGCAGTATGGGGAATGTATATGAACAGTGGTGCAAACTTTGGAGCTGGCAAGCAGGAGATGGAACAAGTGGCTAAAAGCCCCTTCTCTACTCAGTGCTGATAAATCAGCACAGTAGGCTACAGCCCATTATACTTAATTGCTTCTCTAAAGGTTTCCTGCTGTGTGACATACAGAAGATCAAATCAACACCCAGATAGTAATAAATTGCTCAAAATCTTCTATCCAATAGACTCATCAGGATTGTCAGGCATATAAATCCTTGCGTCCAATGTTTAAGAGGGGGACATATTGTCCTAACTTCATTTGAAGGATTACAGGCATATTGTGTATATTTTTTTAATGTTCATGGCTACATGAAAGCATTTCAAGCATTGTTTAAGCTGTAAATGGGTGTTTCCAACTACAAAATAAGTTGCTTGTGAAATAGGATTCTGTTCATACTCCAAAACATTAGAAATCAAGTGTGATCTTAGCTTTCCTGGATCTTCTAGCAGTTTTGTGCTGATGGTGATAGAGAGTTAGGAATTCTGAGTTATGAATGCAGAGTTATGTCATGGCTGTAGCTGAAGTGAGCTGTTGGCACTACATGAGCAAGAGTCCTAAGAGCCATGTTAAAAAAACCCAACACTTAAACTCTGAAACTCTGAGTATTCTCCTGGACAGCAATTTGAAATCTACCAGCATACAAAGAACTTAGTGCCAGCAGAGATACTTGGCTGACATGCAGTAATTTTTATTTTGCAAAGCAGTATGTGGTCATTTAAAATGTGGTTTGTGATAATGATGCTGTCACGTTACACTAAAGGCCTCCTAGACTCAGAGAACCTGGGCCACCAATTGGTAAAACTGGTATGCAAAGCTATGGAGGTCTGGCTTAGTGGGTTCCCTTCCTAACTGCTAGTTTTTGGAAGTCTTTGCTCTCGAAGGAGATGCAGTTTCAACTGCCTGCGCAACAGTCTGCAGCTTAGGGAGGGATTTCTGTCATTTAGTGTGCTCCAGCCCCACGTGTGGCATTATCCTTATTCTAAAAGGTGATTGCCATTCTGGGATTGTGAAACTCCACCTGTAGTGTCTTTGGTGTATATATGGGGCTGACATTGTTTCAGACATAACTTCAACTTCAGTATCTCTTTGTTTCTAGAGAAAGGCTTAGGCATGAGTTGCCATCAGTTACAAACTCTCCTACACCAAGGGAGCCTGTAGAGAATTTTGTCTGCGTGGATGCTGAGGAGACATTAAAGAGCAGTGAATCTAAATCTGCCAGTAAGGAAGTAAAAAAAAAATACAAGTGGGTGAGCAAATAAGTAAGGAACAGTTTACCAGCAAGAGAACCATAGAAACAATGATCTACTTACACTCATGGGGACAAAAGCCATATTTGCCATCTGCATCAAAATCTTTGGTTGTGGAGCACCAGAGGAATCCATCATTGCGTCCTGCATCTGTGCAGCTATTGTATTCCTTGCCATTAAACCAGAAGGGAAATTTGCAGTATTCACCATCTGCATTTCCATACTTCACTCTCACCACTATAAAGAGAACAAATGCAGTGGTGAAATTAGCCATCAACTGATTAAAAAAAATAGGGTGTTGGACATCGTCTTTTCCTGGAGGATACTGGTAGAGAAACACAGTCTGAATTTCCAGTTTGAAATTCAATCTCCCTCTGGTCTCTCCATTGGCAAGGTGATCATAGCTGACATAGTAAGTGGTAATTTTGAAAGAATTACATGGATATTACTCATGGCAAAGTATTAGAATGACCAGTCCTTAAAATCAGCCCAGAAAAATATATATGTTGTTGTTGCTATGGCAAGGAAAACCTATAAACCTACTGCTAATACATTTAATAATTTAGTCTCTTTGGTAGTATGGTCTAAAATCTTCAGTATTGCTTGAAAGGTTCCAGGCAGCAGTTGAGCATGAGCTGAACATGCCTTGTGCCTCAGAAACCACTTTGGGATTTGGGATTTGACTTGAGTGAGGTTTGCTGTGGCACTGGGGTTAGGGTGGTAAAGCAGACACCCCCAGGTTCATGGGCTTTATTTCAGTTTGTCACATGTAATCTAGGACTACAATCCTGGGGTGGTGGATATATGCTAATGTATTACAGATAATTCACTCAGCCATAGTGTTTATTTCAATGGCAGTAACCAGCTGTATCCTTATGCAGTGTTTTCACTAATATAGAAAACAGTTTCCTCCTGTTCGTTGTTAGTCTGAGTCCAGTTAGTGCAATGCTCCTACTCAAATTAAAAGACAGACAATGCAAGGAATTTGACTGTTTTGGTATTAAAGATCAATTTTATTTTATTTTTTCCCCTCAATGCAAGTACAGGTGAGAAAACTGCAATCTGAAATGAAAAGCAAACAGGAGATTGCATTCTTGTTCTATATTTTATAGTATAAGAAATGTAATTAGTGCTCTATGAATGTGGCAAAATGAAAGCTGAACAAAGAGGTTCCAAACTACTCATACTTGGTCTTGCCTAGCTCAGGTGGTAATATCTGGACTTCAGTTGTTTTCTCCTAAAGTGCATGGTGAGCTGCCTGTTAAAGTCTCTTGGATGTGTTCCTAATCCATGGTTTTATGTCAAATTTTGTTTCAGTCATTAGCATGAGGGATTTATAGTCTCATTCTGACAGATACTGTGGGTATGAGAAGACTTATTCAGGTGGATGGTTCCAACTTAACAACTGGAGCCACAGCTTAAGTTATCTTAAAATTGCATGACATCAGAAAAGCACTGACCAATCTGCCTTTTACTGATGAACTTAAAAGATGTCGTAGTTTGAGTCCCTGAGAATGGAAGCATTCAACATCCTAGTTGTGGCTTTGTACTTTCCCTCAGTTCATGAAGGTTGTGCAGCCTCAGCTCCATTATTAATTGAGTTTTTCAGGGGGAAACAGTAGAAGAGCAGAAAGTGAAACACTGGGAAACATGTATATGGGAATTACTGAAACATTTTGTAGAGAACAAATTTAGTTTTAATATTCACTCCCTAACATGTAAAGGAAAACATTCAATGCAGCACCTGAAACAGCATTAAAACATAGAAGCCAGCAAGCCATGTGTTCTAAAACATTAAAAATCTGATACCTTGCCCTTCTCCAAGAGTCCACAGCTCATCATCATCAAAATGGGAGTCTCCTCCAATTCCTGGCCCTGGTGCAAAGGCATGAGCCAGAAGACCATCTTTGCCATCAAATGGATAGCCATCACCATGTTCTGCGGGAGGAAGCAGACAAAAAAGAGCAGTTGCCTAATGACCTCAGCTCTGTCACAGCCTATACATGAGCGATGATTTCATGTGTACTTTGCCACCCAAGACAGCAGTAGAATGCTATAGTGACTGAGTTTATTGGCATGGGCTGTGCTGGCAAGACTGAACCAGAACAAATGAAGCCAGTTCTTGGGAAGAACATTAAGTGTCAGTATAGCAGTTGTGACAGCATGTTATTTTATATCTCGTAAGTATTGTGGAAAGGAATCAAAACCAGTGAAGAACAGTGAGATACTGCAAATTGGATGTATGACTGCATACACACTGCACTTTGTCAATGGAGGCTGCAAAATAAAGACAGTAGGTAAGGGGGATTTTAAGAGAATTCATATCAGTCCCAACACAGAGGCTGAAAGCAAAGGCAGGCCTCTCTTTGCAAGCAATTCTGGTTTTTTGCTGTACCACAAACTACTGTGCTCTTTTCTTTGTGCAGGATGCTAACTACTTTAAGCAGGAAAACAAATCAGCTGAGTGCTTCAGTAGTCTTTATCTGGAGAGCTAGCTCTTACTCAGTGCTCTGAGTTTGGTGAATGAGCCTATTCCTCCTCCACAACAACTTCTCTGAGACACAGGCAGCTCACAGGGCAGCAGTAGGTTAAGAAGCTCTCCTGTTATTACACTGTAGGCTTTTCTTGGAAGTACACCACATGTGGGTAAGGCAGGCTGGCAAGGGCATAACCCTGGTATTCATAGCTTTCCCACCATGCTGACCTGTGCATCAAAGCTGGCTGCCAGCATCTCCAGTTGCATCATTTCAGGTCTTTTGGTCTGGTGTCTTGCCATTTAACTGAAGCACTAAATACACAGGTCTGTTTCTCTGCCCTCTTACACTCATTTCATCCTGGTGTCATGCTTAATACTAGTTCAGTTCATTTCAGTAGCCTAGTGGGTCAGTTGTCAGGAAGATTTTGACATACATTTGATCTCTTACTCCCATTTATTTCCAAGTAGATCTGTTGCTTGAAAGGAAGATGGGAAATTAAAACATGGATATCTCAGCTCTTGTGAGTCTGACATGCACTGAAGTGATAAGAATGAATGAATGAATGTGGGAGAAGCCCTTCTCCCTCTGTTTCTGAGCTGGCTATATCCAGCAAGTGTTAAAACCAACAGAAACACTTCTGCTTTCGTAAGACTTGTTTTTTTTGTGAACCAAGCCAGTCTGTATGAGGATCTGAAGTTTTGACTTCTGTACAGGACCTCTGAAGCTTTTGAGGTCAACTCGTCTGTAGCTAAAGCAAAGCAAACCAGCTTGAAATGGAGGCTTTTACAGAGAGCTCTGTTATTCTTTGAACTGTACCACCTCCCAAGTGATTTGCTGCACAAGTATCTTCATTAATATTAAAAATTCTGTGACTCTCTGGAAGAAGTTAAAATGCCTCAGGTTTACGCTGGAAAGCTAAAAACATTCTTTCAGGGGAAACCAAAGTTAATTGAGAAGACATGTACTACAAAAATTAATCAAGTTCCCCTATCATCAACTGGACTACACCATAATTCATCTTAGGATCCAGATTTTGAAATTCTCCAAGACCAAAGAAAGCACTGGACATTCTCCTATGCTGAAGAGCAGAGGCCAGCTCTGGATTTACAACTGAGAGGCACAAATCCATTTTCAAGTCTCACTATGTTAGGACCTCCATTCTATCACTGCAGAGCTGAGTATGGAGCTATAAATAAACAGTGTGAGGGTATTCCATTCTTTTCTGTGGCAGGAAGCCAGCTCACATCATCTGAAGATTTGTACCAATATTTCCCAGTTCTATTTTTGCTTTATAAAAGTTAAAATAAAAGCCTGCCCCTAGCAGTTATCTTATGGAAAGATAAATATAGTGTAAGGCTATTGTATACATAGTTCTCTGTCTCTCTCATGCACAAGAAAGAAAGAAAAAACATAAAATCCTGGTGAAATTAGATCTTGGGCTGTATAGAGCCAAGTGCACACTAGGACAAAGGTCGCCAGAAAGGCTCATGGGTACTGCTTACTGAGGGGAGATCGTTCCAACACTAAGGCTTAATGAAAGGAGCAAACCCAAACCCATCTGTAAACCCCGAGAGATATACCCCATCGGCCAAAGTTGATCATGATGTCTGCTTCTCCGTCATTTATTCGGTTAAATCGCAGGGGTGTGACATCGCTCCAGACTTGAAAGGCTCGAGCAAAGGCATCATCTACTGTCTCAGGATCCAAATCCGGGGTGTAGCCTATAATCCTTGGAGGTAAAAGCAAGAGTTAAATACCACATAACCCTGCTCCCTGTATTTGTTTTTCACTGATCAAAATACTGAGTAGACTTGTTAGTGAAACCAGTTAACATTGCTCACGTGAGACCCAACCACCTTCCTTTGATTCAGAGACTTGATTAGATGTGGCAGTGGCTGTTTCTTTTCCATTGGAATTGTTGCAGCAGGGCAAATAAAAGGACACAGCCAGGGTGCACAGAGCCTGCATGGCAGTGGGCCTTGCACAAAGCGCTTAGGCTTTTGCATTGGTGCTGAGCCGCTGTCAAGTTAGTGTGGCTTGAGACATGCACGTGCAAGCATATTTTGATACATAAGATTTATAAGAGGTCAGAGAATGACCTCAATAACATTCTGAAAGTATCAGGAGTAGGTTGTTTGGCTCTTTAATAATAACAGCAGTAAACCAGCCCTTCTCCCTCACCTTTGTGGTGAGCTGCAGATTGTTTCATCCCAGTTGAATGCTAATCCTTTGTGCGTAGGTTACACTGGCAATGGGATACATTGTGGGAATGGGAGGTGAGAGCGTGTGAGATAGAGCTGTAGGCCTGTTGTGGCAAAGGGACAAACTCTGAAGTGCCTTGCTGTCTTCATATATTTTAATTGGATGTTCAGTGCAAGCTGATTTGATGTAAAGACAAGTTCCCAACTATGCTATGCACAGTGAGGGAAACTACTTTGTGCCTAAGGACAATGAGGAAACATCAAAGGAAGCACATCAGCAGGCAGGGGCTGTGAGAGTTGTCACAGGTATTTGCAGTGTTTATTAGCTAGTTGTAGCACAGGACTTGTGAGGAAGCAGCAGACCAAGTCAAGCAGCTAAGAAAAATCTGCTGTTTGTTCTCTTTGGTGCTAAAAGTTTGTTCCTGAACAACCTAAGGGTAATGAGATGGTTTTTATTACTGACCTCAGTGAGAACTCTATTGATCCCTGGGTGTTTCAGAAGAAGACTAAGAAATTGAAGCAGATCTAACCACTTGCAATAGGTTTGCTTTAAATCCCATCTGTATATGTCCAAAATGTGATTCTTTCATTTTAAAATTTATTTGATGATCTCTATTTGTGTGACTACTAAATGCAGAGGAGTTTGCTCTCCTACATATATGTAGTCAGTGAGCATTGTGACCCTGCTGAGTGCATGGATGGGTGAGATGCTGCTTCTCTAGTTCCCTCAGAATGTTTGCCACACAAATTTACTTGAATTGAAGAAGTCCTGTGTAGCCCTCTCAGCAGTTACTCCATGTATAAGTGTCTTGGTTGGTTCTCAAGCACCATGGTTATATATGAGCAAAACCCAATGTCAGTAGTCAGTACCTGTATGTTATGTGATTCTTTTCCCATTTTGGCTTTCTTGGAAAGAAGTTGTAATTGGCCACATCTGGGTTACCACAGCGGGGTTTCTTCATTGTCTCAATAGTATTTTGATCCAAATCTCCTGTTTCAGGCAGCCCAAAAAATTTCTGCATTTTCTTCAAAGTATCTTTCAGGACAAATAAATTGCAATTGTCTTTGGGGCACCCATAGTATTTGTTCAGGTATTGCTTGAAAAAAGGGCACAGAACAAAGATTTTAAAATTCAGAAAAGACATAATTACTCATTACAAACACATACTGTAACTCCATGGCAGGTTAAAAAACCCTACTCTTATTAGTAACTGAGAGACCAGCAGAATCTAATTGACACAAGCCATCCTTGATCACACAGCTTGCTACTTAACCAATCATTTCCACTATTAACTATCACCTTTACTTAATGAATTGCTTTATTAATAAGTAGAGCATACAGCTTTAATGTAGAACTACAAAGTCAAAATGGGTTTATCCTTTTTGATTTGTCTGTGGTGTATAAATCTGCTCACAATTCTAGATTTTGTATAGTTGTTTTCTTGGAAGGCTCTATGGATTACAGAGGAACTTGTTAAGGTATCAAAGCAACCACACAAATAAGACCACCTTAACTGAGAAAGGAAAAAAAAACCCATCCAAACCCCATTGTTTATTCAAACCACAGAGCTATGTTGTGTGTGTTTGGGTTTGAGTCAGATTGTGAAGACCTGAGGAAGTAGGTTTTTGGTAACATCTCAGTTGCCTGGACACTGCAGCCAATTAGTATCTGCATAATCAAAACTGCATTGAATGCTTCAGCAGATTATTAGGCTGATCTTTCTGACACAGCCATGGTGGCAGATCACAGTTGCCTCCTCTTAGAAAGCAGTGGTCATAAGGGATCAAAAAGGCAGCACAAACCCTGTTTTTCTCCTCTCTCATCCAAAACACTGTCCATTTGAGTCTCCTCCATTTCCATTCCTTATGGCCTGTTTAGCAAGTGAGGTTCAGTTAAAGACAAAAATAAGTTCAGCATTGAGTGGCAGTATAATTGTGAGCTTCTAAGAGAATGCCTGCCATAAAACATAGTCATTCAAATGAAAAAGAGTGGCAAGAAATTGGATCTTCAGCACACTGCCTGAAAGCCTTCATCCACTCTGTTCCTGACGAGACTGCAAACATAGCCTGTGGGCTAGCTGGACATTTTGGATTCAGTGTTTTGGATCCAGACTTAGCTTAGACTGTTGCACAGGTACCCTCAGTTGTGCTGTCTAGATTATGCACAGCTTTCAATTGTTGAATTTATATACTCTCTGAGGAGAAGATAAATAATGATGTGTTAGTTTGGGTACTTCTATAATGACAATAACTTATAATTATCTAATTGTTTTCAGTCACAGGTTCTAATCAGCTTGACTAAACTATCTGGAGTTGTAGGCATTATCCAGTAAAGTGAATTTTATGGTTCTCTTGCACAGATATTTCAGGAACTCCATACTGCAGTCTGAGCCTGTGGTATTTTGTCCCTAGTTCTAAAAGAAAAGCTACAGCTCTGTCAGATGTCCCCAGAGTGATGGGTAGGCCCCCCAAACTGGTGCTTAATATGGAGCTGAGAAGTGCCCTGGCCAATGATACCATTAAACAGGGTAAACAGGGAGGCTGCAAGGTGCAGATCTTTACAGTAGAATTGTCTGTAGCAGAGGCAGAAGCATCCTTCAGGTCTCATATCTAAAATACTAGCTACAAATCCAAGGTAGGAAAACAACTAAATAAAGATAAAGTTACACTTGCCAAAAATGTCAGAAATATCAGAGAGAATTATTTCTGACTGAGGATTAGAAGCAGCCTGACAAAATGACTGCACATTTAAGTTCTTGTGCTAGGAAGTATTCCTGAGGAAAAGCTTATTTTATGTCTCTAATTAAGTGATTGAAGGATGCCTCATGGCTGCAGTTGGTCAAGTCTGGATTTCACCACCTCCTCATTAAGTCCAGGCATTTTTCATCTACCCTGCATAGGAAATGGTTCAGAGCTTACTCAGAAAAAGGATTTAATCAAGATATTGTGTGTCCTGCAGAAGCTCCTCTGTCTGCCTTCTGATTAAGCACCAGTTATGTCTAGCCTGTGTGATTTTTAACCTCTGATGTGGTGTGCCTCCAGTGGAGGCTGTGGCAGTGGTAAATAATGGACGCAGAATGACTTGCCTTTGCTACTACTACACTTCTGTCTGCTTTTAGTTAATGGGGCCTGTGGAAATTGTGTGAAATGCATAAAGAACACGATCAAAGAGGCTGGTTTGGAGGATCTGTTCTTACCCCAATTACCATTTTATTGGAGTTTGCATCTCCCAGTGATGTACCATGATACTACACATCAGACCTGAAGCTTACTCAGAAGCAGGATGTTGCTCTTGCCATTTTAGGTTTGGGAATAAGAGGCACAGCCAAAAATACAACATGAGACATGGTAAAGAATTTTCCTTTCTAAGATTCTAAATAAAAAGCTAACTCCTCTCAGTTTTTCCTAAAACGGAGATTTTACTTAATCTGAGAAATGAACACAACCAGCTGTTCTGTGAGAAGAGAATCCTGAAGAAAATGTAGTGTCTCTGTAAACCACATCTTGGCCTAGGCTGTGCAGTTCAGTTTCCCCAGAGTCAGCAGGGAGCTGTGGTGATCTGGAATTTTGATCCAGCCCATTAATGAAACAGGGTCCAGCTGCAACATAGCAATTTGTGTTCTGATGCGGAGCGTTGGCCTGTTCTGAAGGTGGGTGTGAGGGAAAGGCAGCCAGTTAGTGTTACCCAAGACTACTACAAAGAAGACAAAGAAGAACTGCAGTGTTAAACCAGCTTGTAATTTTCCTGAGTACACAGAATAAATACATTGCTCAAAAGAAACAGAGATGAGACGAGATGTGGATTACTGTTGCTGAATAAAAGCCTGGCTTTAAATAACAAAACACCTTATTTAAAAGTTGTAAAATCACTGCTGGATGTGTGGGACCCCACTGGCCTCTCCCACATGCTCTGCCCCCCATTTCCTGGCTGCTGTGCTGCTAAGGCAAAACCTTGGGTGAATTTAGGTTAAAGGCTGAGGAGTGTCCTTTTTGGGTCAGATAGTCTGTTTTTCTAAACTTTCCACCACAGCTCCCATCTGGAATTTCCCTTTCTACCCTCTCCTGGACCTTCTTTAACCTGGCAAGCTTTGCCAAGATGCACACCAACTCCTAAAGAAAAGCAACCAACTTTCAGATCTCTGTGCCTTAAAATAAGGATAATTTATCTCAATCTTCCTTTAAATGGACTTACTGCTGAAGAGGAGAAATGTCTATAATTTACATGCTAAAATAAGGATAATCCATCACAATCTCCCCTTAAATGGACTTCCCCATGTCATTTTTCTGAAGGTCCACAGGGCTAAAGTAAGGTTAGAATAAAATACTGTAGAGTTATAGCTATAGTTTGCTAATGTCACAGAAATCCAAATTCTGAGTTTTGTTCCAGATTGAATTTGAAAAAACCAAATTAAATATTTCTTTAAACCTCTGATGAGATTTCTTCTCAAAGTCAAACCTAGTCACAATGGCTTCTGAAACTTGAGCCAGCTTTGGCTTGTAATTGTCCCTTAAAGCTGTGTTTATGCAATGCACAGTAAGCAATCTGGAAACAAGCTTCATATCCGTGCACTGAGTGAGTCTTAACAGCCCATACTTCTGCTTGATTTAAGTAAAAACATTAGATGTCTCTTATTTGCCCTTCTCCCCTCTTATCACAGCAATCTTTTGATTATAGTCATGATGACTTAATGAAATTATTTTGTATATTCAGACTTAAGGGAAAAAAACCCTACAGTTTTCTTTGCCAGCTTAAAAATTTGAAGAGAGGAAACATTACTTGGCTCTAGTTTTAAGTTCTGAAAGCTGATACCTTTCCTTGCTAGCTTGCACTTCCCGAGACCCTAGGGAGAAAATGCTACAGTCATTCCTCAGCCTCAGCTGAAACAAGAAAGAAACATCTGCTTATGAAACGACAATACAAAGCTGAAGCAAAGATGAAACCAACACTTACCACTGCTAGTTCTTTGTCTGTTTTGGGAGTGCTGTCTCCAGGAAACTTAATAATTGGTGATGGTGCAGCTAAAGTTGTGTTCAAAAGATATACTTGGATTAATAGTACTTTAAAGACGAAGCCACAGACAATGTGAGTCTTCATTCTGCCTAGACTTGTGCTCTCCTCTTTGGAAAAAGCTTTTCCCGGGCTGCCTGTCCGTTACTTTAGCTGCAGGGTGCACCAGTTGCTTATCTGCACATCTTAACTCTCTGCACCGTTTTCTCTTTTGCTTGCTCTAGCAATTCCTTTGTATGTTTAAAACATCCAGATGCGCAGTCTCAAGCTACCACAAGAGGAAGTCTGAAAACTAGTGGAAACATGAGAAAAGGGCAGTTACCAGATGTGATTCCTGTGATTTTAAGGTAGCAACAGGCAGATACTTATTACTGCTGAAAGAGGCTGCATTTTCTCCTCATTTGCATATACGAAAGCATTTCTCTATGCCAGGCAGCAAGAAAAAGCAAACTCTGACTTAATCTTGAAGATTGTGTCCCACATAGATTTTAAATAAGAAAACAAATAAATTCCTAAACGTTATTTTCCTACACAAGTAGTTGGTGGGGGTTTCCCCCCCTCCCCCCTATTTTTTTTGCCACAGGCATATTAATCTGCTTTAGTCATGTGTGGTTACACTCCTACACAGTGCCTTACAGTAAATACTTTGATTCTGGATTTTGAAGCAAACCCTGCACGGGCCAGGGCAGCCGAGCAAGGCTGCTTGTCCCTCTCCTGCTCAGGCTGCACAAACTGTAGGTCTGTGTACACAGGGCTCACCCACCCTTGGTGTGAGCATCGCTCCCTCCCTGCTCTGTGCAGACCTCTGAATAAGATTCTTGTGGCTTGTTTGGGTTTAGAACCAGCCTGAGGTTTTGCCACCAACAGGCATAATGGTGTATCACCCTAATCTGTGGGGTAAGAGATTATCAGGGAGATTCAGCAGTTGAAATCATCCTCAATAACTAATACAAGGACAACTGTACAGTGTTCAGGGTTTTCTTATGCTGTAGGTTTGGTCTGCTGGTGCAGCTGCCTTGGTCTGGAAGTTTGGTCTAAATATGGCTATTGTCATGGACAGTCTTTTTCTTTTGTTGTTCATAGTATTGCCAACTTGGAGCTGGCAAGATTGTTAAAAGTGGAATATTTTTTTAGCTGAATATCCCTAATCAAGGTTTTGGCTCATGACTTTCTAATTGGAGAAGCTGCAGTTCTGCATGAATGCAAACTGTGTTCTGGCCAGCCAATTGTCTACACTTTCTATTAAGCATGAGTCTAGCCATCACAGTTCCTCTGAGCTGTATGTCAGCAGAGAGGTGCTCCTGGCTTTCCTTTGAATGTTAAATGAAAGTTTTCCATATATGACTTTTGTTACCAAATAAGCCTGTTAATGAAAAGGAAGTACTTTGCTGGTGCTTGATATTGATTTATACTACACCATGTCTGACTAAATAGTTAATATTGCCAGCTCTTTGATTTGTGATAATATCAGGCTCTTCTGCTAACTGCACCCCACCACCCATGAACTGCATATTCTTATATGAAGGCAAGGATTTCAATGGGTAGGCTGAGGGGTTGAGAGACAAAGCATTAGCAGGAGTTTTGCTGCCTGTGCTGTTCCATGGACAGCTCAACATAGCAGCTGGATGCATGGCACTGGGAAGCTCAGGAGAGAAAGAGAAGTTACAGGAACTTCACAGATGAAACGGAGCTTTCTTTGTAGGCAAGTAGCTTTGCATTTGTGTCCTCTCATCCTTTCATGTTTGATTCCAATGGCACTTGCCTTGCAGTGAACAACTTGCCTATAATGGTTTAGCTTTGAAATTGCTGCCTCTTCTTCAGCTTTTCCCCACTGGCAAAACCCCACAGTCATTTCAAAGAGTTGCCTTAATAAAAATGGCAGTTCTGCAAATATGGTCCATTTTTTCCACAGCTCTGCACTGGGTGTGGGGAATGACTCTCCTTTGTTTGTGGTGATAGTTCATATTTGTGTCTGGCCATGTGAAACTGCTTGAGAAGAAAAGGCTAAGGAAGCCTTCATTAGATGTGCCAAGTTACTCTTAGCTACTCCTTAATGAAGCAATTGAAAATACTCTGTGTTGTGTCTCAGGGGTCTGCAGTTATCTCTGTGCTCTGCATTTTGTCAAGGGCTGCTGTAAATCCTGTAGTGCAAGGACCACATCATTTTCACAAGAATTTTAATGCAATTTGTGATGGCTTAGTAGCTTTCATTTTGCAGGGCACTCCAGTGAAAACATTTAAAGCCAAATGTGTCCTGGCGCATTCCGGTTGTGCTCACAAGCCTCACTGAAATCTAATGAATGTTCAATTCTCAGTGTGTCCTAAGGAATCAGAGATGGATGAAGAAACTTTTGAATGGAGTGTGAGGTCTGTGCAGTTTGAGAATCTATTTTGTTTCTTATCTTTACTGGCAGTGACAGGAGGCTGAGGTCACCTTCTAAATGCATTTCCAGAAACCGGCAGTGAGGTGGTGTTTCTTCCTTTTGGTTGCAATTTTGCTGGTAAATTGCTTTGCTGGTAATACTTCAGTTAGGGAGAAGTTAAGCAAGTTATGTTCAGTTAAGAAACAATGCATAATGAAATACTGTATTTCTGGCTATTGAACAAAGCAGTATATTGAGTTTCTGACCATGCAGGGGAAAGCATTCTCTCATCTATTAGCACATGACCTCAGTAGCACTTTATGAGATCCTAGCTGAGGTGCCTTCTTTCAGGTAAACAAGCAAAATAAATGCTGGTGGTGCTTCTTTACAAGAGTAAAAGTCCTATTTCCAACTAAATTTTGAGTGAAATGTTTATCTCCTTATATTTCTCTTTAAAAACTCAGTGGGATCATGCTGTTAGCATACTGCAGAGGTGCTGCATTTCCAGACAAGAATGCAGTGGTGCTAACTCCTGAAAGCAGGGAAATTCTGCTGATGGCAGGCCACTTCTGTGAGCAAGAGGTTGGGCTAGATGACTTCCTGAGGGCTGTCACAGGCCATGTTACTCCATGATCTTACTGGTCTTGCTGACATTGAAAGGACATGGTATGATGTGTTTTCTGATCTCAGACTAGCTGGGCTTAAAATCAGGGAACAGATTCTGTATTTTGGCATTTGGTTGACTGTTTAACTACTATTAATGTTTAGTGCATAAACATTCTTCAACACCCTATACTCTAACATTAATTAGTGACTTCTGAATAGATTCCTGAATGTTAAGCAATACCAAGCAAAGAGAATGAGGAAAAAGCCCCCCATAGAAGAAAGCATTAGGCACCTACCACCTTTTGTCTTATCTTAACACTCTATGAGATCTTTTGTGTGTGTACATAGGTGCTACAGGATGAGCACAGTTCTAAGTACAACTGTGGTCTTCACGTATGTGTGGAAAGAATTCCTTTCAATGTTGCATATAACTTCCTGTATTAGATATTATATTTATTTGAGATGTACATTAATTTACCTCTCTTTAATCATGAAAACCTTTCCCATAGCTACTGTTTGTTTCAGGCTAGAACCTGAAACAAATTAGTAAGATACCCAATTTGCTTTTTAAATGCCTACAGTAATAGAAACTGTATGGCAGAAACCACACAGCCTGAGATGGCAAATCCCTCTTGAGGACATACTTCATCAATAACAGTAAAAAGGGAATCAAGACATCTTGAGATCTATAAGATATATTTCTCAGTAGCTCTGACTGTGCTGTGAGGCACCTGACTGTGTAGATTCACATGCTGCTTTTAGCAAAGGAGTTTTCTGTTTCAGAAAATTATTTCTGAAATGGCTTAGTAGCGTGCAGCAGTTTCAGGATTAGACTTCAGGTGGTGACTTGGACAGCTTGCTGATGCAGTAGTCATTCCTCCAGAAATGCACTGTAGCAATCCCTGCTGTCAGTAATGCTAGAATTTTACCAGAAGCTGACGATTTCCTGGTGTTTCTAGTGGAATACATTAGGCCAGGGATCAGTGTGCATGGTGGTAGAATGATGGATTTATTCTTGGTGGGGTTTTATGTATTCTTCCTGATGTTTGGCACTGGCAAGACACTAAACTCCAAGTACCTGCCATTTGGTGCCCAGGACAGAAGTACTAGGTGTCTGCTGCTGCTGACTGATGAAGACACGTGCCCCTGTAGGAACAGAGAAAGGCACAGTGTTAGTAGTTTGTCTGTTCAAGTAAAGTTGTCTCCAGGAAGCAATGATTTGCCAGCAGTGCCCATTTGAGTTTAAAAGGAATAACAATTTCAGTGAGAACTTATTCTTGTTGCAGGCAGGTGACCTCATCTAAGATGTGTATGTTGAAGGGCTGATTCTAACAGAACATAAGCCTCAGCATTCACATCATTCATTATCTAGATCTGTTCTCTGCCTGCCCATCTGCTGGCTGAGACTTGGAGATCTAATTCACCACATCTGACCACCAGCTGAGGGAGTCTTTAACTGCTGGAAATCAGGGCACACGTGTGCCTGCACAGAGGGTGAGAGAGGGACAATGTACAAAGGATCAACAGTTGGTACTAGAAGTGATTTTCCAGTAGTTAAGGTAGCAATTACACTTGTGCTTTTGTTTCTCTCATCCCTGCTGTTTTGGGAAGTTAGGTTCCAAGTATGTGAAGTTCTGTTGATA
Organism: Dryobates pubescens; assembly: GCF_014839835.1. NCBI lineage: Eukaryota > Metazoa > Chordata > Aves > Piciformes > Picidae > Dryobates > Dryobates pubescens. The sequence goes on along the minus strand of NC_071630.1, from coordinate 21,816,885 downwards.
CATGGATTTAATTTGTTAGCTTGCTACTAAATTAGCAATGAATTTTAAGTTAATCTTTTGCTCTCTACAAAGCCTTTTCCATTGCATTTGTTCAGTGTGCTTCTGCTTGAACCAGAAATTGCTGCTTGTGTCCTCAGGTGGTGTTAATTGGCATTGCAAAGCTTCTGGTGGGTGAATTAGTTCAGCAGAAACATGCTGAACTACTTTGGACAAAACCCCAGGCCAAGTTTACGAGTGTCACCAGGACAGCCTTCTTGGTACCTTCTTGACACTGCCAGATAGTCTAGAGAAGGTTTAAAATACAGACTGCTTTGATAAATATTTCTCTTTTCCCTACAGATTTTCCCAGTGTAATTCTTGCCTGTTTTAACTATTTCAATTTCAAGTGTGTGGTAGGATACAGTGACATTTGGTGAGTTCTCGTAACTTGAGCACGAGGCCTTGTGGCTTTCCCCTTCATTTTCATGCATCCAGCTCTGCAGCAGTTTACAAATGAGGGGATCATTTGCTACTGGACCTTGCCTGGTTGGTTGCAATGTATGGAAAGCACCTGGCCATTTGGTGTTCATATTTCACTTTGCGAAGTGTCTAAAAATAACAAGGGAGGAATATCTGGCTGATGGCTTCTCTGCTGGAAAATAAGCTGGGGCTGGTGGATAAAATGTGCAGAACTAATTTGCCTTTGAAAGAAACTCCACACCACTGGTGGCTCGGCAGAAAAAGGAAGTCTCAATGCTGCTGGATTTGCTTAAGCTTGCTAAACTCAGCATGGTTATTAGCAGCACAGGGGACAGATCCTGCTATCCATATTGGTGTTGGCTGGCCTTGCATTTTGTCAGTGAGTCTGTTGATCTTAATGGGCTCTTTTGCAGTGAGTAAGGATAATGGGGTCTATCCCTTAGCCAATAAGCTAGCCACTACTACACACATAGTAAGAGTAAGAGCAAAAGCTAAGCTGACGTGATTGCATGATCAGTTCCTGAGCCACATAGTACAGAGCAGTGGAATTTCTGCTTTTCAAACTGCAGGGACAGTCCCCAAGGATAATTCACTTAGTGACCCATTTCTCAGATTCTGGAGGAGGCTTACAAACAGTGCCATGCTAGAGCTGGACTATTCCCCACTGCTGTTATGTTTGTATTCATGGGAGGTCTCTTTGCTCTAACAATCGGCAAGTGCAATCCTGAACATGTCAGAATAATAGTTCTGCTTGCTTTGTGCTGCTGCCATGCAGCCACATCCTGATAGGCACTGTACATCTCACTTGTCATTACTGTGTTGGTATTCAGACACCAAGGGGCCTTAATTAATGACTTTGAAGATCTGGTCTTTTATAATTCATAACAGAACTTTAATTAAAGTCAAATACATAGCAGTTGAACTAGCAAAGGATTTAAAGTGCACAGTCTTTGGTGGAGACAGTGATTCCCTCTGACCACGAGTGCTGTATGATGAATACAAATTCCATTCCATCACAGCAGATTGAGGGAACAGAATGGGCTCTTCTTTTTTTAACAGAGAGGTCCCTGTTGTTATGGACTGGAAAGGCCAAGGAGCCTGCAGTCACTTGGTGCTCCCTTTTGTTCTTTGAGAATCCTCATATATTTTATGATCTTGGTATTGATAGGAACAAATAAGTAAATAAACCCCAACAACCACCACAAAAACCCCCAATAAACACACATGTATGTTACTTACATACTCATTTATGTAGAGCTGGTGTGTTAAAATGCCCTGTGTGGATCAGGTACTCACTCCTGTCAAGGCAGTAAGAGAATTCTTCGCATAAAGGGAAACAGAGGCAGTGCTTTCAGCTAGGTGCAGGTGCAATTCAGGTCTTCTGAACAGTTTGCCCTGGTGTACTGGTTGTGGAGCCTCCATCTCCAGAGTCATTCAAAATCTGCCTGGACGCTGTCCTGTGCAGCCTGCTCTGGTGAACCTACTCTGGTGGTGAGGGTTGGACTAAATGATCTCCAGAGGTCCCTTCCAAACTTTATCATTCTGTCTGATTCTATGTCTGTGTTGGTTACTTGTCTGCTGAATCTTTACCCGAGAAGGCAATTTGTGGCGTTGATCTTAAAGCTGTGGGTTGGATCTTACGGTTTATCATTTGCTCTGGTCTTCTAATGGATAGATCTTCCTTTCCCTGAGATCAGTCAAGAGTTTGGGGTTGCTAAATTTCCAGTCCTGTGTAGAGAGGCCAATCTGTGATCTTACCAGCAGAAGCAAACAAATTAAAGCAACCAACAAGAATAACTCCCCACTACATATATAGGAAAGATGATAAATGGAGCAGAATTTACAATTTGATCTAGCTAAAGGAAATTGGTCAATAAGACATATCAGAATCTTTAAAAAAAAAAAAAAAATTGCCTTGAAAGGGACATGAAAAATAGAAAAATTGTGTTTGAATAAATTAGTCACTGCAAGCTGGCAAAAATCCAGACATGTTTTATTTGCTAGCTATAGAACTGGTTTAACAGCAGGAACATAGGATTAACAGTTTTTCAGCACTTGCTGGAAAATGTATTGGATAAATCTTGAACACCATTCAACCATGGGTAGGTATCATCCTTCCCTATACAGTGGCAGTAAGTTTGTGGTTCCAAACATAGAAATGTAAAAACATCTTACAAATATAACATAACTTCCCTGGCAAAGAGCCATTATTTGGTTTATTTGGTGGTTGCTCTTGGTAATGATGCAAAAAGTTGGTCAGTTTTGTGTTAGTAACTTTTCACATAGTCACTCAGCCAGCTTCTCAAACTGCAATTAATAAAATGTTACAACTGAGTTCCTGGGCACTGTCATGGGGGAGTTTCACCTGGAGTTCTTTCCTTTGATTTCATTGTGAATTAGCCACAATAAACTGTTACTCACAACTGAGTATTTAATGCCAGAAAAAGGCTTTATGTATTTGAGAATTTAAGGCTGTCAGAAGTATTTGCAGATGAGTTTTACTAGCACTGGGCTGCTGCTGCACTTCCAGCCATTGTTTGGGCAGTTAGGGCTGGGCTTGGGTCCTTCCCAGAATGTAAATGTCACTTAATTGCAGACTCTTCTCTGATTGAGTAGCATTTTGTGGCATCATACTAGAAAAGCTTTGGATTACTTTCCAGCTGAGATGTGCATAAGTATGCTCAGTGTCTATACCAAGATGGTTTAGACAGTTACTGGCACTGCATGTATAGCAGGAGCTGTTTGAGCAGGCTGTGGAGTAAATCAGGTTCATGGCTTTTATTTAGTGACTTCCTTTCCTAGATAATTAGGTATCAAGGTCAGCTTCTTTTCCTTTAACAAGACATACTAGGTTTCTGGGTCATCATAGAGATCTCAGGAACAGAATCACAACCCCAAAGATGCCAAGAAGGAGAAAAATCTAAGTGCACTGTGAGAATCCCACAGGGAAGTGAGGACAATCTCCCAGCCCTCCATGGTTAAGCAGGAGGGATTGAGTTCAAAGGAGAGCCTCCATTAGATGAAAACCCAAACCAGCAGCACTACCTGCCTGTCCTTTAGCCATCTGGGATAGTTGGTAATGGGAATGACTGAATAAAGGCAGCATTTTAATGGGCAGGGAGAATGATTCTATAAAGGGATTCAATTCCAACTTTTTTTTTCTTTCAACATTTCTGCCATTCTTCCTACACTTTTTATGAGCTATTCATACTTGACCATTCTTAATACAGGGCAAATAAATGGCTAAACTACTTCCAGAGGCACCCTCATGGGCCATACAGCATGTCTGAAGTTTTCTGTCAGTTAGACTGGTTCTAGAGCCATTTGCACACGTTTAATACTGGGTTTTGTTCCTAGTTTTTGGATGCTATTAAATAATATTACTACCACTGCACACAAAAGCCGGATCATGCCTTTTTTTTATCTGTTCCAAAGAATGAAGTGCTTAAGGTTTTACTCTCAAATCCAAATGCAGATTTATTTTGGTTTTATTTCTGGATTCCTCCCTACATTCCCCTGCTGTGATGTAACAAAGATTTGAGTCAGGAATTACGATCAGAAGCAAATCAATACATGTTTTCTGATGAGAGTAAAATAAGCAGTGGGAACTTCATGTGCACTGATGGATTAAAAGGCATTACTGAAAACATGCCACCTTCTGTGGTGCAGCAGTGTCTATGCAGTATTACAGTACAGTCTCCCTTGCTTTATTTTTTTTAGCATTACCATCTGTGATGGAATTGTCCTATTCCAGGAAGGGACATACTTCAAAATGCAGCAATTCCTCTCGCTTTCAGCTCTTCATATTGAGAGTCTTTGCAACCTCAAAAGTCATAGTTAATTATCTTCTTTTGCCTGATCTCCTTAGTAGCTCTGGGAGTGACAGGCCATATGTCACCAGAGACAAGGTGTGCTGTTTACCCAGAACACTGGTTTAATTCTGTGCAGTGCTTTACTGAGCTTTTGTCCACTCCTCTGGTGTTTGTGTCTACAGTCTACAAATCTCTCTGGTAATTTACAGATCAGAAATCTCTAACCTTAAAAACAAAGAACTTTCCATGTTCCCTAGGGGAAAGTAGGAGATACAGGCTTCTGTGGATGATGAATTAAGTGATGTACATTTTATTTTGGTTTACAGAGATCTCATTAAGAAAAGAAGCTTTTTCACACTCTTGGTCCAAGACTTAGGCCTCTCTCTTCACCATCCCTTTTTGAGTGTAGTGGCACTCAGCATTTGCTGCTGCCAGTTGTAAGTTAATCTTAACCATTTTTCTTCAAGATCTGATCCAATATCTTTCCTGATGACAGAGTTTAGTTTTTGCTTACTTCTGGGTTTGAGAGGAGAAGGCCTCTTCAGATGTCCCAGCTACACAAATGCTTCATTAGGTTTTTCCATTTCATGTCCACTGGAGATTGTTCTGTGCTAGACTCTTTCTTAGGTTTATCACCTCATCTGCATAGTCTCTTTTCATCTGTTTCACTCAAGTTCATCAAGTCTGTCATTTCAGTAAAGCTGATGACATAGTTCCAAGAAGCTATTTAGGATTTCCCGGTACCACAACTGGGGCTGTGATCTCTTGGCTTTTCATATCTCAAGATCTCAAAGTTTTGATGGCTGGGAGGGTGAAGAAGGGATGATCATCCTCCTCTGCCTTCTGGATTTCATTCCAATCATATTCAAGTCCAATGAAATCCTACTAATCTGTAATGTTGGAGATTACAAACTGCAGCCCTTGTTGCATTGAGGCTCTGACCTAACACAGCATCTCAGGAAGATCAGTCTAAGTGAGCGCTGTTGATACTGCTTTCTGGTTAATTGAAGATAGCCAGAACAGATTTATAGCAATTATTTATTATTAATGTGAATATCCAGGTCTGAGTCAATGCCATATCAATGGCTATAGCTCATTTCACTGCATGTACTCTAGAAGAATTAATCAACTTATACCTCATAGCTTGCACAAACCTCCTTGTGCCCTGGATCAGTTTTTTTGATTGCATAAGAAATAACTTCTACGGATGTGTGAAACAAGGGGACAGCAGAAGTGGTCAGAGACATTGTTGGTTTATGGAATGCATTTAAGAAATGCACCACACCTGATAAAACTGCAGAAGTAAACTCAATCCTTGTAAAGATGGTGAAGGGAAAAATCTATTTCTTCCCTCCAGCTTCATAGGCTGGCATTTAGTGCTGCTTTCCCTTCAGTGTCCGAGCAAGATGGAACAGGAGATGCAGTTCTAGTGGAAGAGTCAAGAATATAATGGGAAAATGGTATCTTTTTTGGTTTTTAGCCTGTGTGTACAGATACTGTACCACATCCATTTGGGTGAGATGGGAGCCAAATTATTGATAGTTTCTTCAAGATCTGGAAGAGAACTTTTTTTCAAATCTTATTCAGGTTATTCCAGTTGCAGCTTATTCCTCCAAAACCCCTTACGGCCTCGGCTTGACAAAGCACCTCAGCACTTGTTTTTACTCCATAGTCATGTGAAACAAAAGAGATTAGTCTTGTGCTTAACTGCTGGGTTGGAATGTATTTGCTTGAAGAAAATGAAATGCATTTATCATTGCAAAGAATGTAAATTCTATACTGTCAATTTCTAATGGGCTGAAGTTTAGTCAAAATACTAGCGCTGCTCATAAACAGTATGAATAGGAAAGCAGGCGTAAGAGCACGAAGAATATTTAATACTTTGAAAGCACCTTTCAGCCATTGAGTTCACGTTGCTGTGTGCATAAAAATGATCAACACTTCAACACCTCTGTGAACTAAGCTGAATATCTCCTTTCTCAGATGGGAAAGTCAAAGCACAAAGACTTTGAATGATTTATCTGCATGAATTGGTAGCAGAGCTAAGAATCACATCTTGGCTTGACTCAATCTGCCATGGTATTATTGCTCATCCCAACTCTTCAGTCATTTATACTATATAGAAGTGACAAGCTGTGACATTCAGCTGGATAAAAATAATTTTAAAGTATGATTTCAATACAGCTCTTACTGTTCTCCAAATTCCTTTTATAAGAGGTTTGCCTTTTTCTTTCCCATGGCACCAAGCCCTGGATTTAAGTTTTACTGCATTCATAGAGTCATAGAATGGTTTGGGTTAGAAGGGACCTCCAAAGGTCATCTGTACCAATCCCTCCTCCAGCAAGCTTGTCACTTCCACAAAACAGTAAGTTTGGGCTGGCCAAGTAAATTTGTTCCAAGTTAATTAAAGTGTGAATAGGAAAGGGTAACTGGAAAATCATTCCCATTCTACTGGCACATGATACTAGTTGTGAAGTCTGTTACTTGCTTTTCATTCTGAAAACTCTGCAGCAATACATAATACACTCCCCTGAAGCAGGGGTGGAACCTTTTATCACACAACCTGTCCCAGGCCCTGAGAGCCACTTCTTCTCCCTTCCCTTATGAGTCATGAAAATGGCTTTATTTTTGTTGCAGTCCTTTTTGTGTGTGTAGAATATACCGCTAAAAATGTTGTTCTCATTAAGTAGCAAACTGTAATGTCAGGGTACCAAGGAAAACTGCATGACTGGGAAACTTAGCAACAAAATCCTTCCTGTTTTGACCAAGAATTTTTCAAGTGTAGGAAAAAAAATACCTGGTGTTTTACTCCTGGAAGTTTTGATGGTGGACTCCTCTGCCTTGCAGACCTTGGATGCTTGGCCTTTCGCTTCATCAGGGAACAGGACAGGGTCCCTTGACTTAACCTTTAATTGCTTTGAGGTTTAAGATTTCTATTGTATAGAGGCCAGATGCTTTTCTTGCTCCAGCTGTGTCTCCCTCAATGCCCACATGCACGTCCTGCTTTTACTTTAATGCTACAAACAAGCTCTTCTTAAGTGCCATTACAGTGATGGAAATGACTATAAATGAATGGCACTTTCACCCTAGACCTGCTGCCCATATCTGATGTATCTGCTTGTGTTGTGGAAATGAGCTTTGATTGCTGCTACCAATGAAGAGACAACGGAGTTGTGGGAAAGCGAGCTGGTTTTCTGCTCCTCTGGCACATTAACAATATCACTCTCAGGTACTTCCAGTTACCAGATTTTTATTATGGTTGGTGATACTTGAGCCCTTAGGAGCAGACTTCTGATTCCAGGTGATTCCGTTGCATAACTGGCAGCATGGGGAAAAAAATTGGAGGAAGAAAATAATTTGCTTTGGAAATTGAGCAGACTTGGCCTGGAAGACATTGAGAGGTGCACTAATGGGTCATGAAAGCACATTTTCACCATTTTAAAGTTCAAACAAAGGTTGGAAAGGGGGAAGAGGGTTGTTAATGGTCTTTGTAGAGAGAAAAGAAAAGTAAAGTTATGAGAGACATCGTGATGGATTGCGGGCCTTGCTTTTAAAAACGTGTGACATGCTCTTACTCCATTATCTGGTTTATGATATATTTCTCCTCCAGGACTTCATCCTCACCCCATCATCTGGTTTCACACACCTGCTTTCCTTTCTGCCCCTCCAGCATACTCTCCAGAGCATGCTGGAGGGGCTTGGCATTCAGTATAAAGCTTCTGGCAGTGGCATTTCTGAGTAACATCATGGTTGTGCAATTTCTGCTGCTGTGTGCTTTACTACAAGACATTTCTATCACCAGCAGGTTTTGTAATTTATTTTTTAATTGTAATTGAAACCATAGTGCAAATTCAGAGATTAATGAGTTGATTCTGCAAATTTGGTTAGAACATTTAGCACCAGCTGAAACAATGAAATCCAAGCTGTTGTGATTTAACCACTGGGTTGTTGGTACTTTACATCGAAAACACTTGCTAAATGGTTGCCAAGGTGAGTCAAGGGCCTCCCATCCCATGATTTAGCCACATCCCAGACCTCTGAGCAGTATGTATACACTGCTTCATGCAGGAAGGATGTGTCCAAAATTGTCTCTTCTTCCTCAAACCTACACCATCTTTGGAGGCACTAGCCCTTGGGAAGCAGATGCTGCTGCATGTTCTGCAAAGTGCCAGTCCTAAGTCTGAAAACATGGAATCAAACAAATTTGGAGGACAGCTGAGTCTGGATGTTAATATACAGAGCAGAGTTAGAAGATTTTGATTTTGACTTTTTTCCCTGCTTTGTAATGCAGAACTATTGTCAGCACCATTTAGCCAGCAAGGTCAGCTGAGATGATGGTGACAGAGGAGCCAAGCCAAGTGAAATATCCTCTAGAGTATCATATTGTCACCCTAATTTTTGCCTATACTGTCTGGACTATAGAATATGTTGTGTATTTTACTGGAGATGCTATCTGGTTTTTCCTGCACTTTCATATACTTGAGTGAATGAGTCATGGAGATGACAGTAATGTGGCAGGCAGCAAACCACAGAATCAATAAGGTTGGAAAAGACCTCAAGTCCAACCTGTCACCCAAGACCTCATGATTACTAAACCATGGCTTCAACTGCCACATCCAGTCCCTTTTTGAACACCTCCAGGGATGGTGACTCCACCACCTCCCTGGGCAGCCGATTCCAATGGCTAACAACTCTCTTTGTGACGAACTTTCTCCTCACCTTGAGCCTAAACTTCCCCTGGAGCAGTTTAAGACTGTGTCCTCTTGTTCTCCTGCTGGTTGCCTGGGAGAAGAGACCAACCCCCAGCTGGCTCCAACCTCCCTTCAGGGAGTTGTAGACAGCAATAAGGTCTCCCCTGAGCCTCCTCTTCTCCAGGCTAAGCAACCCCAGCTCCCTCAGCCTCTCCTCATAGGGCTGTGCTCGAGGCCTCTCACCAGCCTCGTTGCCCTTCTCTGGACATGTTCAAGAGTCTCAATGTGCTTCTTAAATTGAGGGGCCCAGAACTGGACACAGTACTCAAGGTGTGGACAGGTTGGGAAGTGACTCCAGCAGATGTGTGCAGATATGAACGAGAGCAGAATGTGAAACTCTGTGTTTTTTAACCTACCTATAAGATAACAAATGCAAAGCCCAAAGCCAATGTTGCTGGATGTTTCCAAAGCAAGCCAGCATGGCTGGGGTGTGATGAGGGTAACACCAGGAGTGTTACCCTTTCAGTTTGGCCTTACTGGCAATATTTGCAAAATAACTAAATATTTAGTCCACAGGATAAAATATCTGCTGTACTCATGTAGCTTGTTTGACTTGCAAGAGATTATTTCATTCCCTTTGTAAACTGGGGAGGTGCCACCTCCAGCACTACTGTGTGTAGCAATAAGCACTGGTAATGTCTCAGGAGGGTGGTAATCTCTTTCAAACTGGATATTGCAGAGGTGCAGTTGTTCCCCCCAAGATCACATTTGTCTGAGGATGCCTGTTGGAACGTAACAGATCAGAGAATTGTTTAGGTTGGAAAAGACCCCTAAGGGTCCAACTGGGTCCAACCATTATGAATCATAGAATCGTAGAATGCATCGGGTTGGAAGGGCCCTTGGAAGGTTGTCTAGTCCAATCCCCTGTAATAAGCAGGGGCACCTTTAATTAGATCAGGTTGCTCAGAGCCTCATCAAGCCTCACCTTGAATGTCTCCAGGGGTGGAGCCTCCACCACTTCCCTGGGCAGCCTTGGCCAGTGTTCAACCACTCTCATAGTAAAGAGCTTCTTCCTAATCTCCAATCTAAATCTATCTTTCTCTAGTTTTAAGCCATTGACTGTTGTCCTAGTGCTGCATGCCTTTGCTGCAGCCCTCTGATCAGTTTTGTGGCCATCCTCCATGTCCTTCCTGTGTTGAGGGCCATATAGCTTGACAACAGTACTCCAGGTGATGTCTCACCAGAGCAGAGTAGCAGAATCACCTCTCTCAGTCTGCTGGCCATGCCTCTTTTGGTGCTGCCCAGGATGATACTTGCCTTCTGGGCTGCAAGTGCCCATTGCTGACTCATGTCCAGCCAATCCTGTAACGCCATTAATCCTGGAAGAAGTTTGAAATACAGCTTTGGCTCTCAGTAAAGGCATGTTGGAGTGGATAACATTGGGTTATATATCAGTGGAATAGAGAGTGCAACATAAAAACACTTCCTGAAAAGGTGGAAAAAGAAAGTTGTCACTCTGAGTGCTTTCATTTCTCCCATAGGAAGTACCAGTGATACTGAAAGGGCTGTTCCATGTGGGTTTGCTCATTAAACTGCATTCAGTTCCTTAGCCATGGACAGCGTTACAAGCAGAGCGTGAACTCCTACGGTCTCCTACTGCAGGGAAAAAAATACCCTGCTTGTTAACCTGGTGCCTGTAGCAGCCTCAGGTATAAAGTAGCTGAGCAAATGTCAGTTGATGCAATGATGATAGCTTCCTGTGGACTACCAACTCTTTGCTAACTGTGGAAATTCTTCCTTTAAAGAGCCGTGAGATTAGTGACCCTGTGGCTTGTTTGGCTGCCACTAGCAGCACGCTGCCATGCTTCATTTATGAGTGTTTGCATAAATCAACACATCTCAGTCTTTAATAGGACATACAATGGTAAGATCTCAGCTGAGGCCAGAGTTGCCTTCTTTCCTCATATTTTATGGAGCACATGGACTTGATTTTTAAATTTTTAATTCTAACACATCTTATTAAACGAGCAGGCATCGAGAAGCCCCACCAGTCAAAGACATCATTATTATATGCATGGAGGGTTATCTTCTGCCTTTCTACCCTCATCATTCATTAATGATGCACAGAGGCTTGTCATTTGTCTTTTCAATTCTTTGACTTTATTTTATTGCTCATATTTTATGACACATGGAGAGCTCTGTAGCAAGCATTCATCATCAGCCTTACACAGCCATGGAAATATCATCTTGTGTTAGGCCAGGAAAAGTACCTTTTGTTCTCTTTGTATTTTGCTTAGGAACTTAGTCTAACATCACTTTCTTATTGATGCTACTTCTTTCAGTCTTAATTTTCTCAAATATCTACTAACACAGCTCTGCTGTACTTTGAAAAAGAAGCTAACCTGTACAGCCTCACCTTTATCTCATTTCAGAGCTGCTCACACACCCTGCTCCATACCAGCTATAATCATTTGAACCACGGGTTTACCATTCAATAGTGACCTTAGATGTGATTAAGATGCTGCTTAGTCTTTGTATAACTGCCAGACAGAAATCCCTTCTGCCAATTCTGTTGGGTGTGTGTCTTTGCAAGGCAAGCTATGGTCCACTGGGAGCACTGAGGAGACTATTAAAGCAGTTCTGACTTCTGCATGTCACTTTGGAAAGCCCCCCAAGATACTCTGATCATAGAGAGTTTGGAGTGTTTTAAGTTTTTCAAGTTCAGTTTAAAGAGCTTAATCAAACTTTCTGACACAACTGGCACACATTAACATTTTTCAGCTGTAAACACACAAACCTAGGAATTTCTAATTGCCAGTAATTAAAGTGTGTGGTTGGGTTTGAAATGCTTTCCCATTTTGAAGAAGTCTGAAGTGGTACAGCTCCCCAGTGACGTTCCCAAGGAGACAGAGGCCTGCCTGAGGCTGCCTTACTGCCTCTCAAAAGGTAATAGGGAAGAAACTGGGCTGTGTACTCATCTTGCATAAACATTTGAGCTTGCATAAACATTGGGGCTACTGTTCTGTGTGTTCGTAGCAAAAATCTTGTTGGATGATTCCTTTTTATTAAAAAAAATAGTTAGCTCACTGTGCAAAATATCACTTAGGGCCTGATGGGACATTTAAAGGGGTCCTGGTTGGTATCAGTTTTTTCTTGAAGTGTTTCAAGAGCTCAGAAACACAAACCCAGACTGTCCCAGAGGAATGCGGGTGGCTTACATTGCTTTATTGAAAACACTTACAAATGAAATGCTCTTTGGACTAGAGCTAACCCTGAATTACTCTGAAAGGGTCCAGAGACCTACCAGTTAGGGGCCAAGTTATATGCCTTTCCTCTGAGCTCTTTGGAGCAGAGAAGGCCACAGACTCTGATGTTTCAGTGCTTTATCCCAATGCTGACTATGAGAAACAGGGGGGGGAAGGTCTCCTGGGGAATACGATACACTAGAACTGTCTTGGCTTCCTCTGCAGCATCTGGGGCTAATGGCTGCTGAGAGGAACCTGATAGGGGGCATAGCCTAATCTAATATGGTAATTCTTAGATTTTTGTGATAGCTTGATGCTTGACAAAAGCCACTGCTGCTTTTCTCCTGCCATGAGCTCGCAGAAGATTCTTGCATAATCTAGCATGGAAAAAAGAGCATGGCTTGGCACTCCAGTCTCTAGGGATGCACTTTCAAGTTCTTTTGCTTCAGAGAGTGATATTTCTGGTGGCCACATCACAATTCAGTTTTCAAGTTCTTGTCTTTTATTATCTCTCACAGGGTTTCTCGATTGTCCTGTCTCTTCTAGTCAGTTCAAATATACAGTAAGAACAGCCTTTATTGTGGTATTGCAGCACTTCTGTTTTCAGTTTCAGCTGTAGTGAAGAATCCCAGAAGGAAAAATGCCCTATCTACCCACCCTCACCCCCCCTGCTTCTTTTAAGAAGAGGTTAACCATTTGGAGCCTGAATTAGTTCAGCAAGTGCAGGATGGGGTGATGTTTTTCACTCTGAAGGTACAAATTACATGTAATCCAAAGTTTCTACACTTGCACCAACAGGAAATTAGTGAAAAGATTTAATATTTAGGTCATTCAAATGTGTTCCTATGCAGTGCCACCAGTTCCACCCAGGAACACAAGCAGGACCTTCTTTTACAGGCTGACCAGTCATTGAATGCTCACTCCTTTGGGTTACTGTTACATGTACACAGAGAGTGGGTGAAACCACGACAGAAGGTTAGGCAAGGGGCATTATGGAGCTATCTCAGTTTGATTCCTTATCTGACAACTTTTATCTCTGCTTCTGCTCTAGGCCAAAGAATTAGGATACAGGAGAAGTGCTGTAGTTAACATGTACTACAGCTGTGATTGCTTGCACTGTAAATATGTTTCCTGGGGCTTCATACCTGGACCAATGAAATGAGTAAACATATTAAAATGTATCTGACATCTTGACAAATGGAAGAGAGAGTCATTTACCAAGAGGACTAGGTTTATAACTAAGTACCTAAAGGGGAAGTGTATTGGAGGTTTAAATTAAACCTGTTAAATTCCAGCCACTTCATTACTCTCAGACATTCAATAGGTATGTGTTCTCCAGTGTACATTTCCTGCTAGCTATGCACAGTAACACCTGTCAAGGGGAAAGACAAACTGAGCACATTTCCTTGCAGCATGGGTTGGAAAAGAACAAGAATCAGAAGCCTCACAATGCATTTATTGCCTAGCAAGAGGAATCAATGTATTTTATTTTGCATTCTTTGAACCAGGTAGGGATTTTTGGCAGTACAGTATCGGCTTTGCTCTAGTGGAGGCCGTACAGTCTGCAGAGCTTCGGGTTACTGTGATAAAATGACTCAGGTGTTAGCAATTCTGCTACTTCCCTTGGAAGACTGTTTCACAGCTGAATAAACATTACTGCAGGAGTTCTTCCTGCTGTGCTTTCATTCAGAGAAGTGAGAAGGATCAGGGTCCCCATCATTCTGTAGGGCAGAGTCATACTGGGATCTTTGGGAAACAACATGAAGGTGTTTGGAGGGGAAAAGGAAAAAGTGTAAATGTGTGGGAGAGAAAATGTGTACTGAGGATTTGTGCTGTTAAAAATAAACCAGACAGTAACAGAATGAAAGTAAAAAGTCCATTCTAATGAAGGCAGCTACAAAACATCAGACAGATGGCAAATACGGGGCGGTGCTGTTTTCCTTTTTACTTCTGCTTCCAGAGGATCCCACTTGTAGGCTGAATCCACTGAGTGGCAACAGGAAATACCCAGCCTGCAGTCAAGCAATATTTTTTTCTAACAATAAAGGAAGACAAGGTCTTGCTTAGAGTTTTTCTGTGGCATTTTTCAAATTCCAACTCTGACACTTTTAAGTCCAGAGCAAAGCTCCCCCATCAGCCTTCCAGTAACTCAGAGAGTAATTTTACAAGGATTTACTCAGGAAGCGGCCATGCATCTGCCCCAGTTCTGCATGAGCAGGTTCTAGTTTCAGGGCTATAAGAAAGTCCCTGAGAGTCTGAGCAAGATGCTAGAAATACAGGATCACATGGTCTGGATAAAAGTTGCTTGCAATCAGGATCCAGGGAGTGTCTGTCCTGCTGCTCTTGTAGCCCAAGGTAATGAAATATTTTCCACTTAGAGTATTTTAATGAGGATAATTACACACACTTGCTGCGTGTAGTTTGTAATGCTCTGACTTCTCATCTCATGTTTGCAAAGCCACAAATCAGAATGCTATATTTAGATGGAGACACTAAGATCTATCACAGTTAGTTACAGCCAGCTGTGAGTGACTTTTGGGCACCTGAGCAGTACACATCACCTGGAAATGTGTGTAGCTGGAAAGCATTAATGCTTCCACTGTAGAGGTATCTGGGTCAGGTTTTCTTCTGAAAAGGTTCCTTGCTTGAAGGGTCAGGAGAAAGGAACTATGCTGAGCGTTATCAGACTTGGTAAGTGTACATGGCATCATGAAACAATGAAACAGGGTAAAAGAAGGAAAGTGCAGTTTGTTCTTCTTGCTCCAAACTTAAAATTAGTCTGAGATAAACGAGACCTTTACTCCACTTCCACTGACAGCAGAAGTACTAATGGGAGGCCATAGGCTGTCCACAGTGAAGGGAGCAGGTTTGGAGGGCAGCTGATGCTATCCCGCAGTTTTGCAAGCTGTCTTGTGACCCAAGTGTTACATTGGTAACTCTGTGCTTCCTTTTGATTGTGAGAGTGCCAAATACCACATCCCTGAGCCATGGGAAGAAGATCCAAGAGTGATGGCTGTTCATAACTGCCATGTAGGCTGTTTTCTCCGGTGCTTGAGTTGCTCATTAAGAGTATATGTGATGAAAACTTAGGTTCCGTACTTATGTTTTGTAAGCAAGAAAGATTATGGACTACCTCAAAATAAGAGTGTCAAGGTGAGCTAGCCAACTATGTGTCATTCACTTGTATTGAGCAGAGAAATGCAGCTTCTGCCATTGGTGTTCACAGCCCACAGATGAGGCAGGAAATGCTCATGTCAATTAAAATACATACAGTCATGGTGAATAACGCTAGATCTGATCCTAACTCTAGTACTAAACTTACCAAGTTCACAGATCAGTTGTTGACCACATCAGTCAAAGTGGTCTAAAGGCATCCTCCAGCTCTGGCAGCCCCTGAACCACTGACTCTTAGAAGCTTGTGAAGGAAAAATCATGTTATGTGCATATTGTCTCATGTTCTTCTCTAGACATTTGCTCCTGACCACGAGGGGCAGCCACAACAGAGCTAGATGGGACTTTTTCTTTGAACTGTCACAGCCTTTCTTATGTTCTTAAGCTAAAGGCACCCACTAAATTTAACATTGGGTTCAAGAAGGGATGTGAATACAAGGGTTGAGAAACAGGAAATGGCTCTTGGCATGAACTTGGGAATGTTTTCATGTGTGTCCCAGAGAATTTCATTAGGAGTGACACCACTTTGGAGAGAGATTCAGTTACTCAGACTTAGCAGAAACCCACCACATTAATCCTTTTAGATGAAGATTATTTGCTGTTGTACCAGTCAGCTAATAGGAAGCAGACCTGAAAGAATGGGTATGCTCTACTATTTTGGTTTGAGAGAAGCATTCTGCACTAACTGGGCCCTGTCAGGCTGGGTTACAGGGGGCACTTGATTCCCAGTCTGTAAAGCTCCCTCATTCACAGTGTGGTGGGGATTTATTGTACAGCATCTGCATCCCACTGTCTGGCATTCACTAGTGCAGGTCAGACAATCAATGGAAGAGATCAAGAAGAGATCAACTGTCATGCCAACAATGGCTAGGAAGAATCTTTCTGTTCTCTAGAAACCTGAAGGGCAGACCAACATCCCCCTGATCAGCTGGATTTTGAGCTCCTCAAAGCGTGAACTTCGCTTGCATTTATCTGCAAAATGCGTTTCAGCACCCCAGCAAAAAATGCAAACATTTCTAACCTGTAGCCATTCTGTTTGTGCTTTTGTCTAACCATGAATAAAACATTCCTCTCTCGCTTCTCATTCTCATTCCTATCCTTTTTCAACTTCTCATTCAGACATGGAGGAGCAATGATCTTCTCAGGTTTCTGTGGTAAGAAATGCTCTTTCCAGCTCTTCTGTTTTGCTATACGAACTCAGTGATATTAATGGACAGGGCTGTGTAGCATGGGCAAGATCTGGCTTACTTTTTCTAACTGGCTGTGAGAGAAAAGCAGGCAGATGAACTCTAGGTATGCACCAGAGTGAGGATCCCACTAGGTATTCTGCTGTCAGGTACTATCTGGGATGCAGCATCAAAGAGGAAAAGGAGCAGTCACCACAAACATGATTATAAAGGTGTTGTACAAATGCCTTGAGTAGCTTTTTGTAAATTAGTGAGAGATCCTTTTTGTTAATGCTTGGTGACACATGCACAAAACCCCCAGCACATGTGAGTTCTGAGACTTCAAATGATGGCATGTATTTCTCTGCCATCCAGAAGATAAATAAATATGAGGATGCCTCTTTATCTAATACTGATTATGGTCTCAGTTCTGAGCAATATGGAGGAGATTAAAGCCTGATGCTTCTGTGTACAGCCTAAGGCACTCTCAACAGTGGGAGGCCGGCGGTCCCCTTGTTCCATGTACTGTTCCAAATTCCATAAATATCTCTGTTGCTGCTGTCACCTGCTACCATGTAAAGATCAGTCTAGTTCTCTGCATCAACTTTGCTAAGTGCTTGTTCTTATTAGCCTGAACAGTGACAATTTGTATTGCGAGCTGCTCTGGGACATTTCCCTCTCCTGTAGTACAGTGTTTGTCAAATCTACATGTGATTGCGTTTGTCTGTGCAGTGCAGGCTGCTTGTGAGGATACAACTAGATTTTTAAACTTGAACACTTGGTAGCTCTAGGCCAAATTCTGTTCTCAGTTAGGTCTGATCAGATCAAGGTGAGCTTTTAGTTATGTCATACAAATTACCCCCATTCCTTCATTTGTATTAGAAAAATCATAGGTTGAATTGATCTTCAGCCTTGGATGTCTTTTGTTTACTGAAATGCAAAACAATATCTTTTCTGTAAGTTTTATTTGTAGAGTTTCATATAAATGTTAAAACTATTGAGGTGTTTGAAACCTCATTACAAAAACAACAAAGCTGGTTTTTGATAAAGGATAACAGGGCCAATTGATGGGGCAGACAAAACACTTTTGGAGTCACTTCTGTTGTAGAAAGCCTCAGGCAGCTGCATTCCTAGGAGTGAGCTTTGGCTGGATGCATGAAACTGGACCAGTGAACCTCAGAGAATCATACAGAGGCTTCATGTCTCCAAGAACACTCTGTTCTGTTTGCTGTGCACCCTCAGCAGTCAGCAGGTAGGGAGGTGTGTGCGAAATGTCTGTTACCTGGTTCTCTGAAGAAGTAGAACCATTCTCTTACAAGGCCACAAAGCACCAAATTTAAAAAGCAAGATATTTGTAAAGCAAACAGAACCAAGGACTGAACTGCACAAATAACTTTGGTCCCTTGCCACCTCTATGGCTACTGATAGACTTCTGACTTAAAGCTGCATAGCCTTCCCAGACAGGGCCATCATTCCCTAAATAATTTGCTGCATTAGTAAATACACTTGCAGGGATGCCCTCAGCTGCTGTAATTTAAGGTGATCCCTGTTAAAGTGAAATCACCTGAGCTACCTAGATTTGCAGCAGCTGAAGCTCTAAGTGATAACTATTTCAAAGGGAGCAAAGGCTTCCTTTTCCTCACTCCAGAAGTTTGCTCTCACTAAGAAGGAGTTGATCTTCATGAATGCTGGAGTACCCCTGAGTCTCTGTTGAAGGGGTCATCTGTTGTAAAGTAAGTTTTATTCAGTAATATTTTTTTTAAAGTCTTTTTATTGTTCCTGGTTTTCCTGTTTCGAAGATGATGTGACTGTAATGCGGTGTAACTGGTGAACCTGTGTGTTTCTCTCCAACACAGACGGGAGGGAAAGTAACACACAAAAAACCTCTGGCTTGGGATAACATTAGAAGAGTTTAATATAATAATTATACTATAATAAATGATGCACAATTACTTTAGCATAGCAGAAAGCAGATGAGCCCCAGCAGAAAGCAGAAAACAGAGTGAACTAAGCAACCATCTCACTGCCATCCCTGCAGAAAAAAAGCCAATATTCAAAATCCCAGTACCCCAAAGCAGCAACCAGAACAAGATGCCTCTCATGTTTCAATCTAAACTTCAAGCCCCATAATACTTTGCTCCAGCCAGCCTTTTCATTTTGACAGCAGCATGAGATTGAATATCAGCAGCAGATTAACTGAATCTATGGCTGTGGTTTTATTCTTCTCGGTGGGTTTTTTTCCCCTTCTTTCTATTAGGGAGCAAAAGAATTTTGCAAGCCTTTGTTACAAGTTTTCATTTCAAGTAGAACTATTCTCCATTATTATGCTGTAAATGTGTAGCTAGTTCAGTTCCTAATTGAAAGAAAGGTTTGTTTTTCTGTTTGGAAATAATTTGTGTCAACATTACGTAGTGAAAAGCCCTAAGAAAACAAAAACTGCCTGACAGTGCTTTCATCGAAGTGAGCAGCCCTGTACTAGTTTTAGGCTAGGTAACACTTCAAATGGGTGTAGAGAGCACAAAATTGAAATAGCTAGGCATCTTTCTTTGAATGTGATGTAATAGGCTTTATGGATAAATGCTCTAAAACTAGTAGACAGTTGCTAAGCCACACTGAGACTCAAAGGAGCATGGTAGCAATTTTCTCTCACTGAAGTGGGTTTTTGTGGGTCAGGTTTGTAGGTGTCTTGTATCTGCCTCTTGCCTGACAGGTTGTAGACAAAGGTGAAGTTTAGCAGAAGAGCTGAGTAATGATACATTTCTGTGCTTACGTGGTTTGGGGATGTCTTAGCGAGACACCAGCCTGATCTTTTAGCAGTCTTAAAGGACCCTCAGGAAAGAAAGCCAAACTTCTGCTGTGGCAACTTGAAAAGGAGCAAAGTTTTCTCCTTAAGGTAATTGACTCTTTTGAAATATGCAAGTCTGGGTAAGGATAAATCATGATTGGGGCATTTCTTTAATGCACTTATGGTTGAGTCTGGGCTGATTATTATTGGCATAGTATATTGCAGTACTGCCAGAAGACCCTGGAGGTGCTGCAGGCACTGTATCTGGGCTTCGCACCATGGGAGCAGAAAAGAAAACAAATGTGTGGGATGGAATGTTTCCTAACGAAATATAATGTCTCAAGTATTTTGTTCCTGTTTAAAAATTGTATCTCATAGTGGGGATTGATGTAATCTCAACATAAAGAATTTTAGGCCTTACTCAAAGGAGCTGATTCTGAGCCCATGTGTTTTGATTAGCAACTATTCCTCATTTCCTCTAGACAGTTTGTTTGGGTTACTTCTAATTACAGGGAGTATCAACACTAGGCTGCTTATGTGGACAACATAAAAGATACACTGAGGAGAGGATTTTTAATTATTATTTTTTTTTCCACTGCCTGAGGCCTTACTGTAGACTCCTCTGCCTTCAGCCTTTTGGGCTGAAGCAGCCAGTCTGGCTTTCCAGGCTCAGGTCTCTGAGAGTGTTGTAATAAACTACTTCCAACATTTTGAGAAGCATAAATTTAAGGGACTAAATTCTCAAAATGAAATGGGTATTGCTAGGTGCTCACAACAGAGGGAATTCCTGACTGTATTTTCAGTTTTACTGTGTACATGTAAGAGAAGGCACATTCATATCTGAAGGCAACTTTACCTAAACCACTGTCAGGACTCGAATGTGATGCACTCACTGCTCATTCTTTTATGCTACCATTTGTCATTTGCTTGACTCCAGAAGTTATGAGACTTGGTTGATGGAGACAGAGAAATTGAGAATTGGAGTTTTCCAAGTTCTGAAAGTTGATATTTGCAAACAGTTTTCTGACTCTGAGGAAAATCCTTTACTGCTGGTCTTTTGAGGCGGTAAAAGAGCCAGTCTTCTAGATGTGGAGTCAGTCAATAGATTCTGATTGTTTGTTTGGTGGGGTTTGTTTTTGTTCTCTCCCCACCATGCTACAAGATCATTTGAGGTTGAAGTGTACCTGGAGCTATACAGAGCTTATGTGGGTCACCTGTCTCTTATATCAGAACAAATCTGGCATGCTCCAGCACAGAGGGGATTATAGCTATCTTAATCTGAAACTGAAGAACTGCTGTGGATTATTTTCTTTCTGTCTTTTAATTTACATAAATTCCCTGGCATGGTGGACCTTTTGCCTCCCCAGAACAAGGTTACCATGCAATTCCTCAAGCACTGTTCAAGATCATGCATATTAATCTACTGTAACCCTACATGAGCATTCTGAAAATACTAATCAAAAGTCCACTAACATCACAGGAAAATAATGCTGCAAATCATTCTTCAAACGGATAGCATGCAAAACAAAAAGCAAACCAACCCCCCCCAACTCTTCTGCAGTACTTTGCCATATTTAGATTTTTAATTTTAATGTATTTGTTTTAGAAAGTTAATTGTGGTCTTTTGGGGATTATAGTTTGGAAAATGAACCCACTCAGTCCATCCAAATCCTTGATTTTTTCAGTCTTATATTGCTGCTGCCTGTCAGGAAGAGTTTCTCAGATTTTAGATCCTACTCTGTGCAGTTTCTCTTGTCTGTATTGTACCTTACCATTTTTTTCCCTTCTGTTTCCATGTGAATCCACTTAGATTTGCACGTAAATTACTCTGCTGTTGTGCATTGTAGTGCAGCTTTATTGCTGATCTGCGTTTTAGAGTAGTTTAAGTGGCTATGACATGCTGTGATGGGTCTTGTAGGTCTTCTATTATCATTATGTTTTTAAAAGGTAGATTATGTAATCAAGAAGAATAAAAGGGGAGGGGGAGAAAGGTTCATTTGTGAAATTACCAGATCCATTAAGTAAGTTCTTTGAAGAAAGTTCTTTTGCAAGTGAAGCTCAACTGTAGGTTATAGCTGCCCCTGTACATAATCAGAGGAAGGAATGCAAATAAATTACTTTCATCCTAATAGTTCAGCAGAAATTTAAACCCTTCCATGTCTGTAATATGAAGGTGTGCCCAAGGCTCTGGTTAACATAGGTGACCCCAGTGCCACAGCCCACAAAGTGAGTTCTTGCCTTACTCCAGATGCTGTCAGGAGGTAACAGCATTTCTCCCCTGCCCTTGTGCTTTGCCTTTTGGGGTGGGAGGCATAAGAACGACAATTCATTTGGAAGGAACGTCCTGGTGGGCAGCAGCTTTCAGGCAATGTGTGACAAATCCTTGAAGCCATGGTTTAGTAGTCATGAGCACTTGGGTGACAGGTTGGACTTGATGATCTTTGAGGTCTTTTCCAACCTTATTGATTCTATGATTCTATGAAATATCTAGCTAAATATATTTCTGAACACTTGTCAAAATTACAAAGCAATTTAGGGTATTGCTATAAAGGTGGGAAAGTGTTAGAAGGTTGTATTATCAACAGCATCAAGAAAGGTGTGAAGGAAACTAAATGGCACTCTTCTCTGGCTGTTCACCTGGGAAGGGGTTAGGTGAATTGAGGTGTCCTGTAATATTTGTGTATTTCCAGTAATTTCCCAGCACAACTACAGCTCTCTCATCTCTGAAATGTAGATCAGTGCCTAATGGTTCAGGGTCTGTAATAGACACCTTAAACCTTGGCTCTGTTTAACATCAAATCCAGACTCTGTGACTTAGGTCTGTGCTGGAGTTTATTTCAGCCCATCAGACAATTCAAGTCAGGTGGGACATCTTGTGGTGTAAAGCTTGTATGAGTTAAAGGGATTTAGTTTATCTGCTGGACTGTTTATTGACCTTAAAGATAGGTTATCTTTAAATACTCTACTGCAACACAGAGGCAGCTATTTAGTGCAGTGATTGTTGTAATGGATGTCAAAAGTTAGAGGGCTGTGTACCTGAGTGTCATCCTTAGAGAAGCCAATGCACTTCTGTGCCTCTAAAATACTACTGAAGCAGATATGAGGGCATTGTAAGGTACATCATGGTATAAACTGGGCAGTGCAAAATGGGATCCTATTGAGCATGAAGAAATACTGCAGATTAAAATGATCAGCACAGGAACAGCTACTTAGCCCAGGCTGAAAGACATTACATAGCCACAGAGTTGTAAATCTGATCCAAAGTTGTTTTCTGTTTGCACATTTTTCCTGAGCCCTTCGAAGAGCCTTTCTGTGTATTTGTTTTCTCTTCAAAAGCAGAAGGCCTTTGTGTGTCTCTGGGTTTTGTTTTAAAGGAAAAAATATCAGCAAAGCTAAATGGGTTTGAAATGCTGTAATGCAGCAGTTTCTGCTTTGCTTTTGTCATGACAGTTGGTTTCTGTTTCATAAGCCTCCTGATACCAAATACAGGCAGCGGTGTAAGCACTGAACAAGAGGAAGAGATAGTGCTGGGGGGGCTTTGCCGTTCGACTTGGAGGGGCACAGAAAATCCACTGCTTGGCAGGTCTGTGCAGCGTTACTTAACACATCGTAAAGGCTCTGAAGTGCCCTTCCTAAGGTCAGATATCTGCAGTCAACTCCAGGGTGATATTTCACAAACATTCTGAAAGAATGAGGGACAAAAACAAAGGCTGGTTTTGGAAGTGCTCTAGTAGCCCCAATTAGTTGTAACTTCCAGTAACTGTGATGCAGGCTTGCTTTGGGGCTGTGTTATCTCAGGATAAGAGCCTCTCTCCTGGTTTTCAGATTGCCAGCTGATAGAGCTGTTCATGGGTCTTGAACTGAGTCCTGGTTTGGATGCTGTATTTCAAGTGGGGTTCAATCATTTCTGCACTTAGCACATGGCTGTAATGTTTGGACTCTGAGGCAGTACCAGTGCTGTGTACACAGCTGGGAGGTGGCAGGATGGACAAGTCCCTGATGTGTGGGCACAGTTCCAGCCCCAAGTGTGGCAGGGAAACCATTCTGTGAGTGGCATACTCTTGCTCTCCCCCTCTTATCTTGAGGCTTCACCAATAACTGTAAACAGCTTTTCAAGAAAACCAGCAGCTTCAGGAAGACTTTTGATCTTGTGGTGTGGTGTAAAAGCGCATGTAAACTGTGGCTTCTCCAAATGATGAGAGTGGGATTTTGCTTCTTAGCTGAATCAGGAAATGTCTCATTCTTCTAGCTGTCTTCATGTGAAATACCTGACCTCCCAGCAGTAAGAAAAGAATTCTCATGGGACTGTGAACTTGCTGTGCGGGTCTCTATTGACATGTGGCTCTGGAGTATCCCATCTCTGAGCAGGGGGCAGAGAGGGAGTGACAGTTGGAGCTTGGTGACATGCAGTCAAGGAGTATTGCAATGCTCGTGTGTGGGCAAAAGTGTCACGAGGGCTGCTTTTTGGTGTTGAATTGGATCTGTGTGGGCAGTACTCAAACTTCAGGAGAGCTGGTGGAGCATTTGTTTTTCCCTCTGACTTTGGTAAACATCTCTTCTGCTCCCACACAAGGAGAGAATGTCAGGATTGATCTTCCCTTCCTCTTTATCAGTCTCATGCTCTATCCTTAATTAGACAATGCTCAAGGATTCATTAGTGTGATATCTCTTTTATCCTGAATGGCAATAAAAGGGAAAAGGCTTTCTATCACTTTGTAAAATGTGCATGTCCATGTGGAAAAGACATCATGAAGAAAAGGGGAGAAGTCTCTGCTTTAAAATACTTCCTATGTTGTCTTCCTGTGGAATATCACCTCAATGAATCCTACCACACAGGATGGTTGGTCAGGGCATCCTTGAATTAGCAAATGGGAGACTTTTTTCTTTTGGTGTTCTGTGGCTTCTCAGCTGAAAGTGACATCATGTAAAACTGCGATGTACCAGGGCCGAAAGACAAGGGTGATTTAAGATTAAAGAAATCAAGGTCATCTAAATGAATTCAGGGAATTTATTCTAACAAGGAGAGACATGAAAGCAAGCATGGTGTAACTTCATCTTCACAACATTTATGAAATCCAATGTTGAAGTCACCCAAGTTAGGGAATCAAATTTGATGTGTGCACATGTCAAGTGCTGTGGCTCCTCAATCAGCACTGTGAAACTGAGCTTTTTGAACATCTGATCAAAGGTTACCTGTGCAGGTTTCACTTTTTTCCTCTATTAACCAGTTTTCTTCTTATGCCCTCAAAGACTTTCACTAACAATGTGCTTCAAAAAAATTAACAAACCCTCAAATAGTCCAAAACTTACAGATCTCTCAACCAGATGGTCTACTTCTCTTCAATCAGGAGAAGTTTTAAGAAGGTGAAAATACAGCTGTACCAAGTTTTGTTTTATGACTTTCAGAAGACAAGCTTGGAAATCTCTAGGGGATATTTTTAGGATTGTTTCTACTACTTCTGTTGAAGATAAATTGAGAGGCCCTGTTAAAGTCCACTAGAATTTGGCTCTTATATGCAGCTGGAGAAAGAAGAGACATAGGATCCATGTGCAGAAAATGCTGGAATTGTATTGAATTCTAACTATCTGCAAATGAGGAGGAAGTTTGGTATGAATGGTGTTTGTGCTGCGTTGGGGGAGATTTTTTGCACAGAAATTCATCTTGAGTGGAGGTATGTGTATAGTAGTTGTCTCCTGTAGCAGGATTACGGAGGAATTTGTGAGCATGTGGAAGTAGCTGGGGGTCCAGCTTATTTAAGAGTTCACACACTGCCCTCCACGGAATTGTAGGACTGAAGTTTGTTCCTGAACTATTCCCTTTAGGGAGTGCTATTTTTACACTTAAAAGGAGTACTTTGGTCCTCCTGGGGAATTCAAACTGCTGATCCCATAAATCTGAAGGAGAAAAGCAACCCGAGAGTGCTGGTCCTGTGCCCTGTTTCTTCTGGCCTCCCAATTTCTCCTGTCCTGTTGCTTCCTGACTTGCATCCAACAGTGTTGTGTGTTAAATTTCTTTTTCTTATATTTTTAAAAAAATCTTTTTATTTCCCCTCTGTGCTTTGTCAAGGAAATTCTAACCTTTGTCCCTCTGATGTTGGCAAAAAACCTGATGCAAAGCCTGTAGTAAACAGAGGATGGGTCCAGTCTTGCAAGAGACTGGAAAGCATCTCTCTCTATACCACTGGATATATAGATATGTGGTGGTTTAGGTTGGGTGCTGGCCCGGATGGCACTGCACAGACCACACCTGGGAGGTCCCATAAGGGTCCAGCCCACTGGGTGGTCACAGCAAACCAGGTTATTTCCCCCACAATCCTCTGCTCCTCTATAAAACATCAGCATGGAGTCTTCACTTCCTCTTTTGTCCCCTGCTGCTGTCTAGGTAAAATGGTGTGAGCCACCTCCCGTGGGCCTGCCCAGGCCCAAGGCTGGGTTGCAGGGGGGCAGAAGGAGCCCTGGGGGGGTTTGGGTGTACCCCCAGGTGGGGCTGGGACGCTCTTGGGTATGTTTTGGGGTTTCTTTTGTCACTGTGTTTCTGGCTTTCTGTACACACTCAATGTTTTCTATTTAAACTTTCCATCACTTTTGCAATCCATTTGTCTGAGTTGTTATTTCTGCCCATGGTGGGGAGGGGGTCTGCCCCAACCCATTACAAGATAGATAGATAGGAGTGTTGTAAAAAAGCTAATAGGAATTTTATTAAGTTACATTTTCAGGGAATAAAATCACCTGGATTTATTAGTTTGTATTGTTGAGTCATATCACCACAGCCTTTGGATGGGTACAGAGTCAGAAAAACATGGGGTCTGATCCTTTTGTCTACTAGCTCTGGTCCTCAAGGTCTGACTTTTGTCTACAGTGAATAAAGTGTTTTTTACCCATGGATATGGTTAGAAGCAGTCTCTAACTTACCAAACCATTCTATCATTGCTCTGAGACTAGGAATCATTTAGCAGCACAAATTATCGGGAGGTCAAACATCACATGAAGTCTTTATTACTTCCAGTATTTATATCACTAAATCAATTTTTATTCTTCCTTGATTTCCTTCCTAAAGTTAAGGACTTAGCAATTTACACTTTCAGCTTGAATAACTATAATGAGATCACAAATGTACCTGCAAGGCCAGGCATGGTGTGGGTTTAGGTTTTTTATTTGAAAGGATTTATCCTTTGCAAAGTGGGGTATTTTCTTTTCCCTAGTGCTAGGTGAATATCAGATTTAGAGGTATTTGAGGAATTTGAGATGCTTCTTTGAAATGCACCAATGTTTTTGATCTTCCAGAGTAATCTGGTAGTTTTCTGAAGACAGTCCTGATGCTCTTTTTCACAGAGTGAGCCACAACCAGAAACAGTAATTGGAAGCAGTAGCTGGCTGGGACAATTCTGAACTGCAGATAAGGTCTGGTTCAAATATGGATCAGA
Source organism: Dryobates pubescens (assembly GCF_014839835.1). Classification (NCBI taxonomy): domain Eukaryota; kingdom Metazoa; phylum Chordata; class Aves; order Piciformes; family Picidae; genus Dryobates; species Dryobates pubescens. The sequence goes on along the minus strand of NC_071630.1, from coordinate 21,790,132 downwards.
ACTTTAGACTTTTCATATCTGTTCTCTTTTGGTTGAGATGATAAGAAATTATTAGCTTCAAAACAACCTCTCCCTTTAAAGTAGTAAATTTACCTGAACAAACGTTAGGGTGTACTGTTCAGACTAAGCTGCGGTGAGTCTGCTGTGGGTGAGACAGGAAAATTCCTAACTTCTTGGATAAGCCTTTAATGGTAAGAAGTGTAGGTCTTCTACTTACAAATGGATGGCAGAAATCCTTGTTACACACTTGGGTAGCTCAGTGACCAGGAGACATCTGCATGCCTTTGAGTACACCTAGCAAAGCCTGTCTGATTGAGTATATGGCATCTGATGCAATATTCTCCTGAAATGAGGAAGAATGGAGAAGCTTCAGTGTGGTAGAACCAGTTCTTGGCAGGAAGAGAATGTGTGAGTGGTAATAGTAGTGGGGGTTTATTCAGGTTGATTTCAGAATTTCTTTATAAGGCTTTACCAAAACTATCTGCTGTCATATGGAAGTATATGTCTTGTGCTGCTGGTCTCCAGGGAATGAGGTTCACCCCAGTGTTTATCTGGGCAAGCTTCTGCCTTTGGGTACAGCCCAAAGCAAAAACCATTTAAGGAGACTGCATCTGACTTCCCAAACATACTGCTGCCTTCTTGCTTCCAGAAGCAGTTGTAACCCAGAGAGAAGCTAATACATATTTAAAGTAAGTGTCTATACACAATTTACTAGCTCTTCAGAAGCATGTACTTTTCTTCTGTATTGAAGAAAAGGAAGCCTTTTACTATAAGGGTGGTAGAACACTGAACGTGTTGCCCATGGAAGTGGTGAAGGCCCTATCCTTGGAGACAATTAAGGTGAGGCTTGATGGGGCTCTGAGAAATCTGACCTAGCTGGTGATGGCCCTGTTTACTGTGGGGGTGGTTGGACTAGATGACCTTTAAAGGTCCCTTCCAACACAATGCAATACGATTCTCTAATTTTGCAATTGCCCTGTCTAGGGTTTGAAAACATGCAGTGGTTAACTGTCGTCATACTGGTTTGGGTTATAGGCTAGAACCGAGTGTGTCATTGTGGAAGTAAAGAGAATGGGGGGTGGAACCTGCTGCTCCCCAGAAACCTTCATTAAATGCTGTGTTAATAAAGACAAGGGAAGTGTTTAGGCCCAAACCCCGTTGTTTTCTACTCTGATCTCACAGAGTTGGACAGACCAGAAGGTGACTTGGCATGGATCTCTTCGGCTTACGAGCTTTGGCCGACAAGCCAACGTGTTCTGAAGTTTTACATGTGCGCAACAATGTTTTTGTTGGCCCTGAGCATCTTTTACTGTTAAGATTTCTGCAAGGCTGGCCCAGACTCTGAAGGACTGCACAGTACTGTTGTTTCAGTATCTTCAGTAAAAGTTGCATGTGATGAAGCTGAATCAACACCCTTTGTGTATGTGTTGGTGCTGGCAGTTAGCCACTCTAGCCGCTCTTAGTTCATTTCCAGTCCTGAAGCTCATCACTGACGTGAGAGCACTTCCCTGCACTCAAAACCCCAGCACCTTTGAATGAGCAGCACTCGATCTCATTCACATGGAGAAGAAATGTGAAGCCCCTGGATGCCAGCAAGGTTGCTGGCAAGCATCTCAGGACCTCACTCTTGTGCGATGGGATGCAGGGAAGTGCAACCAACCAGTAATTTCTGGGGGTTCTGTTGCAGGTTTGTCAAGATATTTTTTTTTATTTTTTTTTTTTTAATTACTTGGGGGGCAGAAGGAATAATAAAATTAAGCTTTGTTTCTTGGTGTTTTCTCAGTTGAAGGGAGCTTTGCTGCTCTGTGCGTGCAATCCTGTGTACAGTACTTTGGTGACTCAGCTGGAACTGCCTTAGCTTTAGGGTCTTTAGTTACTTCTGAAAACCTTCCAATATGCCTACAAGGTGGTGGCCTCCCAGGGGTTCCTTCCAGAGGTGACTTCTGCAGGAACTTCACATGCTCTTTCCTAAAAAGCTGCTTTGTTCCAGGCTTCCCCACCTGCGCCCCTCAAAGGGAAAGACAGAAGTGGTACCCTGCTGACAGGGCCCCAGATCCCTGGGGGAAGATGGTTAATGTCTTCCCATGAGGACCTCTTCAAAAAATTGAAATTTAATCTGAGCTTAAATCTACTCCTGATGGTAATCAAGTGGTATTAGGCAGCACAGATCCTCTAAGTCTGATACAGAACAGTTGTTGAGATATCTGTAAGGGACTTGATTGCTTGCAAAGTGTTAGCATGTCCCATACATCCACAGCTGGTGGCTCTGGGTCTGATTGCTCGGTAGCTGAAAACATTGTGCTGGAGTCAATATTGCACATCCAGGGCATTCTCAAACTGAAATTTGTCCCTCAAAACATCATGGGATTTTGAAAGCAGTAGGGATTTTTAACTGGTGACTTGTTCCAAAGTTTTAATCACTCACAGTACATGTTTTCAACTTTTCACAAACACTGATCTTCTAATTGCCCTGAAAACAGCTGCAGCTTAACCATAGCCTCATGCGGTCGCATAGCTGCCGAAGCTAGGTCGTCTTAGGAAGCAAGTATTGCCACAGTGACAATCACGTTGTATTGGCAACTGAGTGAGCAGATTTCTTTCAAATGACAAAACAAACCATGAAAAGATTGAATTTATTTTATTTCCAAATTCAACATTGCTCTGCAGGGTTGGTGAGTCATTTGCTCAGTCCAGTTTTGCTGGCTTTGGAGGCCAGTGAGTAAAAATGATCAGTCAAAGTTTGGAATCCATTGAAGCAGAACAGTACATCTACAAAGCATGTGACAAGACACAAGTTGGACTTTCAGAAGTTATTCACGTTTTTAAAATCTGGAATGATAGGAATGTCAAGTGGTTTATGTTTATTGAGGGCCTATTTAAAGCATGTGTGCATAATGTATAAAATATTTCTACAGATAAAACTGCCATATATGTTTTCAAGATCTAACAGCTTGTTGTTTTCACTTCTAGGGGACAGGACTCTGGGTTAAGTGTGGAAATACAGAACATATTTGCAAGTCTCATATGGCTTTTGTCATCTACTGACATTTGGATCAGCCCTGGTGCATCCATGATATGCTGCTGTTGAGAAACAAGTATGTTCGACTAAGGTAAGGTACCTTGCTTTGAAAAGAATTTGCTTTAAATGTGTCCAAGGGCTTCATAATTGCTTTTAGAAAAATGGTCACTGCCATTTCAGGGCTTTCCTTTTCTGCCTCCCTTTAGAAAAAATGGTGTCATGCAGTCTTGAAAAGCAGCAGTGACTGAATGCTTCTCGGTTCTGTGCATGGACATTAATGTGAGGGATCCCCTAAAAGGCAGCAGAGAAGCAGCCAGTTAGGTAACAGTGATAGCAGCTGCCAGCTTTATAGTTGTATTCAGGCCAGTATTTCACTTCAGTGTATTTTACAGTTCTCCTTTCTACTCAAGTGTGTCCTTGAGCTTCCAAAGCTGCTTTCAGCTTCCTAGAAAATCAGTTTCAGAAAAAAAGAGTTGGTGGTTGGATTTTATTAATTTTTTTTTTTTCCCCCTCCTGCCATCAAGAAGTAAGAGCCAAGTTACTTAACATTGCCAGCCTACTGGGTAGCTATTGTTCATGTTGTTAAACCATGGGCAACTGGTCACGCTCACTTCCCTAGGGCTGGCAGGTAATCTGCCTGCCCTGCTGTCTTATTAATAAACTGCTGTTTACAGAGTGACAAGTCTAATGTTATCCAGACTCTGAAAGTAGTCTTTGCTTTCCTCAAGTCTTAGCTTTTAAGCGTGACACACCTTGGGCAGGACTTCCATGCATTTCTGCTCCAAGCATGTAAAGAACGTGGCAAATGTGACATCAAATACATGGGATAAAGCCATTTCACCTACGGTTACTAAGTCAGTCAGCTCTCAGTGAGTAGCTTGTGGTGAATTAAGGCATCAGTTACATGAACAGACTAGTCTTTGATTGGGTCTAGGGCTTCCTTTCAGTATGATTTATTTCCAAGCTGTTTTCAGTCATGATTCATGCATTTTAATCTGATTCAGAAGTTAAAAGCTAACAAACAAAGCAAACAAACAAGGCAATGCTTATTATAGTAAGACTGAGTCTGTTAGGCAACAATGAATAAAAAGATTTGGTTCTTGGTTTTCTGCAAATGATGTTAAACAAAACAAGCTGTTCTGTGCTACGTTGGCTTAGACTTGCAAGACGCAGTCTGGACGCATCTTGGCTCTCCAAATGTAGGAAACCGTTTGTCTCACTCACGTTTGTTTAACACCAGAAGGCAGTATTAGGTATTCTGTGCACGTTTGCACAGAGGAGCCAGAGAAATTTTTCTAGGCCGAGCATAAGCCTCCATGTTTCCACATTGTGCTAATCTGAGATGACATCTTGGCCTGAACTGCCCTCTAGTGGCAATGGCGATTTTGGATGAGGCAGCTGAAAAACGCCCCGATGGAAACCAAGCAAGCTTCAAAGCCAGGTCAGCTTATGTTAATGACTAGGATCATTGTTGCTCTGTTATATTAATTACTTCTCGTGCAGCACAGAGAGCAAAGTAAGGTTTGCATGGGTGTGGGCTAATGCTTACCAGGTATCCTGGTGAAATTCACAAATACTGGGGAAGCACCTGAAAAGAAGCAGCTATAGAGATTTGTGCAGCTAGATCCAATCAGAACAGAATCTCTAAGGAGACCGAGATGCAAAGTTTTCCCAGGGCTGCCTTCTGAGTGTTATTGAGGAAGATGTCAGCAGGTAAAAGTTACAGCTGCGAACTGATAGTCATTTGATTTGCACATGGCATCACACTGGGGAAGGTAAAGCACTATGCTTTGCATGAAACAGTTCCCAAGTTCCTGCAAAACCTCATGGTGCAGTTGGGAGCTATGCTGCTGATAATCCTAAAGCCAGAGCATGTTTGCCCCCAGTGTCACTACTGGAAAGCAAGCACTGAGGTGTCACAGAGGACACTTAATTGCCTTTGTGGATTTAGAGATCTGCCTTTCAGTACTGAAAGTTTGCGCCTGTTAACTGTACGGATTTCTCCAAAGAAGCATTGGTAATGCTCATATTGAAGGGATGTTAGAATATAAGGACAAACACCTCAGTGTTAAGAGTGTGAAATGCATGATTGTACAGTGTTTAGGATGCTTATCAGTTTATATGAGAGCTAAGAATGCCTGGGACAGATTTTTCCGGGGCACCGCACATTAGGCAGCGGCGTTTCCAGCCCTTCTTTTTGTTTCATTGCACCATCTAGTGGCCACGTACCTCTAAATGCTGGAGCCTGAGAGCAGAGGAGCAGCCGCATCTCTCTTACTTCGGTGTTTACACCCAGCATACCTACTCTTGTTGACCGAGAGTCTGCAAAAATGCAGAAAACTCAGAAAAATTCAAAAGCAGAAATCCAAATTCTGTGTTTCCCATAGTCATCTTTGAGTCGTTGAAGTTCCCATAGACATCTGTTGAAGCATGGGCAAGATACAAATGAAGTTAATGCAGTCACCTGTTAGTTTTGTAAGAAGAAGTTGTTACTTGTGTTAGCTTTTGCAGAGTAAAATTCTAACAAAACAGGGCAGTTAACTTTTGCATAAGAACTGAGATTAGAGGAGCAAAGCAGACTAGCTATTTATTCATTTATTTATTGTTCATGAAGGTTGTACATGAGGATCTGTAACCATTGTTTCTTGCTATGACTTGTTATAAAATTAAGTGCTTTTCATCTGGGGGTCCTCAGATGCTTTAAAAATGCAGCAGTTACTGTAACTTTTGTTGTTATGCTGCATCCTCTTGTCTGTAATGCATCTTTCTCTTCTGGAAAAGGCAGAATTGAAAATTCAATTTATCTTTTAGGTGAACAGCAGCATTCATTGGTTTAGGTTTGTCTGAATAAGTTACTGTCTGAAGGCAGTTTGCGAGAAGCCCTAACACTCTGCTTGTTACTATGATAGCAACTGATGCAAAGCAGTTCTTTTACCACAGTGTGGAATATCTCAGGGCCACTCTGGGTAACAATTCTATGGTTACAGTGGAAATGAGATCTTACAAAGGATTGTGTTCCTCTTTGAGAAAACCAGAGGCCAAGTTTAAGTCAGTGTGCTAATTCTTCTATTCTCTTTTCACACTCGCAGCTCTGTAATTTTCAGCAGGTTTCTTTGAAGGATGACTTTGAATGAAGTGTATATATTTCAAAGGATGGTTCAGATGAAACAGACCATCTCCTCTGTCTTTGGGATTTAAAGTTAAGGTTATAAATGAAAATTCATTTCTGCTAAATGTGGTTTCTGTACGATGCTGCTGTGTGGTGGGAGGGCATAAATGGTGGTTGTATATCTGAAAGCTGCAGAGAGTTTTAGCCAATATGAATTCTGCCACTTAGCTCTGGTAAGACCTCAGCTGGAGTACTGTGTACAGGTCTGGAGCCCTCAATATAGGAAGGGCATGGACCTGGTGGAGCAGCTCCAGAGGAGGCCGCAAAATCACTTGGTGCCATGGTTTAGTTGACTATAGATAGTGTTGGATGATAGGTTGGACTGGATGATCTCAAAGGTCTTTTCCAACCTGGTTAATTCTATTCTATTCTAATTCAGTCTTTGTCAAATTGCACAGTCACAAACTGTGGTGCTAACACCCAGGTAACCGGTTGGATAATTTCATCTTCCTGTCTCAGCTAAAAAGCTCTTTTAATCGGCAAAAGGAGCATCTATCTTACCTGGCCTCTGCAGAAAGAGGGAAAAGTAGATGCCAAGATGGCGGTCTTTATTTTGAGACATACCAGTCATGGTACAGATAAGTATGACTTAGCAAACTTTTGTAGTAAAGCGTCCTGGGAATGGGAGGAATATTGGGCCTTGAACCAGTGTGCTTTCTCCATTAGCTTCCTGGGGAGAGGAAAGAAAAATTACTTGTGGCTTGGAAGCTACTTTTTGCAGTTGTAAAGTGCAGTGAGGTGTGTGTGAAGCATTAACAAACAGGTAGAGTACTTTCTTTTTTTTCCTTTTAAATTATTGCTCCACCTAGTTTTTGAGTGAACTAAGTGTGGGGACACTTTCTATTACAAGAGATGAAAATTCTCTTTATCTGTTCTTCCCCACATAACAGCAGGTTTCTAGGATTGATAAGGGAGCAGTTGTGTTATTGTGGAGAAAAAGTATGGATTAGTATTTGTAGAAATTTCATGGAAGGTTTTCCCTAGGAAAGATAATATGACTCAAAATAGAAGTCTTTAGGGTAACAATAACGCAAAATAGAAGTCTTTAGGGTAATAATAAAGTCTTGAAAGGAAACATTTCAAGAAATAATGTTCTTTCATCTGACCTACAGTTTTATTTTGTTGTTCAAAGAAGAAACAAAGACCTTCCAGTCCTCGCTTTGGCATGGTCAATAAGGATGTGGATACATACTTGTCTTTCTGTTGTTGATTTATGTCTACATGTGCTTGTGGGAAACAGAAAAGGAGTGAGGTAGGTGTGGCCAAACCCCAGTAGCTATTGCTACTACTGCTGCTCAAGGAGCAGGTGCCTAGGCCATGGAGGTCCTTTAAAGAACTGAAGGTGCCCAGAAACAGCCATAAGAGGTGGCAGGCAGGAAGTGCTCATGGGTTGGCCCAGCCACGTTCTGTTGTGATGCTCTGAAAAGGCCACATCTGTTTGTGAGCTTCATTGGGAGTTCAGTGATAGCATTGATGAGGTTGTTTGGTCAGAAGGTGTGTGTTTGGTTCTTCGTTTCTTCTGAGCTTCCATGTCTTCTGAAGTTTGTCAAAGGGTTTTCATCATTACCTGAGCACTGTGTACAGGGTGCTGTTTGGTGAGCAGTACAGTAATATTACCTGTTCTGTGTGCTTTGCTGCAGCAAAGAGGACACTGCATTGGACATCTGTGAGTTACATGGCTGTCCCAGCTTTGCGTGACTCTTGTCAAAGGCTCCGCTCTGGATGTCTCGATGCATTTCAGCATGAAATGTCAGGATGTCAAGCCCATATTGAATGCATTGGAACTGAAGAAAAACATTTCTGCGAGCCCCTGTGATCCACAAGCAGAATTTCACACACGGTTCTACTCCGGCGTTTAACAGCTTCACATGTGGTGCCCCACAAGCAAATCCTGCTGTGTGGGTGGATGCAGCTCGGCCGGGAGTGAGGCTGACGGCCACAGAGCTTGTGGCTCTGCAGCCTGTGAGGAGGAGCTTGTAGTGCCGTACTAGGTAGCATTGGATGGGAACTATACTGCTTTTATTTTCTCCTCACTTTTACACTGTGTCTGAAATCAGTGAAAATAGGTTCTTGAATTATCCCTACTGGAGGGCTGACTATTAGGGCTTTTCTGATCAGGTTACATGGTTTTTCAATCTATTGTGAACTGTGGTGGTGGAGAAACAGCCTCAGCAGCTTGCGACTTCCCTGTCCCTGCTGAGTAATGTCTTGTGCAAGGATTCCTCAGTCCCAGGAAGATACTGGTGCTGTGCTGTGACTTGTGCTGGAAGGGGTGTTTGCTGCTGTGTTTCCATGTGGTCTGCTGGTATCAGTGCTGTGCTAAGGACCTTCATAATGCGTTTTAAAGTCATTCTTGCTCAGAAAACATTAATAGGCACAGAACCTGCAAGCACACAGCTGAAATTAGAGCGATACGGAAATCAGGGTGATTAAAACGATACACAACAGGAGTAAGATTTGCCAGAGCTGCTTGATACTGCTTTGGTCAAGTCAAGCTTTTAAAAAAATTTAAATCTCCTCTCCTATTTTTGAAGTGTGCCAGTGGTTTAGCAGGGACTCCCACTTCTGTTTGTGCTCAGCTTTGCCCCATCCTTTTATAAATTATGCTTTTTCCTTCTTTTTGGGTGAGTTTCACCACAGATCCTCCCCAGGGCTTTCTTTTCTTGGCACCATGGCATTAATCGTGCTTCTGCCTAATACTGCCCTCTGGGGCTCTGGCTTAGGTTTTGCTTACACCCCTGTGAGCAACAAAAAGCCTTAAGTTTTGCCTTTGCCCAGGCATGTGCATGGCAAGCGGCCTGTCTGGAAGACATGAAATGGGATTAGTTCAAACAAGTCCTTCTTGCTTGGAAGAAAGCAGTGCAAGTTAGGCTGAAGATGGGGAACCAGATATATGTGTACCACCTTGAGAGGGCATTGGCTGTTAGTTTAGCATGAATCTGTGCATGTACACAAACAGAGGTATTAAAAAAGAAAGAAATAAAAATCAGGTAATTTTGGTGTTGTAGAAGCCATAACAGATGGCCTGGTGAAAGTAAATAGAGAAAGTAGCTGTGAGGGTGGAAAATGGCTGGCTGTAGCAGATAACTAGTGGCTGGAGAAGTCTTACCAGAAATCCTCTAGGAAAAGCAGCCAAACACCCACAGGGCCAGGAGAAGTCTGCTCTATCAATCAAACTAACCCAAGAAAATTGTGCAGTGAAGCCAGCCTTCCATTTGCCAGATCTCAGCTTCCTCCCTGAGTGTTTGTTGTGTAGACATGCGGCTGCGTACGGCAGTCTGAGCAAAGCGTTTGGGGCAGGGAGGGGAGGGAGAGATGCTGAGTTATGCTAAGAGCAGCTCATCCGCTAAAGTCCCCAGGCCTTTATAAATCCTCCTGGTTCCATGTGCATCCTTATGCCCAGCTGATCTTTGTCTCCACTGAGCAGGAAGCCAGCGCTACTGGAAAGTAGTTCTAGAAATGGCAAAGTTAACTAACACATAAAGAGGAAAGACCTGCCTGACCTTCATGCTTCCATGAGTTTCACTGCAACGGAAGTTGTCAGCATAGCTGTGGCAGTCTTCAGACAGAGCAGTTTTGAGTCCATCCTCAACTGGGGAGAACTGGATTGGTGTGCTGAGATTTGGAGAGTTAAGTTGAACTCTGGGATTCAAATCCTGTGATGGCACCTTGGGTGTGAAATATGGAAATTCTCAGTAATATTATTTTAGTTGTGTGATGTTTTGCCAATCCAGTTTGTCTGGCAAAGCTTCTTTGCTGCAGATTTGAGCTGGTAGTTATCATCATTGCAGTGGTTTGTTCTGCTTTGGCTTTCCAGTGATATTAGTACCAAGAGCCTTAAAGAATGCTTGTTTGGGCTTTGGTCTGGTGGTCTTACAGACTTTTTGTCTTCTATATTAAAACAAACAAACAACTGGTGAGCAGCTTTTACTGATATCTTTATTTAAGGCTCGGCTTGAATGCATTGGGGAGGTTACTTGTGAGAGTAGTGCTTATTCAAAAGCTGCTGGACTAAGAGCAGAGAGCTGGCTTAAGCCATTGAAACAGGCAGGTGCTGATGGAGTCTGTCAAATGCTCCCATCAGCTGACCTCTTACTGGAACTGGACCTAACATTTTCGGGAGGAACTTGATACTTGACAACATACCTTTTATCCAAAGGGCAGGATTAACAGCATGGCATTGCTTGTGTGTGAATACTCCCTGATATGTGGGTTTAATATGGGTTGATATGATGTAAAGATGTGAAGACAATGTTAGAAGTACACAACTTCTCAGTGAGGTAATTTGGTTGAAAAGAGATAAATTTGGAGCTCAGAAGTAGTATTTGGAGTTTCTGAGCCAGGTTTCAATTTAGGAAGAGGCTTCTTAATAGTGCTTGTTTCAGACCTGGCTGTTAGGAAGAGAACTGCCCAGAAAACAATAAGGCATACATCTACCTTGTTTGTTTTTTATAGGTGATCAACTCTATTTTAAGAATTAACATGCCTTTTAAACTTCTAATGTCTTTCAGCATGTAGGAGACTCAGTGGAAGCACTGTCTTCCACACTCTTATCTGGGGTTTTTTTATTGTTCCTCAGCAGTGGTGGTGGCTCATAGCACCCATGAACCATCTTCTTTCTGAGTTAGCACATCTGGGCAAAAAATTCAGACAAGCAGTATTGTAACATGAAGTTAGAGGGACCTCTGTCCAGTGCCTTCCACACCCTTAGTCTTCAAGGCTTTGCTAATTTCTGAAAATTAGCTTAATGTGGTCGAGCTTTTTCCAGCCCCTTGTTGTACTGCTGCCATGCTTCTTCCTGCATTACCACTACACCATTTTTATGGTACCTGGCCCCTCAAATGGATTAGCTTCGAAATGAGGGGCCACAGAAAGAGTGTGTATCGACTAATGCAATGATTGGTGAGTTCTGCTATGTATTTCATCTTGCTCTTCAATAATCTTAGAACTTTTTGACATCTTCTAAGAATCCTAATCTGCTGATAAATATATCCATAAGGCAAAGGAGACTGACAGAATGTAAGGGAGCTTAATATATAACATACTGCACCGCTTAAGTGACTCTGCTCCATTATTCCCCTCTCATTTGTTTTGTTAATAGGTGACACTTTGTTGTCACTCCAGACATTTGCAGATGTTACCCAATCAAAATTCGAATCTAAGTCTTGCTGGTTTGTATCTGGTGGAATACATAGAATACATACATAGAATAAACCAGGTTGGAAGAGACCTTCAAGATCACCGCGTCCAACCCATCAACCAATCAAACACCACCCAAACAACTAACCCACGGCACCAAGCACCCCATCAAGTCTCCTCCTGAAAGTTCTTTCCTGCAATAAAAAGAATTCAGTATTTCAGGCCCCTGAAACAAAGCCTGGAAAACTATGTAGCCTGTTTTAATCTGCCCATTTCCTTTGCCTCAGTATCTTTGTCCATTACCCTTATTTTTGAGGTGCTTCTGCCATTGCAACACTTTATGCTGCCTTTCAGAGGAATGAATCCTCTTAAAAATATCAATGGTATGAGGTAGGGGGTATTGGCCAAGTGACAGTATAGGAATAGTCCTATCAAAATTGCTCTTAGGACACCAGATACATCATTGGTTAACAAGCCCCAGTTGGCTTCATTAAAGCTATTTTCAAGAAAATAAACTGGTTTAATAGACAGCAAGTTTCTCTCTTCGTTCCTACTATCACTGCACCTTTTAAAATGTAAAATGTGGCTTCACTGTAGAAACCCATTAAAGAGAGATAATATTTCATTCAGGTAAGTATTGCCTTTCTGCTTAAAGGGAAAACACCATTGTGAGCTTAGTAAAGAATTTAATTTGATGTATATCTGCAGGAAGTAAGCCTTACATCAAAAAGTAAGTACCAGCAGCTGGGTTCAATATGGGATTTGACACTGTTTTCTATAATCTCTTTACCAAATGTGTGCAGTTTCTGAAATAGCCACATGCCCACCTTATTATGATCCTTTCCTGGAAAGAGAAATACCTTTAATCTTAAATATGTCATTCACATGCTTATTTTTTAAAGAATTGATTTAATATGGAGGATTTTATTTCCTGTTTTTTATTAAGATCCAGGTTCCTTGTCAAAGTACTGCCGTAAGTAACAAGCTATTGCACATCCTGTTCTTCATTAAAACAGGCAGGATATCAAAGTAAAAAACATAAGAAACATAAATGTAGAGGAATTTTAGGATTGAACTGTAATCTATACCATGCAAGTGACTTAAGGATCTCAAATGATAAAGGAATTCAAGTCTGGGCAACATAACCAGAGCAGCTCTTTTTTCCCCCCTTCCCTAAACTACTATTTTATATTTTTTTTTCCTTGTACTATTAAAAACATAATGTTCTTGAATTAAGATTAGTGTTAATTTCTGAAGAAGCTTGGAAGAGGTACACAATTGTGAATTCCTGCTTGTGCTGCTGCTGTCCTTAAATTCTTATTTTTCTGGATGTTAGTCTCTTCTGAGCCACTATAGATGAACTCCAACTTTTTGATGACTACCTGGTTGCTTTAAGCATCTAATGTTGGCCATTCTAATAATATTTGCTGAAAATGACTATAAATATTTTGTTTGTTCAATTTGCTGTTGTGAGTTTGTGTGTGAAACAAACTTGAAGTGCCTAGGCATTGTTATGCACTTAGCTAGTCAGGACAGGCAGTAATATACAAAATGCAGTTTTATTGGACCAGTTGCACTTGATCAGTAAAGTGCTGCTGAGTGTGATGACATGAAATAGGAAATATCATAGGGAGATGGAGAATGTGGATATCTCTACAAATAAGGATACATTTAGTCCAGGAGTCATGGCTAACCAGAGCAATGTAGGAATATCAGGACAGGCTTCCATGTGAACTGATGACTAGGGCTTGGATTAGCTGTTTTGACTTCCTTGTCCCTGGTATTGTTAGCTATTTTGTCTGGCTGAAGCTGGACTGACTGTGTCTAGCCAAGCTGCATGCTTACCTGGTTGTGTGGCACACAGCACAAGTGAAGCTGAGTTTAACAGTGTAAATACTATTTGCTTTTTCTTTCTATATTGCTTAACAAGAGAATCAAGTTAAATTTCTCCAAATTTAGTAGAGGAAATAGGCAGAGGTAAACCGAAGTGGTGTCAGTTAACATCATTCCTTGTAAATGTTTGTGATTCACAAACCTACAAAACTAGGGAATTTCCTTCTGACATAGGTATGTGATGGACCCAGGAGACCTCATTGTATCAGGTAGCTGGAGCTCAGCGTTGCTTGTAAATCACACTTGCATCTGAGGCAGCTGGCACAATGTGAAGGCCATTACTTCATGACGTGTTTTTTATGTAAAAAACACACAGGTGGTAGAGGACACAAGGAACAGAGCAGAGAGGAGCTAAATATACAATTAGGCAGATCCTGGTGTTCTTCTGTAGTGTATAAAATAAGCCACTCTTCATTGCTATTGGGTGTCATAACTATTGAGTGTCAGCACTGGTGCTGGAAAGGTGCATGGAGCATCCATGGAAAGCAAATGCTCCCTTCAAGATGCAGGCCAGCAGAGACTTAATCCTCTCTAATCTCTGATTGAAAAAATGCACAGATACCACAAACTTTGAAGTAAGAACATATTAAAAGACATCTTTGAGGGGGGAAAAAAAAAAGAGAAAGAAATGCCAAGCTTCAATGTCTTTTGGAGCAATAGGATGTCTTAAACAAATGCTTCCAGCAACACCCAGTTCTGTTGTGCTCCATTTGTCCTTTCCAAGAGCTGTTCGTCCCAAAATGCAGTGAAATGATCCTGAGGAGTGGGATAAATGCAACTTTGTGAGCAAAAGCATTGGTCTTGGGTTTGGTGTTGGGGGGGGGGGGGGGAGGGGTTTGTTTGTCTTGTCAATATTTCTGTTTGTTTTGGGAGGGGATGTATAATTTGCAAGTCTAGAGCAAGCTGCATTCAAATCAGTGGGGATTCTGGAGGAGTGAGAAGCTGAAAATTGGAGCAGTGGTGATCAATAGGACTCCCCTCTATCCCGAAAGTGGGATGTGTGCCAAGCCTATTCTGGTTGAGTGGCTGGGATCTGCAAAAGAGATGTCATATATTGGAGGATAGCAGCAATGCAAGACTGTCGGTGCCAAATGGGTCACCTTGTGTCTTCAGATACTAATAACTGCAAATGCAGCTTGGTAGTAAGCTGGCAACAGGAGACTGTAAAGTGGGAAAGGTAACATACCTGTGTGACAATGTCTGGGAATGCTCAGTCTTTCACACAAAGCACTTTCTAAGACTGAGCCTAGGCTCTGCTGCAGGTTATGTAATAAGCCATCTCCAGCATCTGGCTCTGTTATCTCAACCACTTGCTTCCTGCAGATCTTTATATGCAGTAGGAATTCACCAAGTAGGAGAGCTAGTAAAGGAGAAGTTGTTTTTGTTCACTGTCCTCATCATCTGATACAGATAAAAAAGTTATATTACTTTCTCTAGGAAGGGCTTCTTATCAGCAGATGCAGTTGGCTTTCAATGAGAGGTGGTTGAAAAGTGCAGCAGAGCTCTCCTATACAGTTCAGATACAAATCCTACCCTTGGATGTAAGCATGCTGCTCCTTTCATGAGGACTAGGGAATGTCTGTATCAAAGTGGAATGAGCAGATGCCGAGGGAAACATCAACTCTTGGATCTTCACTTTTTGTGGATATTACACTATTTCTTCAAAAAGTGCAAAACACAGCCCTGAGAATACAGAGTTCTGATCTATTTCTACTGCCCACATGGGAAAATAAACAAAACACCTTTGAATTGTTTTTCTTAGATCATTTTGCCCATCTGCAGGTTGTTGGGTTTTTAATATATATACGCTAATAACATTGTACAGCTTTCAGACAGCCCTCAAATAGGTCAGATTTTGTAACCTGAAGATGCTTGCCAGTGTTCTGCTTACAGTCTTGTAGCAGCAAATGTAGACTGTGTATAAAAACATGGCATGTGTAAATTTGCCATCTCATTGCTTTTGCTGCTCTGGCTCTATTGTTGGTAATAATACCACAGCAAGGATGGTTGGAGGGAAGCCAAACGTTTATTTGGTCTTTAGGCTTTGATAGGATGTTGGCAGCTGTGTGATCTTTGTTAAATTCAAAAATGCAAAGTGTATCTTGTTTGGAAGAATCAGATGAGGCTGTTGAGACAGATGCTTTCTGGAGTGGTACCCAGTGAGTTGTGACACACATGTAAATGGGGCTGATCGACCACTTGCTTCTGTGTATTGAGATTTGCCTGGTCTCTGGAGCTATTTAATTAAGCTGGGATTCAGTGTTACACAAATGAAACATTGTCAGCTTGGACAATGGAAATATGCCTTTCTACATGCCTGCTAGTTGGGAAGCCCCTCTTCTGGAGGCAGGGATCACCTGAGTGGAACATTTCTCCTAACTGGGGCTATTGTAATGGTAATTCTGTAAAAGAACATGGAGATACACTGTTTTCAGTCTAAGGTAGCTCTCTGCTTGTTGTATTGTGGTATATCCATAATTAATCTCTTGCCAGTAAGCCTGGAATTGGTATCAGCAATAGTCCCAATAACTCTGTAAATAAGCAGTGACAATGCTGCTCCTTTCCTTTTTCAGTTTCTAGTGTGGCCAAAGCAAGGGATTTTATAAGCATGACCATACTGAAAAGTGAGTATTATATGAGTGACTAATAGATGCACTTCTGTGATTGAGGGTGGGGTTTCTATGCCATCAACAGGACTGGAAAGCATTTTAAATGTTGTCTTAAGGGTTTTGTAATGGTGCAGAAAAGGGGGCTGTTGATGAGTAGGTTACAGAGAGCAAGAGTGTGGGTGTCACAGGTTGTGTTCCTGTTTGAAGCCTAATCCTTTCAGAGCTTCTGCTGTCAGGAAGCACGTAGAGGAGAGGAGATGTTTGGTTGCTCACATCTGCAGTGGAGCAGCCACCAGGGAACAGCTCCAGCTCCTGCTGCAGTCATACTTCTAGAGAGCTACTGAGGTTCCCTTAACTTTCTTGCTGCTCAGATGCAAATGAGAAGGAACCGTACCAAAGTTTATCCCCCCCTTTCCCATTGCACGTTTGTAGCCAGCTGGGTCGCTAAGACCCAGAATGACACACGCAGATAAGCAGGCTGACAGAATTGGACAGTCGTGCAACTGCCTAGCATTTGTTCATTGTTCTCAGCTTATATAGAACTTTATTGCTATGATTACTTGGGGGTTTGAAGTCAAACTGCTGGTTATTTGGTGTGGCCAGAGAACAACGTGGCAGAGTTCAAATGCAACCATCTGCCTAATAAACTGCATAAACCAAGGAAAAGTCCATGGAGTAAATGAAACTATGCAAGCAAGATCAGCTCCACCACTCACAGCCAGAATGCTATTAAGAGGACCAAAATATTTTTGAAATGAGAATGACCAAGATAAAACAAACAGAACTTAGCCAGGAAACCACTTATCTTTGGGGTCTTGCTAGTCCCCATGAGACTCCCAGAGCCACATTTCCTTCTTTGAAATAATGAAGTGGCCCAGAGCCACTATCTTGCAGAGCTGCAAGGTCAACTATAAAAAGCTGCAGGTTGCTGAACTCAGCAGCTATTTTTGTTATTGAGGTTGGTCTCTACATGACAACATGTTCAAGCTGAAATGTAACTTGCCCAGGAAATTAGTTAGTGTGCACACAAATACAAGATTATAATTACAGCTACAGAATGCTGCTCACTGGAGAATTGAGCCTGGATGGGAAAGCCAGTCCTTTTCTTTGCATGTTTTATTTGGAAAGAAAAGAAGCAATGAAAGCTGCCAATATTTCGATGTCAGCATCCTTTGTTTTTTCTGGCTATCTGAGACTCTTTGATCCTCATGCTGCCAGAAATGTTTGCTCTGGCTGTACTCTTTCTTTTTAGCAAATCAACTATTTTGCCACAGGTTGTGAGAATCGAGGTCTTTAATTTGATGAATTTTGCAGTGTGTGTCTCTCAGGCACTTGTTTCTGTCCAGATCTCTCTGTCTTTAATTGTGTAAATTAATTGGTAAGTCATGACAATAAGTAGCACTTGTAGAACCTGAATTCGGGCCCTCTGTTCAGTGATGAGATTCTGCTCAGCACTGCAAACATTATTGGATGCTGAATGTTAAATTCAGCGATCAGAGTCTGCTGACACAGAGCATCTTCTTTATACAGCAGGTTGTAGTGCTGAAAGAGGTAATTCATGGAACTCTTCTGCTGTCTTTGGAACATGTTGGTTGAATGCGAATAAGCCTCTAGCTATAAATAACTCTGATTAGTTACTCAACTATTTCCAGGCAAAAGCAAACCTATGCTGTGTGTTTGGTGTTGTATTTATGTGCTCTGTAGATCTCCTGTGTCTTACAATAACTTTTGATCTGGGACAGAATAAAAAACTTCCCCTAAAGCAGAGGGAACATGTTGGTTAGTCTGGTTATTTTTGGTACTAGAAGCTCCAGCTATAATCTTTTAAGAGACAAATCACATTTTATATTCTACAAGAAGAATATATTATTTTTTCATATTTGTCTAATTTTTCTTGTCTGACCATCTGTATATATAAAGTATTAGTGAGATTAATCTTGTGATAGTTGAAATCCAGTTGGATGCTTTTAGTTGAAACACATATAAATAACTGAACTGGTATCACACTGTAATCCAAAGCACTGATTTACATTATAGTCATATATCAGAATCGGTTTTTTTCTCTTCCTTTCTTTTATCAGAGATGTTTTATAACATGCAATGATTACAGCAGTGTAGGTGGGAGGTTGAAATTGCACGTCGTGCTAAGGGTACTGCTCATGTAGGAAATTGCTTTTTGTATCCACAGATCAGAAGAGTAAATCATTTAAGAATCGGTGCATATCCAAAACGCATCTGTTGACCCAGATTCTGGCCTTTGATAACAAGACTGAAGTGATTGTTTTTCCGAGAACCCAATAGATTTTATTCCCATTAGTGGGAGTGCCAATAAGTGCTTGTTGTGGGATTTGTAGGATGCTGCTTTTCTTAAAGAATGTGTCCGCGAGCCTCGCCTTTGTGTTAGCTCTGCTTGGCTTTCTGAGTTGAGGAAATATTATACTGAGAATTTAATAACAATAGGAGCAGGCTAGCAGACACAAAGGGGAAAAACACACTCCAGACGACTGCCCACAATAATGTGGTGTTTCTTGGGCGGCAAAAGCAATGGGAACACCTTGAACTGGATGCTTACAATACCAACTTTTCCAGAAATGCAAAGTGATTTCTACTTGCACGGAAAACAAACCAGGGAGAAGCCCTTCGGCTTACCAAGTAAATCCTCTGATGTATAGTTTATTTTGTGCAATGGTGTTTCCAAGGTTGACGTTCCGCCCACGTTCTTTATTTTCCCCTAAGGGATGAGCCTCCTGTGTTGGATTTCTCTGCTCCCTCCTGTACTGAGTGAACACCACGTGTTGTGCTAGAATTAGTTCTGGCACGGAGAATCCATACTGTGACCTGCAAAGAGTGAGCCAGCTCTCAGTCACAGCTCCTTTTCCATGTGGAGAGACATTTCTGCCTCCCTGTTCTTCGTAGAAAAGTGTAAGCTCTGTATAATGAGGATAGCAGATGTTTGTCTTTAGACAGAACTTATGTTATCATGGCTTCCAAGCTGCCAGGAAGGTCTGGGCTCCAGCAGTGGGTTATTTCCTTACTGAGAGAGAACAGAATAGATACATGCATGGGATAGTTTATCTTGGTCTGTATGTATTCATAATAATCTACACTTCTGTAGATATAAAATATTCTAGAGTAAAACAAGTAGAAGTTACAACTGTCAGGGCTGAATAAAACACGTGTGCTTCAGTCTCCAGCTGCTTAGTTTCTCATTGTAAACTACACCAGGCACTGAGATACAGATCAATGGCTCCAAGAACTAGGTCAAAATGGTATTTATAGGAGAACCTGCAATGTGGACCTGAGAGGAAGGAAACTTGAGTTGCATCATATTTCCTTGTTCCAATTCTAGGAGAATAGGTGTGATCTGGTGATATTAAAGAGTCTGAGCCACCAGTATTGCTTTTGGGGTGGCCTCATACTCCCCTATCAGCTCCGTCTGACCCCTCTGACTTGCTGGAGGTACTTATCCACCAAGGGCTGTCCTGTGCCATGACAAGTGCTGGAACCTCTCTTCTGTGCTGACAGACAGACCCCAGTTGTCCTGCTCATGTGGCCCCTCTAATGCCTTTCCACAGGGAGGCACAGAGGAGCACTACTGAAGAAATGGGGGCTTGATGCATACATGTAATGTGCATCTGTCTCCACAAACATCATAGCTGTAGATAATGTTAATTTTTTGATAACTTCATTATTTCATGATCTTTTTGTAGGTTTGTACAATTGGAGAAGTGAAAATTGATGGCACATTTGTTGAATACCTGATAACAAATGAACCTTCTTTCAAGAACTGAAACACTGCCATTTTTCAGATTAGATTTATCCAAGAGGCTTTTGGGCCCAATGTTGTGCTAATGCAACTAATATGAATGCTGCACTGGCACTGGTTTGGGTCCAGTCCAGCTCTGAGCATGGATAGAACTGGCTGGCAGCTTTCAGTACCCATCTGTGGAGGCATAACCAATAACATTCATTGTATTTATAAAGACCTCTTGCTAGCAATTGCATTCTGCCTTCTGAAAGAATAGTTCTTCCAACTAATTAAAACTAACATTACCCAACACCATTACGTACTCAAGAAGCAAACAAACCATAAAATGATCAGCACACACAACAGTATTCAATTCAGAAGGTATCTGCTGAGCACAGGGGAAAAAATGAGCTCAACTCAGGAATGGAGAGTGTTCTATACTCCTGGGATCACAACCCAAAAGCTGGGTCTGCTTGCTGTCCCTGCTGTGGCAGCAGAACTGTGAAGCAGCAGGAGGCAGATGAGTGAAAAATCCTATCTGGCAGGAACTGGAGAGGTGGGACCAAGAGCTTTACACTCCAGAAGGTTCATCAGAGTATCCATTTAATAGGCAGCCATTACAAGAATGTAAATCCTTGTGAATATGGTCACTGTTACTTAACACTCTGATCCAGCTTGTCCCCAAGCCCTTTGTAACTTAGAAGTGGCATGGGGCTGAGCAGTAATAATGCAAGACCAAAGCTGCAGCTGCTGAGAGCTGAAGTCAGAACACCATAACACCAGTGGCCAGAACTAACCATTCTGTAGGCCAGTGTGAGAGAACAAAAGTTTCTCACTAACTTTCTCATACCAAGGAAGAACTAAAAATGTGTTTCCCTTATTGTGGCCTGTGAAAAACTGCAAAGCTGAAAACTTGTTTGGCATGGGGCCTTGTTTGGAGAGGGCTTGATCTACATACCAAGAATAAAAATTTATTCTCACTGTGTAGGGAAGTCTGCCTGGACTGATCTGAGCTCAAGGAGCGAGTCACATTGTCAGAATGATTTCAGTCCAGTAACATGCCCCTCTTCTGTGGGATGAGGACAAGGCAGCTCTGACCTACCCAACCAACACTTACATGCCAGTAATTGAATAAGCAGAGAATGCCAAGCATGTTCTCTGCTTCAAGCTTCTTTTGCAGATTTAGATGTATTGCTTCATTTTTGTTTCCTGCCATCATCAGTTATATTTTAAGTTCCATGGTTGTTAATATTGCATATCCTGATCTTCTAAAGAGAAGTCTGTATGCCTGCAACATGCCTCCACTGGGTCTTATTGCCAGGGACAACTACCATTGCATTCACTTGGATGCAAGCAGGTCAGTTCTTACTGGTCTAAGTTTCTCTCTGTTGTCTATCAGTGCATCTGAGGTGTAATCAATAGCAGAAAAGAAATAAAGCCTGTATTCTTCCTGTTTTTCTGAACAGCCATTCTTTTTCTAATGTCAGATGTTGCTAGAGTTATTTGTGTCCTTGCCAAATTGTAATGGAATTTTTACCTTAAGACCAATTTGGATGCTGATCTAAACAGTGTTTTCAGGAGAATATGTTTTCCTCTGCTGATAGGCTGTTGAAGCCCCGGTAGGATTAAATGCCACGGCCCAGATGACACAGCATGGCAGGGGACTGGAAGCAAGTCCTCATTTCACAAGTAAGAAAGAGTAAGTAAGAGGAAAAGGTAATGGGTTTTGTTACAATGACTGATGTCATTGTAGGATACTGAAGAGTAGAAACTTGTGAAGTCCTGGTCTTGAGAAAATCTTACATTCTCCTACACTGGCTTTATAAAGCACACTGCTGCTCTTCACCAGCCATGCCATCTGGCTTATGGCAGCCTTCAACAGGCAGAATTTAGGGGCAGGTAGTGGTCCATTCTTATGTTTTATTAGTGCTGAATTAGTACATGCAATTACCAACAGAGGGGGTTAAATGTGTAGGTTGTCAATAACAAAGTCTGATGTACTATTTATTTTGTTAATCTGAAAACTCTCAAGTTCCCCACTGGCTAAATTTGCTATAGCAGTGTCTGGTTCTTAATGGCAGGGCTTTAGTGGTAACTGCAATTTGCACAGGAACAATGAACTCTTTGTCACAATGAAGCATTTTGATTAGATGAGCTCAGTCAAAAATGAAAATAAATTCTTCCAACTTAGGAAAGGTATCCTCTGAGTTATAGCTGGGTCAGGTCAGAGATGAGTGTGCATTCTAAGTAATTCCTCTGTGGAATTATTGCCATCACCATAATATTATCTCAATGGAATAAAAATGGAGATATTTGTCCTGATAGCCTTTCACTTCTTATTTGGAAAATCATTACAGTTACATTATCTTTCCTCCAAAAACCTTGAGATAACACCTGCTCCTGGAATCTGCTGAAAAGTTATTTCAAGGGGAAAACTGTTAAACTAGAAATTAGACAGATACTAAAACCAGAATGCTGGTTTTTTGCCTCTGTGACAGAACCCACTCTTGAGTTGCATAAAGCTTCAAGTTAATCACAACTGGTGTCTGTGTCACAAACCCGTATTTCCAGCACACTTTATCCCACTGCATCACTCTCTTTACCCACAGGTTGGGTGGAGCAAGGTTTTAATGGGGTGAGATTCTAGTTCTAACAAGCCAGTCTGGTATTGTTCATTCTTGAATAGTTGCTCTTCCCTGGCATGTCAGCTGCAAAGGTAGAGATCAATGGATCTAATGGATCCATTTGTTGCTGTTTAGCCACAGTCCAGAGTGATGCATAGGTGAGTCTTTGAATGTTACAAACTTTCAGTCTTTACCTAAAATTCAGTTTTAAGAAAGTGGCCTATCTTTTTATATCCTCTCTTTCCCTTCAGTCCCTGGACAGATGTACTCACCAGCAGTTCCCTCAACTGTGGGCTTAAACGTCTGCAAGGTTCCAGCTTGGTGATGGATGTTTTCCTTGATTGACAGCATGTATTTGTGTATGGTGCAGAAAGCTCTCTGGGGTTCTTTGAAATAATATTTTACTCATCATATTTTTATTTTTTAATGCAATGTACCTAAAGCTTTCAACCCACACTTTCATTTTAAAGAACTTTTTCTTTCTGTGTCTTCAGTGCATGCAAGTTTCTTTTGGAGATGTTCTACTTCTTATCTCAGTGATTTCATATAGAATTACTGTTCTGTGGACTAAGAGAATATTTTTAGATTTCCATGCTTGCATTTCTGCTTGCCCTAGTTTTCTTTGAATGTGAAGAAGTTAATCCTCTCCTGAAAGAAGTCATATGCGTTACCTTGTGCAGAGAAAGCTGGTTTTAATATTATTTCACTTCCCTGCGCCCCTGAATGATAGTTCCAGTTTTGTTAGTATTGTAGAAGACAGAGAAAGGCAAATCTGGGGAGCTAATGCTTTCTTTTCATTGAAAGCCAGAGGAAATAGGAATGTTTGATGCCTGCTGATTTGGTGGTGACTGATCTATGTTGATAGAGTTCTTTTGTGAAATTCTTCTATCTTTCCCCTTAAATGAACAAACCAACAAAAAGCTGTCCTAAACAGCTGCTTAAGTACCATAGAGAACCTCTTCACTGCACACTTAGGCAGTGCTGATGACAGTTTGCTGTAACAAAGATTTAGGTGAGGGAGCTGGGGAAAATCCATTTTCTTGCAGGGAGAGAAGATCTCTAGTAGCTGTGCTGTCAAACCCTGGGAAGGCAAATCAGCCTTAAGACTCCCTTCATTTAATTTTAATCTTTATAAACTTTAGATTTTGGATGATAGGACACAACCATTTTAATTAAATAGTTTAGACTTTGGGGGGGGAACCTTGCATAGTTACTAAGGTCAGGATTACCCTATTTGTCCATAACTGATTTGTGCAACTCCCAGGTTATTGTCCCACATGCTGCTGTTCACCTTGAACTGTCTACAAATGACCAGGTTTTAAGCTGATTAAAAACCTAAATGTTCTGCAACCAGCTATTTCCAACCTCCTAAAAAAAAATCCTTTGGATTAACAAGGCTTGCTTTATTTCTTTACAGTTCGTGTTAGCCATAATATTGGGAAGACAATCTACTTCAGAGAAGTGGAGATGTGCCACTGTGTTCACACAGATAGTCGGACTATACCTTCTTATGGTTCCTGGCATTGCTTGAACTAGCATCCCCTTTTTTCCCCCCTCTTCTTTCTGACAAACATTCAGGGTTTGCAGCTCAACCTGGCTAGGTAGTTTCCTGCAAGTAACTTTAAATGTCCGAAGCCAACTTGGGTTCCTTTTCCTATGCTGATAGGGAATGCTTCTAGGGTTCTCAGCAGTCTGCCATTAATTAGCCCAGCTTATTGGTAGCACATGTTGACCAAGTAGATGGTTTATTTTCTTTAGCACAAAAGGTGGCACAGAAATCAACAAGTCTTACATTGTTGATAACTTCTCTGGTTTGTTTTCTTTAAATACTTTTTTTCCACTGGAACTTCTCACATAAGCCTGCATGTGTGCATTGGCGTCAGCCTTCTGAGAGCAGAAATAATATGCATGAAATTATAATTGTTGCCAGCATCCAGGAAAGAGGCTTCTCTCCAGGGCAGTGGGAGCAATGATTTTTCTAGAAGTCTATCTGCGTGGTGCTGTTAATTTTACAAATGAGTTGTAAAGGAAGGAAGAAAGAAGCAGCATTGTTGATGACATAATTTATTTTGTCCAGTAATCATTGACTATTTTTGAGGAGGAGAGGATGCATTTTGTAGTTACTGGTGCTCATTCTGAAGGCTGAGACAGAGGGGTTTGTATCATTCTTCTGTGTCAAGTTCCTTGTGTGTCATCTCCTGCAGAAGTGTAAACTGAAGCATGGAGAGGGACTGATTTGTTTTGTTATTTAGTGCTTACAGGTAGGTTTTCAGATGGGCTATGTCACTATTTCACTGGGTCTGCTGTGTAGCTAATGGGACCCAAACCCAGAGGTTTTATGCAGATAAATGAAAAACCAGTATGCCTCAATTAAGTTCCTAAATGAAGAGTAACAAGCTGATATTCCATTGGAGCTTGGTTATTGTTATAAATCTGAATTGGCCATTTCCAAATGCTTTCCTTTAGTTTCCTGGCAGATAAATTTTTGTACTGGTTTTGAATTACTGTCTTTAAATGATAATGCATAAATTTATCTGGACTCAGTCACTGTCCCACACTGTTGGTTTTCTCCCTTCTCTGTTTCCCTATCTGAACCCAGCTGGAGTGACATTTCCAGATGACCCTTTTGAAGAACTGCCATAAAATAGCAGGGGTGAGCCCCTCAGCGCTGCCTCTGCCCCTGGCAGAGTACACCCAGTTGCAGGAACAGTGAGGGGTGTCTGAAAAGCACCACAGTTGTTTGGGGAAAGATCCTCTCACTGCTGTGTGCAGAGGACAACTGAAGGAATGTGTGGCAGCCAGTCCACATCCTTGCAGTACAGAGCAGCCTGGGATCACAGAAGTACAAAAATCGTTTAAAGTCACTGGGGCATAGAACTTTCCCTAAGAAATCATAAGCTTTCCTTCAGAGTGATTCAAATTGACTGCAGGCACTAAACAGCTTCAGGAGGCATCCCAGCTACCTTTGCACTTCATTTATTCTGGCACAACTAAACAGAGCCTTTCTTCTCCTCTGTTAAGACATGAGAGCTTGTGAGCTTTGCACTCATCCATGAGATCACGTACTGGGTCTCAGTTTCAGACCTCAGTAGTAGCAGCTGGTGGAATAAAAGGATTCCTTGAAATAGCACTAGGTCCATGTGGTCGTGCCGGCGCAAAGGGAAGCTCAGGCTTTTGGGTAAGCCCTGTGATCTTGGGCCTCTGCCCATTCAGACTGCAGCACCTCTGGGAGCATGTTGTGGTTTCCTGCCTCTCTGCACCTTGGTTTCTTTCCAGAAGAAATCAAAGCACATGAGGAGATAGTGCACTCATGTTCATGTCCCAGGGTGTGTCGAGCTGCACGCCGGGCTGGTGGGCTGACACCGAGCAGGTCTGTTCCATTCTGTAACCAGACACTTTTAGACTGCTCTGTCATTGCACCATCCTGCTGCTCTCTGACTTCGGGGCTCTTTGTCTGTAAATGTTGGGTATCCTTGCTTAGAGACAGCTTAATATGTATGAGAAATAAAGCCTGTCATCTATTGTGTGTTGCTTAACACAAACACTGATCAAATTGTTATTGTTCCAAGCCCAAATCTTTCTCAACAGAGCAGGATTGCTCCAGCAGGGCATCCATCCCTGGCTGCTAAGGTGTTCCTGGAAAGCGTGGTGCCTTCTCTGCACATGACATCACCGCATGCTGCCCCCAGGCATATCCACGATGGCATTAACCTAATTGCACTCTGCAATCACAACGGTTTAATTGTCAGAGCAGGAATATACACAGGCAATGAAGATGTGCTGAGCTTGTTATGGGTAGGGCTATGCATGTAACTCGACCCAAGCAGTATCAAAGCTGGCTGGTGTCTCAGCAGCTGTGAACCTGCTTGTGCCTGTCCACCCTGTATTTATTTTATTCTTGATGCAGATAGTTTTGACACGGTTTGAGGGTTGTGGGATCATGGAATAATTTGTGTTAGAAGGGCCTTTGGGACTTCATCTAGACCCACCTCCTGCTCCAAGCAGAGTCAGCTGTGAAGTTTGTTTGGTTGAATCCAGACTGCATCATTTTGCCCAGGGTGCATGCTTGTCATCAGCATGCTTTGCATGCTTGTCATCGGCTACAGCCCTTCAAAATCAGCAAACAGAGACCCTTTACTGGGGCTGCTCTTGTGAAGCAAGAAGGGCTCACTACTAGAGAAGAAAGCAAAAGGCAATCATCTAAGACAGTAGTTATTGCATTACTGAAAACGGTGTCTTAGAACCACTGGTTTGGACCATGATGAAACCTTTAAAGGAGAATTGCTTTCAGCTGGGGAATCCTCTGGGACCTGATTCTCAAAACAGGGCATTTACATAATCATTGTCAGCATGCAAATTCCTGGGTTTTGAAGCATAAAGGGCACATAAATGTTTAGTAAAGAGGACCTGATGTGATTTATTTTTTCTTGTGTTCCTTGGTTGCAAGAGAAGCATTATCATACTGTTAGTATGCTGCCTACATTTGAAGACCCTCATGGTAGAAAGAAATCTATTTTCTGCATATTTGTGTTTTTATGCATGTGTAGCTTTGTGTGTGTAGGTACAATATGTATACATGGTTGATCCATACCTTCTAAGGTTGCTCAGCTGCCAAGTTATATGCACTGAGAAATATATTGTCAACCTATACCTTGTACATTTTATGCCTTCTAGAGACAGTTTAATGAAAACAGGTGCTTTTCCATAAGGAAAACTCAGCAGCCATAAAGAAATATGCACAGTGTGTTTCCATTTCATCTTTACATATCTTGTAATTAAAGATGTGCCAAACTCCCTGAAAATAATTCACTTGGTCAGTGAACCACACTATTCAACGATTTGCAGATATCACAGAAGAGAAAGCTGAGGCATTTTGATTCACTCTGCAGATAGAGCACAGTATTCCTCCACATTATGTCTCAGTGATGCCCAGCAAATCGGCTCTGGTTGCTTCACACCACATTACTATGCATCAGGTCAAAGTAGCACTTTGGAGTTTTTGATCAGATGTGAAATGTTAGGTGGCAAATATTATAATCACAAGAAATTTGACAAAAGAGCTGCTTGCAAGGTAAGTCTTGGGGAAAATGGTCATTATTAATTACACTTTATTAATGTATTTCAAACATACAATCAAAGGACTCAGCGTAGTAAAATCAGTCTTGTCTGTCTTTAGGACGTGGCTGACATGGTGTGTAGGCGGCTCGGGGCCCTGTTTCCATGAAAAGTGAGGTTGCTGCACTGATGGCATGACCTACTGCAGCGACACATGAACAGGGGTTAACCCCACAGCAATTTCTGAGTGTTCATCCCTCCTGCTGTGGCTGTAACCCTCAGGCTGCCAGGGAGGAGAATGAGCCCCCAAGGTCCAAAGCAGCCCACCACAGGATTACCATGTTGCCTGCTGTCCAGAGTTATGGCACAACATTTCCAAAACATACATTTTACCCCTGAACATCTGCCCTCTGATTCTCTTGACTGATATCCTTATGGCTTTAGCATGCAGGTGAGCCCAGTGTATGCTCATGTCTTCCACGTGCCCAGCCACACATGGGTTTGTTGTTGTTTCTCTGTGCTTGTGAAAGCAAGAGGAAAAAAATTACTTTTGATTGTACAGGGATTTCCCCATCATCCTGTTTGTTTTTTAATGTTTGAAATGAAATTTTTCTATTTTTGCCACACTAAAGAGGTGAAGTGGATGATCTCTCACTTTGTAGCAGCATTGTCTGCTTGCAGTTCAGCTTGCAAGAAACTGAGCAATACCTTATGAATTACAGAGTTAGCAACAAAGCTTGTGCTTAAATACCTCTGTTTGTATGTGGTTTAAATAATATCTGTTCTGTTTGTATAATAGTAGAAGTAGGACTTTCCTTCTGGTGTTATGCTGGGGTGTTTGGCTGTGGGGTGGATTGCTCTCTGTAGGGATACAGTCTGGCAGGGTTTCTTAAGAGCCTCCCAGGAGGAAAGCAAGTTGTACCAGCATGTCTTCACTGCCGTCAGCCCAGGCACTGAAGCTTTTTTTGCTGGATTTATGGTCATTAGAGGATTATGAGTTGTGGGCTCCTTGTGCTATTGTGTGCTGTTTAGTTATGTTGCTGTAAACACAGACTGTGGAACAAACAAGCAAATTAATATTAGATGTGATGGAGAGATGTTTTGTATTCATTCAGGTGCCTCTGGGTGCCTCCTGCCTGGAGTGTCAAGCGTTGGGCAATTGGTAACTGTAGTTTCCTTAGCATTTCAGCAGCTGGTTCATCTGATCATGAATATGATGAAAAATTGGGTTGGGCATGATAAGTGTCTCCTGATCAGGGTTGTCCCACAACACTGGTGCACAGTCAGCTATATGTCCTTTTTAGGTGTTGTAAAACCTTTGCTGTTTACACGTTTGTTACATAGTGGGGCATGGGGGAAGCTTTGGGGCTTCTCGTTTCATGAGCTCAAAGATTCTTCATGTTCTGGATGGACTGTGGTGCTGATGAGAATCATGGGAACTTGCATTTGTGTGTTAGATATTCTGGGGTTGTGATGGAAAAAACCCCAACAGACGCTGGCTGTGCTTTGTGGAATTCTACAATTCTTCCTAGAATTATGCTTGATCTTGTTGTGGGAAAAGACAGTCCCCTCTCCCAGCAGGTGCTGGGTTTTTTTGACTCTGTGCTGCTAACCCTACTCTTACTCCAAGGCCACGAGTGTATGGCATTCAGTCCTTTTTAAAAGGTGGAAAAAAAGTATCCTAACAGCCACATGGGATTTGGAATATTTCTTAGTTGAGGAAGGGTTGGGGTGGGCTGTAAGGATGAAGGAGGAGTGTTTCAGTTGCTCAGAAGGTTTAACGCTAGTTGCTTAAAATCTTCTTTTGCTGATCTGCTGAAGATTGTGTAATCTCTCTAGCATGCAGATGTTGAACAAAAAGAATATTACTGTAACATCCTTAATCTGTCTTTCCCTCTCCCCTTCCTTCCTTGTGAGCCACTCCACATTCTCCTGGGAATGGAAAGTATAAAATGCAATTTGAGCAAAGGTGCAGTTCTACTTTCCAAGAACTAATTATCTACAAAAGAGATTATCTGTATTACTAGGGAAAGCTACTGCTCATTAGATGTTTAGCTGTAGATGCAGTTTAAGGCGATAAATAAAGCATTCTGGATCACAGCACACAAGAATATAATTAATCGGGTATTTGTTCTAATATGACTGCACAGGGATTTAAGAGGAGATCAGCTGTGTTTAGTAATTTCACTGATAGCTTTTTTCCTTCCCCAGCTGAAGAATTCAACCTTTTTTCTGAAGTATCAAACTCCGCCTAAACTTACATGATGTCGAGTCTTTCTTTTTTATACCAGAAAAGAGAGGAAACAAACAGGAAATAAAGAACTTTTGAATTACACAAATGTATGAGGAGTTTAACTCTTTCCTCACCATTTTTTGTTTCAAAGTCAGTCAGAGCTGTAATATGCTTAAAGAGCACTCTGAATCATGCCTTTACTCAAAGCTGCCACTGAGCACCAGAAACAAGATGATTTTGCCCCAGAAATGGAGAGAAGTGCTTCAGTAAATTAGTGAATAATAACCACTGTGTAAAGATGTTATAAATCAGCTAGTGAGGTAGGAAACAGATGAGAAGGACATACAAGATGCTATGAGTTGCAAAGGTAGGCCTTCAGAGCCGCTCTTTGCCATTCCAGAGTAGTTCAGCATGTCTGTGTGGCCTGTGGTTGATGTATTTTGTCGGCATGGGAGGTAGCCCAGGTGTAAGATGTCCAGGGGATGGTAGCTGTCTCCGAAGCCTCTGCCAAACTGCTGCTTCCAGCCCTGCAACTGCTTCAGGGAAAGCTGTGTTCCCTCAGGACTCATCTGTGAATACTTAGGTCCATCTAGCTCTCACCCATGTGCAAGCACGCTTGTGGTGTTGGGGGGTGTGTGTGTGTGAGAGAATAATCCCTTCTAATGAGTGGCAAACTCTCTAGATAGACAATTTGCATGGCTAAGCGCAATCCATCATAATACATCACCAAAGATTAGCCTGCTTGTGAGACTGATGTGTTTTGAAAGGAAAGCACCAAAGTGAAATTTATTTTCAAACTCCTAAGTCTGTGACTTTGATCAAGAAAACAAAGCATGATGTTGTTTTATGAAGACACTAATGACTGAAAAAGAAGTGCTACGTTTAAAAATCTTGATCTGCTGCAGGTAATGGTTGCAGGGCTTGCCACCAGCTTCCCATTAGTGTCTGAAACACCACACACCCACACCCCCACCCCGTGCTGTACTCTGCTGCTCAAAACTAGCAGAAATGTTAATACTTCCCTGATTGAACCAGAGCACGTGTCTGAAAGGCTTCTTTTTCTTTTTTAGATCAACAAATGTATTTCATATTACTTGCTGCAGAATGCAGAACCTTAAGATCTGCAAGCATCAATGAACAGTAAAATATATGACCAAATGATTGACAGGGCAAGAAACAGGTGTAATAGGCTAAACTCAGGCTCTGGAAAAAAACATGGAAAATGGAAATTAAAACAACAAAAAAAGGGCATTTCAAATGTGTCTTAATTCTGTTTTTATAGTTTTGCACACGATGTTACCCAGGCAAAAGTGTGCATAGTGCTTTATGAATTTCATAGTACACTTCTGTCTCTGTATGCTCATGTCTTTTATTCTGAGTTCAAGTTAAATGAAAATGGAAACATAAGAGAGTTGGCTGTGATGATAACATTCCAGTGATATGTGATAACATTCAGGTCATGTCTAATACATCTCTTCAAATGTTAATTGCAGCAGTTTGCTTCCATAGTTATATGAAGGCTTTTTAGTATTCTTCTGAAAAAGTAAAAGGTAAGGATGGCCTCCTGACCCTCAGAGGAGAGACCCTTTTGTTTTGTTTGTTTGTTATTTCATGGGTTAATTGGGAAAATAAACCTCATTTCCTTGTTGCAAATTCAGAACAAGTATTTGCACGTAGCTTTTGTTTCTATCTCAGCTACCACTGAATCTTGGCTGCTTGGGACTGCCTCTCCTCTGAAGTTTGGTTTCTCTAGTGGCAGTCTAGTTGAAAAGAAGCAATGAAGGGAAACTACTTTCTGTTAATGCTGCAAATTGGAATGTTCCCTTCAGTCTGTTTGTACCTGTTGCATTTCCACACATGATCATGGCTTTTATCCTTCCCTGACTGCCATATTCAACCTCATCTAGCTGAAGATGTCTCTGTTCACTGCAAGGGGCTTGGACCAGGCAATCTTTAAAGGTCCCTTCCAACCCAAACCAGTTTATAATTCTGTATGTCTGTATTGGCTGCTAAGACAGCCCACTAGAAAGAGTACAACTGGGTGGTGAGTGGTGACTCTCAGCTGGAGCAATTGATTGTTTTCCTTTCCATGTTAGGAGAAGCACCCTTTGATGTGGCCTTTCTGAGCAAAGCAAACATTCTATCAAGTGATCTCCATTGAATAAACATAAAACTTCTCTAGCTAATAAAGTGGAAATAAGTAAGGTTTATAAGGCCTCATGAAGCTGTAAGGTCTGAGGCTGCACAGGTAGTATGAACAAGTAGACAAATACATGATCTCCTTCACATCTGTATTTCAGTGGTGAGTAAATCCTTTTCATGCTTTGTATCCAAACACTGATGTGTCTAAGTATTGAAGAACATCAGGAAAGGCAGTTACAGGTTTTCATTTCTTTGATCAGCACTGAGTTCCTACCACAGAATCATAGAATTGTTTCTGTTGGAAGAGACCACCAAGATACAGTCCAACCTTTGACCTAATATTTCCATGGCCATCAAACCATGTCATGAAGTGCCATGTCTACGTGTTTTCTGAACACCTCCAAAGATGGTGACTCCACCACCTGCCTGGGCAGCCTGTTCCAATGCCTGACTGCTCATTCAGGAAAGAATTTTTTCCTTGTATCCAACCTAAACCTCCCTGGCACAATTTCAGGCCATTTCCTCTCCTTCTATCACTTGATAGTAGGGACAAGAGACTGGCCCCCACCTGACTACAATCTCCTTTCAGGGACTTCTAGAGACCAGTGAGGTCTCCACTCAGTGTCCTCTTCTCCAGGCTACACAATTCCAGTTCCCTCAGCCACTCCTCACCAGACCTGTTCTCTCTTCACCAGCCTCATTGCCCTTCCCTGGACACGCTCCAACACCCCAATGTCTGTCTTGTAGTTTTATCCTGAGCTCTTTACTTGTGTGCTAGTAGTGTTGTCACTCAGTTCAAAGGTGTAAATATCAGAAGATAAATCTGTATCCAACAGGCTGTCCACTTCTTCATCTCTATCAGATGGCCTAGTATGGACTTTCTACAGCTATTCCTTCTCCTATTGGTGTATGGCTTCATGTTGTGGATGAAATCACATCCATTAAAAATGATGATTCAGTGATAGGGAAATTGCTATGAAAATGGTGAAAAGAAACACTCCTCTCTGGGGCTTTGTTTGTGTTCTCATTTATTGACCTGGGTGTCTCATTTGTTGGGTTCCTCTAACCATCTGTGTGTAACTTGTACACTCTGCTTGGATTGAAAATGTGAACTATGTGAGTTTTTATGGCGTGGGTGGCTCACTGCCAAAGTGCTGACTGCTCTGGATAGCAGATGTAGCAGCAGGCCCAGGAGGGGTTCTGACCAGTGTTCAGAAAGGCTGGCTTGCCTGGCGCTCGGTGTAACAGCAATCATCATTACAGGAGAGAAGACTGCTAAAAAAGCAATGTCTTAACATCTGTCCCATATAAAATACCTTCATTTTCCTTTTGCCATACAATGCTCCTTTTCTGCTTTCAGCCTGTACATCTGCAGGGCTGGTAGGCATTTACCACTGCAGGAACAGCTGTGTTGAGAAGCTCCCAGCTAAGTAGTATTTTTGGGTTAAGTCTCTTTTTTGCTGAACCCAATGTGAAATAGTGATTTTTTCACTCAGAAACAGGGATATTTTTATCCTGAAGAATTGGAATCTGAAGTGCTGATGTTTAAGGCCCACTATGTCCACTTCTGGTTTTGAGACAGGCTTTTCTTTGAGACAGGTGATTTGGTTTTAAATCTTTTAGTCTCTGAAAGTACTTTCTCCTAAGATTTTAGATATGCACCCACACATCTATCAAACATCTAATTGGTGGGTTTCAGTCTGGGGTGGGTCACCTCTAGGGTGCTCACAAAGGATAAGTAACGGATTCAAAACACTTTATTTTTCCTTGAGAAGTGGATCTCTGCTGAAGAATATATTCATGTTTTCAAATCCAAAGACTGGAGACCATTGAAGTAATCTGTTGCAGTGGCCTAAAGAAAGCATGTGTGTGTGACTATTACCCCAATAATCAGTTCTTCTCCAGTGACATACTGAATTGTCTGCAGTAACCAGCCTTTTGGAGACTGCCTGTAATGTGGGGAGGGTTGCCCTAAAATGGAGAGCATCTTTGGGTCAGTTGCTGAGCCACCTCAGAGCTGCGCAGCTCCTAACCTAGAGGTCATGTGCCTAGCAAGGTGTAAACATCAAAACCTGCCCCGAGAGCCAGACAACTCGCTTGGCAGTGACACTTGTTGATTTATAGCTGGAGGATGTCTGTTTCAACCATAGCTTTGTGCCATGCTCACATTAGAGAAGCAGAGTTTTAGGGTGAGAATAGAAGAAAGCAAGGAGGCAGTCATGGTATTCTGACTGAAAAAAAATTGGCATGCATGGTCATGAAGTGTGAAAAGATTTTGTTTTGGAGGAAGCAACCCAAACTAACAGCATAGAGCTACTAAGTATCACACAGATGCCAGGCTTGTGTTCCCCACAAATGGGACTGGGGGAGAGGTGATGTATTTAGGAAGGAGAAAAGACAATGCTTTTTCTTTCTACTGTTACCTTTGCTAAGGTGATGTCAGTGGGAATTATGTCCAGTTGTATCTGATGTGTCTGGAACATCAGAAAAATTGAGATTGGTGGTAGAGAGGGCATAGTAATCTGCTGCTGCTAATAAGATTATGCTGCTTGGGTCAGAAGCTAGCCAGGAGTTTGTAGTGTTCATTAATGATGAATGAGTAATTGCTATGAAAACATGGGGGAAAAAAAGGTAGATTTTCTTTATAGCCTTCTGTCATTGTTTTGGGGGGGGTGGGTGGTGTTTGGATTCTTTCTCATTGCTCTGCAGAAGGTATCTCTGAAATACATAAAACTGTCATGTGCTTCTCTTGCCTATTTTTGATAATTAGTTCAACATGGCACGGGACCTCTGAGTGACCTTTGGTGCTGTGTCACAGATTGCACTTTGTAGGTTTATATGGAATAGCAGTGTAAGAGTCAGGCTGGGAGCACTCTGCTGCTTTTCAAAGTGGAAAAGTCTCTGAGGGGCAAATGTTTGTGATAACTACAACTTTATTAAAACTTTTGGAGGGAGTGAAGAAAATGAGACTGCAGAACTTCATCAGTGATGGAATTTTTCCCAGTGGCTCCCTTTTTGCCTGAAAATAGAATTTTAAGGAAGAGCCAGGCCTTGGCTCTCCAAATAGCACTAAACCTCATTTTGTTGATTGCACTGGAGTAAAGTGAGTGCAAATCACTGCCATTTTGGGTTAATGCTTTGTGCTCTCGTGAGAGGCCAAGTATGATATAAAGCTAAGGTGAGTGCAGCCCGTAGTTTCTTGAACATACTGAGGCAGTTTGAACTATTTGCATGACTTCAGTAGCTACATGTGTAGAAAAGGTGCTGAAGGCCTTTAGATCTTCAGGAATGGGCACAGTGAGTGTTTGTGCACAAGACTTAAGCTCCACATTAAGTGAACTTAGTGTAGAAGGCTGGTGAAAATTAAAAGAACTGCACTGGCCCTGTGCAAGGAGTTGGTCCCAATGGAAGAAATGGGACCATTATCATAGTTGTTAGTCCATGTTGGGCCACTGCCCAGAAGCACACTCAAAGTATTTGACCCTTAAATATACAAGCCTTCATTTTCTGGGGAACTTGGGAAGAAAAAAAGATGGTAATAATGCAGTCTTGGATTTAGACTCTTACTTTTCCTACAGTTGTACTAGTTCAACCTTGGTTGATCACTCTGAGAAGTTAATTTCTCCCTACTGCAAAGCTTTGTTCCACTTTTCTGACTTAGTGGCACAGTTTTGCCAGCATCATTAGGTCATGATGCACTGCTTTCAAAAGAACAGCAGCATAATTTTAACCAGAATTTATAGGCTGGTCCTAGATTCCTTCAAATAACTTAATGTCTCCTGTGTATCTTTGGTATGGTCTTTTACTTATTGCTTACAGATGTACAAAGCATTTTATTTGGATGTATTTTGTTCTTAATCTTCACAATCTTAACAGCATTGTCTTTGCAAATCAGTTCTTTGTTACTATTGCTGAGTGTCTCCTTTAAAGACATGAACCATTTCTTGGCATTTAAATGACTGACATTAATAGGATAATTAATGGATTGAAAGTAGGAGAGATGTCTCTGGATAGTATTTCACATTTTACACGAGTTTGTTTGCATGAAGAAATTAAAAATGTGTTTGGTGAAACAGCAAATCACTGCTGCTGATCTTGTTAGTCTTCCTGAACTCAAATAAGCTCAGGGATTTAGTCATGAGCTTCCTGTCTGATGACCTGGGAAGAGGTGGCTGAATGTCTAACTAGGGCTGGTAACATTTCCTCTTTGAACAGGTGAAAACGTGTCCTTTACTAAACTAACGGTCAGCCTTGGAAGGAAAGTAAATGAAGCATGGATCAGCAAATTAATTCAAATTATAAAGAGAAACAGTATCGAATCCCTGCTTTAAACTCAGAGCCAGTATTTCTTCTTTCCTTAAATGTAGACTTCAAACTGTGGACTACATCAGAATGTAAGTTTTTGTGGCCCACTCCCATCTCATTGCCTCATCCATAAAATCCCTGTGGTGGCCGTAGCTGTGGATTAATTGAAAAGCAGAAATTAGAAAGTGTGCAGTGATTTTAGCTGCCTTTTTAACAGACTTTGGGAGCTGGGCATGGAAGCCCTCTAGAGAAAACCGTTTCAGAAGCTTGTTGTAAAGACTGTGTAGGTAAACCTTCACCACTGAGCAGAGGTGTGTTGCAGAGTGTCCACCTGTGACTGGAGTGTGCCAAATGTCGGGTTTCCTGAGAGAAGAAATAGAATGTTTCTGTCTGCTCTGCCTTACAGTGCAGACTGCCTTTAATTTTGGTGGTGGGGGTTTTTCATGTGTGTGTACATACTGCCATCCATTCTTCAATTCTTAAAATTTGGTGTATGAATGAGAACTAATCCAAGTATGATGTATGTTCCTTGGCCTTCAGCAGTGCATGATTCTGGCATCCAGAGGCTGCTTTGAATTCTCACTGAAAGCCCGGGAAAGTTTCAGAGGGTGAATTCTGGCTTTTTGTTTAATACAATGTGGATGTTTACTAGCTTTCTACTAAATACTAAATTTAAGTGAAACAATAATTCCAACAAGACCACTCATTTTATTTGTTTGCTTTTAGGTACTTATAGTTTTAAAACAGTAAAAGTGGGAATATGTGTGTGTGTGTGTGTGTATAAAATAAAACCTCCCCATCAAAGCCTGAATCTAAACCATTTTGGTGGGGAAAATGCCAAAGATTGCACTTTAAACTTCTGAAAGTCCCAGAGATTACTGGGGATTGTGCAAATAACAGGTATCCTGGGTTCAGTTGACTTAGTTATTCTTGAGGATAAAGTTGGGGAAATTAACAAGTCTTATTTAGGTCAAGTTGTGTGTTTTATGGGACCAACGTAATGGAAGACTGGGTTCAGTTCAAAATTTAGTGTTCTGTTTTAAAGAGAGGTTCAAACCAAGACAATTTCAGCTCTTCTGTGGGGAGATGCTGTGTTTTGAATTTTGAGAAAGACAGTATGAACCACCCCAAAACATTAGATACAGAACATAAAAAATGTGTTTGAAAGGGGCACAGTTGTGCATTTTGAGACAGGATGAAAGCAAATCACAAATTGCCCCTCACCAAACGTCTGTCGCTCTTCCAAGCTCTAGCACAATGCAGTGGTAAATAATGCCATGAACAGACAGTTTTACGTTGGTGGGACACTGCATTTGCAGCCTGAAGCCTGTTTTTGTAGAGTCTCTGTGCCAGATGAGTTTCCCCAGAGTTGCTGTAGTGACTGGTTCTTTTGCAAGTGCTTCCCTGAGGCAAGTCTGCATGTCATGGGACAGCAGAGGGAGCACTCTGATGTTCGCTTGCTTAACTGGAAAAGTAGTGGCCCTGAGAGGGGCTAGTAGAGCTGGAAGTAAGGACACATTTCTGTATTCCTGCTCTCAAATCTTTCTTACTTTGTCTCTTATTCCTGTAACTTGGGGCCACCTAGTTTAAAGGTGCCCATACAAAGGTGGAAGACTCAGGAGCCCATGATTACCTTGTATTTTGTAAATGTGGGTTTGTCACGTGAAAGCTGATTGTGAATTCCTTAAACTCTGTGGGACTTTAATTTATAACTGAACAATTCAAAGGTGCTCATTGCAGTTACAAAGTAGCTGCCAGAATCTCACAAATGACCATGTTAGTCATATTTTTTTTTCCTTCTCCAGAAGGAATATTCTTTCTTTTATTAATATAAACCCACAATGTCATTATGTCACCCATGCATCCACTGTGTAATTACTCCATTTTAAAGATAAATCCATTGTCTTGGGATGCATCCATCATGGATGTCACCTTTAGCACAGAAGGTGAGACACTAAATGGACACCTTTTACTAATATTAATTTCTATATAGTCATCAATTGTGAATAGACTATCCATTGTTCTCTTTGACAGAGACAGGCCAATGACAAAGATTAAATTATCCATCTGTGTGGAAGCGAGGGATCTGCTTCGAAGAATGCTCCTCAAGATCTTGCTTTTCTGGCCCAAGTATATTCTATTACTCTCCAATTTGTTCATTTCAAGCACCGATCAATTATAGCAGAAGATTGCAGATTGCTGCTTCTTCATTGAAATGAAAGGTCAGGAATTAGAAAAGCTTTGAGTTTCTCTCGGAAAGATTTTCAGTCCAAAAGAAAGGCAAGTGCCGGGTTTTGTCTCTCGCCTGCTGTGTTAATCTGACACTCAAGGGCCCTTTCTGGATCTTCTGCCAAGCTTATCTCAGATTCTCATGCAATTTAAATGACAATTTATAGTGCTCATTTGAATTATACAGGAGCGTTATTCTTGGAATGTACTGAAGGGTACATTTTTTGAACCGTGCTAGAGCCAGTCTGGGAGCCATCGAGGCCCTAAAGCCTTTGCCAACCGAGAGACACTTCTGTGTTATTTGCAGACCCACCTAAGTGCTGGGGGGGGCAGCCATGCTGACTATGGGCTTGCTTACTTCTTAAAAGTCTTGGGGTGACCAGTGAGAGTATGATAAGTCTCTGTGGGTATACCTGTATGGGTGAAACTACAGTATAGGAGGAATGAAGATACTCTCCCATTCTATCTGGATGAAATTCTGCAATGTAACATGGCACTTGAGGACATGGTTTAGTGGTGGATTTGATAATGTTACATGAAGAGGCCATTTTAATGGTTTGGAGTATTCATATACCTGTGAATTCCTGATTGCTTTTGTAACTGTAGTCTGTTTTCTTCTGACTTCTAACTGCAAATTAGAATGGGTGGGTGTGTTTGTTTTTTCAGTTCCTGCTCTTATATTGGTTGAGGTCCTCTGCTTGTGCTGTTACCATTTTTTATTTCCTTACCACTCAATAAGATGTTATCCCTAACTTTGACAGTTTTTCAAGCAGAATGCTGAGAGTTGCCACCACTACACACTGTTGATGCCTTTGTACTCATGGTTCAGTGTTCTAAAGCAGAAGCATCAACAGAAAATGTGCCACGATTGCTATGAAATGAAATTGCATTTTCATCCTATTGAAAACAATAACTGAATATATTGATACGTGAGACAGATGAGAAAGACCTCAGAGAGCACACTGAAAAAAATATCTCTTCTATCAGGGCATGTGTACTTCTGATGTTTGTGCTGATAATGAGAGGAAACACAAGTATATGTTAGGCTTAGTTCGGAATAATGGCACTTTGTTTAGATTTATCAACAGTTTCAGCAGTTGCCAGGCAAGCTGCAGCCTTTCCTCATCGTGGGTATTGCTATTTATCTGCGTTTTGTTAAAGGAAATTCTGGGACAAACAAGAGACAAATGTTGTCTGAAGCTTGGTATTCTAGACATCTGCCACACATCAACAAACTGTGTGCACGGTCCTCAGCGTGTCTGGACTGCTTTCTATAATGATTTGTGTAGCTGTTAGAGGGGGGAGAAATCCATTCTGGAAGGACTACTGTTTCTTTTTGACTGTGTGACCTACAGTGGACAACCACCACAAAAGGACATTAGTTACAAAGTTGGCTAGGAATAGTATTTTATTAGGAAAAGAAAAAAAAGAGAAAAAGGGTTCTACTTGAATGTGGATCTTTTCTTTAGTCCTAATTAGAACCATAATCCATCATGCTAGAAAGTTTCTATTCATTTTGGTGATTGGGGACATGACAAATGAATCTCAGAATAAATGGGATGTCAAGGCAGAGCAGGAGATGGATGTGTTCTGCATGGGATGAATGTAATAAGTACAGTTAATGTTGGCAACCAGCCAGTCCCATTGCCTCATGCTGGGTGAGTTGCCCCAAGGCTCTGTCCAGGGGTAAAACACTAATAAGCGATTCCCCTGGCCTCCCATTTATTAGAAAATGAACACCTTGTCAAGATTCATTCTCTGTTTTCCTAACTGTCACTTTGCTTCAGGGATGGCAACTAATTGAATATTAGTTAATTGTTTCTAATAAAATGCTGATAATAGGATATCTCTTCTCATGTTACTGGCCTAGCTCCTCTCTTTAATTTCACTTCCCTTTCAGCAGCCTCCGTTCCTCATACAGCCATGTCGAGATTGATTATCTGCAGCAAGTGAGAAGCCAAGCAAGAAACTTCATTTAAGATTAATTTCAGGGAAACTGTTTTACAATTTTTTCCAAATTGAATTTAGTCTTAATTTCAAAGTGTTAGGGGTTGTATGTCTTCAAAGGTTGCTTTTGGATAATTTAGTATGTATCAAGTAATCAAATGCACTCTGGACTGGGATGCTTAATGTGGCTAAGGGCACTCCTTGGATTTAGCCATACTGACAAGCCTGGTTTTGCTCAAAAGTCTTGGGGAAGGAAGGGAGGCATTCCCTACCAGGTAGGCTGGATGGCTACTAATGTGGCATTTATACTTCTTATTAAGCAGTTCCTAGAGAAGACTGTCCTTTCATGTTAGTTCTTCCAGTCCCCAGTGATCCCCATATGCCTTCACGTAGATAAAGTAACTGTAAGGGGACACAGATGGTTTCCCCTAAACATGTGAAAACCACATCTGTGATAACCATCTAAGTTCATGCATCAGGCTGTGTCTTCCTCATACCAACCTGGGTAAGGCTCTGACTGGTTTCACTTTTTTGAATCCATTAAAAACTGCTCAAAAATCTAAGCCCTGTTTGAAAGCTACCTGCTGCATTTCAGGAATTGCTTCCCAGCTAACTTGCCAGTAGCCTGGCCCCTGCCAGGTATAAGATGTGATGGTGCCACTAACTTCAGCTGAACCTTGATGGCTTGCAGAAGTCCAAAAGGTGTCCCACAGGACTGTTCTTTGTCATATCTGGATAAACTATAATATAGCAAAAATATTTCAACCTAGTTTGCTCACAGGCTGAGGATAGTGTAGCTGTAACAACGCTGCTATCAAATATCCCTGCAGCTCAGTGGCAGGGGGTGTGTTTGTGCCTGGTAAGGGCAAATAAAAAAAGACAATGGAGCATCCCAAATGTATACCAGATTGGTGCTTGTCTGGCCAAAGAGAAGGCTGCAAGAGGCACCCCTAAGATCCCTCCCCCCTTACCCTCTGTCTCTCCCCATACAAAACCAGCTTTGGTTGTTTGAATTCCCTTAGGGAAAGGATGAAGCTGCTTCCTCCAGTCATTGACTTGTGTAAAGATGTCAGGGGATGGATATTTGTGCCACAGCAAAATGCTGAGCAGTTCAGTGTAAGAACTGCTGAGTTGGAAAAAGAAGCTGGAGAAGGATGAAATGAATACCAAAACCAGAGAAATAAGCAAATGGAACATAATGCAAGCAGAATTAGAGTACTTGGAGTCTCTCCTATGATACCCCTGGCCAAGTTTGTGCCTTCAAGCAAATAAAACAACCCCAGGGAGCAATTTGGCCTACCATGCATACATTTGGGCTCTCTGAAGAGAAGCAGAGTAACCCAATTGCATGGACTGTAACAGCTTTTTACTTTAAGAGATGGGGAATATAATATATGGATCATGTGCAGTCCTTGTTAAAATCAGCTCACTACATTTTTACTAGCTTCAGAATGTACCAATCATTTAAAAACTTCTTAGCATGCAAAAAGGTCAGATTCTGAATGAAGGAAGGTGTGCACTTGCCTTAAACCTCCCAGAAAAAGTAGGTCAGTAGGACTTCCTAAACTTCCTGGGTTTGCTAGCAAATCTCTTGACACAGCAGGAATCAGACAGGCAAATCCTAAATAATTTGGTGTGTTTCTTTGGCTGTGCTGTTGTGCAGTACTGTGGCTCATACAGATGCATGTGAGCCAGGGTTCAGTTAGGATTGTAACCAAAGCCTCCCAAAGCTCAGAACAGGACAAGACTTAGAGTAGAATAAACCAGGTTGGAAGAGACTTTTGAGATCATAATGTCCAACACCATCTAATCAACTAAACCATGGCACCAAGCACCCCATCCAGTCTCTTCCTAAACATCTCCAGTGGCAGCGACTCCACCACCTCCCTGGGCAGCCCATTCCAATGGCCAGCCACTCTCTCTATGAAGAATTTCTTCCTAGCATCCAGCCTAAACCTCCCCTGGCACAGCTTGAGACTGTGTCCTGTTGTTCTGGTGCTGGTTGCCTGGGAGAAGAGACCAGCCCCCACCTGTCTACAACCTCCCTTCCCCAACTCCTCTGGTAGGTTTTGCTGTGTTTTGCTGGCTGAAGTTTGAATGTGTGTCCTTTGTGTTTGGTAAAGGATGTCAGACCTTTATCATTACCTGAATGTGTCTCCCAGTGAAGGTGATCTACGCTGGTCTCCAAGAGAAGGATGCAGGTTTTCTTCTTTTGCTCTGGCTGAATAAATAGAAAAATAACCAGAAAGTTTGTGCAAGACAAGCACTATTTTGTATCTCAATCTTTCAGTAATGGGTACAGTTAGCTCAGTTAGCTGCTTTTTTTTTTTCCTCAAGGAAGCCTAACTTACTGAGCTTTGGATGATGTGCATCAAAGACTGCTAAACTCCCTCATGAGCACCTTGCTCTTTGAGCAGTCCTGCTGGGCTCAGTCAAACTGTCTCAGCATAGGTGTCTTCAAGGTTCTCCTCCACATTCAGGCATTCTGGGTGACAAACAGGTCCATTGAAAACACATTTGTTAACCTCTCAGTAAGGGAGCAGACCTGATTACAGCACTAATGAAACACGCTGGATACAAGCTGAAGATGTCAAATGGACAAACCCATGCCTTTGTAGAGGTGGGGAGGTTTTTTATTTTTTAAACAAGGTATTTTCATCGTTTTCCCACAAGGTGATTTTCATTATTGATGTTAGCTACACTGATCTGTAAAGCTGGGA
Source organism: Dryobates pubescens (assembly GCF_014839835.1). NCBI lineage: Eukaryota > Metazoa > Chordata > Aves > Piciformes > Picidae > Dryobates > Dryobates pubescens. The sequence continues at coordinate 21,747,300 of NC_071630.1, read as the reverse complement.
GGAGAATTGCTTATTCTCAGGAAGGCTTGTACTAAATGGCAAGCTCTAGGCATTGCTACCCACCTCAAGTGACTCTGTAGTACAAAATGTGTCCCCCACTGGAGATAAACAGTAGAAGCTGGGAAAGATGCTGTAGAAAAGACTTCCAGGAATGTTCACCCATTTTTGGTTTTCAGCAAGTGTTCTTTTGCTTCTGATTTTTCACTGGAAGCAGCTGAGTGAGAAAAAACTGTAATAGTGTTTTGCCAGACCATACTGCAGGGCTTGCAGCCTGCTCTCAGCTTATTCTGCTGGCAGTTCAGTTTGCAGCACCTGTGACAAATGACTAAAATCACTGGTTGCCAAATGCTGCCAGATTATCCTTGATGTGAAGTTTGTTTTTCCTTTTGTTGAGGTTCAGGCTATCACCAGGCTGCTTTTTATTATTATTTATTCCTCTATTTTTAGAAACTGTGTAGCAGCAACTGAACGTGTGGCAGGTTGATAGACAGCTACATGACAAGGCTGTAATGGGATCTCTCAGTTCTTACTTGATAAAGTCTGTTTCATTTTTATTACTCTGATTATATCTGTACACCAGCATGGCACATTTAAAGCTTCTAGGAGGCTGGTATCATCATAGCAGAAATGTGTTTTCTCTTTCCAGAAAGGAACAGAATTTGAAATGTTCTTAAGCTTGTGCAGCGCTTTTGTCACCTTTGGTTTTGAGTAGGGGTTTGGAAGTGCCTAAGAAAGGACAAGATATGTAAAACCATGTTAGCATGGTCCCACCATCTGCTTCTTACTTTTCTAGGCCACAGGGATGTGGATGTCTCTGGGAACCAGGGGGGTTTGTGCCATAGTTACCAGTTTCTGCTCTGGAGAGCATGAACTTTTCCCAGCACAGCCAGTTCAAGGGACTTCTGCTAGATCATCTGAGAGGCAGAGCTCCCCACAAAGGAGAGAAGTTGTAGCCACACTGACATGCATCACTGGCCAAGAAATAACCACCAGAGAGGTTTTTTGCTTGAAGAAATCTAACCAAAAGTTCACTTGAAATTAATTCCAGTTCCTAATAAAAATCCAGATAATGAGCATCTGGAGAAAGACTTGATTTCACCCTGCTCAGTTATGTGACAAAAGGCAATAGATGTGTACAAACATGCACAGCAAATCTAAATCCAGTAGAAAGATTTATTTTAAGTATATAGCAAATAGTTTTGCAGCAAGTTGTTCTAGATCAGTAATGTCTCCATCTCAAGCTTTACTACTGGACAGGTGCAAAAATGTCAGTTTTCATTATAAAATGTAGCACATCTTTCCCTTTAGGAAAAGTCAGTAGGACCTGTAACCCTAGTGGATGTGAGGGAGACTCATCACAGTATAACTGAGGTCGGAAGAGACCTCGAGGATCATCGAGTCCAACCTGTCTCCACAGACCTCATGACTAGACCATGGCACCTAGTGCCACGTCCAATCTCCTCATGCTATACCCTGTTATGTTTGGGTAATTAACCAAAGGGCTGTGTTTTCAGTGTCAGCACACTGAGTGGGCTTGTCACTTTGGGATTTGCTGCCAAGTTGTAGTGCTCATGTGTGGAGCAGGAGACAGATGCCCAACGTCATGGCTGCCCTCCATGGCTTTCTCCACGACACTGGATAAATCCTTAGCAAAGGTGATTCAGGCTTTTTGTATCCAAGGTCTCTCTTAGCACCAGAGAAACTGCAAAAAATGTGAAGCACCATTCCTAATGCCAAGTGATAATCACAATGCTTATAGATGGATGTAAATTTCCTAATCAGCTGTAGGCTGCAGCTGCAAAAACACAAGGATGTAAAGTGTTTTTACATTATTACTGTTCAGGGATCATAAGACAAAGATTAGTTGTCTAAATCTCTCTCATAAACAAATTAACACAGTGCTGCTTTCTGTTCAAAATATGATTCTTGTCAGAAGGATTAACCATGTTAAATCCAGCTCGAATGTGCTGTGATCGTGTTTTTTAGCAAAGCTGCAATAATCAGACATTTACGACTAATAAATCGCTCCTCTAATTCCTCTGCAATAAGGCTTTGAAATATAATCTGTCATTTCAGATTTATAGAACATGACTTTTCATAATTATAATTCTCAAATGCACATTACTAGTTATAATTAAATTCACTTTCACAAAATCTGAAGCATTTTTGTGGATTATCTGCTCATATTATGTTCTAATGGTAAAATTAATGTATAATCTGTTGAATAAATTTGGTTAGTTCTTGGATAGAAAAATATGCTCCACTCTTGATCAAGTCCTGGAAACTTAGATAAGAAGAACAAAAATGTGTACTGTATATCTTAAGAAGGCTCTAACAAAGCCAGATCAAACTCAATCATAGGCAAAAAGGAGAACTTTCCTTCATAAAAGGAAAAAAAAATGAAATGATTTCAACTAATTTAAAAGAAATTAAAAAATATTAAATTATAGCTTGATTAGAAAAGATGTTAAGTGTTAGCACTGGTTAGGGTGCAACAATGGATTAAATTATAGACTCATTCAACTGAAGAATGAATCCCCATTCGTGGGAACAAGTATATTTATTTGTGAGTGTCTGCTCAATAAAAGCTGAAGCTTATCATTTACTCGGCTTAATGTTTCTCATTAATAAGATACCTAAGGACCTGATGTATTTCTTGCCATTATTATCACAACTGCTCTGTTATTGGCAGAAGATCAGGCTTTAGCATTTCAGTTCTCAAGTCAGTGGGTCAGATTCCCACTGCTCCATTGTGAGTGCTGAAAGGATGCTTATTGAATGGCCATCCCTCAGTGTATCCTCCTTTTGCCACTGCCCCACTAGTGCAGCTATAGGTGACCAGGATACAGAATCCTTTGCATAGTGTGTCTTGAATAATGAGAGTGTTTTCTTTTGCCTAGCTCTTTGCCTAGTTAGGGCAATTCTGACCATCAGAGTACCAAATCATTGGGAGGTTTGGAAGCAGTATCTTGAGTCTGAACTTCCCGTCCCTACTTGGTTTGTGATTGCTGCAGGATCCTCTGAATTCCTTTCTGCTGAGCATGTACAGTAGTTGTGCCCGCTCTTTGGCACGAGCAGGCTGCATTGCTGCCTGGGGGGCACTACATATATGACAGGTACACGTGCGAGTGAGAGGTGTTTGCTCACAGGCAGGCAGCAGCCAAGAGGAGACCTTATCTTTGGGATCTACACAGGGGCTGAGCATTGCTACTGTTTTGACTAGCCCCTCTAGTACACCCCAGGATACCATTGGCCTTCTTGGCTACATTGCTGGCTTGTGGTTATTCTTCTATCCACCAGGACCCCTGGGACTCTCCCCTCGGTGCTGTTCTCCTTGTTAGAGCTGAATGCGTTGTGGGGTGTGTGGGGTGGATGTACTTAAAAGAATGAGAAGGCTGATGCAGGATTGATAGCAGTATAGGGGAGTTAGAACCTGGTGCTACTGTGACCTGTTGTACGAAGACAGCATTGTTAAAGATAGCCTGTAATGCTGAACACTTCCCTACCTACAGCAATCATCACTAGTTTTCCTAGCTTGACACAGGAGTGGAAACACCCAGCTGCTGAAGGACAGTCTTTTCCTTGAAGTAGCTATAATCTCCACAGTTAAATCAGGCAAAACAGGAGGGTGAGGCCAAGGCCCAGAGAAGTGAGGTGACGTGGCAAATTAGCCATTACACTGGATTTACAACCATGTTCTCCTATCATCCAGCCTTGTGCATTGAACCTTCCAGTCCTTCCCCATGCTACTCTTTCCTCCAAGTCTGAGAGCGAATACACAGAAGTCAAGTGCAGTAAATAAATAATTCATGGGCAATATGTAATGATCTATGGAGCATCCCAAATTAATGTATGCTGGCCTGCAAACAAAATTATGTGGCTGAAAATCAAGGTCATTTAGGGACAGCTTGCTCATGTGTTCACCGTAGAGTCTTTAATGTGTATCCTAATGACATACTTCAACAGAGTTTCTTTGAGCAGCATAAGTAAAAGCAAAACAAGGTACCTGAAAATGATGGAGTATTTAATCATATATGCTGAAAGCATTTTTTTTCCACCAACCTGAGCAGTCCATTACAGGAGATATGCTTGAGCTGTTCTGTGGAACAGAAACATTTGCAGTTCGGCTGAGACTTCTTTGCCAACTGTGCGGTCGGAAATAAACGTTTAGAAGGTCTCTGTCACAGTGGAGAAATGCAAATGGGGGAGGCTGGCAGCCGGGCAGTCAGAGGATCACCATGTCTTGTGTTTTTATTGACTTTGTATTTTTGAGAGTCTTTTATTTTATTGACTTTATTTTCGAGATTAGGGAAGATGTAGGGGGATGAATGAGTAGTGATCCATGTCCTCTGTTTTGTACTTAAATAGGAAATATTATGCAGGTGATCAGATAGCTCTTAATTTTTATTGCTAAATACATATGGCAGAGAAATATGGTCCTTGGAGAAGAGGTTTAAATAAGATTAGGCTTTATTCCTAGAGTACCAAGTAAAACTGACAGTCACATCACCAAGATCTCGCAGTGTGCACAGAGTAGGCACTACGTCTCAGGTACAGCCAGGGCCTGTGACCTGCTCTTTTCTGAGCAAAGCCATAAACTCCCTGAGTAGTCATTCCTATCAGAAAGGATGTGCCTGAGGATTAAGTGATGTGTGATACCTGCAGAATCAGGTGTTTAAAAGATTCTTTAAAAGTGCATAAACAGTCAGGAATGTGTGTCCCAGTGAGCATCATGAAGGATATTGCTCTGTGTGTTATCTGCACGCCAGCGCTTGCTTACTCCAGTCTGCTCAAATGGGGAGCCTTCCCCACCCACCACCCCAAATACATTTGATGTCTCAAATATATGTAAGCATGTTTAAATTTGCTAACCTGCTTAAAAATATATGGTAACACAGTAGTATTAAAATACAGATACTTGTTTCAAAGGACACTTACAAAACTGGACAGCCTCCTGGCTAGCATGCTCAGGATACAATGAAAAAGTGTATTTAAAGGCACATCAACAGTTCTACATATATATTGGAAAATGTTCTGTATGCATGTTCACATGGCTGGAAGGCTTACCTGAAGGCTTACGTGGGATCTTTGGGAGTGAACATACACAAGTGGTCTCACAGCCACAGGCAGCAGCTGCTGTATAAAGCGTGAGCTTTCCTGTAGTTTGGGGAGAAGCAAAGACTTTTCCAGCATCTCTTTCTTTTGCACTAATAGCATAAAGAGCACTAGCCAGTACTTACCCCTGCTGCTTAGGGATTTTCTCACCCAGCTCTGGTTGGTTTATTTTCTCTTTTCTGTTACATTTGTGATTCTCCTTAAACAAACAGAAGATTCTTTTTAACACCGAAGGGCTGCAAGTAAAGCCTATGAAAAGAAATGCAATTCCCACCTGCACCGCTGAGCAGTTGACAGTCATTTAATTCTGAAAGCTGCTGAGCACTCTCCAGCTTCATGGGATGGCCACAAATCTCAGTAATATTCCTAGTGTCTTCAGTCAGTGTCTTGCAGGATTCTGTTCCTGATATCAGGTACTCTTCTGTGTTTCTGCTGCTGGTATGCCATTTCCTATTTGTCCACACCACAGCTTCATCTTTTATTACTGTTTTGGGCTTAATAAGATATTCAGCTATTCAGTTATGCAGTGTTACCTCTTGTCATTGAAAGCCCGAGGCTGGGATTGTCAAAACAATCAAAACCCCCTTGAATACTCTTGCTAAATGTTCTGATGGAAACCAAGAGTTTCACTGCTATAGAACAGATGACAGTGCCTAACACATGAATTGTATTCAGTCAGAAAAATGTTACAGTTTCTCTCACAGCTGCTTATGCTGATGCAGTTTGTACCAGAGTTGGGTCCCATTGACTTCAGCAGGACTTTGAGGCTCCAACCTTCATGCATCAGAGACCAGGATACGAATCATCCTTGGGGGCATCATAAAGGTTCTGCTAAAGAAAGAATATACTTATCTTCCTGAACCAGGTCTGACAGATAAAGAAATATTTCTGGTTTTAATCTGAAATTCACATATATTTTTCCTGAGCATCACATGCTCCGCTGGGGGAATTGTCAATTACTTATTCGAGTACTGGACAAAAATCAAGGGCACATCAAGGCGGTTCATACCTTTACAGGCAGTCTGAAATGTTAAAGTTCCACTCTGGCAAAATGCTCTCAGTACTTTTCCTGCCTCTGAACTTGGCAATGTTTCCCTTATTTTGCTGGGAAACAAATGCATCTGTTTTCTTAACAAATGGAAGTGTTTGACTTACAGATGCTGCCTTTCAAATCAAAGCCTGCTAAAAATCTGATACGGCCAGAGAACATGTCACATATTTTCTGGTTAGTGAGCGAGAACTTTTTCCACAGCTGTACTGTGTGTCTTGGCAAGGCTTTGTCTGTGCAAATATCCCTTCCCTTTAATTATCAGCACAAAATTTCTCAACTGCTGTTGAGATACAATGAGGGAAATAGTTGCCACATTTGGGAAGGAACAATGTAGAAGGGACTGGTTTCCTAGTGTCCAAGACATTGTTACTTCTATTTTCCTGAGCTAAAGCATCACCTCCATGTAAAGTGGTGGACATTCTCTTAGCACAGTGGTGGTGTCAGGTAGGGTAAGATCTCTCCTTGAGGGTGAGAACTGGCAGCTTATGCAGAAATATGTCCCCCCTGCTGGAAATAAACTTGTTATGTTGGATAGAGAGGCTGGAACGTTATTGATGGGCAAAGCAAATATGCCTGTCCCTCTTCTTTTCTTAAAGAGTACAACAACAGGGAGGACTCAATGACTTCAAAATTCAAGATTTTGCACTTGAATCATTGTTGGGGGGAGGGGAAGGGAAGAAAGGATTAATTGGCATTGTTTTCCTTCAGTACTTCCTGCAGCCTCCCCAGCAGTATGATAATTTTGGAAAGATCTGAATGTTAACAGTGTTTGATACAGCAAAGAAATACTGTAGGGTATTTGTTATGGAGCTCTTTCAAGACAGGATTAGCGTCAGATGGTGTGATGTTAGTGGCAGGTTCTTGTATGTCTGGGCTGTGCCTGTTTATTTTGTGATTTGACAAGGAGGCATTTGTGATTAAGAGACTTTAACACAGTGCTCTAATTCACTTGTGTGCAGGTGAATGTTCATCCAGATATGAATAGGACAGAAGCTTACTGCACATGAGCCATTCCTGAGTAATGGTTTGTACATACCATCTGTGATGTTTTTAACTGTGGTGTGTTTAAAGTAAAGATGTAACAACAGATTTGCACACTGTTTTAGGTTGATGGTTAATAGTAGTAAACATTAAACAACAGCAATTTTGTCTTTTAACTCCCTCCTTAATAAGCCAAAAAAGACTTATTTAAATATAGATGCATGTGTGTTAGCTGCAGGCAAGTTACTGTTCTAATTCACTACAAACATTAGAAACCAATCATATAAATATGTTACTGTAGCCCAGTCTCCTGAAGTCTAATTCAGTTGAAAATTTGTAATTGTTGTGGTATGTCCTCTAGTAATAATAAAATTCTTGGCACTAACAAAGAACAAGGAGCTGGCTGGTTTAGAGACAAACAAGAGTTCTCCTTCTCGCATCTGTCAAGTTTTAGTTCCCCCTTTGTCTTCTAAAGAGCAGAGAAATGCCAAGGAAATTCCACCTATTGAATATATGAGTCCCTGTTACTCAAATCACAGAAGAATGTGGCCAACTCTACAGGCTGCCAACTCGCCTCTCCAAAACCTTCAAACTCTCATGTCCAGATGTTGGTACACAGAAGGGATTTCCTGACACTGGTCACTTAATTCAGATAATCTAGATTTTTCTTGTGTTTCCTCATGCCCTAACCAAGTAGATCTGCCATCACTCAGTGCTTCATTGTCCAGGCAGCAATGGTAGCTCCCACATTATGAGGGAACACCTGCAATCTGCTTGGTGCCTTCGGGTGAGATGTGTTTCACTTCCCTTCCTGCCAAAGTCTCACTTCTGCTCAGTGTGGGCATTACTGTGTGGAAACAGAGAGCAGAGAGTAAGTAACCCCCACATCTAACAGTGACACGGTAAGATAGAGTTTCTATTTATCTAAATACATGATTCCTCAGGGAACACAAGCTAAAGCTGTTAGAAGGATTTCTACTGTCCTTATATTGAGAGTAACCAGTGTAGAGACTTTTCTGGTACCCTACACATTTCACTGGGAGAGCCAAGTAGTTAGTGAACTCTGTTGAGCCCAATCTAGTGTTTCATCCATTTTAAAGTTAAATTATTTGACAGACAGTTACTGTATCTTTCAAGTTTCCTGTTGCTCTTACACTTGATGGAGGTAACTTAGTCAAGTCCACAGGCTCTGTGGGAGCTTGTATGGCTGTTGGACAGTTTGAGCCATCATTCAAGTGGCAGTTTGGGTCAATTTGGATGAAACCACTGGTTCATCCTGGAACTGCAGTTCTTCCTTGCCCTCCCAGGCTCTTACAGTGACATCACATAGAGGTCATGCATGTAGTAACATTAAACAAGATCTTTAGGATTATGGAAAATGGTATTTCTGTAAGAAATCCATGGAGTGCATATGAGGTTGACAGGAGTCAAGCTGAATGTCTCTACTCTTAGAAGTCTAAGGTTTTTGTTATTTCAGCCTAAAAACACACAAACAAACAAAGAAACAAAAAACCAACCACCCAGAATATTGGAGGAACTGGTAAAGAGTGTGAGCTATCCTCTAGAAGGGGAATACAACATACTGAGCTAAGTGCCTTCACCTCTCATATAACCCACTAGGTGGTAAGAATATGGGGCACTGTGCAGGAAGCACTTGCTCAGCACCATACAGGGTAAAGCCCTGTAGCCGTCTAAATTTCCCAATTCTTTTCACAAGATATACCATTTTCAATCACTTTTCTGTTGTTTGGGGTTTTGTTCTGTTACAGAATATTTAAATGGAGTCAGTTTTATGTGAGCAAGTCCTAAAAATATTCTAGTAACTCAGGAGTAGTGAATAAAATGTGTTGCCTGCCTCCCCCTCCCGATTTCTTCCAAATAACTAGAGGTCATAACCCCCAAAATCTGGCTGCTGGCTGTTAGCTAGTAGAAACCAGCTGAAACCCTGGTAAGACAAGTCTTCACAGCTGTATCATATGTCTACTATTGTCAATAGATCTGCACAACCTGCCAACTGCTTGTCACATGACATAAAATGGATTTAGAGGGGAATGAAGTAGAAAGAGAAACAGATCAGAATGCAATCTAAAGCCATGTTGATCTGGTAAACTTTTCTTATCTTATTTGCTTCTGATTTTGTCATTTTTCTGCTTTTATGGCCTAATAAAAAGATACAGGCATTCTGTATCTAGCCAACAGGCACAGACTTCAAACCCAGAAGTGTTTTGTTTTCCCTAGGGTCTTGGTACCAGATAGGTAGCTGCCAGTCCTACCTAACAAGTTAGCATCTGTGGCCAGATCAATAAACTGCCCGTAAGTAGTACAGGATTGCAGATCATAGGCACTGATCCTTCAGTTTATTTTTTAGGCTGGGTTATACACTGACACTGATTCCAGAGTACTCTCCATGCATCTTGAAGCAGAGTCAGCCTCACCCTTCTCAGGAAAGCCTTCCTACCCTGAATCAGCAATTCAGGACCCTGCCAGCACTCTGGGCTTCCTCCCAATATCATGATTTTCAGCGAGATTTTGATGGCAAATTCAATTCCAAACATACTCTTCCTTTCCTCAAGGGAAATCAGATATTATAGAAGTATTTTATCATTTTAGGGAACTGTGGGGTAAGTGAATTTATCTTTGAAAGCATTTCTTCTGGTACAAGAGATTGAGAGAACGGAGGAAGAGGGAAGAGAAAATCTTACTTGCTTGTTTCTGTTGTCATCCTTCCAGTATTGCAGCAGATCTTCTTCTCCTTACAAGTGAATTTTCTTCTAAGGTTTTGAAGAACACTGTGATTTATTTTGTTTTGTTTCTTAAAAACAGATTTTTCTAAGGCAATTTTAAATTCATTGAATGGACAAAAAAAAGTAAACAGACAATAATTTTTTGGCCAGGTGTAGTTTTTATTTCCATTCATGGTGGGCTTGATGCCCCATTGAAAGGTGAGAACTTTAGATAGACAAGCCTGCCTGCCAGGGCAGTGTCTCCCATGCCTGGTAAAAGCTGAGTGCCACCAAAACCCAGACAGCTGGTTACCTTGTCAGGGTCTCTGGTCGCAGAAAGGAAGTCACCAAAGATCTCATTTCTTTTTTTAAACTGTACTGAAAAGCTGGTGGAATGTGAATACCTGAACCATTGTTTCCTGGCCCTCAGATGGGGACCTACTTTTCCAGCCTTGACTTAACCTGCCAGCGACTCCTGCAGGGAATTGTGCTGGAGAGAAAGGCTACAGATCATGCTCAGATTGCAGCTAATTATTAAAAATGGCTTACTTATGTTTATTTTTAATTGTTCCAAATCTCAGTAGTGTAATGAAGCTATTAAGAAATAACTCTCTGAAAGAGTTAACCAAAAAAAAAGGGATGTGGTCCCCAATGCACTTTTGCATTTTATTGACATTTTAATTAAGACTGTAGTATACTTTAGGGATCTCTACACTTAAATAGAAACCATTTTAATATGCTACACTGGCAAAGAGTAATGGATGAATACAGACCTATATTCCCATATGTTTTATGGTACTTAGTGATTCTTTTGTACAATGTATTATGATGTTAAGACATTTTATGAGTTTCTATTGGCTAAGCTGAGCCATATCAAATTATAATTTTGCTCAGTGGATTTTACTATAAGCAGATTAAATAAGGCACGTTCTGTGTTTATTGTTACAGTTAGAGCTGCCTGGTTTTGTTTTTCCTATTATAGTCTTCATTTACTTTTCTCCTTAAAGTGACTATAACAAGCATGTGAAGAAATCACTTGGCTCCATTTACAGTGGGCTGAGGCAGTTGTTTGTTGGATTGTCTATCTTTGTGTGTGTGTGTTAAAGTTGTTGGAGCTGAAAGGATGTTGTTCCCCTGACAATATTGATATGAACAATTTCATGTCCATTTAACTGCACCACTCATATAGCTGTGAATATTTTTAATTAGGCAAGTTGGCATCTAGTATTAATATCTGGAGGCTTCTTCAAGGCAAGAGAGAGGAGATTATTTGTCCTGTTTTGGACTCAGGGACAGGGCCATATGTCAAATGTAGTTTAATGATGCTTACTAACACTGCAGCTTTGAAGACTGAATAACACCAAGTTGTAAACCCACTCATGAGCAACATGAGAAAGTGGGACTATATTAAGGCACTTCAAATATGTAACTTAGTAGAGCATCCAATTGAGACCCTGTGGTAGGATGTGGGGAAGTACTAGGACAAGATGCACTTGTGTCAGGCTGATTGTCCCGGCCACTACTGTCACATGAAGCAGCTTGAGAGAGAACCACAAGCATGGTACAAAATCAGGTTAAACATTGGTACCCACTTTTAGTATTATTTGGACTATTCTCTTGTGAGACAGTGGTTTTGTCTACAAGGCCAAGTCAAAATCTGAAAGTTCAGGTCTTGAAAACGTATTCAGTGAGACTAGCAGCTCTCCTCTACATCTCAATAGTCCTCTCCAAACAAGTGGGAGCAGGCGCGTGTAATGGAAGGGGAACTTTCCAGTTGGTCAAAAATGCTGGTTCAACAAACCCAAACCTTGGTGGGGAAATGGTTAGTGTCAATTAAGTTTTTGTAGACTAATGGCTTTCAGTATTCCATTTCTTTTGTGCTTCTAAAATTTTAACACTGAAAGTTTAGTTTAGGTGAAGAATAGAAGAAAATATGGCACCATTTAAATAGAATTCCTATGACATAAATGAAACATTGCAGTTTTACATAGAGTCAGAGGTTATCTCTCCATTCAACTTTTCAAAATCTTAACTTTTGCTGGCCTAACATCAAATGGAATGATTGGAGAGTGGGAGCCCTCTGAGCTTTCCTGGTGGAAGAATAACAGTTCCTGGGTCGCTTTCACAGATTGGATTCCAGGAGGTGGGCAGCAAAGGGTTTTACAGATTATTTTCACAATCTTTATGTTAAATGCTTTTGCCACTTGCAGAAAACTTTGACTTGCTCCTGAATTACCCTAAATCCTAGGTATTCAGCTGCTCTACTTTCCCTTGAAACCCAGCTTCACTACACAATGGTTTTATTGTTCTGTCGTGATAAATGATGTTTGAATTAAGAGAAGGTCCATAAAGGAGGTGCAGCTATTCAAGGAAATTATGAGGAATCTCTATGTTTGGTACCACCAGAGAAGGCTGAGATGAAGGAAAGGAGAATCGAGCAGAGGAACAGCCACTTTCAAATGGGACAGTGCCATCTGGGGACTGGGGACTGGGTGGGAAAACGGAATGTGTTTCATCACAGAGGAGGTTTGTAGATGTTTAGCATAAAATGCTGATTTCCCTCCTTTAAAAAGAGGCAAGACACCAAAAGCCATCTCCCCATCTTGATTTGTTCTCTCTCTGCTGCACTGATGTGAATATTTAGGCATTATCTTGCATGTTTGTACATATGAAGAAATCAGTGGCATTTGAATAAGTGTGCTGCTTCATCAGGCCTTTGTCTGCATGCATGTTTGGGTAGAACACAGTTTCCCCCCCCCCCCTTCCCTTCATCCTTATTAATGTCTCCTTTTTCTTGGTCCTGCCTTTTTTTTTTCCACTCTCCCTCCATTTCCCCCTCCTTGCAACCTTCTGCCACCCACTGCTTCTTCCTCCCTCCAGAAGAGCTGATAAGCAGCTGTTTTTTGGAGGCACAGCTAATGCCATCCCTCGGGGGGGTGTGGGAGAGGAGGGAGGTGCTGGTGCACGGGAAACCGTGTGTCCCTCATGGAGGGAACAAGTCACCTCCGCAGTCAGCACAGCAGCCATCTGCCTTAGGCCTAGGATGCTGACTTTATCTCCAAATTCAGATCTCCTGGTTCACAGCCCCGTGCCAGACATGTGCTTTTTTTTAGGTGCCTAAGGAATTCCTTGGTATTAAACTTAGAGAGACAGGGAGAGAATGTGGCGAGAATACATTGCTTTGTCTGTTTTAGCATGTGCTAACAATAATTCCTGGTGCTGTCTCGCAGAGGAGGAATACTGCCACGGTAACTTTTAACATAAGCATGAAATCAGCAAGCTATACTCTGATATCTCATGTAATTAAATAGCTAATAATGTACAACTGTAATTTATACTAATGCTTTTGATATTTTATCTTTATCTCGGAGCCCTTACCTCTCGGCAAAGCATCCTATCAATGTGGACATGGTGCTGAGGGTGGGGCAAGACAAGAAAGGGATCAGGGATACCTCATTATAAATGTGAGGCTGGTGCGTGAACCGTGTCTGTGGCAATCAAACAGCTAATTGTTATGATTTTGCTGATAGTGTCTTAGCTGTAATATCCTGCACTGTGTCAATTTTTCAGCCCTTAATGTAACACATTTGCGTATCGAACCATCGCAGAGACTATCCTATCAGCTGTTCTTGAGCGTGTGAATCAAAAATGCATTGTTCCCTCTGCCCTTCAGCGTATCGCATCCAAAAGCAAAGCTAAGAGATAATTTTCATTGCAATTTTTTTTTTGGGGGGGGGGGGAGGGGGGAGGAAGGGGAGGGACTTGGAGAAGTAATCATATAGACAGTTTCCTTAAAGATAAACCCCTTGCTCATGCATGCGTTAAAATTCAGCTTGCAAGGCACCTAGTGCTGCTGAAGCCTAGATAAAAGAATTGAATTTATGAAGAATAAAAAACGAGAGAGAGAGAGAAAGAGAGAAGCTGGTGTTTAAAGTGTCCTGTGGAAGAAAGAAGGCATTTGGCCTTAGGCATGTGCATCCACAAGAGACAGCTTCAACTCTTATAAAGTGGGGAGTTTTGTGTGAGCACAGATGCATTTTGTTTTCCTATGAGGAAAAGATGATTAAATTATCAGAAACAAAGATAAAAAACCCAGGGCTTCCTGGATATTCTTCTTTCACCTCCCTTGTGCCTCACTTACTCCTAATGCTTAGCAAAGGTGCTGACTCTTATCTCGCCAAGCTTTAGTTTAAATGTCCAACACCACTTATTAATGAAAGTAATAGGCTTTTGTTTATTGCGTGTAATAATGGCGAATGTGACTGTTTAATATAAATCTGACATTTAGATTCCACTTAGTTCTGAGATTCGGTTGATATAAACGAATAACTCTGTACCCTAGAGTACAAACTCCCTCAGTCTGCATTTTAAAGCATTGAAGTTTTCAAAGTAATCAGTTTTTTTCAGAGGAACCAAATTGTGAAGACATCTGTTATGTTATTAATTTCACATAAATCTTAAGCTCCTCAAGGCCTGAAATGAGGCTTCATTCAAGCCGAATTAATGAAACATGATTGTAAGTCCCTTGCATGGAAATGCTGTCATACAGTATTGAGTTGCTTATAATCACTGAGTAATCTTGCAGGCTGCCAAGGGAGAGCTACTTTAAATCCCTCCATAAAACAATATCTGAAAATATCAGAACACTAACTATATCCTGGAAGATTAATAGCAGATGAAAATTTCTCTGAAATGAATCATTCTTTCTCGGTAAAGGATACAAACATTTCCAGTAACTGCAGATTGTATAATATAAAGCACAATCTACGATCCAGATGCGAGTTTCATTTAAGCTCTGAGATTCATTCTAAGTACAAAGTTGCTTAAGTACGCAAGAATTCTATATAATAGAGAAAATGTTTGGAATTATATAGGTTTCTAATTCAATATGGCCCAAATCCTGAAGGACTTAGTTAAAACTCCCACTGACCTTTTTCACCTAAGGAAAGACTGGGGGATTTGATGCTACATGTAAATATTGCACCAAGCAAATGATAACTAATCATAATTGAGTAAGAAGTAGCATACTGATTCTGAATTCTGTCTGTGAACAGCATTTGAGTTGTGGTCTTTTAACTGAGCAAATGAAACTTGCTATTCCCTTTTAAAAAAATAATTAATAGGACAGTTTCATACAGCTGATGTTTCTTAATGCTAAAACAGGAACTTTTGAGAGGCTGAACTGCCTTAATCAGCCTTCAAAATACTACATTGGTCTTCCGCTGAACTGGGAAATAAAAATCTGCATATGATGTTTATTGCACAAATCATCTGAGTCCTGTTAGCTTTGATAGATTTTTTTTTCCCCCCCCTCTCATTTCTCTTAAAAAATGAATACAAAATCAGATGATTAAATGCAAAGGCAATACTTTTAATGCAGTGACATATTATGCAAGATTAGGGTATAGGATACTTGATAATTGCTCGTCAGTTAAACTGTCGTGACAGTGGCATTGTACAATGTTAACTTCAGGTGCAGCTGTCTGAACCTGCATTATGCAGATAATCCTCCAGGATTTTCATCCCAGAGAGTTTTACACTTTTCCCCTCAGCACCTCTCTTCTGTCAGAATTTAAAGATGCATTCATTTAATGTTTTTGCTGAACACAATCAGTGTTTTATACAAGGGAAGTGAGAAGAGTTCTAGGAGCTATAGCTGCTGAAGACTTTTTCATCTACTTTGATGGAATGAATAAGATCTGTACAGCAGTTGTGATCACATTCCAACATTTGGAGTTTCCTTTAGGTCTGGAGTGTGATGGAAATTGCACACACGTAGACAATACAAAATTTTAAGTGTTATTGTAGGGTCATTAGAGCAAAAGCTATCCTACTGTAGAATGCTGGCATTGCTAGGGTGGCAGAAAGTAAAGCAGATCATCAGAGTTCATCTTGGTGGCAATTTTTAGCTGAAATTCTGTGTAATTCACAGAATACAGAGGCGCTGATATCTGACTGCCCTACTTGAAACGTTGACAGCATCAGTGTGAAATGGGGCAAAAAGAGGCAGCTAGGCCTGCGTTTTACCCGTGAGTTAGAGTCAATATTACTTCAAAGAGGTTCTAAATCTACATTTGAGTACCATATGTTGACACTGTGTTTTGGACACTGGAGATTACTTCAAGTACCGCAACCATGACTTGTACTCTTCTGTAATCCTTGTCCTCTGGGGCCTTACTGAATTCAGAGAGAAGCAAATGAAGCAGGTTTTGGTTTTTTTGTTGTTTGTTTCTGGTTTGGGGGCTTTTACTGTCTGTTTTGGGTGCTGCTTTCTTGTTCACCTCTGCAAATCCATGTCAAAATAAACAGAGACCTTATCTAGAGAGTGCCACACTTTGAAGTGCAGAGATGCAAATCCAAACATTGCATCACAGTCAGATACAGAAATTAGTAGCATCCTGCACGTCCTTTGAAGTTCAAGGCTGTGCTTCCATGGAGTGATTTCCATACAGGAATCAGATGGAAGCTGTTCAGACTCAGATAGCAATAATGATTTACTTGCAGTAAATCTTACAGGTTTTGGCCACACTTAGTATATGATTTACTAAATGCTTTTTGGTCAGATGTTACTTGTTAAGATACTACTCTCTCCCCCCAACAATTTTTTAATTAAAGGCTAGAGATCTAATGTGCTTATTCCCTCTGCACATATGTGAAAAATCAAATAACTATTCCGTAGCAGATTATTTGCTTCTCGCATCTTTTAAAAAGACTGTGATTTACCAACTTCCATAGAAGATAGAACTACTTGACTGCAGCAGCTGTTTAATCACAGTGGAAAATATTTTAAAATAACAAGTTCAGTGGTGGTCTGTTCTGACCAGAAAACAGAATGAAGTAGGCTGGAGGTAGAAGCAGCACATCGGTAACAGCAGAGTTCTCGGAAGCACTGCATTCTAATCTTTTACTGTTCTTTAAAGAAATACTGTCTCCTATCCATGGCCCTGCAAGCAATATCCTGTGGTCACAACTCCTTTTCTCCTCTCTGTCCCTGCTCAGCCTCATGGCTCCTCACAGTGTTGACTGTTTTTCAGGATTGCATGGTTGCAATGGTGCATAGCACAAGGGAAAGGTCCAGTTTCCCATGTCTTACAACAAAAATTCTTAAAGTCTGGTCCAAAACTTGATTCAACTGGCTTTGGATCAGATCCAACAGAACAGATTTTCTTTGGCTATATCTGTTGGTCTTTAACACCCACAGCTGAGGCCAGTTTTTAATAGGTGCTCAGTGCTTAACAGTTTACAGTGATGGTTGGAAAGTACAGGAGGTCTTTCAGAGACCACTTGGAGCATCTGAACTTGAACTCTGGTATTCTACTTCTTGAGCCACTTTCTTCAGTGTCAGTTTGGCTGGGAAGATAGAATCCCTTAGGTGAAACTTCTGTGTGGAGATTCTCTTTGCTCCCAGTTTTGGGTCTTTGAGTGCAGGAAGCTGGTGAACCACATTTATTATGTAATGGGAGAAAAAAAAATCTAGAGGAACGCGTGGTCTAGGTTAAGATAGTATTCATGTTTGTGTATCCAAATATCTTGACTTCTTTCTTTATTCAGGATCTCCTATGAGCTTCTGCCACTGCAGATCAAAAGGTAATAATTCTTTTTCTTCAATTATCAGACCCGTCATTTCCTTTCTTGTCCTCAAAACTGCTAGAAGTGAATTGCTGTGGCTACTGACTTCTTTTGACTTACACTGGTCTCATAGGGGGACTAATGGGGCTCTATGTAGTATAATTACAATTTGAACAATAGCTTGACCAAGTAGGGAACTTGTCTTTAAGTTCTGATAATATAATTTGGAACTTTACAATGTAGCTTCAAAACAGTAATGCATGCATGGATGTGGATGAGAAGCATTTATACAGCCATGTATTACATCTGAACCCTGAAAGGTGGAGGAAGGAATTAAACAAAATCAAACTGCTTTGAAGAGAACAAGCCATGAACTAGGTCTATTTTTTTTGTTACCACTGGAGGAAAAAAAATATAGAAGCAAGATGGGGAAAATGAGATTATTTCACATGGTTCTTGTTGTTATGCAGATTGCCTCTCATATCCATACGTTCTGCACATCTGGCTCCCTTGTGGGTTTGCTCTTTGAGCTGGGAGGAAGAATGCACGGTGAGATTAAGGGCAAAATAAGGTGGAAGGACAGAAATGGAGAAATAGTTGTGGAGTGAGGACTAGCTGAACTAAGGGGGATTTTCCTCAAAAGCCTTCAAATCTGTCTTCCCTTAAACCTTCCCATCTTACTACACTGAAAATTGCACTCTCTTGAATAGTAGCGTGGTAGTCAGGCTGCTGGTGCTCTGTGAGCAGGTTTGATGTGCTGAGCAGCTTTGCTTGCACTTGCTTCTATGCCCTGTTTTTTCTGGGCCTGCTGCTGTGCCTTCTTTTTCTCTTGGATCATAAGCTCCTATGGGAAAGGGCTCTGCTCTATGTATTGATACTGCTCCTTGGCTGCTGTGATAAGTGAAAAATGCCACTGTCTTTTTTTTTTGGTTGCAATGTAAAGACAGAACCTGAGACTTCCCTGCAGTTTCCCAAATGAGAACTGGTTTGCCATCTCATGCTTGTAGATGCTTTGCTGTTGTCTGAGTGGATGGTTCTTGAAAAGTGACCTGGGGAGTACGGGGCTATCGCTGCAGGGCAGCCTGGTAACCTCCTACAGGGAGGTGCTGAAGTGTGGTCTTGGTTGATCCAAGGAGAATATGGAACGTACAGTGCTGGAGTACATGGAAAGATGATGTTAGAAGTAAGGCTTTGAAAATCATACTGCACCATTCATTCTTTCAGCTGCAGACCATGAGGAGACATCAATGTGGTGAACATTGAGAAGGATGCTCCTTAAAGCACTTAGACCTTTTGCACAAATACACAGGTGAAGAGGAAAGCCCAGAAGTAATTATCCTCATATCTGCCTCCCACGTGGATGACCAAGCCCCTTTGAGTCAGGCTGCTTCCATACTGAAATACTTCTCATTTATTCTATATTCTGTAGAGTACAGAAAATGCTCAGAAATCTTGAGTGCTCCCTGCTGTGAGGGTGTGAAGTTGCAGAAGGCCTGCCTGGCTTCAGTCTCAGTGTTGAGGCTTGCTAGATTAATCTCAGTCCCTAGAAGAGAGCTGAGTGTTTTGGTCTGCAAAATGTTTATTAGGGGACTTTTTTGTCATAAGTGCTGCTCTGCATTATAGTTTGGAAAAAAATTCCTCCTCAGGGGAACTTTCTGGATCAGATTCCTTTTGCTGGAACAATCTTCCCTCTACAGTTCAGATGAGCTGTTCATAGCTGCACAAGGAAGGCTGAGATGGCTAACATTTTTTAGCAGGCTAAGCCATATCTTTTATCTGTTGTTATGATTCCAGCTCCCCATGCACTACATGACTGAGACAATGTACCAAATAGGTCACATGTGTAAACTAAATCCTTCTAAGATGTTAGCACCACTGTCACTCTCTCCACAACCTGTTCTCAACTCCTCTGAAGAAAACTACTATTTAATACTATTCTAAGTTAGGTTTTTGAGGGTTTGCCACTCCCTTCCCCCTTACAAGCTGAATATATGAGCTTTACTGAACATTTTTAGACGTGGGAACACAGGGCTGTCTTTTAAATGCTTACAGTGGATAAAGACAAAGAAATCCAATGAGTTGTGACAGCCATATAATCAGTGTCTGATAGCTGATCCTTGCTGTGTGTCTGTGGTTAGATATCCAGCTCTCCCAGTGCTTCCCTGCAGGCTGTCCTGCCTGGTGCAGGCTGCATGTTTTGGATGCCGTACTGCAACCTAAAAGAGACCTGGGAGGAGATCTGTGTTATGGACCTGAGCATTTGAAGGTAGCCACGACACTTGTTCTTCTTACTGAACAGGAGAGAATTGCATTCTTGCAGGCTGGTCCTCTCCTTTTGTTCCACTGTGTGGTTTCAAGGTGAACCCGTTAATTCGATACGACCCTTTTAAGAAGTCCAAACATTACATGCTACCAAAGGGAAACAAAGCACTTAGTGGTATGAATCATGTTTTAAGAAGGAGCAGAGGTGATGTTTGTGTTGCCCTGAACAGTTCCATTTTCAGTGGAATGATTCTGCCATGGAGAAGGTTTTGGACTTGTAATGAGGAATTGTTTTAAATTTCACTGATTTGGGGTCTGGGAGGCTTTTTTGGCTGGATGTGCTGTCCTGGGTTGTATGCTCTGTCTCCCAAGGACTGTTTTATTTGATCTTTACATACTGAACTTGCAGGAGAGGACTGGAGTGCCAGGTAGTTTGAGTTTGGGATCTGATTTGGGCCTGGGATTACTGAAGTTGCTCAGAGGCGTGTTTTATTTCCCCTGGCTGATGAAGGAAAAAGACCATGATTTTCTGTTTCATGAGCCCAGCACACAATGGTCCATCTTCTCTTCGAGGTAGCTTTGTTCATACAAGCTGGGTGTAACCACTGTAAAATGTATCTTGTTGCAATGGGTTTTCTGTTGGGTAAATAAGCACTCCCAAATCCAGCCCAACTGCACCTTTAAACACCTTTTTTCCAGTTGTTGAATTCTTGCTAGGGAAAATTACTAGGAAACTTCTGAAAGGTTACTGTGAAACTATTGAAATGCTATTTAAAAAAAAAAAAATGGCATCCTGAAGTTTTTTGTGTAGTTTATGCTCAGGAATGTTTTGGAGACTGGTGATCTGATTGGTATTGTGACAATCATTGAACACCTTCTGTTCAGTGCTGGCTCCTCTGCATGAGGAGTCCTTTAATGCTGGTGGCAGTGAGGAAACCATAGGATGGGCAAATGGAAAGAAATAACTAGGAGTGACAGGCGGGAAAACATTTGCCTGGATTTATTTGTGGAGAGATGGAGCACATATGAAGAATAATTAATTTCAAAAAAGCCAAGGTAGATCTGTAAATGCTGTCCCATGTTATGAAGAGCTTGCTGACTTGTGCATATTAGCAACATGATTTGATAAGTGCTCTTCAGGTGAAGCTGATGATATTCCAGCTGGTTGTGGGCTTTCTCCCTGCATTGTCTGCAACCTCAGCCCTACACGTTGACAGTCATAGTGTGGCTTAGGCCATTGCATTATCTTTGTGCTGTTCATTGAACAAATTGGTATTAGGTTTCCTGCTCCCTCTTTCCTTCACTCTCCACAATTTCAGCTGCTAAAAAAAATTTTAATATTTCCAAATAAGGAAAACTGTAGACAATCTATGAAGAGTGATCACATACTGGAAAAGGGTCGAGATATTGTTGCAGTGAGGCAGGAAACTTTTATAATTCATGAGTAGTGAAAGCTTTTTTCACTTCTGGGATAAATATTCCAACCCGTTAGGTATACTTTATATGTAACATTTACATCTTGCTGAGTGATTAGTTTAAACAGCTATTTTTATCCTGAATTTCAGCCCACAACTCTCTAATGTTAATTAGTATTAGGAAGGAAGTATGTTTTCTTCACATGCCATAGCAAATGTGCTTTATATAATGATTACAGAACTTGTTTGATCTTTTGTTTTTACTGAACACAGTCTACAGCACTGACGGCAAACTGTTTGGTTTTAGTTTTCTTGTGCCCTGGGCTGTTTTCCACTGTGTGAAATTGCTGAACTTTTTTTTTAGGTGTTTTTTTTTTTTTTCCCAATCACTGAAACTGTTAGAGTAAGATAGAATTTCAATGTAAAGGTTCTTTAAATTGCTGTCTTTCAGTGAACAGTTCAAATCAGCACTGCCTCTCCCCAGTTTATACAAGTTTGAGGGCAAGGTTAAAACTGATAATGTAAGAAGCTTAGATGGAGGAGCTCAAAGGTTAGTCACCAGCAGTTCAGGTATTGCACAGAGGATGCAAAGAATGCATTGGGGTGGGAAAGCTTACACAATACACAATAGTCATTGCCAAATATTCCAAAACAATTATTTAAAACATCCCCAAATCTGACAGTTGAGGAGAGCTTCCACTGTTGTTCCCACTCTGTATTACTGACTGTAAATAATACAAAGACAGTTTTAGCTGATACAAATACACACTCTGAAATAAAGACATGATTACAGAATTCTCTGATCTATTTTTCTGCACTGCTACAAACAGAGGAGGGCCATGGAGTCAAATCCTCTAGATCTGGTATGGGGGAAAGTATTAATCAGAATATAAATTTTTAACTTCTTTTGGTACTTTTATGTTTAAGATCCAACACTTTGCCTAAATATTACATGTCTCCAGTTTTCTGATTTTCCTCCCCAAATTTCCTATGACTGCAAGAAAAAAGCATAGGAAAAAACCACTCGTCATGCTAGACTTTGTCATAAAAATCAGCCTGAGGTTTCTCTCAATTAATTTAGAATAGTGCATTATTACAGTTGTTTTTAGTTTTACAGAGAACCTGTTCTTCAAAGGTGCTGGCAGCTATTAGTTTTGTGTTTCTTAGAACCAGGGAAAGTGGCATACTACTTTGTAAACAGTTACATCCCTGGATCAAAGCACTGACCCAGTGATAGCTGGTCAATGTGGAGAAATGAGTGGGTTAAGGGCCATCTGTGAAGCCTTTGGGCCTGGGCTACATTGCAACTCAGGTCTGCATCAACAGACAGAGTTGATCTGTGTAAAACCTGTGCATGTATTGTGCTTTGTCAGTGGCTACAGATGCAAATTCTAGTTGGCAGTTGCCAGATCTGTGGTGTTTGTTCATTAAATAAACGTAGCTCTGGTATCCAGCGTTTCTACTTGGAACATACTGAGGCCTAATTACAACTGTGCAGCCTCTGTTTCCACAGATGTGTGTGGATCTGCACTTGTTCAGTGCCAAGATTTCCAGGAGAAAATGAAAGAATTGTTTAGGGCAGAGAAGGAAAGCAAAATAAAAACCACAACAAAGACACCAAGGAAAAAGAAAGGCAAGAGTCAACAGAAAATAGAGGAGGAGATGACTCTGGCTCTCTGAGGAGTGGGTGTCCCCCTAATCTGACAGGTGCTCAGTCAGCGTTTGCTGTTTCCAGAATCAGGCACGTTCTTTTGGAAGAATTCAAGAAACTCTGTTTGCCTCAGATGTGTTTGTGTCATGATCTGAGGCGAAGCGTTGTTTAACTTGCTATCAGGTGGGACTGGTCAAAATACGGATTTATTGCCCTGTGACACCAAACCCAAGACTTTGCAGGGCTCCCTACCTCTGTTGACTTCAATGCACAAGTTTGTGTAGGGGATGCCTCGGTGGGGTGAGGTTCATTATTGCACCATGTCATCCAGTTTTGGTTTCAGTTGCTTTCTTCTAATGGTTTGTGAAAGGGAGATGTTTGGGGAGAGAGGAAAGCCAGTGGCCTGCCCCAGCATAATGGGAGCTCTTGGTGCAGGTGAGTGACAGTAGTGGGAAGCACTGAACCAAAGGCCCTCACAGCGGCTGAGCACCAAGTCATCAATAATGCAGAATGAATTCTTGCTTCCCTCAGAGCTGAGAAAATAATACCCAGCTGGAATTGAGCGAGCGGTAGGGGACACAGCACCCTTGAGACTGTGGATCTGGAAATCCTGACAGGGAGAGCTTTGGGGAATTGAATTTCTCCCTGCTGTGTGCCTGATTTCTGCTCCTGCTCACTAGAAAATTGAGAAGTCAATTGGTCTTTTATTGTTAGGGTTGAAATGACCTTTTTTTTCCCTTTCCAATTAATTTTTTATTGAATTTTGAGAAAGGTAGATTTACAACTGCTACTGCAAAGGAGGAGAGGGAAATAAATATGAAATATTCAGGCAGGGCGGCGGGGAGGGCCGAGCCAGGCCGCAGCTTGGCGCCTGAGGCAGGGGGCAAAGCCTGCATTTTCTGAGGTGTTTTCTGAGGCGTTTCCCGCCTGCTGAGCCTCAGGAGCTCACCGGGAGCTCGCCGGTGCCGGGTGCACCCCGCGGGGGCTGTGGGAATGTTCCTTCCAGTGCTGGTGAAGGAAAATACCCAGCCCTGTGTGAACATGATGCAGTTACAGCCTCGGCCTTGCAGGCTGTTTTCCTCCTCTCTGTGCACCTTTACTCTACTTCTGTGTCTTCACCACTGGCCTGCTGTAAAAGTGCAGCTCTGTCAGTGCATGCTCAAACCCGACTGCTTTAGGGTGATTAATCTGTTGTTTTGGAAAGTTAGGCATTATAAGCTTGTGAGATTTTGCATTTAGTGTGAGAAATTCAGGGGAATATGGCCCCATACATATGTATATCTATACATACATTAGAAGGGTGATAGCCCTTGGACTCAGGCTGATCATCAAATCCAGTCCTTTTCACCAGATAGGAAACAGAGGTTTTGTTCTCATAAATGCCCTTATTTTATGTATAACAATTCAGTTGTTGCATAAACATGGTTTGGGCTGGGCTTGCTGGGGAAAACATTAGTTTGTTTTTTCCATTTGGGGGTGAAGGACCAGGCTGATGGCAAGAAGGGGCCATTGCTAGAGGCATTTTTGGCTCCCTTCCCTTCTGCACAGCAACTTTAACTAGAGATAGTATAAAAGAAAAGGGCACCTCTGACACTCATACCCAACAGTTTTAGTGTGAATAATGATTTGTGAAGCTATCAGCCATTGCTCCAGCTCTCAGGAAAAAAAACCAACCAAACAGCAGTTCTGTGAATAACTATGGTGAAATTGAATAAAATGCTGACCCTGAGGACCCAGTTGATAAATTTAAATTTTTATGAATGTAGTTTTAGAACAAGTATCTGTAACAATTTTTTTATCAATGCCCAGTGATGGTTACTCTCTACCTGTAGTCATTTCCTACAGCAGGAAAATCTTATCCTGGTACTGCTCAGAAAAAAAGCAGCTCAGGTCACCTTGCGTTGAATCTAGTAATAAGCATTTCAGCTGATTTTAATAAATGTAATCCTGACTGTTATGAGCTGTGCCATCTGTAACATTATGCAATATATCTCTTTCGTACAGGAGAAGTGACATTCTCCGTGGAAGTGTCAGTGACGTGACTGCATCTGCTAGCTCTGCGCGGCAGTGTGGTGGCAACGTTCTTCTGCAATAGTAAGGCTTTTATTTTTAAGATACAAATTAGTTTGCCTTGGCCTACAACACCTTATGTCGTAGGTACTGATGCCATTATTTAATTTTCATTTTATTCTGTTTTTGAAATGGCCACAAGTGAAATGATAATGTTGCCTAGCTAAAGCCTTTACAGTATAAGAAGTTCCAGATACTTCTGAGACGATCTTTTGATACGGCAGTTTGGCACGGGTGGAAGTCTGGCATCTACTGTAACAAACTGGAATTGGAAAATATTTCTTGCTTACCACATATCTCTGTATCAAAGCAAAGATGACTGATTATTTACCAAAAATTGGAGGCATATGTCAGAGCAGGTTACAGTCTCCTAAAAGTCTGTAGTATTAAAAGAAGAAATTGGATTCACCTTTGGTAGATTGCTTGTTTTGGCAGGCTGTGATTAGAAAATGATTATCCCATCCTTAAGGTTTGACTGTGTCCGTGAAACAATGTGGGCAGCTTAGCAAGAAATGGTGGTTCATGTTGGTGTAGATAGGTTTTTGCACATCTCCTTTGCACTCGAGGACATTTTGCTAGTTTGCGTCCTTGCTGTTTCATGTGTTACACTTGGCTATCTGGGAAGAAAGGGGAGGCTGAAGATTACATGGCCTCCAGCATTTTGTTTATGAGATCATCCTTCTAGAGATCAGTGTCCATGTGGGGAGGAAGCAGAGTTTTCCCCCTAAGATGAGAATCAAGAAAAGATGCCAAATGCACAATCTTCCCTTCCCAACATTCTGCTGCTTCTGATGCCAGAAGATTGTTTTCTGGACAGCAGCCTCTTAAGACATTCAATTATTTTAGAACTGTGCTAAGATACTCACAAAATTGAGTGAAAGATAGTTTGTGTGCTTAAGAAATATTAAACCTACTTTGGGATATTTTGTGATGCTCCAGTCTTGCTGCTGTTGCTTGGGTCAGAATTACTGTTCAGAAGACAAATGGCAAGAGTAAGTCCTGCAGCAAGGGTTGGCAAAGAATTGTACTTGTGTGGTATTGACAATGCTGGGGCTTGATGAGTCAATGGGCTTCTAGGGAAATCTGCATTAAGTCATAGCAGAGCTCATTCCCCACCTCTCCCCCAGGTTATTTCCAATGAGCTTTGTCGTGTCGTACCAGGAGCTGCCTACTCAATGGCTTGGGGAAAGCATTGCTGGCTTTCCTGCATTGTTCTGTTTTCTTCCTCTCTATGACATGTCACTGTTTTCTCTGTTGTAACTGGGGGGGAGCAATAGCAATGCCCTGCTTTCTCTCTGTCACCCAGTTATGGATAATAACTCTTCAACACTATGGCAATGTCATGTACAGGCTGGTAAGACCACCTTTCAGTGTGCTGCGGTCCAAAGGCAGGGCAGTACCCCTGCTACCATCTTGTGTTTTGGTTCAGACATGACAGTGTAACAGAAGGTTGCTGTGCCCCTGCATGCTCCATGGAGAATTGTATGTTGTTCTTCTGTGGCCACTTCCCCTAGCCTCAAAAGCAAAGTGCTTTAGACAGAGAAATGCATGTTTTGATCTTTTATAAATGGAAAAAAGACATATCAAGCTAAACCACTAAATGTCCATGTGCTTGAAAGTGATTTCACTATAAATAGAAAGAAGCCCCTGTGGAATTCATTGCACAATATTGGATTCTTTTGTTCACTTTGTTAAAAAGGGAGCCTTGCCTTCTAGCTCCTTTCCTTGTAGGCAGATTTTAACTGTATGTGAAATACCCTATCTGAGATGTAGAATTTATCTTAGTCTATCAGCTGTACTGCTATGTACTGGTTGTTGCTTTGTGATCCACTTGTGGAAATCGTATGATGTGTTATGGTATGTAAGGAGGATACAAATACCTGTGTAGAATTCCCCCATACAGCCATGAAACTCATACTGTTACAGGTCCTCTGTTTGATCCCAAAAAACATAGCTGTAATCAAAGGAAAAGAAACTTTATTGAGGTCCTCTATTGTGCCTGTTCAGCTCCAAAACAGAAGTCTGTCTATTGCTGATAGGCTGCATTATTCAGGTATTACTGGGGGTATTTATTTTTATTTGAAAAGAAAATATGAAAAATAAGAAAGTAAAAGAAAAATAACCCCTCTTCTGGACTTAGGGAGAATTTATGGGTATATAAATGAAAAGATCAGCTAAACTTTACAATGACAGGGATTTTATTTAACAAGCAGGGTGGCTTTAGTGTTTTCATACCACTATGTGGTATTTGGAGCTATGCATACATGAAAGCAGAGATTAGAGTTATAGTGGCTTGTTTAGTAAGGCAGTTGGCTATCAGAAGCTAATACTTATTTTTTGGTGTTTTACTTTCTGTAATGCAGTAATCAAGGCACCCTTCATCAGGGCGAAGCCTGGGAAGCAGCATGCAGAGTAGGCTTCCACAGTCTCTCTGAAATTTACCCATGTAATTGGTGTAACGTGTTTATGTTGCCGGAGGACCTAGGTTAGGCACCTGTAGGCTTAATCTTGATACTAAATTGTAATGGCAGAATGAACTTGTCTTTGGGTTGAGATGACCACTACTTGGGTCTGAAGTGTATGTGCAGATCTGCTCAGCCAGTAACTCCTGCTCGTAGTGTGCTGGCACGCTGGGTTTGTGTGAGCTCACGACAGGCTAAGGGACTGTTTTTCCAGAGTATGTGATCTTTGCAAGTCCCTTACACTGGGGAAGAGAAAAGATGCTTCCAGAAGAGGTGGTGCATGAGTGACAGGAATTACGAATGCTTCTAGAAGGGATCCAGGTTCAGATCCTTGCTCTGGGTAAGTTGCAGCAAAGATTGGACTTGAGTTTCTCAAATCAGGTTGAGTGACTAGCAGAAATGGAGCCTCTGTCTCTGCAGCAAATTTGCTCTGGAGATAACTGGTCTTTGCCAAGGTTTAATCAAAAACAGTAATACTTTGAGGAGAACCCATTAATAAGATAAATTGTTTTTGAAGAATGTTGGTCCAGTAGTTAACAAACAGCAGTAATCAATTTATAAAGAACCTCAGGACTCTCCTCCAGATAAGCTAAGCAAAACTATCATCCTTAGGCTGCAGGTGTACAAGACCTGACCTCTGCCATGAGGCTTCATACTCTTCTATGTGTTTGGGCAAGCACAGTGGGTTCAAGGAGTTTTTGTGAGGAGTGGGTGTTGTGCAAATGAGGCATGAGGGCATAATTTGTCTTGTTACCACCTGCACAATATTTAATGAGAAGTCAGAATACAGAATTAACCAGGTTAGAAAAGACCTTAGAGATAATAGAGTCCAACCTATCACCCAACACCATCTGATTAACTAAACCATGGCATTAAGTGCCCCATCTAGTCTCTTCCTAACCACTTCCAGTGATGGTGACTCCACCACCTGCCTGGGCAGTCCATTCCAAAGACCAATCTCTCTTTCTGTGAAGAATTTCTTCCTAACATCCAGCCTGAACCTCCCCTGGCACAGCTTGAGACTGTGTCCTCTTGTTCTGTTGCTGCTTGCCTGGGAGGAAAGACCAACCCCTACCTGGCTACAATCTCTGTTCAGGTAGCCTCTTCTCCAGGCTAAGCAACCCCAGCTCCCTCAGCCTCTCCTCACAGGGCTGTGCTCCAGACCCCTCCCCAGCTTTGTTGCCCTTCCCTGGACACCTTCCAGCAGCTCAACATCTTTCCTAAACTGAGGAGCCCAGAGCTGGACACAGGACTCAAGGTGTGGCCTAACCAGTGCTGAGCACAGGGCACAATGACCTCCCTGCTCCTGCTGGCCACACTCTTCCTGATGCAGGCCAGGATGCCATTGGCCTTCTTGGCTGCCTGGGCACACTGCTGGCTCATGTTCAGTTTACTGTCAACCAGTACCCCCAGGTCCCTTTCTGCCTGGCCACTCTCCAGCCACTCTGACCCCAGTCTGTAGCACTTCATGGAGTTGTTGTGGGCAGTGTGTGGAACCCGACACTTAGGTCTGTTAAATCTCACGCCGTTGGACTCTGCCCATCTGTTCAGCCTGTCAAAGGCCCTCTGCAGAGCTCCCCTACCTGCTAACAGATCAACTCCTGCCCCCAGCTTGGTGTCATCTGCAAATTTACTGATGATGGACTCAATCCCCTTGTCCAGATCATCAGTAAAGATATTAAACAGGATGGGGCCCTACACTGATCCCTGGGGGCCACCACTAGTGCCTGGCTGCCAGCTGGATGTGGCACCATTCACCACCACTCTCTGGGCTTGGTCCTCCAGCCAGTTCCTAACCCAGTGCAGAGTGCACCTGTCCAAGCCACAGGCTGACAGCTTGGCCAGGAGGTTGCTATGGTGGACGGTGTCAAAGGCCTTGCTGAAGTCCAGGTAAGACTACATCCACAGCCTGCCCCACATCCACCAGGCGGGTCACCTGATCATAGAAGCAGATCAGCAGGTTGGTGAGGCAGGACCTGCCCTTCCTAAATCCCTGCTGGCTAAGCCTGATCCCTTGGCCATCCTGTAAGTGTTGTATGATTGCACTCAAGATGACCTGTTCCATAATCTTGCCTGGCACTGAGGTCAGGCTGACAGGCCTGTAATTCCCTGGTTCCTCCTGTCCCTTCTTGTGGATGGGCATCACGTTGGCCATCTTCCAGTCATCTGGGACCTCTCTGGTGAGCCAGGACTATTGAAAAATGATGGAGAGTGGCTTGGCCAGCTCATCTGCCAGCTCTCTCAGCACCCTAGGGTGGATCCCATCCAGTCCCATAGACTTGTGGGGATCCAAGTCAAGCCAAAAGCTGTGTCCTCACACAGCAGGAACTGGGGCAGGGGCTCTTGCTGTTGTACTGCGTTTCCCACCTGTGCCACAGGGCTCACACCCCTGTCACAGTACAAATTACACATTTCCCAACAAAGCAGAGGAGGTTTACCTTTGGAAACACCCTGCTTTTAGTGACCAGTACAGCTGCAGCCTCTCTGCTGATGAGCCTCCCCACCACAGTTTGTGTCATGGTTTCAATGTCCCATTCTATGGGTGACTGCGGCGCACAGAGTTCACATCTCCTTATAGAGTGTGCTTCAAATGTACAGTTAATATCCAGCAGAGACGTGGGAAGGCAAGCAAGCTACCTTTCATCTAATGTTTGTAACACAGAAAACCTTCAATATTGAGAACAGATAGACTGGAAGGTAGGTTCACATCTCTCAGCAAGAGAGCTGTAACTTAAATCTAATACACCTGATCAAGGCTTTCTCTCTGCCTTGTAGGTATTTTAATACAAATGTGTCTTTCATTTGACTGATTGAAGGTCTCCAACCTGCAATAAATGAAACATCTGATCCCCTTGAATCCAAATCACTTTTTCTTTGATTTTCTTTTACTTCTATTTCTTCTGTCTTTGTTCTATGGCTAGAGTCGAATTTCCCTTTAGAAATTGAAAGAATGTGTGTGGGTTTTTCTGGTCCTCTTACAGTGAGCCTGTGCAAAGGTCGAGTGGCTAGTTGACTAGCATATTAAGACAGAATTCATTTCACAGGCAGTCTGTAGTGATGTGCTTTACATATCATTATCATGCTGAATTGAGGGAAACTGATTATACAAATTAGTTACTGTACATTATTCTCAAAAGCCTTTTATTTGCATAACCAATAGATTTATGCAAAGAATATCCTGAAAAATGATACATGATCATGTGTAGTTGAAAGAAAGTTGTTATTATCTAGGCAGGAAAATAAGTAGGCATTATTCACAATTTAAGTTTAAATTGTTGTGCATCACAATATTGAGTGTATCAATTAGCTTATGCCAGATGTAGCCTTTAAAATATATTTCCTGTAAACACAATTGTGCCTGCAATCCTGAGTGCTGGGAGCTGCTGATTCCAATGTTCTCTATAATTATGTCTTTGTATGAATCAATCAGTTTAAATATAGAGCGACAGTCTGTTAAAGCCATGACCTCCATTGGGTTTATTTTTTCCTCGGGTAGTCATGTCTCTTTCCAGATGTCAGTGACATAATTTGTATGCTCAGCATTTCTTGGGCAGAGATTTTTATTGGGGGGGGAGGAGGGGACAGACAAGGAGGGAAGGAGGACCTTCATAAGGAGATGGGAGTTGGAAATATTAAGCTGTAAATTCATTGAAAGTGTTGTTTTTAATCTATAACTCCCACCATGTTTGTAGTGAAGTGTAAACTCTCCTACACATGAACACGCTTAGTCTTTGCACAGATATTGCGCTGGGTATTAAAATGCATGTCAGGCTGGAGAACAAAGAGCACGTGACATTATGGACTGAATTCATAGTTACAATAAAAGGAGCAATGAAAATTCAATAAGGGGACTGGAACCAACAGTGTCTTTGTACTTTTTATCTCTGCTAGAGTTTCCAGAGGAGCTGTTAGTGATTAAGGGCCTCATCCTGCACACATTAGTGAGCCGTGCTTGCTGCCCTATGAGCGGCACCAGGCGCCGAGAGCTCCCGCAGGCAGGACGCTGGGCCAGGAGCACACAGCACCCATGCTCCCCGCAGTTGGTAGCTGTTGGTGGGCTCAGGGGATTTGGCAGGATGAGACCTGGTGAGGAAAGGAAAGCAGAGGGGAACAGTCATGTAAAGTTCATTGTGCCTTCATAAAACTTTCTAGGGATTGGAAACATGCAGCTACATTCAGCTGGCAGAGGAGATGAAACGCTGGTGTGTGCTGTGTATGAAAACTAGACTTTATGGTTAGTCGGTCTCCAGTGTAAAAGCTCCCAAAATAAATCCTTAAAAATGTCACAACTCTCTTCACCATTTCATTTCCCTTACATTTCTGTGTTTGCAGCAAAGACATCTTTGATGCTAGAACTGGAAGTAGTTTATATGCTCTGATTGATTTTAACAGAGATGCTCACCTTACTTTAACTTCAGTGGAACAGGATTGTGTTAAAAACACCAATGATTTGCTCTGACAAGATGCTTGGCTGCAAGTCTGATGCATTTCAGAAACATTTCTATTTCAGTGAAAGTGAAGGCTTCTTTTATTAATCACATAATTCTAGTTTTGAAGAATAATTATACGGAACATTCAGTGTTGTATAAGGTATTTATCTACATTTTAATTAGAAGGAATTATTTGATTTCAATACAACCTGTTTAAATTACATTCCTTGTGCATTTCTAAACTTTTAATAGCCATAGACACTGATATGATTTGGGGAGTTTGTCAGAATATGAATCTAACAGAGTTTCAAGGGAGGTACATTTTTATCTCTTTTTAAACTTTCTAAATAATGATCAAACGTTCAGCTTTTCCCTTCCATTTCTCCCTTGGATTGGTTTCAAGTTGGAGTGAAAGCCAGCAATTGTGAGGTAGTGTGGATTTGACATTTTCTCATGTACCCCACATATTATTTGCAGTAAGATTAGCATCAGAAGGACTGACTTAGCTCAGTCGTCTTTGCCTATGCGTGCCCTGTGTTTCTGACTGGTTTTGGGGTGGGTTTTTTTGTGGGGTTGCTTTGTTGGTTGTTGGTTTTTTTTGGTGGGGAGTGGGGGCTGTAATATTTGGTTTCCCTGTCTGAGCATACAAAATTAGCTTTACCTGGGTGTTTCTGTCACAGAACTTGCCAGGTAGAGTGTAGGTGGAAAATAAAATGAAAGTAAAGAAGGTAACGTAAAAAAATGAGAGGCGTTGGAATGGGTACAAAAGAGAACTCGTGTTCTTTGAAATTGCAGTCCTGAAAGGAGCAGCAACGAGCTAATAATGCAGCATGGATATGTGTGTATAGAAGAGGCTGCTTAAATTCAAGATCTAAATGATTTAAGCATCTTAGTGTATGGATTTTAGTTGTCCTCAGCTAGGGGCAAATCCTGTCTCCAGTGACACACGCACCCATTTAAAATCAATGAAAGCTGGAGATGTGAGAGAGCAGGTTTTGTGCTTTAGTTTTTGTCTTGTGTGACTGTTAGCAGAGAGTTCCCCTGAAACCCATCTGGTTAAGTTAAACTTGTCACCCTTGTGACAAGAGTACTCACATAAGTAACCATAATAGTATTAGCTCTCACCAAATATTTAAAGAATCTGGCCTTTGGCTAGTAATATTTTTCAGATGTCACTTTACTTTTAGAGTCTAAGAACAATTACATTTTTACCCTGAATGTATTTTGAAATGAAATAAGGGGCAGAAATGCAGCTCTCTTTTCACCTGAATAAAACCTCTTTTAAGTTCAAAGCTTTCTCTTCCTGATGCACAGTGGGCTACCTAGCTTTTGTTAAAATTCATGGTAGAGTCTCAGAACAAGGCGGGCAACCTCAACTGAAGTGACTGCTGCTTTTATTTCCCCATGACTTTGGTTCTGTTTTAAGGTCTCAAAAGACCACACAAACCATCTGAGCAGGAAGAGAGATGAATGGTGGAGATGGTAATTTTTGAAAAGACAGAGCATTGCAACCAGTGAGTTCTGTATGACTTCTACTTGAAAACATACATCAGCCCAGGATCAATTAAAATTGCATCTAAATTGAACCAAGTGAGCTTTTCCTGAGTTGGAGTGTCCATGTGAAAATTTTGCCCATTTCTGAAGAGCAGAGGCACATTCTCAGGAAGCTGAAACCATGACAGCTTTGAAGAGGACAGTCATTTTAAAGCCCCCTCCTGCCTTTGTAACTTCCTTCTCCATGAAATACAAATGCAAACAATACCTAAATAATGTCCATATGCTCTTCAAATTTGTTTTAGCTGTTAATGTTGTCTTAGTGTTTTGAAGTTCATGGTGGGTTTGCTTGGCTTTTCAAGAACCTGATAAATAAGTTTATGTCTTGAATGAGCTTCTTTTTCTGGCAGTCAAGTGGCAGAGGCTGGACAGAACCACACTTTGCATTTAGTAACTCTCAGGTTGTATGGCAGGCTTCCATTAGCTGGAGTTGGTTGAGGCTTACCTGAATTAGAAGTTGGTGATTTGGCAATGTTTTTTGAGTAAAGATGTCATGCCCAGCCAAGACTGACTTTTTTATAGGGGTGTAAGCAAAAAAGGTCCTGAAGGTTCATTGCTAAAACTAAATCATTAGTATGGAATGCCTAGGGAGTCTGAGAAAATCCTTGCCGTTTCTACTGAGATGAGCCATTTCAGACACGTCCTTTAACACCTAGGTCCTTTAAATCAATCAGCACATTCATGCTTTATGGAGGAATAGTCACCTGTAAACACATACACCCCCTGCAAGGCTTCTGAAACCTTGTCCACAGTTCTTGCAGTTCCCATTTACATACAAACCCAGCGGCCAAGCACTCAGATGAAAGCTGCTGCTGTTATGGGAAGGCATTTTTTGAGACAGAGCCACTTTAAAAAATGCTTGCTTGACATAGACCAAAATTGACAGTGTAAGTGGATCACCTGCCTCAAGCAGTATGGCTGTCTGGCCCTCGTGTCATCCTTTCTTGACCCCGCAAGAATTCCTTTGATCTCTTATGAAGACGTGAGCCTCCAGCACTGTCATCGCCCCGCAGATGTCCGCCCTGCAGGAGGTGGTGGCCTGCCCAGGTACAGGTGCTGCGGCTGGGACTGTCCCAGTGTGCTTCAGAAACCATGGCTCTGTAAGGCTGAAACATTCAGTGGAACAGCTGCAAGTCTATGAATGATGGGGTTAATATTTTTAACTGTACAAAAGGAGGAGAGAGAGGCTGCAGTACTGTCATATGAAGTCTTTTTTGTCTTACAATACCACCCATCAAATTGTCATTGTTTTTGAACATCACAATTACACCAGTCAATGGATGGCTTCTGGGCCTTTCTGTGAAGACTTGTCACCTG
Source organism: Dryobates pubescens (assembly GCF_014839835.1). NCBI lineage: Eukaryota > Metazoa > Chordata > Aves > Piciformes > Picidae > Dryobates > Dryobates pubescens. The sequence goes on along the minus strand of NC_071630.1, from coordinate 21,712,700 downwards.
GAGAGCAAGACATCTGTTGTGGTCTTCAGTCTTTATGTAAGCAAGCATGGTGACTCACAAAGCAAAAGCTGAAACACTTGCGAAGGTTTTGTGTAAATTCCTTGGTTATGAGAGTTAAGAACCTTCTCCTTTTCCAGACCAGCTGGCCTTCTGAAACTTAATACTGCTAAATTATTCCAACTCTGAAGAGTTTTGCCCATATCACAGGGACCATACTAGTTTGCACTGTGGGTAAGATATTGAAGTATAATCAAAGCATTTGTGAATCTGTTTCACTTCATGTAGCAATGGCCTAGGAGAGCCTGGAGAGCAGTCTCCCAGCTGAGCAGGTGGCAGCTTCCACATGAAGAGTAAAAATTTCTTAGGATGCTCTAATTAGATCACTTCTTGTGACCTGGCTCACAGATGCCACTAGCATCAACAGTATTTGAGTAGCTGGGTTGTTTAGGATCCTTTGGAAATCTCATCCCATACAGGAGGGTTGGGATCCATATGGTAAAATCAAAGTCCATCCAGATGTTGCAGGAATTTGTAGGCTACTACCTGACTCCTTGTGTCAATAAAGAGATGTTTTTGTAAAATATGAACAAACTCCAATTTCAGTGGAATGTAATCATGTTCAGCTCGCTGGTGCTGATGGCACACAGCCCAGAGTCTTGCCGCAGCCTCCAGGAGCACAGCCTGCAACTGGATGTGGAAGGGAGTGAGCCTGTCCCTTGTGTTGTCCACGTTCTGTCTTTGGCCTGAACTGTGCCTCCTGGTAAACGCTGTCATCTCTGCCCAATTTCTCTCCTAAAGAGTTTTTCACAAAGAATCATAATTAGAACAATCCTGTAACCTTGTATTTTAAAGGCTTTTTAATTTGGGGTTTGGCCTTTATCCTTTTGTATTTGTTTTCTTCACTGCAAATGTGTCACAGTACATAGGAAATTCCTCTCTCTTCATTCCATGATTGTATCAAAAGGTTAATGTCTCAACAGCCTCACAAACTGCTGGCTCACTAAAGGAAATTTAAGTGGTGCTTTTAAAAAGTGCCATTTGTATGAATCCAACCCACAGGATTTGGACATTTTTCAAATAGCTCTTCTGACTAGTTCTGTCACAAGCAAAAAGAGATACCAGAGAATCACCCCTCTCTGATCCTTATAGTTCTGCCTGCCACTCAGCACAGCCTTAAAAAGCAGCCAGTGGTGTGAAATGTTTCGCACCAGAGCGATGTGTTTCTTTGTAAATGGACTGAAAATAGAGTAGGAGTGCAGTGTTTCTCTCAGTTGTAGTAAGCTGATGAACCTGTCAGAGCCAAGACAAACCGCTCTGCCTTCTCTGCCTGTTGGAGCAGGGCAGTCACGATTGTAACTGAGACATCACAGGACAGGTGCTTTGAAAATTACAGAATTTAAGTGAAGGACCACATGGCTGATCAGGAGGTTGTTCCTTGCCGATTTCAACACCCTGCATCCCCATTTGCTTCTTGGTTCTATGTTGTTTATGTTAATAAATAACCCTGTAGATTTGAAATGGCTTTTCACAGAAGTAATTCATTCCTGTGCAGTCTCAGCCTGTGACCCAGTAGAATTCTAATTTAAACCTTTTAAAGGTTGTTTTATTCAGAAGTTAATTTCGCCCTATTACATATAATCACTGCTAAGCACTGAAATGATTCACAGGCATGAGGGATGCAGAACCTTTTCCCAGGTATGCTCCCCAAAATCTGTAGCTTTATTAAAAAAACAAGCATCACAGCTTATAAGCAAGAAGGATGCTTCTGCAGAGTCTGGGGGATGCATTGCTGCTCTCCTACATCACAAAATCTAAATAAATCAAGAAAAATGTATAAATTCCACACTGCACAGAATATTTAAAACCATATTAGAACTGATCCTTAACTGCTGTCTGGAGGTCTGTAAATATCTGCAGTAGTTTAGGGCTGCTAATGCTGCAATTACATTGCGGTGTCGACTCACGCTTCAGGTTTTTGTGTGTTGGTGTTGAGCAATAGACTATGTTCAAAAAGTGCATAAAATGTAAACATCCAAATTTCAGATGTCCTGTACTAGAGGTAAATTGCCAAATGCTTGGTGATTTTTCTCAATAGTTTCATGATAACATAAAGCCAGTGTTTCATCTAAGATTTTTTTTTTCTTCAAGAGGGATTGCACCAACTAGGTATAAATTATAAATCATCCTCTGTTCTAAATGTAAAATGGGAGCTCTGAAGTGTATTGCACTGGAGCAGATGGAAGCTAGGTGTTTTCATGTTTTCTTGAGCCCATATTGTCTTTCTTATGTCATTTTCTATATGCATTTTCTATATGCTCTCCTTCGTGGAGAGCAAAGAAGCTATTGCCAAGTAAATACAATTATTGACAAGCTTTACTAGCAGCAGGGCGCAATGACAAAACCGTCAGTAACACACACAGTGTGTGACATTTGCACATACAGAGTAATGAGCTAATTGAGCAGCTGTCCAGGCTTCATGGTGTCAGAGATTGTGTTTGTGAATTATGAAATATATGAATATATATGTGTTCAGTTAACCAAAGTTCTTTGTAGCTTTATTAATTTTAGAAGCATGGGTGAGCTTTGGAACAATTTAGAGAACTGGAAGAATGCACTTTAGAAGGATGCTGCCTAAATTTCAGCCTGCTCAATTATTGTTGTTAATAGGCACCGATTTATTGTGTGTACAGATTGCAAGTTGAGCTGAGATGTCTCGCTCCTTTGATAGTACCTTCGCTACAAAGTGAAAGTACATTAAAATCATATGGCATTTGAGTGAGATCGTTTCCTGGCTCTGTTCGCCTGCAGACTGCTCTAAGAAGGAGGGGGGAAGGCAGTGGAGAGAAATGGCCAGTTTTGCAGGGCAGGCATGAGAGCAGGCAGCCTCTCTGTGTGTTAACGCAGGAAGAGGTGAAAGAGCCGAGAAGCGCTTTTTAGCCAAGAAAATAAGTGGCATGAGCTCTGCAGATTTGGATGAAACCAGCTGTAAACCAGGAATTTTTGCCGTTGTTATTGACAGGACTTCAGGCACTTTTATCAGCTGCATGTGTTAATAGCTTGTTAATGATTGATGCCGAGGTCTTTTATGACACCAAATGGAAGTGAGAAATAAGTGCAGGATTTCGAGGTGACTGTTGCAGTCACAGTCTTTCAGTAGCACCCTTCGCAGCATTTCAGCTATGTTTTAAAACATTTATGCCTGCCAAGATTAGATAGGTTACACCACAGCTCAAGATAACACAGAACTGCCCCGTGCTGTTTGCTCAAGCCTATGCTGAACTGTAAAAATGCAGTAACCCTCAAAAGGAGAGGCTAACTTTTAGAAGGTGAGGTAGTTCTGCCAGAGTGTATAAAGCAGGGTAAAATGTACAGATGCCCTGGTACGCAAGGCAGATAAATACCGCATTTGCAGGACACTGTCTAAAGAGAGACTTGGTAAAATTGCTCGAGTATTTCAGTCAGGGATTTCTTACATCCTTCATTTCAGCTGGGTCAGCAAAGCAGTTCAGCATATGCTTAGGCTCCAGCAAAGTCAGTACAGTGTGTTCTAGAGTTGAACATGGCCATCTCCATATTAGCTTAGATAAGCCTTTCTGCTGATTGTGGACAAGCTGTGTGGTTATTTACTTCACATGTAAACACCTTCCTTCTCTTTTGCCAAGTAAACTAAATCTGGAAGCACTAGGTGCTCGGTATGTCTTCAGAAGAGCACAGGAAACATGGAGCTGTGTGTAAGATTTAATATGCATTTATTTTTCACTGTTCGCATTATTCCTTTTTTACCATCACTGCCTGCTTGTTGTAAATCTAATTAGTGAGCTTTCTACATTGCAATAAACTGCTTTTCAGGAAGAAAATTTGCTTTGTGAGCACAGCCTTTTTACTACAACGCTGTTGTAATTTTCTGGTTTTTTACTACCTCACAAAGTATGTAAATAAAAGCAAAATAAGCTCCAGCGCTGCATTTACTGCACTGCTCCCTCTGTCTGCAAAATTCTTTTGCCATCTTCAAACAATGTTGCTCTAGCAAAAATTTCTTATAAGGATGAAGCAAACATATAGAAAATGAAAAATAAAACCCCAAAGAGATGCATAGATTCAGCCCAGAATAAGCAAAAACCTGATGGCTGGGCAGTTGTGTGAGGTGGGAAAAGATCCAGGTTGAAGTCCCTGGTCTGACTGAAGGACTTAAACCCTGATTTATCACACTTCGAACAGTTGTTCCAGCTGCTACAACAGTGCTGGGCTTTCTAGGTTTGGGGAAGTTCATTCATCTGAAAGTTAACAAAACTCTCCTGCAGAAGGGATTGTCAGAACTGGTATGTTCTTGTAAAAGTTTTATTTCCTGCAAATAGATATTTTCTGGAAAACATTGGAGGTTATTTTGCTCAGCTGTTCCTTTTACTTTCCTGCAACCAAGTGAATGTTGACCTGTAACATACTACAGGCTTATCTACTTCTGTTGGTTTCTCCAGCCTGTGTTAACTCTCCATGTTCCAAATGTTACAGATTTTAAATAACATCAGAGAATATTGTGAATCTTTGAAGATAACTCTGGAATGGAGTAGGCCTTGAGTTTAGCTGTCGTCCCGGATTTGGGTTAATTTTGCCTGTAGTATTGAGTAATTCTAGGAATTGGGAACCCTGCTATATATGTAAATGACACTGGTGAATTGTCTGTGGTCACTGAATTATTAATTCATTCTTTTTTTCCACCACCCCACCCCCCCAGAAATAAGAAATGAAACCTTAGGTGTCTTTTGAAGTTCAAAGAGTTGGTTACTAGTCTTTACCAAGTCCAGTTCCGTAGAGATTAGAGCAGGAAACACCATTAAATTTAACTGTTCCAGCATTTCACTGAGCCTAAATTCAGACAACACTATCACTTTCCTCAAAGGATATACAAAAGTCTATTGTATTGTAAAGAAACTGATTTTTTTTTCCCCCTATCTATTCACTGTAAGCAGTTCAGTCTGGTTTCGGAGACATTAGTGGGTTTGGATATTCCTTTATGCAGAATAAAAGCTGGCAGAAAACCCTGATGAGTTTTCTGACTGCATTTCTGACTGTACACACTATCCTGACTGGTTCACTGCAGACTGGAGTTCACACAAATGAGACCAAGGCTGCAGGGGAGTGATATCTATTAGCAAATTAAGAAATGGTGGCTTTGAATATATACTAGTCATCATGAAAATGCCAGCTTTCACTAGAATGTAACACCAGAGAATGATGGCTCCATTTTTAAAGGCTTCTGTAAGTAGCTGTTAACAAACGCTCACTCTACAATAGGAACCACTGTAGAACATGTACAAACACAAGGGAGGGAGAAGTGGCCAAGAACTTGCTGTTTGTTTTCAAAACTCTATCCTTTTTGCATAGCCTTTAAAAAAAATCCTGTTGGCAGCACTGATGCTTTGGTGATGCTCACCCAGGGTGACTGCAGCCTGGCAAAGCCACTGTGCTGGGCTACCTGGCAAATGACTGGAAGGGCCACGTGCAGAAAAGTGCCTGCCTGTCACGCTCCCACATCCCATGGCATAAAGCAGCATGGGCTGATCAGTATCTGCAGGTATTAATAAATTATTGCAGGGATTACTGCATCATCTCCTATCTGTCACTTATTCTGCAATTAAAGCTCCAAGGAAATGAAAAAGGTGGGTCACCATTAGGGTGACACGCAAGCAATCACTGTGGGTGATGCCGTGCAAGTTCTGTTGAAAAATGAAGGCTTCTGAATTGCATCACCTTCCTGTCGTCTTGTAATTTACCAAAATCAGTCAAATTCATGCTTCACATAGTAATTTTGGGGTGCATACAAATTCTCTTTACTTGGCATCAGTAGAAAAGCACTTGAAGGAGATTGTTACCCTTATTTTATGGAAGAACAATGAAATGTTCTTCCTTCCTGAATTTGTGTTGTGAGAAGAGCAGTGTCAGCTGCATGCGTGGGAATTGGAGATTTGTCTAATGTGGCAAGAAATGGAAACACACAAAAGTTTGTGCACATGGTGGTGAGGCCACCAGCCAAGACTAACAATGGCTCCTTGCAGAGGGTTGCTGCTCCTTTTGGTTTGGTGTTACCTGGAAAACTAAACTCCAGGAAAGTTGTGTGTCTGTGTGTGTATTTGAATAGATAGCAATGGTCCACTTACCTGGGCAAAAAGGCAGGAATGGCAGTGCTCTGGGAATTCCTGGAGGGTGGAGAAAGGGTGTCTTTGCCTTTCCTAATGCTGAATAGTGAGGTGTGCTCCTGTCCAGGGTGCAGGATCTGCTTCAGCCCCAGGGTAACGCAGAGATTATTTGTCTGTCACCAGTGCAGTTTGCCAAGGAGATGCACGCTAGGAGTGCCAACCGCTCTGGAGGAGTACGTGTGTGTCAGCAGGTGCTGGTGTGATAAACCCGTCCAAAATACCTGTTAGACAATGCCAGAGTGAAGGTGGATTAATTGCTCTTAGAAATCCATGATGAGCAGAGAAAAATCCACAGTCATCAGAGAAACAATTTGTTACAAATTAATTTAACTACTAATAAAAAGTGGTGGGTTAATGAGGCCATTAGACTGGTGTCATTGTAAGAACATGTGAATTCACTGGGACTGCCTCTGGTTTTTCCTGGGTTAAATGAAAGAAAGCTGATCTGGGAGCTTTGAAGCTAAGATAGAAGGTGTTGCTGATGAGCCAACTAAATCTCTGTAAGAGTGGAGACGGGGTTTTTTTCAGCAGTCTGTCTTGACTCCTCCAAAACAATGTGATTAATTTAAACTTTTAAAAAATGTGCCTTCTTATTTTATTTATTTAGAGTGAGAAATTCTCACTTTGGGGAAAAGCTTAAAAGCGTCCTGAAATGATTACACTGAAAGGTTTTTTATACTTCACCAAAGAGCTGTTTAAAAAATCAACTGTAGAGATTGCTGTGTCTAAAGCAGGAAAATCTTCTGTCGCAGGGCAAGTCTGTTCAGTGTATTTCTTTTTGTTGTTGTTGTGTAGATTAAAAAGGAAAGGTAACAAACAGTATTGCTGTTACCAAAAAGAGACAAAGTAGAAGGAAGAGCATGTCACCACACGCTTGGTGGTAAAACAATATTGCTTCTGTGATAGGACTGCTTGTGAAAAGGGTCCCTGAATGTTTTCATGGCTGTAAGATCATCTTCTTCCTCTTCTTTTTTTTTGTTAATACTCTAATGAGGAAAGCTGTGTGTTGCTGAGCTCCTGCTAAGCGGCAGTGGGGGAATTACCGGAGCTCCATTCACAGTTTCAAAACTGGTTTGCATTAATGGACAGCCTGAACTGGATTTGGGTTAGGTTTCACTCTGAGCTGTAATGCTTTCTCTCCACCCCCTAAAATAATACTAATAATTACAAAAGTATGAGATAGGACTCGCGTCTCCACCTCCTGTTCATAACCGAGCAAACCAAATATTATTACATACATTATTGAAGGGGTGAGGAAAGTTAGAGGTCATGAACTGGGCTGTATGAATAGCTGGAGGTCAGATCAATCACTGCCATGTATTTTATGGCTGAGGCTTCAGCCCACAGAGACTGGTTTAGTTATACTGCTTCTACCAGCTGATCACATATTCTGATTTAAACTGCAGATTAAAGAGCAAGGAAATACATAAACTACAGAATCCTTTGGTGTTTAGCAGATAAGAAACTAATATGTTCTTTTTGTCCTGTTAATGTGTGGGAAGGAAGGAACAGACAGAGGTAGATGTAGTACTTAGAAATGAGGTAGAATTCAGGGCAAAATAATGCCTGTTCTATGTCTTAGTAGTAACTGTATGAAGAGAAGGTAGTAGGGAAAGAGGGGAATTGTCTGACATGAAAAATAAGACCTCCTTTTGGAATGTTCTCTGAATCTCAATGGCTAGCAAAGGATCTCAGATTAGACACCCCAAAATTAATTCACATGATACCACTGCGTCCTCTGAATCTATCTCTAGGATCAGATACACACCTTTAATTGCAGTTTTGGAGTTAGATCAAAATACTGGTGAACCATGAATACAGAATTTTGCTAATGGACTGTGAAGTGGGAGGGTGGGGGGAGTCTGGGGCAAACCAAGCTGATTTTGTTTGCATCAGACCCCTTTGAAGTCACAGCAGTTTGTAGCTGCTTTGTGTTTTGCATTGCTGCCTTTTCATATCCGAAGATTCAAACAATAGCTCCTGGTTATTATCCCACATATTATTGATTAAAAGCTTTGCCCAAACACCTTCCATCTCACTTTCCAGCTTAGTGTGATTTACTTTTCTTTTTACTCCCTGTAACATATGATTAATACTGAGCTAGAGAGTCCCAGTGAGATGAAGCAGAGTGTCAGGTAAGATTTGTCAGCTCAGAAGTATAGATTATTTTATGTTTCTCGAACTTTGTGGGCCCAGGGAACACAGATCTTGATTGTTAAATCCATCCACACTTTCCCTAGGGCTATAATATGCCAAAAACATTAAATAGCCCACTTAATACATAACCTCATTCTGTATGCTTGACTATTTTGTTTTTAATTTTTCTTCCCTTTCCAGGCTGCTCAAATGAAATGGGATCAAAGAAAAAAAATTATCCTCACTGGATTTTGTTAAAATATTAATAGGTTAGGGTTGACTGGCTAAATTGAATATCTATGCTGATCTTGCTTGCATGTTTAACTTGTGCTTAGGAAAATATGTTTCCTAGGTGATAACCTTTTATGTACCAGCCTGACTTCATTGAAATGCATAGAGATAAAAATATGTCACACTCCATGGCCATGCTATTCTTGTGTGGCAGTGTGATTATTCAGATGATAATTGACCCCCACCTGTAGACAGCTCAAATTCTGTAGTCAATCATTCCATTTGATGTTAAAATATGTGAAAGTACAATTATATAATTTACATTACAAATCATCCTGAATGCCAGGCATCTCAGAACCACTGACAAACCAAAGGGGAAAAAAAGTCAATAAATGAAGTGAATTACACTCAGCAAAGAATTCAACTTTTCTTATTTGCTCCTGCACAACAGCTTTTATGTGGGTGTTGTTGATGGGGCACAAACAGATACTGCTGAGTTTGACTCTGGCTTCCAACCCCTTCCTAGCTTTGATAATACTTGCTGGATAGGAACAGCTTCTTTTGCCGTGGAGATGACAATCCTCAGCAGCTGATAAAGGTAGAAGTGCATCCATGTCAGCACAGATTTACCCCCCAAAGACTGCAGGCCGCTGAGTTGTGCTCCAAATACTCCCACTTTAAAACGTCTCTTTCTGTAGATTTTGCTGTGTATTTTAAAGGAGATAAAGAGCATATTTGTACAGTCACAGATTTCTACTTGTTGTGCACTTGCTTAAGGCCTGTTATAAACTCTGTTGGGCTGGCAGGGCTCAAATAATGCAGGCAATACAACCCAAATCTGCTCATACCATTCCTGCACAGTCCATGTATGCAGTAGTGGTGTTAGATCATCTCTGGATCATCCCAAATGGTCTGAGTGTTGGACACCCAGAATCTAAGCTTTTTGTGAATTTTATGGTAGATTAAGATTTTCTGATTTTTAGTTTTTTTACCATGCCTGTTCTTCTCCTTATATTGCTTTGTATCTTTTACAACAATCTAATGACATGGCTTCAGATAGGATCTCAGAAACTTCAGGTCTGAAACTGTAATCCTCTATTTATGCTTACTCAAAAAACCTCACCACCTTCTTGAGCAAATTATTCCACAGGTCTTTACTGGCGAGCATTCCAGTCTGCTGAGCAAGACAGACCCAGCTCAGGAATGTGTAATCAACCCTATAGCAAGAGAAAGCTCAGTGTTAAATCACTTGAAAAACTGAAAACTGAGGCAAAGTACCAACACAAAATACCACTGCTGGTAAAATTTGCTGCTTCTCTCCTGATGCCATTTTAGCCTCTTACTCCTTAAATTCCTACTGAAGAGCCACATGACATAGCAAGGGTTATTTTTTTTCCTGTTGACATTTAAATGTGGCATTATTTTGCCTTATTACATGAAAAACTGTGTCAGCCATATTTTCTCCCATGTGATGCTGCCAGGAACCATTTGGTCAGTAGTTTTTCCCTGAGAATATTCAGATTTGGGCCATTTTTGGGAACTGCACCATCTATGCAGAAAAATAATCCTCTGAGCAACCACTGATTAATAATTAGTGACTCCTGCTGGTACATGAGTTCAACAAGTAATTGTAAGTCATAAACAAGAGATAATGCTGTCTTATTTACAGTTTATCTGCAATAAGAAAAAGAAGATTAATTCATCATCAGGATCTAGCAGCAGCTCAAACATATTTCTTTAATCCTGCTCTTCATACTCTGTAATTGCTAATTAGAGTCTTGTCCTCAGTCCTGCCGTTCCTCGGAAAACAATGTGAAATGGCTTCATGTCCTGATGTACACTCTTCTACAGAAATCCACAGACCAGCATAATTTTTTCAGCTGTTCCTTCTTTAGTGAAGGGGAGACCTTTCACAGAACAAAATCCAAATGATTGGTGGAAGTATCAGATTCCCAAGTATGAATATTCAAAGAAATACACATCACAAAGCAATTGCAAAACTTTGTGCTCAAATGTTTCACTTTACCAGAGAAAACTGAAGTCATGAAATTGTTTCAAACAGTCTGAACATCCCTGATAACATGAATGGAAAGGCCTTATTCAAAAGGCTGTGGTTTTCCCTGCAGTGTTATTTCTGTGCTCCCAATACAAAAGACAGGTGCCTTTCCTAGCAGTTCTGTGAAAGTTCAGCTCTTTTCACCACTCTTAGTTTGGGAGTCCAAGTGGGAGTGTCCTCATCTAATCAGCTGCTAGAAGTTCCCAGTGCTGCTCCATGTAGAGCCAGGTTGAACCCAGTCTGGGTAGCATCCAGACAAGGAAATGCATACTTTGTACTTTCCTCCCCAACCTTTTTTCTCTTTTTAAGGCTGTTTTCCTTAGCTCCTTTTTAAAATGAGCTACTACCAGAAGCTACATTGAGGCCTGCCAGGAATGGCTGCAATTCTTCTGACTTCAGCAGAATTCCTCAATCATTATCCCAGGTGTGAATTTGGCCCGTTGTCTTTAATTAAAGCTCCAGTCTGCTCTCAGTAAATTTCACACCCTGTACAACCATCAAATTATGTTCTTCAATTAGTTGTATCTTTTCTTCTATCCTTTTAATTTCAGGCCCATCAAAGACCTGGTTTACTAAATCAATTTCAATGGGAATTTACACATTGTGAATCATAATGGGATGCAAAATTGACTTAGCTAATGAATAGTTAGTGGCTTTGGGGTTAATAGTTTTGGGGTTTTGTCTCAGGTACTTTGTATTAAATTTAATTTTGATATTGCTTTAATGAACACAATGTATTACTTCTCCTTTTTCCACCCGGGCCCATCTGAGGTGTATTCTCTTTGCCTGCCTCAATTGATTTGCTTTATGAATAACTGTATGAGGTTTCTGTTTAAGAAAAGCACTTCTGCTTGTCCTATTTCTATGTGCCAAATAGTTTAGTCTGATGTATAAAATGTAAATAGGAAGGAGTCTGTACATTATAATAGGGATGAAGAAGTTACTTTGGAGGTTCCTGCCTCTTGCTTCTTTGCACGATCAGTCACAGAATTCCTATTTGCAGGAGTACTCTCAGGCACTCCTGGGACACTTCCACAAACGAAAATAAGCACAACAGCTATCTGGGTGCCAAGGTACAACTTTGGTACAAATGAAACATGTCACCACCTCATGCATTTTCAGGGCTGCAGTTTAGGGATATCAGTTTTGCATGGGAGACCTCTGAAAGGTCACATCAGTGCAGTTCGACAAGCTGGACCCTGCAGGCTGTATGAGATATTGGCTGGCTATAGGGGCTGGATTTTGGCAAAGTGTGTAAGTTTGTGTCTATGCTACACTAGTTTTATGATGGGAATGTTAGTTCCAAGTTCTACATTTTCATTACCTCTATTCCTTTCTTATATTTTTAAGAAGACACTATCTGGAGGCACAATGGTGGATTCTGTTTTCCTAGTAATAGTCTTGGAAAACATTACACCATCACTAGAAGTGCTGTTCTCAAGACAGTCTCAATCCCAAGCCTGCTAACATCCAGGATCTAGTGAATCAGTATGAAGGTAGAATTAAGATGACTGTGGAAGAGCTCTTCTGATCCATCCGCTGCCTGTCCTCATGAGAGAAGGCTGCTCACAAGGGTCTTTGGGTGTGATTTTGACAAGATGTTTTTCACCTGGCATGATAACATGTCACCAAAGCAACATACCCAGCTTCTCATACCTGGGGAGTGATGTCTAGAGAGCCATGACACTATCCCTGTCCCAAGTGGGGATGAAATCCCTTGGCATAAGGTAAGTTTATCCATTGCAGTGTTGTCAGTTTTTCAACAATGACCCAGTGCTTGACGTGTGGGCTATAGCACATCATTCCTCTCTGTGTAGATAGAGAATTTAACACTGAGTGCTTTTAAGATGAGATAGAATAGAATAGACCAGGTTGGAAAAGACCTTCGAGATCATCAAGTCCAGCCTATCACCCAACACCATCTGATCAACTAAACCATGGCACCAAGTGCCTCATCCAGTCTCCCCTTAAACACTTCCAGTGAGGGTGACTCCACCACCTCCCTGGGCAGCACATTCCTATGGCCAATCTCTCTTTCTCTGAAGAACTTCTTCCTAACATCCAGCCTAAATCTCCCCTGGCACAGCTTGAGACTGTGTGCTCTTGTTTTGTTGGTGGTTGGCTGCATTTTAAAGATTTTAAAGAGCAACAAAAAAAGCAAGGTAAATAATTTTTCACACTTTCCTAAAGGAGTCTATGGAGCTTGTTGCCCCAACATTGAGAGAAAGACACAGCAATAAAATTTAGAGAGATACATATAATTAAAAACCCAAAACCACATGATTAAACCAGCCAGAATGATAACATCAAGGGTTTGTTGTTGTTTGGTTTTGTGGTGTTTGGTTTTTTTGGTGGTAGTTTTGGTTTTTTGTTTTTTTTTTTAATGCAGTGGGTAATGTGAATGTGTGCTTCAGATGATGGGTCTGCATTTAATGAGCATCATTGAAGTTTCTGTATTCAAACATGCTGGGAATATAAACAGCAGAAAAAAGGGAGAAGAGTATTAAAGAGGCAACAGCAGCAGGATAACAAATGGGTATGAGATGGCCAGGTGTAGATTCAGGCTTAAAGCAGGTGACTTGTGCCAATCTGAGGAATGAAGTTCAGCAACTTCAAGAGGAACAGTTGAAACAGAAAGTCCAGCTGATGCCCAAATTTAATAATCCATGATATAACTGAGTTTCACATTAATGGTACTACAGACAGAGGGATCTGAGCTGACTCTCTAAAGAGCCAGGTCGTGTCCAGCTGAGCTGCACAGGGATGACATGGACATAACTGTCCTGCTGCTGGTGATTAATTAAGCCCTGCTGGACCTGAGCTCATTTGTACTGGGGCACTGGGGTATCTTTGCACCATGAGCTACACTGTGTCCCATAATACCTATCTTTTCCAGGATTTTCCCATTCTGGCATCCCTTGTTTGCATGGGTAATGGAGCCTAACCTAAGATATTTTGTGTAAGGCAGCAGTAACCCTAGAGACCTCGTGGTCTCGCATCTTCTAAGTACAAAGTATCTGGGCAAGTAATTCCATATGTCCTTTGGTCAGTATATGCCATACCTGCCTGTGCACCAGCCTGGGCTAAGCAATACTGCAGAGAGGACTTGGGACACGGCAGGTTTCTTTATGGGTCCAGGTTAGTGTTTGTGCTGGGTTGTACCAAGCGCTGTCACAAGAGTTACTGCAAACTGCACAAAACTGCAGTCTCTTCTTTGTGGTTCTAGAGATTGCATGTGTAAATCTTTTCCATATTTCATATCCCCCCATGTCTTTATCTTGTATTTCTTTTTGGAAAAGACTTGTGAGAGATTGTTATGGGAGGGAGCCTAGAATATACCAGAGGCTCCAGTGTTTTTATGTACGTCAACTTTGTGTGTACGTGCAAAAGAAAAGAAAGATGACTGCGCACAGCAGAAAAAAGAAGTTCCCAAGTAGAGTTGAAATGTGATAGCACAAAGTTGCCTACCCAAATATTTGAGAGACAGGAAAGACAGGAAACACACTTAGATGATCAGTAGTGGCTGTGATCCTGTCAGGAAAACACAACTTAGAAAAACTTAGTTTGATAACCTAGGCTGAAGCAGTTACTTTTGGAGATACTGTGTTATCTTCCTATTGCCTTCTGATAACTATATGAGAGAACTGTCTGCTGACAGTCTGTCAGGCTGTCTGTCTGTTCTTCTTGATACTACCTTCTATCAGCAGTCACCACATTGCTCTTTCTAGGGCCAGATCCAATACCTGCTGAAGTCCATGGCAAAAATCCCAGGGTCCTATACACTGCTGTGCTATGTGAGCCAAAGAACAGTTCTGAGAGTCCACTATATCTGATTCATTAGATGCTGAAATGAGTTTTGCCAGAAAAAGATTGCTTTCTCCTATAGGTAGTGTATTACCTGTGTAAGAAAGGTATAGAGTGTTCAGTCAGAGCTGGATTCCTCGCTGGTGTACATCAGCATCGCTCCTAGCTCAACACTGCCTTAAAACATGCAGAGATGTTTCTGGCTGGGACTGCCTCATAAAAGGATATTTTATCAATGAGTGAATATAAGAAAGAACTCTTCAATGTGAATCTTAGTTTAAGTATACAGGAGGGGAAAGTAAGTATATGCAAGGGGAAAACATAACCTGCAGCTATGTTTCTTCACTGAATGTGATTCAGGTCCTTGAAAGTTTTCTGTGGCTTACCAAAACCAGTAGAGATTCACTACCAGCAGTGCATGAAGTTCCTGTTCAGCTACATGTCTTACTGACTTGGCTGCTTATTTTTGATCCATTATACTTAGGATAAACAATGGAGAGACTACTGCAGTACTGCTGGCATTAAAGACAAATAACAGGCTTTACCTTTCCAAATTACTTAAGAGCCTTCAGAAGAAATCTGGAGAATAGTTTTCAGTCATGGGAATGAAAACGTCACCGTTTTGTGCTTTGGTGAATAACCAGTTTACAGAGATGTCTTATTTATCACTGTGGTGTGCTTATTCATTAAGGGCTAATTGTAGAGGTCTCTAAATGAAACACTACAAACCACATTCCACTCCAATGCCAGTTTGTTTAAAGTCTGCAAAGCTTTATTATTAGCACGATTTAATTATGAAAATGGCAACCATGGAGAATTCTGAACACATTCTTTCCCTTGATCATTAGTTACAGGGCAAAAATGAAACACTTTCAACAATGAAGGGTTCATATTTCAAGCTTATACAGTAGCTGCTAAAAGGCTATACTCAGAAAATCAATTTTATTAAAGTCCTTCAAGCACTAAAGGGACTTCCATGCAACTAAGCAATTTTAAAAACATGTCCACAAGCAGTGACTTTCTGATTCATGTTTTTAGCAGGGTTATATTTTCACTGTTTTCAATATTGTCCCCCAAAGCAGGGTCAGAAATGGTTGGGGGGGGGGGGAGAAAAGGTGAGCAAAGCATGTTCTGACATAGCTGTGATTTGCATCCTTTACCTTAAGGTACTTAAAAGACGGCTATGAACTGGATCTGAGAAGCCTGGCAAGCTCTTAACTAAAGCAGACCAAAAGTCAATGATATTTTCACCTTTTTCAGCTTTCTTTGCAGCCTAGGAAATTGTGTTTGGGGGACTACGAAGAATCAATGTGAACTCTGGATAATGTTTTGAAAAACAAAGCTGTGATTTGAGCTAAAAATAGCAGGAAACTATTTTCCTAGAGACAAAAGGGAATGACACATATGGTAAAAGGATGAGAAGAGTTCACACATTGCTCTACTCCTAAAGAGATGATAGGGGATTGAGAGCTGTGTCTGTACTTCAGGGCCTGCCATCACTGGACCACTGGGAAACTTGAGTGTGAGTCCAACGAAGTTGCTGAGGTGTAAATTATTGCCCTGATCCAAAGTTCTTTGACTTCCATGAGTCAGAACTCCCCAAATTAGTGGATGAGCCTAGCCAAAGATAAAAGTCTAGAAAGTCTTTTAAGCATCTTGTTATTTCAGAGAATAAAATAATCCACAGATTGCACTGGCTTGAAGGAGACCCTCAAACGTCATTGTGTCCAACCCCCCTGCAGGGATTGAGCAGGGATACCTCCAACTAGGACAGGCTGCCCATGGCCACGAGCATAGTCTTCATATGCAGGTCTGTGTCTATAACCGAGTGAAAGGTTTAAAAACGTGTGTAGGAATCCCATTGGTTGTCCACAGCTAAAATAAAGTATCGGTACAAGAGTGCTAATGAAGTAAAAGGTGAAGAGAAAAAAGAAATGAAAGCAGATGTAATAGGTGACCTAGAAGGGTTGTCACTATTGTTATGAAAAAATGATGTGAAGCAGAACTCTCCCCTCTTATCTGTAGTCTAGTTTTGCTTTGTTCCTTGTTTCCAGGTATTTTTCTTGTTATTTCAGTTTTCAAACCGTTATTTCCAAATGCGGTTTTTCACTTAGTAGCCCGAGCTAGTGTAGGTACCCAAGCATGCTCTTCAGTTCAGTAACAAGCATGATATTTTTCACATGTGGTGTGTAAAATGTAAGAAAGCAAGCTGAAAGGTGCTGTTGTCTAAAGGAGTTGTATCTCTATCTGTTGTTTTCAAAAGAACATCCTAATGATGTCCCTGTTGCCCCTAGGAACGCTTCTGTGCCTTTCAGTGTCTGCTGTTCAATTGGGTCTGTTGCAGCAGTTCAGATGTGCCTGGGAAGTACTCAGAGAAGGGCTACTGCTTTTGCCCTGCTAAATCAGACAAGTGCCAGGGGAACTCCTAGTAAATAGCGTCCGTTGGATATTCACCAAAATCCTCCATAACTGTCATCCCTGAATAACTCAGGCCCCCAAAACTTTGGCTGTGTTTGTACTGCGTGGGCACCTAATATGTAGTTGTAGTGCATTGCTGATCCATTTCCCATATAACAGCTACGAACCTTGCAGCAGCTGAGTGGAAACAAACTGAAGCAAATTGACAATGAGTTACAAAACATTACGGTCAAGCACATGCTTGTGTATACATGCAGTATGCCAGATATTCCATGCTGGAGCCACCAAGGTCAATCCAACATCTTTTATCAATTTTAACAGGTGAATTAATCCAAATTCTGCACCTACCTCAGTTTTAGCAGCAACGGATCAGTGAAGTCATTACATTCTTTTTGAGTTTTATGTGATGGGATTGTTAGACCTTAAGTCTCTGGTGACAGCAATAAGTATCCATCATTAGGTATGAGTGATTCTGACAGGCTGTTCCAGTTCTGCTTATGAAACGTTGTTTCCTTCTGGGAGCCATAAGGAGAGCAACTGGTGGGGGGGGAAAAAACCCCTTCCTTGGTAAACTTAAAATATATTAAATCAAATTTTTTATCCTAACATTGGCTGTGGCAATTTTCAGTCACATAAAATTAGGCATTGATTTTGTCTGTTTCAACACAATTTGACAGTCCTACAGGAGCAGGATGCTCAGGCCCTGGCTTATCTTACAGCTGGGCCACCCTAGCTCCCTGAGCCCCAGAGGTGATTCCCCTCCTTGCTTCTCATTACATTTAACTGGGTTAGTGAAAAGCACTCCAGTACTACAGCGAGAAGCAAGCCTTCAAAGGCACAGACCTGAACCACTGCAGGAGCACTGCGTCTCTAGACAGCCTGTATTTCAAGCCACACTGATGAAAGTGTGGTGAGAAGGAAAGGCAATGTCAAGCAGACAGGTTTTTCCTTGCAACGGGAGTTGCTTGGCATGACGACAGTGCAAAACCCACCTCAAGCGGATATGGCTGAAGGTGGTGCAAATAAACAGATACAGGTGTCACATTCTAGGTTGAAAAAGGGCAACACAGTTTGAATTGAGACTCATTGCTGCTGGCTGAAAACTGAGTTTTGTCTTGCTGAGCAGTGGTTTCAAGTTTACTGTGCATTCTGGTTCAGAGGGAAAACTCCTCGATTTTGAAAAAGCTAAAGTGTATCACAGTATCGCCAAGGTTGGAAGAGACCTCAAAGATCATCAAGTGTATTATGGGGGAGAATTATTTTTTATCTATGAACATATATTATTAAAAGCAATGTTTCATTTTAGTGTCAAGATTTAGATTCTTATTTCATGGAAAACACTTGAAAGCAAAAGTAAGCCTCCCCAAAATGATTGTTTTGAACGTTTTAGACTACAGAAGGCTCTTCACCAAAATAGCATGTATTCATGAAAGGCTTTGATGTTCCACAGGAGCATTCCCCCCAGCCACATCTGCAAAGTCAGAACAAAAAATGACTCTCAGCTACACCACATTCTTGATTTTCCTCAGGCAAAGATGAATCTAGCCTACTCAGTGTATAGCAGAGAAGGCCCAGTTCTCCTGCAGCTCACAATAAGTATTGGCTTCTGATGCAGGGAGATTAAAAGTCAGTATCTGTTCTCTCCTGCTACAGCTGAGGGGGAACCTGTGAAGTGCCATTCAAGATATTAGCTGAATGTGGTGTTTTAGGGCACAGAAATCCCCTGGCCACCTCTTTGCTTTCCCCTCATTCGTCCTACAGTTGCCACTGCCTTCATCTGGGCTTTTTCTTCAGCTAATTTATGTGAGCTTATCTTGGCTTTTGCCATGTTCTGTTTCTGCTGTTGACACTATTGACCATTTCGGGTGCTGACAAACAACTGAACAATATCAATAACAATTTATTAGGTACTCTAATTAATGATTTTACCCTGTGACACAGCTGCAGTCACAACTGCAATCAGTATAAGCCAGTGGATGGAGACGTACTCACAAGCTCAGGTACTTTTCAAAAGACCAAGGAACACAAAAACCTCATAAATTATTACAGCTGCATTGTAATGATTCAAATTCAGAGCAAATCTTTCAAGTAATCAAGTAGGTTTTCTAACAATGACCAAAGCCTGTAAGAGCCTGTTTATTGCACTTGTCTATAACATACAAGTCTTTGAGGTAATATACAAATGTTAAGTTTAAGATATAAAATGTTGTAGCTGGGATAACAAATTTCCTGAGTGTCAAAAAACCCCTCCTAATTTTAAAAAAACCCTAATGTAAAACATAAGTTGCAGTAAACTGCAGCTGGAGCAGGAGTTGCAAGGGGTCATCCCCATCAGCCATTCCAGGTGACCCTGTGCACTGCCCATGCCTCCATCCTTCCCAGGTAAGATTTCGTAACACTCTTACAAATGCTTATTTCTGCGTGAGTCCGTTCTCAGAGGTGCTTGTGTTACTTTGTGCTTCTGGCAGCATTGTGGGGAGTGCCCCACTCTGGGACCACTGAGTGGGTGGGGGAAATGGGGGTAGCCCCTTTTGAGGGAGTGGAGGATTGTGTAGCAGAGCCTTTTGTTAAGCTGCCAACTGGGTAGACCTGAGTTTCTGATGCCAAGTCTGATGCCTGTAAGGAAAACCCAAGCGTAGAGCACAGCAGCTCTGTCCTTCACCGCTACATTGCACCTTTTCTGGAAGGTAACAGCAGAAGAATTGGTATCATGGCAGGAAAGGATCCTACTGATACTTAGTTCCTTGATGGAATTTCATATATGTGTGCATGTGACTGGACATGGATATATAGGTTCTGTTTAAGGGGGAAATACATAAGGAGG
This sequence comes from Dryobates pubescens, assembly GCF_014839835.1. Classification (NCBI taxonomy): domain Eukaryota; kingdom Metazoa; phylum Chordata; class Aves; order Piciformes; family Picidae; genus Dryobates; species Dryobates pubescens. The sequence continues at coordinate 21,693,037 of NC_071630.1, read as the reverse complement.
TTAGTTTGTACTTGCTTTACTCTCGGGATCAGCACCTCCATTTCTGGGTCCTATCACAACTTTCATCACAGTTCTCTGTGAACACGTTTTTCATCTTTTCCCTTGCTATTTCATTGTCTAAGCAGAAAGGAAATTCAATAAAGTTTATTTATTTTGTAAAGATTTTTTATTTGTCTGAACTTTCAAACCCATGATACTGAAGTGGGTTAGAAATTGGGCAAAATGAGTTCACCTGGTGACTGGCTGCCTACATTTTGCACAGATGAAAGCCCTGACCCTGCAAACATGCTCCTGTCAGGAGACCTTGATCTCATCGTAGTCCTAAGGAATGCTCGGATTAGAAAAGAATTGCAGGATTAAGTCTGAGCAGTTCATTTGAAATATAAGACATTTGTTGCTAATCTTGCAAAACAAGGCTCTCAAGTTTTCTTTAAAACAATATAAATATTCATTGAGTCATGCGACTCAAAGGACTCTTTCAGGAGATTCCTTTAACCATGCAAAACTGAGGCAGCTGCCGTAAAAACTCTTTATGATTGTTTTATCTTTTCCCATCAATACAGTAAAGAAGTTCATTTGCTAACTAGTGAATGCCTGATCCAAATGTTTGTGAAATACCCAGAAGCTACCTCTGAAAACCAAAACAAATTCAGCTGTAGGGATCTGTGGCTGTGTTATCAGAAAGTTCGAGGACGCGAGTTTGGGTGGCATCACCACTTGGACACCATGAGTTGGGAACAGTCAGTGCAGTGAGATCCCTCGGCTCCAGTGGCACAGCTGCAGAAGGCAGTTTGCCAGGGCTGTGCTGGGATGCTGCTGGGCATCCTGAGCACTGTGGTAGTGTGTGTGCAGAGCTGCTGCACTTGTGCAGGCAATTAACAAGGGATTTGATTGTAAACTCAGTGATGTCAGCCAGGCTTTTCCCCAGGTCCTAGTGCAGTAATTCAGTCCTGAACTTCTGATCATCTGTCCCTTTCCTGAGCAACAGTAAGGGAAGTGTTTTCAGCTGGCAGGCTTAGTCAGGCTTGGTGGCAGAAACTGGGGAGTGTGTGCCCGCTGAGACCGTTTGTCACAGATGCTAACTTCAGGATTTGAAGAGCCAGCTCTTCTTTGCTGTGGTTGGCATGCACTGTGGGTTTTGGTCTTCACCTTTTGACTAGCTGTTACTCACTGTCGTGTTTATACCTATGAAATGTTTGTATGCTGTGCAAGCAGGCAAGTGGGATAGAACTGGACGGGAAGCACTGGCCTGTTGCTGTTAGCAATGTCATTTGGGTATCATCACCTATTGTCACTGGGAGAAATGTCTGTTGTACAGAATGGGCTGCTCTAAATTTGAAATGGCTAGAGTGCCAGTGTGTTCATTTCAGACCTGTGGGACTCTCTCATGTGTAAACATTAATGAAATCATTATTTCTTCCTTTTTAAAGTGTGTTGGGTTGTTTTTTTTCTTCTAGGTAATATGAGAAATTTGGGGTTAATCATAAGGGCTTAACTTAGACTGATAAAACTCAAGTGCTTTCCAGTCTGACACTTCATCCTTCATTCGGGTCACCCTTCTGCTTTGGTTTTGTTTCCCAGATCAGTCAGAGTTAAATCCAGACTGTTGGCTGTAACTTTGAACTTCCTGGCTTTTCTTACAAGAGTCCAGGTCTTTTTTTTTTCTTGTTTATATTGATCATATGGTCTGACATGAAAGAGTGATGGGGATGCTAGAGAGGCAACTTGTCGCACTGCCATGATGGGATGCAGCAAGTAGAGGGAGCTGCAGAATAATGCAGCTGCTTTGCTGTAGCTGAAGCCTAGTCGGTGGGATCTGTCACTCCTCCGAGCTCTGGAACCCTCCTTTGCTGCTGGCTCCAAGCTTAGCTCTGCTCTACTTAATAAAATAAAACTGGATAAATCTTCACAGTTAGCAGAAGACAAAGTTCTCCTGAGATTGAGTGGCCTAGTGGGCACAGGGATGGTCAGAGTGTGCAGTCAGAAGACAGATGCCAGTAAGAATTAATGATAAAAGAGCCTGAAAAGTGGTGTTGCACAATACTAATTGATTTGGACAATACTAATTAATTTGGGCAGAATAATCAGCATATGCCTGGTACCTAGCTAGGATGTGCAGGGAGTGACTGTTGGTTATTTAACTTCTCAGTACTGACATAAAAGTTGTGTGTGTGTATACATACACACACAAGGATATTTGTGGCCTTTCCTACTGGAAAATAAACCAGGGGGATTCAGGCACTGTGTTTACGGCTGTCTTAACGTCATGAATGCTCCTAGAGTTTTAACTCTTTTATGCTTGTACTCTTGTGAAAACACCTGTCTTTTGGGTGAACTCAAAGAAGCTTAATAAATTTAGGAAATGTCTAAATGCACATTAGTAAATACAACAGTGTCCTCACTGCTCTCACTCTCTATACAGAGAGATTGTTTTGAAAATACTCACACCTACAGGTTCAGAGTTCACCGGATAAAGTTTATCCAATTTCAGACGAATCAGAGTAATGCCCCATAGGTCTAGCAGTAAAACAAGCAAAACAAGAGGCTTCTGCTCCCTGCTTATACACCTCTCATATTTTTTGTTACAAAACCAACTTATGGAAAATGTGCCTGGTGAGCAGAACTGGAGTGAGGCAGGGAATTACCCTGCACAGCCAGAGGCTGATCTACAGTAGTCATGAGCGACTTCTTTGCTTGCATGGTTGTAAGTCTGTGTGGATTTCAGGACCCTTTGTAAAAATTTACACTAAGAAGAGAAGCTAACTCGAACTAAGCCACTGGTTGCTAAATTTAGTTCATGAATTTGATCACCCATTTTCAACAAACAACTGAAGTGATGAATAACACCAGTGCATTTGTGTATAGGGACAGTAGTTACTACAGAGCAAAATTAGTTTGTTCTGAGCAAACTGGCTCTGACTGTTTAGCTGTGAATAGTTTGTGGCTGCACTTAATCAGAGCTAGTATCTTCAATATCTGTAAGTTCTAGCATCATATTGCTCTCACCCTCTAGATTAGTAGATTTTTTCCATATAATTTGCAGCTTTTCATTTCACAAGTTCAGAGTTCATTCTGAATGAGTGCTGTTTAATATCCACCCAAGATTTGCCTTTTCCATGAAATGGTCTTCCCAGCACACTGATTTATTGCTGTAGTTGTAGAAAGTACATAAACACAGCCAAAGTGAATTAGCTATTTTCTGAAGCAAATATTAATGAAAGAAGTCATCCATTTCCAGCAGCTGTGCATATATCAGGGAAAGCTCCTTAAGACCGAGCCGATTTTAGGTATACATTGGATATTAACTGAATATTTGATTATGTCTAATGAAACCCAGGCAGTTGTAGCAGTTTCTTCTGTTACACCAGCTAGCATGTACACATATGGTAGTTCTGCTCTCCCAGAGGAGACTGGTGCTTAGGCATCACTGTGGTGCTATTCAGCTGGCAAGAAACTTTGTATTTAAGAAGGGTCTGAGAAGTGCTACTTGCAGAGGCACCACTGGTTATGAATGTACTGCGCTGGCATCCTTTCATTCATTCTCCCTCCTTCAGCCCAGGAGGAGTAACTCTTGTTGGTGTTGGTAACCTGCTGGAGGTGCCTGTAGTTCTCAGACTGCTGCTGAGAGAGGAGTTTCCCGTCAGAGTGCATCCTAGTTGGTAGATGAACTCTCCACTGCCACCCACACCCACACCTTCACCTGAGCTGACAAAATGCATTTTCTAGAGACAGGGTATTCTTTTTTTTTCAGCTGGTATTAACCAGCTTCTGAAGAAGACATTTCAGAGTGAATCGGTGGAATAATGTTCAAAGAGACCTAGTGAGGCCTTCTGTGTTACTGTGATTGAGCTGAAGTCTGGGACATGACATTTTAGTGGTAGCAAATGAGTAGCTCCACATGCATTTATCCTGATTTACAGAAGTGTGACTGAGCTCAGCATCTTTTTCAAGGACTAGTTGTGCCTTCAAAGTGCTCTGCCCCAAAGCGTAGTGTGTAATGTGCACTTGCTGCCTTTTCTCTCCAAGTTTCTGCTAGGAGGTGGCAAATTTGTACACTGTTGTAACAGCTCTCTTGCTTCTGTTTGAAGTTTCTTGGGATTACTTGACATGAATCAGGGCCATCTCCCTTCTCTGTATGTGCAACAAGACTTAAGAGTAGAAGGGCCCTGTGTTACAGGAGCTAAGAAGGGCTGAATGTACAAGCCTTGAACTATGCCATCCAAAGAAAGACCAGGTGATGGAGCTGCTCATCTACTTGTGTCTCTCTTTGTACGCATATTCTCACTAGGGTCCGTGCAAGAGTCCATTAGCATCAGCCTGCTGGATTGCACCTCCTGGTAGGAAACCTGTTCTAAAAGGACTGGATTCCTTTCTTGGTCTCTTTGTGAGGAGAGTTGATTGGTGGCTGTTTAGACCACAGCCCCTGTATTAGTGTTCTGGGTGTGGGGGTGAGAGCTGAATGCAGAAGGCAAAGAGCAGGGGGAATGCTGAATTTACCTCTGTTCCCAGCATGTGCGCTCATCTCAACTCCTGGCAGCAGCATGGCAGAGATTTGTGCCATTCTACACTAGGGACTTGCCCAGAAGCAAAAATTCTTCTTTCTTTCACTAATGGTTTAATTGAATGTAAGGACTTGGTTATGTTTTGCATGGCATAAATGCCACATCAAGGGTATTCACTGAGAGAGATTGTTACTAAGTGGATCAGATAAATATGGCCTACAAATGTGCTGATTTACTCCAGCCTGTAAAACAAAACAGTTTACGTATACAATTTAAACATTCTTTCTTCTTTCGTCCCCTAACCACATCCCTTGTGTGCATAATTGAGATTTCCTTACCACCCAGGAGAGTTCTGCAGGGCCCGGCCGTGTTTAAGCGGGTGCAGCTGGAGGCGCAGGCGGGCTGCGCGGTGGGTGCTGGCTGCCGCACACCTCCCACAACACTAGAGAGCAGGCTGACACTGCGCTACCGCGCCAGCCGGGGCTGCAATCTGCTGGAAATGCAATAATTGCTCTTTTATTCTTTAATAAAAACACACCACATCATACAGAGAAACAAGGTGAGAGAACGAGAGAGAGGATATTGCATTTTTCCACAAAGGGCTGCTCATCTTTGTTTTATACACTGTGGTTTCCATACCAGCAGAATGGCCTTGTTATTTTAAATTACTGTTCCATCTTTCCTCCTCTCCCCCCGCCCCTTTTAGTTAAATTAATGTATTGATTAGAGCCCATTAGTGTGTAATCAATTGTTAATTTGACTCATCTTACAAATCACGTTTATCAATAGACTATATATGTATTTCATATCCCATTCCCAGGATAAACTGACAAAAAGCTGGGCATCCAGAATTAAGGCTGGAACTGCAGATGTAAAAATACAGAGTGCCATAACTTGTAGGTTATTTTTTAAAAGTGGATAGAATTTGTAAGCAAATTGTTAGAGAAGAGATGAAGTAGAATGAGTAGGCAAGTATGGAGGGGAACATGGCGGGGTTGGGTTGGTTTGGTTTTACTTTTTCATTCTGAACAGGCAGGATTGGACATTCTGCTGTCACTGAAATCTGGCAGACACCCTGCTTTGTGTGCTGGGTGTCCGGTACTGATCACTTAAGAAATGAAGCAACTTATGTATCCATATCGTAATCTGTGATCTCCTCCTTTGGATGCTGCATGCTGCTGTGCTGGTCACACTACAGACTTCCCAGTTGGCTGTAAATCTTCTTTTTGAGGTGGCAAAGTTGAAGTATTTTATATACTGAACTGATTTTTAAATTTTGAGGCCAGAAGGCATAATGAGCAGAGGAGATACTGACATTCAGGCAATAATCACTGTGCTTTATACGGGCAGGATCCATGTAGATACCAACTAATCCCCTCCACTGAGGCAAGTGCAGCCAGTATTATTATCCCTGTGTTACAGATCAGAAAACTGAGATGAATAGTTAGCAGAAGGACGTATTTTTATGTCAAAGTTAGGATAAAAAGTTTAAACCAGCAAAGCTTTGCATATAACATGTAGTCTTGGTATCTGCAACTTTCTTAAATCTGTCTTGTGGAGGCTCAACATAGCCTTGCCTCGTGGGTTATCCTTTTTTACTTGAGTATTTACAGTAAGCAGTGTAAAATAACTGGGAGTGAGAGATGACTGAAAGCAAAGAGAAATACTTTCAATGAAAGGTATTGTAATGCTTCAAGAACAAACAAAACCCAACAGCCTTTTTTCAAAAGCCTGAAGCATCCTCCAAACCAGGCATTTTGAAATAACATTTTCACTTCAGAATTTTACAAGCTCAATGAAACTATTTTTTAGGTACATAAACCTACATCAGTGAACATGTAGGCTTAGCTTAATCCAGTGCAAAACCTTTTTAACTTTTTCCCTTTAGTATTATATTTCATTCCAGACAACAGAACTTCCTAACACCCCACCCCCCAAAAAAAACCCAAACAACCCAATTAAAATCAGTTCTTGCCCTTTTCCAATAGATGGCTTTATTTTTCTCTCAATGCATTTCAACAGCATACTGTGATCATCTAGTGCTGTATAGATACATTCCATATGTTTCTCCTTTTAGGAAATATGACTCTTATATAACAGCTAAAAAGTAAAGGCCGGGAAGATTTGCAGAACCATAGAGCTTATTAGCCCATAATCCATATTGGAAAAGACATTTGTACAGTACAAGATATGCTGTGCATGTGCAGATGGAGGTAGATTAGTCTCTAGCAAGTCTGCATAGCTGAAATTTCTTACCCAGAGTGATCACTGGGGAAGTTAGAACATGAAGGGCCAAACACAACTGAAAAAAGCCTGTTTTCTCAGTTCAGCCCTGTAAACGTTCTGTAATGCAGTATGAAAAGCAGCATGTTCTTCAGATCTGGTCTGAAATGGAGATGTTGGATCACATATACTGGTATCTGGGGAAATGTTGTGGGAATGGTTGAAGTTTTGGATGTGAATCATGCACAAGTTGGTGAATTCTGTGTAGTTCAGGCAAAGTTTTAGTGGTAGGAATTGAGTCTTTAACTTTGTGACATGGGCTTTTGTGGATCAGATGAAGGCAATTGCTCTGTCGTCTGCCTATAACCATCCAACCTGCTCTGGCAGCTGGCTGAAACGTGCCTCTAGTTGTAGCTTTGGCTCTCTTAATGGCAGCACTGCATGGCCAACGTGCCTACAGACAGCCAGTGGGCATCACCGGGCCAGGCAAATTATGATCTTCTCCATTAGGAACTGTATATATTTTATCTAGTACAAAATTCTGTAAGTGTGAAAATGTGGTCTGTAGGAAGTGCTGGAATATCTGTCCTATTGAATTTTACCTGATAAGCTGCGAAGCTGGATTCAGCTCTGAAATGTTCTTTCAAGTTCCTTATGACAAGGTCTTTAATTAGCACTTGCAGAGCATTGAACTGCCATGATTCTGTGCTACTACTAATGGAAATAAACCCAGAGTTGTGTTCCTTGGTCTGTTGACATTTACAGACGTGAAATCTGAGCCAGGCTGGGAGCTTCTGCTTACGTGCAGGTGGAACTTTGGTGAAGCAAATGCAGACAACAGGGGGATGCCAACGCAGAGCCTGAAATGCAGACCTCTTACTGCCTTAGAGGCTACCTCAGAGCTTGCATTGCTCTGGTAACAAAAGTTTAGGATGATTTAGCTGAAGTATTATTCAGGAAACTGATGATGAGAATATCTTCTGTAAAGCACACTTCAGCAATGCAGCTGAGATCAGCCTTTCAGTTTAAACTGATTTTTGGGCCTCAGGATTTTGGCCCATTGCTTGAAACATGCAGTGTTTCATTGATACCTTGAGGAGGGAGGCGTTCTCCTTATACTTCTGGCTGAAGGTATTTCTAGCCTTCTCCTCATGTACAGGATGTACAGAAGAGGAAAAACCAAATTGTTCCTCCTCAGTTGCTTGTATTGTAAATTTTTTTTCTACATATAAACAGATACAGATGTAATGCCAAAAGGCTTAACTTGGGTAAAGTGTAGGAGAAGGAGGGGAAAAGGAAAGGTTAGACAAGCTAAAAGAAGTGCAAAAATATTTGTTCTGTATTTTAGTCTTTTTTATTTCCTTTTCGATTTGTTTGTCTTGTGGCATTAGTGGGATAGACCCTAGCAATTTTGCTGGCATGTATTTGTAACCCAGGAATGCTTTTTGGCAGATTTAAAATTAGAAACAAATTTCATGTGTTCTGCAGTGCCCTCCAGTGCTGTAAAGGACAGGGACAGAATATGTGGCTTTGTCAGAAGGACTCCAGGAAACCACAAAGAAGTAGAGATTAGAAACAAAATTGGGAAAATAAATAGAAAAGGAAATAACCCCCACCCTGTAACAGATGCTGCACAGCCTGGGAGGGGAGCACAGCCTGGGAGGGGAGCACAGCCCAGGGCCCCCCTACCACTGCACTAATGGGAGCAAACAAACAATGGAGCGCTTGGTGCAAGGGGAAACAAGGGCATGTGATTCAGGGCTATTCCCACATATGTGGCTCCAGGATTTTGAGGTGAGATGATGCTCCAAAATTTACCTGTCTGTTTGCAGGCATGTGAATAAGTAAAATGATTCTGCCCTCCCCCCAGCAGGATGGAAACACTGCACACACAGCCCATCAAATTAAAGGCAGGCAGGTTTTCATTTCCAAGCCTTCATGTTTGGAGATGATGGATGGTGAGATATATGTCTCTATAATGAAGGTTTCATTATGGATTTTTAAAATGTGCAACATGGCTCTTCATTTCCAAACAAGAAGTGCCATCCTCTTGCTTGTAGCTCCAAGACCCAATTCATGTGATATTGCCAAAGGAAATGATCAAATAACCACTGAATATATTGATTTAATATAAAGTTCTATTTGCTCTGGGTTTACTGCAAAGCTTCAGAAAACCTGAATGACATAGTAGACCACATAAATAAAAATAGGGAAGGGAAATAGTGGGGCAATTAGAGATGAATGATCAGTGGTATCATTTGGTCACATAATATTCAAGAGGATTTTTAACTGGCTTGTTTCTGTCCTCTTGATGCCCTATTGCCCACTGCCTGCAAACAGCCACACGATCAAATTGCCCCAACTTGAACGCTGGCAGAAAGTAAATTTGAATGGAGAATGTGTTTAAGTGTTTATAAGCCACTTAAAAAAAACCCACCCCTACCCTGGAGTGATGCACTTCATAACAGTGAGTTTTCCCAGTTGCAATGCAAATACCTTGTAGTGTGTACATTTGATAATGACTGGTGAGCAGGAACATTTGTTGTGCCTTGTATATGGACTATAAATTACATAATCTCTGCCCATAATGTTAGTCAAATTGAGTTCATGTTTGGGTTGAAGGAGAGTCGCAGGAAGCCCGTCATGAAGGATTTTAAACAAACAGTTTTCTGCCAGGAAACCTGGAGTGTCTGGATTTGGTCATGTGTGGAAAGGGTTAATCTTTATTTGAGGGAAACCAGGCACTGTGGCAATACCTGCAGTGTAAAAGATAGGCTAACTGCCTATCTGAGTGCTAACTGCCAGAGGGACAGGGCTGGAACTCTACTGGGTTAGGTGTCATCTCCAGGAGATGTAATGACAGAGCTATAAATGTGGGGAAAAGGAACCTCTGTAAAATTGCCCAGTGATTTTCCTGCAATTACCAACTTGATTTCATGTTAACTGGTTTTCACCTTTCCTTCTCTGCACTCTCCCAATGACTTCTTTTTTTACTTTAATTTGTACATATGTGCACACTCCTTGTCTCCTAAAACCTCTCTCTCTGACACTGAGAACATTGCCTTCCAAAAGCAAGGACTTTGGTGACCCAGTTTTGTGTGGAGTCAAAATGTGAAAGTTTAGGTAGCACTTTGTGATTTTTCTGGTAATGCTGTGCACAGCCTTTAGTGCTATTGCCCCAGGGCTGGCAGAGTTCTAGGAAAGGAGGAGAGTTCTAGGAAAAACTTGGCAGCACCATTTTCCTCTGCCCCTGCAGTGCTGCCCCCATTAAAAACCCATTACACACTTGCACTGAGAGGATAAATTAACACCACCCAGACAGCTTTAGGTTATGTATTTGAGTGTTGAATCCAGCTGGTGGAGAGCTGGCTTTCTGCTGAGGCTGGGTATGCCAGTGAGTACACGTGCCGAGAGCCGTCTCATACTGTCTTAGTGCCCACAGTCACTAATCAATTTTTCCTCTTGCTCTTTGGTAGTCTCAGTCCTGCGCATCTGAACTGGATCCTGCAGAAGGGTTTATTCTGTTGCTTTCTTGTATACTTCTTTACCCATCAGTGGGTGCAGTAATAGATTTTTGTCATGGCAAGGCCTCTCTGCAGTGCTTCCTGTGATGGTCAGTGAAGGAGGAGGCTCCCCTCTCAGACTTTCACACAACCTCCACCCTGCAGACACAGCCCGCTCCGTGCTTAAGTACTAACTTGACATCACAATGTGATCATCTCAATTTGCCTCCAGAGTTTCTGCTTTACACTGTGAGATTTTCTCCACTGGATACTGCCTTACTCTAGGAGGAAAGGATCCAAGTCTTTGACACTAATGTTACAGATTTTTGGCTTTCTTTGAAGGTTGATTAACTGCAGCTTGTCATCCCACACCTTTTTTGAGAAGCAATAAACTGTGCTGCTGTTGCAAGGACAATGTATCTCAGAGGTGGAAGAGCCGGTGCAAAAAAGTCTAATGATAAGAAGTCTGTAGACTAATAGTAATAACAGTTTATAACAGTTATAGCAATAGCAGTCTATAACAGAAGCTTGCAAGAGAGATGTGACTAACCTGTAGAGGATGGGAGAGAATACTTGGGCTGGAGGATCTAAGTATCAGATGAGAGTTTCAGCTGACAATTTTCCTGTTCCTCTTATCGGTGTCCCCCACCAGGCCTTACATTCACATGGGTTACATGTAGAAGTGGTACTGTGTCCCTCATACAGAGCTGCACCTCCCTTATGCAGATGAAGTTGGAGCACAGAAATAGTCTTTAAGGGAGGGAGAACAGGTGGAAAATATTAGAAAGCTCTTTTATACCTTTATTCTTGTGGCTGGCTGGGAGCTTTAGAAAAGGTGAGGGGCTGTAAAACAAAAACTCAAATCTCCCTGGAAGGTTGGAATCTTGACAAAGTAGGTAACACAACCCATGCTGGACTACTGTAAAGGTGCCATTTTAAAAAATGTATGTTTTGAAGCTCTCTGAAATGTATATTCTTTATTCAAGGCCTGATAAAGTGGATTATGGACAGGTAAAGCCACAAGCTGCTTTTAAGTCAGTAGTTATTTGCACTAATCGGGATCCAGTACGTTTTTAAAAAGTGAAATTTATCCTGCCCTGTAGGGGACCAGTGGGCTGAGAACTGTACCTGAGACCACAGTGCTCAGAAGTTAGTAGGAATTAAAGCCCTTTGAAAATTGAAACCCTACTTTCCCTACCAAATGACTGGGAGATTACTCCTGTACCTACCTGCTTGAAATAGATCCATTTTCTTGTCTTTTGGTTTGGTTTGGTTTTCTTCCCAAACCAGGTTTGAGTGTTGAATATCATAAACTGAAAATGGAACTTCTTGAATTTATCTCTGTGGTGCTTTGTTTCCTTCTGCTTCCTGTGATGCTGGTGGTGGTGTCACTACTAGCTACAGCTGTCCATCATGGCCAAAACATACCTTTGACTCTCTTCTTCTGCAGAAAACAAAGCAGCAAGCCACTGGGTTAGAAATGCTGTGGTGCTCCAGCAGGGAGGTATTGCATGTTTGTAACCTAAAACTGGGATTAAGTCATTTGGAGGTGGGGTAGCCTTCCCATTAAGGGTGGCTGGCAGAACTTGGCTGTGTGTCCAGTGCATGCCTGGAATTTGGCTGTCGCCTGAGACTCCCTGTGTGCCTCTCAAACTGTGCTGCCAGCCAAGAGCAATTGAGACCTGCTGAAACAGGCAGCAGACTACCTGTGACCAGGCACAACTGAGGGGAGCAGCAAACACGTCCTTTTTGTGTTCAGTCAAGCTTTGCTGCAGCCCATCCCCTAACACCTGACTGCAAAACCTTGGCACTTTCCACCATAAGTGACTGGTGATTATGAATAGTCTTCTGGGACTTTATCTACCAACATTTTGTAATAGTAATACTTTGAACAGAATTTTCATTAGATGCTCTTTTGTCTGTCAGCTCCCTTTTGCATCCCAGAAGAATGCCAGAAATGGCTACAGCTGGAGTCCTCTGCCTCAGACAGAAACTACAGCACTTGGTGCTGTTAGCAAAAGCTTTGTATTTATGTGCATTTTCCAGGTACAGAGGCTGTTGGTATTGCTTTCTATTAAGGCTACCCATGTCCCATTTATTGCCCAGTTTTCAATTGTTTCACTGCTGTTTACTTGTAATTAGAAGACTGTGGGCAGCACTCTCCTGCCTTGCTGAGGATTGCAATCTCGTCCTGTTCAGCATATGTCTGTGCACCAAATCCAGGGGTACTTGTAACATGGGTTGACTGCCAGGGATGAAAGTACCTGCTGCTGCAGTACATGTATGGCAATATGGGTAAAAGGGAGAGAAGTTCTTAGCAGTGAAGGCATGGAGCGATGGGCCAACAATTGGGCACATTAAAGCCAGCATGAATGTGCCCAGCTGGGCTACAACCTGACATCAGTGTCCCTTGGGGACACCTTCTAGCATTTGTAAGCGTCTGGGGCCAAAGTTTGCTTTAACTAACACAGAGAGGTGCTGGGCTGGAAGCACAGGAGATGCACTCATGGAAAAGCTGAGCTTTTAACCAGCCAGCAGAGTCACAGATGAAGTCGTGTCGTAAACAGCCTCTGCCAGAAATGTTAACAGACAAATGTCACTGCAGGCCATAGACTTTGTGTATGTTTTGAACCCACAAAGGCTTTAAAAACGTGCACATTCTTCTTGTACGTGTTCCTCCAACTCTACCCCTTGGTGTGAAGTAACATGTTCCTGTGGTGGAGACCACTGACAAATGTGCTGCCTGCTGTGAGGCAGTTTGTGATGCAGCAGGGAGAGCTGCTGGTAAGAGCAGCTCCTTCCCGAGGGAACGAGCTGGCAGGACATGCTGAGGCTTGCCAAAATGTGGCATCTTTCAGCAGCCTCCCCTCTGTGTGCCATTGCTGAGAGCTCCTTGGGTGCATGAAAGAGCCACAGCTGGTCACTTTCAAACCAAGGCTGGCACTGCCATTACACCTGGCTCTTCTCAGTAGCAGAGTCATCTTCAGCCTTGCACAGCTGAAACTGCTGTCTGCACTCTGCTCACCTGGTTGCTACTGAAGCCAATACAACCCTTTTTCCCTTGCAAGGAGATTCTTGTCTTGGAACTCTCAAATCCTCCAGAAAGCTCTGTTGCTGACTGTGGTAAACTGCTACAGTTTAGCAGAATTAATTTCTTTCAGTGTTTTACTCTCAGAAATAATTACTTTGATTGTCACATATTTTCTTTGGAAACTGTTTCAAATGATAAATCTAAGTATTTAGCTGACTGTGGAGGAAGTACACAATTTATTAGTCTGTTCCCAAGAGTGCAGCAGGATGTTGTCCCACCACAGGAATTCCTTGATCTTGGATTTATAGCAAGATAGGCAGAGCAGGGAGGGTAAGTAAGGAAGGAGACACCTGACTAGCTTTGGTAGGTGGAAAAAGCAACTCTGGGACAACAATCCCCCTGTGTTAGCTTTGTGAAGAGAGTTTTAGACACAGCAAATTTAGGATTACCTTGGTTTTGTTACAGCTCCTTGAGTTTTCAGATTTCCTTCTAGTGTCTCTTTGCTTTTCTTTTCATCTTGCTCCTTCTAGCCTCTGTTTGCACTGGAGGTAGAATAGCAGGGTAGTGACACCCCAAGGGCATTTCTGGATCTGGTCACATTGGCACAGTGTGCTCAGTGGCCGTTGGATGTGATTTGGGTGTCCCACACACACACAGAGCATCCCTGGCCCAGGCATCCTGCTTTTCCAGCAAGTGTCTAGATGGGGTAGAAGAAGAGGATTCCACTCTGCTAATCAATGTACTAATTGCCAGTGAGCTGGCCAATGACCTTGATCACAGTGTGTAAAATAATGACCCAGTGCTGTCCTGGATTAATGCCCAGGGAGCCACAGGTTGCTGCACTGCAGACAGGATCCCCATAGGCATGGTTAGCAGCAGTGTCACTGTACTGGCTCCCAGGTAGTGGAGAACTCTTGGGATTCATTCATGGCCTTGCTCCCACATGCTGTGCTTTCGTTTCCTGCTCTTGCACAATTTACAAGACCAATTAAAATTGGCTGACATCTGGAACCTTCAAAATAAAACATTAGTAGCATTCCTGTTCTAGGCATGGATCCTAAAGTCCTTACTCAGGAAAACCTTGCTGTGATTTCAAAGGCACGTTATCCAGGTGCTGCTGGATTGGTCCCTCTAGTACATTGATGGTGAATGAGAACAACAAAGCTGGTGATCCGTCTAGAGAACAAATTTTATGAGGAGCAGCTAAGGGAACTGTGAGTTTTTAGTCTGGAGAAGAGGAGGCTGAGTTGAGACCTCATTGCTCCCTGCAGCTTCCTGAAAGGAGGCTGTACTGTGGTAGGGGTCAGTCTCTTTTCCCTGGTATCAGGTGACAGGATGAGAGGAAGTGACCTGATACTGTGCCAGGGGAGGTTTAGATTGGATATTAGGAAAAGTTTCTTTTCTGCAAGAGTGGTCAGGCTTTGGAATATGCTGCCCTGGGAGGTGATGGAGTCACTGTCCCTAGAGGTGTTGAAGAAATGTGTGGTCATGGCACTTTGAGACATGGTTTAATTGCCATGGTGGTGTTAGGTTGATGGCCGAACTTGATGATCTTAGAGGGCTTTTCCAACTGAACCAATTCTGTGATTCTATGAAGTAAAGAAAAGCCTTTGCCTATTAGTGGGTTCTGCTGTAATTCAGAATAATACCAGATGTTTCATTATGTATCAGCTGGCTATAAAACTGCTTCCTTGAGCCATTGAACAAAGACAGTTGACAAAAGAAAAATTAATGTTGTGTCTTTGATCTCGTGTTTTAAATTTGTCTTTTATAAATACTGATGGGTTCTGGTTAAAAACCCTCTAACAATTTGTTAAATATGCAAATGTCTTAAGTTTCTTAGCAACAGAACAAATAAGTGTTTTTCTTCTAATACAATATGTATGCTAGTTTAGTAAGCACACAATAAGTTAATTAGGCTGCGGTTAGGTATTATTTGTAAATGTCATATTAGCATGCTGGGTTGGTTCTTTGATGCAACCAAAAGCCTCAGACTCACTGATGTCACTTATTGCCTGTTGTTTTTTCCTCTAGTTTTGAAATGAGTTTATTTTCTAACATACTTGTGGGCAGAATAGTGATTTATCAAGTTGTGTGTTTATTATTGTTTTGCTTGGTTGTAATGTCTCATTGTCTTTACATTGTTAGCAATGTCAGAGATTTTACAGGGAATTCTAGGAAACTACCCATTACATGTGCAATAAAGCTGCTGCAGTTTACCATGATTAATGTTGTTACAATGAATACCAAATGAATTAATAATGATGGGGCCACTTAATTTTAAAGTGTTGGCATTTGTCTAAATGCTGCTCTGAGAGAGGGTGGAGGAGCTTGGCACTGTAAGAATTGGATAAAGCAGCATTTTTGCTGCCAGCATCCAAACAGCTTGTTTCTCTCCAAACAGTTACAGTCAACTGTTAACATATTCACTGCCAAGTCCACTTATGTAAATCTGGAGAACCTTTTCCTAGGACTGTAAACTTTCACTTTATGGCCTTATGTGTTCCCCTCCTCTAAAAAAGCTTTCTGCCAATAGCTCTTCCTCTTCCGTGGTCTTGCTCTAGCAGGTGGGGAGAAATGCCTGCCCCATACTTTCAAAAGCTTCACAAGGAAGTTCTGGCAAAGGCAAGGAATGAGCAAACTTATTCATACAAGAGGAACTTCCTTGTGAAGATTCTGAAAGTTTGAAATCTTCAGATCAAATTGAATTGCTAATCCAGAAGTGCGTCCAGTCTTGAAGCACTTTTCGAAGTGGCTCAAACTCTCAAGCTGCAGAGGTCTGAGAGCTGTTTATCAGTAGGGAATAGTTTTAGATGATGGGGTTTTGCCCTAATGAAGTACCTGAAAGAGCAGAATTGCAAGTTGCTCAGTTAATGCACTCAGAAGAGAGTCGTCGTTCATGGAGCAGGGCGTGTACAAGTCACTGCATCCACCTGGCTGAAGCCAAGGCCTGGAACTGGAGAAGAGCCTGAGGAGAAACAGCCTTGACTCTGTTGTTGTGGTAATGTTGGCCACCCACATCAGGAGAGTTATTTTTTGCCATGTCTGAGCACTGGGAGACTGATTTCTTTGCTCTGTGTATGGAGGCTCATGCATTCTCACAACTTGAGCTTTATGTGGCCAGCAGAAACCATCCACTGGATCCTTGCTACATGCCAGAGGATGAAGGTGGTTTGTCCCTTGGAATTTTTAGGAAGCAAGTGAAATTAAAAAGGTGAACATGGGTTACCCCTGGCCGAATGTATTATCCCTTGTCTAGCCGTTCAAAACTCACCAATGTAGTTGCCCTAACTGAAAATTATGTTCTGCTATCAGTGAGTTGTGCTGAACTAGATGGATGTTCTCAGTCTCTTAAGTTTTGAACTGCCTGCTTTCTCGCTGGATCATCTCATCTTGCACTGGCTTATATTCGCTTTTAGTCACCTTAGCACTGGAAAATCATCAGCAAGACATTCACCCCTATTATGTGCATAGAGCAATGGCTGTAAAATTGAGCAGACAATATTATGAAGGAAGGTGAAAGGAAAAGTCCAGCAGAGGTGAGATACGGTTGTCATATTGATGAGAATGGAGAAAGTGGTTTGAAACCAGTCACCTCCCTGAGGCTTTGAGGTCGCAGGGGTATTTGATAGTGTTTTCCCTCTTACTCTTTGTTGTCCACGTGAGGAAATGCTGCTGGAAAATGCTTGCAATAGTACAATTCTTTTAAAAGCATAGTCAGAAATCTAATAACTCTTAGGTGATAAGGGCTCTTCTGCTTTGGAGTGGCAGACTCCTGGAAATCATCCATGATGGCTAATAAACCTTTTGGCATTTTCAGCTCATTCTTGAAACCTGTGCATTTGCTGACACATTCCCTGGCCCCCACTGAGTCGTGTGATCCATACTGGTCACTACTGTGGGTAGTGGGTGAATCCAAAGCCTGTGTTGCAGGTTGGTTGTTTCCTCTCCCAAGGGATCATGGAAGGGCTCAATGCAGCAGACTGCAGATGTTTTTGCAAGGATAACTCCTACAGATTGTGTACCTGCCCTTTGAGGATAGGAGGCCACCTGTGGTACCTGCCAGCTATGAACTTGTGTTCCTGAGCAGGATTACAGAGGGGAGCTCTAGAAAGAAGAATCATCTTGGGGCTTAGTTAAAAAAAAAAAAGAGGTCTGAAGAAGTGAGCAACAACCCTCTGTGTCATGAGGCTGTTTCTGTCTGCCACTAGCCCTTGTGAGAAAAGGAAGGAGGGTGGGGGCATGACAGAGGGATGTGCCCCTGGCTTGTGAACAGTTCCCAGCAAAGAATTGTACACACATTTGGTTAACGTCCTAAACCCCAGCTTAATGAAAAATCAAAGTCCCATAATAAACCATCCTCTTGCTAATTTAATCATAAGTAATATGGATGTCCCCTTTGACTTGAATCTCTCTGTGGTGGTTTGGGTGGTTCTGTCATTTTGGCCAGTGTGGTTTTACTCTTTACTTGTTCCAGCTGTCTGCCCCTCTGCCATTCTCTCTTCCTTTTCTTACTCAGGCTGCAGTGCCCTCGGCTGTAAGATATCCCTGTTCTTACACCACACCGAAGGTCTGGCGATTCCTAGCAAGGGCTCCTGATGCTAACAGAGCAAGGATCACAGAGAGGTGGAGGGTTTCCCAAAGTTCATGAACCATAATAGTTTGCACAGGGAGTCTTTAAGTAGAAAATACTTTGCTTTTCTGAAGTCCATGCAAAGCAAATCTAACTTCCCACTGAAGGATGTGGGATTTTTCTTTACTTTGTCGGGCACAAAGGACAGGATGTTTTACAGCATGTGCTCATTGAATTCCAATAAACACCCAGCAAGTGCTAGATATGCTAATTAAGAGATAATGTTAATGGGCTAGGATGTTGTCACAGGATTACACTCTCCTGCTGCCACCACAAACACTGGGGCACTTCCCAAAATCAGTTGTGGACATGGAACTGGAGTTAGTCACCAAAGGAGGTACCATGGACTGCAGGACTGGTCGCTGCAGTGCCTTCAGTTGTGCAAAATGATGGATGAAGAGGGAAGGGGCTGACCAGTGGAGGGACAGACAGAGGGATGGACAGCATGACAGACACCATGCTATTGTTATCCTGCCCCTTTCCAAGTGGCTGCAGCAGGAACCTTTGTCTGTGGCAGCCAGGCAGGAGGGGGCTTGCCACAAAAGAACAGTTTGGTTAAAGCGTTCCGGTGTTTTATGAATAAATTGGATTCTACTTACAGCATTATTAACCTGCTGTATTCTGACGGGCTTAGGGGGAGATTATCAGGCGCTTGAACAAATCAGTATCCACAGATCCACACAAATGCTGGGTTTTAACAAAAATATACTGTGATTAAGGCACACAGCAGATCAAATTCAGCCCCGACTTACACCAGGTGCAATCTCATTGATATCCGTGGGTTAAAAAGCAATTTTTACAACTTAAAGCAATCAGGAATCAGCTTAGTGCACAGACTTACTAGACCAAAATAAGGCCCAAGAGACAGTGCACTAAGCTGATTTCTGATTGCTTTAATTTTTTTAAACTTTTATCAAAGATTAATGGTCAATTATCTGGCAATCTGATTTTCTGGTACAGATTCCATTTGCATAATTTCATAGACACTTAAAATATGACCAGACTCTAATCAGTATGAAATGAGTTGAGGCATGGCTTGGTATGGCTGATCCAAATCATCCCCAATCCCTGTAAATATGTACTGTTGCTGTATAACAAGGGTGATTTTAATAGGCTGTTGTCTGAGCAGTAAACAATCAGTTTAGGTCATTTTTTGTTGTTCACTGCATGGCTAAATATGACTCCAAGGCTAACAGGCAAAAGTGCACAGTTAAAACTTGCTTTCTTTCAGGCTTTTCATTATGTGCTTGAGCTCCAGTTTCTGCAGATATTCCTGCTATTCATTTGCTTTTGCTGCAATACCTGCAAAGATGTCCATCAGGCTGCACACACGGGTTAAAGTGGAAAACACTCTGCACTATTTTCCCTCTAGAGTAATCTTTACTTAACTCACAGGAGCATGGAATGCTGCTCTTTTGTACTATGCATGCAGGTCCCTGAATGAGAGGTGAAAACGAAGCAAAACCCCAAAAGTGCTAGCAATTATACACCCTGGCATTAAGGAAAGTGACTTTTCCAAAAAGGCCTGACAATGCTGCTTTGTGGATGTTTCAAGTCGAGGACAGTCAGAGTCTCTGCTTTTGCTCCCTGTGCACATCACAGGCCAGATGATGCTTTGGCAGCTGTGTGGAACTGCTGGAATACATCCTCTAGCAAGGCACTCAGTCCTGGTTTAGAGGTGTAAAGGAAAATTTCCCTTCTCCTTTGATCACCTGATCTAGTGCTTCATCACTCTTCTGTTCAAATGTATTCCGTACTGTTTAGCCTTTCCTGCTTTGCTTCCGGCCTGATATGGTTTGATCTGGTAACTGGCTGTGGTGCGCCATGCTATCTTTGTCTCCTTTTTGTTTTGCTAAGCTCATCCAGCCCTTCAGGCAGCCATCAGTGTGGCACTTGGTGGTGTGCAGTGCATCTCTGCTGGGCTTAATCCAGTCCACTTAGTAACAAAAGCCATGGAGGCAGCAAAAGGATGATGACAGGATGAAGCCAGCCACGTGATGAGTGGGCTTATACAGTTAATGCTGAAGCCTTCTGCAGCTGTGAGATCTCTCTTGGTGTTACCATGCCAAACTAGACAAAATCCTGCCTCCTTGTTGCAGTGCAGACTGAAATGAGACATACTCTCTAGCTCTTTTTTAGCTTAGGTTGTTTGTGCTCTTTAATCTTTCAAGATCTGTTCCAAGATTCTGCTGGTGTGCTAATTGCAGTGCCCTGCTGTTGGATTGCTGCTCTTTCTTGCTTGTACATTTATTAGGAGAGCTTTCAGGCTTGAGAGGCAGAGCTGGTGGGTCACAATCTGATACTGTGGAGACCTAGGTCTGGGTATAGTGAGATAGACTGTCTCACTGGTAGGTGTTCCTGGAGATACCTTTGAGCCCGGGGGGTCTGGTCCACCAGGGTATATGCAGTTTGTGAGAGTTCAGGTGTGTGCCAGACTGCCTGTGATCAGGGGAAATATGTTCCACCTCAGCCAGTGGTTTGTGGGATTTCTTAAAAGAGAAAAAAAAAAAGATTGAGATGAGCAAAGGGTCCTCTGGTTTCCTTCCCCTTGGTATGTCAGTGCTGACATAATTAGGTGCCATCAAAAATGACCAAGCAAATTGATGGAGTGTGTTAAAATAATATGTCTGGTCATCTTGACACCCAAAGCCATGCATGAGACAGCTTCTGCTTGTGTACAGTGAGCTGGCTAGGGCAGAGTGCTCCTGTCATCTTCATATCTTTCATCAAATTGCAAACTTTCCAAGGACTGGAGTTATAAACAGCCAAAACTTCTCTACTGGCTCTGTCCCATTCTGGTTTATCCATTTATTTATTTTTTTAAATATATATTTGGAGAGATAGATAGATAGATATGGGTCACAATGCTCATTACTTATCTGCCCTGTAAGAACATGATGCACATGTGAAATGGGTCAGGAGAAAGTTAATGTCACAGAAAGGCACAAACTTTGGGGCTTGGGGGTTTGTTGTGTATATTTTTGCCCCTTCTTTTTTCCCCTCTTTTTTTCCCCCAAATCCTGGTTTGATTTTTAAACCAGGTGAGCTTCTGAACAGAAGGAATGCAGGGCTGGCAGAGCCTATGTTCCCTGAGTTCCTGAGTCCCACTCCAGCAGTCAACAATGACAAACAATAAACTTGCTTCAACTGCTGGTATAAAACTAGAAGAGGATTCCTAAATGAGAGGACTCAAATGGAAAGAAACTTTAAGGGAATAAATATCTGGTTATCAAAAAATTATGAGTCTTCATATGTAAAACTCTATTCAGTTCTTTCCACCAGGGACCCTCTTGCAGAGCTTTCTCCTTCTGGTTGTGTTCATTTCTTTTGTTGTTTTGCAGCATCTCATTTGGGGTAGGTTTTTTCATTTTTGTGCAGCACTAATTCTTTGTTCTACTAATGCTTCCTCCCAACATGGAATGAAAAGGAAGAGAAGTGCCTTTTGGGGGGGAAAATCCTATGAATTATGAAGACACTTAGAATTTTTCTTTGTCTGATAACAGTTTATGGATTTATAGATATAGATATAGATGCATAGACTATGGTGGAGAGCACAGAACAGGAGAATATGGACCAGGAAGAGGAATAGAAATTAATGTGTTAACTTCATCCCCCATTTAATTCCACAGGATTTTTCTGCAAAGATGTCAGTGAGTGAGTACTATGGATCTAAATCTGAAAAGTCTTAAACTGTGGACTATTCAGGGTCAACTACCAGAATTTTATGGTAGTGATCAGGTTTCTGAGAAAGAGTCTCTGAAGGTTTTGTTTTGACCCTGGCAAAGTCCCCTCATGGTAGAAGTCTCATTTCTGTGAAGCTCAAGTTAATATATTCACTGGGGTTTTCCCTTGTGAAATGATGCAACAAAAAATGCTGCTTGGTTTTGGGGTTTTTTTGAGCTATTATTTAAGATATTGTAAAGTGGAATATTGTCACAATCTTTGCAGCAGTGAGACAAACCTCTGTGATACACAAGTACTAGCAGTCTTCCTGGTTTTCATTTTAGAAGCAGTTCTTGTCCCTCCCATCACAAATAGTTGAGTATATGAAAATGCCTATTTATATGGATAGGTATGTATTTAGGTTGATGGTTCTCTATTTAGGCTTATAGTTATATATTTCTGGGCCCCCTGCCTTTTGAGAGGTTAAATACAAAAGTTTAAATTTAAAGTCCAGTCTCTTGTTCCTCCTCACAAACTTCACATGTTAAAAGTGTCAAACCTGTGCCTGAGCAAACACGGCCGGCCTGTCAGCTCAGTGTTAGGTGAGCACGGGGCGAGGGGTCACTGAGCAGGGGTCTGTAAGAGTGCGGGGACAAGAGTTGTTGCTGGGTTGGCACCTGGGGAGATGTGTGTCTGCAATATCCATCAACTTTCCTCGGGGAATCCCATGTGACTCTGTTACAGAACAGGGGTTTCTTTCTGTTTCTCATTTATGCAAACAAAAGGTGAACCGGAAAAGGCATCAATAAGAGTTAAGTGGCAATATCAAGTCAGTTTTACTGCCAGGTCACTCAGTCCCCAACAAATCAAGTAGGAAAAATGTGTCATTGATCAGTATAATAAACAGGTATATTGCTCCTAAACCCAGAGAGCTCTCTTGAAACCATACCTCAGAGCAAACAACCCATATCCTTTGCAATGCACTAAGTAGGAATTCTCTGTAGTGCTTCTTTCTTGAGATAGCATGACTGACCACAAGGCTGCCAATGTGCAGTTTAAATGGCTGAGCTACAGCAGGGAATTCAGTCATGCTAACTTCTCTTAACATCTTAGGGAGGAAAATTTTCTATAAGGTGATCCAGGCTTTGGACTAAAAGCCATTGCTAGCAGAGCTGTATAGTCATGTTGGTGTACCTGGCTGGAAGGCTGAAAGAAAACGAGTGAGCACTCGCAGAGATTTCATTATACCTCTTGGGTTTGGGGGACTTCTTGCTCCCCTCTCTTTCCCCTATTTTATATCTCAATTCTTGTTGAAAAATCAGTTTAGTCCTTTAAAGTATAATTCTCCCCCTTCCCCCAAGTAATGCACATCAGAGCTTTATAAAAAATGCCCTTTGGGTTGTGGTTTTGATTGTGCACATCACTACCGTGATTTGCATGATCAGTTATCGTAATTGTGTGGGAGTGAACAAAGAAACAAACACTCCATTCCCAACCAGCTGCAGTGACCATGGGGCACGAGTAGAGTTGTGAGGCCAGGACTAATCCCCCTGGACTTCAGGCATTTGAGTGTATTGCCTGCCTCAGGAGCACATCTGCCCCATGTTCCTCAGAAGAGGAAGTCAGCTCTACAACTGTTCTGATTGTCAATGGCAAAGACTTTTCTTTTTCTCCATTTATCTGAACTGGAGGCACATCTTCACACTAAGGGTTAGCTGAGATACACCAGTCAGTTTAAGAAATTATGCAGTGGTGGGCAGGCAGATGTTTGTTTCTCCCGCAGTGATTACAGGAGCTTTGGTTCCATAAGAAGTAAGGCCAAAAGTTCTATTCTGGAGAACAAAAACCCAGTGTGTTCTGAAAAACAACAGAGTGCAGAGTTTACTCTGGGGAGACACTGAGGAAACTAACCGTACGACAGATGATGTTCCAGATCCCTTCACAGACTGATGCACTCATGGACAGTCTATTTGGCCTACCATAAGCAAAAATGCAGACCTGAATTTAGGTCTGTTTAGTGAAACTCTGGTATCATGGATATGGTAGACAAAAAAACCTCCACCAGACTTCATCAGCCTTTTCCCAGGAGGGAAAAATCACAGTGTATCAGTGAAACTGAGAAGAATATAGTGCAAAGAGCTGCAGAGCACTGAATTTTGTAACTTATCATTCAAGTGATACTAATTTTGTACTAGCTCTTACAGGTTTGAGTTAGTGGCTATGTTAGCCTGATGTGACCATGAGCAGTGAAAGAGGCTGTGAGCAGCTAACACTGCAGCAGGCTCCAGGAAGCCTTCAGGTTGAGACTTGGGCATCTCTGTACAAAGAGAGTGTGTAGTTGTACAAAGTAGTGAGCATCGCTGGGTCAGGCTGTGTCCTGCTTCTCCTCAGCCCTTAAAATGTCATTTGTGAGCCTTTGCAAATGAAACCAATCTTAATGCCATGCTGAGTGAAGCTGGAGGGTGGGCCCTTGGTCAGCCTCAGGACTTGGGATGGAAAGCAGCCTAGAGATTATTTTTGTTATTACTTCTTGGAGCTGTGCTCTATGTACAATTGTCCCCGAGACTACGCTCCCAACTGCGATTACATCTGCTTCATTTATGGGATGCCGTGTATTTTATTTGTAGCCTGAGTTTTCAGTGTGTATGAAGAGAAAATGAGGTTATCTTATTGCTGTAATTGAGAGGAACTAGGACAAGTTTTATTAATTTCCTGCCACAGAATACTGAGTAAGACAATATTTTATGGGAAAGTTAAGGGAGAAGAGTAATATATGTTACATTCCTGAATTCCGGAGGCTGCTTGAAGTTTTACTGGCAATTGATTTTTCTACAGGTAAATTGTAATCCTCGCTAGGCAGACGTGCCCCTGAATATAGTGTCTCCACTGAGATGTACTCACTGAGGGTACAATGAAATGGTGTATCAGCTCTGCTGACAGGCAGGGAGAAATTGGAAATCCTGTCTGTAGAAGCTACCTTTCCCTCCACCAAGGCAGCTATTGCTGCATTATCTACGTTGCTCCAAATGCTGAAAGATCACAGAAATATTCAGCATATGAGTATCTCATTAGAAAACTGGTAATTTGACATGTGTTCTAAGAAATCATTCCTCTTCATGCACACTACTTTATCCTGGTCTGTTAACGTCTACCTGCCATTGTTTTCTACCACTCTCTAATTGTGCTGTGTTTTCCTAAGTCTTTGCCTTCCTGTATCTCTGTGCAATATCAGCTAAAGATGTAAAACTCACACTTGATGTTCATCACTGGTAAATGCTGAGCTCTGGAGCTGACAGGCCTTTGTGAAGAGGTCTGTGGAATGCCCCTGGCTGTGTAGCCTTTGGAAGAATCACCTCGGGTAGAACAGGCGATTCTCTCTGCAGCAACACGTCCCTTCACTGGGGCTCCTGTGCTGTGCTCTGTGTGAGGGAGGAGGGTGGTTGCTAAAGCCCTGGAGGAAGCAGCAGCAGTGAAAGGAGCAGAAAGGACTGACCCTGCAGATGACAGACCTTCTACTTTCACTTGCGCCAGTGCTTGTTCTTACAGGAGAGTTAGTGGAGAGATTTTCACACTTTTGGTTTTACATGCTTGTTATGTGTGTGCTGCAGTCTGCCACTGCTTTGCATTATGTAGTCACAAACAGTATGGTGTGTTGGGGTTGGATGCAAAAACACCTGCTGTATAGGAACCTGACGATGTGACATACACAATGTGGTTGCTATATCCCTTTTCTTCTTTTGAGTGGGAACATCTCAGAAACACTGATAATGAAGTTGATGAAGTCAAAGTAGCAACACCAGTGTAGAAGAGCTGAAACCATCTGAGTCAGTGGTACTACCTTCCCCTCTGACAGCAGGAGGCTTTCTTTGGGAAGGAACAGGCAAATGTCAAGGGAGTGGATGGACAGTGATAGGAGTTGTTCATGTTTTGTGTCTTCTCTTCATGCTGCAGTGAATCATGGAGTCTCCTTCACTCATCTTCTCACACTCCAAGTGGCTTTAGGCCATTTCAGAATTATCCTGCTGTATGTGCAGAGAGATCTTGTCAATATAAAGCGGTGCCCTGAAACAGCAGTGGCCTGCCTGTTGTTTGGGTAATGGTCAGACTGTGGTACCCAGTCAGGGCTGATAGTGCATCTCCTCAGTGCAGGAGGAAGCATATCCTCTTCGAGGAAAAATCAGCCATCCTGTCTTGGTTACTGCTGGATTTGGATCATAGGCTATCAGACTGGTTTGCTGCTGATACGATGCTGCAGCAGAATTGTCCATTCTTGATATGATCATAGCTTTGCTGCCAGTGACACTTTTCAGAAGAGCTTTGTTTGTCCTGTTGTCCTGCGGGTGTAACAACTGACCCACTTTTCATTCTGGGGCGCTGCTCCACAGCTGCACTACCATGGAGACTCATGCTCCACATGTAGTACTGAACCCCAGGAGAGGTCTTCTGCTGTGAATGCTGGAAGAGAGCATCAGCAGGAAGGACCGAGTGCTGCTAGCAGCAAGTTACCCTGCTGCAGTAGGTGGAGCACTTGCTCTTGTACTGCCTGACCATGGTGACTGGATGGTTAGACCTTCCCAGAATAAATTGCGGGTGGTGGCTGCAGAGCTGCAAAGCACATCATCAGGCAAACAAGATTTACATGGGAAGCCTGAATCCCCAGCAGGCTGATGACTTTGAGTTTCTCATTGGCCAGTTCCTTGTGCATCTAAATGATTACTTACCACTGCCCTTCACGTGATTTGTGTCAATAAACCCCAAGCATAGTGACATAGAACATGGGTTTTTCGTTACATGTAGGGAACAACAGTGGGATCAGTTGTGGCAACAGGGAGCTCCAGTCATTGTTTGTTTCTTAGCTGTTCAATAAATTGAAGAAGTTTCA
The DNA here is from genome assembly GCF_014839835.1 of Dryobates pubescens. Lineage (NCBI taxonomy): Eukaryota > Metazoa > Chordata > Aves > Piciformes > Picidae > Dryobates > Dryobates pubescens. Next base: position 21,666,600 of record NC_071630.1, on the reverse strand, counting down.
TTAAGCTGATGGCTGTGGAGGACATCTTTTAGATGTTGTACATAGATTATATGTGTATTTAAAAATCAGAAGTGAATCCTCTTGAATGAGTCATCCTAGTTAGGTTGAGGGGATCATACTGTTATATTTTTGGTCAAAACCTGAAGTTAACTTTCATACACTTTACATTTACTCTCGAATCCAGTTTCTGTGGGTCTGGTTTCTTGAATGGCCCATGTGGCTGAGAGCACCTATCCTTCACCCACAAGTCTGGAAGGCAGTCACACCAAGTTCCTTCTCTGACACCCCAGGCAGCCTGGGGCAGCAGGCTGGCAGGTTCACCTGCTTGTGTCTTGTCTAACAACGTGGAACTTTCCAAATGTGCTTTTCTCTGAATGAGTTGGTGCCATGGCATGAGCTTAGGACGTGTCTAGTAGAAAACTAAGTTAAAAAACAAACACACAAAAATAATCACCAAAACCAGCATGCTTTTTCTGGCACACATACTGAATCTGCTGGATTTAGTCTTTTAAGCTAAAGTAGACAGGGACATGATCTGGAAATGTCCTGGCAGTGGCAGCTACAGCCCTTCCCATACCCTGTAACCTTGTCCTGTGTCTAAGAGCATTTTGTCAGCTCCTGTCGCAACTCTGCACATCTGTGTTACTGCTCCAGTGGGACCAGAGCACCAGCATCTGGGGAGATATCTCATGAATGCAGCTCCTGAGAGTACCTTTCCCATATAAGATTGTATTCTGGCTGAAACCAAACATCAGAAATCCACACCTGAGTAAGCAGCCAATGCTTTTGCTAATCCCTCTTTAGCAAAAGCATGTCTGCTTGAGAAGGAAATTCTGTGTTAGGGTGTGCTTGCTAAGGAACAGGGCCAGCTTACATGTTTGAAAGAAGGATTTCTGACCTTGTTTCATGTTGGTGGGTCCATAGATGTCTGTAGCAGAAGGTCTTCCCTGTGTGTGTCCAGGCTCTACTGTGCCACTTGCTCTATCAGTCAGCAGTACACAAAGCTCTCCTAATGAGAGAGAGAAAAAAAATGAGCAGTTACCTTTGGTTTTAAACCTGCACATATTGAGACTTAAGGGATAGTGACTGAACACTCCAGTCAGTTTGTTTTATTACCCAGACACAGGAAGGGCAGGCAACATCCAAAGCACTAGGAAGATGGCAAGGAAGAAAAGAAAATTACAATTTTCTGCGCAGTTTTCTGGAGGTTTTCCCCTTGGGCAGGCATTCCAGCTGGGTCATTAATGGCAGTGGGGAGTACACCTTGACAGCAGCAGAGCAGTGTATTAGGGTATTTTCTTTAGATGAAAAGCCTGGCTTTTGGATTCAGGCTAAAAAAAAAATTCATCTTAAGTAGATTGAAAGAGAATCCAGCTTAAATAAATCATTAAATCATTCTAGAATGTTATCCACCTGTTCTGGCCTGTAATTTATTTTCAGTAGGTAAAAAAACAAAACCCAAACAATACAATGGTAAAAAATTATTTTCCCCCAACAGATGCTTTGATCCTGAAATGACACCTGGCCAGGAGAGCTGCTTGTGCAGCTTTTGAGACCATCCTGAGCTAATTGCTCCATAACCTACATAGCCTCACAATACTAAAACTTCTGCTATAGTTACTTTTGAAGAGGCATTTCCAAGGGTTTTGCTGCTGCAAGGCCAGTAAGAACCATGCCTTTAATATGAGATGGGAAACTTGCTGCTGGAGGACAGGACCACGTGTGTGAGGCCACAGTGATGTATCAGCCAGCTGGGGGGCAGGGATCCCACACCTCTGCAGTGTCAGGGCCACTCTCCACATGTGCTAGTGTAATAATAAAGGAATATGTCTTCTCTCCTATATTTCTGAAAGGAGGGTTTTGCTTCTGAAGGCTTGGAAGTGCTGGTCTGGACCTTCTCATGACTTCCAGATGGTTCCCTATGTTCTGTAGGATAGCACCAGCATATTTTGTCCCAGTTGTGCTGGCGAGGGATGGGAGCGAGGTGAAGAGCTGGAAGCGGGTGACTGAGGACCAGCAGGAAAGTGGTGAAAACCGGGATTTGCCCAGCGCTTCCACACTTCCTCTCTGCCCAGCTGCAGGTGAAGGAAGCTGATACCCCTATATTGTGTCTCTCCTGTATTTAAACAGAGGTAGGCAGGTCGGTAGTAATTTTTCGAGTGAATTGTCCTGTCTGCTGAATGCAGCAGCGCTGAAGGGCTCTCGGCACAGTAGCCGGTCTGGTGACCGACTAGGGGCCAGAAACACCCCCAGACGAAAGCGTGCGGATGCAGACGTGCGGGCTGGGAGATGCCCGTTCTCTCTGTCCTCCGCTGTCGAGGGCTGCCTCGCTTCTCCTTGGATTAGGTCGATAAACTCCAGCTCCAAGAGCTGCGTTTACCTGGAGCCGGGCACCGGAGCTGCTGCCCGGCGGGTAGCGGGGCCGGGCGCGGGGGTCACCGCGGGGGCGCAGGAAGGACCGGGGTGCCCGGGGAGCCGCGCCGTCTCGGCCGCACAAAGCCGCCTTTTCATCGCGGCCCCTTGCCCCCACCAAGCCCGTAATTGTCTTTGACAAAACTTCATTAACGAGCGCGGCGGCGGCGGCGGCCCCGCGGTCGCGCTGCCTTTGAGCGGGCGCAATGGAGTGTGCGCGGCCCCGCCGCTCCCGCCCGGGGCCATTAGCCCGGCAACTTTGTTTGAGAAACTTCCCACCCCAGCGGGGGACGCGTCAATCAGCCACCCCCGCCGCCGCGGCTGCTAATTGGGGGGCGATGCGGGGCTTGGGGGGAAGCGCAGTAGGTGCCAGGCGCAGCCCAGGGGGCTGCAGAGAAGGGGGAGCCAGGGACTTGATAATGAAGTGTGTCTGGAGGGGGTGTGCTGCCTTCCGGCGGCTTCTGGGCTCCCCCGCCCCGCGGGGAACGGGGTCCTCACCTTGCGTCTCTTGCGTCTCGCTCGGGCGGACTAAGAGCCGGAGGTGCTGCGGCCTCATCTCTCCGAACTGCCCCTGAGGAGCAGGCACCCAGTACCCCACTGAAGGGTGAGCGGGATGGCTCCGCTCCGGCGGACTGCCTGGGTTGACTTCCCGGAGCTCCACGGCATTAAAAAGCCCAGCTTGTAGCAAAGCCCCCGTCAAAAGCCGATTAAAATATGTTTATTATGTCATTGGAAGCGCCGAATTTGTTCGTCTTGACACCCGGGCGAGCCCATAATTTTTGTTGTGTGCCTCGGCACTCGTAGGCTCTGCTCCCGGTATTAGCTCTCCATCAGTCTCTATTCTGGTTTTTAATCAAAACAGTATCTGGAACATGATTCCTGGAGATTATATTTTGAGAGATTTGCGATACATATCTTGCCGGCATGACAGATTGCAGAGGAGTCCTGGGCGGGCGGCATAATCTGCATCTCGCATGCCTGACCTTTAATAAAGGGGCAATGAAAGTAATAAATAAAAATAAAAGTCTTAAGACTCCTGGGAGGTTACCTTCGCGTCCGTCTTACTAAAGATCCCCGAAGCCTGCACCCAACTAATTATCCACCCTCGAGAGCTTCGCGGCTCCTTCGGGCACGGCCATGGGGGCCGGAGCCGGTAGGCAGGGCCGGCAGCTCGGGGGAGCTCCTGTCCAGCTCCAGGCCGCAGGGATCGTGGAGGTTTCTTCTCCCGTGGGCAGCCCAGAAGGCCGCTGCAGGAGCTGCCTCCCCAGGGAGCCTTTTCCGAAGCTGTCAGGCAAACGGAAGCGGAGGGACTCGGGTCTCTCCTGCCGCCTGAAGTCGGCGAGGAGCGGGGCCTGGCCCGGCCGCTGCGGACACGCGTGGGGACCCTGTGCTATGTTATTTCAGGATTACACCTGTCCCCTCCGGTGGGAGAGGAGGGACGAAAAAGTCGCTTTGCAAGAATCCTTCGAAAGGGCCTAATACTCTTTATGACAAGCCCTAATCCTTCAAATCCGACTTGAAATAATGTTTCTCTATTCGCAGCTTAATTTCCACTACTCTAAGCTGCGGGTCACTGCAGTAGGCGGCGGGCTTCTGCGCCGCCGCTAGTCCGGGACTTCTCCGAAGCAGAAGAAAACCGTTGGCCGGGCAGCTGCCGCGGGGCTCACGATGGGCCCGGCCCTACTCGCAGTCGGCCCTGGCCCCGCTCCCGGCCACTCCGATACCTGCTGGCCCTCGTGCACAGTTAACACCTCCACACCTCCTTTCCTGCCCTGGCTCCTGGAAAGCCCGACAAAGTTTGTTCTCTTTGACAGGTTGCCCCGTAGCCCGCTCCCCTTCCCGGCCCGGGGCTGCAGCTGGGCTGCAAAGGGAGCAAAAGTCGAGATTAGCCCCGCTCCGCGTTGACCTGCAGCTTCTTTCGTTTGCGAGCTGCTGCTCCGGTCGCAAACCCAGAGTAGCAGTTTAGCACCCCACTTGTCTTGGTAGCCTTTGATAAACATATAGAAGTCTACACGATATTCAAGATTGATTTCCCTGATTTATTAAGGCAGAATTCATTGGACTCTGTTGACCACAAATGACTTAATGTAAATGCTGACCCCGGTGAACTTGGAAATAGCAGGTATCGGGTTGATCTATAGATGACCTCTTAATTACCACAGTTATTAATTTAAATTATTGCCACTGCTTCTACAGACAGGAACAAAGAAACATTCTTTCTTCATCCCTGCATGGTTTATTAGTCTGAACACAAGTGTTTGATGACACTTTTAATTAAACAGAAATAATGCAGAGACGTGGTTTCCCTTTCTCATCTGTCCTGTAAAGTGCAGCACTGCTCTTTTCACTGACGGCGGTGACCCACTAACAACGTCCTACTTCGCCGCCTGGTCGCTGCCCGCTGCCCGAGGGTGCCCCGGCCGTGCCCCGGAGCGGGCGGCGAGTGCCTGGGGCCGCCCCACATGGGCTGCGCCGACTCCCGGCTGCAGAGCTCCCGGGGTCACAGGACGGCTTCATGGCGTTCAACTCATCCGTGTTAATTACAGACTCTGAAAAATACTTTCAGTGGTATCTATATACATCGACGGGGCACAAACAGCGCGGCATAACCTGCGCTGCTCCTCCTCCCGCGACCTCGGGACAGCGCAGAGCTGCCGCGACTGACCCCACCTTGGCAGAGCGGGGCGCGGAGTACCAGCGGTACCTTTGGGAGGGGAAGGAAAAACTAACCACGACGTAGGGAAACAAAGTATTAGGTTGGTTGCTGTTGTTGTGGGGTTTTTTTCTGTCCTGTTTGTTTTTTCTTGGCAAAGAGGTTGAGGAAGGGGTGTTGCACAAACGGCAGGCTGCCGCTCCGCCCGCCGCGCCCCTCGGCCCCATGTGAGCAGCACGTTGTGCTGCTGCGGGTCGTGTCCCCTGCGACGGCAGAGATGGCAGAGCCGTGGGACGTGCCTGCTGGCCGGAGAGGTCATCGCCGTCCCAAAGAGCGATCTCCATCGTTTGTTCTAAGCCTCGCTGCAGCCGGAGCCCCGTCGCCAGCATTCAGAAGGGGCGGGCGGCCCTGCCAGGAAAAGAAGTAGTGATGAATGTTTCCTTCTCAGGCGGGCTTTCGTGCCGGGCCCCGCAGGCCCTAGCCGAGACTGCGGATGCTGCTATAGGGAGCGGTTCAGGAGCGCGGCAGAACACCGGCCCCGCCGCTGCTCTCACAGGCCAGGGCCCCTCCGATGTCCCAGGGCCGACGGTTCTTGCAAGGTCAGACCTGACCCCCGGCCCGTCACTTACCTCACCTCCGCAGCACCGGCCGGAACGCCGTCCGCAGCCTGTCCAGGCAGGTCCCACTCAGCTCCGCGCCTCCTGGGCCGCCCTTGGTGCCCCGCCCGATGCCTGCACAAACACAAGCGGCTCGCGGTGGGCCCGGCCCGGTCCGGCCCCGCCGCCCTCCCCTGTCCGCTCGCCTCGAACAGCTATGCCTCGGCGTGTGCACCGCCGGCAGGCGCGGGATGCAGCCCGGCTTGACACCTGGGAACGACTTAGCGCCACGATCGCGCTGTGCCCGCCGACGGGGCTCGGAGAGTGGGCGGGCTCACGCCGCGCCCTGTGTCCCGACACGTCCCGCGGCCCCCCCTGTCCCCGCGGCCCCGCCGCCGCGGGTACCTTCGCCCGCCGCCGCGTACTGGCACGACTCCCCCAGGCCGCGGTAGGACGCGCAGCTCCGCGGGAGCGGCTGCAGGTTGAAAGCAGAGCTCTTGAAGGCCTTGGCGGGCAGGGGCTGCTCCCCCGCTAAGCCGCCGCTTCCCTCCGACCCGCGGCCCTCGGGGCTGCCCCTGTGTGCCGCGCTGGCCCCAGCGGTGCGCGCCAGCGACCAGATCCGCGGTTTCTCCGCGGGCGCGTACGGCGGCAGCGGGCCGGCTAGAGAAGCGGGGGTGAAGTCCACAGCAGGGGCCTTGGCACAGGGAAAAGAGCGAAAGCGGTCGGGCAGGCTGCAGTCGCTTCTCGGGGCCTCGGGCAGCGCCGCGCCGAGGCTAGGGGCTTCCTGCAGGGAGCTGGCCCGGCCCTTCTCCGACTTCCCCGCCTCCTCTTCCTCCCCCTCCTCCTCCTCCTCCTCCTCTTCCAGGTCGTCCAGGTCGCTGAACTGCAGCTCCTTGTCCTCTTTACAGTTCTTCTGTTCTGCTTAGACACACAGCAGGGAGGAGGGGGCGGCAGTGTGTTAGTGAGGATGCAGGGAGGCGGGGGAACCTCGAAATCAGCCAGCACGTCGAGCTATTTCGAGGTGCCTGTCCTGCCTTTCCTGCCTACCTCTGCTGTCGTTCTCTGCGCTGTATTCCTCATCTTCCCGCGTGCTTTCTTCTTTCCTGTCTTCCCCTGCTTTATTCTTGGGAGACCAAGTCATTTTGTTTTCTTTCTTGAGCCTCCGTCTGGCGTTAGCAAACCAAGTGGACACTTGAGTCAGGGTCATTTTGGTGATGATGGCCAGCATGATCTTCTCTCCTTTGGTGGGGTAGGGGTTTTTGCGGTGCTCATACAACCAGGTCTTGAGAGTGCTTGTCGTCTCTCGCGTTGCGTTTTTGCGTCTGGCCGAACCACTGAAATCCACCGTCCCGTACCTGCTGGGAGATGGTTAGGAAGAGAGGGGGCCGGAGGGAGTCTGGCGTGAGACCCCCAGCCCGGCCTGGCCCTGCCGCAGGCCGGTGTGGTCCTGCCCATCTTCCCGCCTGCCCCTTTCCGCCTACTATGGCTGCCCAACTTTGATTTCAACTGACTGGTGCTCCCGGGGCGCCTCGTTTCTTTTGTACAACGTTTGTCAGGTCGGAGTTCCCTCCCGTCGTGGCCGTTTGATGTCGGCCGCTGCCTCGCAGGGGGATGCTAATGCTGCTGGGCGCTGATCAAAGGGCTTTTACCTGTCGTACTGGTACTGCCCCAAGGAATGATCGTACGAGTAGTAAGCAGCGGGCTGCGCGATTCCCGAGTGCAACGTGCCGGCGCCGTCCTTGATCTCATACTGGGTATTCTGCAAGGAAAGCGGCAGCCGTTGGCGTCGAGCAGGAGGGGAACCCCCAATGTTTCCCCCCGCTGCCCCAGGTCCCCGCGGCAATCCAGTCCCTTCGACACCCCCTGTCTCCAACGGGACGGCGTCGGTTCCGCGCCCTTCGGCGGTCTCCCGCGTTGACACCAACTGCGAACCGCCAAGTTTGTCGCCTGTTGCAGCACACCTTCCCCCCTGCACACCCCCCCATACCCACCCCCCCCCCACCCCCCGCCCCACAGTGCGGGCCCCGGACAGGCGGGCACTCACCAGCGCAGTGTAGAGCGCGGCGGGCTCGGCGCTGTAGGACAGGTAGTTGCCGTAGCCCTGGCCGGCGGCATACGGGGTCCCGTACATGCCCAGAGCAGCATTGAGTTCTGCGCGGCCGGGCGCCAGCAGTCGGCTCTCGTACGGGGCGCAGCAGAGGGAGGCGGCAGCCGGCGCCGGGGAGGCATCCGGCACGGAGCGGGGGGCAGCCTCGCAGCAGGTCGTGCTGGGGCTGGCGGGCACGAAAAACTGCGGAGAGCAGAGGAGAGAGCTACTGTCGAGGCTGCCCCATCGGGGGGAAATTTAGGAGCGTGTGCGCGTCTGTCTTTGTGTGCAGGAGGGGTGGGGGAGTGAGGTGAGGAGGAGGTTAGGAAACCCGGTCTTAAGCAAGTAATTATAGACACAGGGAAATAAACGGAATGGAAAGCGGGAGCCCTTGGGAAGGAGGCACGATTAATCAAGCAGGCAAAACTTTAGGGAAATAATTGCTCTTGAAAATGGCAAAAGATCCGTACAGCTCCTTCTTTCCCGCCCCCCTCTAGGTCCGTTTGCATTGATTTAATGGCAAGAAGTTGCGACTACAGTTAATTTGACAAAAGACAAAGCAGTAAATATGTCAGCTAACGCAATCGAAGGCATTTGATTTCAATAAGTTCAAGGGGACAGCTAACTTCCCAAGCGAAGGAAGCACATCTTGCAGTGATTACGGTGTATAAATAATTCCACCCAAATAAATCGTGACTCGAGGTACGCTATAGCGACGAGTTAGTGAATACAGGGTGCCTTCGAGGGGTGGGTGGGTGGGGGTGTCCTTCGGAAATCGTATGGGGGAGAAAAATGCCCTCCCGACAGATCCTAATAAAACACAGGAAAAGGACCGACCCGAGGAGGAAGGGAGGGGAAAGCGATGGAGCCTGGTTCCGCAGGACCGCCAGTGAAATCCCGAGCCTGCCGAGATGCGGTCCCGGCGCGGCGGGGGTAGTGCCTGGCGCTCCGCGAGCGTTCCGCGGGCAGCTCCGCGGGCTCGAAAAGCAGTCCCAGCCGGGACTAATGTATTTATTTGTTTGTTGCACTTAAAACTGAACGGTGGAAGGGAGGGGGGAGGGGGAATTACCACGTTCCTAAACGCCTTTGCTGTGCACGCTGCGAGTTATTTGTTTAAGCCTAACACGACACAAACGAGACAGAAACACACACGCACATTTTTTAAAAAAAGGCTCCAGATGTGCCCTTTTAAAAAAATATTCTAAGTAAGGGAAAGGGAAGAAAAAAAGGGAGGAGGGAACGAGACATCTGGACAGCAGCAGCGAATCTGAACAAAAGTGAGTGCTGCTCACTCGCCTTACCTGTGAAGTGGTGCTGTAGGGGTATCCGAACTGAGAGAAGGACATAGTCGCTCCTTATTTTTGGACCATAGGCAATATTTTCCCCCCAAGATCGATTGTAACTAAACCCTGCTTCAAGATGCACCTTCTCACACACACATTTCCACGTATGGCTTCCCCCCCCCTCTTTTTTTTTTTTTCCTCCCCTCAATTATAGATGATTGCACTTAAGAAAAGCAGCCAAACATCCGAAGCAGAGGGGTGGCTGGTGCCTGGATTTAAAAAAACCCGGCTACCCCCCGCTTCCCATCGCCCTTAATAAATATGTTTGTATAGCGAGAGTTTGAAAAGCCACTCCACATGTATAGAGACTTTAAGTGCAAAGGGGCTTTTTCAAAGAAGGGGGGTGGGGGGGTGGAAATCACGTAGGGCTTGCAAGATAGCTTGCTTGTTGTATTATTTTCTGCTCTATAGGTCTTTAGCGTTCGGCGGTGGGCGAGGAGCGGGGTGACGTCACGGCCCTGCCGGCAGGAGCAGGCAGCGGCGGGCAGGAGCAGGCAGCGCCCCGCGCCCGCTCCCCGCACTTGTTCCACGGTGGGTCACGGTAGGCGGCGGAGGCAGGCATCAGCCCTGAACCGCTCTCTCCCTCTCGCCGGCTCTTTCTTGGTTAAAAATAAGCCAAATTTATCTTGCCAGAAAAAATACACAGGAGGAATATCAGGGCATCCACCCGTGTGCCCCCCGCCTCCGTGTAGCCCCGCACCTGCAGGGAGGAGGAGCGGAGGTCAGGGGCAGCAATGGTGCCAGTCGCCCCCCGGGCAGGAGCGCAGTCCCCTGGCCCTTCCCGCTGCCCCCGGGTCCCACCAGCAGGGCCGGGCTCTGCTATACAACACGGCACCACTTTGGCACTTGAGCCCCTCCCTGAGCTCCGCTGCCCTTCGCGGCGGTCAGAGCGGCGGGAGCGGGGTCTGACCTGGCCCCGCACGGCGTGCTCTGCCAGCCCGGGCAAGGGGCACGGCTAGGGTCTGGACAAGAGCCGACCCCGAGGGCAGCTCCTCCGCCGTGGAGCCTCCTTCCCTAAGGCGTGCTGAGCAGGGAATCCATTCTTCCCTCCTAGACCCGAAATGGTCCTACCGGGAGAGGCTGACGGGGCGGGGCGGTGGCAGGTCAGCGGGGAGGTGATGGCTGGCTGGCTGCAGCCCGGCCTGCCCATTGCTACCGCGGCGTAATTGCATCAATTAACAAATGGAGATGCCCTTGTTTAAGTAGCGACTTACAGATCGCGAATTTGCCTTTGAGGCGAGATCCCCGGGAGGTAAATGGGGGTTTTCCGCACCCCACCCCCCCCGCCTCCCCTGCGGCAGGGGCTGCCACGGCCCTCCGGGCTCGGCCGGACACGATGTCCTTCCAGGGGCAATCCAACGAGACAAAGAAAAGGGAAAAACAAACAAACAAACAAAAAATACCGCAACCCCCCAACAACTCTCCCCGGCCCAGGGCGGCTCGCGGCACTTGTCCCGGGCAGGCTGGGGCCCTGCCCCATGGAGGCAGGCGGTGGACACGGGCAGCTTTCGCTGTGCCCGTCCCCGCCAGAGCGGTCCTGCTCCGCCGTCCGCCGCCCCTCTCCCCGACGGGTGGCGCTGCCGAGCCGCGAGCGAGGAGCGGCGGGCCCGGCCTGGCCCGGCCTGGCCCGGCCCCAGGTGCTGCCCCAGCGGCGCGGCCGAGCCGAGGCAGCCGCTACTCTCCCTGGCAGGAGCTTGCAGACAGAGCTGCTACTGCCGGACGCGTTTGGGGCGGCTGGTCCCGGCTCGGCCCGGACGGAGGGTAGCTTGAGGCCGTAGTGGCCCTGGCCAGAGCAGGGCACTAGCGGGGCTTCTCCCCGGTCGCAATCCTTCCACTGGGCCCGGAGCAGAACGGGCTGCCCATGCCGTCGGGGCAGCAGAGCGCCTGTCCGCTGCCCGTGGGACCGGGCCGAAGAGCAGATCGCAGCGCCGGAGCCGTGCCCGCCCCAGCGGGGTGAGCGGAGTGGCCCGGAGCGCAGGTTCGGCGGCGATAGCCCGCTGATATCGCCCGTAGCCTGGCGAGGAGGAGCACTCGGGCGGTGTAAGACCCAGCTGTTTCAGTTGTCTTTAACCGGAGCAATAACTTAAGAAAATTCATTAAAGAACACCTTTAGGTAACATTACTGCTAATTATTTAATTGCAAGAATCCCTATGGGGAAAATTATGCTAATTATAAAGTAATAAACCCACTTGTTCTAAAGCACTTAATTCAGCAAAAATTAGTCTTTTCACCAGAACATTTTTCGTATTATTTGATGAAAGAAACAACAAGGGTGGCTGTGTGCTCATCCTGCCTGCTCTCTGAGACCGTGGGAGCTGTTACTGACACTGTGTGCCTGCTGGCAGGCTGAATATAGGGCTATTGACCTCCTTGCCAATGTGAGAGGTACAGCGGCCACCAAACCCAGGGCAGAATTCATTCTCCAAAAGCACTTTTACAGCAGACATAAAGCAGAGCAATGCAAACGCTGTGCTTGACAATATTGTGCACAATCAGTGTGAAAGCATGTCAGTTCCCTGTCAGGTATGGTGGAGCTAAGCCCTGCTTTGGGAGCTGGCCTTTTGCAGCCCATCTCTCCACTTACAGCACTCTGTCCTACGGAGATGTTGCTGTGGCATACTTTGCTCTATACACGGCCCCTAGATCACCCTTTTAATTGCCCTTACAACCTGGGATGTTAAATGGCATTCCTGTGAACAAATAGAAGTTGTACCTTGCTCCTCGGCTCCTCAGGAGGACACAAACACTGTCTGTTTGTGTTCTGAGCAGTGCCATCATTCATCCTGTCAGTCTGTCACTGAGTGACTGGACTCGCCATGGCAAAACTGCTACATCTTCCTGCAACTTGCAGATACTGGCATAGGCTGTCTTACCAGGTTCTTGAACCTGGCTTATTGGAGGGCAGCTCTGGGGAAGGAGTGTGCAGTTGCTTTCCATTGCAGGGAAACTGCTTTAACAGCTGCATTGCCATTCTGCTCATACATTGCATCTCAAAGGAGCCTAACCAATTGTATGTGGTCACTGCCGATTTTGCTTTCCTTTATCTCTACCTGCACCATCTCTCTCCCTGCATTCATGTACCATCCCACCCCTGCAGCAGGTGTCGCCTTCACCCAGTTGTCCTGGTAAGGACTGTGGGACTAGAAACACCAGCAAATCCAGAAAAGGATTTCTCTTGATTCACAAACTTTTGTTCTTGAAAGAGAGGAGTGTGAGGCTTAACTGTAAACATTTCTGTGAGCGGTTCCTCCTGAAACACGGCAGGAGTTCAAACATATCCTACAATGTGATGTTTGATGCTTGTAAAATCAACGTAATTTGGCTTAGCTCTGATTCTGCTTTGCTTGGGAGGTGACTGCAAGGGGTGAAAGCAATGGTACGGGCTTCCCACCATTACAAATGCAGTTGCTGATAACTGGGAATGAAATAATAAGTTAATTGAAATGAGCATTGGAGTATCATTTCTGGAGGGGAAGAATAATTTTCTGAGAAGGGTAAGAATAAAGCAGCTTCAAAAACATGTAGCAGAAACGTGGCTGAGAAGAAAGTGTCTTTATATTTGAGAGTATGGGAGGATTTTTTGGCTGTTGCTTTTTTGTACTGAGAAAATGAAAATTCTTCAAGTCCATGCATGAATAAACAAGTACAGCTGGGCAGCCTAATACATAATTTATACTGATCAGTCACTGCAGATTTAACTGAATAAAGCCAAAATGAACACTAATTGTTTTGACAAACTAAAATAGTGTATATGATGGTTTATTGTGAAGCTTGCTGGCACTCTTCTTATCTCAGTGGCTATTGTCAAGACAGATTTCTGCATGAGGGGTGGAAAAAGATGAAACAAATTAGGACAGAATTAAGATTAATATCTTGTTGAAGATAAAGCATTTTAATTGCTTCGCACACAAGCAGAAAATAGGAAGAACTGTCTTCAGGATAGAGGGGAAAATTGGCATAATGAAGCATGAGGCATACCCTGGTTTAGGGGCAAGGTGTAATTGCTGAGATAACTTGTGGTACCCTGCCAGCTGAAGGCTAAGCCTGAAAGTAGATTTTTTCTCTTTTTTTTTTTCTAGATCACTTTTGAAATATATCAGGAATAACTTTGGTTGCCTTTTGGCACCTTCCTTATGACAGGGAACATAGAAAAAGATGTCAGTGGATTTCTGGAGGGCTGTATACATAGGCTAGTTAATCCAAGAAGCTCCACAATTTCACTCTGATGTTGTTCTCTGCTAAGTGAAAGAAATACATGAGTGGGCTTTTACTTGACTTCTCCAGACCCTCTCATTTAGGTGGATGGCTTAAAGGAAATTAAGAGAGAGACAAAGGTATTAATATTCACAGGGATCCCTAAGCACCACTTGTGTGTGGACTTCTTTATGTGCCAGTAAGCTGCTGCTTCCTAACAGTCCTCTGCGTTGTGACTTCCATATTTCTGCAGTTCAAGGGCCTGGGGTTTTAATCTGGTCCATTCTATGCCTGGATGCAGCCAAGAGGGTGGACTTGGATCTTTGCCATGCACTTGGGTGGGATTTTCTCTGGGATCCGGGGCCATCACTAAACCTGGCTTTTGAAACAGTAATTGGCTAATGAAGAAACAGCTTCCTGTGTTAGAGTGCTCTGCATCAGGGTAATCCAGCACTTCTGTGCCAGTTGTTGGTTGGGGTTTTTGTGGGTTATCTGGAGATTGTTCTATAAACTATCAGTTCAGCCAGTGAAGATGCATATATGCAAAACTCTTGAGAGCTTCACCTTTGAGGACTTGTTTGTGCTTTGCTGAGATGTGGGTTAATTTACAGCAAGGTCAGGGCAGTGTCACAACTCACATTCAGGCTGCATCAGTGGTCACTCTTGTATTCAGTATTCAGTATTCAGTATCACTAAGGTTGGAAGAGACCTCAAAGATCTTGAGTAGGACGTTGGGCTCACCAGCCACCCAGCTGTGTTTGTGCTTTTGTGGCCTTTGTATCATCTGATGTGCAGCTGGTGTGGAGGAGTCATTTGGCTGCCAAGCTGACGTTTTTTCATTTCATATCACCTCCAAGGTAGTTTGCCTTTGTTGTTCTGTGGCAGTTAATGACAGTGTTATCCCCTTACTGTCCTGCTTGCTGGAATTTCCAGGATCTATTTTTAAATTGGTGAGCAGGTTATGTGCTACAGTACCTTATTCTCCATGAGCTGTCACTGACTTATCTGTGCTGTTAAAGCAGAACTGCTTCCTTAGGTACTTTCATTTCTAATTTACAAAAGCCCAGCTGAGTTGGTTGTACATTACAAACATGGAGAATTGATAGCTTATTCCAAAATCAGACACTACTTAGCCCAGGAGAGTTCATCCTGGCCCCATCAAGTCAGTTGGCTTTAAAACATCTTCATTAGTTAACATCTGAGAAAAGAAGGGGCTCTGCTTGACTCCCCTCGAGATCCTTTCTGTTTTGTATCTGCAGACAGGAGTGCAGAACAGGGTGTCCTGGGTGCTTCACTGCTGGTTGTCTTTAGGTAACTCTGCCCTTTCCTTTCACAGCATTTCAGGCAGTACTGAGTGCTGGGGGGGCATTGGGGAAGGGCTGCTGTGGCGAGGGGCCATCTGCAGCCCGCTACTCTGGGGAAGCTGGGACCGCTTGTGATTTCACACACAAGCAGCACTAATCTACAGTAAATCTTACAAAATCAATAAAAATATGGAAAGTATATAATTTTTAAAGAAAAAAACCCACATGAGACATGGCCATTAAGGGCACAGCCATTCTAATACCTGAGTCTGGTTGAAACTGCAATTAAAAACATTCCAATAATAAATCTACTTTCAGCCTTGCTTAATGCTTTTAACTTTCTAGAAAGTTCAAGCTGGTATCCCAAAAATGTGCCAGGACTTTCACAACGTATTTCATAGACTCATAAATAAATATGGCAATTAATCTAAGCTGTATTTCTTTCATATTTGATGACAATTTATTATGACACTCACTCATTCGGTGCACAAAAACTCTAATGCACTTAAAATCGGATTTCAAACCAAACGTTTTATGGGAAAATATAGTATTGATCATCCATTTAAAGGTATCATGTGATGATTCATGACCTGCTGTAAAGAGGATCTTATGAGGACATTCAGAATGAGTTTGGTGGACCGTTCTTGCCACAAAATCAAATGAAGGAGATCTATAGTTTTCATGATGTTTTCTAGTTTTGCTTTGGAGTTTTTGCCTCTAATGTTGCTGTTTATGATGGATAAACAGCTTTGAAATAAAGCATTTTTTATAGCTGAACAAAAATTAAATAGACCATTATGTTAAACACATGCTAGCATTTCCCCCTCCCCCCCCCACCCTTTACACAATTCCTGCACAGAATTTGTTCCTTTCAGGGATAATTTCCACAATGTTGGCTGTGTTTGTGTGATACACATTCGCTGCTCTCTTCTTCAATAAAAGGTGATCCGGGAGCTTGATGATCTCACGTGCTTCTCATTGCTGGTTTGGAGATACACCTTCTGCTGCCTATTGCTTGGGAAGCTGCAGTGGCTTCTTCTTTGACATGCCAGCAGCAGTTGTGAGCTGCAATCTGCTGTCCTGGTTGCATGGTGCATCGTTTGAAAGGTGTGTGGAGCAGCTTCCAGAGCCTGACTGGGGCTAGCACGCAACCATACTGGCCATTGGCCTGGCTTCCATGCACAGGAAGTGTGGGGAGGAAGATAGAAGTGGGAAATCTCTTCTTTCATGTTTGTAAATAGTTAAGTGTCTGTAGTTGTGGACCTGGGTGGTCCATCCTTCCTCCCAAACCTGCCTGCTCATTGCCTGCCTGCTGCCTGTTCTCTGCCTCACTCAACTCCTGCCAAGGCTCATCGGTGACTCCAGGATAAGCAGAGTAGCCCCTGGCTGTGTCCCAGGCAGTGACCCCCCAGCCTCCACCCCTGCCTGGGACAGATCTCCTACAAGGGCCTGGGGCTCTGCAAGAGTTGAAAATAGCCATCTTTTAATCTCCTTCTCTGAGATTCTTGATATAATGATGTTTTCCTGTTTAAACAGGCCATAGTCGTTGCCAGCCTAATTATTTTCTGGATATCTTTCCTTAGTGCCATAGGCTTTGGATGGTGACACCAATGCTTGGAGAGACAGCAGAAGGAAATAAGTAGTGAAGGCTAAAGCACTTGGTTAAAGAAGAGTCTCATTTATAAATCAATTTTAATAACATATTTAAAAGCTCTCACATTTGCCTTTAATGTGTTTCCATTTCCCCCTTGGTCATTAATATTTAAAATATTTTTCTTTACTGATCTTTTTTCTATTGTGTCCTTTCTAACTTTCCTTTCTCTCTTTAATCTGCAAACAGTGTGTTTTTGAGAAATGCATAATCCATGAGAAATCCAGATAATTTGATACAGGGAAAAGCTTTCAATCCCATGAAAGAAATTTCAGAGGAGCTGAATAATTGTTTAGAAGTTCCAGTGAGCAGTTTCACTCAGGACCTGGGTTATGTTTTCACTGATGGACTTTCAAAATGAGGAGACCCCATTATTTCTCCTAGGAAGTAATAATCAGCAATGTAACTTTTATTAAAATGCCTGTGGATAACACTTTTATCAGCAAGCCTGTGGTGGAGGTGACTTCATTCCATGGCCCTGAGACGTGCTGCTTCTCGAGGGTTCCACTTACATGTAGCATCCCAGGCTCCCACAAGGTGAACCCTAAATAATGGACAAAGGCTTGTTCCTCTGTTCAGTTTGTTCCATGTGCATCAGCTCCCAGTGTCTCCTTGATTATGCAGAGCTAGAACAAGCCTGAGTAAATGTGCAGTGGGCAGTGAGCAGCACAGGAGTAGCCTTGCTGTGAGGTCCTTGCCCAGCTCACTTGTGCTTCTTTTTTTCTTTCCACAGAGTTTTACTGTGTAAAATTACTCAGTAAAAATTTTGCCCCATGGATTGTTTTACCCATACTCTTCTGCTGAGTCTTAATATTTATCCAGCCTGCTTCCACTGCTTGTAGCCTGGCATGGCATTTCACTGTGGAAACAGCAATTGCCTTCCTCATGTGCTGTGCTGGGGAGGGGCTGGGCAGGCTGGGCTCTGCATCAACTTCCCAGGGGCCCTTGGCATTACAGCTCCATGTGAACGTCAGTAAATCTGTCCCTGCAGCCCTGGCCAGGTAGGTTTTGCTCACTAACAACTTGTGCCCAGAGGGGTGTGTGTGACTCTGCCTGTAAGAAGGCTGCTAATTTGGGGGGTCTCCAAGTTTGGGGCTGGGTAGCACCGTGACTGCAGTGGCTGCTTTCTGTCACTTTTTATGCCTTTGGTTTGGTCATGTGTGCCAAATAAGGCCTGGGCATGCAGCCTGTAGGTAGTCTCTCTAGTGTTAAAGGGTGCCATAGCTGTGGGAGCAGCAGTCAAAACTGGTAAAACCATATGTCTGTAGACACAGCGAGTGAACCCCACAGGGAATGGTTCAAACTGGTGTGGGCAAACTGTCCTTACTGTGCCAAAGGATGGTGTGGTGTTTATTTGGTGTAAGGTAGCATCAGTTTAGTCTGCTGTTGTACTCCTTTTGTGCTGTTAGTTTGCTCCGTGTTTGTCCTTCCAGCTTAACCTGTGTGGTATAGTGATGCAGCAGACTTGTACAGTCAGAGCTTAGAGAAGGAGGGGTAACAGGGAGGGTTATCTGGCTGATCTTTGACATCAAAGAAATGCAGAAAATTTGAATCCCAGCATCCTTCATGTCAGATTTGGCCAGTGGTGCCTGGTGTTACACTGGAGTGTTGGATCACTGTGTGTGATCTAGCATGGTGAGCAGCCGAGGCCCAAGGCAGCTCAGAGCAGCAGAGTCCGCTGTGGTTTGCACCAGTGAGAGCCATTGTTAGGTCAATCTAAAACCAGAGCCTTAAAGTCAGTGTGCATTATGCATTATGCAATTATGCAAATGTTGCCCTTGATATTAGCACTTTTGCCCTGATAACTTGAGTGTGTATTTTACAAGTGAAGTTACTGTCACATTTCATTATGCTGTTTACTGACCCACTGCTTTGGAGATGCTGTTCTTGTTCTTGGGTATTGGCCGTTCTTGCCACCACAGAGTTTGTGCCCTCCCCCAGGCTGGGTAACACAGATCTGCAGAGACCCAGCTCTGCTGCTCTTTGATGTGATGGCTTTGAGGAGTTCTGTTAGTGGTCAATACAAGTTGTGACTGCTCCCAAAGAGCTCTCTTTCTTCTCTCCTGAGTGTGACCTGTTCTCACAACAATCTGGTCAGCGTGGTTTCTTCTTCAGTTTTCAGAAAAGGTCCTGGTATATTTAATTATTAAACCAGAAAACAAGGAATGTTTTGGGAAACACAGAGGGAAGCAGAGCATGTGACTGACATTCATTGGTTAGTATTAGCCTAAACCTGCTTCTGTTAACTGAAAGCTTTGCCATTAACTTGGCAGTGGAGTTTGTGGCTGTTGCATAGAACTAGTAATACCCCCTAGGCTTTCATGCAGTACAGTGGAATAGTCCTCTTGGAGAAAGACCTGCAAAAGAAAGCTCCAGATTTGAGTCCTTGCATGCTGAGAATGGTTGTCTAACAAACAAGAAAAACATTTAACAAAAATCACTTGCAAAATTTCTGGATCATGCAAAATAGATGATGATTTCTCTTTTTCTTTAGGCCAAGGCAGTGAAAGCTGGGATCTCTTTTTATTTGATGCCCCTCTCTAGTGCTGCAAGCTTCTCCCTGCGACAGCCGCAGACACTGGATTCGGGGCATTCCTCAGGGGGAGCAGGTTTTCTGAGTCCCTTCAGTGAGACGCTGAACTTCCTTGGAGAAGGCTCAGGCTAAAGTTTTGCCAGTTGAGGGATTCTTCTAGAGAACCTTTCTCAGGATAGGTGATAGTAAATCTGCAAGAAGCAAGTGTGCAGGAAGTCTGGCTTCTGCTTTCCTAGGACCAGCCGCTCATTGCTCCCTGTGTGGAAAGGAGCACTGCACTGCTCACAGCGAGCTACTTTTCTCTGGTTTGGGGTTTTGATTTTTTTTTTTTTCCAGCTTGCTTAGTGCAACTGAACCTCTTGAGGCTTTGTGCTGACATTGGTAGTGTAAGGAGGGTCAAGCTTCCAGTCTCATTCATAAGCCAGTTTGGCACAGCAGAATCTACTGAGGATTGCAGTGCTTTCACTGGGTCTGCCTCTAGGTGCTTTTTACCCTTAAAGAGATCCTGGTTCAGCTAATGCAATTTTAATTTTAAACTCTTGTAAACCCTCTCTGTGTGTACTCAACATCAGCCTGACCTGAGTTTACTTGTTATCAGACGTTAACAAGAGCTAATCAGTTTAAATGCATCTGCAGCTGGCTTTTGCATCAGTTCAGTGAGGTCAATTTAAAATTGATTTCCTAAAGCTATGGCAGGGCTTCCCATATTGACAAGGCAAAGAATTATTGAACATCAACTTGGTAACAATCCTGTTTGCATTGCGGTGTCTTCACTGTTACATCAGTGCCTGAGCGCTTCAAGAGCCCCTGTTTGAGTTCTTAAACCAGAAGGGAGAGATAAATAAAAGCAGTAAGTGATGTGAGTAACAGTCCCTTTCATGAATCCAGGCTCTTGTTGAAAGCACATCAAGCTGTTGGTAGATAAATATTTTTCTGGAGTTAAGAACAGAGAAGCATCTGACATTTCAATTACCACTGTTCATATTTAAATGTAAATAAGTGGCTTCTTTACTCTATAATTCAACAAACCTTATAATTATGATCTTATGATATTTTCATAGCACTTGCAGCAACATATGGCACTTCAATAGGCAAACAAGGCAAGAAACAGAATTAAGACTTTCTGTGATGTTTGTTTGTGTATTTGTGGCTCTCTTGTAACCCCTTTGTTTTAAACACCTCCTTTCTTAATTTAGCAGCTCATATAATTGGAACAAATTTACATGGAACAAAACTGAGTCTTATGGTTAGATTATTGCTTGTGTCCTTAATCTGATGTAGGAGTTTTCTGTTGGAAAAAGCTGCAAGCCCAAGCAGCTCAACAGTGGTAAAAAATACTGCCTGAGCTAAATGATCATTATGGACTGCATGGGTCAGTACCTTGTTAGTGTAAATTATTTCAGCTGCTGCTAATGCTTCTGCTCAGAGCACCATCCTGGTAGTTTCAGACTACAGTTTATGTGAAGGCTATAAAATATTGATCTGGCGTGTTATGTTTCTTGATATTTGTGACTCAGTTCTCAAGACCTGTGCAATATCAAGGCTTGAACTGGAGGGAGCACTCAGGCCCTGACCTGCTTCGGTAAAATGCCTCTTAACTACATTTTAATAATACACAGTAAGGCACATGGCAGCATCTGGGATTACTGATCAGTATGGAAAGTGGAGTCATATTTGGTTTGTTTATAATCTCCTTCCACAGCCTTTGACCCCTGTTCTGCTATATGTACAAGTTACTGTTTTCAATAAACTGAAAAACAGAGAAAGGAAATGAAGCTGGGAACTCCTTAGGCAACAACTGTGTTGCAGTGCATGTCTGTACAGCACCCTGCTGATCTCCACTGGCATCCCAGACAGGCAACATTGCATCCACTGTGGAGAGCAAGCGCTGGTGTTTGTGCTGAGCTTATTGCTCTGGCTTTAGTAGGAAATGCCAGAGCCAGCTGGAGTACAGCAGAAAATGTGGTGGCACTGAAAAAGCATCCTCCAGTTTGCAGGGATGGTTGGTGCTGTTTGGCCAGGGAAAAGCATGAGCAAGGGCTTGCCGTGCATTAGATGTCCATAGGGAACCCTGGTGTAAGCTGCTGCAGTGGCAGAGCTGTAGAGCCCTGCCACAACCCTGCCCTCTTGCATTGCTGCTAGGTGATAACTGCAAAAAGGCAAGATGGAGGTGTTTGTGCTCCCTTAGCAAGAGATGGTCACTTGAGTGTGTGCTCATGCCTCTGAGGTTTTCTTTTTCTGGCCACAGTACCTCCAGAGTTTTTGAAGCTTCTTCTGCCCAGCCTAGTCACTGATGAGCGAATAAATGGTGATTCAATTGAGTTATGATTAAATAAATAAAAAGACTGGGAGGAAATCAAACTGTACCTTAAAGTGGAGTGCAACTACAGTGAGACTTATATCACACAGTGTAAATGATTGGGATGGTGTAATAAAATATTCACAGAGCTTCTTGAAGTACATGTTCTGTAATATACATTTTAAAATAGCGTTGGGTGTTATTTGCTGAGAGCAATTTATCATTCAGGGTGAATTTTAGAGGTAGATGGGCTCTTGCACTGTACTAATGCTCAGCTTATTCCTTTTATACTCTTTATTTTGTAACGTCCTTCAGAATTAAATCAACATTGCTATCGGAAGCTCTGAAAATAGTTCACATCCCTGTGGCTCTTGATTTTGGGGTGGAATGAGAGCTGAGGCTTTGAACAGGTCATTCCCCACAAAGCAGAGTGTTACTCTGAAGCACTGGCTCAAGGAAGCTGGCTTTGCAGTTGCTGCTGTTTGTGTCAAGGCAAGTGTTGTACACAATATATGAAGTGTAGCGTAAATAATTTAACTAGCCTTTGAACATGGAAATAGCAAGATGATAAAGTAGCAGAACATAACATGTTCCCAGCCAAACACATCGCTGACTAGTTAGCCTAGCTAAAACAAACGCATTCTCTTTTTTTTGTCAAGTGAAACTAATTGAAATGCAAGGAAAAGGCTGCAGAAAGCTGTGTTTGCAGATTAACAGCACCCGGGTTATTTGCAGCTGCAAAAACTTCCCCCTGACAGCTGAGCTGGCAGCGAGCACTTGGGATAGGAGGAGAGCCAAAGCGGGTGCAGTTGTGCGCATGAAACTGGCATCTGTGGCATCTGTTTGACCGAGGTGTGAGGTGTCAGCGCCGCAATGACACGAGTCAGGGGGCTTGGAAGTTCCCAAGTAAGACTTTCGGCTGGAATCATCCCACTCACCCCCAGGCACTCCAAATCTGCTCATTCACCTGCAGAATTAAAGGGTAATATTTTCCCTCAAAATATACAGAGTAATTTTATGTCCCTGTTAAGTAATACTGCTCCAGCGGAAGGTGCCGTGTTCGTGGTGCAGGCTTGCTGCGGTCTGCACCTCCGTTTCTAATGGCTTGTGTCCTGTGATAGGACAAGGGACAATGGATCCAAACGGGAACACAGCAAATTCCATGTCAACATGAGGAAAAATGTCTTTACAGTAAGACTGACAGAGCACTGGAACAGGCTGTCTAGAGAGGTTGTTGAGTCTCCTTCTCTGGAAACTTTCAACACCAGGCTGGGTTCCTGTGTGACCTGCCCTAGGTGGTTTTTCTTTGGCAGGGGGGGTGGAATTCGATTTTCAGAGGTTGCTTCTGACCCCTATTCTATGATTCTATGATCTTAAGAGCCATACAGTGCTGTCACACTAAGGATTTCCTTAAAGCAAAATCTGATTCCTGAATACACCTGCAGGACTGACTTGTGATTTTGGGCTGCCTGAGCAGGATGCTGATAGCAGCACAGATGCAGAAACACGCAGCTCCTTCCCTGATTCCGAAAGGGAAGGAACAGCCCTTGCCCTATTGAATATCTCTTGGATGAGTTGCTGCAAGCTTGTGTTGAGTATTATCCTGAGAAAGCCTTAGGCACAAGATTATCTCTTCTTGCACATCTTATTTTAGGCATCAGCAGCAGTGTGTATGGAAGGCAATTTTACTACTGAACTATCAATAAAACATAGTTTGTCTGTTAAATTAGTAATTGTAGAAAGAGCTCCCAAGGTTTTCATCACACCCCCCACTCCCCCCTTTTTTTTAATTATTACAAAGCCAGTTTTAAATCTTGCTGCAGGTAGAAATGTGCCCTCCTAAGACTGTTGATGCCTAAGGATCTACAGGGTACCTGGGGGCCTCATTGTTGGCCAACAGTGTCAAGGGAGTTCCAAACAACTAATAATGATTAAGTTAAATGGCTTCAGGTGCTGGTTTGGGCTTGTTCAGTCGCAGATGCCCTTCATAAGGGGGAAGGTAGGAGCAGTTTTCAGTCAGTGAGAAGTGGTGTGTGTAGGGGTGTCAGGAGGTATGAAGGTGGGAAATGATGATTTCATTTGTTTTGTTGTTCACTGTTTTGATGATGGAACTGGGAGCAGTCTTCTGCTATGTTGCCTTATGTTATTTTGTGATTAAGGTTGCACCTCCTTTATTCTAAAGCTCATTTTCAATGTAGTTTCTTCTCTCTTTCTGCGGGGAAAAAATAGTCCCAACATCTTTCCTTCTGAAGCAATGTCTTCTGCAGCATTGGGTAAAAGCTGGGGAGGGTTTAAAAAATGGAAATACTTTAAATATGTTGGCTGCAATTTTTCTTTTGAAATTTATTTTAATACTTTTGGACTTATTTTTTACTGCTGAAAGCTTGGCTTAGAAACTTGATTTGTTTGGTTTGGCTGGGCTTACTGAGAATAAGGATGTCTGGGTGTATTTTGGAGGGAAATAGGAGGATTAAAGATCTGTTTTGGTGCATAAAAATTATTGTTTATAATATAAATGGTTATAAATGGAAATAGAGCTTTTTCTGGCTCAATTTGCTGGAGCCAAATGGGCTGAGGGAGAAGAAAGTGTGCAGGAGAGGCACCTGTGAAGGAAAATGAGGCATAGAAGGGCTGTAGAAGAGGTGATTCAGGAATGGCATCATTGAAATATGGACTCTGGAAAGCTACCAGGCTGGCATGTCACTCTCCTTTGTGTATGCACTTGATTAAATTTTTGTAGTTGAAACTACTAAACATGAAGCAGAGCAGGAACAAACAGTACAGTAGTATGTGGGTGTAAACCAAGAGGTGGCACCAAAGTATGCTCATCTTGCACCATCATGCCTCAGGCCTGGCTCAGCAGCAGGGGTCTTGGACCCCCACTGCAGTTGTTGACCTTCTTGGGCTGTTTTAAAACTCCGTGTGGCAGGCTTGCCACACTGGTACCATTCATTTGTGGTGGGATGAGTAGTTGGAGCTTTACATCACTGACATCCAGCATCAGCCCTGGCTGTGCACATGGTTCTTCTCAAATACAGTGGATGTCTTTTCCTGGCTTGACTGCCATTAGGCTGTTATAAGCCTCAGAGGAAAAGATTACCTCTCTTCAAGAGGTGCTTTTGGAAGACTGGAGGGATACAAGTACTTTATTCCATGGCAATTTCAGATGCATGTCTATTGTGGGTTCATCTTTTTCTTGTTATCTCCTCTCTAGTAGAGTGCATTGGAAGCACAAAGAAGAGAGTGACTCTACTGTCCTAGGGATTAGGGATTTCTTTAACTCCTCACACTGCTGTAACTTCTAGGAGAGGATTGGGTTTTGGTGAGTTTGAGGGTAGGAGGTGAGGTAAGTGAATACCGCAGCTGCTGAAGGGTTGTAGAGTAATGCCAAGAAACCTGAGTTGATTCTTTAGTTTGGTAGCTCCCTGATGGAGGTGGTACACAGTGGTAGGTTCAGGTAGACCCTGACTTGTTGGCTGTTTTGTTTGCAGCAACTTGCAGTGGGAATGAAGGCAGTGAGAAGGAGCAGCTCAACCTCACCAGGTACTCAGGAGAAGCTGTTCTACATTTCTCTTAATGAGCATGGCCTTGTTATAACTAGTCCCACAAGACTTGGCCAGTATTTGGTTTACTTTCAGCTACAGAGGAAACTTTGGGCATCATATTGATTTGGCCCAAGGTATGATGTGTGTATTTGTTTGCCAGCAAA
Organism: Dryobates pubescens; assembly: GCF_014839835.1. Lineage (NCBI taxonomy): Eukaryota > Metazoa > Chordata > Aves > Piciformes > Picidae > Dryobates > Dryobates pubescens. Next base: position 21,641,819 of record NC_071630.1, on the reverse strand, counting down.
GATGTGCAGAAACACTTGTGGTCTGTTTTAATACAAACTCAGCTGTTTGCTGATCAGCAGAGGCTATTTAAATTGACCAATCTACCTCACCCTGGCTGGAGATCAAGGGATCAGCACTTAATTTCATTCCTTGCATAAAGATTTTTATTTTATATATATATATTTCCACATGGAAATACCAGAACACGAAAGGTTAAATCAATATGGAGTTTTACATTGCTTAAAGGGCATTTGCATCAAAGCAGCCATGAATGCAATTCACTTGTTTAATGAATTTTTTATGCTTATTTAATGAATTTCACAAAGGTTTGGTGTTTTTCATAAAATGGATAAGGACTTCCAGTTTTATGAAATAATAAAAATGGAACTGAAGTTATGAAATGAGCAATCTCATTAGTTAGGCATGATATATTCATATGAAAGTGTACATGTTTCTGAATTATTTCAAGCAGCTCTATTGCTCGAATTGTAACTTGTTATAATAGCATTGCAAATATGCCTTTAGTTAAGATATCAGGAAGTGACAGAAAGAAATTAGTTTTTGATTGCTAATAATGATTTAATTAATACTTACTGTACTTAGCAAAGTATGAATGTGTTCTTTCTTCAAAAGTGTGTGCTTGTATTCCTCATTGGTAGATAGATAGTGAAATGTGGCACTATTCCTAGCCCTTTTTGCTCGAATTCTAGCTTATTTTTTTGTTTGCAGAGCTTTACCCACTCTTTTATTATCCTGAGGAACAGAAGAAAATACTGTGCTGGTCTGCCAGTTATAAGGATGTGCTGAAATTTGCACTTTAGTGCTCTAATTGACATGATCTTGCTAAAAAGTTCTCTTGATTTGATAACACTTCAGGAATGAGAGGAGATGGCCTGAGCAACTCTTGTTTAAATTACTTGTCTGGGTGTCTGTACGCTGCAGCATTGCTTGTTGGTGGGTCGTTATGCTCCTCTCCATCAGGAACAGCAGCAAGGCTGCTAATTGCCCTCCAGTTTGGAAAGGAGAGAGGGATGTACTCATCCTGATTAATCTCTGTTTGAAAGCTACAGTTGTTTCTGACCACATGGTATTACTTTTGAGTTCAGTGGGCTTGCTCATGGGCACCAAAGTACAAGTCTGGGCTGAGATGTTGCTATGTGGTGACTGATTCCTGTTGACTTCTGTGTGTCTCCGGGTTTGCTGGCCATCTGGATCCCAGCACACCAGCTGGGAGATGTACACCAGTTCCATTCACTGGTCTGGGCATTTGCATTGTGTTGGGGTTCTGCCCTCTCTCCCTTCAGCTATTGCAGCCAAACCTTCTTTCTCTTTCCTGTCTGACTTTTTGGAATGTTGCACAAGTGCCCTACCCAAGAGAGCCTTCACAACATATCATAACCAGATTGTTGTAACTACAGTCAGTGGAGCAGCTGTGAGTGCAGTAAGGGAATCCCACTGCCCAGCTCGCTGCTTTACAGCCCTCATGCTCTGCCAAGACTGCAGTAGAAAGTATTGCAGTAAGAAGAGATAAAGCAGGACTTTCAAAATTAATGCTCTTGCCTTATTAGGCATCCACCGTGCTGTACTCGTAAGTAATCTTGTTACATATATGCATTAAGGCACACCAAGGCAGGGCAACGTGGAAGGATAATGCTCCTTCATCAGTGGTTGTTGGAGGAAAAGGAGAAATAAAAGGCCTTCTCGCCCATGATGCTCTTTGGCATGCTTTGAAGCCTTCTTGTGATTGTGCAATTAGCCAAATAAGGTACTTAAAGGGGGGGAAAAAAGGCAGCATTTACGTCTGCTTGTACCGTATCACCCCCTGCAGAGTGTCAGGGCAGGTGGAGCTGGTGCTGGGCCTGGACTCTGTCCAGTCTGCCTGGCCTGGCAGTGGTGCTGGAGAGGGGAAGCCTTCTCTGCTCACACCCCTGCTGAGCAGACAGCTTGCTCATGGAGGTTTATGATACTGTATCTGCACTGATGGCATGGCTTGCTTGGGTTCAGGGTGATTTTGCACAGTGCAGTTTTTGTCCCTGTTATGCCTCAGGCAAGCAAATACTGGTGTCTTTATTCTTAGAAATAAAAGCCAATGAGATATGTATTTTACATCTGTAAGACTTTAAAGAATGAGCTGGAGCTCTGTGTGAGAGCACACAGGTGATGTCACTTCAGGGAAGGGTCACACATCATCCAGCATGTTCCAGCCAAGAAGGCTGCTGGGCCACCCAGAGCATGGAGGGTCCTGTCCCTTTCTTTTCCCAGGTTGGGCCCTCTTCTCCTTCCACAGACTCCATGTGATTGTGGTCTAGAGAAGAAATTGTGTTTTGCTCTGGAGGCAAAAGTATCTCACAAAAGCAGCAGAAGCATGGCAGGATTGGGTGAGTCTTCTCTGTGTCAGAGAGCTCCTCATCTGTCCTTGAGCCAGGCTTGGTACTGAGGACTCCTGGGGTTACAGCAGCAGCTTGACTGATGCTCTGGGTTTGGGGGTTATGTTCAGGAGCCCTCCTGGAGCTAAGCTAGCCTAATTACAGTGCACCTATTGTGAGCAACAATACCTGAGAGTTTAATAACATTACACCAGATCTAATAACTGGCTGGTATTTAATTTGTGGTGTGAAATAATGTATCTTATTATATCTAACATAAATATTTACTTGAGATATTCGACTGAAAAAACATTTGCTTCCCTTCAAAGCCTATCAATTTCTCATCTGTGGCTGACAAAGAAAGCCTTGAGTGCTTAAATTCATTTATAGAAATTAAATTACAATTTTCAACACTAAAGCTTCTGTGATTCCAGACACTTTTCCTTTCTTTTTATTGTGTTTGACAGCACCTAGATTCTCAAGGTAAGTGGTGGAGTATAGCCCTATGTAAATGCAAAGCATAAAATGAAAACTGGGGGGAAGAAAAACATTTAAGGTAGGAAATTAGAACAGTTATTGAGTTCCACACTATGGTTAATGAGTGTGTAGAAAGAAAACATCATCTTGGCCTAGTGAACTGGAGCATTACAACTGTTGCAACACTTCTTCTGTTTTTAGAAGGAAATAACTAATAACCTCGACACATGGGAAGTCTTCAGTTTGCATTTTTTAATGCCTCAGGGGAGTGCAGTGTTTCTGGTTTAGAATCTGTTAAAATTTTCTTTAAAAGGCAGGTTTTGTTCTGAAACCAAAACAAAAATTAACATATTAAGCATATCTGTAGGTCAGGAGTGTGTGGGAGAGGGCTTGGCTGCTTCAGCAGGACATGTTTTTTTCAGAATTGCTCTGCTGAGGCTGTAGGCTGTGAAGAGAAGACTGAAAATTACTGTCCCTTACTGAAACGGGTTCAGTGTATTCAGGATCTGTGGTATGTTGTGCTGGATATAATTAAAGGCTGCAATTGCACTGGAGGTGGGAATGGGGCTGGGGCTGTGCACAGGATCTCAGTTTTGGGGTGCTTTGCTGCTCTTCTGGGATGAGCTGGTGCTGCCCAGGTGAGCCATCTCACCCTTCACTGACTGTGGCCAGTAGTCATAAATATTACCTTTTTGTCTGGGAGCAGACAAGACGACACACCTGAGGATCACTGGGGACATGATGTGGCATCCTATTTTCCCTACACTGCTGGTCCTCAATGTTACAGTTTAACTGGACTTCTCTCATGTGTGGTTGGCAGTGAAATACCTGGGTTAAGTTGTCCTGTGCTGAACTGGGTCTCACGAGAAATGAAGTGAGTCAGTTTTTAAGGTAGATGGCACAGCATTGCGTAGCGGAAAGATATGTGAAGTCCCTGTGGATACACCTCTGTGGTTACAGCCAAGCTGTAGGGTCAAGAAATGCTCCTGCCCTGGGCCATGCAGCTTCTTGTGTCTTCCAGAACTCTGTGAGGTACAGTGCTTAGTCTTGCACAGTGCTGTGCCATGCAGTTTGGGAATACTTGAAGTGTGCAGGAGTGCCATTTAAAAATCCTTTCCATGCAAAGGTTGAAGTGTTTTCATCTCCTGATGCCATTACTGAGCAAGCTGTTGAAAGGTGCGAACAAGCTGATAAATATTTTACCTTTTCCAGGCTAATAAGTGGTAAAATACTGCAAGAGGTTGCCCAGGGATGTGGTTGAGGCCCTATTGTTGGAGACATTCAAGATCAGAAGCAATGTGGCCCTGGATAGCCTGATCTAGTTGGAGGTGTCCCTGCTCATGGCAGGGGGTTTGGACAAGATGACCTTTGAGAGTCCCTCCCAACCCCATGGGATCTGTGAATCTGTAATAAGCTCTTCACTGTTGAGACAGTGTGGCTGGCTTCCACCAGTCTGACACTTAAGATCCCAAACAAAAGTCATTGGGATTTTTAAAATGATACTTTAACTGGGAAATACCTCAGGGCCAGGCTGGAGCTTACAGTTGAGGTCAAACAGGGAATGTCGAAACTCTACTAGGTATAAAGAATGTGGGATAGAGCAGGGACCCTCAGTTGGGTCTGGTCCCTCTCCTGGGACTGGAGAATCCAGATCATGAACACAGGGGCTTGCATGCCCAGGGGGTGATTCCTGAGCCTGCCTGGGTTCACTTGCCCCTCTTCTCTTTTAGCCAGAAATAAGTCCTGAAGTAGAAGGGTTGACAGACCCTAGCATTCTGCAAAAGGGACAGTGTGTACCCAGCTGGCATCAGTCCTCATCCTGTCCCCTCTCAGACCCACCCTAGCAAAATTTTCCACTTGTGCTTTCTTTTCTTTTCCTGCCCTGAGTGGCTGGGAGTGACTGCATTTTCACCCTGCCCCTTGCTACCTCTCGCATTTAAAGGCTTGTCTGAAGTTTGTATTACCTTTTTCGTTTCCCAGAGATGTGGATCTTAAAATTAAATGCTTCAAATCTGATCAAGATTAAATAATTTGGGTCAGGGCATAGTCTCAGATGCCCTCCAGGAAACACAGTCAGTGGTTAACCTAATCAGCTCCTGTAATTCCACCAAATTCAGCTGAAACAGCGTTTCTCCAGTAGAAGGAAACTTGAAGCTTAATACTAAGTGATCTGATTTTTTTTAGCTGTGCTTGAGAGTAGTTTTGGCCCTGGTCTCTGAGGCAAAACCCAGCAGTGTCAGAGCACTGGTTAGTGCTGGCATTCAGCAGCTGGGTCTACCTCTTGCTTAATGCAATTACTAGTGATTCTTTGGGTTAGAGTGGTTCAGAAAATATGCTGCTGTTGAAAAAGTACACAGGCAACTTTGCAAGCTGAAATACAGATGGAGACAAACCAGAAACTTCCCTGGTTGTCAATGAAGTTTGATCAGTTACTTAAACAAAAACAAAAAAAAGAATGTGTGTATATATATAGAGAGAGATGGACTTTTCAGTGCCTCCAGAACTTGCAGCCTTCCCTAGAAAGCAGTCTGAGCCATCAAGGCTTGTCTTCTGTAAAACACCATGTCCCTGCTGAGCTCAAGCCTGCGGAGGTGCTGGGGAAAGCTGGGCAGAAATGTATGAAACTGCATCTTTTTGCCTGATGCTGCCATTTCATTTGATTGACTTCTAAAGCCTTGAGAGACACTTGGCAGAGATCACCAGAGGGACTGGGCATCTACTTCCACTTCTACCTTTGAAAGTCATCCATGTCTGCCTTTTTTCCTCTATCCCTCCACAGGCACTTTATGAAAACAGCTACTGGGGAAAGACATAAATCAACTTTTTTTTGAGAGTCTGGGGTGTCCCAGCTCAGTGAAGCCATGCTGCTGGCAGTCATCATCTCTGCCTCCTCCAGGGCCATGGTCCCACCATAGTTCCTGTGGCCACTTGCTGAGAGGTGTTTCTAGAGAACTTTGTTCCACTGGCAGACTCCTGGGCGCACCCGGTGCCTGCTAAAGTGCAAGGAGAGTTTGGTGGGGCCCCAAATGTCAAGATCTTAGGGCTGCTAGACTTTTCTCTGCTTGTGGGATAGACCAAGTGTTTGCAGCTTCAGAAAGTAAAATGTAAAAGCACTTGGCTGTCACATGCCATTAGCTGTGTAATGCATGACATCTAAGGAAATGCTTCATCATAATCCTCCAAATGAAGAAAACTGAAGTGAACTTCAAACTGTTTGCTCAGTTTGGGTATCATGTTACAGGGTCAGATTGTGAACTCAGTTGTACCTACTCCCAAATTGGTTTAAACTGCAGTCAGTTCAAGTCCCCAAAACCCCAACTTTCACGTTTTCTTTACTTCTTAGTTATAAGTAAAACCTCAGAGCAATGCCTACACAACAGAGATTGTCTGGATACCCTCCTCCAGCTGTTTTCCTTTTGCTCAACAGCACTGTTAGTTTAGCTTTATCATCTGCTTGAGTTTGCTTTTCTCTTCCTGCAGCCAGATGAATGATGGGAAAAGCTGCATTGAAAGTACATGTTTGCTGCATCATCTAGTTGTATTTCACCCCAAAAGAAAAACTTGAATCTATGATACTGTGTAGGGCAGTGGTTCTGATGTGTTTGGTTTTGTTCCTCAGTAGTGTTTTAGTTGTCTTGCTCTGTTAACTGGTCTAGTGGAAGGTGTACACGGTATGCAAGGACTGACAATCACGGCTTGCTGCGGCAGCCAGTGAAAACAGCTTTGTAGTCATCCTGGTATGAAACTGTTCCACTAATAGGAGTATCAAGACAGAAATGACAGTGTTGTGTGGAACAGAGTTTATTCAACTGTGATGCTCAAAGGTCCCATTAAGCTGTCAGATTGGTCTACTTTGTCCTTGATTTTGCTCCACCAAAATTTCACATGGTTTCAGTTCTCAAAGCCAAACCCTTCCATACTGACCCCTGTCCCCACCCAGGTTAATGCCCTTCAGAAAGATTTCTTTTTTTTCTTTCCCTTTTAGTTACTTCAAGATGTCACAATTGCCTCTTTGCTCAGGACTCCTTCATTCCTTGTTTGTTGTTGTTGTGGGGTTTTATTTATTTATTTTTAACATCGTGGTCCATATGTATCCCTGGGTAACTTGAGAGAGCTGATTTGCCTCTGACTTCTGGTTGAAGGGTGTCTGTGCTTGGTGGGCTGATAGCTGTGCAGTGTGTTAGCTGCCCCTGATGTTACTGAGATTGAATCTAGGGCTGGCTGAGAGTCTTTGTGCACACAGATCCATATGAATTGTTGTTCAAAGAAAGCACAGATCCTCATGGACCTGACAGTGATTTTAGTGATGCTGGTAGTAACAAGAAAAGTTTGATTGCTGGTGATTAGGGATAGAGGTTTCTTTAAAAGGCTTCAGCAGTTGAGTATTGCTTCTACTTTCCATGAAAACTTTCTATTACTTGTTTTGATACAGGGAAAACATTTTAATTCCTCTGAAGAATGTTATCAAGGTAATTCTTGGTTCATTTCCATGTTATTCCTCTCCAATTTACTTTGAAATACTGGTGTTTGCTTCTTAGTTTCCCACACTGCGTACTGAGTAGTTGTGGCCTTCTCTTTCCATGGATAGCCCTCTGATCCTGACAGAAGTCTAAACCAGACTTGCACTTGATCAAGCTCCATACTGGCTAGCACAGCCCCTGAGCATTGTGCTGTAGCTATTACTCATCCTGCTTCTCCTTTGCTTGTGCTGCAGCTTGGGCTGAGCCTCTTGTAATCCATCTTCACAAAATGAAGATCCCTTTAGAAAAGGGGAAGAGAGAGACCATCACATCTGACTAGACCAGTAATAGCAGTAAGCGATGTGTAACGGATGTGACTGTGTGAATCATCTGATTTTACTGGTTTTAATATTGGAGACCAAGGGATGGGCAAAGGGATAAAAAGAACCATGAATTGTTAAGAGGGTTGCCTTAAATTTGTCAATCCCTTGTACAACATCTGCATGTTGTTTCACTTCCTTCCCTGCCACTTTAGAGCATACCGGATCAGTGAGGAACAGATAGCTCAGTTCATAAAGCAGTGCTTCTGTAAACTACACACAGTTGGGGAATGTGCTTCTGGTGGATTTGTTCCATGAAACGCAAGGGAAGGATTCATGAGTACATAAAATAACAGCCTAATCAAAGAAATAAACAAGAACAAGTCTGTAATCTTCACAAAATTGGGGGGGAAAAAGTGCTTCTGACGGACTTGCTCCTACTGTTTTCTTTGTAGCTGTTTCCAGAGCTCAGACCATCTGTTCCTTGTTGTAGGTTGTTAAGTGAAATGTGCTGCCAATACAAATAGCTCTGCTTGATGTTTGTTTGCATAAATTGTTTTGAAAGCTTCATGACGAATTTTAAGGATTACTTACAGGGGTAGGACTCTGTGGAGGAGGAAATATAAATTTGATGATGCATGTTGGGATCCATTAATTTGTTTGGAATTTATTATAAAAGTGAACGTCCTTTGCAGTTGGAGGAGAGGGAAGAAACTTCATCTTGAGCCCAGACAGTTATGGTGACAATACGCTAACTTGGCCGCATCGCAGTAAATGTGATCAATCTGCCTTCACATCTTTCTAGGCTTGGTGGCCTTTACTTCCCCAACCGCTCTCTATTCAGTATATCCAACTCCCAGCATTTCAAAGTGAAATCTGTTTAAGGCTTGCCTGCCCTGGCACCAGTTTTTTTGCATATTGGATACTAGTGTGGATCAGTGGCCTTGAAAGGAGTGGCCAAGATCAGTGAAGTGAGGGGAGTTATACTTGGCTGCTCTTGATTCTGTGGTATGCTGTGACTTGGGAGCCACAGCAATCTTGTGCCATGTATGTTACAGCACAGGAGAGGGATAATTCTGCTGCCCAAAACTGGTGATTCGAAGGTTGGCAGAAGATCAGGGAGGAAAAGTGTGTAAGGGAAGAGAAAAGATTTGGTTGGAGCTAAGTCAGTGGCAGAACTTGTGTAGGCGGACTTCTTCATTGTGGCCTGTATGCATGATGGTGCTGCCTGACAGGGTAATGTTTGCAAGCAGTGGGCTTGGAGCAGGTTATACAGAAGCCACTCTTGCCTTGCAGTTGTGTGCTGCCTCTTAGAGTTTTAGTGCTGCTGGCTTAGTTTTACTGTTTGAGCAGTTCAACTAGCTGAAAACCAAATGGTGACTTTCCTTCCCATCAGACCTTTGAATCTGGATTCTGAGTGACTGGGCAGTCAGATGTTCCTCTTGTCTCTACGAAGCTGTACATTAAAACCACAACCACACATAGGCACACACACACATGCTCCTTTGCTGCTCATCACATCTTCTCAGTGGTAATTCTCTGGTTTTAAGTGAATTGACCTGGCTGCTTTCATCTTCAGGTAATGCAGCCCCAGTTTATAATTCAGACCAGGAGCTTATGGAGATTTAGAAAGAGGCTCAGAGCTTTGCTTTACTGTGCCAGTTAAAGCATTTATACTGATGACAGTTAAATTGTTGAGGGCTCTGTTATTCATTTACATCACAGACACTAAGGTCCTCTGACGACCTACTGCAAATGTAAGCCAGATGTACCTAAACATATCTATTGTACATTTTACTTCATTTCAAACACTTCTCCTGACTTTCAACTCAAACCTTCTGTCTGTCTTGTCATGCTACAGTGTTTAATGATATTTTATTGCATTAGTTCACAAAACCCTTGAGTTTTTCAGTTGTCCTAAGCTAATGGACTGGATCTGTACCCATTTGCTAATACAAGATCTTTTTTAGTAGGTAGCAGAGCTATTAAACATAAATCAAGGGTTCCGATAAAACATTAGGCTTCTGCTGCATCTCACCAAAGGGTAGGCTGCAGTTTTACCTGATTATTGTATCTTGCAAGCTGCAGTTAAAGCTTGTTTGGGGATTTACTTCATTCCATACCCAGTAATTTCATACAAATCCGTAATGATTATTTTGTATGTTCCTGTTGTTTGGCTCATAAAAGAAGCCCCAGAGTTTGCTAGCTCTAGAAGAGGCTGCCATCCCCTAGGAATTCCTTTGCAAGGAGGCACTGGGAACATTTGGGGGGGGGGGAAGTGTTTCTTCATTGTTTAATCTCCATATCAAAAATTGGGCAGCAATGAAATATCCTGCCTTCAAAAGACAGAACTAGCCTGGCTTGCACTGGGGAGGAAAGCAATGCTTGGTTGTAGCACTAAAATCTTTATCTAGGCTTTTGGAAAATGGGTTAAAATAGCATAAACTTTTGGGAGGTCTCTGATCTTACTGTCTGGCAGTGAACAAGTGTATCCTACTCACCTTTGGAGCAGGCACTCTTCCTTTTGGAAGAAAAAGATGGATTATTTGGTGTGTTCTCTGGTCTCTTAACTGTAGAAAGCACTCAAGCCCAGGCTTGGCTTAACATTGTTTTTGGTACATTCTTCCAAAGTGTCTCCACTCCCTGCTGCTATTTTTAAGTGCATGCTCAAGCTCTTCTGAAGCAAATGTGATAGTGGTTAGGCTGTCCTGAAGTATTGCTCTTGATTGGAAAGCACTGAAGGAGACAGTTCAGAGCATGTGCTTTCTCCAAGTGGGATGCAAAGAATATAACTGCAGTGTTATGTAGTATTAGAGCAAGCTAAGAAACATGTGTCACAATTTGATCTCATTTTTACCAGTGTAAATCTGGAGGATCTTTACAACAACCTTTTGGAGCTGGTTTAGAATTACACACTGTGGAGTAGAGCGCAGTGTGGCTTTTTTCTTGGCCGGAAGGTAAATAGAGTTGATTGGAGCTGGTCAGAAATGTCTGATAAAAGATTTCTTTGGAAATACTGATGTGGTGAAACAAAGTTTTAGTGAAAATGAATCTGTCTGACAGTGTCTCAGATCGAGGATAAAAGGGAGCAAGCTGGGGCCATTCACCCGAAATAGCCACAAGGGTGTCCCCTGGGACATGGGAGTCCCCGGTTCAAGTTCCCTCTGTGGGATTCAGAAAAATCCACTCTCTTGTGACTCAGGCTTGTGGTTAGCTCTGTGGTTATAATGGGGTGAATGTGTCATGTTGAGATGGAAGGATGAAATGTTTTGAAGCTTTGTACTGGAATGCAATGCAGAGAGAAAACCAGCTTAGAAACCTCAAACATTTCCTTGTGAAACAGGGTTCTTGTTTGTAGCTTGCAGTACAACTGGTTTTTCTTTCTTCATGCTGTAGTTCACCCTAGTTTTGAGGTGAGGTTCCCAGCACTGTAATTCTTGGAGTTATCTGCTGTCACAGTGCCTGCCACATACCTAAACAACAGAGTATTAAAATGAGAACTCCACAGAGTCGATCTATGGTGCTGTTGCAAGGGAGTAAGAAAGGAATCATTCTTGCACAAAGGTTTTTGTGAACCTGCTTTGCAGATCAAGCTTGATCTGATGTTTGTGTTTGAGTAGTTTTTTGTGGAGTAAGCTTGCAAATGCATTGATGTGGTTGGCTAGTGATGTCATATGCCTTTATACTTGGTGATAACACCAGGGTGACCTTACAGAGGCTGTTTCTCCAAAGAAAAACAGTGTTAATTGTTGACCATACACTATCATTTGAAATACAGTGCTGTCTAAACACATGGGACATGCCAGCCTGTGTCACTGAAAAAACAGAACCAAGCATGGAATATTTGCTGATTAGTTTTACTTTCAACATTTCCTCAACTGAAAATATTCCACATCTAAGCTTCAGAGGTGAACCGCTAGAAATAACACAGCCAGAAATGTGATCATCTTAATGAGAATTGAGAAGACAGAATGAGTATTGCAGCTTAAGGTTCTTGGTACTCTGACTGAATGCGCTGCTTGACTGCGTGGTGAGGCTCAGTTTGTTTGTGATTCAAGGTATCTCCCACAGCCCTTGGACTTCAGGGGCATTCCTCCCACCGGAGATGCTGACTGGGGGGCCATGGCGTTGGCTCTAGGGATGACCCCAGCTCTCCACTGGATGTCAGTGTTCCCCAGGAATGCAGCTGCTGGAGCACTTATCTGGCGGCTAAAAAAATAAGGGGAGGGGGGAGAAAAAATAAAGAAAATGAAAGAACAGAACAACCTTGATTCTTCAGGAAAACTACCTAGAAACAAGTTCTGTGACTGTTCAAATCACCCTTAATCATAAGGCAAACCTCAGCAGAAAGATTGTGTTTACACTAAAAGACATCTTATGTGACTTCCGGGCTCACATGCCAAAGAGTTGGATTTGGTTTCAGAAAAAACAAATGAACATTTTTCACTCATCTCCCCACAGTCTTGATATTTTGATATGCTGCAAAGTGAGTGATTCTGGGTTTGTCTCTGACAGTTTTTCCTTTCTTCAATAGCCACAAAAAAATATTTTTTCAAATCAGGGAAAGCATAAGTGTGTCACTAAATGATTGATTGCTTGCTGGGTTTGAGCCTTTGATAATTAAGCTTAACACAATGTCTCCTCTTCACTAGAGAATGGTATTGTGCCAGATTCAAACAGCACATGAAAAATTGAAATCAGAAAATAAAAACCTTTTAAAAACCAACTGCTCCCATCTGTTGCACAGTTCAGAAGGGAACATAACAGTGCAAGAGGCACAAAGAATGGAAAACAGGAGGAGGAGGAGTGGTGAGCGTCTTCACAGACTCTACCTTCCATGCTCACAGAAGTGCCTCCATGTGAAGTTTTTGGTTCTTGAAGATCTGTCTCTGAGTTTGGGGATTATTATTTTTTTTTCCCACTCTAAAATGGATGCACAATGAGAGAAGTTCAACAAGGATTTCTGTGAATGACTGAAGGGGATTTGTAGCATGTGTCCAGCTGTATCTTTACAGCTGCTGTTGAGTGTGAAGATGTCGTCCTGTGTCTTAGTCAGGACTTTGCTTCTCGACAGAAGGGCAGATTTCTACATGGAAGTCCAGAAGATGTTTCTGGCCATGATGTGGTTATATATGAGAGCCCCCTCACCGGCTCAGAAAAAAACACCCCCATGCACTGAAGTGCATTTTCATCTTGAGCTTGCTCAGCAGTATTCAGGAGCCTTGTGTTATTAGCAAAGTTGTCTTCTCCCAGGTTGTAACAAGCTTAGCACCTTTAGTCAGACTTCAAGGTTTTGGCTGGACTTTATAAACCTAAAAAACTGAGAGAAATGTGTGAAAGCTTTGGGCTGGCCTGAAAATTACAGGGGAGCACTAGGGGTGAATGTCCTGGTGCTTTGAGTTAAAGCTATCTTGCCCTCTAAGTCTGAAAAGAATAGCAGTACACCAGGACCAGGGTTTGACTTTGCAGAGAATTGAAGGGAGAAATTCCCCTGTTTCTCATGGCAAGCTTTACTGTGATAAAAACTTTCAACCTGTTATTTAGCTCAGCTTAGACAGTCAGCCTAAGCTAAGGATGCTGTCTTCTGCATTTGCAGAGCCACTTGCAGAGGAATGAGCCCTGTTGGAGACAGGAGTGACCAGCAGTGACAAACCAAGCCATGAACTGACCTTGCTGTACATCCTTCATGAGAGAGAAGATGTCTGCACCGGGGTAGCACTGAGCAACTCTGAAAGGTGAGTAAAGTTTGGGACACTGTCCCACACATCTGTGACTTTCCAGAGATGTTTGTCTACACCTGGGCTAGATTCTTATTGTGGCACTTAGTTGTGCACAGCACAGTGTTGGAGTGACTCCGTGCTGGAGTAATGTGCTGAGTAGGCATTACGAACCTGCTCCTGGAAGTGGCCTGTGCTTGGCATAAAGCAGTGAGCCTGGGATGTTCATTCTCTTTATATTCTTGGGAGAGAACGTGTAGGTCTGACTTGTCAACTGTTTAAGGACATGACAGCAAACCACCTTTATCCAAAAGATGCCCAGAGCTCTCTCTGGGCAAAACTGGAAAAACTTGGCCAATGCTTTCTTTTGGACAAAATAGCTGAAGTTACTTCTCAGTCTGAGAAGGCAGGAAGTGAGTAAACCATTTTCCTCTTGCTTTTGGTTGAAGGTCTGAATTTTTTTGAAAGCTCTATGACCTCCTGGAAAGCTCAGCCAGAGGGGTTGATTGATAAACATGAAAACTGAGTTATTTTATACTAAGCCTTAAGGGTTATTAGTATTGTCCAAGCTAAGCTTCTGTGTTTGTCTTCCGTAAACCTCTATGAACTGTCATGTAAAAAGCTAAATGGAAATGGCTGCTTCATGTTTTTATCCCTCCCTTTATTTGTTGCCTTGTTTCCTTGCCTAAACTCTGTCGCAGTGGGCCAGGAGTTATGGTATGTATTGTCTCATGCAAGCAAAACTGAGTACATGGGTTACTTTGGTTGGTTTTTCTCTAGTGAATGAAAGCGACTTGTGCATGTGTGACCTGTGATGAATTTCAGCAGAGGCTATGGTGCTAAACACAGCATCACACAACACCCAATGGAGCTTCAGTCTGAGCAGTCAGAGCTGGTTTGAGTTGCAGCAGGGAAGAGAGAGCATTGTGACATTTAGATAGGATGCAAACACTCTTTTTAGTTTTTTAGATTAGATTATATGCAAGCAAATGCAGAATGGGGCTGGACTGGATGGTCTCCAGAGGTCCCTTCTAACCGCTGTGATTCTGTGTAAAGAAAACAGCAAACAAAAATATAAGAAGTGAGGTGCTTGCCTATAGCTTTAGCAGTGGATTGTGTGATGACACTTAAAGTGACTTTTGCAGATTGCTAAAATCTTCTGGGTTGGATGCAGGTGGGGAACTGTCTGCTAGGAAGCAGAGCACTGGCCCATCCCGTAGTCCTTGTGTGCCTGCAGTCAGACACGCACAGATTCTCACAACTCTCACCACAACTTTTCAGAGGTGTCAGATACCTGTGAAGCCCTGAGCATGCAAGACCTGAAGGGATATAAACCCATAAATCAGTGAACTGTGCTGTATTCACTAGATTTCAATAGTAAGTTGAAGGATCAGACTGTGAATGGAGCAGGCTGGTGTAGCCTGATGACTTCTGGGATGTATGCAGCACTTCTCTGCTGAGAACCCGGGCCGCCGAAGTGCCACTGACTTGAATCAATGGGAAATGAGCGTCTGGGCTGCTAATTTGGAGTGTGGTTCTTTGCAAAATGTAATCTTTGCCATTTGTTCCTACAATGTGTTTTCTTTTCTTGTGACCACCACACAGTGTTTATTTGATCAGGCTGAGAACCCACATCTTATCTGGTCTTCTAACTTCTTCCTTTTGAAAGAGATAACAGAGGAAGGGGGGGATCAGAGCAGGCAGGGAGAGCAGTTTTGTGGATAAATGTCCTATTTACATCTTCACAGTTAATGCTGATTGCTAAAGCTTCTGTGGTTTTCAGCAGACTTTACAATGTGGGAATGAAATGCTGTTTAATTTTTACTGCAGCTATAGTTGTGGCCTTTTTTCCTCCAAGACAGATACTCGGGTTGTTCAAGTTGGTCGGCCAGTGCATACGTGAATTAGAATCAAAGAGGCTTAATTTTCTGAGGTCCTACTGTTAATGGTTAAGCCTTGCTAAGGGATTGTGCTTTCTTCCTTTACCAGTTCTCTCCCCTTCATCTACAACAACAATATTTTTACTTCATACAGTCACTAGAAAAAGAATAAAATTACTTTGTAAGTGACCCTTGACTATATTGGCTCTTGTGGCTGACCCTAGGTTAAAGGATACCAAGATAGCTCAAGCCTGGTTTTTGTCAGCGTTTCCACTCTACAGGAACTCCTGGAGATGCCTTGGTGGGAATCCAGTGATAAAACTGGAGCTCATTTCTCACTTGCAGAAAGGAAAACAAAACTGAGGAAAGAATGTTTCCTGCTACTCTTTGGTCAGTCGATAAGCTTAATTGGCCAGGCCTGCCTGCTGTACATTGATTGTACCTACTAATAAAAGAGTTATTGATTGGCACTTTATTTAGCACTGGCTTGCATGGACTATAGTTCCTGCTAATGTTATTACTACATCAACCTTTTCCTGTTCCCCAGCTCTTTAGTGCTATAAATTATGTCAAATGCCACCAATGTTTTCAGCGTTCTGGGCCTCTTGGACAGTTTTCTCTAAGTTTTTGACCTCCTTAGTGCACAGTGTGTCATCTCTAATAGGTGTGAGAATGGCTAATGGCATGCAGGAGGAATGTAGATGTGAACATGCTATGAGATAGTACTGGAATTGTTATGCCTGCATCTTATGTTTTAATTGGACCTCAGAAATCAAATAAATTGATATTCTTTGACATCTCTTTAATGTGACTGTGATTAGTGAGTAGTGGTGGCAGATGAATGGAGACAAATACCTATATCTGGAAACATGTACTATCTCAGTAACCTTGCTATTGCCTGTGGAGGTTGGTGTACAGGCTCCAGTCTATACATGAAAGCCCCAGATAACATAAAGATGAGCACTGAATAAATAAACCAAAGAGGATAAAAGCAAATATCTGCAGCTGTCCCAGGCCATGCAAGCATGGTGTTTGTCTTATTTGCTACCAATGCAAGGGCTGTCCTGACAACAGAAATGGAATTGGGATTGATGGATCTTGCTTGTTAAAGCACAGAGCAGTGGTCCTGTGCCCACTGCAGAAGTAGATTTGGGACCTCTTTAAGAAATGCAGCTCTTGATCTCTAGACAGAGGGTCTAGGGGCTCAAGCAGTTAGCTGCCATTTCAGTTCTCAGTCTGCTATAAAAGGTCCCATTACTGTGGATGAGCAATACTCTCTTCTGCATTCCATTGCAAAATGGGTATTGATAGAGCCCAGCACAAGAAGCCCTCTTTCAGTTGGGGTTCTGTGCTACTGTAATGTGACCTTCTAGTCAGTCTTGTAAAGAAACTGTCTCAGACATCAATAAAAGTTCAGCAGCAATGAGCAAGAACAGGACAATACCAGTATGTAGTCCGCTCTGGATGAGAAGAGTCCAAATACCGGAGTTTAATTGAAGGTATGCACTAGTTTGGAAGGAGCTTGGTGTTTCCCTAACTTTCGTGGTTGGTATTCAGTTTTTATGGCTGAATAAAGGTTGTTTGTGTAGGCATTACTTAGAAGTGTTAACACTATTGAATTGTAAAGTTAATACCTAATTCTTTGCCTCAGATAAAGCTTGCTCTGGATTTAATGGCTGAGGATAGAGGC
This sequence comes from Dryobates pubescens, assembly GCF_014839835.1. Taxonomy (NCBI): domain Eukaryota; kingdom Metazoa; phylum Chordata; class Aves; order Piciformes; family Picidae; genus Dryobates; species Dryobates pubescens. The sequence continues at coordinate 21,624,929 of NC_071630.1, read as the reverse complement.
TGAGGTAACCGAGTGGAGAGCATTACTCATAGCTGTAGGAGTCACTATTCTATGAGCATCTGTAGTGCAGGATTGATGGATTAGTAAGTAGTATTTTCTCTCAGCAATTCAGAATTGGCTAAAATATCTCTGATGCTGTTTCTGCAGATTCCAGAAACTTGTGCCAGCCTTGTGGGTGATGACCGCTCGGGACGGACGGTGGAGGCTTACCTGGTGTTTCAGTGTTCCATAGCCTAGACTTGGGAAATCTGGCAACTAGTGTTGTAGTAGGAACTAGAACCCTAACCCTGGCCTTAGGATCTTTGGAAAAGGAGATCAATAACTTGCTTCTATGGACTGAAACTGTGGCTTTTGCATTGCAGTGTTTACTTTTCGTTCTGGTGTCTGAGTTTTTAACTGGGGGTATTGCCCTGCATCAAAGTGTTTCCAGAGGGCATTGCACCATCTTCAGCATGGTGTCTTTCATTTGGGAGTTTTGGTTTTGTATGGCAGCAGTTTGTCAGTTCTTCTGTCAGAAAATGGTACTTGGGTGAAATGTGTGTAAGCTGCAATTGTGTGTATAGAGACAACTTGCTTATGTGCCAGAAGGGCACCTGGCCAGCTTTGTGACTGGGCTTCTCCTCCCAGGCCTTGCAGCCATGCCCTGGTCTCAGGAGGCTGGGTGCAGCAGTGCTCATCTCTCTTGGGGCAGGGATCTGGCACAATGTGGACTCGGGTGGGTTGAGTTACTGGTACCGTTTCCTGGGAGCCTCTTGTGCTGTCCTGCCACAATGAGCAGCTACCTCCCTGTTAGCCTTGCCATTACAGACACATGGTTCAAGATAAATATTAGAAAGGAACAAAGAAAGCATAATATTTGCTTTCCATTTATTAGTTGTGAGTGTGTTTCAGAAGTGTGATGAACCTGTTCCTGTAATTCCAGTTGCCACTTGCTTTACACCCTTGCTGGGCAGCCCTGCAGTGGGGAGTGATGATGGCTGTGGCTGCTCCAGGTCTCTTTAGCCATGCTGGGCTATCCCAAAATCTCACAAGAGTGGTAAGAGCTGGCACTGTGCACCATGGTGGGAGTCAGATTGTTGTTGGAAACTTGAAGCAGTAGTGGAAACTCTGTGGCTGTGCGTGCTGTGACTTGCAGTGGTTTATAAATCTGACAGCCTGGCTTCTCTTTGCAGGGAGAGGGGAAAGCTCTCCAGGAGAGCCCCCTGCTAAACAGTAACTGTTACTCCAAACCCTTAAATAGCTAAAGCCAGTGTTCTGAAAAGGACTATAAAATATGAATGTGCACCATGGACAGCTATTTTAACAGGGCTGTAACTGCTGCAGGTAATGGGACATCCCTGTGCCCTGCAGTTGTAGGAACATGGGCATTTGGGTGCACTTAGGAAATGCTCTGAGAAATACCTGTAGCAACCCAGAATGAGCTGTGGAATAAGATCCATAACAGGAGTTATGGAAATGAGGATGTGCCATCAAACGCAGCAATGTTAACCCAAAAATCAAGGCTATAGAATGTGAATCACAGAATGGTAGAGTTGGAAGTGGTCTCTGAAGATCTGCTCCAACTCCCCTGCCAACGCAGGATCACCCAAAGCAGATCACATAGGAACATGTCCAGGCAGGCCTTGAGAGTTTCCAGAGACAGAGACTCTACCACCTCTCTGGGCAGCAGTGAGCACGATGTAGAAGTTGGTGTCTTCTGCTGTTAGTACTCTGCTGTTCTGCTCTGAGCTTGGCTCCCCTTGAGAAGGTTCTTTATGTGGTGCAAGTTAAAAATCAGTAAGCTAATTCCATAATCATTTTTCAAGAAGCAAAATGCAGCTTTACAACTTGCATTTGGATATGCTAGGGTGTGTTTGACGGTGCTTCATACCTCACTGTGTTCCCAAGGCAAGTATTAATTGCCCCATAAAACATGCTCCGTCGTGTCTTGTGGCTCAGTGTGTTACATGTCTGTGCAAGCTTGTTTCTCAGAAGCAGTAGTGGGCTGTTAGGGCTATAAAACATTTTCCTTTTAATGGGGGAAAGAAATACAACATTTCAAAGTATTATAATGGTTACAAGGAAGAAAGAATGCTCTAGAATTTCTACTGTCCAGGAAAGCTGTCACAGATTAAGCACCTCTTACAAATGGGTGCACATGTAATATTTTGCATTAAGGAGTCTTCTGTATGGAGAGCCACTCCTTCTCCTCTAATTTGAGGCATTACCTGCTGCCTGGGGCAAGTGTGGCCTTAATTTGATTTGGGGCAGAAGTAGGGAGGGTATGTACAGCTGCAGCCACCTCCTGTGGCTCAGCAGTGCTCCAGCAGAGCTGTGCATGGTGCTCCAGAACGCGACTTGGGCTTCGTAACCTCACCTCATGTGAAAGCTGGTTGCTGTGGGTCTGATACATTTATCTAAGATGTTTCCACAGTAATTGCAGCAACTGAAAACAACAGTGGGCCTCTTGACTATTCAGAATTCTAACTGTCCTTTCCAAATCTTCTAGTTCCCACTCCCACATCTCCAGGAATGAGAACAGGCAAGCCAGCAAGCAGATTACAGCCTAGCCCCAAAAATTTACAGATGGTGTAGCTTCACAGAGGTCAAAGAGGATTGCTCCAATGTCTAATCACAAGCATGTGGATGAGTCTGTGTGGGGCTGGGTTCCAAATAAAGGAGTGTCCCTTATAAAAACACCAGTGCTTGTACCTGGAAGGGTTTGTGAGAATTCATCCTTTCACCTTGTTAAGGTGCCTTCACTGTGTGACAAATCTCCCTCTGTGCTGAATAGGAAGAGATGCTCTTACCAATCACCTGGAAGATTACTTTTGGCTTCCTTCCTTAAAATTATTTCTGGGCTTAATCTTTATGACCAGAGTAAGCTCAGCACCTTGCCCCTTGTCCTTGCCTTCCTGGTTCCTGAATCAACTGTGAGCAGTCCTGCAGTCAAGTCCCAGTAAGGGGTTTAGAACTTGTTGTTCCTCTTTAAAAGGTATTTTTTTTAGCCATTTTTTTAATCCACTCCTGTGCAATTAGTAGTTAATACTGAATTCAGTACCTGCTGTGCTGTGAGCTATTGCCTTCATGATATGGGAGCATTTTATAGCCGCTTTCCGCTCCATACTGCTGGCAGAATGATTTTGTGAGATGTATGGATGCTGAAGATTCAGACCTCAGATTTGTCACTGTGTTGCCAAGAAGCTGGCATAGGCACCCAGTCAGACAGTAATTTAGTTTTTCTTGGGTTGTACTTTGCTAAATCTGGATAATTCTTCTGCCTTTAGGTCAGAAGTGAGGGAAGATCCAAAGCTGGTCAAGTGGCAAGGCTCTGCCACTGAGATCTGACTGAAGTTTACTCGGTTAAAAACTGGAAAAAACACGATTTTTGCTACCAAAACTAAGCTGAAAATCTTGCCAATATTGGGGCAAGAATATTTGTGCTGCTGCACATGCTCTAGAGTCAACACAACTTCTGTGCAGAATAAACATACAATATTTTTGGGCACTGCTGCTACAAAGCAGCTGAGCAGGAAATGGTTTTTATTTGCAAATAACGTGCTGTGAAGTGGAAGGATACTCTAATTCATGAATAAGTAAACCTTACTTTTACCAGAGTTAGCACCATTATGTATAAATACTTTTCATTTTACAGTTGTAGAATCAGTTGAAGTCAGAACCTGATTTGTAAACAAATGTTTGGAAGATGTATGAAGCGTTGCCTTTGTGCTCTCCTCAGGACACACCAAATGTGCTTCCCCTGCCCATGTAAATTATCCCTCCTGAAATCCATTTTTGTGATTTATCAATCCTCTCTAGCCCCACTTGCAGGCTAATGTATCTGAGAGTTACAGGGTGTAACAGTCCCTTAAATCAAGGGAAATGAGGAGGTTTGTTGAAGTAGATTAAGAAGTTGAAGGGGCAGTTCCACAAACCACTACTCATGTCTGTGTCCTTGCTGTATGAAAGCCGTTTCTATGTCAGAAACGGCAGCGACAAAACCCTTGCAAAGGACTCTTGATAAGAAGTGTGCTGCCTTGCCATTTGGGTGCACACAAAGTCTGTCTCTTAAATAATAATGATTAAAAAACATCCAAAAATGGTCCCAGGTAGTTTTCTTGGCGCTTCAGTTTCCTGGCCACAAAGCTCCCAGGTTATGTTCACAGAGTAAATGCTTTCAGAAGAGGCAATGTCTCCCTGTCTGGCTGGAGCTCCAGGAGGCACTGTCATTTCAAGACACCATCATTAAATATTCTTTCATTTCTTTTCCTTGGATACTGATAGAGCAAATTCTTTAGGAGCAGCTGATGAGACATTCCTGGTCAGGATGAGAGCCTGAAATCTGGTCAAAATGAGACTATCAAGAATTATCACCAACAAGGCCAAGTCGGGGAGAGAAGGCAGAGAAGACTTAATTTTTCTGTCTTGCAGTTGTCAAGGCCACAAAACTCCAGCAAGAAGCCCTGGTCTGGAGAATCTCTGTGGCATGAGGTTGGGGATGGGAGTGTTTGCCTGTGAAAGGGAGGCAGGAGTACACAGCTAGTGCCTGTGAGAATATGAACTGCTGAGAGACTCTGTGGAGCATGTGGGCTGCAGAGTACCTAGGAATGTTTTGTTCCTAGACAGACCAAATGAGGTTTTTCATGGAAAAATCAGTGGGAGTAGCAGGATTCAATATGCTTTAAAATTAGGCATAAGGTAGGTACACTGTTAATCTCTGTGCCTGCTATCAGTGGAAGAAAGCCCAGGATTCTGTTGAGGGAAGTAGCCTGTTTAGCTCATGTCTGACTTGCAGGAGCTTGTGCAAAAGCAGAAGTTCTGTAGGTGTCCCAGCAAAGCACAGGCAGTGTTGAGTGATGGGCTTCAGCAAGATGCCTTGAGATTCTTGCGGTGAGTCAAGTGTGTGGCTATGCACTGGCAATAAAAACTCCCTCTGTTAGCCACAGGATTGTGCACCTACACAGCTCATCAGAATGTACAAAGCTTTGGTCAGGTCTGCAACAAGACAAAGAATTCCAGTAAAGCAGTAAGGTGACTTTTTGTTTTGCTGTTGTTTGCCTTTAGGTTGTTAGGTGTGAGTTATGTGAAGATACATAAAGCAAGCAGATACTTCTCTCTAGAAATACCCTAACTTATCTATCAGGCACTTGTGAATAACAGCCATGCAATTTGCCTGGTATGTTACTGAGGGTGAAGTAGCTTGGCTGTAACTTTCACAGCAATTGAGGGTGCAACATACGAAGTGCTGTTTGGATTTAGAATTGAGAATCACTTTTGCTGATCGGATGGTACAGCCTGTATAAACATAGTTCTGCTCCTTCTCTTACAGTGTGTTTCAAATAATCTGGTGGGTGAAGACTCATGTAACACAAGGAAGGGAAAACTATGTTGCAGAAGTAGGAATGGTATCAAGTAATGAATGGCAGAGAATTTGTCATCAGTGTGTAACAGAGATATCCTCACTCACTTTGAGTCTGGAAAGGAACTTGGATGCAAGTTGTTCTAATGCCTGTATCTTCATCATTAGCACCAAGTACCCCGCTCTATCCCATGGTGACAATTCATTCCCAAGAGTGTTTTCACAGCTTGCAGAGGTATCTGTACACATGGATTACAAAATACTGATAGCATTGATTTGGGAAGTGTACTCTTGAATATAAACGGAGAAAGATGTTTGGTAGCAAGGTGTTCCTACCAAGTACATCCAGTGGGGCAGAGGAAATGAGCAGCTCACAGATAAGCATTTAAATCACTAGTCACATCTTCTAATATTGATTAAGGTAAATACTCCACTGATGGCATCAGTCAATACATATGTGTAAATCAGCACCTGATGTTTTTACTGTATACTTAGTGTTTCTGAGTTATGTGCTTCTGGTTCTGAAATGGTGAACTGGTGGATGGAAATAATTTTGGTCCTGACAAAGTGCTGCCTTCACTAAAACATTTACATGTTGGGTAATTGGCTGCAGCACCTGACAGCCCCACTGTAGCCTGATTGAAGCTGTGTCTTGGCAGTGCCACCATAAACCACACTTCCAGAGTTCAGAACCAGGGCAGATTTGGAGGGGGGAAGTTCTTCAAGCTGCAATATGATAACTGAAGTCCCAGTAACTGCGTAATTTTAAAACCATCTCCTTAAATCAAATAGTATTTGGGGAAAGTACTTAAAGAATTGCATGATGAGAGGTCCAAAGCCAGTCAGTCAGGGTGGCTTCACCTGGGCCAAATTAATGAAGATCAGCCTGTGTTTGTGAATATTTAATGGATAGGAACTGATAAAGTTAACACAGCTTTACTCCTTTCAGCTCTCTGTACCTCCTTCCAGATTCTTGCCCAAAGCATCAGTGCCTCCACAGGAGAAATCATGGGTTTGTGTCTTGTGATGCTGTCACATACATCACCTACCTAAATATCACACTCAGTATGGCACAACATTATGATTGCCCTGAAAAATGGGTTTTGGTGTCTGCTCATTGATGCAGGGTATGGTTAGGCTGAGCTCAGGCTGTGATTTGGTCTCTGCTAGTACATGACTGAAGAATTCTGCTCCTCCTAGTTGAACTTTGGTAGTATCACAGTGAAAGGATGATCTTGTACCAAAAGGGAGACTTTTTGGTGTTATTGATTCCTTAGAGACAGTTCAACCTTCCTGTGAATAACCACAAAATATTTCCAGAAGCCTCCAAACAGGCAGAGGCACTAAAATAGATATGAAACTCACACCCAGTGACTCCAGGACAGCTTGCAATTCATCTTTCACAATTACATTCATGTTCAGTGGCATATTCATATGATCTGGCTCTCCATGGAATTGTAATTTGATGACATTAATGATTATTGAGGAATAATTTTTTCACTAGGTAGAAAAATGTAGCCCAGCCAATTTGGGCACTGGCATAAGTGATTCAGTGGCTTAAATACATAGAAATGCAAATATCTTAGTGAGGCTTAATTGGAGGGCTTGCTTTTTTTTCCCCCTTTCTTTTTCCCTGAGACCACTTAGCTAAAAGTAATTAAAAAGGAGAGAAAAACCAACATAATTGAGACTATTGGTGAGGGTTAGAAAATAAAAAATGCTGTGTCAGTGTCTGTCCTCAGAGAGCCTGCAGAACCCTCAGGCACCGTATTCACAATCATTTCAGGCAAGTAAATAACAAAAAGAGAAAAATATCTTAGGCCATTGCCTGGAGAGGGGCTTAAAAATATTAAGGAAGAAGACAAGAACAATAAACAGTCCTTGCAGCTTTCCCTGAAGCAGCAAGACTGTCAGGAATAGCTTTAGAAAAAAATAAATTAAAAATCCAGGAAGTTCTGGGCATGAATGAGCTGAGCTGTGGTGATGTTTGTGACACACATCAAAGCACACCACCTATGTGTAAATTTGCCTGACATGTTTTTAAAGGCTCCGTGGGGTATTTGCTGCTGTTATCAGTTAAACCTGAGAACCCTAATTATATTACATTTGAAAATTGATGGTCTATTTTATGCAGGAGGTCAGTCCAGACTGTAATGATCTCTGCTGGCCTTCCTGTTTATGAATGCAATGAGTAAAAGGTCTCATCCTGCAAACACTCGGGCAGCTGAGCACATTAGCATATGGCAGGTGACTTCAGGAACATTAGAATAAACCAGGTTGGAAGAGACCTTCAAGATCATCGCATCCAACCCACCTAAACAACTAACCCATGGCACCAAGCACCCCATCAAGTCTTCTGAACACCTCCAATGACAGCGACTCCACCACCTCCACAGGCAGCCCATTCCAATGGGCAATCACTCTCTCTGTATAGAACTTCTTCCTCACATCCAACCTAAACCTCCCCTGGTGCAGCCTGAGACTGTGTCCTCTTGTTCTGGGATTAACCACAGGGCTCGGGAAAGTTACATCTCTTAAATATGTGGAAACCTAAGCCCTAAGGGTCTCTCACTGTTTTCCTTCAGTTGAAATATTTACTACTAAAATACAAAGCTACACAATTTCTTATATATGTTTTATCTAAGGAATGGTTTGAAGTTACTCCCTAATCCTGATGATGTCTGTTCAGACATGTGCCTCTAATGCAGCAGGAATCTGTAATGAAGATATCTTTGGTCTGGAGAGAAACTTTCCTTCTGCTACAATATGAATCACCAGCTCTTGTCTTTGTTTTATTGCCCATTAGTGGATGCATTCATACTCTGTCATCTCACGCTCTTGTATGTGATAAGTTACCCAGAGAGAGGTAGTTCTGACAGTAGCTCATATTTTTCACATCTAATCCTCTGCTGCTTCTGTCTCAATAAAACTGTGGACTAGTAAGGACTTTGCACTTGTATATCTTGGATCTGCTCCATAAGGGAGCTGACACAACTTTAGCTTCCCATGTCACCTCAGGGTGCTCCTAATGACTAGGAGGTTGTAAGATGAACCTTCCTCTTGATGTCTCTTCTGGGTTATTAACTGCTTTGATGCATCAGTGTCAGAAAAATCATGTCAAACCCCAATCTTTCTAAAAGACCTTTGCATAGAGCTAAAAGGAAACTCCAAACAACAGTAATACAGAAAACTTGAGTAAAAGATCTTCTCTTTTCTCATGCAATATAATATGCAGTCAGCACTGAGCCAATGTAATGGCTTTCTTCTTTATGAGAATAGTAAATTAAGAGTTACTGGTTCTCTGAGTTACGAAGATTAACATCAGATGTACACTCAAATGTATTTTCTGTCTTAGTTTTTCTTGGTAATTGTCTGTAGTTCAGTGTTTTCTGAGTAAGTCTCTTAATTGGGAATAGATATAAGTCACTTTCAGTTGCAATTCCAATCCAGTCTCATAAACTAGGCAAAGTGATGGGATGCTAGTTCTCCATGGAAAACCTCAATGGTATAGCACCAAACATGACTTACCTTGCACCACCCTTCCTCTGGCACTAACCATAGATCAGAGCTTTTCCTTAGCACACAATGTATTGGTGGAGTTCTTTCAGAGCTCTGCTCTCTCAGGGATTTAAGCAGGGTTGTTTCTTTGTAAAACAAATATATGGTCCTGGTTGTCATCTTTAACTCCAGCTTGTGTGATCAGGACTTGATCTCCCACGTGATGAAACCACTGGCATTTGAATACAGAAGATAGCTTGAGGAGGTGTGGAGTTTCAAATGTGACAGCAATCCAAGTGTTTTAGCTCATAAACCCAAACTGAGGCACCCCCAAAAGGTCTGATGATAGAAGTGCATGTTTAAAGATTACTGGAAGTGAGACCCGTGAGCATCCTTCAGTTTGGTGGATGAGGACTTCTTGGAGGCAAATTTCCACTTGCGCGTGGAGCACCTCTGGAACACTTCCAGTGTTAGGCACACAGCTGCATTTTCAGGTCCTGAACTGGTCTCCAGTGAGAACCAGTTACTTGAGGAGCCTCAAAGAATGATAGAATGCTTTGGGTTGAAAGGGACATCGCCTAAACTTTCCTGTGAGCATCCAGGCTTTCTTAGAGATAAATGGAGTTACTGGTATTCCCTAAACAGTGACTTGACACAGCCCACAGGACCAGATCACCTCACCTGCACTAGGGAAGGGTGTGGGGGATGTGGGTGTGCATGAGATGGAAGTTATGAAGAGCTGAAGCAGGCTCAAAAACCTGCGGTCAGAAGGCAACTTTGGCCAGGGAAAATGGCTCACCATTGCCTCATCTGTGAGCTTTGGCTTGTTGCCACAATTGAAGCCTAAATAATTTGTGATGAAATGACAAAAGCTCCTTTGGCTTTCATGTTGCACTGCACCTTCTGAATTTTTTAAGGATTGAGTCCTAGCCGCTTTCTATGCGGATGGTTTTACATTTAATGAGGTGCTGCTAATTTTCAGTTTAGTCTATTTATTCTTCATTATGAGGAGCAGAAGCAGCTGCTAATTCCCCTTGAGAATGTTCATGTACAGTACCTGCACCCACCCACGTATCCTCATAAATTGTTTCCTGAACTAAAATGAGCTCTCGGTATTCATTTACTTGCTTTTGGCAGATTTAAGTGAGAATATAAATCTGCATCCGCTTTTTGATTCACAGTGCATTTTATTCCATAAAGCATTCATGTGGGCACGTATGAAAACTGCACCTCTCTTTCTGCTAAGTTATAGGCTTTCCCTTCCATCAGATTACTTCTCTCCCCTGCCCCCATTTGCCTGCTCCCATATTGCTAAATAACTGTAGTTTTAGCATTGCCAGAACAGAATATTCACCAGCAATTCTCAATTCTGACATCTTAAAGCCCTAGAGTCATATTTCAGGCCTGGATGGCACTTAAAGGCCCATAATCTTTTGCTGAATGGGTTTTGCACCGCGCAAGCTGAGGCAAATGATTCAGTTTAAGGACCCGAGCTGCTGCGGGAATTCAGGGCTGGAAGGTGGCACACGCCAGGGTTTGAATTATTTATTTATTTAGAACATGGTTGAGCAGGAAAACCTGCAGGGATGGAACATTTCACATATCATTAGCTCCTGGCACCGCAGCCTTGCAGAAGAAAACGCAACCGTTGCACCATCCTTGGCGTTCAAGTTCAAGCACAGGGTGGAAAACTTGCCCAGGAAAAGAGTGCTGAGGACTGGTGGGAGAGGGTTGTGGTGAGAGGAAGCTTTCTGGGGGGCCGGGTTCTGTCTGCTCAAAGAGAATGGGATTCAGTAACAATAAATACAATCCATAGACCATGCTGATAATGATGCTTTGATTTGTTTGATGTGGAAAGCATTTAGTGAGGGGAAAAACTGAGTGGGCTGGTGAATTCCTGGCATTTTCCACTGTATGACATAAGGAAGGCTCATTCAGGGCCTCTGATGCAATGGGAAAGTGGTGCTCGGGTGAAATGAAACTTCCTTTCCATGCCAAAAAACATTTCTGATGAGAGATTGGACTTCCATATTCTCTGGAGTAATTTTCCAGGCTATTTGAGAGATGTATCTGAATAAGGTTAATAATCTTATGCTGTGGCTAATAAGAGATTCTCAGTGATGCTCCAGCAAGTTTCAGGGTTCCCCTCGTGAGCCGAGTCTGTGATACAACACAGTGCACAAACACGTGTAGTAGCTGCACTGTCTCCTGGACAGAATCTTCAAATAAGTCTTCAACTATGGCAGAACAGAAGAGTTCTTTTAACCTCAGGTTAAAAAAGGAGATAGATACATGTATGTATCCTTAATATTATAAATTTGTTGAAATAGAAATCTGTTTCTTCCTTTTTTTTATAACTTGCTCTGTTTCTACACATATTTTTATTCTGATGATGCCTGATGTGATTTTATGTCTTCCCTTCCCCTGTGATGTTCATGGAGTGCTAGTTCAGGGTTAATGCATTGGTTACTCGGGCATCCTGCCCTTACAATGTGGGTAAACACTTTGTATCGTGCTTGCAGGCAGTGCAGCTCTGTTAGAGAATCAGCCTTCAGCATGCAGATCTTCAAGGCAGTATGTTGATGCTTTTTATTTCCTCTACTGGAGGAGTTCTGCCTTGTAATGAACTACTGCAGTGAAAGCAAAATTCAGGAGTATTTCAGAGGCAGGTGTGTGTGGGTCTTTCAAATCAAAATGGGATTATCTTACATTTATGAAGGTTAATATTCTACTTGACTCATAAAGGTAACCAAAGACCAGTGTAACAAAAGTAAATATAATGTGTTGTAAAGTTAGAGTGGGAACCCATTTGATGTTTCTTGTTCAGCTTGCATTGTGTGATTCTGTGACTTAGTTGGGAAGAAATTTGGAGGCCACATTCTGGCCTTTAAATTTTGGGGGGGTTGCATTTTAAAAGATATTTTTGAGAAAGATGTTTATCTCTGATGCCAATATGAACAAGAGAAAGCAGATGAAGATGCAGAAATCATTCAGATTTAAATGTAAGGGGCCAAGTACACAGTGTGGTCTGTGGCTGGGGATTCATCCTTTTTGTACCTGCCCAGAATGTGGTGCAAATTTCAAGTCCCTTTGGCATGCAAGCTTTGTAGCTCAGTGATGCTGCTCACTCACATTACATGTGTGCATTTCATGTGCTCAGTTGTTTCTTGTGTTCCAGGATTTACCTGAAATTATGGGGGAGCTCCTCTTTTCTGGCCTTATTGTTCTTCATAATGTCTCACCCATTCTGTAGCCTCATTCCTGCTGGTGTTGATGTCTGCTTGCCCCGGATTTCATCAGCCTGCTTGGGGACCAGCTGGTTGGCATCCGCTGCTGCTGCTTTTTGGCAATGCCAGTGTAGCTTAACTTCAGCAACCTGAAGGACCAGTTGTGCCAACAGTTTAAAGGCATAACTCTCACTGAACATGAAGTATTTAAACTCATATGGCTTTCTACCCCCTGGTAAGAAAGTGTTGGCAGCATTCACCTTGGAGCTCTTACCATGTATGATTGGCTTTTAACCCCAAAGTTTGTGCAGGCTAAGCTAGCGATGTCTGAGGTGCCTTCTTCACAGAGTAACTTTTTGCCAGATGATGGGTGTTCTGGAAAAGGGAGCATCATTACTGCTGGGTTTGATTTTGGTTTTGTTTGGGTGGTGGTGGTTGTTGGCTTTTTTGTGCAGTGAGGCTCTGTAAACAGTTTTTTGTCTGTCTGGAGATTTTTACATGGGATAACTACAATTAAGAAGCTGCAGTCAGAAAAGTACTTTAAGCTGACTTTGCTGATTTGCTTTAAAAGTTTGTGGGTTTTGCAGTTCTTTTGAATTCCAGTAGAACTGCAGCCAGTAATTAACAGAGGAGCTAATGGTACCAGTCAGCATTAATGGAGCTCATGTTCTGCATGCAGGTACTACATGGGTTTGAGTGCACAGCTCTGCTGAAACTTCAGCCCAGACCCACAACCCTCAAAATCACCGGGCTCGTGGTTCAGTCCCTCTCAGTCTGTTGGAGAGGCTTAGTTAGCCTTCAATAAAGCACAGGCTGAAAGAACATATCCCTGATACAAAAGAGTTATGGGCATTGTGAGTGTGTTGTAGATGAGCATTGAGCACTGCTGTTCCCACCAATGCTGCTCTCCTCTCACAGGTGCCCACTTACTGCCCAGTGGGCGAGTGAGAAACAAGGTAGGTACAAGCCAAAGTGTTAAAATAATGAAACCATGTATTTACTTAAGCCCACCAAGTTGCTGGGAGCTTGAGAGAGTGCTTCAGATCTTGTTCCTTCATTTAACATCTCTGTACAAAGGCATCAGTCTGCTTGTGACTGGTATGTTCATCAAGTTTTAAGACTGAAGAAATTTGCCAGGCCTCTGGCTCTCTGGGCCCAGGATTTCTAGTGAGTTGGCTGTCTTAAAGCTTCTCTTTTTGCCAAGCACTTCACTCTACTTGGATGTCATTCACTGTTGCTGTATACATGTATTTTAGCATCTAACTAATGTTAGAGATACTCTTTTGTGCTCTGGAACAAGCCTTGCTGGTGCTACCAGTTCAGGTATACAAATGTGACTCTTGTGGCTTGTGTTGTCTGTATAAAAAACCTGTATGTATTATTGGACATCCTATTCTTGGTGTTTTGGCATGCAGCACTGCCTCAGAAACGTTCTGTAGGTTTGATGTGATTTTACACTGCTAAGCTGCATTCTGTTTCCTATACTAGCATTGGCCTAAATGGATTGCATTTAGCTAAAACCTTGGATTTTGTTCAGCTTGCTGGTGGAAATTTGTTTTTCTTGTGTAGCCAGATACTCACAAAGTCTTGAAAAACAGAGTGTGTGGAGAATCAGTTACTCGTTTTCTTAGAGTACCCCATGAAGAACACAGTGTTACAGGGCTTTGTAATAGCTTAGTCCCAAAGCTGTGAATGTACTGAAGATGAGAATTGCAAGTGTTGTAAAGTAGACTTTCCATTGAACTTGAGTTTGACGTTGCTGAGAACCTCTTAAATGCTTGCCATTTCTGTGACAAGTCCCAGACCGTGGCAAATTCATAGCTCTAAAGTCATGTCAGTGTGTTCTGGTGAGATCCTGGCGTCTGGGACTGCACATCCCGCTCGAGTGCAGAGAGAGGACTTGTTGGTTGCTCTGGGTATTTCAAAACCCTCTATGTTTCTGGGAACCATTCAAACTTTGCTGAAATGATCTGGGAGATTCCTGCATTTGAGGTGGATCTCAGGTCAAGGCTCTCAAAATGTGTGAGGATTCTGGGTCCTAGGCCAGCTTTAATAAAGGAAATGCTGGGGGGAGTGGGGGTGGGGTGTGAGGGAGCGTGAAGAAAGGGGAAAAACAAAGATAAATTGTAATTTTTAAAGAGAAATAAGTGGTAAAAGTTGTGGATGCCTAGAAATGTAGTGATTCTAGAGATGACCATCAGTGACTTCTAAGCTAAGTGTGATTAATTTTTATTTAAAAAAAAAAAATAATATATATATAGTTGTTTGGGGAACTCTTGTTGAAGTTCTGGGGTATGTTGAAGAGGTAAAGTGTCTTCCTTCACACTTTGACAACCCTTGCCTTCCACGTTAGGATATACTAACCTAGAGTGTGACCTGCTCTAGGTGATCCTGCTTTGGCAGGGGTGTTGGACTAGGTGATCTTTCAAGGTCCCATCCAACCCCTAACATTCTGTGATTTGAGAAGAGTCACTTCATCCAGTTACACAGAACTCATGAGATGCACTGAATGTAACAGTTTTGGACTTCTTGCTTTCCAAGGAGTCGTTTGCAGAATGGAATTCTCCTGCCTGTGTCTCGGGACTCTGTAGCTCTGTTGTCACTGGCAGTGAAGTTGGAGGAGTCATTTCCTTCAGGTTTGATGCATCCCAGTTGCATATATGAACCGTTTCCCAAGGTGCAGGTAGATGGATTGGCTGGAGAAAGATCTGACTACAGTACAAAAAGTAATTTTCTTGTCTTAGAAAGATGTCATTATTGGTCATTCCTAAAATACATCACCAGCAGCATTGGAAGATGGTCATGGCTCTTCTAGGAGGTCTGAAGTGTTGAAGCTGCAAAGGTTTGTGGAACGCTGATGCGGTGATTTGGGGATTACAAATGTAGTAGACCATAGTTAAGGCCTGTGCAGCCAGTTCCTAAGGGTTTTTGATTCAGGCTGAGGCTAACTGTATGAAAGATGTCTGATTTTCTTCACATGTAGCAAACTACAAATACTACTAAAAATAGTTTTATGCCTAACTCCTGGGTTGATGCAGAATCTCTCTTTTCTGCTGTACAAAGCTGGAATCTGCTGGAACTGTTCAAATGGACCATTTAGTCCCTTGCATGTCCCTGTTCCTTGTGTTCAGCTCAACCTTCTACAGCATCTCTGCTATGTAATTCTAAGAATAATAATGAAAGGACTGATTGGTAGTATGTTAATGAGCATTTTAATGCCACATAAGTGTTTCATAGCAGAGTTCCAAGAGAGTTGATCCCTGTATTGTAGTCCCTGATTTTAGAGACAGGGAAGTAATATTTTTTTTGAGAAAGAACTATGCAGATCAGCAGGAGCATGCAAAGCTCAGGTGGACTGTGATGTCTGTGCAAGCCAGAGAGGTGTAAGGAGCTACTGAATCTGAACCCCTGTGTCTCTGCACATGCATCTTCCTCCCACTGTATTATGAAGGTCATGTGCTGTCCAGCTTCAGTACTGTCTCTGGCAGCAGAACAATGAGTTGTGTAAAAGGCAATTTCCCTTTGTTAGGTTTAAAAAGCAAAACAAACATTGGACCCAGGCTGCCTTCTGCAGTGTAGACTTTGTCTGCTAAGGAAAAGGAAGGGCTTGGGGACTGGTTTGGGTTGTGGGTTTTTTTCTTCTTGGTGGTGTATTTTTTGTTTTGGGGATTTTGTTGCATTTGTTTTGGTTTCTGCATATAGGGAGCTCACAAGTTTTCTCTTCAGAGTGCTTTATCCCAAAGATGCTAAAACTTATCAGAGAAATACTTTAATATGGATGGAAGTCTCATTCATGAAGTGTGCATATCTGAAAGAGTAGGTGAAGAGTTATCACCAAAATACACCTGTTCGGTATTGGAGAGGCAGTGGTCCTGTACCCCAGGTGCTTCTGATGGGTTAAAAACTGTCCTACTGGGGTGGACAAGACAGCCTGCTACTTGTCTTATTTAAGACAAAGGAAAACCAAAGAGTTTTCTTTAAAGGAAGACATTACATACATGACCTGCTCTCATGCGTTTTCTTGCTCCATAGTAATCTTTTAATATTAAGACTGATGTGAAAGGGCAAGTTGTGTTACTAAAATCATGGCTCTAGGCTGGCCTTCAGCTGGTGGTGGATTTATCAAGCAGCACAGCTCCCATGCATGCTTACATACTAAGTTATCAGGACTTGTAAGAAGGACGATGCAGAGGGTGCTTGCCATTACAGTTTCAAAGGCATCCACATGAAACACTTGTCCATCAAAATTAGCTTCAGGCACTTAATGAGAACCACCCCAGCTAGCAAATGTAACCTTGAGATGCGCTTAGAGCGAGGCATTGGGGTGTTTTCCTGAATACACGAATGGGAGTTCTGGTGAGACAACAGGGAAGACAAAAGAACCTGAAAGAAAGCCAAATAGTTAGGAGATCTCTTTTCATCACATTTATTATTCCAGCTGCTGGTTTTGGTCTTCCCATTATGTGTGAGTATAACTTCCAAATCACTGAAAACATTTTGGCTCAAGTTTCTCGCTTAGTAGCACAAGTACAATGACCATAAATCAACAGGGATGCTTGGAACCTTCAGAAACCTTTATTTACAGAAGGTGGTAATAGGCAATCAGTTTTTAAGTTGATCTCATTAATCTAATTCCATCTGCCAGAGTCACAGTATCACCTGGAATATTCTGCATTATTAGTGATGTTTTATTAAACTCTATTGTACTGTTGAAAATAGTAATCTGCAATAGCCTCACTGACAGCAGTTGGACTTAAAATGCATGTCTGTGTGTCTGTGCATGTGTGTGAGGAGGAGAGAACGAGCCATCAAGAAAAGGAAAGCAAATTACTTGAGGAGCTACATCTTCTTTCAATGAATAGTAATTTAAATACAGGACTTCTTTAGGGGCTTTAGAAACGAGGCCACCGAATCTGTTTTGATCTGGATTCTTTACAGCCGACAAAAGGGTTAACTGCCTGGAAGAAGGTGGGCATTTTGAAGCACATTTTGCCTATGAGATAAAGATCATATGAAAATTTACATGTTAATGGAACATTTAAGGGGAAAAAAAATTGCTCTTTGTCAATTGATTGTATAAATATTTTATCTAGTGTAATATTAGAGGAAGGCAAGCATGAAGGCATTGAGTTTGAATAGTTTTTGAGAGGGAAATTAGGACGTTATTGTTGAAGAAATAATATAAAATAGGGAGTTACAAGCACTTGATCTAAACTGTAAAAACCTTTCATGCACTCTGGCAGAAAGAGCAGATTAAATCCATAATGAAATGGGTAACTTTAGGCCTGCATAAATTTCCAAGCAGTCTCAGTTTCCCAGGAATCTCTCGCTGCTAGATTAATGGCTAGCAGCCTGCCACATAATGAAGTAGTTTGCCTTGGCAATGTGCTCATGAATTTATTATGGTGTCCACAAGTGTGCTATATGGCCTAGACATCTTTATAAATCCTGGATTTAGAGCTGCAGCGATGAGCCATTTCAGTCCTAATGGTGAGGTTGATTTATCACTGTGGTCCTCCACTCCACCCTCCAGACCCCTCCCTGATAGTTATAGAAGGAAAATCCAGGTCATATCATTGATGGAAATGAAATGTGAAGGTAATTAGATAATGCCAAATGGATATGGGAAAAGGTGCACTGCTGAAATTTTAAATATGTTGGTAATTTTTTCCTTGGAGCAATTATATCAGGTTGATTTATTTTTACAGTTTACAATCACTTAACTACCTGTGGCTGATTTTAACCAGAGCTTGTGCCTTTGGAGACAAGAAGTAGAGCTTTTCAGTCCGTGATTGTTTATTGTAAATTCATTTATCTCCGAATACCTAATTTATTACACAATTTACACGAGTCACAGCTCATTGCTGATGGGGAATAATGATTGCCCATTTGGCTCCTTGTAAACTGCTCTCTGTGGCTTTATAAAATAATCAACAGTTGAAATTGCAAGGATTTAAAGAATTCTCTGTATCGAAACGAAAGCCTGTGGTGGTGTGGGGGGTTGTGTTTGGTTTGGTTTTGTTGGGGGCTTTTTGTTTGTTTGTTTTGCTTTTGGGTTTGTTTGGCTTTGTTTTGGGTTTTTTCTTCACTAGAAGGCACTGGAGAGCAGCAGAATAAAAAACAAATTATCCAGAGATGTTTCAAATCGATGCAGGAGGAGTCCAGAACTTAGCATATTGGAAATTTGTAACTTGTATTTGTATTACAGAGAGCTCAGGGCTTTTAATGGAGGCTTGGGCCTTCGCTGAAGAAGCTCAAGTTTTCTAGCAAACAAAGTAACCCAAAAGCTCTACTGTGAAACAGTGTGTTGCAGACCACAAGAAACAGATCCACCCTGGGATTTTCCAAGGGACCTGGGGGGTTCCACAGCAGTCCTGCTGTAGTTGGAAGCATCGAGACTGCATCAGAAATTCTTGAGCTACCATGAACCAAAAGTTCCAACAGGCCTGAAGAGAGGGCTGTTGTGAAATGGCAATTAGTGACTTCTGATCTGTAATCTGGGACAGAGTGGCTCACTGAGCTGCATATTGCAGCTGTGGGGTTTTGGTGTTTGGTGGTTGTGTGTTTTTTTTATGAAGGTGGTAAAATGCAGTGCTAAAGACAGGCAGCCTAGAAGGGATGTTTTACTTGTAAATAACTTCAAGGTGTCATGTTTATGTTGGACTTGATACAAAGCTCCCTGCAGCCAGCAGCACAAGTTCTACTGCTGGCTGATTGTGGAATTCCACCTGAGCGGACCAGGCTGTCTCCATCTCCCTGACTCAGATTTGATGCCACCTGGCCTTTCCACTGTTGCCACCTCATCAGCTGATGGAACAGTTTGGTGATTCAGAGGCTTGTAAGCACTTGGATCACAAAGGCAGGAAAAGGGAGCCAGTTTGCTCGAGTGACATCAAGTCCAAATTTATCATCTGATAACCGAAAGGAACTTTGAAGTTCTGCCTTTGCAGAGAGTGACTCTCCTGAAGCTTATAGAGCTCCCTGTGTCTGGTCTGTCTGTCTCCGCAACTTCTTGGGACAGGAATTCTGTTAAACAGCACCATGCTTGCAGCACAGTTCTCCTTTTTTCCCCTGAAACAATTGGATTGAATCAAATTCCTTTATTGGCTGGAATAGTTTTCACTTGCAATCTATCCTACTTTGTGAGTGCAAACTCTGCTAAAAGTGGGCAAGGATCCCACTATGCCAACAGGTTGGAGCTGTGCTGAATGACTGTTTCTTTCTTTGAAGAGATGCAAGTTGTCTGTAGTGCCTTGAACTCAAGGAAGCGGAAGTTGCCATTCGCTCTGGTAAATCTCTCTTTTGGCATGCCAGATTTGTACCCTGGAACATCCAGTCTAGATTAAAACTGAGCTGCTTTAGTTGAGCTCAGTTAGAACTGGAATCTGAAAATCCCTAAATCCATAATTATTCTCCACACTAAGGAAGACTACACAAAAGTTAGACCTGAAAGGCTTGGGGTGCAATCATTTCCTGGTCTTTCTCTGATTACTTAAGTGACTGCCAAGTACAAACTTGGAGCAAGGATGAGGCCAGTGATTTTTCCATGTGTTCTTTTTCCCCCAGAACTAAACCCTACATTATCTTCTCACTTGATTTATGTATCAGTGGACCGAGAAATGACTGAGCTACAGAAATTGTTAAGCTTGTGGAGACAAAGAGCAGAAAGCAGCCCTTGAGCTGTGAGATTACAGAGCAGTTTCTCATGTTGTCATTGCTGTGGACCTGGGCTAAGGAGGATGTGGTGGCATTTCTGTGCTCTTACATTCACCCTCTTAGACTTCACTGTCTGTCACACGAAGGGCTAGTGTATTAAAACACCATTCTCAATATAGAGTTTTGCTGTAGGTCATATATTGTGTGATTCTGGGGCAGAGCACCTGTAACAAGTGTGTTGGATAGTAGATAGTAGTTGGATACATGTCTTAAATTTGCTCCCCAAACAGTAGGTCTACCCAAGGCCAAGCTGTGTAACTGTGTTAATGTACTCGTATCCACTGAGTGGTGTCTAAAATACAGGTTCTGGAGTGACAGCCAAACAGCCACTCCCCTACAGTGGTGGATGCAAGGTAGAAGTGTGGCTTCCAAGCTTGACTCTAAAAACATCTGAATTTGAAGGAAATCCTACTCAGACACTGATGTGCATCCAGCATTTTCAGGTTAGATAGACCTGTCATCCTTTGGCAGCACAGATGCTTCTCCTTGAGTTGCACTGTAAAAGTGCTTTCTTTTAATTTGATTAATAACTTGTATGGCAGGTGAGTACCTCCTGTTGCTGGGGCTGGTGACAGGAGGGCTGCTGGGGCTGTGGGAAGGGGGTTTCATTGAAGGCTCTGTGAGAGCTGGGGCACAATATGCCCTGATAGGCATTTTTCTCATAATACCCTGTCTCTTGAGGGTATCTTTTTCTGGCATTTTTATGACATCTGCTTGTACCAAATTGCACTTTTGTTTCCTGAAAATGCAAGAAAACTTTTGTGGTTGGGTTTTGGATTCTTTTTTGTTGCTGGTAACTTTTCAGGGGGGATGGGGGGAGAAAACCCAACTGTAAGTGTTTCTGTAGCTGAAGTTAGTGTTGTTTTTAATCCCTGAGGGAGAGTGGAACTTTACTTTCAAATGTGATCTTAGTAAAAGTGTCTTGGTATAAAAGGTGAGGATAAAAGAATGTAGTTGTTGCAATGCTCTGCTGCAGCCATGGGGACTAGATTCCTAGTTTAAGCTCTTGAAGGATTTTTAAAATAGGATTTCTCAGTGTGGGATGAAAAACTTGACTATATGGCAGCTCTGATCAAAATATCTTTCCCTCCCTTTAAAAAAAAAAGAAAGAGGGAGGGTGAAGAATAGTTCTGCATGTTTTGTTGTGTAAATGAGTTACTCACAACTTCTCAGCATCAAACATTCGAGGCTGGAAGTAAAAATTCAGCGTGCTCCTGGAGAAAATTTGATAGTGATGCATAGTTGATCAAATATTTGTTTTATAAGTTTCCAAACATTCACAGATCCCTTTGAGCTGCCTGGGGCTGGCAGTGTTCCATAGCTGGCATGGGTAAGCTGCCACAATTATTTGCTCTTTGCCCATAAATAAGTCTCACCTTTTTGGAGCAGCCAAATCCAAGGTGCTGTTTGTTTTTACACAGAAGGTGTTGTGAACTAGCTCATCACTCTGTACAACAACTGCTGGCTACATTGCTGAGACTCTGTTTATATCCCATGAAAATCTTCTGAGTCTAGGGAAGTCTCCTGCTTCCCTTGCTGCTTATGGGCTGGGCTGTAGCGGTGTTGGTAATAGCGCATGCCTTTGTCTTATGCTATGTACAACTTTCTGGTTTTCTGTGGTAAGGTTTCCAGGCATGAAAAGGTGCAGGGAGCCTAGGGACAGACAATCAAGGGAGCCTGCTCACTTATGTCTTCTGTAGAAGGTTTTATTGATTGGTTGGTTTGGTTTTATTAAATGCCCTCCCTATTAAGTCCATTTTATTTGATGCCTCTCATTGGTTCTGAGGTAGCTAAATAACTCCTGAAAACATCTGCTGCCTGTATCTTAGGGTTGGTTGGGTTTTTTTTGGGTGGTGGTGTGGTGGGTTTGGTTTTTTGGTGTGTTTTTTGTTTGTTTTTTCCCCCTGTAATAAGTAGTCTAGAATTTCATTTAACTGAAGTTTAAGATTTAAAAGGTAAGTACTATTCAGTTGACTAATCAAATAGTCATAAAAGCTCTTTTCTGAACTGTAATTACATTTATTCAGCTCTGAGTTTGATTTATTTTTTATTTTAATTGTCAGCCCTGCTACACCATGATGCTAATAGAAATGTTATTGCAGCCAATATGGGCTAAAATGATGTCTGATGATTATTAATGAGAGCAATAAGAAGGTATCTTCATATAAAGTCAGCATTAAAGGAGTAATTCATTTTACCTGATATAATTGGATTGTAGCATTTAAATAGCCTGGGACTTCCTCTTAATTGTGATTAGTTGTAGCTTCTTCCTTTTAGTACAGTATTTAACTCTTCCTCCACTACTACTTCTGTTTCTTTTATGCAGTAATTAAACATGAATTGCGTGGTGCCTTTTAATAAATACATCCAAGGATTTAGTAGCTGTTAAATGGAATAGTTGCCTGTTAGAAATACTCACACACAGTACCCGGAGCTGGAGGTGTGAAGCTATTACTTCACTATAATGTTTTATATGGCACATCATTATACAAATGCATCAGTTGTTGCTTTAGTTGCAAGAAACACAGCAGGTGTCTTTATTGGGAGCTGAATTTTAGGAGCATTAAATGAAAGGAGGGCAATTACCTTTATTTTACCAAGGGATCAGCAGAATGCACAAAGGCTTGTCGCCAGTTGTGGTTGCTACATGAGCTGGTCTGAGACGTCGGTGTGCTGAGCCCTTGCGTTCTCCTCCATGGTGCGGGACTTTGGACGACTACACAACGGGTCACGGGAGATGAATTTTGTTCTCCAACACTGCCTTGTTTTGCTCTCAAAAAGATGAGCTGTTCTAATTGAACTCAGTCCTGCTGTTTACTGCCCATTTTGATGTGAGGATTCAACCCTTTTTAAAAACAGATGAAATGATTTTGCCAGTGCAGACATACAGAGCCTGACGGGTGGGGGGAGCATGTTTATAGCACTCTGAATCCATGGGCTGTAAGGATTTGAAACAAAACCTTATTTCACCCTTCTATTAATTTCACTAGATTTTGATGAGCTCTAATGATTCACACTTTAAAAGGATGCTCACCTGGGAGCTGTGATATAAAAATTAGCCTGTATTTATGACACTCAACTGTAAGAAATGAGCATCTGTAAGGAGAACAGTAGTGCTGATACATAGCAGGACTCTCTGAGGAGGAGTTAGAGCCATTTATCCCTTCCTGAGAAAGGCACATATTTCTTACTTACGCCCTGCTAGTGCACCTGGAGAGACTCTGGAAGTCTGTCTGCTGCTGGTAGCTCCTAGCTAATATTCATTGATTTACTTTTACTCCAGAGTACATGAGGATAGATATGAATCTGCTGATCAGTCTTCTGTGTTCTCTGCTATCTGTGTGCCTTGCTTAACTTGCAAGATAGCTGAGGTTTTAGAGTGTTTGTGAGGCCTTTCTCGTTTTTGGCAACCTCTGTGCTAGTTTTCCGTGTTAATGAGATGGAAACTGAAAAAATATGGCTGTGGTTTCATGCATATTCATGCATTTTTCTTTATATTCTGTGCAATATTTTAACATGTAAGGCAAATAAAATACTGATTGTTTGATGTCAGCAGTGGATGGAGGTGTGGCTCAGCTGAGGACACACTACCAAGGCATCTTTGAGACCAGGCTATTTTGCTGTAGGGTCTGGTGGCAGCTGCTTTGCGCCCATCGCAGAGACAAAGCAGTTGGTTTCTCTAACATAAGTAGTATCAGTTCTGTTAGCAGTGAGACTTCTCCCAACTCCGTTTTTGATGGCTTTGATGCATGACAGATGCATAAAATCTCTCTTGCACTCAGTGTTTATTGCATAAGTTAAGCTATGAAGAGTTAGGAGTTTGCAGTGAGAATCCAGCATGTAGACAGGTGCCTGCCCCTCTCCTCAGTTGTGGCTTGTTTTACCTTTTGATGGAAAAAATCAATGGACTTCAAAAATGTCCAGGATAAATAATGAATGAAATTAGTCTACCAATAATCTATTCCAAAGGCTACCGTGTGTTAGAAAGAACTGCAGAGTTAAGAAAAACTCATTCTTTTAAGGCTGGCTCAAAAGGACCATTAACGCTGACAGCACTTTCGTATCCCATGCAGAATTTTGGAGGGAGTAAAAGCAGAGGGGAGGGATTGGGGTGGCTGTCAGAACAGTTCTAGAGAACCAAACAAGGATTGCATGGGCTGCTCTGCCCAAAAAATCTGATCCTGGTGTGCAAATATCCCTGCCTGTGAGCCTTTCAGGAATTAAAATGGATGGTCAGGTTGAAATATACCAAATGATTTCTTTGGGTTTTATGTGGAGAAGTGTCCAGTAGAGGTTGTCAAAACCACTGAATTTATTTACACTTGAGACACAAAGGCAGGCTTCAGCTTTATTTCCTGAGGCCATGCAGATTGCCCCACCCAAATCTTTATAAAGATGTACCTCCACCAATCCAAGATATGCTGTGATTTCCAAGCCATCTGTGTCACTTTTGACTAGAATAAGCCTCTTTCAGTTCCCTCTGGAACAGCAGATCACATAGGAGACTCACAGGAAACTCATAGGAAATTGTGCTAGAATGTGAGATGATCTGAAGTGTCCATCCAATGTTATGCATTACTGCTGCTGCAGAATTCCAAGGCTTCACGACCAAGATATGTAAGAAAAGATGGATACAGATAGTCTTAAATCCAGCTTGTGTTGGTTTTTAAATGGAGATACTCTTCCTCGAAGTTTAAATTTGCAATTGATGGCAATTCACATCTACATAGTACCTACGTCCATCTGAAAATCAGAGCACCTTGTACTTAGTGTTTCTAAACTTTGGAGTGAATTTGTCTTCCATGCTCATAGTGCAGTGAGTAGAAGAGAATTTTAAAGAAGAAAATCCTAGAATATCTTGAGATGGAAGGGACACAGGAGGATCAAAATGCACCAAATGGACTGGTTTAAGATAAAAGACTGAGTTTAAGTTCTCAGCTGATGACAATGTGGCATCTGGTGAACTGTGAAGAGGCTCACCTTGGAGAGGCAGCACTGTGCCCTGCTCAGAGGACTGTTCTCTTGAAAAGAATGGGGAAAATCCAGGTACAGAGCAGTTAGTGCAGAGGTGAAAGGCCTTGGAACGGTTATTTTTTGTGTGTGTGGAATTGTTCCTTTGTTTGGTTTGGTATTTTTTTCCAGGTCTGCATGTTCTAGATGCTGTCTAGTTTTACATCCCATTTTAATACTTAAGCCTTTGTATCTTATCTTCAGAGTGTACTTTTGAACCGAGAAAGCCAATACCTGTGCATGGTGGTGTGTGTTATTTTTGCACTGAGATTAAGGTTGTGTTTCCAAAAGCGTGTCCCAGGTTGATGTGGTTTTGGGCAGCTCTGGTGGTTCTCTGTCCCAGGGAAGCCCAGCAAATTTTTGCCATTGATTTAAGGATAGGGTTTAATGAACAGCTGCAGCTCCACTCTGAGTCAGTGAAGAATGCAAGTTTTCCCTGCCTCTAAAAGCAAAACTGTTGTCTCAAAGTAGGTAGCAACTGTGGGGGAAAAAAAGTAGGTTTTGTGAAAATGTTAGGTGTAAGTGTTCTCTTCCAGGATATTTCTGGTATCTGTTCTGTGAGTGAGGACAGGTAAAACTGTTTTGTTGGGGATTTTTGTTTGGATGGGTTTTTTCCCCTCTCTAAAGAAACCGATCTCTTTCAAAGCAGCACTTCTGCCATTGTAAACATTTGATTACCTTTTAAAATGTTTTAATTACACTCATATTTCTGAAGCCAACTAAATAACAAGTACACTGTTACTTCTCAAGCTGTTTTAAACACACACCACAGACTTCCCTCTCTAAGCCCCGATTTGAATACCAGGATCTCTCATTTTTCTTGTGCCCCGTTCATACACGCTGCATAATAAATGTTAACATCGGCAGGGCTTTGCATCATCAAAGACAACATGCTCCGTGAAATAGCGCCTGTATAAAATATATATCATCTTCATCCGAATTTGCCTGCCTGTTTTCTCCCTTCTGCCTTGTATTTTGTCAAACACACATTGTATATTAATGTAGTGCCTCAAAAAATAATAGATTGTTTCTGGTTCATTTAGCCGTGCATGTGTTCTCTCATTTGACGAAGCATATGCATGTCTTTTAATCTGCTGCTAACATTTTCTTCAACTTTGCCCCCTCTCTGTTTTAGCCTGGCGGTAGGCGAGGGCTGTTTGTTTATCCTGCTCCAGTTCTGGGGTGTTTTCATCTTTAATTGCAGGTCAGGGAGCAGGGACCTCTCTGACACTTTTGTTTTCCCCGGCTATGTAAATGTGAGCGTGCCGGCTGCGCTGGTGGGACCTTCTTTCCCTTCAGGGTTACTTATGCGGCAGATGCATTGCCAATCCTCTTATTGTACCGATATTGATCCCACCTCCCCATAATGAACTGTAACAACAACTCTATTATTCGCAGGTACCTGATTGGCTGAGGATAATATGAAATTAGCTGGCGTGCATCGGGCCTGTCAGTATCGATTTCCCTACCCAGATTACTTGTTACAAAAGAATAGAGCTGTCTGCACCGTAATTGAACAAGTTAACTCCTTGTCTCATAAAATGTAAGCCCATATTGATTGCCTACTGTAGTATGCAGAAGGAGGAAAGTTATAATGGTATTTAATCGCCATGGTGCTGAGAGGCCTTTTTTTTTTTGCGAACCAAGTGACAGCTGCTGAGAAAAGGCTTGAGGCTTCCTTGCAAACAGAGAAAACAGCAGGATTTCTCAGTGATACATAATGAGGGACCACGCTGAATAAAGAGAGCTCCTTGCTGGTGTTGCCTGGCTCATAGCACTTCTGCTGCTGCTAAATGCAGGGATTTTGATTTTAATTGCTTTGTGAATGAATGGTGGGGCCCTTTCCGGTGCACCTTGGTTGGTTTCCTTAAGCCATGGTGTGTCTTTGAAGCCTGTGGTTTAGGTGCGCTTCCCTTTTTAGGCATCGAGGAGTGCAGCTCAAGATTTGGAGCTGAAAATGTATGGTGAGCATGGAGGGTCCTGGGTGCATCATCAGAGCAGCTGCGAGAGGACGGGGGTGATGTGTGACATTTTGGGTAACTGCTGGGCATCTCCTGTCCCCAAAATGAGATTGGATGTTTGCAGCTTTAGAGGAGCCCCCCCGGTTCTGCCCTAATGCTGCTTGTCAGAGTTTGTAACTGCAGCCGCCTGTGTGCAGTGACATTTTAAAACAACAAATTACTGCAAGTCTACCAAGGGGGTGTTTCAATGTCACCTAAAGGACAGTTTGTAGCAAATGATGCAAGCTCTGTGTGCAAGCAGGAACGGATGGGTTCTCCCCATGGGTTCTCCAGCAGGCTGGGACAGTGGTGGTTTGCAGCACTACATGGAGGCTCTGGCCATGAGGTTTCGAAGATGGGTGAAGGCCCTGGAGAAAATGTCTTGTTTTCAGGGACTCTTTCATGCTAATATTTTGCTCTGCCATTGTTTGATTTCTGCCTGTCTTCAACACTTTATTTGTAGTTTCCTGTTCAAATTCACGTCTCCACAGGCTAGTGGCTCCCTGTCCCTGTAGTTTGTTCCCCTTTCCAATCTGTCATTTCCTTTGAATCTGGTTTTGGGTTTTGCTTGGTTGTTGTTGTTTGGTTTTGTTTCCTCCGCCCAGAGGTGTAGCAATAACTCAATACAAAACCTAAGCACATGATGCTAATTTGTTTTTCCCTTCTTTCCTTCCCCCCCATTCCATCCCTCCCTCCTCCTCCCCCCCCCTTTAATTTTTTCTTTCTCCTATGGTAATATATTTATTCCTTCTTGCTTTAACCTGGTAAATATGAAGAGCTGTTCTTGCCACTCCTGTCATGGATGCCTAAGAATTGCTTGAATTGACTTAGCTCTTATTTTTCCAATAAATTCCAGGGAAGCAGCAGTTTGTCTTCCCCTCTTTCTGTTCCACCATGCCTTCCCATCAGCTGGGTTGGTTAGATTTTTTTAGAATTGCCATGTAAATTCCTCTTCCCTCCCTTTCCAACCTTAATTTTTCATTATGCAGAATTTATTAGGTGGCATTTAAGAGGGATATAAATGTGTGAATAATGGCAGCAGATTTGCTGGGATTTATTTCATTTAACTTCTGAAGCAGGGAGGGGATAAGGCCAGATGATTTTGTTTTCCAGAAGAGTCGTGCAAGAGATCCTAAACAAAAGCAGAAGAGATCACAGTAAGGAGAGAAATAGAACAAGTGATGTAAAGCTGATGGTGAGGGAGGAGTTGCTCCAAATCACAGTCTGGCTGTGCAGCCTGGGGAAGGATGCACTGATACTGTCTTCCAGTGGCTCCCCACAGAGCCTTGAAGAAAAGAATCCAGATAAGCAAATAGAGGTTAGAAACACACTGCCAAGTGAAAGAACAAAGCATAGGGCACCATCCACACCATTCTTTCAGAAAGCACAGAATGATACCAGAATGACCAAAGCAAAGGAAATAAACTCATTTTTCTCTGGAGTTCAGTGTGTTTTTTGCCTGCAGATGTTATTAATTTTATCCCAAATTTGTGTCAAAATACTGTAAGTCAATTTACAGATGTGTTTTATGTTCTGAAATACATTAAAGAAAAAGGATGTGTATTTGTCCAGAATGCTATTGCCTTCATTTTTGAAAGCTGTATTAGTTTCACTGCCTTAAAACTAGAGATTGTGGACTGAATGTATAGCTTAATCTAACCACATAAACCATCCACATGGGTCCAGTAGCAACTGCCACTGGAGATGGTGCCTTTCTGTGTCCATTTCCATAAAGCTCTGGGGGGGAGGGGAAGAAAGCAAATGAATTCCCCTTCTCTGTGTCTATGTATCTACCCATACCAAAGGAGAATAAATATAGGCACTGCTGCCTATAGCTTGGCTACAACAGTCTGTACTGCATACGAGATAATGAGATGAAATCAGGAGAGGGTGGGAGAAGGAAGAAAGGGAAGTCATCAGTGTTATTCCTTTCCACTCTTCTCAACTGGAGGCAAGCTGCTTTGCCAGGACAGAAGCTGCAAGTTCACTCTGGATTTTGTGAGATCTCTAAGCTGGATTGTGGGAGGTGGGTAAATGCAGGGAGCTGCTGGTCTTTACTGTGTGTCAGCCTTGGGTGCCATGAAGCAGAAGGCAAGTTTCTACTGCAGCTTTTAGCTAGGGGTCTGGTTGAAAAATAAGGTTAACAAGAGATTTCAAATAGGCTTTGCAGTTCCCCTGCAGTTCCTCAGCGATGGGAGACAAGTGTAGCTTTCATTCTTTCCCATTCCTGAAATTTAAGAGCTTATCAGTCAAATGATACCAAAGATTCCCCGAAGCTGTGACAGACTCTTCCTGCTTCCATATCCAGTCTGCTATTGTGGGCAATGAGGAATGCCAACCATCACTTCAATAATTGTCTTGATGCTTTTCTTTAGACTTAACATCTATCCCAATAGAGAGCATTTTTGGTTTTCTGTTTGGTTTAATTTATGTAGTGAAAATTGAGTTCTGGGGAGTATCAGTCAGCTGGGATTAAAGTCAAGGTTCCATGCTGGTGACGGTTACGATGTGGCTGTGAAATGTGTCATTCTGTGGAAACAGATGCATCTTTTCAGGGTCCTAGGTGTCCACATCCTAGGTGTCTGCTGAGACAAAATGTCCTACAAATGTGGTTGTGTAGAGGCAGTGTGAGTATGCAAATGTGCAGATTCTGTTCTGCTTATTTATTGAAATGTGTGATTTCTTGGACTCATTTCACCAGCACCTCATGGTCTCACTTTATTCCTTATGCCCTTCCTGTAGGGAAAATGCATCTAACAGAAACAAACAAGAAGCTCAGTGAGTCCATGCTTGCAAAGCAGTAGACATTTTACCCTCTGCCCAGATAATGTGCATCCCAGACATTTAGCTGATAAAGTACTGAACAGAATGGGACCCAGGCTGGAGCTACTTGGTGCTACATCAGTACAAATGATAGATAACAATAAATGGGGAAAAAAACATTGAGGCTAGGACCTGACCTTAGTGCAACCTAATAAATAATGCATATAAAATCTGCCAATCAAAAACAAAAGAAAAAAGCAAACCAAACAACACAGCACTGCATGGATTTACATGGGCTGCAGACTCAGTACAGTGGGTGCTGTCTTTGCTTGTACTCCTCCTACACAGCTGTAACTCCATTGCCTCGATTCCAGCCACAGCGTTGTAGCAGAGGAAGCTTTAAAAACTGGGGTCTTTTCATTCTTCTCACTGCAAAGTGAGAGTGTATAGGCAGTCTTTCGCTGTCTGCATAGCAAAGACCTAAAGTACCATGGTAGTAATGCAGGGGAAAAAAAGATCATATTGCCCTAAAGTAATACCTGCTTTGTATTTTCCCTGTTCTTGAAGCTAGTTGATTTTATTATCCTCCATGACAATTGTAACATGCTGCCATTTCTGTCCATAGTACCTGGTGAACATGAAGCTCTCTCCATATGCTCTGTCTACAAGAAGATTTTTGGAACTCCCCTAACCCTGTGATGAACGTGCTGCCTTGGACTGGTGCTGCCAGATATGGTTTGTGGTGGACTCCTATGGGTGTGTCCTTAACCACAGAAGCTCTGTACTGCTCAGGTGGAAGCAGTGAAGTTGGGTGCTTGTTTTGCTGCATTAATATTCCTGATGCCATAAGTATATTAGAGCTGGTGGGCATTGGACAGGTTGATGCAAGTGCTAAGAGCCAGTGGAAAGAGTTTTGCAACCCAAGCAGACAAATTTTGCCTGTTGTTTTTCATTCTTGCAGAGGCTGCCCTTGTGTGGTGGCAGTCCATGTTACTGTATGCTTGTTTTGGTCCAGAAGGTAGACTATTTTGAGATTGTTCTGAGGACAGAGAGTTACTGTAAAATGAATTGAATTATTTACTTTATAGTGATGATGAGTGCTTTTCTGCCCTGGGAAGTTATGTTCTGTACTTGGGGTCCAAGCTGCTGCTGTCTGCAGTCATGCCACCTGGCTTGCTGTGTTTGGTTGACTTCTTTTCTACTGAAGTGTTTTGGATTTGCAATATTTTCTTCAGCCAGTTGTTTTGTGGGGTTTTTCCCCTCCCTCCCACAGCATTCAATAACTATACTGATCATCTCTTTAGTCCTAAATAATTTCCTTCTCTGTAAAGCCTCTTTTCCCTTGAAATACAAATATAACCTCAATGCTTTTATTTTAAATTTTTATTCCCTGTTGAAAATGTGCTTGGATTCTCCTCTTTGTGTATTGGTCTGGTTTGGCTTTTGAGAGAATAAGCATACAAAAAAGGCAAGCAGAGTTTGGAAGGACATAGAAATATTTCACATACAGGCTGAGAGGGTAATAACAAAGAAAGGACCTGTCAGGCAAACAGCTTGTATTAAGAAGAATTATAGTGCTGAGACCCCCTCGAGGTAGCAGTTCGCTCTCATTCTCTTCTATATCAGTTGCCTGCAAGACTCCAAGACCTCTGGAGTAGATATTTTCTGTTATCTGTGTGATGAGTGTCCAGAACTGTGCGGAGCCCAGCTGCAATCTTTGGGTGCTACAACTAGAAATAATAGTAGGGAATCATCCCTCTCTGCAGATAATCTTGATATGCTGCTTATGGGTTTACCCTGCACTACAGAAATCAATGAAAGTTTAACAGCTGACATGAGATAAAAATCCACTGTAATTAG